>NC_139540.1:38560786-39773567 GCF_965153285.1 Podarcis tiliguerta | reverse complement strand
TACCTCTCGCATGCTAAGCGAGCGCTCTACCATTTGAGCTAATTCCCCTCTGCACGCGGTTGTGAAATTCTACAATGGAAAGTCTCCTCTTGAGACAGCTATGGCATGAGTCTTTACTGAGTCAGGGATCAGGGCAGGATCATTTTTGAACAACAAGCTGAAGAGGAACTTCTGGCAGGCACTCTATAAAGCCACTCTCCCCCTCATTGCTGGATGGAGAGCTGGAGGCAGGAAGTCACAAAAGTGCAAGTGCTAAAGCGACAGTCTTTGCAATGCCCCTTGCTGTACGTATTCCGAAGGTTCCCACCATGAAAAACAATTTGGGGGGAAAGCATGCATTGACAACTGACTTTCTAATTAAAGGATCGGCCTTCTGAGCTCCCATTTACCTCATCCTGCTTAGCACAGTCATAAGCAACAGGTTTGGGGTGAGGTTGTTGTTTTTTTAAAAAAACAAACATAAATAAATCAGCCCCCTGGGGAAAGCGTGCCTCTATCCAGCTATCCTCTTTCCTTCTTACATACAAGCCCTCGACTGTATGGGGCAATTCCCCTGTTTATTTCGTTTGACAGACTGTGATCAAAAAAAGCCTTTATTTGAAATAAAATAAAAAAACAAACCAGGGAATTTTAAACATTTTTTTATGTTGCTGATTATTTTTCCTGCTAAAATAAACAAAGGAAAAAAGCATCGACTGGAGAATGCGGGCATCGATCCCGCTACCTCTCGCATGCTAAGCGAGCGCTCTACCATTTGAGCTAATTCCCCTCCCTGGGCAACGTTTGCTGCTTGGCCTATGGTGAATCGCCGCAGGAAATGGGATTTCCTTTAAAAAATTAAATTCTGCAGTTTACTTTCTAAACAGTAAAAACATCCCAGGTTTAGCTCTATTTGGAAGGGGATTGAGGAAGTGGAAGGGGTGTATCCAAAAAGATCCGTCACCAGTCAACTGCGGCAGCCTGCACCATTCATCTCAGCTTCACTCTCTCACCTGTCTGGTTCCCTCCCTTTGGCTGGAGGAGCATCGCCCCCTCCCAACCCTGGCTGCGCATTTCATTCACAAATACTGATCAGGTTACAGCTATCGGTAACCTGCTCTATCTAAGCCATTAGTTTTCGCGTTATTAAGCAGCAATCTGTCCAACAACGGACTGGTTCTCGTTTGGCCAGCAGCTACCTGTATAAGGAAGGGAAATAAACGTGTGACATAAAGAGAGCACAACCTGGAGAATGCGGGCATCGATCCCGCTACCTCTCGCATGCTAAGCGAGCGCTCTACCATTTGAGCTAATTCCCCTTCCTACTGGTGTTGTGCAGTCGTCACCCTTAGGAGTTCCATCGCAGGAAATGAGCTGCCTGGTCTTATGCACTGGCATATTTTGCTAAAACACTTCTTTCTTGAAATCGTCCTTTCACAACCTACTATAAGCATAGTATCCCATACCAGTCCTACTCAGAGTAGACCCATTTAAATGAATGATCATGACTTATGTTTATAGCTCAGTCGGTAGAGCAGGACACTCTTTAATCTCACGGTCATGGGCTCAAACCTCACATTTGTGCAGTGCAGGGAGTTGGACCAGATGATTCCTTGTGGTGGTCCCTTCCAGCTCCATGATTGATTTCAATGAGTCTGCTCTGAATAACTTAGCTGGATAGAGCCCAGTGTGGTGCATTCAATTTTTAGGATTTCAATACACAATACTGCAATTTTGAATATATTTTTATTTGTCTTATGCATTGGATTGTCAACTTATTTTCTTACTCCTCTGGTTCCTGCTTCCCACTAGCAGCAGCATCCCACATCCACACACAAAAAAAAACCAAAAGAATACTGGAGAATGCGGGCATCGATCCCGCTACCTCTCACATGCTAAGCGAGCGCTCTACCATTTGAGCTAATTCCCCTTCGCTCCCAGCTCCCTCAGCGCTCACCCTTCAGTGCGTCATCGCAGGAAATGAGCTGTCTAGCAAACATTCATGCAGTTGTTCCCTGGCCAGCAGTTCGCGCAAGTAAGCAGCGAAACAACGCGGTGCTGAACATCTGTGCTTTTAATCCTCTCCTTCCGGGAGTTTAACTCTCTGGACTTGGACAGAAGGCAGATATTTTATTCTTCTGCAGTGAATTAGCAACATCAGTTTTCAAAGCATTTCGATACTGTTACAGGCACGGATCGAATCTCTGGAAGAGCCACGTGCAAGAGCAGCCAACAAAACTCCAGCCAGGCCAATTAAAGAGACGGAGCAGAGAAAGGGGAAAGATGAGAAAGGGGTGTGCTGAAAACCCAGGCCAAATCTGGAGAGCACTATTTGAAAGAGAGGACATCTGCGGGGGGGGTGGGGTGCTGCCCTCACAAGGCATTAACCCCCCCCCCTTGGCAAGACAGATAAACCGGGCCAGAGAAAGAAGGCAGAGACAGAACTGTTACAGAGATACCCAAAGGAAGTTTATTGTCGCAGGCTATGTAAAATAAAGGCAGTTTAATCATCATCATCATCAGTATTCTGTATTGATTGCATGTAGGGGCACAAGCTAAAATGAGGATTCCCTAGGATACTTGTGTCACAGCCCAATCTAAGGGACACCACCACCACTATTTGTTTCTTTGTTTGGCTTTATTTTTAGATGGAAGGAAGGAAGGAAACAAGAGACAGGAGAAGGTGCCTCTGCAATGGTCCCTTTCATAGTTGTGTGCAGAAGATACTAGGACTAGCTTTTTTCACCTTGGCTTGTCCAACGGCACCTGTCAAAATGCCCTCTCCTATACAACAATTTAAAATAAAGGAGCCCTGCCCTGCTTTGCATCTGGATCGCCCTAGGAGGAAAAAAGGAGCAAAATGGGCATATGAGGTCAAAAATAAATTCAGAATAAAACTGATCTCCACACTCTAGTTTTGAGTTAAAGGCAGGTTTGCTTAAGCTGGACACTACTTAGGCTGCTGGGGAGTAAGTCTAATTGGACTCAGTAGGGATCTACCATACTTCTGAGTAGACGTGCCTTGGTTTGTACTGGTAATCCTGTAGTCTAAACTGCAGCCCTATGTCTGCAGGCAAGCTGAAACAGTGCAGCTCAAATTTCAGTGGAACTTCTCCCAATCTGCCAGCCAAGGAGATGAATCACCAAGGAGAGATGAGTCACCAAAGGTTAAACTCCTCATCTTGTGAGGGGAATTAGCTCAAATGGTAGAGCGCTCGCTTAGCATGTGAGAGGTAGCGGGATCGATGCCCGCATTCTCCAATTTATGCTTGTCTTTTGTGTATTTTAATAGAATATTCAAAAGTAAGTTTGGTTAAAATTCTGTGGTGTGTTTTAATACAGTTAAAAGTTGGGGGGGAGTTTCAGTTTGGTCACCTCACCTCAAGAATAATATTGTAGAGTTGGAAAAGGTTCAGAAAAGGGCAATCAAAAATATCAAGGAGATGGAGCAACTCCCTTATGAGAACAGGTTGCAGCATTTGGGACCTTTTAATTTAGAGAAAAGGCAAGTAGAGGTGATATGATAGAAGTGTATAAAATTATGGATGGCATACAGAAAGTGGATGTTTTTCTCCCTCTCATAAAACTAGAATTCATGGACATGCAACTAGAACTCACTGGACAGTTTTATGGAAATCAGTGGAGGGGAGTCTGCTCTTGTTCTTGGGTCCCACAGGAATGTGTCTGGTCTCTGTGATAAGATGATGCTGGCCTGATCCAGCAGGCTCATCTTATTATATTTTTATGTTTAGTGTCCTATATTTGAACCGTGGGTGGTCAGATTCCAAGAATGCCTGCAACTGATCTCCAACACATGTTCAGCAATCTTGCTCAAGAAGAAATGTTAGAAACAGGTCAAAACTTATGTTTAAGTACCTTGTATCAAGGAGAATTCCAAAGTCCTTATTAGGGCAAATCCTTTATCTGGCTATCCAAAATGTCAGAAAACAAACGGTTGTGAAAGAAAGGGAGGGAAAAAATGGATGATGGCGAAGCCATGGAGTCTGCATCTGATTACAATCTTAAAATGGAATGTGGGAGTAGTAGTTCTGGAGAACTTTCAAAGCTTGCACACTGTTTTGTGATATTTTCATTCGTCTAATAAAAGCATTGTCCTGGTATACATGTTTTCTTATGGATCAAGATTGATACTTTTACTTCTCGTATCAAGGACCAGTTTTCCAGCACATAGGGCTGTATGCAACAAAGTTGTTCCATTTGTGCAAAAACTTCCACCTGCATAATGGAATTTCCTTCTCTCCTCTTCCTGTGTGCCCCCTCCCCCAGATCTGCTCAAGTGGCTTGGAGGAACTCCCAGAAGAGATTTCCGGTGCACATCAAACAGAGCCTCTGGTGAGGATCTTAATGTTCAAACATGTATATATGAGAGCAAAATAATCTTTCAAGTATCCTGGTCCTAAACTATTAGGAATTAATAGGTTAAAATCAGCTCATTAAATTGGGCCAGAAACGAAATGAGAGCCAGTTCAGCTGGCTAAGCACTGACAGGTTTAATATGATCAAAACATCCAGTCACAGTAAAACAATATTGTAGTCCTATTTTGCATCAACTATTTTAGATCTACTGACTGTTTTTAAATAAAGCTCCATGTATAATGCATTGCAGTAATCTAAATGTGTGTGCGCACCAGAGCATGGTCCATCCAGCTACGGTTGCAGCTAGTGTATCAACTGAAGCTGATAAAAACTGTTTCAGGCTCTAATAACAGCACTGGACTAAGCACCCTCAGACAACAATTTTTTAATTACATTTCTCTTCCATCCATATAACTGAGTTCCTTTAGCAGTTTACAATTAAAAACATAATATACAATACAAAATGTAAATTATAAAAACCTTCAATTATAAATAAATTATAAATGTCCAGCAACATTTGAAGAGCCATAGATTCCACATTTGTTCTCTACAGTCAGGAAGGAGGGTAACATGCAGGGCTTGAGTTATGGTATGAATTCAACCTATAGCCTTGTCTTTCTGTTTTGAGCAGGAAATAAATTCCCTTGCATAAAACACAATAGTATTGTATTAAATACAGTAGTATTTAATGTTGGAGCAACTGGAAATGAAAAGGGGTAATGTCCTTCATAAGCATAAATCACTCCATGGATGAACTAATAGCAGGTGCAAGATGTGCCAAGCCAGTTACTATGGTAACGGCCTATTGCTCCAACTATATATGTGATTAATATATGTCAGCTCAGTCAGTCTGTGAGTCATCAGTCCACTGGTGTTACTAGTCCAGTGTTACATGCTGAAATGCTGGAGTTTACAGTATTTGGAGCAACAGAGAAACTTTTTACTTGTATGTATCTGTATATATCTGCATCTGCAAAAGCCTACAAGCTGTATAACTCTAAATCTAGAACCGTTTTACTGAGCCTTATCTTCTGCCATAGTAAAGTATTTGGATCTTAAGCTGCTTCTGTGTGGTAACTGGTACTGTGAGCAACTATCACTGCGTGTGCCTTTCATATCAGTTTCCCAACATTTAATACACCAAGCCAGCCACTGTAGATGAAGGTTTTATTCGACTACAGCTCCATCGTCCCTGACTATTGGCCATACTGGCCGGGGCTGATGGGAGTTGGAGTCCTCCACCACCTGGAGGCCACCCCATTGGCTACCTCCGCAAACTCCATAATTAACCCTTTCGCAGCCTCACTTCCCGACACTAGAGCGACAAATGCCCGGGAGGGCTCCCTTCTCCTGTCAATTGCTTCGCGTAGCCGCCTCCCTCCTTCCCTCCCTCTCCACCCACCCCAGTCGGTCGGTCTTTTCCCTTCCCTTAACTGCAGCCGCCTTAGCCGCCACCCTCTCGACGCGCAGAAGCAACAAACGCCAGCGCGGGGCGGGGCTAGTTTCCAGGAAATGACGTAGGGCGCAAGGCAGAAGTCACGTGCTCGGCGCCCGTGTGTTTCCTGGCTGGTGGGGGAGGGGTTTGGACAAGATGGCCGGATCCACAGGTCTGTGTTGAGAGGAAGGCGGGGGGCGCCTTGGAAGGGCTGGCGGGGGGGCTTTCGCCGGGGAGGGGGGTTCTCTCCCTAGAGGCCCCGGTGGCGGGTCCCCGGCGCGGCTCATTTCGTGGAGAGCGGTCGGCGCCAGCGCAGCCGGGCCAAGGTTCCGGCGCCGGCGGGAGAGGAGGGCGGGGAGGCCGCGGGGGTTGGCGCTGGGGCCGGAGTCTTCCTCTTGGTGCTGCAAGGGATGCGGGGAGGAGACGCCTGCGGGGCTGGCAGAGGCAGGCGGTGCAGCCGGGAGGTGGGGAGGCCGAGGCAGCTTTCCGCTCCTGGGGTCGTTTTTTGTTCAGGGGAAGGTGGAATTCGGGGTCTTCGGACCTCCTTCTCACGCTCGGGTTGGGTTTGGGTGAGAGGAAATGTGGCGTTTCTTGAGTCTCTCTTCCGCCCTCCCCCCCGCAACGTAATACTGATAAATATTCCCCCTCTCTTCGAAAACGAAGCCGACCCCAGTGGCATTTAGGTGGCTTTTAATATCGCCGATTCCGAAGTGCAGGCGTTGCTGGTTGCTGAGGGTAGGACAGATACGTTCAACAAAAAACACACAAAGTGTGTATGGGGGCGTGTAATTAAGTTCTGTCTTGGTCTTTTTGCTGATAAGGTCCGTTGTCAATCTTGCGCATGAATTTTTGTTACTGGCACGCTTCCCTCCTTTCCCGGTTGTGATACTCCTGGTCGAAGTATTTCCTGCAAAACTCCAGAAGGAAATTAGCGATGAGCTTTGAGGCTTTGTATTGAGTTTACTTTCTGTTTATTTTAATCGTATTGCTGAGGCAGTAGGCTAAGGGAAACCAAAACCTTTAATACTTGGACCTTACAGTTCCCGTTTTCCTGACTTTCTGTTTCTTTTCCTCCCTACATCCCCTTTTATCCCAATCCCATTTCTTGCCTTTTTTGTATACTGCCCACTTTTCAGCATCCCCACTTTCCTAATTCCCCACACCCTTCTTCCCACTTTCAGTTTATTCTAGTTCCTACCACAGCTTTTCAATACTATGTCTCAGTTCTCCCCACTTCTCATAAAATGGTAGAAATGCAAATGTTTATCAGTCTTCCAGTTCATGCAGTTATTGGTGAAGTGGAAATATTGCAGCTGAGTAGTGCTTATGAACGAGGGGTGGCAGTTATTCAAAATTAATGTGAAGTAAAATCCATAACTTATGCTATGGATTATGTTACAAAGTTCATTTGAGATTTAAACATGTCAAATTATTATGGCATGTTGTCCTTGAAGTCTGTTGTTGATCATAGATGGTGTTACCAAATAATTTTACTTGAAAATAATAACCTTTAATAACTCTTTAATAACCTGGGTCTACTTGCTTGAACTGTAATTATCTTCCTTTTCATCGTTGGCAATATGTTTCGCACCTGGATCTTTCACAGCACTGATAGGTACTGAATTTGAAAGGGTATTTAAATAATTTTGACTTTGTGTTCCTGTATTCCAGCCTTTTATTTAAACACCGTTAATAGGTGATTGTTTTTGTAACTGTGGTTGGTACCTTGTGCTGAATAAACTGTAAATAATTTGAACCTGGAAGCTGTGCATATTGTTCAATTATCTTGAAAAGGCATTTTCTTTCAGATTCACAACATGTATATCTATTAGTCTAATTATTTTTAATTGTGTTACAGCCACATAGGAATTAGCCAAATAAAGCCATACATTAATAAAAATTAAAACTTCTTAATAATATCAAACCCACCCATAGCCCTGTTTTAACATTTGTCACAAAATACATTCATAAGTCAGGCTTGATGGGGGATGGGTGGAGTTTCAAACCTAGTGGAGGAACACTTGCTTGATCTTAATATTCTGTGATGGGACACAGAATACAAGTTGCTAAGACAGTCGGTCCCAAACCATTTAGTGGTTTAAAGATCAAAACCAGTTCTACTGGGAAATACAATGTACATACTTATGGCTCTCTGTGTGGAGCAGGTTGCTATGCACCGATCTGGTTAATATTACAACTCACTTTTTCAACTTTATATGTTGTGCTTTCCTAATACTCATGAAATCTGGATTTTAAAGTATTGTTGGCATGAACATAATTGCTGTTTTGCATTGAAGTTCTTGAGTGACAATCAAAATATAGGATGTCGTATTGGATCCCATGATCTTCAGTTACCTGTATTTGTGCCAATGCAGAAAAAACAAAATAAGCAGTATTTATATGTCCAGACATATGACTGTCTGGCTGTTTTTACTCATTTAATAAATGCAGTCAACAATACATCCACAGTATTTTAAATAGCAACTCCTTTCAGTTATTTTTTACTCATGAAATACAAAACATAAACTGATACATGCATAATTTATTTTTCCCATTAAACATTTACAACTTATTTACAACAAAACTATTCAGAATTTTGCCAGAGTTTGCTGCAATTCAGGCCACAATTTTGTTTTTAGCAGCATGTCTTTCCATGAAAAGTAGGGTGTTGTAGGATAATCTCTGGGCATCACTGATATGCCTTTCTTAATTTGTCCATTAACCATCAGCTGCCTTGCATAGCTCCCATCAAACTTCATACAAAAACAGTTTCCAAGCTGTGTTCTCTTAAGGGAACCGTAAGCTTCTGCAGCAAATGTAAACAGCTAATGAGAGTTCATTTCATACTCTCATTATGAATCTGCCTCTGGGCAAGGAAAAGTTCCTTTCAAAGATAACACTCAGCACAGAAAATCCACTAATTTGGGGTTATTATTTTAATGTACTAAATCTTTATTGTCACATTTTTGAAGCAAAAGGGAGAACAAGCAACTATAGGTCCTATGCGTGGAGAAGATGGCGAAATGCTATTGGGTCACAGAGAGAAGGCAGAATTGCTTAACACCTGCTTTGCCTCTGTCTTCACCCAAAAGGAAAGCAGTGACCAACCCGGTGATAACAGAATAAACAATGCAAGGAGGGAGCTGCAGCCCAAGATAGGAAAAGAGTGGCAAGGGAACACTTAGTTACTAAATGAATTCAAATCTCCAGTGCTTGATGGGCTGCACTCAAGGGTACTAAAAGAGCTTGCAGATGTGATCTCCAAGTCTCTGCCTATAATAATTGAGAATTTTTGTAGAACAGATGAGGTCTCTGCAGATTCTTCCCATCTTCAAAAATGTGAGAAAAGAAGACCTGGTATATAGATAGCAGTAAAGGGTTGGTCTGTGAGAATTTAAGAAATAGTGCTTTGATTACTAAGACTTTGCATGCGTTTCTATAAACAAGTCATGCCAGAGAAATCTCATTTTATTTTTTTTGACAAGAGTTAAAAGTGTGGTTGATCATGAGAATGCTGGGGGCATAGTGTATCTTGTTTTCAGTAAGGCTTTTGACATAGTGTCCCATAATATTCTTGTAGGGAGGTTGGTGGCTTGTGGACTGGATTGGGTGACTGTTAGGTGGATTTGTAGCTGGTTGACTGAGTGAACCCAAATGGTTCCTCATCTTGGGAAAAAAGTGAAAAGTGGGATGCAGCAGCGTTGTTCAGTGTCTTTATAAATGACTTGGATGAAAGAATTGAGGGGATGCTCATCAAATTTGTAGATGACACCAAACTGGGATGGGTAGCCGCAGAAGACAGAATCAGGACTCAAGATAATCTTAACAGACTAGAGAACTGGGCCAAAACTAACAATGAATTTCAACAGGGACAAATGCTATGTTCTACGATTAGGCAGCAAGAACCAGCTGCACAAATATAAGATAGGGGACTCCTGGCTTGCCAGTAGTGCATGTGAAATAGATGACAAATTTAATAGGAGTCCACAGTGTGATGCAGCAGCAAAAGAAGTATAGTGGCCAGATCAAGGGAAGTCACAATACCACACTATTTTGCCTTGGTCAGACCACACCTAGAATACCATGGCCAGTTCTGGGTGCCAGATTTAAGAAGGATATTAACAAACTGGTAGGTAGACAAAGTAGGGCAACCAAGATTACCACAGGTCTGGAAACTAAGCAATATGAGGAATGGTTGAGGGAGTTGGGTATGTTTAGCCTGGAAAAGAGGAGACTGAGAGGAGAGATGATAGGCATCTTCACATATTGAAAGGGATACCACATGGAAGATGGGGGCAAACTTGTTTTCTCCTGCTCTGGAGTGTAGGACCTGAACCAATGACTTCAAGTTACAAGAAGAGGGATTCTGACAAAACACCAAGAAGAACTTTCTGACAGTAAGAGCTTTTTGACAGTACAACAGACTACCTTGAAAGGTGGTATACTCCCCTTCCTTGGAAGTTTTTGAGCAAAGGTTGTATGGCCACCTGTCATGGATGCTTTAGTTGAGATTCCTGCATTGCAGGATTACCCTTGGGGTACCTTCCACTCTATAATTCCATGTTTTCATTATGCACATGGATATAATATTTAATGCTGCAGTTAGGGGAGGTAATTATTGGTCCAAAAGGGGGTATTTTTGTAGTCAACTGAGCATGTAGCTAATCATGCAGAAAGAAATGGTTCTGGCCTTTATCAGATGCTAAATGTAGTTTTGCATGTTTAGAAATATCTGTTCTTCTTTGTACAATAACACTGTACAGAATGTGAGTCTGAGGCTGCACAGCAATACATACAAATGTTTTGTGTATTATCCAAATGTTCACCGTTTGGTAATGGTGATATGGTTATATACAAACAAAGGTAGTGAACAGCTACAGCATGTGAGCAATTTTAAAATTTAGTCTGCAATACATTGCTGTATTGTGAGGGGTTCTAATTCAAAAACTGTTTTCCATGGCAACCATTGGGCATTCTTAATCTTAGCTGGAAACTATAGCAGGGCACATGGAAAGGAGATATTTTGGTGTGTAAGGGGAAACTGCTTATTGGCTAGTGTAAAGCATGCTTTTGGTTGTGTGTATGCTCAAGCTGATTTTAGTCATATGTCCTGGAGTGAGTGCATAGGGAATTACTGCTTTGCTTATAGTGGGGCAAATCCTGGTTTTTTTAACTTCCCTTTTTCTTTTAAAGCCAAATATATTTGTAGTCCTGCTTGAAGCAGAGTGCGGTGGGGAAGCTTGTACTATAAGAATGAAAAATGGCCAATAATGGTGATAACCTTCCCATGGTTAGGATTTCCTGCTCTGTTTTTTTGTAATTATAAAAGGCAACCACTTTATTGGAATCTACAGTGTTTCCTTTACAGGTTGTGTGATATCACAGTATGGCATAGGTCAACTCATTATCTCCCATTGCTGTATTTCAGCATAATGAATACACATTTAGATCTCCAGCATCTTTGGTATTTAGAAGTCTTGAAGATATTATCTGTTAAAATCCCTTAGCACTTTTCTCTCCCAAAATAGCCACCTGAGCATGCTTGTGGTCAAAGCAACTTAGAGCAGGCATTGCATGCTTGCATAATTGTTTGACCTATGCAAGGGATCAGATATGTACAAACCTGCTTTAGTAACCTGATACAGTGGTTTGAGCTGCCAGTACAGTTTGTGGATTTGGATCATATTTTGAAATGCATCCTTTTATTTGTAGGAAAATGGTGTATTGTGAATTTGCCTCTCTAATCCTTTTCATACAACCAGTCCTCTGCGAGAAATGAAGGCTTTCCTGTATTCTTATTTTTGTTACGAAATGGGAAGAAACTGATTTCTACTCTGAACTGTTGTTTAGTTAGCAATATTTCTTAAATGCCTTCTAGTTCTGAAGTTCATCTCAATTAGAATTTGTGTGCACAATATTCTTATTTAATATGCAGTATGTGTGACTAGGACCAGTTCAGATGATGATATTGGCTTTATAATAAAATATAACGAACAATATCATTGATTTTCTGTAAATTGTTGTGAGACATATAGTGAAAAGCAGGATTAAGTGCTACACAAACAAGCCCGTACCCCATGCACTGAGCCCCTTTGTTCATCCGTTTGCAATGTAAGCAATCAAACCAGGAAGCACCTAATGAACCATAGTGCCCCCGGAAACTAGGCTTACGAGCTTTGGAACAAGCTAAGACAGTTAACCCACTTAAAGTATGGTTTAATATTCTAGCTTGTTTCAAATCTGGTGATCATAATTTTTTGGGTTTGCTTATGCTGCAGAGGGAGGAGCAAATAAGCTGAGTGTTTGGGCAAAGACTCATATTTATTACTACTATAATAATTATTATATATTTATTTATATCCCACCTTTTCCTCTAATGGTACTCAAGATGACTTACAGCTAAAAATAAGAGCCGCTTATTTCATCTTAAACTGATAAAGGATTATCTGAATGTAACCAGTATTCCACAGAGAAGTAATGACTGAGTAGTGCTTACTGTTGTAATGCTAAGGTAACTGTCATATATTAAAACTTACTTTTTGAAGCAGAAAATTGATGAACTAAATGGTGAAAATGATGGCTGTATATGACTTCCAGATATGAAATTTGATAATTTAATTTAGACTGTCACTTTAAAAAAAAGACCCATAAGAAAATCAAATCTGCAAATTTGATGTTGCTGAGGAATTTAAGATTCCAAGTTGTATGATACTTCATAAGTGGAAATAAGTTTGTTTTTCACATTGATTGCAATTCAATATGTATACTAGTAAAATGTATTATACGCATGAATTCTCAGGTGTGGATTTTTTAGTTGGCTCAGCCAGGCCTTCATGCTAAGACGTGACAAGAGATCAGCTGTGATTTTGAACATTGCTATTTACATTGCTTTACTTTTTTCAAATAGTTAAAGTCCCTCGTAATTTTCGCTTGTTGGAAGAACTTGAAGAAGGTCAGAAAGGAGTAGGAGATGGTACAGTAAGCTGGGGCCTCGAAGATGACGAAGACATGACACTTACAAGGTGGACGGGCATGATTATTGGACCACCAAGGGTCAGTACTATAAGTTAAATCTTCATTTAGCGGAACTTTTCAGACATTTGCAATGCATGGTTGTTAGCTATGGGTTATGCTATGGGGTGAATCAACTAAGTCAAAGAGTAGACTCATCAATTTCAGGGGATTATTCTGAGTACTGTATAACTTAATTGGATTCAGCCCAAAGATGGATGAATATCATAATTCAATTAGGAATCTTATAAGCTATAACAGAAGTTAGCCCTATAGCTAACTTTGCTTTTTCACAATTAGTAACAATCGTAGAAAGGTGTGGAATGGTTTCTTACAGGCCCAGGTCAATATGGGGGCCACATAATTGTAACATTAAGGACAATGGTAAATTTTTTATTGAATGCTATCAAATCTGTATTCAGATGACAGTGTCTCATGGTGACTTCTGCTCAAGTTGAAGTGTTCCAAATGCATATTCAGTAGTATGCAGTTGTGGCCCAGCACAGATGCATATTTCTGTTGTGTGCTTTCAAACAACACATTGATGATATTAGCTATCCCTCATTAAATAACAATTTCAGCTCTACCAAGAAACAGTTTGGACCTTTAGCAACATGAAATGTTCTGTTTTGGTTTTTAACTTATAATATACCACTTCAGTGTGTGCCTGTTAGCTTATGGCACCAAATATTCTCCCTTCCTTTAGTTTTATGTGTGCTTGTGTGTGCAGGCATAACAAACAAAGTAACCTGATGTGGATGGTGACAATTGACATGCCTATCTAGTTTACACAGAGTTCTGTTGCCTTCCCCTCCTTTCCCTTTAAGACCTGCATGTTGGCAGCAGAGCCTGGTATCATGCTAGTCACATCTCATTTGTTTTGTATTATAACCCCAGGATCTACTCCCAACAGCTTAGTGTGAAAGAGATTCAGCCATTAATAAAGAACCCAGTATGCCCTGATGACATTCTGAACCTTTCAAATTTGTTTTCAGTACTGGAACTGAACTGAGCTCAGTTTTTAACACAAGTCCATGCCTGATTAGATTTCAGCAGCCTACTGTAGGTGGGAAAAGTATTTTTATTTTATTTTATGCTGTTAGGAGACAGAAGCCTTTGCCAATCTATTGCAAATTAGCTAGAGATCCACCAGTAAAGCCTGGTCTACCTTCTCTCCACCCCTTCCATAAGCCAACAATCTGCTCTGGCTTTCCCTTTGAACCTTGGCTTGAGAAGGTTGGAGTAGCAGCAACATCTGAACACTTCAGGATACTGCGGCTTTTTGGCTTGGCTCCTCTTGCCAAGCACTCCAAAGGCAGCCCCTACCCTTGCATTACCCCAGACACAATTAGTCTTTGAAAATCAGGTATGTGCATATTGTATGGCTGACATATTGCTATAATATAATTAATATAATATAATATAATATAATATAATATAATATAATAGGAGTATTCTGGGCATCCAGGATTTGGGCAGAAATGTAATTGTTTTCTGCCCATAGGCAAAGTTAAGATTGATTGTATTTCTTTGCCGCTTTACATTCAAATGAATCACAAAGCGGCTTACAAACAAGAAATATCAATAACATAATAGAGCATAATAGAACAACAGAAGTACAGCATAAATCATATAAAATAATTAACAAACCAGTATACCATTACAGTCTATAAAACACTACTAACAAAGCAGCAACTAAAAAATAAGGTAAACAGCACAATTACAGCAAAAGTCATATGATTAACAAATCAATATGTCATTTATAATCTATAAATAGCAGCTAAAAAATAAGCTAAGCACTGTTAAGTTCATACACAGACTCTCCACACCCCTATGACTCATAGTATTGCGTTCTATTCAGTTCATTAAAATAAACACAATGCCTGTTGCTAAGCCAGCTCAGCTAGACGCTGCACTGGATGAGGTTTTTGGTTAGTGAGCCATGGTGGAGACAGTGGTTTTTTGGACCTACCACTGGTGGTAAGACGGAAGTTGGCTTTGGGTAGCCCACCCAGGTGCCTTTAGTAAGAAAACGGGTTAGATTACCTGACTGGTTCAGCCATTTGGTATGAATGGTAGCCTTGAAAATAGGGTTATGCCTGCAGTAACTTGTTTTACTGGCTTCCGTGATTCTAGTTTTCTGGATAGCAAAGAATAGGGTTAGAAAAACTTAATCTCCAGACTTCGCACAGTTACGCATAAAATTGTATGATCTGCCACAATTTTCAGACATAGCTAGATGCTGAGCTTTCTCTTGTAGATTCAACCTGCATTATACTTTGGCCAAATGTGTGTCTTTTTATTTTTTATTATTCTGTCAGTTTTGCAAACAGAGGGCTTCTTCACTTGTGTTTCTCCTTAGGATGTTCTTATCTTCTGGCACTTGCACTTCATTTTCTTCAATTCCTGGGGAATTGGAGTGAACTCTTCTCCCCTCACCCTCATATAGTTTTCAGTGCATATGTGTGTTTCTAGGTAGCACGGGGCGGGTTCGGAACATACCCAAGGAGTGAAATACAAGAAATCATGGGAATAGTAGTAGGAAGAGGTCATGGTGAACTGCAAATTTGGAGGAAGCTGCTATAAGCCAAGAGTAAATTCTGACCAAAGATAGAGAGGATTTGGTATTAATATTATGACTGGTTTCCTTTTATTTTAGTTTTGAAGATCATTCATAAAATTAGCAGCATTGTTGTGGAGCAGCATCAATCATTGTTTCTGCTTCAGCATCACACATACTGAATGTCCTAAAGTTAGTATCAATTTGAATTTGTTTTGATCCCATTTTACTGTAGTTGCATTAATTATTTATATGTAGAGACTGAGAGCAGCTAGGGCAAGGCAATTCTAGTTCTGTTCCCCCAAAACTGACCTGTCAATGCGCTTATTTAAACATCTTTGACACAGTAGTCAAAGCTTAGGCAAATCTGTCTTTTCTGAGAACAGGGGATCCCAGCAATGATAGGATTTGAGAGTGTTCTGGTCAGTGTTGTGGAAGGAATAGTAAATATTCCTGGAACTCAGGCTAAATCTAGCTAAATGGTAAGAAGCAGTCTGGGTAAGTGATGAAAAATTATATACAAAAATGCTGTGGGCAGCTTCTGTCTTCTCTGAAGATGTAGGAATACTGCATCTATGGGATAGGGAAAGATTTTAATTTAGTTAGTTTGGATGGTCACTGAGCCCAATAGGTTTTTGAGCAGCAGTAGTGAATCTCAGGCCCTCCAAGACTCTCTGGACCTTGGAACCCTCCCTCGTCCACATCCCTCACCAACACGTCTTGTGTGCTTCTCAAGTGCTGTTGCCTTGGGGGGGGGATGTATGTTTGAATTGTGATAATGGCTCTTGCTTGCCTGGATAGAGGTAGGTGTTTGGGTGTGTAGAAAGCTGACTTTTGCATGGCTGAAATGTAATCTACTGAAAGGGGTAACGAGTCACAGCCACTGCTCGGCTGATGTTTACCTACATTCCCACTCAGTTTTGCATCTGGCTGCATGCACCACTGACATGTTGCCTGCCTCCCAAGGTTGCCCATGAGAGAATGTGGCCTTCATGGAGAGAGAGGTTCTCCACCCCAATGTAGAACATTCATGAAGGGCATTCTCAAATCTTTATTGTCTCTCCCCCCCGCCCGGTCAAAAAAACCTATATGCAGTTTCATTTAAAACAGTTCTGTGTCACCTTCCTACTGCGGAGCCTTCAAGGTGACCTATAAAAATTCAAATGCAACCATAATAGAACCCACAACAAAATTACCATTTATGAATTATACCCAGTTGTGCCTGTCTGTGTGTGGAATGCTTGCCCAGCAGGACTTCCTCATTCTTCCATTCCTCCTGCAGCCTCTCACACTTCCATTTCGCTGCTGCTTGTTTCAGTTTTTAAGCAATCAAGATGAAATTGCACTGTCTGATTACTAGAGTGACCCCTGGTCACAATTTTCCCAGATTAATTTGATATGCATATTTGTTCGGAGTGTTCAGTAATTTGAGTGCTTCATCCACACTGAGATCCGAATGAGTCATAAGGTAGTTTTGACAATGCCATATAGTACACAATTCAGATTCTTCAGTAACTAATAAACTAGAACGTAATTTTAACTTTAATGCTAAGCCACTTTACTCAGTGAAATAATAAAAGAGTTAAATATTGTTTTTAGGGCTGACAGGTGTTGTGAAGGAACCAACATTGTATTTCAGATCAGGGAGATGCCTTGAGTGGGGTCGTTGTGAACTAGGTATGTATATACAGGCCCAGGATCCACAAGGCTACTGCAACACATGTGGAAAGTAGGAGGAGATAGTTTCTCATATGTGTAAGGGAAGAAGCTTTTTAATTGCACGGGTGATTTTTTTGGAAGGTCTTTCCACTATTATGGGTATTGGGCTTCTTTACTCAAGCACAGTTCAGTTTGGAAAGCAAGCGTGATTACCTTCCTCTTTATCTCAGCAACTACTAGATGCAGAAGCCTGTCCTAAGTTCTGTCGCTTCCTTCTTCTCAATTTTGGTTTGTTGCAAAGTTCTGTTTGAGGTTATTGGCTGCCTTCTGCCACCTTTCTTCTGCGTTTACATGTATATATTTCTCACAGTTTCTCTATTAAAAACGGATCCTTTGAATGATGGTGGCATTGAGGTTGGCTGTTTTGTGAGTATTAAGGGGAAGATACATCTAGGTTTTTCATTTTAGAAAAATCTTTGGGCAAGAAACCTGAAATAATGGTTACCAGGTGAAGGGGGAAAATCTGCCATGAAATGATAACACCAGTTTCTTCTTGCTAAGCCTTAGTTAAGCTGAACCTCCTTTGTTGCTTTAGTATTATAAGATACTTATTTGTCCCAGTCCTGCTAGTGTTATGTACGTATCTCTAGATGGCTGGTGAACTGGGGATATATACAAGCCATGTTCTTCAGCTAGTCTGCATGCATGGAGCCCTTCAAAAAATATTAAAATTTCACCAGTCAGCTGTTAGGAGAAAGCAGGAAGCTGAATTCACCTGCTACCCCTCTTTCCTGCCAAACAGCTGGTCAGCAGAATCTTACCAATTTTGAAACAGCTATGCACACGATCCTTGAGATGGGGATGACTGACATTGTTTCAATATTGTTATTTGGAATGCTTTTAGCTTTCAGTATGATTAATTCTTTTTTTCCCTCCTCTGTTTACTAGACAAATTATGAAAACAGAATATACAGCTTGAAAGTAGAGTGTGGGCCTAAATATCCAGAAGCACCTCCAACAGTTAGATTCGTAACTAAAATTAATATGAATGGAATAAATAATTCCAATGGAATGGTAAGATGGAATGCAAGATGATCAAGCCAGTTTATTTTTCGCAGAAAAGCTGTTAAGGATTCTGTTTCTTTTTTAATCTCCCAAAGTTGTATGTTCATCTGCTCTTATATGCCCTCAATTAACACATTAATTTGTAAATTGTTCTGTCATATTATGTGTTGGTGGTACCTATGGACAAGGGGTTGCATCCACATTTAGTCATTTTTAGAGCAGACCCATTGAAATTAGTGAAACTTAAGTTTGTCATGATTACTTTGTCCCATTGATTTCAGTGGGGTTTATTCTGACCAAGTCTGGATCCATACCGCAGTTATAAAGTCACAGTAAAAACAAGAGGCTTAATCAGTTTTATGTGGTGTGAAATAGTTAAAGGAATGGAAAGCAATTTTTAAAAATTGTGACTGCCAACATTATCAACTTCTTACATTAGTAAACATTTTGTGTATAGGAACGTGCCAAAGCCACAAATCTCTTTCTCCGTGTAGGAGATTCATCTAGGAAATGTATAATGTTTGGCATGCCCTTGGGTCCATATATTATAATTTTACAATTGGAGCCATAATTTGGAGTACTGCAAATTAAAGGAAATCTATTCATCAATTATAGTTTGCCTTTGCTGTCATGTTAAATAATTAAATTTTACAAACTTAGTCCTTTTAGTTCCCGTTTTTCTATTATGATCAATCCAACTAAAGCTGCAGAAGTTGCCCAGTGAAAATGACTCTTTGAGTCTCTCTCAGTGAAGTACAGGAATAAATTTAAAGCACCAGCACATCTGTGGTCTGTACTTGCTCTGTATCAGTTGTGTTGGTTTCCCCCCCAGTTGAGTAGGCCATTGATTTCAGTGTAATGGACTGAAAATCCATTAAATGGGAGCTGTAGACTTGCAAGTAGGTTGCTGATTTGTGAGTGAACAGTCAGGTAAAAACTGATGAATCCCAAACAAACTTAAAGTTATATTGGAATTTTGTTAGGAAGAACTGTGACCTAGCTCTAAAATATTCTGTATAGATCAGGGGTGGCTAACATTTTTTTGGGGGGGGGGTGTGTCATCCAAGGTCTACATTTGCTCTTGGCCAACACTCTGGAGGCTGAATGTCAGCAGGTGGTGTGGCTGCTCACACTCACACATGCATGCACAAATGTACAGGGCCCACTGCTCATGTGGGTCTGACTCGTGCCAGCTGATTGAGAAAGGGCTCTCTTGCCCCTTCCCTGCTCATCAGATGAGAGGTTTACCCATCCTCCGCAGCCCCTTGTCACATTTCTTTTTATTTTTAAATAGGGACTTGGCAGTGTGGGGGACAGCGGCAGAATTTTACTTGGTGGCCAGTGGCTAGCCACCCTCAATACAGACCCTCTATAGAATGTCCTATAGTGTGAAAATTCATTGTGGAAGTACTGTGAGATCTTGACTGTTGTATATCCTAGACCTATAAACACATTTTCTCGGGTTGCTTATTTTTTTCATGGCCTTTAGGGGTGCATGCATTCTTTACTTATTAAAGAAACAGTATTCTTTGTTACCTTGCTGATTCATCACAATAGTTTCTTTTATATTCCAACAGCTGCAAGTGTCTATTCTAAGTTCCTTGAATTTTATCCAAACTCAAATTATTCATAAGAGACAGAATAGTTGGCCTGTTTTTTTAAGGATGAATTAATAGAGAGGTTCAATCGCTCCCGCACTATCCAATAATTAATTAATTGATGCATGCTGACATTTACATGTTTCTGTTGACTATGTTGCTAAGCTAAAATGGTCAGTTTTTACTAACCTATCCGTGAGATTTGACAAAACATTATTTTCACCTGCCTTCCTCCTCTTGAACTGTTTAGCAGGAGATGCCATATGTTTTGAAAACTTTCCCTGAATAGCTATAAAAACTAAAAAATCTTCAAAAGGAGCCACAAATTCTCAGCCTTGACATTTGTATCCATAGCGGTTTATGATGAGTCACAGTGATAATTAAGGCCTCAATCCTACCACTTCTGTACTAGTGCAGCTAGTGTTAGCACCAGACCATAAGAGCAGGTGGCTGGTGTTTAGGTTGTCTGAAAACTCAATGCAAGCATGCTACTACAGTTATGGAATTGGTTATTTTATGTGCCTTACTTAAATGTACACTTTCTTTCCTTACAGGTGGATGCACGAAGCATACCAGTGTTAGCAAAATGGCAAAATTCTTATAGCATTAAAGTTGTACTTCAAGAGCTAAGGCGTCTAATGATGTCCAAAGAAAATATGAAGCTTCCACAACCTCCAGAAGGACAAACTTATAACAATTAATTTTAGCTGAATCCCAAACTTGTCTTAAACAACTTCTACTTATGTTTAATGTCTTGATTCAATCTCACAATGCAAACCACCCACACATTAAGAGTTTCTGCTGGTGTACGTGATCTGGACATTTGAAAGAATATATATATGTATATGTATGCCCCATATGTTTTCAGGCACAATCAGAGAAAAAAAAAGGCAGCACAATTATTTTTCCTCTTTACCAAGGCACTATAATTTTAAGCATAAACCTGAAGTAGCCTAAAATTGGAGCTCCGGTGTTTCAAGACGAAAGCATGACAGGAAGTGTCAGGTTGCTGTGGAATAATGTTTCAGAAAACTTTTTCTCAAGAAGAAAAAATACAAATGGCATGCTTTATCCATCTTGCTTTAGTAAAAGAGCTGCAGATAAAATTGTTTCAGTAGCAGGTACTGCAAATACCATTGCTCAACTTGTTTAATTTTTGCAAAGGTGTGGGTGCTGACTGCTAGTAGTGTCACAGAATACGGTCAGGATTGTTTTGATACTTGTATTTATAAAATGGGGAAATGATTTTCTTTTAAGCGGCTCCTGTGTGTTACATGTAATGGACATTGCAAATATTTGTTTACAGTCTTTGTTCTAATAAACCATGCATTTAAGTTTTAGTGAAGCAAAACAAAAAAGGAAAATAGGTGTATGGATATGTGATTGAGAATAAAATTAGTCTTCAAATGTAAATAAAATGTGGAAAGTATTTGAGGCTGTCCTTATCTTTCTGTTTAAGTTGTGCCAGTAGTACCTTGCAGCACTAAGAGGTCAGATGTTGCTCCTAATCTGTGGCAGTGTTCCACTCACTTACTTTATATCTTAGGCTGTTGAAGTGATTAGTCTAGGCACAAGTTAGATTCTACATGTGTAATACTTTTTAAGACAAAACAGAAAATATTGACGACAGAATGGACACCCAGTTGTAACTTTACTGCTTTCATAACTGCTCATGCCCATGTATCTCATATTATTGCGATGCTTTATTGCTTTTTTTAAAAGCAGGTTTGCTATTAAAAACGAAGGGTTATATTCCACAGTGTCACTTAGGTTGACACTACAACTTCTGTTAGTTGAATGGTTAGGGGAGCAATTTTGAGCTTGTTTAGGGACCCTCCAGATCAGATGTAGGGGGAACACATGAAGCTTCAGGGGGAAATCACTGAAAATTGCTTCTCTCCTTATTCCAATGACTGAAGCCTTATACTCAACTATCAAATACAACCCTGTGAGAATAGGAGAAAAGAAAACTGTTGGTAAGCATTTCAGTGCTATCTTAAAGTACTTTGGTATTGCTGCTAGAAGGTTCGGGAGGTTTAGAGGAGCAGGATTGCAGTTCTTGGATTGGCTGCCCTAAATTAATCATTTAAAAAATATATCCAGTTGCACGGACAGGTGCACAGATGACCTCTCTTCAGCAAAAAGAACATACCAGTGGAAGGCTGCAGTGTGGATAATTTGCAAGAGAAGACCCTTTTAGAATGAAAAGTTACCTGGAGCTTGCATATATACACTTGCTAGGCATGCTGTGGTCACTGTATTGACCAGCTACTGTATTGACCAGTCTGCATTGTGAGTGCAATCTTTTTCCTTGCTTGAGCCATTAGAATAGGTGTGGGAGACCTTTGACTCATGGGCAAACTTTGCCCTCTAGGTCTCCTCTCCTCGTGTAACTGACATTACTGCAAAGGGATAATCAAGCTTAAAGTGAACTGATTATTCATTTGCTGGAGCAAGATATGTTCCCATCATTGTGAGCTCATGGGTGAGGGGAACGCAGCTCTGGTAGCACCAAGCTAGACCTTTCCATGTTAGCAGTTTCAATGGAAACAACTTGGGTGTTGTTGGAAGAAGAAGAAGAAGAAGAGTTTGGATTTGATATCTCGCCTTTCACTCTCTTTAAGGAGTCTCAAAGCGACTAACATTCTCCTTTCCCTTCCTCCCCCACAACAAACAGTGAGGTGAGTGGGGCTGAGAGACTTCAAAGAAGTGTGACTGGCCCAAGGTCACCCAGCAGCTGCATGTGGAGGAGCGGAGACGCGAACCCAGTTCCCCAGATTATGAGACTATTGCTCTTAACCACTACACTGTCATCGCACCTCATCCTTTTGAGAGCACCCCAGTTCTTCCTGCCAATGAATTGCTGCCTGTAATCCTGTTTTGAAGCTCACCAAGCTAATGGCCATCATCAAACCATGTGTTGGCGAACTTGATGCAATTTAATTTTGTTGAGTGAAGAAATACTTCCTCTTGTCTGTCTAGAAGCTGCTGCCAATAATTGCCATTCGGCAGCCCTTAGTTTCTAGTACTATGGAACAGGGAGAAACTTGCTCAGTCTCACATATTATAGATTTGCTTTACAGTTTTTTATTTGGTGTTTTTAACAAAGCAATAAAATGGTCTGGGACCCATCCTCTGGTATCACCTGTTACCTGCTCCTGTGCCTATACATATGCACATGTGAACCTGCATCTTACAGGCATGTTCAGTTGGGGGATCTTTACTGGAGGTGATCTACATCTACTGTGGCTTGAACCATTAGTAAAGAAAAAAGAAGATGGTTGTAAGTTACACAGGCTACCTCATGGCCTGGACCATAAGCTGAAACAGTTCCTATCACAAAATGCTATTGCAGCTAGTAGTCAATTCTGAAAATTAGGAAAACTCAAATAGGTTGCTCTTGAGTCCTGCTTTTGGGATTTTCATAGGCACCCATAGGCTAGATCCAGCTGGACTCTTCTTGTGTTCCTACAAGAGCTTTCCTTACATGGATTATGTTGTTGTGTAGTCGTTTAGTCATGTCCGACTCTTCATGACCCCATGGACCAGAGCACACCAGCTTCGAGAACACTGTCCAACCATTTCGTCCTCTGTCATCCCCTTCTCCTTGTGCCCTCAATCTTTCCCAGGGAGTCTTCTCATGAGGAGGCCAAAGTATTGGAGCCTCAGCTTCAGGATCTGTCCTTCCAGTGAGCACTCAGGGCTGATATCCTTAAGAATGGAGAGGTTTGATCTTCTTGCAGTCCATGGGACTCTCAAGAGTCTTCTCCAGCACTATAATTCAAAAGAATCAAGTACAGGTGGGCACTAAGGAGGCAGACTCTATGTAGTGCAGGTCTAAAGCCACCAGGGGGAGAAGCACAAATGGAAATAACTAATTTTGTGTATGTAGAGATCAGGAAAATGAGAAAGGCAGAGAGAAGAAGCAAGATCCTGTGGGATGAAGGGCGGAGAAAAGTCTGAATTTCACTGTGACTTATACATGCACTGTCATGACTAGGTTGAGAGTTACTGGCAAAGGCTAAGCAGTGGAGGGCTAATCTTCCCTGATATCTGATGCATACAGTTTTCTAGGCTCAAGCTATGATAAGGTGGTTGAAGATAAGGTAGCATTTGTAGGTCATCCTACAAATCCTCTGGGTTCTTTGGGACCCTCCAAAAAAGTTCAAAAATTTTATAACGGGTTTTGGGGGCAATAATGGTAATTTGTGCTCTTTGAAACAGTTCTGACTGACCTGAAGAGAAAACTAACTGCTGAGAGGCAAAGGAATGGAGCAGGGAGGCAGCAGGGGTGTAAGGGGTCTAGCTAGGCTGAAGAAGTCTTGCTTCTGCAAGTATCTATGGAGTGAGAGCAAGCTTGGAAAAGAGTGGCGCAGAAAAGCCTTCTGGAGGATCCCCAAAATGTAGATCAGTGCCCTGGGTAGGATACTGAACAACGTGGGAACTGAGAGGCGCCTAATTATAGGAATTAAGCTTCCTAACTGGCATTAAATAAATAATGCCAGTTATTTATATGTAAATAAAGTAAACAAATTAGCTCCAATTCAAAGACCAGGGCAGGACTGAAGGGACTTTTAAAAGATACAAGTAGCAAATTGTCAACAAGTCAATCACATGTCACAGCCAGGTGATTAGAAATGTTTCAGAGGAAATGCATATTTAGAGACTTAATCCAGTTACAGGGGAAGATGTCTGGTGGAGGATGCCTCTTTCTAGGTTCTTAGTAAGAAATATGAGTGTCTGTTTGCATTAGATACAGAAGTTCAGGATATATAATTAACCTTTTTGCCATTAATTTTATGACTTGTGCAAAGGCTGTTTGAGATTTGAATTACCGTAAGCCGCTACAGCTTCCCCTCACGGGACTGACCTTATACCACTGTCTCTGTTTGTTTGCAATAGTACTGCACTCTTTTACACAGAACAAAGCCAAAATAAATGCTTAGTTCCAGGGCTTATGCGGAGTTCCAGTTGAAGTGATATTCTTGGTAATGTGCCACTACCAGCTTCCATGTTTCTGCAACCTCTTCATTGTGTGCTAATCGTATTAAATATTAACCCCAGTACTTATTGGTAAATGATTTCAAAGCTAAAGCTGTCAAACACTTATTCGTGTGCTGGTTATGATGGAAGATTCAGTGTTTGTGTCCCTAAGTATCGTTTGCCATATTTATTCTGAAGTAGATATGAAGATAGAGCTTCTGTCTCTTTCTCACCCTCCCTCCTAACATAGCTGAGAAGCCCATATTCCCACGGCAGCATGCCTAAAGGAAAAACTGTTTTGCACAACATCACACAGGTATTCTGAAAGTTTTGTGTAAATCACAAAACTTTTGTCTCTTAAGAAAGGTCAAGGGGTTAGGAGTGGCTGTTAAAGGCCACACTTCCATTTCCCCCATAATTGAAAGGCTGCCTGAAAGGTAACTGCAAGATGGCCACGAAGACTGTGGATCTCTGTTGTGTTGTTCAGTCTGAACCGTTGCATCATTCCTCTATTGTTTTCCTACTCTATAAACAGCCAGGCTGCTGGAAAGCTGTGGAACTCGAATCTAAGGCCTTGTATGTAAACATGCAGTATTGTTACTGTTTTTGAGTTTACAGTAAACACAGAGCTGCAATACGATGCGGGGGTTATTCAGTATTCCTGCCCTCCGAGAATACATAGATAAGATATCTGTTGAGTAGATTCAGAGGTGTTTCCCCGACTATGGTTAGTCTCCTCTCTACTGCCCCAAGACTATATTAGCATGGCAGCACCTGTGCTGTGGAACTCCCTGCCTCTTGACATTCGGCAGGTGCCTTTACTGTTTTAGATGCTGTTGAAAACATTTCTGTTCTAGTAAGCCTATCCAGACACATGCTTTAGTTTACATTTTGTTTTTAATGATAGCTTTCTTCATGTTTGTTTTTATTGGTTTCTTCATTTTAATCATGCTTTATATATAATAGAATCTGCACACTGCTTGGACTTTTTTAGGAAGCAGTTTATATTCCCCCGCTAAATAATAATAATAATAATAAATAGTAAATGATTATTTAAAAATCTGAATACATTTGAATGCCACCCATATCCAAAAGTATATATGAAGCACTACCTATCCATGCATTGTTCCCTGTCTCTTAAAATGAAGCAATAATGTCCTGTAATTAAACCAAAGTAATAATGACCTTATTGGTTTGAAGCATCAAGGTTAGTGAGACGGGCTGTTTTCTTTTGTCACCTTCCTGCTTCAGACACTGATTTGGGGGAACCTCTAGATAAAATTTCCTGTGCCACTCCCCACCTGAGAGCACACACCACCTTCTTATAACGTTGTAAACCATGAATTTGTCACTATGCCTTCTTTTTGCTCTGTTCACTTACTCAATCACTTGTTTAGGGGGAATAGGTAAACAGGCAACAGCAAGGCCCGGAAACTCCAGATAGTGGGCCCAGGCTATGGGTATCATTAGATGCCAGATGATGCCAGCTCTGTAATGCCTGCCTTGGTGCTAATCATTGTTATTAGTGCCTTTTGCAGCCTTTGTCTTTGCTTGTTGCTTGAATTTTGACATTGCACATGGCACTACTGAAATTTGAGACCCCCAGGTCTGCCACTGTGGCCAGCCATTATGTAAACATAACATTACAATATTGCATTATGTATGAAAAATGTTAGAAATTTAAAAACACACAACAGTTTAAGCAGCAACGTAGGCTAAGCAATGTGGTTCCCTCCTGATGTTGTTTAACTACAGCACCCATCAGCCCAGCCAGTAAGGCTAATGATAAGGACGATGGGAGTTGCAGTTCAAAAACCTATTGAGGATACCCCATTGACTAGCCTTGCTTTAAAATACAGTTGGTCCAACATATACATTTTTTTAAACAGTCCAATAAAAGCACATAAAAGGCATCTGGGAGTGGAGTTTTTAGCCATTTTAAATCCTAAGCAGAAGGGTCAACTATACCTCTGTTGGGAGTTCAACAGAGTAGGGGTGCCACTCCTGAAAAAGCCCTGTCCTAGTGCCTGCCCGTCTAATCAATCTTAAAGGCAGATTACTTGACCAGGGCCTTCGATGCTGAACTTGGGACATAAGCAGTTACAGATAGCCTGGCCGTAAGCCATTTAGGACTTTTAACGCTCAAGACCCATGCTTTGAAATGGACCTGGGAACACACTAGTTACCAGTTCAACTGATACAGCATTGTTGCAATGTGTTCAGAATGCTTAGCGCCTGATATAAATTTTTACATTAATTGGCTGGGAAGTATGATGACCAAACCCTCTGCAATCGCCACTTGATTTTAAACCCTAAGACTTCACATTCTCTGTTGTTCAGGAAAGACTCTGTGTTCAGTTGGCTGCCTGCCCAACCCTTCTGGTGGGAAAGTAACCTATGAAACAAAAATCTGGTTCTGACAGGTTCTGGGTGACACAAACACGCAGGATCTGTGTGGTGCTGCTACTGAAGCAACCCAACCCACAACATAAGTCAGTGAGCCCTTGTTGCACAGCAGTCAGTAAGTCCTCTCCAGGTGCATTTGTCAACCATTGATTTGCAGACAGAGGTCTGAGGTCTTCTGCTGCCACTTGTGATTCTTCAAAATGGCAACCCTATTTTCTTGCAAGAGATGCACAGATGATGGTGAAGAGGAGATGCTGCTAGCCGAAGATCGACCAGATTTGATTGAGGCTCTTGATCCCAGATGCAACAGCAGCAGAAGCTGCTCAGGAAGGGCAAACTTCCTCCAAGAGAAAGAAAGGGAACGCCTATCTGTCCACGAAAGTCTGGATTATTTGCCTTCCCACAGCAGCGTTTACAAGAAGTGGCTGCAGGGACAAAACTACAGGTAATAAACAACCTGCTTGTTGTACACACTGGATATTAGCACTGAATTAGTAACACCGAATTGGAACCCCATTTGAAATTCACATGAAAGGGAAAATAAGCAATGGGAGTTGTAAGGGAGTTTGGAGTCAGGGATGCACCTTACAATTTATGCAACTTTCCCTTACTCCAGCATAAGGGATCTGCCTACTTCAATAGGCCTTTGCGGAATAGGCATGAAGAGGGCATGCCCACTATGCTGGGACCCCTGTTTTATCCAGCAGGAGTTGGAATATTGGAGTTCAGGGATGTGTGCCAGCACCTGTGCACCCCCTCACCCCCCTTTTTTCCCCAGGAGGTTGAAAGGGAAGCAAATGGAAATAACAGGAACTCAGTTTACAGAGGGCTTGGAGGTGTGTTCTGCTGCCATGCCATCCAGTGTAGTTAGGCAGATAATTTTGTGTTAAATGGTAAGCTGTTTTGCTTTAAAATGTGGTGAGACCTTCCACAAATGGGGCTACCTTTGTTCAGCCCTGGACGTCTGCTCCAAAGACCTGTTCCAATGGCACAACTGATACCACCGGAGTTACAGTGCAGCAGGAAGGCAGTACATGTGTGAAGCCTGTGATTATTTTTCTTTAATAAAAAGTCCGTGGGTATATAGAAATGATACCTTTGGGTCTGGGTTTTGCTGCTATATACCAGTTAGCATGGGGTCAGCTGCTTCTGTCTTAGAGTGAGTTATATAATTAATGCTCAGTTGTCTACATTAGGATTTCCTGACAAAACACATGTTTGTTCTTGCTTTGATTTAAACCTTATGAGAGTCAGTGATATCGAACACCAGCAGGGAGTTCCATAATAGAAATGGCTTTGGAATAAATATTTCTCATTAGCTTCAAGCTTGATGCAACAAACTTTGTAGTGATCAGCTTTAGCTGCTGAGGTTTCTTTGGGCAAAGATATCCAAACCAATCAAACTAAAATTTGTCGG
Source organism: Podarcis tiliguerta (assembly GCF_965153285.1). Taxonomy (NCBI): domain Eukaryota; kingdom Metazoa; phylum Chordata; class Lepidosauria; order Squamata; family Lacertidae; genus Podarcis; species Podarcis tiliguerta. The sequence goes on along the minus strand of NC_139540.1, from coordinate 39,745,077 downwards.
TTTGGTTTCATGTTGCTTAACTTCTTCCAACTTCTTCATTGCACCGATTTTCTATAATTAAGTGTGCTGTTCACTCAAAGCAAAGCATTTTTAAAATCTGACCACACGCTTACCTCTCTTCTTCAAATCAATGGCATGCAGATGTACCAAAATATGGGTGGGGGGAACATGCCCTAATTTTCCTCAGCTTGTACAATAATTTATGTAAGAGTCAGATAATTTAAACCTGCATTTTTCTTAGTCCCCAACATGATGACCAGCAGAGACAAAATAATGGATCAAATATATTTCAAATGGACATGGTGAAAAATATCATTTTGTAGCTTAAGTATTAAAAGCACATCATGAACACCTGGGCTTTCTACCTGTTCCTAGAAAGATAATTGAAGCGAGTTGCAGGCTATGAAATGGTTCTGTCTTCATTTGGCTCACTCCACTTGTACATGGAGGATTCCGCCACCCCCCCCCAGCAAAAGCTTTCACAAGTCAAACATAGTTTCCATTATTTCCGCTTTGCGCATATGACTGTAAAGTATTATTACATTGAATGATAAGCTTAAACCAAAGTGTTTTGGTGCCACCTATTGGGAACAGTGAAGAGTGCACTCAGATGTTTGGGGGGAAATGCTCTGTTAGGGACCAATGAGGAACTGCCACATTCTGAAGAGATGCAAAACACAGGAAACTCTGCTGCCAGGTTAGAGCAATTTCCAAATCCACAGTAGGGCAAGACCTTCATTTGTACCAATCTGAATGCCACAAAATACAGCAGGGAGGGAAAAGGTACCAGGAACATCCTAAGCATGTCTCCTTAGGAGCAGTTTATAAAAACATAAAACTTGGTAATACACAGTATTGCTGCAAAAGTACAGGTTGCACATCTATAATTGTTATACGAAAGAAAGTCCACTGTGACCAGGAAAGGTTGCAGTCTACATTGGACGGATTGATTACAGACTGAGTTTCTTGCTCTTGCTGCAGACTCTGTTTCTTCAGAGAATAACTAGGTCTGGGATTCTTGGAAATGTTAAATAGACCCAATTTCCAGTGGGAAGTGGATCCTTGGATCTATTGTTACATTCTTGCATCAGAGCAGTCATAAGAGACATCACACCTGCTTATTTTAGCTGTTAAGGCAGCTGTAGCGGATAATCAGAAGAGCTAAATGGAGCATATTTGTTACCAGTAAACGATATCTTGAAAGTTTATGCTTGTAATTCTCAACTGTTGTGTCTGGATTAAATTATGAAAATTAAGTCAATTTGCTCTTGTTGCAATTTGCTTTGCAGAACCTAAGATTTGGATCAGGGACAATTCAAAGGGCCAAGTTAGAGATGTAGGCAATCCTTGCCTAGGGATATGGACTAGAAGCTTTGGGGAAGAAAGAACAAGGCATATGGGTGGAACAAAGAAGTCTCAATCCTTCACTTCTGAGTCATTAGTTAAAGAAAATCATGGCTGGAAAGACATGAACACCTTTCAATCACAATTCTTCTGAGAGCTACCCAGAAGAAACTAACAGCTCTTCTTTTCAAAAACTGCGATTCCTGAATAACTGTTTAGCATTTTAGATGCATTACCAAAAGGCTACTTATTAACATTCTGAGGTTACTGCAACTGATACCAATTCCCTTTTATTTTTATTTTTTAGAATGGACTGGGATCGATGGTTGGTGATGGGCATCATTGGAATAATAGTAGGAACAGTGGGTTTCCTGATCCATCAAATAATTGATTATCTCATTAAACTGAAATGGGAACTGGTGAAGAACTACATTCAGGTAACACAGCAGAAAATAATAATCTCTCTATTCAAATTGCTTTGGGGGAAGCAATAAATATTGGCATCATGCCACCTCTGTCCCTGATGACCTCTCTTTGTACAGACACTGAATGACATACTCGGGTAAAGTGTGCATAACATTGCACAGATTTCTAAAAATAACATACAAATAATCTTCATTAGGGGAGACTGCTTTGCAATAAAAATTATATTAGTGAAGATTGAATGCAAATTGTGTATATAGAATCATAGAATCATAGAGTTGGAAGAGACCACAAGGGTCATCGAGTCCAACCCCCTGCCAAGCAGGAAACACCATCAGAGCACTCCTGACATATGGTTGTCAAGCCTCTGCTTAAAGACCTCCAAAGAAGGAGACTCCACCACACTCCCTGGCAGCAAATTCCACTGTCGAACAGCTCTTACTGTCAGGAAGTTCTTCCTAATGTTTAGGTGGAATCTTCTTTCTTGTAGTTTGTATCCATTGCTCCGTGTCCGCTTCTCTGGAGCAGCAGAAAATATATATTAAATATATTAAGCATAGCTGTCAACATTTCCCTTTTTTAAAGGGAAATTCCCTTATTCTGAATAGGATTCCTCACAAGAAAAGGGAAAAGTTGACAGCTATGATATTAAGAGAAATTTGCACTAAAATGCTGATGAATTATATATATTATAATATTATATGTATTTATTATATATATATTTGTAGGGTTTTTTAAAAAACCCTATGAATTGCTGCAAAAATGTGGAGAACAGAATTTAAGATTGGAAATATAAGGAACCAAGGTAATTGAAATTGACAGATTCATACATCCCCACTTAGGAAGAACAGTTTTTGATAAAGCTAAGCTAACCTGAACTTGGTCATAGCATGGGAGCCCTTTGTAAGCTACAGTGAACTACGACCGTGGCTACCCACATGTCTTACTTTTAGGTTTCCCACTGATTGTGGGAAACAGGCTGCTGGATGTGATAGACCTTTGGTCTACTCCAAAATCACCTTTTATTCTTGCTTGGACATAACTGTAACAATTAAATAAAGTATTGTGAAAGGGAGGCTTGAAGAATGTTGGAGTCTAGAATCATGCCGTAGTGGACTCACCCTGCTAATTGCCCCCAATTAAATATAGGTACCTCTCCGGCGGGAAGGTAAACGGCGTTTCCGTGCACTGCTCTGGTTTGCTTAGTCATGCTGGCCACACAACCTGGAAAAACTGTCTGCGGACAAACGCCGGCTCCCTCAGCCAATAAAGCGAGATGAGCGCCGCAACCCCAGAGTCTGTCACGACTGGACCAAATGGTCGGGAGTCCCTTTACTTAAATATAGTGGACTAACCGCACATTACGCCAATTAAACAAATTTCTACAATTTATCACAGGCTATCTTGTGTGAGGGAAAACTTAGTGATTTAGAGTCTCAAGCAGGAGTTCATCAAATAAGAAAAGTTTTATTTACAAAAAGAGGTTGGTGAAACCATGTTGGGTCAGGAGATGCAATTTTTCAGGTAGAAGTTAACTTATTAGTTAAACTATAAAGATGTCACAGGCTTAAACACAGAAGTCTATGCACAGGTTTTCTTAAACTTCAGTTGCTATACTTCAGGTAGATGTTCAGGTTTCTAGAATAGGTGGTAAAATGCTTAACTCAGTTTCTGTTCCTTTACTTAGCTACGACAGGTGTTACAGTTAAATACTTTGACACAGCATAGCTTCCTTCACAGATTAATATTTTGGTTCATGTGTGAGGGGCATTTTTAGTCAGTTACCCACTCTTTGAGCAATCCCACACCTGAGGCGTTCTAATTAGTATAACAGACCCAGGGGATCACCTCACCCCTTGTTACTGGCTTGGAAGTCTTCTGTACCTAGAAGACCTATCCCCTCCTGGCTATACTGAGGCCCAGGTAGTCTGTATTCTCACAGCTGCTACCTTCCCTGGCTCAGACACAGTCCTCCACTTAACTCCAGTTAACTGTATTCTGTCCCAAGACACTTAACATGGTCTTACTTTCTAAGCTATGAAGGCACCTTATTCTAGCTGTAGATATTTTCCTCAGAGCAGATGTTAAATGCAAATTTGAACCAACTCTCTCAGACAAACCCTATCCTAATCACTGTCTCTCCAACATCTCAAATTAAGCCCTATCTAAAACAAACAAACAAAAACACACACACACAAAAACACCAAATGCCTCAGAAACTGTTCCTCCCAAAGTGCTGCTCCGCACCTCCTATTTGGTTAGCTGTCTTGGTAGCCATTTGGAGAGACATTCCAGCACTCTGGTAGGATTCTGAGGGACTGCATCACCAGTCTCTGGTCTGGCTCTGCTGCCTGTCACACATGCCACATCTACATCATACATATTAAACTCTTATATCACTTTATATCAATTTGTGCTTCTCACAAAGGATCCCAGGAATTGTAGTTTAAGGATGCTACAGGTTGTTAGGTGACCCCCTCAATGAGCTACAATTCCCAGCACCCTTGCAAAACTACAGTTCCCAGGGTTCTTAGGTGGCAGCCATTATTGTTATGGTGTAGATATGACAAATAATAACATGTTAAAGAATGAAGCCACAAAGTAGATTTACATTTTTATTTGTTGTAAAAATGGGAATAACAACTACCATGAATGCACCACACAGGGGTGCAGTATATATTAACTATAGTCCCATGGTTGGAGCAAAGACCCCAAGTCAGTTTTTAAACACTACACTACACCAATTTTGAGTTCTCCAAGAGAGACTCCAAGAGAACTGCTACTTTCTTCAATAGGCAACTGAAATAACAGAAATTGTCAGTGGATTTAATAATGGTTCCCTCAGTGTTTATAGCTGATGTGACAGGCCCAATACTGGGCCTGTGGTACACACACAGCTTAGTTTCTATTTTCTTTAGATTGAGGCCCATAATAAATTGGTATGCTGGCTGCTTGAGCAGTCTGTACAGAATGCGCATCTTGTTGAGTCTGTTGACAACAAGAACGCAGTTGTCAACAGAGAGGACATCATGGTTCAGTCAGTCCATCTGGTCTTATTTTAATGTGGCAGAGGTTAACAGCATCACCATCAAGGTGAAAACAAGTGGAGACTAACCATTATACTTAAGACTGCATCTAGCACAGCATGGAAGGATCTAAGAAGGACTAACCATAGAGGGCATCTCCTTATAGCACCAGTTGCAACATCTTCTTCCATGGGCGTAGCCAAGATTTTTGCTAGGGGGGGAGGCTTTTGTTGGGGGGGCAGAACCTCAGATTTGTATTGATTTGTATTTATTTAGGGGGGCAGCTGCTCCCCTTGCCCCCCCCAACTACACCCGTGCCTTCACCTCTTTGTTACACATGCTCTTGTTGGCATCCATCTGCCTTGGGAGACAATGGAGGAGTGTGCTTTGAGGTTGAGGTCAAGTTGTTGTAAGGTTGCAGCTCCTGCTGTAGCTGTAGAGACTGATGTAGGAGAGACATGTTTTGTTGCAGCTGGGGCATAATAGCCAGTTGTCAACTGTCTTTGATACACTCACTTGTCGTCTGAGATTTCAGGCTCAGAACAACCAAAGAATGGAAGATAGGCAACAAAGTTGGTAAGAGGCCTTTGACAAAATCTTGACATTACAAGTCACATGTAAGCAAACTTCAGGTAAAAAGAGGAGAAGATTCCAATATAAATTATGTCTATCCCTTTAGTTTGCAAAGAGTTTGACCCAAATTGCATGTATCTGGTCTTCCTGGATGACTGCAGAGCAAGCACATGTTTGCAATTTACCGTCAAAGATCTGACCTGAGGCCAAGACAGGAAATCTGTGGTAGCTTGCTGAGCCATTTAAATTTGGGAAACAAAAACAGCATCTTTGACTTACAGGCACAAGAGAATCCAATCTCAACAAAATGACTTTTTTTCTTGCAAATTTGTGGGAGTCAATTTACTTGCAAAGGGCAGTAGAGACAACATGATTCTGGCTAACCCAAACACAAACAGTTCAAAATGGAATGGGATGACAGTCAGACAAAACTGGTGGAATGGAAGGCATATTTTATAACTTTCTATAATAATTTTATAAGGTATTCACTAAGAAAGCTGCACAGCCTTTGTTAATTGGATATTGGGATATATGGGTAGCTATGGTATTATTCAGGAAGAGCATTGTGATGAGCTTTTGCCTTGAGAATGATGAGGGTGCAAAATCTTAAAATAATTAATAGTCAAATTACATTTTAAGCAATATTAAAATAAAGTTTTTTCTAAATAGGAATCCACACACAATCCTATACATGTCCAGCAGTAAATTCTGTTGATTTGAATCAGAATTTTTCCTAGGCAAACAATTAGAATTGTAACATCAGCTAGGCATGCAGTAAAGGGATTTCTTGAAAATAAAGTAAGTTGTATTTATGTCAAGTGACACTAAAAGTGCCTTTTTGTCTTTAATCCTTTAAAATAAATGTGAATATAGTTAATTAATATGCAATATATGTTACGGTTGCCATATTTCGAGAAGTAAAGATCTGGACACCCTCTTTTTTTTTTTTTTTAAGTTTTTTATTTATACAACAAGAAAGACAAACAAACAAACACCGAGCACAAATACTAAACCATACACTAATCACAAAAACAACCATAGACACACAATACTCCTAGCAGACAATAAAACATCTATTGGTCTTAACACTAAAGACCCGACCTCCCGTCCATTCCATACTTCAAATTCATATTACTTATTGCCCATACACATTTTTTTCTTATAATTAAACTTATTCTCATTAAATCTAATTTCTTATATCTACCTTACAACTATTACTGAAGTTCCTCGAATGCTGCAACAGAATTTAAACTACTATATTTATTTTTCAGATATTCTTTGAAAACCTCCCATTTAGAAACAAATTCCTGTTTTGATTTATTCTTTATTTTTTCTGATAAACCATCTAATTCAGCATATTCTGTCAGCTTTTGGATCCAATCTTGAATAGAGGGGATTTCATTACTCTTCCATTTTGCTGCGATCAAAACTCTTGCTGCCGCCGTGGCATATAAAAAGATACCCTTCCTCTTTTGTGGAATATCCAAATCTGTTATTCCTAGGAGGTAGGCCTCTGGTTTTTTATTAAAAGAGATCTTTAGCATTTTTTGCAGCTCTGCATGTATACTCTCCCAGAATGCCTGTATTTTCCTACATATCCACCACATATGGAAGAATGTTCCTGAGTCTCCACATCTCCAACAATTACTTGATACATTTTTATACATTTTTGAAAGCTTCCATGGTGTTAAATACCATCGATGTTGCATTTTTTGAAAGTTCTCTCTAATCGTGTAACAATTTGTGAATTTCCAATTGATCTTCCATAAATTTTCCCATTGGGCCATGGTTATTGAGTGGCCAAAATCCTGGGACCACCTCACCATTGCCACTGTTTCCTCCTCCTCCTTGACCGTCCAGTCAAGGAGGAGTCGGTAAGTTTTGGAAAGGGTTTTTCTTTTAGAATTTACAAGATCAGATTCAAATCGGGAAATTTCTGTTGAGAACCCCTTTTGTTTGTCAGATTTAAATTTTTCAAATAACTGATGGTATTGGAACCAGTCTGAAATGTGGTCTCTTATTTCCTCAAAGTTTTTTAATTTTATTTGGTTATCTTCATTTTTTAGAAGTATTTTATATGTTGGCCAGCTTTCCTGAGTATTTTTCCGTTTTACTGCTATGGCTTCTACTGGAGAAGTCCACCACGGGATTTTAGGCTCCATCAGGTCTTTATATTTTTCCCATACAGCAAAGAGTGATTTTCTTATTATATGGCTGGTAAAGTTTTTATGAATTTTCGCTTTTCCATATATTAGGTAGGCGTGCCATCCCCAGCGGTTGTCAAAACCTTCCAGGTCCAAGAGGTCCGAATCCTGCAACGTGCACCAATCTTTTATCCAGGTGAAACAGGCTGCCTCGTAGTAAAGTTTTAGGTCGGGTAGGGAAAAGACTCCTCTCTCTTTTATGTCTATTAAGATCAGGTGTTTAATCCTAGGTTTCTTCCCTTCCCACAGAAATTTGGAAATTTCTCTTTGCCATATCTTGAGACAACCTGCTTCACCCAGTATTGGAATCATTTGAAATAAAAAGATTAATTTTGGAAGCACATTCATCTTTATAATGGAAATTCTACCCAGAAATGTTAATTTTAGTTTACTCCAGATTACCAAGTTTTTTCTAATCTCTAACCAAGTTTTGGTGTAATTATCCTGGAATAAATTTATGTTCTTGGGGGTGATCCAAATACCCAGGTATTTCGCTTTTGAGGAGATTTTCAGGCCCAATGTTTTTTCTAAATCGTCCTTTTCTTCTGTGGTTACATTTTTAACAAGCATTTTTGTTTTTGTTATATTCAGCTTAAAGCCTGCCACTTCTCCGAATTCTTTAATCAATTCCAGCACTCTTTTCAGACTTTCTTTAGGGTTTTCAGTCATAACGAGTAAGTCATCCGCAAAAGCTTTAATTTTATATGTTTTGTTTCCCAGAGTGATGCCTTTCACAAGCTGATCCTTTCTTATCTTGTTGTTCAAGACTTCCATCACCAAGATAAATATCAGTGGTGACAGTGGGCAGCCCTGTCTAGTTCCCTTGTTTATTTTGCGCTCCTCAGTAATTCTTCCGTTGATGATCAGTTTTGCATATTGTTCTGTATAGATGGCATTTATTCCTTTACAAATACTTTCTCCCAGTCCGATTTCTTCCATTAATTTTTTCATAAACTTCCAGGACACATTATCAAAAGCTTTTTCAGCGTCCACCAACATAATAGCTGCTGATTTGTCAATTTTAATATCCAAATATTCTAATACATTAATCACACATCTAATGTTGGATTGCATAAATCGTCCGGGAAGAAATCCAGTTTGATCTTTATGGATTATCTCTTTCAGCACCATTTTTAATCTATTTGCAAGAATGTCTGCGAATATCTTGTAATCGTTATTTAACAGTGCGATGGGTCTGTAATTGGCCATATTTGAGGCATCTGTTCCCTGTTTGTGGATAAGCGTAATAAAGCTATCCTTCCAGGTTTTCGGTAGCTTTCCATTTGCCAGAATATTATTCATTAGGTCTTTCATGGGAAGAAATAAAACTTGTTCTAACTTTTTATAGTAATTAGCTGGGAGACCATCTGGGCCCGGTGTCTTTCCTAATTTTGATCTCTGTATAGCTTGTTGCACCTCCATAGCTGTTATTGGTGAGTTCAAGATTTCAGTTTTTTCCTTAGGTATTATTGGTAGTTTATTTTTGCCCAGATAATCAATTATTTTTTCTAGAGTCTCTGGACCTTCTTTATATAGTTTTCCGAAAAAACTAGCAAAGTTTTTACTAATTTCCTTCGGTTCTTGAATCCATTTGTCTTCAATTTTAATTTTATTGATAATTCTATCTTCCTTTTTCTTCTTTAATTGCCAGGCCAACAGTTTGCCAGGTTTATTTGCAAACTCAACATTTCTATGTCTCAACCATTTTATCTTCCATTCTATCTCTTCATTTATTATCATGGAGAATTGCGTCTGTAAAATTTTTATACTTTGCTTAATTAGTTCATCATCTGGTTTTTGGAAAAGGATCCTTTCCTTTTTTCTAATTTCCTCCCATATCTCCATTTTTTTCTCCTCCTTTATTTTCCTTTGGATCTGGACACCCTCAAAGTTGTTGAGAAAAACTGAAGATCCAGGACAAACTGCTGCCTGGATATTCCCCCCGGATGTCATTTCCGCCTTTGAAATCCCGGTAATGTCCAGGAAATCCTGGACGTATGGCAGCCCTAATATATGTGACATGGGATCTTGCTATTTTCAGTTCAGACAATATTCCCTGTTTAATGGCTATTTCATTCAAGTGATCAATTTCAAATATTGTAAAACAGAGAGCATAAATCCACATGATGACTTCCTTCTATGAACATGTGTTCTTTAAAGACACGTATTCAGCTAAGTGTACTCAGAACAGACCCATTGAAATTAATGGACCTAGCTTAGTCATGCTCATTCTTTTCAATAGGTCTGCTCTACATAAAACTTAGTTGGATACCATCCTTGGATTGGTTGCTTGAATGACATTTTTACCAAGAGCTGTAATGGCTGGTGAGGTGGCTTGGTAGCTGAAACTGCTGGCATCTGCTATATGACAATTGTATGTGTGTGTTGGAGGGAGGGTCCTGTCCATATATTTTAGCAATGGGAGAAGTTGATGGGGGCAGATGGTGCCATACTCATCACTGTGCAAACAGGATGCTGGACAAGATGGGCAATCGGTCTGATCCTTAAGGCTCTTACGTTCTTCTAATATGTGGATTGACAATGTATTTGTTTGGCAAATGAATATCCTACCATATTATGCAGTTTTTCTACCAATAACTATTTATTTTGTAAAACTGGCAGAAAGGCAACTTTCATATGACCTGGTTATACATACTTGGAATTGGACTGGCTATGATCATTGTATCCTCAGGACTGGTTGTGGTAAGTACCGAACACCTGCTTCTTGCTCAGCTTTTAAAATATCAGGATATGATATGTTTGTCTGGGTGGAATGTGTCCTGTAATAATGTTTGTTGCTTGCCTATGTGGAAGATAGAAAAGGTGTGTGTATTTGTGTTTTGTGTGTGTAGAAACTAGCTTACTGTAGAAGGTAAAATTTATATTAACTTTTCTCTCCAATTTTGCCCCTAGTCCCACCTATCCCTAGCATGTGGCCCCTGGAATAATAATAATAATAATTTATTATTTGTACCCCGCCCATCTGGCTGGGTTTCCCCAGCCACTCTGGGCAACTTCCATAGAGATAAAAAATAAACTAAAATATCACACATTAAAAACTTCCCTGAACAGGGCTGCCTTAAGATGTCTTCTGAATGTCAGGTAGTTGTTTATCACTTTGACATCTGATGGGAGGGTGTTCCACAGGGTGGGCACCACTACCGAGAAGGCCCTCTGCCTGGTTCCCTGTAGCTTTGCTTCTCGCAACGAGGGAACTGCCAGAAGGCCCTCGGCGCTGGAAGGTTGCCTCAGGCTGAAAAAGTTCTTACACTCCTTATTTAGGCATGTTTACCTGATAATCCAGGACACGGGTGGTGCTGTGGTCTAAACCACAGAGCCTAGGGCTTGCCAATCAGAAGGTTGGTGGTTCGAATCCCCGTGACGGGCTGAGCTCCCATTGCTCGGTTCCAGCTCCTGCCCACCTAGCAGTTCGAAAGCACGTCAAAGTGCAAGTAGATAAATAGGTACCGCTCCAGCGGGAAGGTAAACGGCGTTTCCGTGCGCTGCTCTGGTTCGTCAGAAGCGGCTTAGTCATGTTCGCCACATGACCCGGAAGCTGTATGCCGGCTCCCTCGGCCAATAAAGCGAGATGAGCACCGCAACCCCAGAGTTGTCCGCGACTGGACTTAACTGTCAGGGGTCCCTTTACCTTTTTACCTGATAATCCTGTCGATGAATCATGACTGGATATTGGATAACATTTGATTCGAGCTGTGCTATGTGAGCTTTTGTGGCTGCTACAATAATATTGCCTTTTCCTTTTCACAGTTCTTTTGTCCAACAGGTGCACCAAGTGGATTACCGGAAGTCATAGGTTTTCTGAACGGAGCTTCTATTCAGCACATTTTTAATATCAGAACTTTTGTGGGAACTTTTGTCTCTTGTGTTCTGGCTGTGGCATCTGGTCTCTTCTGTGGACCAGAAGGTCCCATGATTCACTTGGGGTGAGAAATCAATATTTTAAACGTTACAGATTTTTTTAAAAAATATGGATAGGGAGAATGGAATGGAGGATATTGGGAAAAGGCATTAGATGACTGGCACACTGAATAAGCACACTTCCTACTGCAATATTTTGTTGCATGCCCATTCATATATATAAAACACATAAAATCTTATGAGTATAATCCATAATATAAAGAATGAATTTAATTTATCATTGCTATTATATTAAGATTATTGGTCACTTTTTCTCACTGAGCAAGTCAAAGCAGCTTGCAACCAACTAGTTTTGCATGCCTTCTGCGATCTGGTTATTTGATTTCTTTAATCTGAAACTTTGTAAATCAGCAAATTAAATATACCATTAATTTTTCACAATACTTTCCCCAGTGCAATAATAGGATATGGATTGAGCCAGTCCAGGCCAAAGATCCTTGGAATGAATCTCCCCTCCTTCACCAGATTTTGGAACTCAGCTGACAAGTAAGATAACTAAATGCAATAGTTAACTAAAAAGGGTTACTGGCTGCCTTAACTTAGGTAACATGTAAAAGTAACAATAGAAACATTTAACTGTAATGGTGTCTTCAGTGGAAACATAGAGTTGTGTATCCAGTGCTATCAAACAATACATCCTTCTCTGCCATTTGGCAGTCTCCACATATTTGGGGAGAGCCTGAGGGCTGCAAGAGCAAAGAATAGAAGTAGAAGTTTGCTTGTGCAATGTTGGATTCAGCTCATAAGGGTTATACTGCTGAAGAATTGTATAGATGCTTTCTTTAGGAGAAACAAGGGTCCGTTTTGCATGCAAAAATCCAGACAGCTTTCCTCCTAAATCATGCCTCCACAGCAGCAAATACAGCATTTCAAACAGCAGTTCGCAGTGCAATGTATATATGTTTACCTGGAAGTAAGACAAAAGGTGGTCATTGTGGCTTAATGCTGTGTGGTGTGAGTGTGGAGCAGAATCCACATCCACATGTGTTTGTCTTGACTGGTGAAGCTTGATTAGTGAAACCTGGTTATGTTGCATTTTTGAGCACCATCATTATGAAGCATACAGCTGCCAAATAGAATATGGTAAAGCTGCTATGTTGAATGCATAGAATAAATGAGGTTTAAGGCTGCTCATCTGATTTTTAATTGCCTTCTCACATATGTTTCAATAGTGGCTTACTCAGTTATAGAGCATGAACAAAACAGAACTTTCAGGTCAAAATGGTCAGGGGATTTTTAAATGGATGTTGCTCACATGAAATGACTTCATGCGATGTGACATGGAGAATGCTACTTTTGTATAAAATAACATATTTTCAAGATACTTGGATGCGATAAATCACCAGATCTTGCAGTATGGACATGGATCACAAACACTTTATCTTCTATTTGTGAAATGCTGGCATTTGCAAATCCATGGGGTGCCCTGTAAGATCTTACTTTAAACAGGATCTATTATACCAGTGTTATTGTTCATGTCAAGCCTGCATTTGGAAAGCTTTGAATGATCAAGTTCCATAGCCTTAAAACAGTGGATTATAAAAATATGTAAATAAAACATGTGCCTTTGACCATACTGTTTGTTGTATCTCCAAACAAAAAGCCATTACAAACTATCTGTGGCTCAAGGATAACCAGACAGCCCAAATAAACATGATACATTTTGCTTTTTAACTTGCCTCAACAATTAGTGAAATAACTTAGAGATGTGTTTGTTAAGCTGTTACTTATGGAAGAAATTTGCCCCGTGACCATTGGCACGGATTTCTGAAGTATTTTTGCATGTTCATTAAAATCCCCATGGCAGTTTGAATCCACCTGATACGGGTCACAACCAAATACATTGGCCCTTGAGGTCTATCTAGTAATAGAGGACTTGGGTTAATTCAGTTTGACAAGAGTTGGCTAGATTGCTGTTGCATAGCTTGCTATGGGCACTTCCAGATGACCTGTTCATCCTGATTCATTTGCAGGGAGATAGGACAATGTTGGCTGCTCAGAGAGCATTCAACAATAGTGGCTGTGAGGCAGTAGGTGTAGGGTACCCAACACAGCAGGTTTCTGAGAAGCAGAGGGGCAGGTATGAGGAGCTTGGCATGGTGAAGCGCGTGGTGGCAGAGCCAACCCAACACTCCTGCCTATATGCACCACACTGAGCTCCCTGAATTGGGGCCCTTCCTGTCTCTATACACAGCATCAACCCAGTGGGTTGGGAAGTCAGGAGAGCAACAGAAGCAGGTATCATTTTGACTTTATTTTGATCCGAAGAAAATATGTAAAGTTGGCACTTATTTCAAGCTTACAACAAAGTAATTAATTATGCATGCTGTTTTGTGAACTAAAGATGAAGAAACAAAATTTAAAAAATCCTTCCAGTAGCACCTTAGAGACCAACTACGTTTGTTATTGTTATGAGCTGAATCTGAAAAAGTGTGCATGCACACGAAAGCTCATACCAATAACAAACTTAGTTGGTGTCTAAGGTGCTACTGGAATGATTTTTTTTATTTTGTTTCGACTACGGCAGACCAACACGGCTACCTACCTGTAAATAAAGATGAAGAGTATATCTTACTTATCTAAAGTAATGGGATTATCCTGAAACTCTGTTCTCTCCTCTCCTCCCACCCCATTCTCCTCTTTGTTACAGGAGGAATTTTGTTACGGCTGGTGCTGGAGCAGGGATTGCCTCTGTGTTCCATGCTCCAGTGGGTGGACTTCTATTCACACTGGAGGAGGTGGCCTCTTTCTGGGATATCAAGCTGGCCTGGCAAACGTTCTTCTGCTGCATGACGGCTGCCTTCACCACAGATCTCATCTCCTCTTCTCTCTGTGGGTTTGTCTACAGGGGCCAATTTGGATTTTTCAAAGCAGAGATGAGGATTTTATTTTGGGTATGTACTACATCCACACTAAATTAAGTCAAGGCCACATGCGTATTTTGCTGTGCCTGTTTATTTTAAATATTCATATTCCACTTCACCCTATGTTCAAGGTTGCTTATGCTATGAGGAAAAGCTGCCACATTGGGGGCTTTTTATAGTTTAGAGGAAAGGTGAGTAAGAGGTGGCCTGATAAAAGGTAAAGGTACCCCTGCCCGTACGGGCCAGTCTTGACAGACTCTAGGGTTGTGCGCCCATCTCACTCAAAGAGGCCGGGGGCCAGCGCTGTCCGGAGACACTTCCGGGTCACGTGGCCAGCCAGAGCTGCACACAGAAATGCCCTTTACCTTCCCGCTATAAAGCGGTCCCTATTTATCTACTTGCCCCCAGGGGTGCTTTCGAACTGCTAGGTTGGCAGGCGCTGGGACCGAACAGCGGGAGCGCACCCCGCTGCGGGGATTCGAACCGCCGGCCTTTCGATCGGCAAGCCCTAGGCACTGAGGCTTTAACCCACAGGTGGCCTGATAGATGTGTATAAATTTATGCGTGACCTGGAAAAAGTGGATGGAAGAAAAGCTTCCCTTTCCGTAACACTAGAACTCATAGTCATCCAATGAAGTTGAATGTTGGGGGATTCATGCAGGCAAAAGAAAGTACTTCTCCATGCAGCACATAGTTCAGGGGTAGGCAACCTAAGACCCATGGACCGGATGCAACCCAATTGCCTTCTCAATCCAGCCTGCGGACGGTTTGGGAATCAGTGTGTTTTTACATGAGTAGAATGTGTGGTTTTATTTAAACTGCATCTCTGGGTTATTTGTGGGACATAGGAATTTGTTCATTTTTTTCTTCAAAATATAGTCCGGCCCACCACATGGTCTGAGAGTTGGTGGACCAGCCCATGGCTGAAAAAGATTGCTGACCCCTGACATAGTTAAACAGAAGAATTTGCTCCCATAGGAGGCAGCAGCAATCCCCAACTTGGATGGCTCTGAAAGTAGATTAGTCAAATTCATGGAGGATAAGGCTATCAATAGCAACTAGCCATGATGGCTGTGCTCTGGCTCTACAGAGGCAGCAATGCTTTTAAATACCAGTTGCTGGTAACCACAGGAGGGGAGAGGGCTCTTGTGCTTAGGTCCTACTTGCAGGCTTCCCATTGGCATCTGGTTGGCCACTGTGAGAACAGGATGCTGGACTAGATGGGCCATTGGCCTGATCCAGCAGGTTCTGCTTATATTTTTTTTAAGAATCATAATTAAAATTCCATAAAAACAGAATTACAAACAAGTTGAACATCTAAAACAGCAGTAATAAACACCGAGCTCAACTGATTTCAGCTCCCAAACACCATCCTGAATAAAAAAAAGCCTTGCAGACTCCTTAACATTTTTAAAAAATTAAATTTATATACAACACTTCATCTGAAGATCATAGGGTAGTTTGCAACATAAAAACATTCTTCTGAAAATGATCACAAGTGTGCTTTGGTTAACTTTCTCTGGAAGGCCATTCCACAACCCTGAACAATCCACCCCCCATAAGCTCAAATCTTTGCTGAGGTTGACTTGACCTCCAACAATGATGGAACACTGAACAGGGCACCAGATCAGGTGGGAATAAATCATTCTGTTAGGTGTGCATGTCTAAGGCCATAAAGAGCTTTAAAGATTAAGAACAGTGAGTGGTATCCAATGCTAATTGTACTCAGAGCAGGCCCATTCAAATGAATGAACATGACTAACTTAGGGCCATCAGTTTCAATGGGTCTACCCTGAGTAATACTTAGTTGGCTATAACTCAGTGTCTTGAATTGTTAGCAGATGGCTCCTGCCTCCCCATTATCACCAGGACAATATCAGAAGATCATGGGTAACATTCACCCTGGTTTTAGTGAATACTCTGGGCAGATGCAGATGCATCTTTGGAACCCTGCAGAGCAGGAAACAGCTTCGAGGCAATTTGGGGGGTGGGAATCATGTGTGGGGAACCCAGGCTGCTTCTCCCTTCCATATTTCCCCACTTTGAAACTTATGGCATATTCACACAAGAAGGATGAAGTGGCATATGCCTTAAATCAGTTGAAACTGTGCTCTTTCCCCTATTAAGATCCACATATGGAGCAAGCAAGTTAAGAGAGGGTTAAAGGCACATTGTAGGAACATCCTTATTTCAAATAAAACAGGAGACTGTTTTATAAACTGGAGAGTAATCCAAACAAAGATTGAGGTGAAACATAGTTGGGGACAAGTAATACCTTCATATTAAAAAGCAGAGACATCACCTTGCCAACAAAAGTCCGTATAGTAAAAGCCATGGTTTTCCCAGTAGTGATGTATGGAAGTGAGAACTGGACCATAAAGAAGGCTGATCACTGAAGAATTGATGCTTTTGAATTATGGTGCTGGAGGAGACTCTTGAGAGTCCCACGGACTGCAAGAAGATCAAATGCATCCATTCTTAAGGAAATTAGCCCTGAGTGCTCACTGGAAGGACAGATCGTGAAGCTGAGGCTCCAATACTTTGGCCACCTCATGAGAAGAGAAGACTCCCTGGAAAAGACCCTGATGTTGGGAAAGATTGAGGGCACAAGGAGAAGGGGACGATAGAGGATGAGATGGTTGGACAGTGTTCTCGAAGCTACAAACATGAGTCTCACCAAACTGCAGGAGGCGGTAGAAGACAGGAGTGCCTGGTGTGCTCTGGTCCATGGGGTCACGAAGAGTCGGACACAACTAAACAACTAAACAACAAATGCTAACCAGTGGAGGGTCGCACAATGGCTGCTGTAGGGTTGCGGGAGGCAGTGGAAAACAGGTGTACCTGGCGTGCTCTGGTCCATGGGGTCACGAAGAGTCGGACACGACTAAATGACTAAACAACAACAACAAATACCTTCATAATATCTGTGTTCTTGGCAAGGTTGGAGACTTACGGAGAGAACTGAGTGAGAGAAACCTTTTGCAGAACAATCTTGTTTTATAGCAGTGCTTTAAACAATCCTAAAAACTGACTAGAAGTACCAATATAGTTTTCCATTTCATGTTTGAATTCTTTATCTCATATGATTTCTTGCAGGCTCTTCTTTAGTATTCCTTTGTGGACTCATGTTCTTTCTCATCTGATCCTCAACCAGATGTATGATAAGGGAATTTAGCAAATATAATTGAATGTGGATGTAATGGAAAAGTGGGTAGGAGGGAGAGAAAACTCTTACGAAATAGGCTCATGGAAACACACTTACCTGTCCAAGAAGGTCCTCCTGAGCAATTTAGGGACTAGCTACTCATTTATTTATTTTTTGCAAAAAGTATGACAATGACATCATCATTATGTGTCCAGAGCACTGCCTAGTCCAATGTTGTTAGATAAGTTTCAATTCTTAAGGCTCAAGAATGTGGGCAAGGTGCTTGAACTGGTTAGGGTGACCACTTTGTGCTCTGGACCCTTGCCCCTCTTGGATGATAAAAACTAGCTGGGCCAGGGAGGTGATTTATGCCTCCTTGTGAGGGTGAATGGTCCCTGCCTGCTTGAAGGAGGCAGTAGTAAAACCATTCCTTAAGAAACCCTCACAATCAAAATAATTATCGACCAGTTGCCAATCTTCCCTCCTTGGGGAAGGTTCTAAACAGGTGGTCGCAGACCAGATCTAGGCACTCTTGGAGGAAACTGATTTTCTAGTTACATTTCAATTGAGGTTTAGGCTCAGTTTTGGAGCAGAAACTATTTTGGTTGTAAACTGCCCTATGGGCGTAGCCTAGGAGGGGCAGGGAGGGGCAGCTGCCCCCACCCCAGATCAAGTGAAACAACAGGAATACTTAACTAACTGACCAATCACGTCGGTTCTGTCCCTTAACAAAAGTCCTGCCCCCCAACAAAGTCTTGCCCCCCCCAACAAAAATCCTGGCTACACCCATGAACTGACCTGTGACCCTCATATGAAGGGCTGTATAGAAATTAAATAAATAAGTAAATAAAACAAGATAGTTTTAGTAACTTGCATACGTATTTTGGCACATCAATGGCATGGTTTCCATACTGGAGCAAACAAAGTTTCTGCAGGCATAAGAAATAACAAAAGTATGTTCAAAATGAGTAATTTTAATGTTACATTCTAGGGCCAAGGACAGGCAGGGGGTAAGCAAGCAATTGACCAATTGACTGTGGTCCTTGGCATCTTCAGTTTTCATATATATATGTAGGATAATGATACTTGACACATTGTTTTGCCCACTGAAGTAACTTTTAAGTGCTGTTAACCTGAGAAGATAATTCTCCTGGCTAGACAGGATAAAACTGGCACAAACTCCTGTCTTCTGGATTTGTGCTAAGCCACCTTACTGTAACAAAGGGACACAGACCTTGGCAGATATAATGAAAAGAGAGTTGAAACTTTGGATTGTATCACAACAACTGCCGTCGGAAAGTTAGCCTAATAATACCACATTTGTGAACAATTCATTTTTTATCAGATAGCATTTACAAAGAACTGCTGTTCCTTCGTGGATAGTTCGATAAAAGAATGTAGGCCAGCATACCTTTGGTACTTTATAATATCTATTAACTTAATATTGATAGCAAAAGAGATCACTCATGGATTTGCCAGACATAAACACAAGCAGTTCTACTGTGTCCGATCAGACCAACAGCTTAGCTTAGACTTAACTAGATGCTTGTGAGACATTTCCAAAAGAAGCTATTATGTCAACCTCCACCAGGACCCTGATTACCAGAGCTATTAGCCACTGTTACAGAGGAAGAAATGATGTGACAGGTTTTTGTTTAATTCCACTCAAACTCAGACCTTGGGATTTTGGGTGATTTCAGAAGGGTCAAGAATAAATGGCAAAAACGAACAAAAGATGGCCAAAGGTGTTGTAGAAGCCAAAACTCGCTATATTTTTAGAAAGTTGTTTGACACATTTCATGATGTGCAGCTTATTCTTTCCAAGGGTATTTCCCCTGTGCAACTCTTTGCAGAGAAAGCAACATTCTTTTTGTACTTGCCTTGTTTAGGTGAAGAGACAGGTGGTATATGGTGGAAAGGGTCTTGCAAGAAAACACCTTTTCAAGGGTATTTAAAGCCCTAGTTAGCTCATTTTGGGGCTGTGTACACATTACCAGTTTAAAGCTCAACTAGGCCTCCCCCCCCAGTTTGGATTAAAACTGGTTTGGGTGAAAACACGTCAAAATGCAGCATTTTATAGGAAACAACAGAACAGATACAGGATTGTGGCTTACATTGTGCATATACCACTTGTGCATCTATGATCAGAAACAGGTACTTGTTGGTAGTGGCACCTGGTTTGGTTTATGGAACATCTTCCTTTGAGGAAGTTTTTACTCAACATGAAGAAAAGCCACTTTGCCACAATTGTCATACAGAACAATACAGTGGATTATAATGACTTCCGCCTTGAGTTACAGTTTATAGTCCTTTATAAGTTTATTTAGGATATTTCACAAAAGAGCAATTGATTTTGACTCCCACTCTCCTGGAGGAACTGTTGCCAATGTGGTTTCTACCACAGCTTCACTGTTTTTTTTGCTTGCCAGCTAGGCTAGATAATCAAATGCTTTCATTTCATTTAGTGTGGGGCTCCAGGGAAATCTGGCTGCTTTCATGTTTTATAGCCAAACTCTGAGCAGAGAGCTTGTGGGTTATGTCTTTCAAGAAAAAACAACAACATTGATTTTCTTCAGTTTATGCTGAACATAGCATTGTAAAGAAGTCTTAAGACCCTTGATTTTCCAAGGGTAGGATTTTATGGAAGTCTGAATTTATTATTTATAAATTCTGCAGTACTATGCACACTTAACCTGGGAATAAGCGTGCATAGGACCAAGCAGCACAACTTGCTACTACTTAGAACAAAGTGTAGTTCATCTTGGTTGGATTTAACTTTTAAAGAGCAGGAAAAATGTGAAATTTACTCAAGTAGGAACTATGAATCAATATAAATCTTATGAACTCATGCTGCAAATGCAGTGTTAGAAGAAACATGATAGAAGACAAAAATAAATTATATATAATGCATATTTCACTTGTAATAGCTTATGGTTCAGCTTCAGTTACCGGTATATCATGCAGGTTCTTTTTTTTCTTTTGGAGAAAGCTATATGTAGAAGAATCAAGGATCGACTCTTTGCTGGAGGTATGCCAGCCAAGTAGCTATAGGGCAGTGCTGCGGAACAAAGTTAAAATGTACATTACCGCTCCACCCACTTTCTACCTCTGGCCCCACACAGCGTTGACATATGAACCACATAAGTTTGCCCAGAAGGAATGCAGCCCACAGGCTGAAAGAGGTTCCACACCCCTGCTATAGGATATGGTGGAAGCTCCCTATATCTGGTGCAACACCCAATATGCCAGTGCTGTTGCTTATTCACTGTCACAACTCTCCAAATATGCTGTCTGAGCACTCCATCAGTACATCTGTTCCTGGAGCCACTGGAAGCCAGATGAACTTGTTTCTGGCATATGCCGGCCCCAAAACCCAATCCTGAACAGGGAAATACAAGTTATAAGCAATTGAGCAAGTGCTTCTGTTTTAGGGAAATAGGATTGTATGGGATTACTTGCATCCTTTTAAAAAATCATTTCTGTTGATATGCATGTGTTTGATGGAGAGCAGTGCAAATGTTTAGTAAGGCTCTGCTGGTTTTACAGACCTGTAGAAGACGTACATCTGCTGTTAGGACACTCAGAAGGTCAACAATGTACTCTACTGTACTAAAGTACCCAGCAGTCTCTGTAAGGCTAGAGTCCCCAACATGGTACATAGGGACACCATGTTGCCCTTGGCACCCACCAAGTCTCCCTTTCCTCCATTTTTTAAATGTCCCCCATTTTTGGAGACTTGGTAGTTTTAGCTGTTACTGTACTTATTTGGGGTTTGTGTTTTGCCTGTTTTAAGGGACGTGGCTTCTGAGTATTGTCATTCTATGAAATAGGTATTTTGTGGTGCCCACAACAGTTCTGAGATTTAAAAATATGCCCCTGGGGATCCCCTGCTTCTTAGGGACATATAGGAAGTAAAAGGAATCAGGAAGCAATGAGCTTGCCATGGAATTAAAGAAGAGTTCTAGATTGTGATACAGTAGCAAAAAATGCTAATGCTTTTCTAGGCTGCATCAACAGAAGTATAGTGTCCAGATCAAGGGAAGTAATAGTACCACTCTATTCTGCCTTGGCCAGACCATACCTGGAATACTGTCCAATTTTGGGCACCACAATTTAAGAGGGATGTTGACGAGCTGGAATGTGTGCAGAGGTGGGCAACCAAGTTGATCAAGGGTCTGGAAACCAAGCTTTATGAGGAACAGTTAAAAGAGCTGGGTATGTTTAGCTTAGAAAAGAGGAAGCTGAGAGGATATATGATAGCCATCTTGAATTATCTCAAAGGTTGTCACATGGAAGAGGGAACAAGCATTGTAGGGCAGGACTCGAACCAATTGGCTTCCAGTTATAATAAAGGAGATTCCTACTAAACATATGGAGAAAATTCTGACAGTAAGAATTGTTTGACAGCAGAATATTCTCTCTCAAGAGGTTGTGGACTCTCCTTGCTTGGAGGTTTTTAAGCAGAGGTTAGATGGCTATCTGTCATGAATGTTTTAGTTGAAATTCCTGCATTGCAGGGGGTGATCCTTGGGATCCTGTCCAACTCTACAATTCTATGATTCTATGAAATTAAAGAACTACAACAGGAATAAAATTGATTAAAGCAACTCAGTGTCTGAAAAGATTTACTTGATAGAGAATCCTCAAGGATATATACAGCATGACAAGTTCTTTGGGAGGCACTGGCAAAACTTATAATTTCAAGGGAAAACATGCTGTTGGTTCTTAAATAATAACTGGCAGATCCAACAAAGCAGGCCAGCCTATCCAGGAGCCTATTCCAAGCTTATTCTGGTTTTATGCAAAGGTAGAAGACAGCATCAGATAAAATAAAGAATCTGGCATGAGGCCTTAGCTATGATCCATAAGCTATTACGAGTACAACCTGCATTTTCTACATCTAATTTCTGCTTCTTCTTTTTTTGAGTTGTTGTATCACACCTCTTTTAACAGAGTGGCTGCTGTATGTCAACTAAAATGGCAAAATTAACAGAACATATTGTTTCTTTTCTCTTCAATGCAGGTTAAGAACTTACTGGACATGAGTGTGTTGGCCTTTGTTCCAGCCATTTTCCTTGGAATACTTGGAGGACTTTTAGGAGCTCTTTTTGTTTTTCTGAATATAAGAGTTAATAGATTACGCATGTGGTTCTTCAACACAATTCCAAAAACATCCCTCCGAAAAACAGCTAAGCTCTTAGAATCTGTGCTGGTTCTTGTAAGTACTTAATGGTGTTTTGCAAAGTGTTCCAAAGTTACAACTGTGCTAGCTAGAATTAAGACCTAAGTCTGAATACATAAAGGTTACTAGAACAATGGAAGGTGCTAAGTTGCCACATAGAACTGGCAGAATAACAGCAGATACTCAGAGGCCCTGAATCTATCTCCTACCAATATTTTCCAGTCTTTCTGAATTATGCAGAAGTCTAGTCATTAACAATCAGGTTAGGATTGTAATTTACAACAGTTATTGTTGATATTGCTACATAATACATTGTTTGGGAATATATCCATAATTCATAAATTTATGCTGAGCTGTTCAGACATATTTTGATCTTATCACATGCATACAAATTTAAACAGAGACTTTGGGGTTAGGGACCCACATATATGGAAATAAAACAGATAGGAAACAAGGTAACTCTGAGTACCTTCCTGCTAAGAAGCTGCTGATCTCTAGGCTATGAAATGAGAGGTCCTTCCACGCAATAAATAAAAGATTATTTCTTCACTGTATTTTTTATAACAACTAGCTTAATTAACTATTGGAATATTATTATTATTATTAGTAGTAGTAGCATTTATTTAATTTCTATACTGTCCTTCGTTTAAAGATCACAGGCCGGTTTACAATATAAAAATGCAACAATACACACCATAACAACAAACAAAAAACAATAACATGGAAAGATTACTTCAAAAAGTTTAAAACAAAGCTTGCATTAGAATTTTGCTTAAGAATGGAGATTGGCAAATGCAGTTGATGCATGAATAAGGATTCTGAGTGCAGGGATCTTTGAAGCATAGGTTCATGGGATTCCACGTCAGCATCTATGCTTCTTGGCCTGACTTTAATCATTTCTTTTGTAATTAAGGAATTTCCCCTTATTGTTCTTCAATACACTCACACATTTCTCCTCTGACTGACTGCTCTCACCACCATGTGAAAACTCAGTAGGTCACACATGGTAAATATTACTGGCAAAATGAGTGTTTATAGAATAGAATAGGCAAGTCCTTGCATAATGAGCAACACTGTCTATTGTTTGGATGCACTTGAAAAATATGGGTCAAAGCACAAAAGAAGCATTTGGGGAGAGTTCTTGCACACAGATCAAACCCACCATACTCACCTACCCTCCTTAACTTCCTCATAGTTCCTTCCCTAGCCCAGCAGCAAGAGAAGGTGGACAGACATCATGCACCTGTTAATTCTCCTGTGCAATATACTTAAAACATAGAACACTTATTACAGGTACCTGTTGCCTACTCTAGGAAGGTGGGAAAGTGGGCAGTGGGTCCAGTGAATTGCCTCTTGCTATGGAGTAATGTGGCTTCAGTCCCTGCGTGCTTTAGCAACAGAAGAAAAGCAGTAATAGCATGCTCCCCTGTCCTTCACTGACTTGTCTCCACCTCCAGGATGTGGTGAGTTCAGCCCTTGCAGGACCACAACAATCATGACTAGCTTGATCGAGGATTCTGCACAGCGTTAGGGCTCACCCACACTTCCGCTTGTCTTGTACCTAGAAAGCAAAGGTCTGAGAGGTTATCTGCTTGTCCTGTGCTTTTTAAGTACAGGTTCAAGCAGCTTTTCATCTGTTCCATTGCTTACCCTGGGGAAACCTTCTGTTTACCACTGAATCAGAACCAACATCAATCTGCAGACAAACTGACATTTTTTTCTGATTCAGAGGTAAACAAGTAGGAATGCTAGATATCTTGAAGAAATGTTCAAGTAACTAACGGAAGACAATCACATACATTTCCAATCCTAAAACCAGTACAAAAGAAGCCAGAATTCTAGTCATGGATTGTGAACTTTGATATTAGATCTTTCAAGAGCTTAAATACACATTTCTTATATGAACGTGAACTTGAGTGGGTGTGTATAAGGGTAAATGTGTTTATTTTATATTCAACATTTCTCTCTTACGTATTTTTTAAAACATGTATAGGTTTTGACCATTACTGCCACGGTCTACTTGCCATATTTCTTTCACTGTACTCCAGTCAAGAACCTGCCAGAATTTGAACCATCTACTAAGCCAGAGAAGTAAGTAGTGAAAAGAGAAATGCAGGCATCTTTATAAGTGCCACTGGCTTCTTTAGTTTCAGAATTGGTCCCTTCATGAAGCTTAAGTGCAACTTCATAAGTTGCTGGTGCTAGACCAACAATTTGCTTGAATGTGGGAGCTCAGGAAATGAAACATTTCCATCCATCCATCCATTCATTCATTCCATCCATCTAGCCATCCATCCATCCATCCATCCATCCATCCCAACCTTCCTATCCATCCTATTCTGATGTTTCTATTTAAGAAACCTTTCAGAATGATGTCATGGAATCATAGAAACATTTGGTTGTAAGGAAATCACAGAAATAATCCACTTGGGTAATTCTCAAATGATGCATCTAAAGTAAATTTCAATAACACAGTACCTGTGGGTACTAGTGTGTCCACCCCTCTTTATATGGCATGTATGAAAGGTTTCAGTAAATGCTTCCTCACAAATCACAGTGCATGAGATATTGTTAGTTCTTCCTCCTCAATTCCTGTTTGCACTATCTTAGCCTCTCCTACACCTCTCCTATGGCAGCCATTTTGTGTTATACCACAACCCTACAGCAGCCATTGTGCGACCCTCCACTGGTTAGCATTTGTTGTTTAGTTGTTTAGTCGTGTCCGACTCTTCGTGACCCCATGGACTGGAGCACGCCAGGCACTCCTGTCTTCCACCGCCTCCTGCAGTTTGGTGAGACTCATGTTTGTAGCTTCGAGAACACTGTCCAACCATCTCATCCTCTATCGTCCCCTTCTACTTGTGCCCTCAATCTTTCCCAACATCAGGGTCTTTTCCAGGGAGTCTTCTCTTCTCATGAAAGTATTGGAGCCTCAGCTTCAGGATCTGTCCTTCCAGTGAGCACTCAGGGCTAATTTCCTTAAGAATGGATGCATTTGATCATCATGCAGTCCATGGGACTCTCAAGAGTCTCCTCCAGCACCATAATTCAAAAGCATCAATTCTTCGGCAATCAGCCTTCTTTACGGTCCAGCTCTCACTTCCATACATCACTACCGGGAAAACCATGGCTTTAACTATACGGACCTTTGTTGGCAAGGTGATGTCTCTGCTTTTTAAGACGCTGTCTAGGTTTGCCATCGCCTTTCTTCCAAGCAGAAGGCATCTTTTAATTTCGTGACTGCTGTCACCATCTGCAGTGATCATGGAGCCCAAGAAAGTAAAATCTCTCACTGCCTCCATTTCTTCCCCTTCTATTTGCCAGGAGGTGATGGGCCCAGTGGACATGATCTTCGTTTTTTTGATGTTAAGCTTCAGACCATATTTTGCGCTCTACTCTTTCACCCTCATTAAAAGGTTCTTTAATTCCTCCTCACTTTCTGCCATCAAGGTTGTGTCATCTGCATATCTGAGGTTGTTGATATTTCTTCCGGTGATCTTAATTCCGGCTTGGGATTCATCCAGCCCAGCCTTTCGCATGATGAATTCTGCATATAAGTTAAATAAGCAGGGAAACAATATACAGCCTTGCCGTGCTCCTTTCCCAATTTTGAACCAGTCAGTTGTTCCATATCCAGTTCTAACTGTAGCTTCTTGTCCCACATAGAGATTTCTCAGGAGACAGATGAGGTGATCAGGCACTCCCATTTCTTTAAGAACTTGCCATAGTTTGCTGTGGTTGACACAGTCAAAGGCTTTTGCATAGTCAATGAAGCAGAAGTAGATGTCTTTCTGGAACTCTTTAGCTTTCTCCATAATCCAGTGCATGTTTGCAATTTGGTCCCTGGTTCCTCTGCCCCTTCAAAATCCAGCTTGCACTTCTGGGAGTTCTCGGTCCACATACTGCTTAAGCCTGCCTTGTAGAATTTTAAGCATAACCTTGCTAGCGTGTGAAATGAGTGCAATTGTGCGGTAGTTGGAGCATTCTTTGGCACTGCCCTTCTTTGGGATTAGGATGTAGACTGATCTTCTCCAATCCTCTGGCCACTGCTGAGTTTTCCAAATTTGCTGGCATATTGAGTGTAGCACCTTAACAGCTACACTGTTAGCATAGCACTTAATTAAAATTCCATATGTGCCCACTGGCCCCAAAAGATAAGTGACCTCACATCT
This sequence comes from Podarcis tiliguerta, assembly GCF_965153285.1. NCBI lineage: Eukaryota > Metazoa > Chordata > Lepidosauria > Squamata > Lacertidae > Podarcis > Podarcis tiliguerta. The sequence continues at coordinate 39,718,205 of NC_139540.1, read as the reverse complement.
AGAGTTATCAGTGGGCTATAGGCTCTTTTGTGACTCGATTGCTCCCCATTACACACATTGCAACACAAGGGCTTATAAAGGAGAACTGTCTTCTGAATAAAGAGATGGAGGCTAACTGCTTAAGTACAGAACACATGCACAATGTCAATCATATAAGCACTAAGCTAACTCCTCTTCCTAAACTGTTTAGTTCCAAATTTAAAGATATAGAAGTGAAACAGTTTACCAAATCATCGAATACTTTAAAAAGAACCAAACAAGCACCAATCCTAGAGTTATTCAATGGATAATAAATATTTTGGAGAGATATTGAGACTTCAGATACTCACACATGTGTTGAAAGAACATGTGAGGGGGAGTTGTGGGTCCACATGGGCTAGTCCTACCCCTAACTGGTCTTTGCTGGATAGTGAACTTTGATATTAGATCTTTCAAGGGCTTAAATACACCTTTCTTATATTTAGTTGGTGTGTTATGGGGCTCGACATGTGTACTTTCCCTTTATGAAAGGAAGAATACAGATTGTGTGAGGATTATGAAAGGGAGAATACAGATTGGGTGCATATAGTGTTCTATGCACTTACATGCTCCTCTGTTGCATTTGGAGCTGGGAGGAAGATATGTCTATCAAGGATGGTGATGACTGGCCCAGTCTGCTTGCTCTGCCTCACATGTTATTCAATACATGTAGTATGTCTGAACCCCCTATTGCAGTATGTATTCTACTCATGAATACAATGTTGTTTCTTTTATTTTTGATTTTTCAAGTATAAGCCAGTCTACGTGGCACATTTCAGAATATAACTGTCCCCTGGGAACAATCCAGACTGGACCAGATGGAGCGAACTATTCCAACCAATCCTTTAATGAAGGTATGCATGAGGGTGGGTGGGGAGTAGAACTAGGAATAGGAATGACCAGCATTCATGTAACTGCATTTCTCCAACTATGCTGTTTCTCTCCAGAACACAATTTGACCAAAGTCTTTGATTTCACTGTTACTTGGGCTTGTCTGTGAATAACAAACTAGAAACAGTTTCTGAAGCATTCAAGGAGATCAGATGCTTCTCAACTATGTTATGCTCTTCTACACTTTTCTAGAGACTTTGGTAGCTCAGCCCTATTTAGGACTTTGGTCACAGGACATGATAGCTTAGGTGGATAGGCAGCAATACTAAAAGGACTTGCCATGCCTATCTTCCCAATGAATAATAATAATAATAATAATAATAATAATTTATTATTTGTACCCCGCCCATCTGGCTGGGTTTCCCCAGCCACTCGGGGCGGCTTCCAACAAAGATGAAAAATACACTAAAATGTCACATATTAAAAACTTTCCTGAACAGGGCTGCCTTCAGATGTCTTCTGAATGTCAGGTAGTTGTTTATCGCTTTGACATCTGATGGGAGGGCGTTCCACAAGGCGGGCGCCACTACCGAGAAGGCCCTTCCAATCTTGAGTTGGAAGATGTGGCATAACAAACAGCAACCACAGTCACAATGATCCACCAGCATTAGTGACCTTGGTGCTCTGTAGAGTTTAACAAGCAAAAGCAAAGCTAGACAGGCCTCCTCCACATCACCCTTCTAATCTATAATAGACAATGGAAAAAACAGAAGGTGGCATGAAAGTAGAGAGGGGAAGGGAAGGTAGCAAGGGATGGATCTGAACAACTTACATGTCCTTAATTGTGGTTTACAGTTGCCAATTGAGATTGAACGGTTAAGCCATTGGTTTTGTGAAAAAAGTAATTTTGATACCTGTGCAGATGCAACTCCACACAGAAGCCTGTTTGATAAACTATCCGGACATTAGAGCCCTTCTGTTTGTTCTTTCTCTCACCTCCCACCTTTCCAATCTCATTTAAAGCTGCTGCTCTCTTGGCTGAGAATGGGATGAGAGGAATCACGTACTTATTCAGACGTGGAACTCACGAGGAATTTGGATATGCTTCTCTTTTTACGGCACTTGTATTCTACTTCTTGCTTTCCTGCTTGACAGCAGGCTCTGCCATTGCAAGTGGTTTGGTTATACCTATGCTGTAAGTATTGCATTCATTTTATGCTACTCTAGGACGCAGGCATCTCTACAGAAATCCACAATATGGTGAAAGTCACTCAGTACATTCCACTTACACCACACATTTTCAACATTGCAACTGCCTACATGTAAACCAAAGAGGTTAGTTATTTACTACATATGGTGATGTGTAAAAATAGTCATGTATACCATCCACCTCTTATTCTGGACAAAATAGGCTTGCATTTATGTCTCATATCAGAAAAGTGGGTCAGATGCCTTCAGAAAGATGCTTAACAAGTGGCTGAAAAGAGCAGGCAGATCTAATGATTTATCAGAGCCTTTCTGTCTTTGCATCTCAGGTTGGTTGGGCTCCTCTAGGCTGGTACTTTCTTGCAGGTGAAATTATTGGCACAGTAATAGCACATTAGTGGTGGATTTATTCTGCTTTATTATTTCTGCAATACTTCCCCAATGTTATCACATTATGGTTGTCTAGTGGGACTATGGTACAACAAAAGCAGGACACCTCCACCCCTCAGATCATCTGTAGTATGTAAAGCAATGGCAAGATACAGGATGTGCACTGATTGGAAATGAAGCAGTGTGACCACCCCAAAACTTTGGCAGGTATTGAAAGTGGGAATGATAGCATCGTGACCACAAATCATCGTGCCTGTGCAATAAAAAGGATGCCTGGAGATATTATTTTGAGTTCCTTTGAGATATATCTGACACTCTAGTGCCAAAACTTAGCTTTTCTTTTCAGTTGATTTAAAAAAAAATCAATGTGCAGCTTCTACTTATATGTCATGCAGTAATCAGAGACCTTTCCTCAAGATGCTGCTCCTGTTATGGGGGGAAAAAATCACAAACATTTCAATTTCAAATGCTGTGGGGTATGTGGCTGTGTGTATGTCAGAGGCATCTGTTGACTAATGCTTGGGACATCACTAGAGATTAGCAACACACAGCTCCTACCAAACCATTATGAAAACTTTTATGAGAACTTGTATCCAATGTAGCATGAAGTCACTTGTTCTGCAAGTACAAGAAATTATCATTGCAAAGTGAAATTTCTACCACTCTTTCCCCCCTGTGCACTCCCTAAATCTGCTCTGGAGATTCCTCCAACCTCTCCTTCTCAGAGAAGAGTTTCATCTCACCAGGGTAAATTTTTGCACTCATGGAATGAGTGCATTGGATACCACCTTTAAAGTTCAATTAAAATAATTGATTTGATGTCTAAGAGCGTTGAATGCTGCTCTGCTGTTCCACATCAGTGTCGGAGGGCACATATTGTCTTTTAACAGGAAACGTGGAAAACACCAGCCTAACACCTCCCACTGAAGCAGGGGTTCTTTTTTGGAGGGGGAACTTTCAAAATTTTCTAAAATTTAGTTCATTGAAGACTGCATGCTTCCCTCTTCTGTGCTACTTGCCTGTTATTTTATCTAACATCATTAGCAAGCAAGCAAGCCAATTTCTCAGAGCATAGCTGGCCCACCCTTTCAGCAAGACAATCCCCTTCTATAATGCAGAGACAGGTTGTCATGCTATAGTGCCAGATCTCTGCTAGCACAGTAACCAAGAGAAAATGAAAACCATTTATCTGCCCAGACAAGTATCTTTACTGTCTTCTTTTCCTTTGCAGGTACACAGGTGCATTATATGGCAGGATAGTTGGCTTGATACTGGTTTCCATTTTGGGGGTTCAGACTGATGAACGCAGTGCATGGATTGATCCAGGGTTGTTTGCCGCAGTTGGAGCTGCTTCTTTCTTCAGTGGTGTTTCAAGGCTAACCATCTCCCTAACAGTTATAATGGTATGCAATAAACTAACTTGCATGCTGCTTCGCCATCGGCCGCCATGATGTTACCAAATGCCTCAAAAGCATATTTGATATTCTGGTCTCTGAATAGTAGACTGGCAGTGTGGAGGAGCACAGTCGAAATCAGCAGCAGTTTGCCCTGCTTCAAAAAGCTCTGTGGTAGAAAAATTGGAGCCCTGCCAGAATCCTTGGAGCATGTGGGCAGAGGTTCCTTGTCCTTTTCACATGGTCAGCAACTGAGTAAGGTGAAGAATGAGGAGGTTGCTCTGTACATCTTTACAGGCGAGACTATTCTAAGCATGTAGGACCCCCCTCCCCTGGGCTGGTGATGTGGAGCCCTGATTGTGTTAGTAAAATGTGATATCTGAAAAGCAAAACAAAACCAACAAATCCCTGTCTGAACATTTTCTAGTCTCTGTGTTGAAAGCTGTGTCCAGCATTATTGACTTTTAATAATAAAAAGGTCAGAAACAGTACAGCTACCACAGAAAAGCTGTAAGTCAGAATACACAGAAATCATGGCACCATTAAGAAAATTAAAAAAAGCTGAAGGGTCTGCAGTAATGTTGGCTACTCTGCAATATTCCTTTTTGAGTTGAAAAAGGGACTTGGACGTGACAATGCAAAAACATAGTTAAAAGGTGGTGACCTTGAATTGTAAAGTGCATACATTTTTCCGATACCGTTTGATAGGTTCCAAAATAATTTTGGAATGTTTGCTTTGGCTCTCTATGCAGTCTTCCATTTGGAAAGAGTTATATGGTGGTGATGAACAGGTTAGTAAAATGCTTTTTAAAAAGAAATACCAGACCCCACAGGCTTTTGCCCACTCCTTCGTTCTTGGCTGCTTACCTTTTCCATGTTGATACTCAGCTCTCTGCCTTTCTTTTTTGCTGAAAGTAGTAGGTCTGACGGTAACATTTCCACATGCTCCTATTCCAGTATGGAGAAAAGTCCACTTCATCCCAGTAAAAAAATATAGCCATACATAATTACACAATAAAACACTTCTATCAAAATATTAAAATAAGCACCCACAATTAAAATGCACAACAAAACAAGCTCATTAAAACAGCATAAAAATTAAAAAAAGCAATTAAAACAATTAAACAGGAGTTTCAAGCCAGGAAATCAGGGAAATGCTTGTTTAAGCAGCTGTGACTTCAAGAACCAGCAGAATGCCAATACAGACAGGTTAAAATATTTTATGTTGAGGGACAAGCTTCAGTTAAGTACATTTGTATCTGCAGATGCAACTATATGGAGACATGCTTTACAAACAGATTATTCAGCTATTGCAAACGGCATGCAATATGCAGTTTGGCAGGAAATAAAATGAATGAGATCAAGGGCACTTCCAGACTATCACTATTTTGGGGTGGGATTCATACGCATACTGGCAAATTCAGTATGCACAATTATAGTTGATTAGGAGTTCTTGCACAGCAAATCTACTTCCCAAAAGCGATGGAAAAATGTACTGGAAAGTGCGGGATAACACTTGCATTGACTTAACATCTTTTGACCTGCCCACCAACAAATCAGAATGAATGTTAATAAAATAGCCAATGTTCTCTAATCTCCCTGCAAGCAAATTGGGATGAATGCCCAATAAATAGGTCATCTGGAAGTGCCCCAAGAGTCCATTGGCCAGGCTGTCTCTACTGTCCACTGAAATATCTCCTCAGGCAGAGGATCTTGGATGACAAAAATTATTGCAATGACCCTTATATGGCCCAGAAACAGGAGTGGTTGGAAATCCTCTACTCAGCCTCTTAAATTGTACTATAGCTAATAAAGTGCTCAAAGACCACATCTGATTAAATCTTGGTATGAACCATTCACATTGTCTCTTTTGGGAAGCCCAAATGGAATAAAAGTAGAATGCTGTTGGTTCTTTAGGCAGCAATAACTTAAACATTGCTGGCTCAAGTGCAAACCTTACAGCTGTAGGTGCACATCCAGCCGGAAACTAGTAGTAATCTCCTCATGCAGATGGTAAGAACTGGCTTTGGATGATAAAATGGAACGAAATCTGAATTGGAGAAAGATACAATTGTACGTCTCAAGAGCCAAATACAGTTGCAGCCAAAAGTAACAGCTGGCCTTATTTGTGAAGGGAGTGACAAGCCAGTAGTGAGGATTGGGAGGGCAATGGTTTTTTTTGCTAGATGGGAACAGTCTTAGAGCAGTCACTAGGATAGACAGAAGCAGAATCACAATGACAGTCCTGTGTACAACCAGAAGTGCAGCTGGTGCTCCAAATACCTTCAGCCAATGTATGCAGCTACAGCTATTGCTCATGCTCTAGGATGAACTGTCTCAGTAGTTGCTCATGGTTAAAGCATGACTTCAGTTTCTTTGTATCACGACACTGGATCACAACCTTGCTGACATTTCCTCTTGGGAAAGGAAAATAAATTTCTAAAAGGTTTCCATCTGTTACAAAAACCCACCAAAACATCTGTCAGCGTCATTAAGCGCTTTTCTGGCTGTGCTCGACATACACTAGCGGCAGCAATTTCAGAGTGGAAGTGTTCTGTTGAGCAAGCAAAAATGGGCAAGTGCACCGACCTTTTTCTTAAACATCATTGTTCAGAGACTTCTGATGGTTGTAGCAACCTTGTGATTTGAGTAACATTGCTAGAACCAACGTGTTAGCTAACTGAGTCTGCCCTCAGATTCCAAGCATACCTTGAGTAGAGTGAAACATGAACATGAATTCTATATGGTCCCAAGCTCTAACACTTCTTTATAACCCCTCCACCCTGAAACTTGAGAATTGCAAGTATCAATTTTATGTATCCCTTCAATGTAGGAACATCTAATGTAGGCCTGTTAAAGGTGAAGTTGGAAGAAATGCCTGCATCACTTTGTCTACATTGGAAACATAGTGAAAGTATGAACTATGCAGTATCCCATAGTATGTAGAGCAATCTGGAGTTGGAAGTGAAAAGGAGAAGATTAACAGAGCAAGGGATATGTGTGTGCGTGGTGGTGGTGGTGGGGTGAAGATTAACAGAAAACTGATTTAAAAAACCAACCTTCTCTGTTCTTAGGACTGCAAAATTATCTGGGCTAGTCTGTCTTCCAGGCTTCAAGTGTATGCTGTACTGTTTGTTATAAATGAAAACCAATACAATGTCTTTTAAAATCTCCAAAACTCCAGTGATAACAAGATGCTAGCATAGTGATGCAGCCCTCTGGAGTTAGTAAAAATATAAAAAACTCAGAATTATTAGAGTTGTGCATCCTCGGTGTAAATCACTTTTGTAAAGTGTGTTAGACAGTTCTGAGCTGGATTATGCGGTATCTTTTTCAAGAAGAGAAAGGGAACTTGGTGAGGAAGGCAGCTGTTAGGTTTTAAGGAAAGTTCACATTTACCACAAGCCACTTGCCTTTTTATGAATGTAAATATAAATGGTGCCCTCTTTGCCTTTACATTTTTTTTTTTTGCACCCAATGACTTCATTTTTAACTAGATTCTCCCCTCCAATGAATTCGAGTAAAAAAGATCGTCAGTAAAAGTCTGCTGGATCAGCAGGCCCAACTCTAATGAGGTTCCATTTTGACTACATTTTCTAAACCAAAAGCCAAACCGAGAAACAAGTTAACCATGGTGTGACTAAGAATGAGGGCCAGGGCTTTTATCAGTAGTTTTATGTAAAATGTGTCTTTTGAATTTCCTGGGCAGCTGCCCTCCTCTCTTTGAAGTGCCATGCCTTGCTGATGCTCTTAATGAAATAAGTATGCAAAAGTATGTGCTATGTAATAAAACTATAATAATAGACAGGGGGCCAACTGGTTATAATGATGTGGGGCATACATCACTGTAGGGCTTACAGAAAAATTGCACCAGTGACTAAAATAAGGTTGGTTTTTTCTAAAAGCCTCTGAAGCATTCCACTAAGCATGCAATTATGTATGAGGTAAGCAAAGTGAAACTAATTTGCTGATTTATGAATTATAAATCTGCCTATTAATGGTATTTTTCCTTAATCCATTAGCAGTGCTGGCTGTATAGGAGCAGGAACCCTAAAGGCAAGTCGTCTTTAGCATGGCCTGTTACCTCTATAAGACCTAAATTACATAAGATAGCAAAATCAAGCATAGCTAGTAAATCTTTCCTTGTGATCTGCCCCCTAAGTGCACTTTACATTGCACATGATTAAAAGATAAAATTTACTGGCTGTTAAGCTGTTTTTCCTGTTTTTCTTTCTCTTCCTTTTCTTCCATTTTTTTTTTTTAAATCTTAGCACCAATCTGTCTACTTCTTATATCTGTCCCTTCAGTGTAAGTTCTATTTCTACAAGGTATAGGGCTAGGGGAAGGTTTACCTATTATGAGCAGCCCAAATCAAGTAGCAAGTTTTCTTGAGGTGGGGTCTTTTCAGATTATCAGTTTATAGAGCAGCAGGTGTGCTCTTGACCATTTTTTTTTTTGCTTGAGTTATATTTGAGGATACAGTGTTTCCCCAGAAGCCAAACATTATTGGAGAATTTGAATCTTTCCCCAGTTAGTGCGGCTTTTATGATTTAGAGAACTGTTCAGAATTATATTGTTTCTGTATCATTATTTTATGGTGTCACCATTGCGCACTATACTTGACTTACTAGCAGCCAAGAGAAAGATCACTGTCCTGAGGAGACTACAATCTAAAATAGTTAAGATTATATTTATACATAAGTGTAGTTGTTGTTGTTTAGTCGTTTAGTCGTGTCCGACTCTTCGTGACCCCATGGACCAGAGCACGCCAGGCACTCCTGTCTTCCACTGCCTCCCGCAGTTTGGTCAGACTCATGTTTGTAGCTTTGAGAACACTGTCCAACCATCTGTCGTCCCCTTCTCCTTGTGCCCTCCATCTTTCCCAACATCAGGGTCTTTTCCAGGGGGTCTTCTCTTCTCATGAGGTGGCCAAAGTATTGGAGCCTTAGCTTCACGATCTGTCCTTCCAGTGAGCACTCAGGGCTAATTTCCTTAATAATTGATGCATTTGATCTTCTTGCAGTCCATGGGACTCTCAAGAGTCTCCTCCAGCACCATAATTCAAAAGCATCAATTCTTCGGTGATCAGCCTTCTTTATGGTCCAGAAGTGTAGTTATAAGGAATGAAATTAACATGTGTGTTACATAGTTAAATTACATTCGAAGAATAGGATCCAAATAGGAGCTCCCATATTAAAAAAACATAAAACAGCAACTGTGCACCATTATGATTTGGGAGAAGATTAGCTGTTGGGGTGGTGGTTCACTCTTTCACTCTTTGCTATTTTTCTGATTAAAATTGCCCTTCGTTGCAAGTTGCTGCTTGACCCACAGGGAGAAATGTACAGATTTATCATGGGTACTTGCATGTTTCTTCTGATGGGACAAATAATAGCTTTGGTGAGAATAATTTCAATCAGGAAAATGGCATAGAGGGAAAGCTTTAAGCCTCTTCCATGGTCCTTTTGTACTGTTCCAAATTGCCTATTCCATTGCAGCTACCTTTAAGTGTTGAAACATAGGTGATTTTGTACATGGCTTTCCCTTACCATGTCTAGATTGGTCCATGAACATCTACCTGAGAGTAGCTGTGACAGCCATGATGATGGGTAGCACAATTCTACCCCTCTGTTGCATCCTATATTGTGCCTTGTACTCAGGGGAACCACACAGCTGCTGAAGCTGACTAATCTCATGGCAAAGTGTGAAGAAATATGTCTTGACAGTTTCATATGCTGTAGCTAATAATGTAAGACTTCATCTTCAGTGTCTGCTGAGGTGAAACATTCAAGTGGATTCTTTACACTTGCTTTGTAACAGTCTTATCATCTGTGTGAGTCTCCTCTTTGCAGGTTCAGTGCTCTCTCTTTCACACACCTCATGTGTTGGAGCACACATAATTCACCTATTATTGAATAAGGGCAGCAAGGCTATGTCAGTTGCCACACATCAAGGTTATTGCAAGAGTAGTGAGGCAACCACCCATCTATTATAAATGGACTGGATGTTGTAGAATTACCTTTGAAAGAAGACATGCAAGACATTCTGACCATTCTGATAGGGCAGTCATTATTTTTCTTTACAATGTCCATGGGTGGGACTGCATAGAATCATAGAATTTTAGAGTTGGAAGCGACTCAAAGGTCATCTAGTCCAACCTCCTGCAATGCAAGAATCCTGCCCACATCCATCTCTGGGTGGGCTCGAACCACCAACCATCTGGTTAACATCCAGATGCACTAACCCATTGTGGCACCAGCCCTACCTGTCATGTCAGCCTGTCTCTGATCACTCCCAGGGTCATCTGCAACCCAATTTTCATCCTGCTTTGCTACCCAGACTTTCCAGCCACTTCAATATGCTCTTACCTGTTCAGGGGTGGGGGAGAGACTTTAAAACATCAAAGCCAGCCCTTCGACTACCTTATACATTTTTTAAAAGTATTTTAAAAAGCATTTTAGTGATGTTCAACACAAAGGGTAAAGGGAGGGAATGGGTGGAGAAGGAATAAAAGTGAAAGTTACATGGACCAGGAATTGCCTGAATTGCCCATCCTTATCTGTGACCCCAAAATAGGGATTACTGGAGAGCAAAAAAGCTCTAAAACGCATCTGAGAAATGCATAGTGTTTCTGTTTGGGCTGATTAGGAAAAGCCTTTTGTTTCTTCTGGCAGCTTCTTAGCAGAATGCTTTCATGCTTTGAGAATCCATACTTTAGTGGGTCCTCCATATTTTAGTGGATACTGGTTTTCTTCTTCTTCTTTTGAGCCTGTGAGCACATCAGGCATGCTTAGAAAGTGTTGTAGGCATCAGTTTCAGAATGGCTGCAATGGAGTGCAGGCGTGACCTTAACTGAAAGGGAGCTCCATAAAATTTGGCCCACAATACTCTCAACTCTCAAACAATGCTATTCAAAAAGTGCTGAAAGTGGCTGTTAATTGTAATATCATGTTGCAGTTATTTCTTAGTTTGGAACATAAAGCCTACAGTATTTTGTTTAACAGAATTTTTGTACCATGTAATTGTGAATAAACCGGTTTCTTTAAACAGATGACCTCTAATTATCAACAACACACTTCTTTTCTAGTAATGCATGTTCTCATTTCCCTGCTACTTTAGGTAGAGATCACAAATGACGTACAGTCCTTGCTACTCATCATGCTGGCAGTCATGCTAGCCAAAATGGTTGGTGACTGGTTTAACATGTCTCTATACAGTTCTTTACTGAAGCTGAAATCCATTCCCTACTTAGATGCGGAGCCATTTGTTTGCCATAGGAAAAAATGGTGAGTGTTTTCTTATTTTCCTATTGTGGCTGTTCTATGAGTTAGTGTAAAACGACTGGATGTCTTTAATTTGCTGATTTAGAGATTGATTTGGCCATAATGTGTGACTTCTTCTGAGTTAGGGACAAACAGAAACCTGGAAGGAACCTACTGGTAGTTCAACTTCTGGCTGCACCAGAAAAAAAAAAAAAAAAACAAGACAGGAAAATATAGTAAATGCAGAATCATGTCCCTTGAAAACATAAAATGCATAGCAAAGGGATGTCCATGTATATATCAGATGAAGACTTATCTGCAATTGCCTCCTAACACAAGAAGCAAAATGAGTTTTGTTCTAGTATCACAATAAACTGCTTAAATTATAGTGAGTGTTGGCATTGCAGCATTTTGGCAAGGAAAGAAGAGCTATACTTCTGGCCCACTAATCTAATTTCTAGAGAAGAGACATTTTAAGTGTGTGTCTCTTTTCTGATACAAACTTCTGATATATAGTGATGGGAAAGAGGTAATATATTCATTGTGGCCTTTTTCAGCCAAGGCTGGGCATAATCCCCAAATGTTGAATAGGCTTCCCATTAATAAACCAATGAACAATGGGAACAAAGTTTCTATTCTTTTTTCTTTTTAGCACATCATAGATATTCACTTTTGCTTGTAAAAAGTTATGTCAGATCATACAGTGTGTTATGTTCTAGATACTGGATGATTAAGCTGTGTCTAACAGAGGGATGCACTCTGACTTCTAGTTATGCTGCATACCACCATAAATTGTCCCCTCCCTGTTATAAAAGCTAGCTAACTGGAACACTCAGAGCTGCTGGTTGCCAGGGAGTGCTTTTTAATGAGGGCAAGAGTACTCAAACACTTCTATAGCTTGGCAACTCTTCCTGCTTTTATAAGCCACTATACACTTCAGAAAGAAAATATCTTACAGCCTACTTTTTAATGGGACAAGTTAAGTGCTGAGTGAATCTGGTGCTTGTTCTGTTCTAGCTTAACGTTAGCCTTGTCAAAATTCTCTGTGTTTCTGCATGATATGCCACATAAAACTGCTTTGAGGAGCCAAGAAATCAGACTATGATAAAGTAATTGTACATTGTTTTAAATAAAAGCATGTTGGAAAGTGGCATTACATTAAATAGTTGATTGTATTGCATAGTTGAGCTTTTGATATTGCTGACTTGGATTTTCTGAAGTGGGAGTTTGTACATTTTTAACTGGAGTGAAATGAACTTATAGAGAAATCACTCTGAAAATTTGCATGTTGAAACTGTCACCTTGAAATTAAATGGGTTGGTTTTGTGTGTATGTGTGTGACTAAGAAAGAGAGAGAGGCCCGGCTCACACATCACATTAACAAGAGTTAAAATAAACTGTGGTTTAATATGAGCAAGCAGCATGCTGGTTTTTCTGGGCATGTTGCTCCTCCCGCATTCTGGCTGCTGTTGTGTTGCTGGAGAAAGCCATGGTCTGGCTTGTGTTGTCTGATCCCAGGCTCATGGTTTCTTGTCCCTAAACAAACTACATGTCACAATCCAAGAACAAACTTTGGTTTCTGGACATGCTTTATTGGGAAAGCAACAAACCATGAACCTGGGTTGGGATTACCCAACAAGATAGACCATGGTTTGTCTCCTGGTAGTACAGCAGTAGCAGGAGTTGGGGAGGAGCAAAGTGACTGCAATTTCAACAGTGTGCACCAGCACATCCTTGTTCACATTAAACCATAATTTATTTTAACTATGGTGCAGTGTGATGTGCAAACCAGGTCAATAAGAAAATCAGTGTGACCAGACACAAGTTTCATGGAAAGAAGGTGTTGGCATGGCTGTCACGATACTGGTGCATACCTCTCCATATTGTGGTGTGATGATGTGGCATGACTTTCTGTGCTATTTGGAATCCTTTTTTAAACGTACTAATCATGACCCATCTTTTCCTTAGTCTCCCTTGGCCCTTCAGTATTTTTGGAAAACATTTTTGGCTAAATACATTTTAATGACTTATATCTTACTATTTAACTTACATGATAACCTTTGTTTCCTTCAGTCATAAGTGTATTCTATTTCCTCAAAAGTAGACACTCATTTATGAATTAATAAAGAATAATAAGCCAGCTGGCAAAGCAGAGGAACCCCGTCTTGTATGCACAGCTTTGGCAGAACAATAGGATTGCTAGTCACAATTTATTTATTAGTTCTGACCCATCTTATGGGGTCTTGTAAACATTACTGAGATAATGATGTGAAACACCTTTAACATACTAGCTAAGTTATTTTTGTTATGATTTGAAGCTTAGCACAACAATCCTTACACCAGAGGATCAGATTTCTCTGCTTAATTCCCCAATGTGATGATTTATAAGCCTGGGAGTTTTATGAAGGACGAGGGCATAAATCTATAAAATGAAATAACAGTTGCTTTTTCTTTTAAAATCTTCCGCGTGACACAGTTGCAACCACGTTCCTGGGTATAAACAAATTTTAAATAAGCAAGTGGAGTCTGCAACCAAATGAATCAGTGTGGAGTGCTTCTGTTCAGGATTCTAGCCACTCTATTCCATTCTCCTCCTCACAGTTTTGTTTCTCTTGCCCAATAGTTAATCAACATTATGTGCCCACTGAACATGCTCAATCCTCATTGGGCTCCTTTGGGGGGGCACACTGGTGCCTAGTCTGAGCTACATTAAACTCTTGGATATCTTGATTGATTACTATATGCAGCTTTCACTTTCATTCCTGGAGATATTTAGAACATTCCCAGTGAGAACCAGGAAAGGGCTTAGGAAATAGTTCTCCACCCTTTGCACAGGCCTTATCTGCACCAGAGTGCCTCCCCTATGAAGGAAGGTTAATTAATATCAACAGGCAAACTACTTCCATGATTGCCACCTAGTGAATTTTCTGTACGCTTCAGAGTTAAAAACTCAATGTGGCTGCCTAAATGTTACTGACAACCATCATGAAAATAAAACCATCCAAAAAGCAAGCTCTTGAAATGTATTTATATAAGGTCCAATGTTACTTATCATAATAAAACAATGGTTTACAAGAAGCCCAGCTAAAATCCATTGTTGTTTTGAAAAAAACCCTTCATTTAGTCAATAGATAAACATTCCCACCAAGTGATGCGAATGATCTGAGTGAGGTTTACTTAGATAAATGCAACCATCCAGTAGGGAAAGATGTGAATGAGCAGAGCTGCCTGTTTTCTCATGCTGATTTCCACGAGCATGTCTGCTTATAACTGTAAAATGTTCTTCAGGAAGAATATTGTCATGGGTTTAATTAAGTTTCAACCTAAGTTATCACTCTAATCCAGGGGTGGTGTGCTGGGATACTGCTAGGGAGACAAAGATGACCAGCCATCGGGCAGGCCTCCACGTTATCTCCAGACGATCCATCAATCTCCCATAGAACAGCATCAGTCAATTAGCGACACGAGCCTCAGACACATTCCAGGACTCAGGCACGCCCTTGCAGCAGACTCCGCAACAGAAGATGCACCCAGAAGAGCATATTTACAACTTTATTCAGCGTTGGTCAGAACAAAGGAAAAACATGCCTGCCTGCCTTCGTGTCGAGGCAACAGACAGAAACAAAAGCTATATACAAAACAGAAACTTCCTGTGAACAGGAAGTACGCAGGCTTGGGACACACAACAGCCTGCTCCCTTTTTAAGGAGGAACGGAAATATCCTAACATGGTGAACATGTAGGTTGCAGGCTGGACCAGGCCACAAAACCATTATTCTCCACCACAGTCCTAGGTTGGGAGGAGAGCCTTTCTTCTCTTGTGCAAGTTAATGGAGAGATTGCTTTTGCTATTAACTTGCCTTGGGTGGGGTTGGGGAGAAAGAGTACACTCCCTGAAATGGTTGTTGGGGGAGAGAATCTATCTCAGCCCTCAAGGATCCTGTTACCTCAAGGGTCATTGAGTTTCTCTCCCTACCAGCCATTTTTGAGGCTGTAACTCCTGCCCCCTGCAAGTTTATGGAGAAAGAGCCTTTGCTATTAATATGTGTGTGTGTGTGTGTGTGTGTGTGTGTGTGTGTATGTATGTATGTGATTGCCCTTCTCACAGTGCTGAGTTTCAACCTCCCCTCTCAGCCCAGCAATGTAAGAATGTGTGTGTGTGAAAGAGAAAGAAAAGTGCTTTGTGTGTGTATGGTTGTGGTTTCCATGTGTGGTGAGTGTGCAGTTGTGGACTTCATGAGTGGTGACTAACTATGATGCATACATGCAAGAGAGAGGGTGTGTTTTCTGGCTTACAATCACCACTGGAGTGTGGCCCTTGGAGACTTGACCAATCTTGAATGGACAAAAAAAGTCAGCCAGCCAGCTCTAATTCCAACAAATAATGCATGAAGTGGTAACTTTGTTTCTAGAGGGTACCATTCAAGGTGGTAGATGGCTGAATGGTCCTTTGTACAGAAATTCACTGCATGTAGAAAAATGGCATATCAGAAAGAAGAGTATAATGTTTTCCCAGATATTTACCGGTAGTTTTCTATGTGTACAGATTTTTCTTTTTTGTATGGAGGACTATTAAATCATGGGATTTGCCACCTGCAGTTTGAAGTGGTGCAACCAGATAAAGGCTAATCACCACAATTGTCACTTGCTACTACTTGGTATAGTAATCCCATCTGTATTCAAAAATTTTGTAGTCCCAAGAAATAAAACACTGCCTTTCACCAAGGGCCAAATTCCTACTCTGCATGAAGCTCACTGAGTGACATTGGGTCAGTCACTGTCTCTTTGCCTACTGTAGCACACAGTGTTGTTAAAGGGGAGAAGCATGTCCAATGTTCTGAGCTCCTTGGATCAAGTGTTGAAATCCTCTAGTGACACCAGATTTTCTCTTAAAATTTGTACTGTGCCAACATGCCTCTACAGAATGTTCATGGTGGCCAACCAAGCTTTATAAACAACACTTAAAATAATATAAATAGAACAGATGTGGTACAGATGTTCTCTGATATCTGTACAACATGACCAGAGTAGTTGTTAATGTTTCATATATCTCCAAGAGGTCATCAGTGATCACAGCAGCTTATTGAGCTTGGTGAACAATTGGTGAGAACCATTTTAACTGTTATGTTATTATGAAAGTTTTATTTCTTCTTTACATTCTCCTCCTAGTTCCAAGAACTTTTTGTAATCTGAACATAATTTTCTGGGGATTTAATTTTGAATTAAAACATTTTTTAAAAAGCAGAAAAACTCATGGAAACTGATTAATGGCTCTTATCTTCTCTTAGAAAACTAATGCTTACATCTGGTTGGTTTTATCAAGCATCTTACTCATAGGCAGGAAAGTCTTGATAATGACTTTATTGGCTAATTACATTTGAAACAACATATTCACAAAATAAAACCAATTTATTTGCAGCTTGAAGTAATTCACCAGCACATTATAAAGTCATCAAACACTCATGTGGTACGGTGTGCCTTGTTCCTTGTTTACTAAATAAATTGTTGGCTGTCTGCTTTATGTCTTTCAGGTTAAACCTGGAATTGTTTGCTGCCAGAGATGTCATGAAGCTTCATGTCAGGGTTCTCCATGTAAGAGAAAACATTGCTTTCTTGGCTCAACTCCTTGCCAACACCAGCCATAGCGGATTCCCAGTGGTTTACAAATCTAAGCCAGATCAGGCAGAGGTGTTCCTGGGAACAATTACGAGGTAAGAAGCCACTACATTCTTCCCAGAAGATAAGTGGCCCCTAAGGCCAATGTTTAGAACAAAGAATGAAGGCCTTAGCATACTGTATTAATGAGAAAACATGTCACGAAGTAGAGGGCTTGTGATCTGCAACAGTTTTCTCTTTAAAGTTTGGAACAACTTTTGCCAGTGTGTGTTTGCATAAACCACTCTGTGTGTTCCTCTGTGTTAACTGTGCAATATTCCTTTAGAAACAGGCACACACCTCAAGGCACTTGGAGGCTTATGAGAACAATGAATCAGAAGGATGTGCGTTATCAAATTGATCACAATTTTTATTTATTTAAAATATCATTGGCAAACTTCCCTTTGTTTACTCTTACTCAAGTTCACCTCTTTCAAGATAAAACATGTCAGAATTCGGATGAAACAGCAAAGTCTCTAATGCTTGTGATGGCTTGCTTCAGTAAACAGGAAATAAAGCCAGCAAGCACTTCCACTCCAAGAGAACAGAATATACATGGCTTTGTTTTCTGGCCTCACAATAACTTGGTTTGTAGTGCTATGGTACACAATTGTCTCCAATCCTTCAATAACTTGTATCAAAGCTGACATTTGTTCTTAGTGAGCTGTCAGTCTGTAGACAGAAAGAGCCTTTTGTGAATTTAATGTTAAAAACAACAACCCTACCTTTGTCCACAACTACAGATAAGCAGGAATCTTTATAAATAGCAGATTTTTTCTATATAACCCAGGTTTTTCATTTATTAAAAAAAGTTACTCAAGCCACTCTGTAAAGCAGCATATGAATTATTTAAATAAAAAATATGGACATATGAAATGTTTAGTAGTCATACAAGAGCACAAATAATCTAAAGATAGGCTATGTTTATGATAAAAGCTACTGCCTTTTTTAGTGCAACAGTTACCTGTTTAGAGGGAAATTCTGGATGTTATGGAGGACAGATGCGCTTCATCAGAAAAGAGACCAAGAAACACGAGAGAGGAAGTTGGGAAACCCGCCTTAAATGCCCTCTATAATGGAGGATTGCATCCTGTGTTTGTACACAGTTGTGGTTGTTTTGGCACAGCTGGGCTCTTCCTAGGAATGCTTGGCAATAATTTCCAGTTTCTGTTTTCTTTTCATGTTTTTAAAAATATCTCAGAGAGATTACATAACTACTCATTCCTCCTGCTGCTCTCTATTTTTTAAAGAACAGAGCACATTTACAACTCAAATTTGTACAATATCAAGAAAAAGACAATGGAGTAGCAATGCTGCTGCTTTTAAAATTCTCATTGAACAGAGAACTCAGTTGTTGATATTGACCTTGGGTATCTGGTGCATGCAATCTAGCTCTTTAGAGCAAGTGGAGGGAGTCACAGTTGAGAAAAGAAAGTAAGGATGAGAAAGCAGTAGATATGGGAAAGGCCAAGTGTTAATGGTCATGGGCATCACTCAGCTCTATAGGGAGACCAATGACTACTTATTATAGCTACTCATATGCTAACAATTTCCAGGGAATGATGGCATCTAAATATAACTGCTAGGGTGGCATGTCCTCTGTGATAGTGGTTTTGAGGTAACTTTGCAGCAACTAGCAATTTGACAGCTTGCAGACTAATTGGGAATTGCTGATCCCCACCATAACATTTGCTGTCCCACTCTTGCTGTTTGGGTGGAAGCCAGTTTGGAAACTATTGGTAAATACTGAGGATACAAATGTTGGTAAGCGTAAGCAAGCTTCCTTTGAAAAACTTTCTAGTCAAAGACACTGCATTTTCCTGTTGTACTGCTCTGTCCATAAGCTTTAATGAGCTTTTTTGATTACATAATTTTAAGAAGAATAAAACATGGAAGCCATGTTATTAAGCAAATGGTCAGATTCACATGTTTGACTCAACTATTGTTAATTATGTAGCCCTTGTTTCCTGTTGTTTGGCCCAGTGCAAAACATTGCTGTTCCGCTCATCCCTTACTGATATCTATAATAGATTATTTCACAAACAAGCAAACCATACAAATAGCCTCTATCCCATCATGATATTTCAATCAAAAAAGAAAGCAGCAGCAACAACAACCTGTTCTTGGGGGAATATCCCAATATTATAACCTTTGGCTTAGTTTTGATGGGCAAACAACAAGAAGATGTGTGCTTACATGGGTGGGTGTATGACATATATAAGAAATTGCCGTCTAGACAACTGTTTCCTTGCTCACCCCCAACCATTAATGCATTTTTCCCAAGAAAAAATTAGAAATAGTTGGAATGTAAGCAGGGACATCTTTACTCAGTTAAACCTGAAAACCTGGAGATGATGGACTATGAATATCCACTTGCTCACATAATTTGGGCATTTCAGAAGAATAAAAAAACAGTTCCTTAAGATGAGTCACTTGATTTGAAATCTATACAAGTTATCAGAGTGTAATCCATGATGTGCATATTTGGGTGAAGTAATATGAATTTCATTTCAGTTTCATCAAATTTTAAACCCTTGTGATAATTTCCCCCAATGTTCCTTGTCACACACGGCAGTTTCACATATTGTGAAGGGCAAACAAGATTCTCCTATTGAGTCAGCCAATCAAGACTTCTTGATAAGTGTATCTATATGATGCACTTGTACCTATATGAATATTTTTAACATTCATACTTTAAAATGTTGCATTTGTACTGTATGCCTACAAACAAAATAGGTTGGATCCAGGTTCAGTTAACAAGTTGTTGTTGCTGCTGTTGCTGCTGCTGCTACTGTTGTTGTTGTTGTTTCTTACTCATCTGCACCATAAGATCCCAAGGTGGGTTGCAGCGATATAGCAACCTATGAACCTGCCTTATGCCATGTCAATTCATTAGTCCATCTAGCACAATATTGCCTATATTGACTGGCAGAAACTCTGCATGTTTCTACACAAGAGTCCCTCCCAGCCCTTCCTGGGGATTTCAGGGATTGAATCAGATACTTTCTGCATGCAAAGCAGATAATCTGTCAAGTGATCTGTGGTCCCATCCCTAAATACAATATTTAAAATTGTTTAGAACCAGTTACTAAAACATGTCTTACTGTGACTGCATGAATACGTGGGCTTCTGGAGAGAGGCTTGCAATCACTTTGCTCCTGCTTGGTCCTTTTTGCTCACACACCATGCTGAGCTAAGGCAAGGTTTAGCTTAGCATGTTGTCTGAACTTGGATGTATGGTTAAGCTCTGTCCTTGCTAACTATGACCTGTAACAATGGTATGATTAGCAAAGGGAGAGGGTTTAACCACAAGTCCTGGTTTGGCTTAGCGCAGTGTGTGACGAAGGAGCAAAAAGCAACAGGGAGGAGCAAATCAGTTGCATGTGTGCATTTGTGTGGCCATGATAAGCCATGGTTTGGCTTACTGTGTCATGTGAACCAGGCCACTGGGACTTAAGTCATGACCCATTAACTTCAATGGATCCTAAATTCAATGAATGTTTGGATCTAACCCAAAGTGTGAAGAGACCAACATATATTCTTATAATGTTTTTCTGTCATTGTCCTGCTGCTTCTGTTAAATGATATTAAAAAGCATACGAGAAACCACAGAACTACACTGCTCATGGCTCGCAAACTATGGTGTCCGCCAGGTTGAATATGTTACATTAAATAAACATAACCCACTCATTTATTTCCCAGCTGTCCACTGCAATAAAACCAGAACTGATGCTAATAAATGATCAAGCCAAAATGCTTGTCTCATTCTTTCCCTTGTTAACTTGCCCATACCATTTTGAACTTCCCATCACTTGCCAATTGTGAGAGAGTGTCTGATAGTTGTAAAATACCGCACTAAATCACAAAACAATGGGAATAAAAAGTGAAGGTGTCTGCCACATCTTCACGTGAATCAGAAAGGGATGAGAACCCAACAGTACTAGGCACTGTGAAAAATGTGTTATCTGTTTGTTTGAGAAGTAGGAAGCCTAAGGACTGTGTTCAATGTTATTCCTATGCACAGCAGACCCCACCAAACAGGTCCATTAATTGAAATGAATCTACTCTGAGTATAATTTAGCTGAAAACATCCCTATCGTTTCTACATTTTAACAGTTCTGCAAACCTGTACCACACTACAGTTTTTGGAGTTCTTATCAGAAAACTGTGACAATTTTACAGTTCAGATGTAATGATAAACTATGGTTTCTTGACCCAAAAATGAACCATGTGCCCAGGTACTCTTGTCTCTTTTTTTTGTATGCCTTGCTTTATATTATGTCGTTTTAAAGGAGTTTTCCTTGATGACTGAACCGGAACACTGTGGTCGTAACTATGTTTGCATGGGACGTGCATTCTATATATGCCCAGCATCTACATTTCCATGTCCAGGGAACTAGCCCTTCAGGACCACAAATAACTAAGAGTGAATACTTTAGTACTAGGAGAATCTTTCCCCTGTAGCCCTGGCTGTATTCTGACAGGCTTCTCTCAGGTCTGATAGAGCTGATCCAAAAACTAGCTTTATTTCTTTTTTATCCACAATATATAGTAGCACAGTGTGTGTAATTTTAGGGGTATTGTTCTGGGTTTGGGTTAGAGTATCCTCACAACTATTATTCCTCACAATTATTATTATTCATTTATTATCACCATTTGTGGTTCACAAGACACCTGAGAAGGCAAGGCCAGAGATTTTTTCCAGAAAAAGGTGAAGCTAACTTACAGAAGGCTTGTCCCAGAAGTGGGGGAGTGAAAGATTAGGCAAAAGTGAGCTGTGAGTGGCTGCATGGTGTGGTGCTTCAGTTTAGGGAGCAGGGGGAAGAAAGGGGGATACTGTGGAAGCTGGGAAGCTAGAAAGAGGGGGAAATCAAAGGAAGGGAGGATATAATCAAAGGAAGGACATATTGCAATAGGTTTGACTGAAAACACTTCAAAGGGAGGGTGAATGGGGGTCCTCAACATTGGGGTGAAGAGCAGGTGTGGCCTGGCAAGGCTTTACCAACAAGGATTGCAGGACAATGGAGTGAGAGATCGGTCCCCCAAACTGGGAGTTCCATGAATCTGTCACACTGCATGTGTGCCTGCAAGAGTGCTCTCTTTAAATCAAGCTGAGTTCAGGGGGCCAAAACCAGTTATAGCCTTAAAAAGATAGAAACTGGCAGCAGCTCAGGTGGCAACAGAAATAAAGATTTCCAGATGAAAAAGGGAGGTTGATGGCCTGTGCTTTACTGAATAGACTCGTGCTTCAGGCTAGGTGAGTGCATTTCAGTACTATTTGGAAGAACTCTGGGCTGTGAATAGTCACTTGGTAAGTAGTAAGGGGTTTTCCTGATTGCGTTACGATCTGGGGAACTTTTGCCTTTTGTGCATTCAAGAACTCCTTAGCCTAAGGCACAGAGGAACTGGAAGCTCTCTTGTTCAAGGTGACTAGTGCTGCAAACACACTTTGTCCTGGCATGCCAGCTTTTGCCAGCTAGTTGTTAACAGGCAAGAGGGGGATTATGAGCCAAGGTGTTCGGATGGGGACAAAATGGAGACAATCTTGTGCTCTCTTGGTAACATGCTGCTTAGCAATCAAGATAAGAAACCAGGATCTGTTTTTGAACTGAGGTTGTTACATCTTAGCCAGACCTAAAGATAATATAGTTAGGATATAACTCTTTTCTCTCTGTGGAGCCAGTGTCACTCACCCACCTTATTTTCATAGAACCATAGAATTGTAGAGTTGGAAGGGACCCCAAGGGTCATCTAGTCCAACCCCCTGAAATGCAGGAATTTTGATACCACTTTTCCAAATGAGTGTCAAAAGCAGCTTCTGAGACTGAGTGACAAACTAAAGAGACCTTTTAAAAAAGTATTAGCTTACTGCCTTTGAAGATAGTTTGGAAACTGTAGCTAGTGCAGTATGTGGCCACCTAATTCAATCAATCTCCTTTGTTGGCATCGTATACATTGATCAGAACACAACACAGTTGACAAAACATAGTAGGATATACATTAGGATAAAACTGTCCAGACATCATAAGGTATGAAGATGGCTCTTATGACCTATGGTGATGTAATTTCATAGTGTCACTCAAAAATCTTGCCACATTCTCCACAATGTCATGCTTTGGTATCCAGAGCCATAAGCCATATGGTATCCAGCCATATGGCACACAGTTAGGCAGCCCCAGGATTTGGCACCGAAATTTGGATTGAATGCATTCCAACAATTGGTTAACTGCACCAATCCATAATGGAACACCATACAGGAGTTGGTGGGCTACTTTGGCATTAAAGACCTTTAGTGAAGCTGGGAGCTGTTAGAGAAAAGATGGGTGATAGCCAGAGCTAGAGTATCCTCTCTGTTAAGTGCAAGCTTACAATGGTATTTCCAGGAAGCATTATATAGGATGCCTAGGTATTTAAAGTTTTCAACCTGTTCCAATGGGTTTCCACTGATCTCCCACCTACGAGGCTTCCAAGATCTTGAGAAAACAAGCAGTTTAGATTTTGTGAAGTTCAGTTCTGGTCTGTTGGCTATACAATATTCCTGACTGCTGCACACCTAATTGTTGACAGGCTCAAGATGAGCAGATCATATAACACTAATCTTGACACAGCTGTGCAGGATGCCTGCAAGTTTCTAGGCCCAATTCAAAGTGTTGGCTTTAGCCTTTAAAGCCCTATATAGCTTAGGACCCCAATATCTTTTGCAGCAACTCTTGCTGTATGAACCTAACCTAACCCTTCAGTACTCTTCTGAAGCCTTTCTTCAGGTCCCCCGTCTGAGGTAGGTTTGGAAGATGGTAACAAGGGAGAAGGCCTTTTTAGCTATGGTTTCCCAGCTATGAAACACTCTCCCCAGTGAGCTCCACCTAGCACCATGATGAACATCATTTCAGTGTCAGGTTAAAAGCTATCTCTTCTCCTAGGCATTTGATGGATTATAATGACAAGCTGGTTGATGGGCTATTGAATGAAATGTCCTTGCTGCAGGAGCTTTTGTTTTTCGCTTGCTGGATTTGTGTATGGGTTATTGGAATGGTTTTATTAAAATGTATTGCTTTATATGTTATGCCTTTTGGCTTTTAACCTTTTTTGTAAGTCTCTTAGGGACTTTTGTGGTAAGTGTCTTATAAATAAAGAGAGAGAATTGTTGTTATATGGGCACTGGGGGGTCCAAGTTCAAATGGCTGACTGGCAGGAGGGAAAGGATTGCCATTGGTCTGCTCAAAACTGTCCTCCCCAACCAGCTTGTCTCTCTCCCTCTTTGGTTGTGAAGAGGGAGAATAAAGTAATTTTGAGGGGACAAACAACGGGAAAGGAAAGGGCTGAGAAATTCGTCTTCTTAAGCACAGAAACTGTTTTCCAGTAAAAATAAGAACACATTTTCCCCGTAGACATACTGCCTCTGCATCTCTCATGTAACATTACATCTTGTTTGGCTCTCTCACAAGACATATTGTATTTTTTTATTGCGGCTCAGTCTTTGGGTCATTGAATTTTGCTATTCAAAGAATCCTGCTATAATAAGCACATTTGTTAAGCTTTTGTATCAATTTGTGAAAAGTTTGAGAAGTAATTACCAAGGAACTATTCTGTTTTCTTTGCGTTTAGTTGTTGTTTAGTCTTTGTAATGTAGACAGGAACCTGTTATTGACCAGGCAGAAATATGGACAAATCTGTCAATTTTTGGTTGCTCTCAGTTTCTTGTTTTTCAGTTCATTTCATCCTGTCTCCATATCAACTGAACAGTGGGAGGTTCAGGACAGAAAAAAGGAGGTATTTCTTCACACAGCACGTAGTTAAATCACAGAATTCACTACTGCAAGCTGCAGTGATGGTAGGGGGTGTATGAATAAAATTCTCTTATGAAAATTTGCCAGTATCTTAGTGTGAATTTCTCCTATTTAATATGCTTCTGTGTAGTTTTCACAAATAGTCACATTTTTGCAAGCAATTTCCTCTAATGCAACACATTTTTGTGTTACTTTAACTAATGTTTGACTTTTGATGAGATGCAAACTTTCCCCTAATGTATGCATTTTGTACATGTCATTTGACTGGAGAACTGCATTGCAAAATTTGGAGAAAAACAAATTTCAAAGGGGAGCTGTGTTTCAGTTTGCATGTTGGTTTGACAAGCACAAATTGGGTAGTTTCTCATTAAAATGGCAACAGAATTGAATTTCTCCCCCATCCTTGTGCGATGGCTACCATCTTGGATGACTTTAAAAAGCCTTTAGACAAATTAATGGAGGGTAAGGCTATCAATGGCTACTTGCCACAATGGCTGTGTACTACCTTCAGCATACTGTGGGAGCACAAGCGCTTGTGCCCTCTTGCTTACATGCTTCCCACAGGCATCTGGTTAATCACCATGACAACAGTCACTGCAAGAGCAGTGCTCTTTTTCTGTTCTGAACAATGCAGTAAATCTGTTGTTGCTTGTTTGTATTGTCTGCCTTTCAACAAAAGGAAATATTTTCGATTTACCTGTATTTAGCAGAACAGAAAAAGGTGATTAACCAGAAACCATAATGCTGTATCGTGTCTGTACAAATGTCCAACACTTTGCCTGTAAAGATAAACTAGTGAAAACCTTGTATTGCCGGTTTAGCAAATAAGAAACTTCTGGCAGTTTACCTGCGTTTCTGTGTAATTTCATCACTGAAGCAGCTCCTTCTCCTCCCATCCTCGGAGCTTACTGAAATTTCAGTGGTTGTTAGAAATTGGTAGTCTTCAGGCTAAACCGTTTTGCAAAAGAGTGGGCATTGCCAGAAACGTATTCAACCCGAAACTGACAGTAAGCCAACATAAAAGTGGGGAGGGAAATTCTGCCAGTTCACTTGGGTGGCAGATATTTTTTGATAGTCTGATATTAATAAGCCAGCAAAGTTTGTGCCCTGTATTGGTTGCTCATGCATTTTTTTTAAATTGAAGGAGTTCAGCCTAAGCATTTCCTCTACTGCTAAGAAATATGGCCTTAGGCAATGAATTGTCACTAGCTAGCAGTCTGTGAGTTTATTCATTCATTCATTCATTCATTCATTCATTCATCCATTCATTCCTGCCTTTCCAAACCGGTGGATTCAATTTCTCAGGATTCATTCTGACAACAGAGTTATTTGAAGCTCAGCTATTTTTGCAAATGGAGGCTTGTTTCTGGTGCCCCAGGAAATAAGGCATTGTAATTAGATGACTTCAAAATGTTGCCACACTCCACATTAGAATTATACTAATGTGTGAATGGTTCTCTAGCAGCTATCTTGGAACTCCTATGAATTCTCATACTGCATACTTAGAAGTGAAAGTGTGAAGTGCTGGTAGTAGCCACACAAGTAGTAGCAAAACATCTCTGTAAGGAAAAGTCAATGTACCCTCTTAGTTTTCTTGACACTGTTTTCAAAAAGAATAATAAGTTACATTTATTATTAATTTGCATAGTGAGTTTGCTCAAACCCATAGCTTGTTGGTTACAAACATAAGAATGCCACCTTATACTGAATCAGAACTTTGGTCCATCTAGCACAGTATTGTCTACACTGACTGGCAGTTGCTCTCCAGGATTCCAGGCAGGGGACATTTCTACCAGGGATTGCATCTGAGATTGGGTTGCCATACATCTGGAATTTTCCAGACATACCCTGAATACTGTTGCTGGAAGAAGTGTCTGGGCGGAAATTGGGAAAATGTCAGGAAAATCTGGACATATGGCAACCCATGTCAGCAGTGCCACTGGGGGTGTGATTTTACTTTTTAAAAAACTCCAAAACATCCTCTCTCTCTCTCTCTCTCTCTCTCTCTCTCTCTCTTGCTATTTTGCCCAAAAAGCTCAACAACTTTGCCAAAAAAGCTCACTAACTTTTGTTTCACTTTTTGAAATATGGTGACACTAACTTGAGACCTACTTGCAAAGCAGATGCTTCTGCTACTGAGCTATAATCCTTCCTTAGTTTCGCTGTGATAGCAGACTATGGTTTGCTCATAACAGGAACTCATCAATTAAGTTCTGTGTGTGAGAGGAGTGGTGAGGAATGGGGTGCTCTTGAGCCAGTTACTTGTTAAAATTCATCAAATCTATAATCTGGAAGATTGTTCGAAAACATCCATAGTCTTGAATTAGTTTCTCTGGTAAGAAATGCCTCTTGTGTTAGAAAGCAATGGCAGAGCAGATGTACTCAGTAACAATAATGACACCACTGACGAGACAAACACTTTCATGATGATGCATGGGAACACTAACTCCAAACTGCATTGTTTAGCTAATGCATGCTTTCACTCCAGTAAAGTGCAGTGTCACATAACTGAAAGTAAATCGAAGAGATCATAGTTTAGAAAATATGACAAAGTTGAAAACTTAAAGCTGCATTATGCAGTAATATCCTTTTAGAGATAAATAATTGATCCAAAAGACTACGTCTGTGTTATTATATGTTTATTAGGTATCCTTTTTCCTCTGGTTGGCAAACGAAATCAAAAACTTGCTAAGCCAACATTTGCTTGGGGACATGTGTGTTTCATCAGTGTAACCATATGTTTTGAGTATGTGCTGCTTAAGAAAGAGAATACAATGAGATGATACATTGACCTATTTTGGCCATTCAACAGGGAAAATTTCAGTGGGTTTTATCCAATTCTTTGGAGTATATCCATTCAAATCCATGAACCTAAGCTAGTCATGCTCATTAACTTCAGTGGGCCTACTCTGTGTAGGACTAGCGTTGGATACAACCCAATGTCATAATTACTTTCAAGGCCTTCCTTCACTACAAGTGTATTGCACAAAAAAATGTGCATTAGTTTCTCATTTGTTCTAATCAGATTTCCTATCCTCCCTCAGCTTCTCCACCGGACTATTTCAGCTTCTGAGTAGCAAAAGCACAATATGCTCAGTTAAAACATTAATTGCTATTGTCCATTTCTGTGTATAATTTAATTACTTGAATGTCACAGGCATCTAGAATACTTTATATCTATTGTAATACTTTGGAAAGTATGCCGTCCCCTGCAGCACAATTAGAGTGTAGGAGTGCTCTTTTAACTATGTAGATTTTTGAAGCAAATCACAGTCAGGATTTGCCTCCTCTGTTTCTCTGGCATATAGCCCGTGGTTTTGTTGAGTGCATGTGTGTGTACACACACATATTTTTCAAACATTTTTCAAACATTTACCTTCCACTATGCTAGAGCATATATCTATTACTGTTTTTAGAGGAGCAAGGAACACTATTTAGTCTATGTTTAAAATAGAATAATTCTTTCTTTTCACAAGAAGGCTGTTCCTATCCTTTACACATACTGACAGGATATTATGCTGTTCTCATTGAAAGGGTTTATCATGCAAAGACTAAGGGCTTACTTTTATTGATCATGTAGAAAGCCACTTAGGTGACAGGAATGCAGATTTACCCAAGTTAGATGTATAAACATTAGTCACAGGAACAGTATCTTCTATAGACCAGTTGAGGGTCACTATCCAGTTCATCCTCCACCTTCAGAACTAATTTTTCCCATTCATATGCAAATTTAAGTGATTAATGAAAACTCATATGACTGATCAACTAAATATGGTGAAATGGCCTTAGTGCTTCTATGCAAAAGGTTCCCTCCTGAAAATCTGATCAAAGTACAAATAAAAATAAAAATATTCAGATAAAAAACAAAAAATAGATGATCATCCTGCTCAAAAGAAAATGTCCAGTGCAGTTTTCAAATCTTTCTTCTTTGCGGCTTTCAAAGAAAACTCTGAGAGATAAACTTTCTAAGAGGCTACATTTTCCCAAGATTAGCACAATTAAAAAGAGTCGTTCTCTAAGAAGAGTGCTTAATACAGTAAGTGGGGTACTTTTTAAACTGAATATTTTGTTCCATTTGTGATTTATTCAGAGCACATTTAAGTTTATCTTCCCATACTTAGGTGTTTGGTGCCTGAATAAGTGCATGAAGTGTGTGTGTGTAGGTCAGAACTTGTAGGATAGTACTTACCCTTGGAGGCCATGTTCCAGCCATGACTCGCTTCTGCTGCATATTTGGTAGGGAGCCAGTATGGGTACAGATGTATGTATGTAGGGCTATTCCATAAGGGTGGGAATGCCGACTGTCCAGGATTCTCATCTCCATAGAATGTCACTGAACCTGCAGCATCAGGAATGTGGCTGGTGTGTTTGCTGCTATACAGGGAATGGGTCTAACCTGTGTGTTCTTGTTAGGCATCCATGTCTACCAGATATTTGAATAGGCTTCTGTCTGTCTTTTAGACCATGTACCTTTAGCACCAAGGACAGCACAGCATTTTTAGCTGACTATCATTTTCTGCTTTGTTGTTGCTGTCGTCTGGTTGTTTCCCACCATCTCCTAGCTCCTTCTTTGAGAAACCCAGTCCTCAGAAGTATCACCTCTCCTGATATGTCTAAGATTAAACCAAATGAAAGAGAGCCATGGGATAAATTTTGTGAGACTGGAATAAACAACATGAGACACTCTGTATTTCTTAAATAAGAACTATGGATTGTTACAAACTGTCCAGAAAATCAAGGCCAAACACCTAGACTGGTGCAATACCAAAATGTTGAACATTTTACCTCAGTTTGCCTTTGGAACCTTGCTCCCTCCTGAGCCTATGAGATGATGAGGCAAGTACGAACTACTGCCTGAAAGCAGAGTGTATATATGATTTATTGAGGGTGGCATCTGATTATGTCATAGTCAGAGAAGACCCATTAAAATAATGACTAACTTAAACCCATTAATTTCAGTGGGTATACTCTGAGTATCACTAAGTCACATGCTGCCCTTTATCATAGTGCTGTTAAAACTGCAGTAAATAACTGAACACAGTAGCGTTGACATTCTTCCATAAATCGCTGCTGCTAAAAATGTAGTAAGGCACAATAGGGAATTTGAAACAGAGCAAAGGGAATGGGAAAATGTCTGACGTGATACACGATGTGTAGCTTCCAAGCCTATATTGTAATCTGACCTCGCTAAACGTGAACATATGCAGTCTACAAAGATGATAATGTTGGGAAGTTATAAGATTATAATTTAAATAGCAGTACAGGGGTACCTCTGGTTACGTATTTAATTCGTTCTGGAGGTCCGTTCTTAACCTGAAACTGATCTTAACCTGAAGCACCACTTTAGCTAATGGGGCCTCCCGCTGCTGCCGCACTGCCTAAGCACAATTTCTGTTCTCATCCTGAAACAAAGTTCTTAACCCGAGGTATTATTTCTGGGTTAGCGGAGTCTGTAACCTGAAGCGTATGTAACCTGAAGCATATGTAACCCGAGGTACCACTGTATCTAAATGCAAATAATCTCTTAGTCTATATATGAATAGTTTCTATATAGTTATTTTTTCTTTGTGCAGTTTTTTCTAGATCACTCTAAGGCAGCTGTCTGGAGCATAGTGTAAAATGTCTGTGCCGAAGAACGCCATCATTTCACATTGTTTAAAGAGTAAAGGGTTTGCTTTGTTGCACAGATAGCTGTACAGGTGTACAAAGCTCTTTCAGAATGAGCTGGAGTGATGTAGTGTGTGAATTATAATTCTGAAAGGCAAATGAAAAACATATGTAGCCAAACTACAGCCTGTGGGTGGCTTTGAGGTAAGTATATGATGTTAACAGCTAGATTCAAATATGGTCATGATGGGAATGTTAATATGTATGGAAAGACTGATCATATATTTGTCTTATAGTGCAAATATGTGATGGAGTCATCTGCAATTGAAAGTTAGCTAGGTTCACTATAAACATTTTTTTTTTTTTTTACAATACCACATCTTGGAAAAAGAGATGCAAGAACCTCTTCAGGGAATTTGTTCAGTCTCATAACCAGGTACAGCAATTAAAATCCTCTTAAACATTTCTATTTCTGATCACCCAGCAAGAACAAAAGTGACATGGAAAGGTTGAAAGTGTACTTTGAAAGAGCAAAATAATTTGTGTATTTGACAAAACTTACAACCTTTATCATCTAGCAATTTCATTGATATCTCCTGGCTAGGTTTTGCTTTGGATGTATTTAAATGCATTTTTATATTTTATTTCATTTCTTCAGTTATTGGTTCTTTGGATTCCTTCTTCACTTGTTTTACTATCAATTTACACTGGCTTTGTCAGAGTGTATGTTCACACCAGTTTACACCAGTTGTTTAGTTGTAAAAATATTTCTTTCTGCCTTTTATGGCTTTTGTTGACTACCATTTAACCACATTGTCATAATCGTGGACTTGTTTGCACTCTTTCTAATTTGTACTGCACCCAGAGGAAGCATCATTGTTGATGTGTTTTTTTGAAAAAATATAAATGAATGCAAGAATGCTGCATTTTCTTTATAACAGGGTAATTTTGTGTTTT
The DNA here is from genome assembly GCF_965153285.1 of Podarcis tiliguerta. Classification (NCBI taxonomy): domain Eukaryota; kingdom Metazoa; phylum Chordata; class Lepidosauria; order Squamata; family Lacertidae; genus Podarcis; species Podarcis tiliguerta. The sequence continues at coordinate 39,687,099 of NC_139540.1, read as the reverse complement.
TGTTTTGTGCCCAATGGAATGATTTATTATGTGACTCCACCCTGTGCTCCAAAAAGGAGGAAGGCTGGAGTAGAATGGCATCACATGAATAAAAATAAAGCTAACTTTGCTTCCCCCCCATATAATAGTTCTACATGTTTCTATTCTTCCTTGGGTGCAGTGCTAAATAATGAAGCTCCAGCAGCAGCTATAGAGTACTGAAGAAAAGCGAGTATGGCTGAAAATGGCTGAAAATTATCCCCTTATTAGATGGTCTGGGGCCTTGAGAGTTGTGGAGGATGATACTCGGGAGCAGGAAAAACTTAATGCAGCCATTGCATTGTCTGAGGACTCAGTTTGAAGGCTGCCTCATTGTCTTTCTCTACTCTGTCATATGTAAACCTCATTGAATAAGACCAGGCACTTCCAACAGGCAGGTCATGATCTACCGGTAGATCACTGGACATCTGTGGTAGATCACTGGTAGATCACTAAAAAAGGTAAAGGACCCCTGACAGTTAAGTCCAGTCGCAGACGACTCTGGGGTTACGTCGCTCATCTCGCTTTACTGGCCGAGGAAGCCGGCGTTTATCCACAGACAGTTTTTCCAGGTCATGTGGCCAGCATGACTAAGCCGCTTCTGGTGAAACCAGAGCAGCACACGGAAATGCCGTTTACCTTCCCACCAGAGCGGTACCTATTTATCTACTTGCATTTTTGGCGTGCTTTCGAACTGCTGGGTTGGCAGGAGCTGGGACAGAGCAACGGGAGCTCACCCCGTCATGGGGATTCGAACTGCCAGCCTTCTGATCAGCAAGCCCAAGAAGCTCAGTGGTTCAGACCACTGTGCCACCCAAAGAAGCTCAACATTTTTTTTCTGCACCCCCCCAAAATGCGGCTTTCCTCCTCCCTAAAAGAAGCTCAACAACTTTGACCTGAACCCCCCAAAAGCAGGTAGCTCACTGCCAGTTTTTAACTCTGTGAGTAGATTGCAGTCTCTTGGGAGTTAGCCACCCCCTGAATTCGACTAATCACATCAATTGGCTTTGCAACATATTCTGATTGAATAAGTTGTAGCTGCACGGAGTCAGTTACTGTTCTTGGAAAGATATTTATAATCAAGTTATATAATTTTGCCACTCACAGGATTGTATTCGGTGCTTTCAGTCTATGGGTGCAATGTCTCTTGTGCTAACAGAGGTCCATTTATAAATGTTGGGCAACAGAAGAATCCATCACAACAGGTCGACTTGTGAAATAATTGTGCAACAGCCTGTATGTACATACAAATAATACTTTCCTGCTTGTGGAACCTTCTGCACAATGCCTGACTCCATTCAATTTCGTTCTTCATTGGATGTACAGTGGTACCTCTGGTTGCGAACTTTTCTGGTTACGAGCTCTGCTAACCTGGAAGTAGCTGCTCCTGGTTGCAAACTTTGCCCCAGGATGCGAATGGAAATCACACACTGGAGGCCCCATTAGTGAAAGCGTGCCTCAGGATAAGAATGCTTTCAGCTTAAGAACAGACCTCCGGAACGAATTAAGTTCGTAACCAGAGGTACCACTTATACCTCATATTCTTAGACACATTTCCGTAAAGTCAAATGTAGACAATAAAATGCAGGATGAAATGTGATGTCTTGATTATCTCACCCATAATATAATTGCTTGGACTTCTTCTTCTTCTTCTTCTTCTTCTTCTTCTTCTTCTTCTTCTTCTTCTTCTTCTTCTTTTATTATTAGAATGTACCCCCACAACAATTGCTTAATCTACATTGAGTGCATTTTGTAACTATTTCGTCAGGGATAATAATAATAATAATAATAATAAGTCTGCCAGTTCCCTAATGTGTAGAATTTTCTATATCCACAGAGAAAGAAATTTTTGCGCAAGGGTGGGGTACAAGACCTTTCCCATTCTGATAGCTTTAGCATAGTGCTCAAAAATGAATAGTATCTAAGGTGGGACCTTTGGGTACAAATGGGCAATCTTAAATGTGTGTCTTTATGATGCCTGTTTCATAGCGAATATCATAAATTTAAAATGCTCTAAGGCCTTGCCAGGCTACCTTTGAAAAGAGGTTCTTTCCTAAAGGGGTTTCTTCCTTTCTAAATAAATAAAGAGCAGAGTAACAATTGCCAGTTCACCGTCTGATCTCTAGAACTTCCTGTTAAGCCCAAAATATAGTGCAAGAAACATGCTTGGGCTGCTGTTTTAGAGACTTGATGATGTGATAGGAAGGATATGTGCAACATCAAAGAATGATCTTGTTATACTTCTGAAGCATGACTTCTGCAAGTCCAAGTGAAATAATGGGTGCTCATTTTTCTCTTGAATGTGGCAAGTTTAATAGCCTTGGATTGTTTTTCATTAGTGGTGTTCCAAAACTTTCCTTCATCGTACTTGCGGCATAGACGTATTGCGTGTCCATGTGCCTTTTTCATTATCCGGATTTTTCTTTCATTTCTCAAAGCCTAGCTCCTATGTGATTCCCTGCTGGTTTATTTCAGGCCAAAGCTGAATAATTTGGAATATGATCAAACTTACCAGCTAGACACGGGTGGCAAACAAATGTTCCTTTTCTTTTGTATTGTGCTAAATGGGACATTTGTTTTACTCCTAAAAAACACAGCTAGTATGGGCTTGTTTTAGGAAAATAACAAACTCCAGGTCAGAACGAAAACAGGGTGATTTTCATTTTTGGCAAAACACCATTATTGCTGTTTTTGTTTCTGATAGCTTTTTATGGTGATCAGATATCTAATCTTCAATTGCCTTTCAATAAAGTAGGTGAAATAATTCTCTTTGGAGCAGCAGATGCACAGAAATTGGCACCATATGTATGTAATCCACCTGACAGCACAGCTTTTTATAAGCTTCCAGCAGCCATCCTTACTAACATTTCAGGCAGCAAATTCCAGAGAAGGTGTCATTTTCTTGCACCCAGACTCCATCTCTCTGTATCCTGAACAATGAGCATTGTACAGTGGTCCAAGGGGCCCTGTTTGGAGTTTTTGCTTCAGGTGTGAAAATGTTTGAAGTAGGGCAGCTTTTGTAAGGGCACACATACAACATGTAACTACAATGGCTTGTTACATCACGGCTACTGCTATGTTCTACCTCTGCTAACAGAGGCAATAGACCTTTGAATGCCAGTTGCTGAGAATCATAGGTGGGCAGTGTTGCTGTGCTCAGGTCATGTTTGCTGTCATCTAACAGGCATTGGGTAGCCACCGTGAGAACAGGAGGCTGGACCATTGGCCTGATTCAACAAGGTGTTCTTATGTTCTTATGTTATGAAGCAGAGTATGGAGCACAGTTCAATTCAGAGCTATTATTTAAGAATACCAGATAAAGCATGTTCATGCTTGGGGAATTCCTAAACCCTTTATTGCCTGAAGAGGAAAACAAAGTGGCATGGATAGTTTCCAGAAGGGTAACTGTGTGAGTCTGCGGCAGCAAAAACAATGAAGTCTTCATGGGATCTTAAAGACTAACACATTTATTGCGGCATAAGCTTTCTGGATATGAGTCAGTGAATTCTTATGCCATAATAGATTTGTTAGTTTGCACAGTGCCACAAAGACTTTCTGTTGGAATTGATAGATATATTGAACACACGCCATATTTCTATAAACTGCCTTTGAAACACCGTAACTCCAAAGCTTTCTTTGCATGTAGCCTGAATGGTGTAGCTAGTCCCTCACTGACCTCCACTTACATGATACCTTTTACAGTGGCTTTGATTGCATAGCAAGCTGTACTCTACTGGCTCTTTACATGAACCTCAACTGGTGTAGGAACAAAGTCAAGTTAGGTAGAAGTATTGACTTGTGTCTGGGATAAGTCAGAGCAGTCAGCCTCATGGGAACCTTTTAGTGACACCTGATCTGGGTTTAAAGACTGCTCAAATGTGAGGGGAGCAATACTGTAATAGCCAGACCCACCCACAACTGATACACATTTTTCTGAATGTCAGAAGTGAGCTCATATATGTGTAAGGGTGTGTGTGTGTAGGCTCTTTTCAGGCTCTGTTCATGTCAAACAAAGATGCATAGGTCAGGGGATGGCAATGTAACACCCATTCATCCAACATGAATATGTTCATTCTACTCGGATCTAATGTCTGTAAATGGCTCATGTATGTCAGTACTGAAAAAGTTGTCTAATGTGTGAACATGAAACAGCTGTCACTCTTTTCAGGCTCATAGTTTTAATGAAATTTAACAGTGTCTAGAAAAAGTCAACTCATAACAGACTTGAATGGTAGGTATAAATGAGATTTCAGATGGCCAAATGGGAAGAGGCCAATGGCTAAGATTCCAAATGTAAAACTGGCATTGTAATGGGCTATCTCGTGGGATTTGTACGAGGATAAATATCATAACACTCTTTGCACATTTACAACCAGATAATAATTTCGCATTGGCTCCTGCTGTTTACATTAACAAAATGCCTATTACCTATTAAACCTCCACTTGAATGAACTAGAGAGTAACTGAATACAACCTTGCTCAGCTTGTGTTTAGATTGCATGTCAAGTCTTCCGCAAGGTATCATTTGATATATCTGTTAAACCAATTCTGTTTCTCTGTGAGGCAATTTCTTTCAAACAGACCCATAATAACAGCTATTTGAAAATTGAATCAGGTTGCAGATATATATGGTTTCGAGTACAGCTGCTGTTTAAACCATAATATCTTGATTTAATACAAAACATGATGCAAGATGGATGTATAATAATTTATATACCATAGATAAAGGAAGGCTGTGTGAGAGATGCAGATAATATTTTTAAGAGAAGGTTGCTCAAACTTTCTTTTTCTTCCTTCTATCAAGTATAACTATTTCTTTTGCTATATGAACTTATAACAAAACTAATTATAATTGAATGGTCACATTTAATCAATAGAAAAAGAAGAGCAAATAACAAATCCTAAGCCAATGGAAGTTCTGTAGGGTGTCAGTAGGTCATATGAGCAGTAGGTGGTATGACCAGCTGTCATTAAAAAAACAATAATTCTAACGAAGATATCGCAAACTGAATTTATTGCGTTATATACCATCCAATTGAAAACTATAGCGGTGTTCAGTTTGCCATACATACATGTTGTAAGCATAAGAACTTAGCTAGATCAGACTGAAAGTCCACCTAATCCAGCCTATCACATTCACTGTAGGCCAACCAACTGTCTCTGACTTTGTTTGTCATATGTTGCAAAGAAACTGCAAGTCTCTAGTGCCCCGAAGGAAACGAAACCTAGTGGTAGTGCAACTTTTGAACTTCCTCTCCTTTTAGGGAAGTAGAGAACACAAAATAATAGGGATTTGGTTCTTACCTGTGAATTTTGGCCCGGCAATATGGAAGATTATGGTGTAACACTTCTGTTAGTTGCTAATAGTTGTATGAGCTCATCCTCTGTCTGATGTTTATTTGAATGTTCACTGGGAGTACAGAATTGAGCCATCATGAAGGCTAATGCCCAGAGGAACAACATAGATGAAAAATTCTGGATAAAAAAATAATCTTGGTCTCATAGCTATTTTGGAGTGGTCATTTGGTCTGCTGATGAATGTATTCTTCATGAAACTAGGCTTGAGCTCTGTGTGCTATTGGAAAATGAAGCCGTCTTTGAAAAGGAGACTACAGAAGACTCTGAATCTTGTGCACCTCTTCTTTCCTATCAGAAGGTAATAAATGCCCTTTTATTTATCTTACACACACACACACACACACACACACACGGAACAGGGAACACTTCTGGATCTGAGGAACAGGGTGGGCATTTACTGAGGCTTACCCGCTGATTTTCCCTGGAGCCCCCCAGATTTTGCTGTTTCTCCTCCTCCCTATTGCTGTCTGTTCACTTGTTCCTTTTAAGTAAGTGAGCAAAGAGCAGCACTTTCCAATCCTCTTATCTTCTCATGCTAAGTGGCTCTATGAATTAGGCCTAATGGAAAAGGGCAGGTGAAAGGGCTGTAGATACAGGAATGTGAAGGACATGGGTCCACTCAGAGAGGGACCCCACTCTGGGCATCTTGCCCAAGGACCTGCCAAAACCTGACGCTGGCCCTCCTGGAGATCATAGTGCTAGTTTTGAAAGAAGTGGTTGGCAAATACTACATACATGTTATACACCCCCCTTCCCCTGCTTCCTGCTTGTAGTAGCCTAGCTTTATTGGTTATTCTATTCCCAGAGTGGAATTTTTTTGCTGCAAAAGGCTGGTAAGAATGTGAGTGACTGTTTTTTCCTGTGTTCAGATGTAACAATTTCAAAGTAGTGGAACACTATGGTAGTGCTTCAAGCAATATTTCTAGGAAAATCCAGTTCTACAAGGGAGATGATTACATAGAAGTTTGTAGGGCTGATTATTATTGATTACTGAAATAGTTTATTCTGTGATTTTGATAATTTCTAGTTTTGTAATAAAACTGTAATGGAATATATTGTTGTATTTGTATCTGTTGTGAATCCATGCTGAGTTGGGGCATTGCAGAAAAGTGGAATATAAATCAATCCGCCATGAGTTGCCTCTCCCAGATCTCAATCTGCTGTATTTGTTAGCATCTGTCTGTCTCAAGAGACAATGGAGTATGCTTCTTTAAGTCAAACCACTGCATTAGCAGCCCCAAAGTGACTTCCCTAGGGTGCAAGCCTGGCCAATGTGTATGGAGGTCCTGGGTTGCCTATACAACAAGATGTGGTCCAAAGGAAAGCAGAGCAATACAGTTAGCACCAGTTTGGCTGCAGGAGTTGCTGGAAGGAGGCATACAAGGTGCCATCCTCCATCTTAAGGACTCCACTCCATATTTGTGTAGGGTTTACTCCTTAGTCTTTTCTTCTCCCAAAGATCCACAAGGCAGCAGAGGTTTAAGATCAGAGTTTTCCTTCTCCTAGATGGGCTACCCTCCCAGGGTAGGGAAGCTCTATCTGCTCTCACCTTGCACTACAGCATGTACAGAAACTATCACCTTGACCTGCTAAATTTAGATGTCTTTCCCCCCCTCAAGGACCTTTGTCCCATAGGGTAAAGAACTTCAGTGAATTTTTCTGTGCTAATAGGTTTCCTTGCTAGAAATTGAACCTGGTTGCCTGGCACTGCACAAAATAATAGTGATGCATCTTGTCTATTGCAGATCAGAGTTGAAAAACTGCCTAATCAGCAACGGATGACCATGTTGTTGGGTCGCTACACTACGGACCCTCAGTATCAGCAACGCTTCATCAATCTGGTAAGAGCGGAGCCAGCTCTGAAAACAAACATTTCCTCCACGAACAATGTGTTTGTTATATTTTCTCTTCTGTTTATGACGGCTCTGTCAGCTACACTGATTTACATAAACACTGCCAATCCCGGGACGCTACACTCTCAACAAAAGTAGCCGAGTACAAACAGCATTCCTGAGTTTTAATTCATATTATATAAACATAACAGATGTTGATACGATGAGCCAACAAGAAAATACAACAAAGGCAACCATTTCAAGGGGGTTTGCGATTAAAACACGTTCCAGATTGGCGAAAAGATCCAGTGTTAATGGAACAAATCATTTAAATGTCAGTGTTTGACTCCTATGGAATTGCAAAGACGCAATGTATAGGAAAGCTCTTGAGTTTTCCCTGCTCTCAAACAGCACAAGGAAAAACTCATTTTCCTGTCTCTGTATTCCCATATATATTTTCATATTTCACTGCTGTGTTGGAAAGCTAAAGTGAGAGGCAGCTTTGTTTGGATCTCTCATAAAGTGACTAGAAGAATAGCAGCAGCAGCAGCAGCACTGTGTTGTCTGTGAATGACAATATTTTATTTATCAGTAGCTGGAGGACAACCTAAGGACTCCCTTATGTCTTTCTACAAGCATTGTCTCCTACCTATGGCACACATGCAGCAACCTCATTAAGGTGATTTTGGTTAACCTTGTGGATGTGATATAAGAGAGGTGGAAGATGTTGGATCCAAGTGGTTGGGGGCTTTCTGGTTGAGGGCTTTCCAGTTTGTGTCTTGAGGATCATCTGGAACCAATATGCAGATCACACTGAGCAGTGCTGTGTACATTTCCAGTGGAGCAATGTATCAGGGGCAACCATCAACATGAGTTGAAGCTTCTGAGCAGTTGTCAGGGAAACCCCAGCAAGAGTGTTTTGCAGCAATCTAGCCTGGGAACTATAAAAATGTGAGTGAGTGTCACCAAGTGAGAATGTTTCTTTGACTTGGGGTGTTTGTTTTTAGTTTAGGAATTGTGTATCTGCATTAAACTTTCTTCTGTGACAATTCAGCAAATGTAGAAACAATGGATTTAACCTCAAGGCCACTTCATACCTGATGTTTCCTTGACCATGAGATCACCTCTCTGCACATCAGCTTCCTGACTGGCATGGTTGTGGCAAAATACACTTGTGCTGTGCATCTAGCTTTTCCTACACAGAAATAATCTCCGTAGCTTTTTGTGTGAAACCCTGACTCCGCTTTATGGAACCCATCTCCATGTAAGAAGAACACCCTATGTCAGCGGTTCTCAACCTGTGGGTCCCCAGATGTTGTTGGACTACAACTCCCATCATCCCTGAGCTCTGGCCTTGCTAGCTAGGGGTGATGGGAATTATAATTCAACAACATCTGGGGACCCACAGGTTGAAAAAGGCTGCCCTATGTGAAGTGAAGTGACCCTTTCTTTGCTTGTAGCAAAACTGGTGGCTGCAGTGGTTCTTCAGCCAAATTACCTTGTATTCTGAGTGCCAGAGTGGTATTTAAAATTGCCTTCTTAGAAATACATAAATTTTATTTCCCCTTTTTTTTCTTTCTGCAAGCATCTGCTGTGGAATGCTGTAGGATGTCATTAAGAGCAATGTTATAAAACGTATTTGGTTTAACAAACTGCCACATGCCTATCAAAGCCACGCAGAACTCTTGAATGTACTACTGGAGTTTAGCTGTAATTGCCTTTCCCTCTATGATCTGTGTAGATTCCTGTATCAATATGAAATTCGAGTGAAAAATGAAACCCCCATTATACCATGTTTTTTTAAAAAGAAATAATTTGAATGTACAAGTAAGATAAAACAACAACAACTACAGCATTGTGCTCTTCTTTCATTTGGGAATTAAGATATGATAAGGTTACACCTGTTTTCTCTTAGTGTGTTCTTCACTTTATCTTGCAGGAGCCCTACATAAACAAATCTGCAGTGTCGGTTCAAGCCCATTTCTCACTGCAACGCACATACATCATATTTCGGTCTCTGGGCCTTCGGCACCTGACAGTTGTTGATTTGCAGAACCAGGTTGTTGGGATAATCACCAGAAAAGATCTGATATCTTTGCAGTTGGAAGAGAAGCTGGGACTCCAGCAGTCGTCGAATCAGCTTCACTCTGATGATGAGCTTTTAGACTAGGAAGCAGTCTGAACAGGGAATGCTCAATTTAATTTCATAATGAACAAATATGTATGTTCTTCTTTGAATCTGGATGTGTGTGTATTACAGTGTATCCTCTGCATATCAAATGGATAAGCATTGCCTAATTCTCCCAGTTACCAAATCAAAAAATAGGGACAAATAGATTATCCAGGCTTTGAGTTCATACAATTGGGATCTCATTCCCAACTCACACAGTTCTTTCTCATTCCAATCTCAGATAGGATATAATAATAACATATAAGGTGCAAACAGCAATCATTTTTATTGATTTATGTATTGACTGTTTTATTGCTTTATTTTGTGGAAATTTTTATATTGCACTGTTAACATCTTGTGTAAGTCACTTAGGGGGGATGTGTCTTAAATGGTATAAACACATCATTAATAATTAAGTATTCCTACCTAAAATCATAATAAGTGTGCTATTTCTTCCTTACAAGATGGTACTAAGGGCCAAACTATATGCAACTTTAGTCACATACTATAGTCCTGTTCTTAATTGTAGGTTTCTTCCTCTCTCTCTCTGCCCCTCTTCCTCTCTCTGTCTCTCCCTACCCTAGCCACTGCAGGCCTCCCAATCCAGGTGACTGAATGGCTTTAACTCTCTCTCTCTCTCTCTCTCTCTCTCTCTCTCTCTCTCTCTCTCTCTCTCGGCTGTCTTTACCTGGGAGTGGAGAGCTGTGGGGCACCCCGGCACCAAATTCTGGGGAGCGCCAAATGTATTCTGAGGGAGTCAAACGTATACCTACTGTATACCAGTCCCTCTTGAAAGTCCCCGTCCCCCTCCTCCGTCGCTCTGTTACTCCATAGCGTCAAATATTCCCGACGAGTCAGGAAACAAAAGGATTTAATTCTGCTGCGTCCTTGTTACAGGTGAGCGATTTTCCTCCCCCCAAAAAGGTCAACAACTTTGACCCTCTAAAAAGATTTGGGGGCGGCTAAAGTAAATTTGGGGGCGCTGGGTGAATCTTTGCACCCCGGCGGCGCATATGCTAAAGGCGGCCCTGCTCTCTCTCCACCCCCACCCCCGGTGTGCTCAGGCATGGACTGGCCTCCTGCATTGCAGGGGGTTGGACTAGATGACCCTTGTGGTCCCTTCCAATTCAATGATTTGACTCATATATTCAATGCATCTATGAATATGATAGTAAGATTCTATGAATGTGTATTATGAACTTTCACAATGAGTAAAAGTACCACGTCTGTAAAGGCACAGGCTGTAGTACATCTAAAACTCTGTTCACTGGTTCTTTCATTTCCCCTTCCTTTTCATGTTTTATACTATGTGATTTGTACCAATAAATGAATAAAGATGCCGCTCATATATGAGAAATAAAGAGTGATCACCCTGAGTGGTACATGGACACTAGAAGAACAGGATAGAAATGTGTATATTCATTACCATAAGTTTATTAAAGGCTTTTCATTAGTATAAATGATAAAAAATATTGCATTTTTAAAAAATAAGCAAGGTTGGTGAGTATGGCATTTTATGCTAAAATATTAACATCAGCAGGTTGCTGATGGTTGGGTTGGGTTGCAAGTACATTATCATAGAACAGAAACTTTCCTGCTAGTGCTACAACTCTGAAACTCTCTTCACAGATTGGCCCACATCACTATTCTTTTGGACACCAAGTAAAGATTTCCTTGCTTTGAACACATTATTTTGGATAGAACTGTCTCTCAGCTTACTGCTGTTTTTCTTCATTTTTTCCCTGTTTTCCCTCTTACAATTTGTCATTTGCCCTCTTAAGCATCTGTTTGACTGTAATGGCTATATAGACATTATTAAAAGAAGTTCAATTATTTTGGGGTGGATCACTTACTCAAATGGTGGGGCCAATTTTGATTCCAGGTTCTACACAAATACATCTACAGTGGTACCTCGGGTTACATACGCTTCAGGTTACATACGCTTCAGGTTACAGACTCTGCTAACCCAGAAATAGTGCTTCAGGTTAAGAACTTTGCTTCAGGATGAGAACAGAAATCATGCTCCGGCAGCGCGGCAGCAGCAGGAGGCCCCATTAGCTAAAGTGGTGCTTCAGGTTAAGAACAGTTTCAGGTTAAGTACAGACCTCTGGAACGAATTAAGTACTTAACCCGAGGTACCACTGTATTTGTTGCTTGTTCTATCAAATTTACATAAAACGCACTGTGAAATGTATTATGCAAAATAAAAAAGGTATAGCAAACAGAAAGATAAATTTTAACTTAAGAAAACAGGCAAAATCCTTTACATCACCAGATTTTGGACTTCTCTCTATTTTTTTCCAGCCGGGTTGAGATGGTACCAGCCTTCACGTTGGTGGAATTTTCTCCCTAGGTAAATGGGTTCAGCCTGTAGCATTGTTGTGCAACATTTATGACTAGAATCTTTTCCATTTTACTAGTAAATAAAAACCTGAATAAGAGCTGTTTGATCACATCCCAGTGTACAAACACAGAAAATCATTTAAAAGCTTCTCTGCCACGACACTACTGGAATATCTGATTCATCCTATGAATAATTTTATTAGATTTTATGCAAGCAAAGTAATAAGGGAAAAAACTCCTCAAGAAGTAGATGGGCATAGATTATTCAGACAAAAGATAGGAGGACTATCAAATTGGGCAGTGATCTCATGCTAGACACAGAATTACTTGTAGGTAAATATTGAGGTTTTTCATTAGCATTGCTTGATGAAGTCTTCCGTCATTGTGATCTTTTCCTGAATTTTGTTGCAAAATTCAAGAAGAGTCTGAGAAAATAAATTGCTTGTTACACTTTAAAACAACAACAACAGCAACAACAACAAAAACCCTCAAATTTCAAGATGGGGGTAAATGGTTTCTTCAGGACCCTGATTCTCAAATTCATTTTGGGCAGGGGAGCATTGAAGACATAAATCCTTGGAGAAAAATGGTAGTAATGGGGAAAAGGAGTGTAGCCTATGGAGAAGTGCAGAAGTAGGCCTTGGGCGCACACAGTCCAAATATCTAGGCTTAGTCCTGTTTTCCATTTATGGGTGGCAGTTTATTTTTCCAGTTTCTCAGAATCGTTGATTTATTAACCAGCTTTGCAGCAGATCAGCACTGTGGCTGTCCTTTCATTCATGCTCCTTTCATAAGGTTGCCAACTTATTTTCTTAAATGTTTGCCAGAGACGCCACATGTCACTGAAGATCCTCAGCTGTGCTGTCTCTAATAGGCAGACAGGCTCTAGAGCTAAAAAGTGAATGCCTTAATGCTTTTGGCAGTCTGGTCTGCAACCCTTCATAGGCTCCTTCGTGAATTGTACATGTTTGTGTGCGCACATATGCAGAAAGTAATGTATTGGTTAAATGCCTGCAGCTTCTTTTTGTTAGACATTTCCACAATCAGTATTGTTCAATTGAAAAAGGAATGAGACAATCTTCAAATATCAAGCAGAACTTAAAAAAAAAATCTGATGATTGATTGCTGACATGATACATCTCATCTGATTCCTACGAAGTTAGTCTCCGCCAGCAAGTAGGTTCGTGACAATAATTCATTCAATTGCTTTAGTGTAAGGTTTGTTGCCTTTGGCATCCAAATATGTGAGATGATGCCAAACAAAAGGGTGTGCATGCAAATGCAAAACAAAATGGCATACTGACACCTTAGCACCAACCCATAATTAGGAATAAAGTGAGCAGAGCCTGAATATAGTTAGTAAATTTAACATACCACATTGATTATAATTCGGAATGTTAAGTCTTAAGTGCATACATGATCTTGGATGGCAAGTCCACGGGAACTGTGGATAATCTGAAAACAGTATGGGAGGAAGAAATAGAAAGAAAAATAGACCCTATAGTATGGAAGGCAATGTGGTCAGAAAAGCCATTCAAATAAGTGTTGGCACTTGTACAAGAAATCTCCCTCAGTGTTTTACATAGATGGCACTTCACCCCACTAATCCTGACTCATGATGTCATGAATGGGCAGGACAACTGAGAGGAGGAAGGGGATCTCGGTGAGGGAAGTAGCCGCAACTGGTGCACACTGGGGCAAAGTGGGGGGGGGGAGGAGAAGTTAGGGGTATAGAAAGTACTCATGCGGTGACAGAGGATGACAAGGGGATGGGGGGTCAGTGCACAGGAACCAGGGCTAGAAGGACCCATCGCCAGAGGGTCCCCCATCTCCATGAACATGGTGGGCTCTGAGGTGGAGGGAGCAGAGGGAGCAGAGGCAAGCAAGGGCCCACAGCCCAGCTCCATAGCTGCCCAGGTGGGGCTCGTTAGCTCTGGTAGGAGCTATGTGATTCCTCAGCTGGAGTAGGCTTGGAACAGGTGAGAGTCACATGCCTCGTCAAACCCAGATGCTGCAACTAAGAGTCAAGGGGCGAAAGGATAAGCAGAGCTGAGGTGCTGTGTCTGCTTAACTTTCTGTATTGATAGGCCACAGCTTGGGTGTCCTAGAAATTCCATGGGACTGTGCTTTTTGGGACTTAACTCCAGGTTCCCTGACCAATTGGACTACTGGACTACTTGCTAGCATGTGCCCTTGGGACTGTATACACCAGCAGGACCAGTTGCCAGGGGTTCAAGACACATTGATCAGGAGGTAAGGTCTCTTGTTGGAAATTGTCTTGTTGGACAATTATAGATGTTGGAGAGGATGTGGGAGTAAAGGGTCTTTCTACTATTTGTTAGGTTATGGCAAAAAGGCAACAATTTTTTTTGGTGGAAGCATTATTGGAAATGTCAGAAGTTACAGGTTAAATTATTGCATGTAGACCTAATGCTAGCCTTGCTACTCACCTATGACAGAAAATTAAAACCTATGACATGCAGAACTGCTTACCTTTAGACTAAAGTCCAGAAGACTGGAAATGGCGAGGCAATGGAAAATGATGTATAAACTTTCTGTGGTCAGGTGGTACCAGCAACTAGCAAAGAACAAGAGACAGACAATTAATTTGAAACCTATCACTTTATTATAGACTATTTGGGGGTGGGATTCGGTCACGTATTGGGAAATTCAGGATACACAATTATATGTGATTGGGAAGTCTTGTGCAACGTATATGCTTCCTCCCAAAATTGGACTTCTGCAGTAATGAAAGTGATGGGGAAATGCACAGAAAAAGTGTGGGATTACACTTGCTTTTATGCGATGTCATCTAACCTCCTTGCAAACAAGTTAGAATCAATGGCCTACATAAAAATAATAAATAGACAACATTGTCTAATTTCTCTGTGAAGAACTCAGGATAAATGCTCAATAAATGTGCCACTTGGAAGCACCCCAAGTTAGCACAGAAACTGCCAACCATGGAACATTTCGAAAATATTTTCTCAGTTTATAGCTGAGATAAATGGGATTGACAGTTACCTGATGGAAAAATTATAGTAGGTTGCTGTTTGTCATTAACGCTGCTGGAATATATTATTAATAAACAGGGATTCTGGTATGCAGCATTCAATTCCAAACCAGGAATGCCCCTCAGAGAAGCAAGCAGAATGTCCTGCTTGCTTCCACCTTGTTTCTTCCAGAGTGTGCATTTTAAAGGAACCTATTGTGTCCCTGTTTTATTAGCTCTCAGATTTTTCCTCAGTTGCCTTTTCATTACTAAGATGTTTGATTTGATATATGGAACCCACCTGCCAGAAGGAACCACTAGATGCCACTCTTTCCAACATCTTCACAAATCTCGGCTGGATTTGCTTAATGAACTGAATGAGTCACAGGCACACAGCCCACCGTGTTTGAATAGAACTGTAGCGCCACAGTACTGCAGAAATGACCTCAGTAGATGTTTATCGTTTTTGGATCATTTTCAGTGGTTTTGTGCCAAGGTAAAAGACGATACAAGTAGAACTAACGTCCCAGGGTATGATTTTGAAAACCTCCACTTGCTTAACCCTTGAAATACTGTTTTCCGAAGAGAACATTATTGACAGAGGCTGAAGGAGCAACTGGTCGTTCCATTCCTGGGGGGGGGGGGGACCTTTCTGAATGAACTGGAACTGCAAGCCAGTAGCACATCTGCTGAGCATTTGTTGCAATTCGGTTCATGGCTGCTTCTGCATCAGCCTATGTCAGGTCTAAGGCCAGCAAGTGCAATATTGCAAATCAAGTGGTTGATTTGAGGTTTCATGGATATAATCAACTATCATTAGTCAACACTCAGTTATCTGAATGTCTTGATTCAGTATGTGATCCTCATGTACTTTGTAAATTACACTTCTGTTTATCATTCTAGATATTTATTTTGGTGTTCACAGAGTAGCATTTTGTTTTACGCTCGCCTCAGAGCGCTTGAATCATGGCCAATATTTAGAACTCCAGCAATTCAAGCCCATGCACCCAATAAAAATAAATAGCATAACAATGAACTAAAGGAATGTTGCCACATGTGCAAGAATATTAAATCGAATGGGTGGACCGAATAAGATTATGCTGTGACCTCTTTATATAATTATCCATGCACTGAAGCGAACTCAAAACAATATATTTTCAAAACACTGTTATATCCTGAAGTTGAAAATGAGTGTGGAATAGTCCCTAAAAATCCATGGTTGAGCAAGAAATTTTTTTCCTGACATCTCAGAATATCAGGTTTGCCCCTAGTAGCTAGGAAGGTGGTGAATAATGTCTGTGAGGAATTTTTTTATGGTTTCTGAAATAAATGCAGAACTTGGATTGGATCCAGTCTTTGCTCCCATGGCTGGAAGTGGCTGCTAACTAAACAGAGTTCTACCCTGGTTGGTGGTAAAAAAAAAATCTCCGCAAGGTGAACCGAACCCCTTGTTTTCAAGGACCTGATCCAGAATGCAAGAGACAGGATCAGGAAGCATCTGAAGATGCTGTCATTGTGAAGAGTCATGAGCATTTCTCATATGTATGCATGCAACCAACCACCTTCCAGGAAATTTCATGAATGTCTGACATCGATTCAAACATTTAAAAAATCATGTGGTGCACAGTTATCACTTTGTAATGAAGGTGGAGTGTGCATGTCTCAATATTCTCCACCTCTAGAAACGATCTAGAGGGGCCTTTTATGTTTATAGAGTTTGTGATGTAGTAAAGTATTTAGAAATGCAACTTTGACGTGCATTATGTGAAGTGGTACAGACCTAGAATGGGGTTTTTAAAGGCATTTTGTGACAGGCACCTGATTAGCTACACAAATGTCCTTATGACTCCTTCTCTATCCATGTTTGTTAATGATGTTGGCATCCATCTGTCTTGGGATACAGTTGAGGAGTGATTGTTTGTGGGTGAAATCAAATAATTGGAGAGTTACAGTGCCTGCTGTGGCTGTAGGGACTGATACGGGAGAGATATGTTTCGTTGCAGCTGGAGCAGATTGTTTATTAATGTGTTTAGGAAAATAAAATGAAGGAAACAGCCCTAAGCAAGGTTGGCCCATAGCTTTTTGCTGCTTGAGGTGCTCACTCCTATTCCATGTTCAGAAGCTGCCTGGACTGGCAGTTGCATCTTGCATCAATACTGGCACTGGGAAAATGTCTTTCACTATATTTGAGGCCAGCAGGCCAGCTAAGAGGGTATATGACAAGCTTCGTGGCACACATAACTCTATTCTTAACATCTTCTCCCTGCTCTGCTGCCTCACTTTGCCTAATGGTAGAGATGGCCTTGGTTTAGATTGTGAAAGTCATGGGAATTAGTTTGACTGCATAGCTGCCATAGTTTGCTACATCTGGAGGAAGAACTATTGGCTTTTGCATTCCTAATTTCTCCTGAGTTGTCCCATTGAAAATCACTATTAACAGTTCGCAGACTAAAACTGTGGAGTTATGGGGCCATAGTAAATGTTTTTATATCTCCAATGTTGCTTATGCCACATGCAGAAAGTTCTGAGGCAGATCAGAGTATGAACACCTCACAAGTTTCTCCCTGTCCTTCCCTAATGGGAGAAGGAGAAAAAGCACAGCCTACCTATGGTAGGGGGAATATGGCGTCAAGTCATTGGCAAGATCTTAGGCTCTGCCTATCCTTATTTTATGGGTGGGACTTGAGAATGAATGAGAACTATCTGGGAGAAACAGTAGACTTTGCCTACCTTTCTTATGCATTTGTAGCATAAGGATGTCTATAGTACTCTGGGCTAGATAATGGCTGCTGTGTTCTGTATAACATAAAGACTTGCTTCCAGCAATGAAAACTCCTTGGCACAGATAAGGTCATTGTGATATTCTCTCATTTTCCTTCAACATATGCCTAATATTTATACTTCTGATATTCAGAAATATTCAAGCCAAACTGAAACTAATGGTATGAAATAGCTTTCCCAACCTCACACTTTAAAATAGTTTAAATTTGGCAAGTTGGCATATGCTTAAAGGTAAATGTAAGAGAGCATAGAAAGAATAGAGAGAGATTCCTTTTCCAATATCTCTTGAAAATGAAAGCAGTGTCCCTCAACAGACATTGATTAAGTGAGGAAAAATGAACTTCCACCAAAATCATGAAATGCATTTGAATTGTGCCAAGTGTTTTGTTGTAAAATGATGAGATCCCCTTTCTTAGCAGCTCGTATACTTTACCAGCAACACATGAAGTATTTCATTATCTCATATGCTATAGCTGGCACACATCAATTTTAAACAGAGAAAATGCATGCATGTTATTTATTTGATGGTTTGTTCTTCCGTGTGTTAAAGGTGACAAATAAATGGTAAGGTCATTATGTTATTTGGCATCAAGAACCCCTGCTTAAGTGCATAATTCTCCAGAAGACTGTTACTAATTTATGTGTCTCACTGATATACTGTGAACATTGTTTGCGCATATAACCTGGCTTAAGCAAGAGGAATCAAGAAGCAATTGTCGCCAGGCAGATGGCTAACTTAAATCAGAGGCACTGTGGGAGGCAGTCTGCCTCTGAATATCAGAGCTGAGAATCACAAGTGGGGAGATTGCTGTTGTACTTGATCTTTTCTTGAAGGCTCCTCATAGGTATGTGGTTGGCCACCGTGAGAACAAAGTGCTGGACGAGATCTTGGGCACCACTTAAGATTAAGTCCAGGATTGCCACCCAGAAATTCAGTCAGTAGTGCAGAGGAGTATAGGTTTTTCTGTTGTCACAGCTTCTTGATGCTACTTTTGGTTTGCAAATCAAACATCTGGGCTTTGTTCCATGCATTTGTATGTAGTTTACCTCTTAGCTCACACTCCAGGTTCTAGACAACTATGGTTTGTCTGCATATAGCATCTTTCCTCAACCTAGTGCTCTCCAGATGTCTTAGAGATAGCCAACAAGGTGCCTTCCCTTTGCTATTGGACTATAGCTCTCATCAGCCCCAGCCAGCATGAACAAAGATGGGAGCTGTAGTCCAAAGCATCTCCTAGCCGTCTCCACCGTATTACCCATTCAAGATTTATAGAGGTTTGTGCTATAGTCCTTCTAATAAGCAGCCATATTTTGCAAGCTATTTGATGTGGTCCTACTCTAAAAAGATTTCATGAGCACTATTTCCTTCAGGGTCTTTGCTGGTATTTCCCCTGGAGTGTCAATATTGTAAATGAGGTAACAATTAAACTAAAATAAATCCTATGAACTTAAGCATTTAAAAATAGTGTGGAAATAGCTTATGGAAAAAAATGTGTCAAAACTTTATACCACTAACTTCTTTTTCTGAGATAAGGGCTTAGGTCCCAGAGCTGCCAATTACTGCTTGTTCTAAAAGCCGAGACAAGCATGTTTACATGGATGTATGTCCCACTGTGTTCAATGGTGCTTACTTCTGGGCAGGCATATATGAGACTGCCCTGTTAGACTCCTTCCTAGTCTTCCTGCAGTGATCTCCTGGAACGAACTGAAGACATACATGCATTTGCAGCTATAGTATTGAGAACTCTGTGCTTTCACATTTTGTTTAAAGCCTGTTGCTTTGCTTTCCTTTTAAGAAAATGTAAGGGATTTGGAGAGCAAAGAAAGAAACTTCTAGGTGACCTTTCTCATTTTAATGAAAGGCAGATTTTTTACTCTGGAGTTTTAATTCAACGGACCTGGACATTAATTTAACCTTTACAAGTTCTGTTTTAAAGTGCATTAAAAATTATCTAGATCATTGCTAAAATTGAAGTGCTGGAGTTCGCTTATAGCCTTTGTAGTGCTTAATGTTTTAAAGCTGACCAGAAATTTCAGATCATGAGAATAACATATCATTAAAGTTCTCTATTGTGCCCCAGCACGCTATGATTATATGGAAAGGACAGATTAATAGGGAGTTCTAAGTGTGTTTACTCAGAGGTCCTGTTGAATTCAATGGGACTTACCATTTAGTACATGCGTTAAATTTGTTTTGTTTCTGAACTTACTTTCAGTTTCTATAAGGCAAAGAACTACTAGACCATAGATTTCAAATATTTAGTTCTGTCTCTTGTGTTCTCAGCAAATGACAATTCTTTTGATTCTTTGGAGGAAGTCATGACATTTAGGATGCACTTCTAAACACATCTGCTGGACTGTAAGTCTCATTGGAAACAATGGTGCTTAAAAGCTGGATAAATATGCATAGGTTTGTGCTGCACAAGTGGTAGCCAATATAAGTTTGTGGTATAATATGCCCCATTTCCTTCTTGCAGTGCTTGACACAATGGCCTGGTTTTCATATCATGCCAAACCGTGGCATAGTGTTATATGTGAATCTAGTTCAGCAGCATAAATATGGTTAGAGATTACTCATCAACGTAGGTTTATATCTGGTTTATAAACCGTAGTTAATTTTAACCATAGCTTAGTGATATGTGCAAACCTGGACCTCCTCCTTAACTATGGATAAGAGAGGAGTAACCAGTACTCAAAAGCTTCAGATTTGTGAGTGAAAAGTGGCCAAAAACATTCAAACTGCTGTCAAGGCTCAACTGCTCTTGCTGGTGTTTTTAACTGTTCTGTGCAGTAAAAAAACTTATGGTTTAGGCGATTGTCTTGCAGATACCTCATCTTTAACTATGATTAACAAGAACTATCATGGCTCCTACTCTCAGACACAGTAAACAAGATCAAGATACAGGTTTTATAGTCATTAGTTCAGAATCAGGGTTTTAAGATGCATGCCTGAGCACAAGCTAATACATTGCCTCAACACCCAAAACACTTCCTTTGCTCTCCTTGAAGTGAAGCAGGAGGGCACAGTCATTTGCATGGTTCTTGTCCCAAGCAACGTGACTGGGCAAGCAAGGGAGCATTCGGGGCCTGACCCCACTGGTGCATCCAATGCTGCCTCCTTGGAAACAGAACCTGGGTCTGCTCAGCTGGCTCATTGTCCGATTCACACACTGCCTTGGTTGCCGGGGAAACCTTGCTGTCAGGAGGTGGGGTGATGGCTGGCTCACATGACTCTCCCTCCTCTGCTGGGATGGCTGGCAGCAGCTGGTTATGGATATCTCCTAGTGGACTACTCAAACTCTCTCTGCCAACAGTTTCACCAACCTCCTCCTATTCCTACTCTCCTTCTGACAGAGCCTGCCAGGACTGCCCTTCCCTGCTTGTCACCATAGGCCTCATGAAATCTAGTCATCGTTAAGAGTTATGTGTGAACTAGGCCATTACTTATCTTCTGTTCTGCACTTCCCTCTTTCAGCATTCTGTTTTTTTTCCTGCCCCCTAAAGAGACTTTACTGATTACACACAATCCTAATATTTGCGCTGGCTTTCTGACCCTCTGATGTCGATGCAACAGCATGTTTGGGGTAGTGGTGATATACTGGTATAGCTATTAACAGGTCCTTAGTAAGTGTGCATTAGTAAATCAGATTTTATAGATTTTACTTTGCCTTATCCCTTTAGGCTCAGGGCAAATCATGACACTGAAAACAAGGCACATCACGCAGAGCACATGGAAGCAGGTGGCCCAGTTTGGGTCACAGTAATGTGACCCAGTTTGAGTCTCCCAAGATGCCTTTCTTTTGATGTTCTGAACTCTGTTCTGTTATTTCTTTGGCAGCCTATCTGTTTGCCAGGCGTTTGTCTAACGCAGCAATCCAGAAGTACGAGGAATGTGCCTTACACTTTTCTGGAGACATACACCATACATTTAAGGGCACCACATAAATGATTGGTCATAATAATAGTATTAAAGCAGCCATCCATATGGTTTTGATTTTGACCCTCAGTCTCAAGCTAATATTTTGCCAACAACCACCACAGAAGAACTTTGGTGGAATTTGTTGACTCATTAAGAAAAAAGAGAGACTATTGCAGTGTTGGCATTGGCACCTGGCGAGCCCACTGAAGATTATGAATATGTTTCTCGCTGAAACATTGCAGGTATTATTAAAGCAATTTCCATGATAGCATTAAACCAACTTCCTATAGACTGGGCCCTTTTCTCCATTTCCTTTATACAAACCAGCCTGTCTACTTGTAGACCTCCTGTGTACATCAAGAAGATGATATTTGCCAGATTGATAGACTCCTCACTGCAGAGTACTACCACAGATTTTTTTTCTCTCTCTCCCTCCCCCCCCCAACTTTGGAAAATGTCATATTTGACATTATTCTTGCTTTGGCTATGATTGTGTCCTCTCCCGCAACCTACCTGCCCACATTTTGGAATTTTAAAGGCCCTGATAGCAAGGCTTTTAAAGTGGTTAGGGGTTGGAAAAGTTCCAAATACGTAGAGTAAGAAATGCTGTATTTGTGTTTTTTTAAATAAAAAAACAAATTGCCATTTATTTAATGGCATCACATAGTCTATGACCCTTAAGAACAAATTATGTATGTAAAATATTTATATACTGCCTTTCATTTGAGATCACAGGGGTAGCGTAAAAAAATTCATTAATATTGCAATACAAAATAAAACAGCCATGAATAGGCAGTTTTGAAATAAAGAAATACGAACAGTGTATACGACTCAGCATTTCAGTTCATCTCTGCTGGGATAAGATGATGGGGGAAAGTGTGAATAATAGGCTCATTAGGCCTGCCGGGCTTGCCAACACAAGTGTCTGTGTATCCTAAAAATACACAGCACTCCTCAAGACCTATGGAGACAGATTTAGGATACAAAGAAACTGCAGGCCAGGCCCTGAGGGGAAATCAGCTGCAGGGCCCTTTCTGTGCGAGGGTTGCCCTGGTGAATGAGAGGCAATTTTGCATTAGCCACCACACAGTGCTGCACCACTGTGACTGAACAGCAAAGATAATAACCAAATGCTGATAGGTGCAGTAAAACAAGATCAGTTGCCCTTTACAGCAATAATTAGTGCTCCTGAAGTACAACTTGAGTTTACTGATTTTTTTTTAGGCTTAACCTGATTATTGCTCATTATAATAGACTCAGATCTGAAGACAGGTGGTTGACTTTAAAAAACATTTTTTTCATACCAAACACTCACTAAGTAAATGGATATGGTTATCAGGTTTGCTTGTCATATTTTACCGATTTGTTTCTTTCTCATGCATTGATTTCAGCCTCATTTCCATCAAGACGCTGAACATTCTACACCAAAGCAAAGTCTGAAGCAGTCTTCATTCTGACAAAAACTCAGTTTGGCTTGGTGGGAGCTGCATGCTGCATGAGACTTTCTAGATCCTAGCACCGAGGTGGGGAACCTGTGGCCAACCAGATGTTGCTGCACTACAGCTCCCATCCTCCCTTCCTCCTTGACCATTGGCCACACTGGCTGGGATTGATGGTAGGTGGGAGTTCAACAACATCTGGAGAACACACGTTCTCCACCTCTGCCTTAGAAACTGAACCTGTATTGCACTGATTTTCACTTACAGTTAATCTATCTGTTAATAATATTGCTTTGGTAAATTGCAGGCGCTCTTGACATGGGCGTAACTTGTCTCAAGTAAAACTGTGCCATCTGTTCCAAGAGATGGAGAAAGAAACAGTAAGTTCAAAGCAAACCATATCTTTCAGGGCAGATAAGGAACCTTCCTACACAGTATTTAAAGTATCTGGAATGGTATAGGTTCAGCGTGTATGTGAAAGAGGGGGCTCAGATTTTCACCGCCAGCAAAATGTTTGTTTTAACATAGCTGAAGATCTCATGTGCTGGGCTTGGTAACAAATTTCTTCACTGAGGTAACATAGCTGTGGGATGTGAAAATGCGCACTGTATTCCCTCTTATGTGGGTTAATCAACAGGAGGTTTGGTATGTGGTGTGAATGTACAGAGAATCCTGTACTCCAGAAGACGTTGGGCAAGATGCTGTTAGGACCTGTCTGTCTGATTTTGTAGTCTTCAGTTTTGTGCCATCTCTCCTTTGTGCCTCTTCTGAAGGGTTATATGGTGCATAGTGTTGTATGTTCATTGGGGAAGACAGATTATTTTCGTCTGTGGGAAGGTTTGCAGCCAAGCACCCTTTCAAAACGACATGGTGAGAAACTGTAGCATTGCAGAAATACTGCAGTACAAAAAGTGCTCTGCTTTTATTTATACATGGAAGAGATCTTTATCAGGATTCCAGTTGGAAGAAAACCACAATTTCACTAGTTGGGGGAGGCCTTGCTTTTTTCTGCTTGTGCTCGTGCGCTCGCTCCAGATTCTGTTCAAGAAACAATAAAAGCAGCAATAAAGTAATAACTGAAATGAAATAATCACTGCTGTTGCTGCAGTACTGAAGAGCAGCAAGCGGAGTTTCATAGTAAGAAACACCCTGTTCTTTGTTTAAACACCCTTTATGAACTATGCTGATTGCGTGAATCCACAGGAAGGTAAAATCAGGGTTGGAGCTATCTAATTAAATAAGCATGTCCTCTGTGTGGTCCATTTCTAATGCATGCATCAAGGAATGCCTCCAAGTTAAATCTATGGGATATACTCTCACTTTAGTGCATGCGGAAGCACAGTTTGCAGACTACATGCCTTGTAATTATTTGTAGGCAGTTACATACCCTACCAAATACAGAGGCAGATACATGGCTGCCTTTGTGGCTGTATATGATAACACAACAAGGTGAACCATTAGGTACTCTAAAATAGCACACATTCCAGCTAGCTACTAAGAGAAGCCTAACTTCACTTGGGTGCTAGAAAAAATGCAGCCTGTGCCGTTAATAAAGATAGTGCAACTCATACAGCACGTTGTTCAAAAATAATTTTACACCATTTATCAAATATATGAGAAAGAGACAATTACTTAGAGAGTGCCATGAAAACTTACAAACTATCTAAAATAAAGTGAACTTGCAATACCAGATTTTACTAGGTTCTTACAAATTCTTGACTCAGTTTTTCGTTTTTTCTTGTTTTTTAAATACAGCTATGGGTTTTTTCTTGTTTTTTAAATACAGCTATGGGTACTGAAATGTGTATGTGAATGTGAAATGTATGAGATGTAACTATTAATAGTATCATGTCCATCCTCTACTCCACCTCCTTGCAGTGAAACATTTGAGGTCAGTTTGGGAGAGTCAAAATGACTTCAGGATTGCTCTCCTGTACTATTTCAGACACGTGGTTTATATACTTATGTGTGTGTGTGCCTTGTACATTTATGAACGTTTATTTTATATTTGGGACCTTAGAATTCTTATAACAGGAGACTTTTGTGATAAGGAGAAAGATGGGGAAATGCTCTGGAAGGTGTGGAGATAACGGTTGATGCAGCACTGTATATCCTCCCTGCGAACAAATCCAAATCAATACTCAATATACAGGTTGCCCGGAAGTGGCCAACACCACTAGGGGGCTGAACTGTATGTCCGAGGTTATGACCCTATCCCTGCACAGCAGCATTTTCCATTTCATTCACAGAGGCAGATAATGAAATTCAGTTCTGGAACATAACCATGCCAGTGAAATGTGAATTTATTGGGGGGAAACCTCCAGCTATTATTTTCTTAGCTCTCTCCCTCTGTGGGTTGCTCATGATCTTGGTGGGGGAGAGTACCATTTACTCTTTAAAAAAAAACACCAGGCAGTAAGGCAATTTCCTAAACTGGCAGGTAATCCGATCTGTGAGAGAGGAGGGGGTATTGGACTCAGAGCCCAAAGTCAATGGAATATAAGCAACTGACAAGGCTCAAGGGGCCAAGACTGGATTTCTTATTCAGTCCAAAATTTGATTGTTTTATTTTTGTTGTTGAAAAAGGCATATGTCTCGCTTCTGCTCTTGTTGACTTGACTCAGCACTTTTCAGTCAGGGAAACTCATATTGTGGTCAGTCCTTAGACAAACCAGGGGTTTACATCACATGGTTAGGACTGTAATAACATTAGAAGTGAAGCATATTAATGGGCAAGATTCCCATGCAAAGTGTTATAAACTGTTTTTAATATTGTGTTTTAATGTTGTGACTTGCCATGGGACCTTAGAATGAATGAATGAATGATAATAGCATTAATAATGACTATTTCTTGTTCTTGGGGCAGCTTTCCCGATATGAATGGGGGCTATTTCAGTGACAGGATGAAGTGTTAAATAAAGTTTATTAATGGATGTTCCATAAGTGTTCAAAGACTGTGTTGCCAGCAATCTTTACAACCACCATGCAAGGCAGGCTGAGTCTCTTTACTTCACATTGCCTACTAGAGAGCAGATGCTTAAGTTCACCCAATGAACTGGGCTTTGAACTGGAGACTTTGGCTGCATTTGCTCTTTACCTTTAAAGTGCATTTAAAGATGCCTCTCCAAGAATCCTGGGAACTGTAGTTTACCCCTCATGGAGTGTCAATTCCCAGCATCCCTTAACAAACTACACTTCCCAGGGAGGGAGAAAATGTGGTTTGAATGTGCTTGAAAGTTATAGTGTAGCATATGCTTTGGACTTGTAAACTCTAGCAGCTCTCACAAAATATGAATAAGGACAGCAATCCATGCATGCTGAAAGACATAGAAAAGGAAACACACTGCACAGATTTTCTGTAGAATAGGCAAGCACATGCTTTAAAAAAAAAATCCCAGCATCTTCACAGATCATTAATCTTTCCATGTAACCACAAACAATGCACTGTGCAAACCCGAAGAATCATTTCCTACCATTGTTGCTTGGGGGGCTTAAGAGCAATTTAAATGTGATCGCTATTTATACACACCCCGTTCTCCGAAAGCCATTTGTTCTCTCTCTCTCTCTCTCCTGAAATAAAAAGAATATGAACAAAAGAGTTGTCTGTATCTCCAGTGAGAACCTCAAGTTTCCTCTATTTTCTCTGCAGCTCTTTTTCTCTAAGAGTTAAATCTGCAGAAGGGGAAAGCAGGAGGGGGGAAAGCAAGCTAGACTTTATGTCTGTACTTGGTGGGATCTATTAAATTACTGCGGGATGTTTTTAATTATGCCACACATAAATGGCTCCACACAACAGCATTTGGATCCAAATGTGAGCCTCATTGACGTGTGCTCTGCATTAGCTCTGCAATGCACTTGCCTGGCACTTGTCTGTGGTGGCCCCTTTGTGGCACCTTAGCAGCCTGGGATTTGTCCTTTTCCTTTTCAAGTTGGAGGATGGGAGCTCATGCTGGCAAAAGGGGAAAGGAAATGGGTAATAAAACAGAGAGCTAAGCGGCTCACTGGAGCCAGCAATACTGGGGATCTGGTTAATTGCTCAAAAATGAAAAAGATTCAGGATTTTTCATGAAATCCCATAGGTGCACTTGCCAAGCCTCAAATATTAGATTGAATTACAGTTTCTAATTCCTCCTCCTCCTCCCCCATTTTACCCACAGCCATGTGTCTTATTTCTTCCAAAGGCTCTTCCACATCACAGAACAGTCACTCGAAGGGGGCTAAGCTAAGCATTAGGCACTGTTTTTTCTGCCTGCTACTTGCTTTACTCAGTCCGATTTCTTTATTCCTAACATTTTGCCTTGTGGTGTCTGGTAAGGGTGGGGGGCAGCTCCTTCTCCTCACCTCCTGATCCTCCTGGACATGGATGGTTATTCATTCTGTTTTTTTTATGCAGGAACCTTGCCAGGGACCTTACACTGGGCTGATGCCTGACAGCTGATTGTTACATTCATGCTGAGGGTGAGCCCCTTCAGGCCATAGGCTGTAGGGTAAAGAACAGTGCACCTGAATGCATCACCACAAAAAAGAAAAATCCTGAATGTTACAACCCCAGAGTGGAACAGCTGTCGTATCTTCCTCAGCCAAGGAGCATGGTGGTGGGTGGGTGAGGAACAACACACAACCAGAAAATACTGTTGCACACCACCACAATATGAGAAGTGAGAAATTTCATAGGTTCCATGTGCTTACCCAGGGTTCGGTTTCCTCAGAATGAGGGACAGTGGAGACTGAGGTGTCATTATGATATATGGTTTATCCATCAGAACCTACAATGGAAGTGCTCACAGCATTAACACCCGAAGAAGGTTTTGCTTCTCCCACAGCCATAGCCTTGGATTCCAGCAGAAGTCAAGCATGGCTCTGGCTCTCTGGATTCTGCCTGCTTCTAGGCAGTTTTCAGGAGTGAGCAAGCCAGCAGTAAACCACACGTAAGTGGAGTTAACTCTTTATTAAACAACAACAACAACAACAACAACAACAACAACAACAGGATTTGCACTGGAGTATCAGGCCTAATAAGCCTAGCAACTCTTCTTTGGTAGGTCTTGCCCCTATGAAGAAGCTGTGGAGAATGAAGGTCACCGCTTCCCTATAGCTGTCCCCTCCTCTTCAGGGTTTCTCCCAAGCAATCTGAGATTGCACCTGCACGCTTGTCTTTTCTCCTTCCACTTTATGCTTCCTCTGGTTCTGGGAGACCTGGGTGGAGGGGACCTTATCACAACAGGAGGGGGAGACACCCAAGTCTCTTTACCAGGTGGACTCCTCTCTGCCTCTTGACCTCCCTCCTTTCCTCTCTGCCACAGACTCTCTCTGCTCACTAAACCCTCTTTAGCTTCCAACACCTCCTCCCAGTCTTCTCCCTCTGACCACTCATTTTCACCCCACCACCCATCCCTGGGTTCTGAGCCTTTTTTGCTTGGTTCCCTAGCTGGTTCCTCCCAGCATTCCTCTGCATCCAACCAGTCCCTGACAATAGTACATAGCAAGAAGGGTTCAAGATCTGCCCAGAGAGGAAAATACTCTTTTTACGAGCAGCCAACAGGAGGTGCAACCACAGACGCACACTCAGAGCAGCAGCCTTCCACCAGCTGTATCCTAGGAACACCTTAAAAAAATAACTGCCTGCCATAGCATGATAGGGTACAGCAGATGGCCTAGACCAAGTAGATTAACAGCCAGGTGGTATTGGAGATAAAGTGTTGGACCTGGGAGAACAGGGTTCAAGTCTCTCCTCGGCTATGAAGCTCGCAGGTTGACCTACCTAGGGGCACTCATAATCTCTCAGCCTAACCTACCTCTCAGGATTGTTGTGAGGATGAAATGGGGAGGGGGAGAACTGTATATGCAACCTTGAGCTGCTTGGAAGAATGGTGGAATATATTAAATATAATAAATAAATTCATGAAGGAACTGCCAGGAACATCTTGGTCACTGCTGGTCATGGCTTGGGCTGCCGCCTCTAGGCTGCATGGAAAAGCATGTGGGATGCATCCTGTACCTGGGGAGAGTAGAACAAACAATAGATAGCAGCTGGAATACAATAGGTGGCTGAACCTGGCTGCACAATAGATGTTTGTGAGGAAGAAGGCAGAGGGGTGCCAGCAGGTTGCAGAGCCAGTGCTTTCACCTCAACCCCACCCCAAAAGTGGCTGTGATCATGCAAAGCAAAAATAAAATAAAAACAATGTTCACGAATGTTCGGTAAGCAAAGACTGGAATCAAGTGCCTGGCCTTTACCAACAGAGGGTTTACTTGCTTGTGGAGGTAAATACCTCCACAATGATCCCCGCTGTTGGGGTATGGGGAGGGAAAGGGCTTTAGAGCAGGCATAGGCAAACTCAGCCCTCCAGATGTTTTGAGACTACAATTCCCATCATCCCTGACCACTGGTCCTGTTAGCTAGGGATGATGGGAGTTGTAGTCCCAAAACATCTGGAGGGCTGAGTTTGCCTATGCCTGCTTTAGAGGAATCAAGTTCAGATAAGACATACCACGTATAGTGAATGGGGTGACATGGAGGTATGGGAGATAGTTGCAGTAGTTGCTTAGCTGTATGGGATGCTTTGTTCTGTTGCCCCCAGTTGTTGGAGCGGAGTTTGTGTCTGGAGTCCTAAGCCAAGGGAAGATCTGAGGCAAAGAACTTGCATTGCTGATGACTAGTGTTGTTTTAACACAGAGCACTGAACAGACTTTGTTTTTGTGAACCTAGGCCTGCTTTTCTGCGTCAGTTTTGCCATTCTGCCAGCTAGGATGTGGGGCCAACCCAACCATGAGACAGAGTGAGGCAGTGGCCTCAGGTAGCTTGCTGGGCATGAGGGGTAGCCATGAGGTTGTTGTTGGGGTTTTTTTTGGAAGGGGGGCAGAACTGTGTGGGCCACAATGCCTGCCCTGCCTAATGTTTCCCACCCATGGCCTCAGCTGCCCTGGAGAATACTGTCCTGTTGTCTGTGCTGAGGTAAAATCCAATTGCCAATCTGGCCGCCTTCTGTATGTGAATGGGTGAGGGTAGGGGCAGGGCTGGGGCAGGTGCCATCTTGTTTTTCGCCTCAAGCAGCAAGGATGAGGCAGACTGTGAATGGGCCTGT
Organism: Podarcis tiliguerta; assembly: GCF_965153285.1. NCBI lineage: Eukaryota > Metazoa > Chordata > Lepidosauria > Squamata > Lacertidae > Podarcis > Podarcis tiliguerta. The sequence goes on along the minus strand of NC_139540.1, from coordinate 39,657,162 downwards.
GTCACAAGGCTTTGCTGGCATTCTTGTACAAAGAAAACTAAAGAAACCTCCATACTATGCTGCACTAATAAGCCAACGGTGTAACTCCGACACCAAACATAAAAATACATTCCATACATAACGTTGGCACAACCTTTTGGGAAAGTGCCTCAGAGCTGTGTTAGCCCTGCATCTATAAATCTCCATTAAATCAGTTTGACCGGGGTGAGTGTTAAGAGAGAGAGCTGCCAGAAATAGCTCTTTTCCTGCAAGATGTAGAAAAGATTACAGCCGCGACTGAAGGGAGGGTGGGGGTGGCAGTGGCGGCAGAGCGGGGGTGGGGGGTGGAGTGGAATCAAACCAGAGGAGGCAGGAGAGCTGTGAAAGGCATCTCATAAAAGTCTCATTTGTTGGAAGGCTGGAGGAAGTGGAGGCAGCTCTGGCACACGTGTCCACGGTGCTAAATTAGCTGTTAACACAAATAATCAAAGTGCAAGGCCCATCAAGCCGCTGGCGCCAGCAGAACGAGGGAGTGGCCAGGTCAACGCTCCCTCCAGAGCCAGCCAGCTAGCAGGTGGAGACTGTGCGAGGGGACTTGACAGGATGGAAGTGCTTAGAGAACACATTGATCCACTGACAGAGGAAAACGCCACTCCACTCCCACTTTCCAGCTATTGTGTGCGGCGAGTGTTTGGTGTGTGTTTTTATTCCTCCCCCCCCCCTTCTCCTCCTTTGACTGACTTATTTAATTCCACCCCCACCCCCAACAAGTTGCTTAAGTCAAGAGCTGGAATGCTCAGTCCATATTTGGCATTGGCATCGGCCAAGCAGCTGAACAAAAAACAAAGCCAAGAGTTATCAAAGGTCGCAAAAGAGCTAATCAACCCAAAAGCTTCCCTTTGAAAAGAACAAATGCTTTACAGAAATAGGATTCAAAAAACAATATATGCCATAGCTGGAGGGTGTGTTCCTACTTTTTTTTTTTTTTAAAAAAAAAGCACTAACAACACTCAAGCACCACCCTGGATTTTTTCAGATGGCTCAGCCTTGGGAAATAGAATTATTTGAGCACAGAAATGAGAAATCACACCCTCAGCGCAATCATATTCTCATATTAAACCATTTGGATGATGATAGGATTCCTAATTTGTTTGTTTATTTATATCCTGCTTTTCTCCCAGTACAGAACCCAAGGAAGCTCCCACCATGAATTAAAACTAATACAACTAAAACATGCACACACTATATATGTAGAGAGAGAAAGAAGTAACCCTATTAAAAATAGCATGGAAAATACTTAAAACCATTTAAAAGCACACATAGAAAAGGAGAGAATGTACAGCACCCACCTTCAGAAGACGCTGCCACAATGGCCAATGCCAGTGATAAGAAAGTAGAAAGGACTACACTACACTCCCATGGCAAGGAGTTGCACAATCTGGAGAAGCCACCGAGAAGGCCCTGTCTTTGGTCCTCACCAAATGTGCTTGTCAAGGTGGCAGGACCAAGAGAAAGGCCTCTCCAGAAGATCTCAAGGTCTGGGCAGGCTCTTAAAGGGAGATACAGACCTTCAATTTGCCTGTATCCAAGTTGTATAGGGCACTTTTAATTGTGCCTGGCAATCAACCTTTAGCCAGTGGAGCTGTTGTAACAAGTCAGCAATCTGCCCATAGCATCTTTGACTTGCTGAACTTTCAAGCACTTCCCAAAGACAGCCCCACATAGAGCATGATGTTGCAGTAATCCAAACAGGACGTAACTAATGACCAGATCTCCTGCAATGGGCACAGCTGGCACACTATTGTTAAATGAACGTGAAGATGCTCTCCCAGTCACTACCAACCCCTAGGCATCTAAGCTCAGGGTTGAATCTAGCTGTGAACCTGAGTTTTCACGGGGACTATAACTCACCCAGCACAAGTTGAATCGCTGTTTGCTGATCTGCTTTTCAATTGACCAGGATAACCTTTGTCTTATCTGGATCAAGCTTCATTTGTTCTCCCTCATTCAGTCCATCACTGACACCAGAGAAGAAAAAAGTTCCCTCAGATTTAAATGATGAGAACCCCCAAATTCTGGGCAACCTCTCACAGCGGTTTAATGTAGATATTTAATAGCATGAGGCACAGGACAGTACCCTGAGGGATGTCACAAGCCTATGGCCATGGAATCAAACAGGAGTCCCCTAGCACCACCTTCTGGGCTTGCCTGTCCAAGAAGAACAGTGGTTTCTAATCCCATTCCAGGGAAGTGGCCCAGAAGGATACCAGAGTCAGTGGTGTTGAAACCTGCTGAGATGTCCAGCAAAACAAACAGGGATGTGCTTCATCTGTTAAGCTCCTGAAGTAAGTCATCTACCAAGGCGATCAAAGCAGTTTCCAAGTCATAACCTGGGAAATGGGTGTTGTCATTTGTGCTGATGGTATCGTTTTCTTTGTCTATTGTTGGTGTTGGGCATCTTTTTTTCTCCTTCCTTAGCAAATAGTTCCCTCAATTCTAATTCGTTTTCCATTGTCTACCACCTTCAATTATTTCTGAAAGATTACTTCTGGTGCAATTCTTCTTCTTTTGCTTCAGTGAATGATACAAATCTGGGTGAAGCATCAGTCACAAGACTATTGACACAAACTTCTGACTTGTTTAGTTTGTAATGGTGGATTTGTCTCACTCGCCACACAGCACAGAACAAGTAGTCAACTGAACCGTCTTTGCTTGATTTGTCCTTCATGGTGGTGATATAGAGTTACACAGTGTCTCCATTTCTTAATAGCTTGTGTTTTTGAATTTGGATTGCTGGATCTGGTGGTCTGTGGTCACTGATTGGAATAAGTCTTATTCTGTAAAGATCCAAAGGAAAGTGCTCACATCCCTACAACTGCCAAGGCTTCTGTTTCGGTTAACAAGAGCCACTGTTCTGTGTCTGTTCATGTTCTTTTTGTATATGCCCTGACATGACCTAGTTGCATCAAAATAAGCAAAAATGTCCAGTTAATTCAAGAGGGCTTGAAATAACTATTATATCTGGTTATCTGTTTCACCTCAGCTTGCAATGCAGTGGTTTTTCTTTATTCGCTTGTTCATTTCCTTTTATTGTCTGTTGTTGGGTTCTGATTTATTTTCACCTTGCCATCAGGTGCATTGTTGCTAGGGATGTACTACTCAGACATGGGCGTAACTTTATGACACAAAATGGCTTCTGTTGCTCTGCCCATTGCTTGCTCTGAACCCTTTTCTTCAACCAACTCAACGGATTTCTCTGTCCCGCCCCACCTCCTGAGAATTCTTCCGAGTCCTCAAACATCCCTTGTATGAGGTTTTTAACCCAACATGGACTGACAACTGCAGAGTTCTTAATGTTTAACCTAAATCTTCCTCTTGATAGCTCAAAACAGTTGCATCACTCCAAACCATGCATTTAATGCACCCTTATACCATATTAACAGTTAGGGCTTTCCCAAATAATCATGGGAACTGTAGTTTCTCAAGGGTGCAACTTCACACTTTCCAACATCCTTAACAAACTAAAGTTTTCTGGATTCTTTGACTGCTAAAGTGGTACTAGCTGGTAATGAAGAACTGCTTTATTACTTTTGTTCTGAGAAACTTACAAAACACAACTCCAGTTTATTTCCACTTCCCCTTCTCTGTCCTGCACACCATATCAAAAAGTCTCAAGTGGCCTGGTCTGCGCAGTCAAGGCGCAGAATGTGCAAGCCTCTAAGAATCTCTCCCCTACAAGTGAGAAAGGTGTTGCTTATTTATTTCTTTTCCAGGGAGCTACTGCTGCCAAAGTGGTAACTATGATCCAAGCTAAGCCCGGGGCAGAGAGAAGGATCCTTCTAAATCCAGTTTCAGTCCCTGCCAAATTTTAGGCCCCTACCAGAAGTGTTAGTAATGCTAGAACTCTTTAAGAAATGGGCTGCGGTTAAACAAGCTATCAATCCCCCACAACCCCCAGTAACCTCATCCTGCAGAAAAGCTGGAGCAGCTTCAGCAAATTCACTGCATCCTTTTTTGTTGGGGTGGGGGCAGAACAACATATAAAGAAGGTGTTTGGAATTACTAAGCCAGCATCAGAGAATTCTGCCTTGACAATTAATTTTTGGCTAGCTTAAAAATAACTGAAGGGAGGGGCTTTAAATGGGAAACATTTGGCAGGTTTAATGAGGCCTTCTCTAAGAAATGACACCAATAACTTTGAATGCTGAGGATTTTTGTTTGTTTGTTTAAATATTATTAAAATATAACCTTCATGCATGCATGTGAAACCCGCTAATCAATTCCATAAGTGTATATGCAGTCAACTTTTCACATTTTTTTTAAAGTGCCAATAGGAGCTTTTTCTTGAGGCTAATTTCAGTGGTGAATGAGGGTTTTTTTTTAATCGGGATCCTGGCTGGAGAGGGAAGGGTTAAACCTCCCCTCCCCACATGCTGTGGTCCCCATGAAAATTGTGCTTCAACACCCAGTATGAAAGGGTAATATCCCAGTGGTAGAGCATCTGTTTTGTGTGGATAATTTCCCAGTTTCAACTTCTGGGATCTCTGGGTAGGAGTGGGAACGTCCCCTATCTTAAACCTGGAGACCTGTTGACAGTCAATGTGGATAATACTGAGCTAGAAGAATCAGTGGTCTTGATATTTGTTAACATCAAATTTGACTGTCAGTTGCCCTCAGCTCTGTTAGGGATGCTATTCTGCATTGAACCTTCCAAGCCAAAGTATTATTGGGCATTATGTGCAGTCATGTGTCCTGACAGTTTGGAAATAAAGTGAGCAGCTGGTGCTAGAACAGGCATAGGCAAACTCAGCCCTCCAGATGTTTTGGGACTAGAACTCCCATCATCCCTGACCACTGGTCCTGTTAGCGAGGGATGATGGGAGTTGTAGTCTCAAAACAACTGGAGGGCCGAGTTTGCCTATGCCTGTGCTAGAAACACCTTCTTCTGCAGCAGCTTTTTATAAGGGCAAGGGGTGAGAAAAATGATAAGAGACTGGTCTAATCTGATAGAAAGAGGGATTTCTTAATCATTAGTTTTTTGATCTAAGCAAATCCCTCTTTATGTTAACCTAACCTGATATTGAGTTTCTGCAAGTAAATCTGAAAGTACCTTAATAATTCTAAACACAAAATAGGCATGTCTTCTTTGTTTCTTTAGACTTATTTTAAAACATTAAATTAAATTACTGTTATGCCACCTAAGAGATTCTGTTCCCTTCAACAAATGTCTGTGAGTAAGCCTCATAAAGTTCCAGAAACTTCAAACCAAAAACTTCCATAAAGTTAAAAGAAACCTTTTATCTTGTCTGTCTTTTTTTAATTTAGAAAAAGCTTTGCATTATAAATCCAGCATCAGTAGTGGCATGACCCTCTGAGTTACGAGAAAGTTAGCAGCTTAAACACCGTAACAAGCTTCAAAAGCTATGTGCGATTTCTGTTTCCAGATGTTGAAATGAAGAAGTATTGAAATGTGAGTTCAACCTGCTATTGTTCAGAATAGTGAACCAGTCTGCTTTTAAACTGCATTTGCCATTTTTAGAATTGTTCCTTCTTTTTCTTTTTTCTTTTACTTTAAAAAAATCTTAATGAAGAAAATGGTAGAAACTGGATTTTTCTAAATTGCTCTAAGTGATTTTTAGCTTGTGTAGGGAAACCTGATCCAATGGAGTGAGTTTTGGTTCCATACTGTCAATAAGGGGTGGGGATGATTTGGCTCTCCAGTTGTTGCTGAATCACAACTCCTATCGGCCCCAGCAAGCATAGTCAATAGCTAAGGGTGATGGGAGTTTAATTCAACACAAGGGCGAAGGAAGGGGGGTTGCGATAGGTGCAGGCCACCCCGGGTGTCACCACTGGGGGTGTGTGACAAAATGGCAGGCGGCACTCACTGCAGGGCCACGCATCTTTCCTGGGAGTGACGCGGTGGCTTGGGCGCACTGCCCCAAACGGTCCACCCACTGCTCCCCCCCCCAGCTGTGTAGGGTGGCTGAATAGGAGGAGGCAGGCAGACTCCAGAGGCCCTGCGGTGCGCCCTGCCCCTATGGGCAGCTTGCCACGCCCCTGGGCACGCCGCCCCAGATGCCCGAGCAGTTTCCTCCACCGCTGATTCAGCAACACCTGGAGAGCCAGGGCTTCGCCACACCTGCTGTGAATGGACGGTACAGAGATGATTCGTATCCCCCTCAAATGGTTTCATATGGACCCCACAAAACCCACCCAAAATTTCATGGCAGCAGTTGGTTTTTGAAGAAATGTTGTTGTTTATTCTCAGCTGTCCTTCTCAGGCTGCATTCACACAGCAAGTTTATTATAGTTTCCTCATGTTTTCCTAAATTAATTTCTGCATTACATTTGAAATTTCACCTGACATAGAAGCTACTTCCAGAAATATAGCAGAATATAGTGTCAGTTTAGCATTCATTTCTGTGTTTTTTTTTATGGAAACAAATAACACAGAAACGAACACTAAACTTAGACTCATAGAATCATAGAGTTGGAAGGGACCTTGAGGATCATCTAGTCCAACCCCCTGCATTGCAGGAATATGCAGCTGTCCCATACGGGGATCAAATCTGCAACCTTGGTATTATCAGCACCACTCTCTAGCCAACTGAGCTATCCAGGCTCGTGCTATATTTCATTATATTTCTGAAAGTAGCTTTTACATCATGTGAAAGCTCAAATATAATGTGGAAATTAATACTTAGGAGGAAACAGAATAAACTGCCATATGAGTGTTTCTGCCGTACTCAAGAAACCTTCATTTTCCTTTGACTCTTCTAGACATCAGTTGGGATAGATGGTATCTCTCTGTCATTGTGTTTGGAGCTGGATAACATCAGCCAAGAGGAGAACACAGCCAGCATTTGATGGGAGTGTTAGTATGTATATGTGTGTGGTGCTTTTAGCTCTGCTTTTTTGAATAGAAAGAACAAGAGCTCGGGCAGCACTTTAAATTCCTGCCAACATTATTGCTGTGCTCCATTTGTATGGTTTGTATGTGACCTGTCTACAGTGTATGAGAGATATACCGTATTTTTTGCTCTATAAGACGCACCAGACCACAAGACGCACCTAGTTTTTGGAGGAGGAAGACAAGAAAAAAAATTTCTGAATCTCAGAAGCCAGAACAGCAAGAGGGATCGCTGCGCAGTGAAAGCAGCAATCCCTCTTGCTGTTCTGGCTTCTGGGATAGCTGCGCAGCCTGCATTCGCTGCATAAGACGCACATACATTTCCCCTTACTTTTTAGGAGGGAAAAAGTGAGTCTTCTAGAGCAAAAAATACGGTACATGTGGTCTGTATGTGTGTGAGAGGTGTGTGTGTGTGTGTGTGTGTGTGTGTGTGTGTGGTGAATGCATGTGCATCCTTTGTGTATGTGTTAAGAGAGTATGGGGTGGCAACAAACACTTTGGAGATGCATCAATATTACAACATTTCTTGGAAGTATAAGTTGTCCCATTGCACCAGCCCTGCTCACCTCATATCAGCCTCAGGAACCTCAGCACATCAAACTATAGTGTCAGGCCACTGGAGAGCTTTGGCTCAGAAAGCAATACGATAAAATGGCGGTGATTTGGCCATGTGGTGGAACTGATACCTCACATATTCACTGCTAGCAAAGAAATCTAGGCCAATGATACACTTGTGAGGAACTACAAAATCTGCCTTGTCTCATTGGAGGAATGCAACTTTAGTGGAAAATTTAGAATAATGTATTTCAGTGCCTTTGCCATATTTGGTAGGAACCTATTGCACAAGCTTCTAAATAACCTTAACAAGCTGGTTGGGAAATTTTGGAGTGGAAATGGCAAGACAGTTATTTGGGGTATTCTTTCAGCAGAACCACCAAAGGCCTGCTGTTGATGCTAAGCAATAAACCTCACACTCCCTATGTCTCAACCAGTGATCTTCCCCTAATATTACTAATTCCTCCCCAAGAATGATTAATGGCATACCTCTAACTGGTTTGCAAAGCATATAATTTGGTTCTTTGGGAATTATGGGGCTACATGCACTCATGACTCACACAATGGCATTAATGTCAGTCATGGGTAACACCACATGTCCTTGCTGAAGAGGGCGAGAGTCAGATGCTAAAATTGTGGCCAGCCGTAGGAGGGAAATTTAGTGGGAAACATGACTTGGAACATGAAGGTCAATACCAGCAGGGATTTGCAATAAAAATCTCTGACGTCTGAACAAGAGTGGAGGGAGAAGGGATTACAATAAAGATCACACCCTCTGCCATCTGGGGAGCAATCACCAGAAACTAGACAATCATAAATCAGTCCCCCCACAGAGCAACTGAAAATCTTCCTTTCTGAAAGGCTTTTGTTTTTAAAGGAATGAATTGGATCTAACCAGAGCCAAATAATATAATCATATGTACTAAGAAACAGATTTATCAATGACTGTTCTGCTGCAGTGTTGCTTTTGTCCCACATCTTTTAGGATAGCAGCCATTTTTTTCCAGGAGAAAGAGGGAGTTTTTCCAATGCCTCCTGGGGAGAGAAACAAATATTCTGCTTAAAAAAGGCATGTGCAGTGTTGAAGTTTAATCTGTTTAAAAGTCAGGAGCCGAGGACAGTGGCTGCTTCCAAGTGAAGGAGTTGCACTCATGTCCACCTTGCAGGCTTCCCACAGGCATCTGGTTGGCCATAATGAGAACAGATGCTGAACTAGATGGGCCATTGACTTGATCCTGCAGACTGTTCTTCTGTTCTTCAGTAGCCTTTTCCTCAATATGCATGAGCAGTAGGATGGAGCTTACATTTTAAGATAGGAGATCTAAGCTTCTTTCCAGGCTATTGTCAATTGAAACTATTAACCTTTCAACCTGTTGTTCTCCCTGTGCATATCACAAGGGATCAATGCTAAGAACAGATTTAAGGGGGAAGCCCTGTCCCTGGACTCTTTACATTTCTGTCTCCTCATCTGACATACAACCCATGTTTTCACCTTTCCTTTGAGAATACTAATCTAACATTAGCAATAAAGTCAAGTACAACTGTATGATGCCAAACAGTGAAATCCATCATCCACCACATTCTTCTTGTACACTAGGGTACTGGCTTTCATTCCAATCAATCCTGGTGCTTTTTGAAAGACCTCAGAGGTGTTGAAATAGCAAGGTCAAGTCATACCAAATGTTGCATTAGGATGGTATTTCAACACTTTGTACCTCATAAGCCTGTAATTTTGACATTTTCTTGCAGTCACTAGAGTCTTTCAAGATGAACTATAATGAACTGCGCCTTGCTGAACACATTCACATATAGAAAATACTATGTATTTAAAAGTAAATATGTGTTTAGACAAAGTTGCTAGTCTGTTTCTTTTAAAAAAACAGACTCAGGTCCTCTCCAGATGGCCTTTTTATTGTGCATTCATAATTATTTGTGCTTATGATGCTATAGGGGCACCCATATGTGATTTAGCTTTCAATATTGCAAAAATTTCAGGGTAATCCTTTCCAAAAGTACGTAACGTGCAACTTCCTGCTGAAATTCTGTCACTTTCCATACCACAAATGTTCAAATGTTCTGTGTTTTTTGTTGTGCTATAGCCCTACTGGACAGCAATGATGTGGTAGCATTGGGGAATCACTTCAGAACAGCCAATAAAGCAGAAAAAATCCACCTGTAATGCACTATTACTTAGTTATTTTGTTAAGATAATATGTTGCAGAATATACCTACAATAAAACACTAGTCTGGATTGGCCCCTTAAGAGCAGCTTTCTTAAACTGGTCACAAGACAAATGAATATGGTGTCAGATATGTGAATTGTTTTTAATTTTCTATAGCAGCTAAAGTTTTTTATTTGCTTCACTTCCCATATAATATGCTGATGTTTCCAATCGCAGTACATTATTCTTTTCATGGCTCCTCCTTGCCTTGTGGGCTAATAGATAGATTTCTGATAGAAATATTCAGAATGGAAAGGATTTTGGGATCTACCTGTTGGTGCAGCACTTAGAATGGATTTGTAATGCCACACATAGAATTTGGTCCAACATGCAGTCGGTTTTGGCATAGGATGTGACTGTCAAATGTAAGAAGGTTCAGGCTATTCATTTCTGAGGAATTCTGGGAGCTGAATGCATGCCAGCCCTTTAATCTAGGTTTTATAGCAGGGAAGTTGCAGAATGCACCCTAAGATGGGAATGTAGTTGTCATGTCTTAGATCAGGGGTAGCCACTTGGTGCCCTCCAGATGTTGTAACTCCTGGCAGTCCCATTCAGCTTGGCCAATGGCCAGGCATGATGGGAGTTTAAGTCTAACATCTGGAGGGCACTGTGGTAGCTATCCCTGTCTTAGGTGGATAGCCAGTCATTTCTTTTTGGTCAATGCTGATCCCACTCTCCCTTGCTTCTTTTGCACCTGTTGCAAAAGAATAAACTGCAATTGCATTGCAAACACCGGAGTGGAAGTCTGTTGAATCCTTTTTGACATCCATGGTGAAAGATTCCAATGACCGCTTTACTGCGGGCATATAAAAATTTAGGGCTTATCAACACTTCTGTTTGTCCTGTGCCCTGCACTTTCCAGGCACGGATCTCAACTGTTTTCCACATGTCTCACTCCTTTCCCAGGGAAAACCCGCCTTTTAGTGCTAAATTGGAGCAAATGTCAATCTGGAGAAAACCTGAATGCTCCAATTAAAGAGCAGTTTTCCTGAGGAAAAGCAGTGCGACAAAGGAAGTGTGAATGAGCCCTTAGCCTGGTGAAAAAATTTGGGACACGGATAAAAGTAATTGCTGAAGGGTTGGGTTTTTTTTTGCTCAAGGGCTGTGTTAACTAACACTCTCTTTGGAATCTTCCTTCACTTGGATGTTAGTTTCTGTTTTAGTCCCTTCTGTTATGTTGTCTCCAAATTGTGACTCACACACAAGGATCATACCAACAATCACTTTAAGAGGAAGGCTGTGAAAGAGTCTTTCGGGAAACCATTCATGCACTTCTTCAGGAGGTTAGCAAAAGTATCTATAGAATGAGCTGAGTTGTTGATTTAGCTGAGGCCAGATTTGACATAGCCATGCTACTTTCCAGGATAATTTTAGCAGCTCATTTTGGTAAGCTTTCAGAAATGTAATATTGTTCTGGCAGACCAGAAATGTCTCCTGCACAAGTCCCCAATGGAAACGAAGGGGAATTGCACAAGAGCAAACTTTATTCTTAGCACACTATTATACAGTTATATGTCCGTTATTAGCCCTATGGACAGAGGATGTTTCACTTCTGTGTTCTGTATAGGCGGGATAGTGTGTCCTGTTTCACTGCTTGAGGTGAAATGGGGAGTGCTACTTTGCCCTGCTGCCACCACTGCTCCTGGCACAACCTATCTGCTCCTGCTGCTGCCATCTGCTCTGCTGCTACCATGCGCCCTGTTCCATCCTCTGCTGGTGGAGAAGCACCACCACCACCGGTGCCAATCATGTGAGATCACCCCCCAAATGGCCACAAAATCAACACCAATGGCAGGTGGTGGACCTGGCAGGGCACCTTTGGGCATGCTGCCATGGGGGTTTCTGCCGCCTGAAGCACTGGCCTCACCTGCCTCATGGCTGGTACAGCACATAATACATTACCAGCTTTATAGACATGATTAATATATTATTATAATAGTATATGACACCTAGAGTAATGATACTCCTGAATGTTCAGTTCTTAAAGGCACCTAAACTTTCCTCAGCAGAACAGTTACTAATCCTTTGTGTGAAAAGGATTTTCAAATCTGACAAAGAATTCACCACTGTCTGAAGATTAAACAAGTCTGGAAATTGATAAATTCTCAACATTGCAAACTGGGCAAATGTGAATGGTTCTTAATGGGCAAAGCAATTAGATTTTATAGAAGAAGAGAGAACAATTGAAAAGGTGAAGGTTTTGCTTTTCAGAGCAATGGGCCTTTGAGAACCACACACATTCTTTGCATGTTATCTGAATTATGTTCATCCTGTTGTGTTAAAGAAGAGGCACACACCCCGCCAGTATCTTGAGCTTGATGTAGACATGACCTTTGACCTGGAAGTCACTCTTTCTTATTTTTTTCTGCGATGGACTAAGAACACCACATATACATCAGTGGAGGAATGACTACAAGGATTAAGAATCCCTGCAGAGCCCTGAAGCTCATGGGGTAACCTTGAGCCAGTCACAGTCTCTTAGTCTCACTTACTTCACATGAAGATTGTGAGAATAAAATAGGATAACCCCCATGTGTACCACGCTGTGTACCTTGGAGATGCTACAGAAATCTGATAAATAAACAAAACATATCAAATTAACTCTTTGAGGGTGGCCAATAAATTTTTTGAACAATTTCTTCTGGGAGCATTAAAGCGTTTTGTGCCATCTGCTTTGTGAGAAAGGGAAGGAGGGAGAAAACTCTTAGGAATGGGTCTGGTGGCTCCTTGTCTCAGGCAATGATGCTGAGAAAGCACAAATGAGCCGCAGTGGTGAACTCATGCAAATGCAATGCCCCTCAAGGCCACAGGAATTGTGGAAAGATTTGTGTAAATATCTCATGCATTCTTGTGCTGTAAGGTTTATGGAAATGAAAACCACAGTTGAAAAGCCAATGCCACATCCATTCCCCCTCCTCATTGCCTTTTTAAAAAATGACTAGAATAAGTTCACAGAAGATGTGATGAGTAGTCAAGAAAATAAGTTGTTCTTATTTCAGTACCAGGGAGGTAAAAAAAGAATGGAGTTTGCCATACATGAGGCAGGACAGGATGTGAGAGTATGGAAGGAGGAGGCCATTTTGTATGTATCGAATGAACTTCTGCTGAAGGCATGGAAAGAAAAATCTTGGCCACACACACACAAAGTGGAAAAGTTGTTTGAATGTGGATCACATGTATATGTCATTGTACTCTTAATCAGCTTAAAGTAGGGCTATTCCGAGACATCTTCCTGCTTTAGGCAGAGCATCAAGTGGTGTCCGTTCCCTGAATCTCTCACCTCTCAAGTGAAGATTCATAGTGCTCATGACTGGTCAAGTTATTTTGGTGCCTGAGGCATAAAATTCTACAAGGGCCTCTCCTAGCAGTAAGATATACAATAGTAATACATTAAATAACAAGTGGCTGCCCTTCCATGATAGAATTAGTGGTTGACGTGACCACTCCACATAAGTGTCTCCTAAGAAGTAAGCACCATTGAATTCAATGGGGCTTATTCCATGGAAAGTGGGTAAAAGTTTGCAGTCATATTTCGGATAGAGTAGCCACTATTTTGTTCTTTGCTTTGCGTTGGCTAAACAAGGCCAGTGGTGTGACTGGTTGAGGACACATGGGACTAAGGGTAGATAAAATTGCAGGTATTTCTCTACGATGGGATGCTGCCCAGATAAACAGGCCCAGAGTTCTGTAACAAATGGCAGTTATGGCAAACCCAGGACCTTGGGCAAGTCTGCCTTGCAGCAGTCAATCAATGGTACTGCACCTGAAGCAGGAAATACAAGTTTTAGTGGTGTCTTGGAGCAACTGACATTCCCTTCTAGTCTGAGCTAGGTAGTCAAGGTGGAAGTAGACAATTTGGACTACAGCTACAACTGATGCTATATATCTGAGTTCAATGGCTGTTTCTGAATGACATAATTTAAAGGTGCTTCACATGTATTTCGAAATCTACAAAGCAGCTCAGACAAAAAATCTAGGAAGGTCATCAGCAGTGAGTTGCATTGTTTGTGGTATGAAGCAACTGCAGCAGACACTCTTTCATTGACCTCAGTTACATCACTTGGTTGCAGAACAACTCTGATTAAACCAAAATAAGGTTGAGAGCTCAATATAAGTATGGTCATTCAAGTGTCCACAGTGCATGTCTTAGTGGAGAAATAAAACAAAAGTTGTTCAAAGAACTCATTGGCAGTTTCTATGGCAAATATACTCCAGGGTCTGCTTATCATCTTTGAACGTTCCTCACCTGTTTGTTCTTCTGTGTCTGAATTTGGTATGAGGGTGGTCCACTTATGCATCAACAAGAAAGAAGATACCACCATGAAAGATCTGCATAGAATTTGCATATGCTAATTTATATGTACAGATGCCATTATATACCGTAAATTAATGATGGTTCCCCATCTAGGATTTTTAGCGCTTCTCAGTCTGGATGAAATACCTTGCTATTTTCCCTCCCTGCTATGTGCTTCTCGAAAAGTGAGCTTGCAAGGATATATTTTTTTTAAAAAAATAAATCCCTTCTTTATTTGCGCTCATCAGTTTCTCTGAAGGAAGCAGATCTCTCCTGACCCTCCTGGAATGCTCTGTGCTTATTTTATCTCTGAAAACAAAGCAAATTTTGTAGTGTTTTGTTCTATTTCCTATGTGATAGAATCCTTTGTTTTCATCTGCAACCTCTGCAGCTTCCAATATTTTACTTTATTTTTCACTCCTAGCAGCTTGTCGAGACACCAGGTTCAATAGTCTGCCACCAGGCCCTGCCTGAAGGTCGAGGATTCCCTCCTTTTCCTTCCCAGTATTGTCCTGCATCCTGGAGGGCCCTTCTTCATACAGTGCAATGGCTGCTGTGACAATAAGGACTGGCACCAGGCACACTTGCTGCCACGGTATCGGTGGCTGAGCGCATGCCAAACTCCGGTGACAATAGCATGACTTCAGATCCTTTATTAGGAAAGGAAAGGCCTAAATGGGAGGGTCCACTTACGAGCACACAGTGCCACCTTGGTTCTGCGTAGTGCATTGTTCTTGTCAGACTACAGTGGAAACTCCCTCCTTCTAAGCTTGTAGAGTTTAGAGACATAGATATATAAGCTTGCAGAGATTACATGCACACACACACACATCTTTCTGTTGGGCCCGTTAACTCATTCTTGCATTCATGGGTAGTCTAATACACCTGCACATTTATTGAGAAACACTTTGGATCTAAGAAGTGGATTTGTTGACAAGTGTACAGAAGGTCTAGAGCTTAAATCTGTCACTGCAGCAAAATTGCCATTTGGTGTCAGGCGAATCACTTATGGAAGGGATGGAGAAAAGGTAGACCTTCTGGCAGTAATCGAAGTAGATCACCAAAATCTTCTGACTCTCGGTTGTTTAACAACAATAAAAAATACCCCCGAAATGATACTGTTGCAGCAAAGAAAGCTGTGTGTGATTATTGTATGTGTTTAAGCTGAGGTGGCTTTTTGTGTCGAAGGACTGTAAGCTCAGTACAGTTTTGGGAGTTTCTGGACTCAGAATTTTAAAATTCCAAATTTGTTTTCTTTAGAAATACTGTAGTATTTATTGAAATTTTCCAATAGAAAGAAGAAAAACAGACATTGTTGGCTGCCTTCTATGATAAGGCGCTCGCGCACACACACGAATTTGTAAATCTGTCTGTGCTTGGCTACCCAGAGCTTAAATACATTACCTTTCAAACACATGCACTTGGAGAGGATCCCTAACTTGGCACAGAGAGAGAGAAAGAAGATCTGAAATACAGGACAAAACTGTATCAATACAGGACATAGCATTTTATATTGAAATGCGAGACAATACTGCATTATGCATGATAGCTGGCAACACTAGGCAGCCCCTGTCTTGTGGAATATATTGACTACAGAGCTTTTCTTTTGTCCAAGCCTTCTTGCTTTGGACAGAGAATGCAGATGTTTATTTATGAAGGTTTTTGAAGTAATGTTTCAAATGTGGAGGTGATGTTAGGGTTAGTTGTTTTTTAAACCATTGCTTTTAGCTTGATGTACTTAAGTGCATTTCTGCTGAACAACCAACTAACCTGCATTGTTATTTGTTATTATTGTAATCCATGAAATGCTGGTAAAACAATGCATGCCACTTTGAGCAGATGCAGCAGCGATGGAGAACCTGCAGCTTTCTGGAAATTACTGGACTACAGTTCCCACCATCCATGACCATTGGCCATGCTGGCTGGGGCTGATGGGAAGCTGGAGTCCAATTACATTTGGAGAACAAGTTTTCCATCCCTGCACTTTAGGCAAGTCAGTATATTAGCAGTTATGGAGATAATTTTGGAAGGCACACTAGGTGAAGTGTATATTTAGAACAGATAATTATAGTTCAATGAATCATTACGTGCCTTGTCTAAAGTCAATGAGGAAATAGGGACAAGCAGTTCTGCATCTCCCTGAATTTAGGGCTGATGAACGTTAGCTGAATAGCAGTAAATCTATCACTTTTAAAGCTTGCCTCCGCTGATGGGTTCTGCCTTCCTGTCACAAGGAAGCTGTATCACTGTGAGGCATTTGACAATGCTTTCATGTCATGTTTGCATGCAGTTACCATGCAATACAGTGTCCCATGAATTGGCGGTAATATAGCTGTCACACAGAGCTATAATCATTTTGCGCAAAATGGCTGATAGCTCCTAAAAGGCAAGCGGGGTGCAGCTGGGGAGACCCTGGCTCTTCTCAGCTGGTGATTTATCCCACCACTTCTATCCCCCACAGCTGGACCTGTGTCTGTGTATTAGTAAGCAACGGCCAGTTCCCATTTCTCATGGTATATATATGTTTACAGTTGTAATGGCTTGATTTATAGTGTATGATCTATTGGTCCCCACAGAGCTTTTCCTAAGCCTAGGTTCTGGTGTGTGTGTGTGAGAGAGAAATATCTGTGTTCCTTTTCCACAGACTTTCCCAGTGTGAAGTGTAAACAGTGAGTGTTAGGGAAGTAAACAGCTTACACTCTTCCCACCCAAGCTGCTTCACATGAATATGTGGATCCCAAGGATTATCACACTTCTGGGAATATGAACATCAACTTAAGTGTGTGAGAGAGAGGGTGGGGGGTCAGTGTGGTTCAGGAGATAGAATGGAAGCTTCTGACCCAGTTTTGAAACTTGCTTCAGATCACAGACTCTCTTGGTATCCCTGGGCAAGCAATTATCTTTCATCCTTCACTGCACAACTCTAAAAAGGGAATAACAGCACAAGGGTCTGAGAGGTAAAGGCTGCAAGTCTCTTAAAAAATGTCCTATTAATTGTTTTAAAAGCAGAGATGGTGTGATGAAGTGGTTAGCATGTCAGACTAGGACCAGGGAGGCCATGTTTGAAATCCCCATTGAGCCATGAAGTTCATGGGGTGACAGGGCCATTTAATGCCTCTCAGGCTAACCCCCCTCACAGGGTTGTTGTAGGGATTAAATGAGGAGGGGGAGAACCATGTGCATCACCTTCAGCTCCTAGGAGAAAAAGGTGGGATATAAATGATGTTTTAATTTGCTGGAAGGTGCCCAGGCAACCCAGTCAGATGGGCGGCATATAAATAAATCGTTATTGTTGTTACTGTTGTTCTAAGTAGATAAGTAAGTATGTAAGTAAGTAAGTAATAAATAAATAGTTATGTCTTTATTCTAAGAAGGAAATCTGCCATCATCATTTAAATATACTGGCTTCTCAGTTTTCTTAAGCTGTTTGACAGCCAAACTAGAAACTGCATGAGGGCATATAGTAGCTGCCACCAAAAAAGGCAGCTGTATGTTTGATTTCCTTCCTTCTTTGTAATCTCTAGTGCAAAGTTCACATATCCTGATCCTCAGGCCAGCAGTAACTGACAGTGTCAAGTGGAGGCAGTGAAATACAGAATATTATGACATCAGGGCACGGATGAACATAATTCATTCCGGGAGTCTGTTCGACTCCCAAAACGATTCAAAAACCACAGCACGGCTTCTGATTGGCTGCAGGAGCTTCCTGCACTCAGTTGGAGGCCACATAAGCTGCATCAGATGTTCGGCTTCCGAAAAACCAGAACTCTTACTTCCAGGTTTGCGGCGTTCGGGAGCCGATTTGTTCGACAACTAAGCCATTCGGGAATCAAGGTACCACTGTATATTGGAGGAAGGCAGGCATTTTTCCTTTTTTTTGCAGTTGTGTATTTATTTAATGTCTTGCTTGGATCTAGTTTACCATTTTGCTTCAGGCTCTCATTGTTCCAGTTCCCTCCTTTCTCTCACTATGCAGTGCTCCCCCCCCCCAATGTTTAGGGGTACTCTCATTTTCCTACTCATACTGAAATACTGCCCCTCAATGAGGCCAAATCTAGATTCACAAAATGTTTAGGGGTGTGCGTACCCCTGCGTCCCCCCAGAAAAGAGCACTGTCGATATGTATCCATTCCCTTCTCTCCATACATCAGTAAGGGCCATAGCTCAATGGCAGAGCATCTGCTTTGCATACAGAAGGTCCCAGGTTCAATTCCTGGCATCTCCAGCTAGGACTGGGAGAGATCTCTGTCTAAAATTCTGGAGAGCCACAGCCAGTCAATGCAGACAAGACTGTGTTAGATGGACTATTTTGGTATAAGGCAGCTTCTCAAGGATGGGGAAGTATATAATGAAATGTGCAAATAAATTATAATTTGCCTAGCCAATTTTTAACAACTCATGTCAATTAAAGCTTAACCCATACAAAATAGAATGAGTGGGTATATGTGATGCTCTTAACCTCTTGCATAACACAAATAATAGCAAACACAAAAAGTCTGCATTCCTGAAAGAGACTCCTGATTGTGGGACAGCCACCAATAACAGCTCTATATGGTAAGGTAAAGGACCCCTGGATGGTTAAGTCCAGTCAAAGGTGACTATGGGGGTGGCTCTCATCTCGCTTCAGGCCAAGGGAGTTGGCGTTTGTCCACAGACAACTTTCCGGGTCATGTGGCCAGCATGACTAAACCGCTTCTGGTGCAACAGGACACTGTGACAAGTGCCTGAACACATGGAAACACCATTTACCTTCCTGACACAACATACATAAAATAATTAGCAGCATATTCTCAGTAGATTTAAATATCTCATTGGAACATAGGGGTGGGCTGGGCCATCCTGTGACATAATGCCTTGTTCTTCTAATGTTTTAGTACATTTTAATTATTGCATATACAATAACGATGTTTGAACTTTGCTCCTTAGCCCCAGCTGTGTTAGACTCCCCTGCCCCCCCATCTTCATTATTAAAAATGTGTTTGTGGAGTTTTGTCTATAGGGTCAAGATCCAAGCTTTTGGAGAAATAAGTGTTGTAAGAGCTGTACAGGAGATCTGAAGTAATGCTGCATGGAAATTTCTTTCACTTCCTCTTTGCAAGGAAAGGCTCCAGCACTGAAATCTGTAGACTTCCCATCAAGCAGCCATCTGTGCAGCACTTGGGAACAGTGGTGAGTGCCTGAATCATCAACTTTGGCAGTCATTTACCCACCACTCTGTTCCCTTTGGGCAGCTCTTTAGTGAATTTGGAGGAAAGGGGGAAGAGATGAGGCAGGACAAGGGAAGGAAGGGTAGAAAGAGAGAGAGAGATAAACTGCCTTTTAGCTTCATGATTTATGTTTGGTCCAAGCGTAGTCCTGCTTTATTTTTCCCCTCTTGGAATTTATCTTGGACATGTTGTTTCAATATGAGACAATCAGCTGAGCTCTCTTTGGAATGTCCCCAGAGAGGAGAAACAGCCTCCCAGTAGGGTAATATGTTCAGCAGAACACTAAAATGCATTTTTGAACATCTGCGTTCTATTTATGCCTCCAGAGTACTTCCCATCAGCTTTAGGGGAATCAAAAGATGCTTTGAAAGATGCTCACCAATTCTTCATGCTTCACTGTAATTTGCAAGAGAGCTTGCTCTTTTAAGCTGGTTTACTTAAGGCATGTGATTGCTGTAGACCAAACATCACAAACCTATGGTCCTTCATAATGAAAGGAATCCTTTTATTGACCTGCTATTTGTAGATGTCTTAATAGGTTCTACTGATTAATCTTTCAGATACATTTTTTAGTTGTCACTAAGGAAAAGCTGTCACCAAAGAAAACACATCTGCTCAGGATGTTCAAGGAAGGAGTGATATATTAGGTTTTATTAAGAAGTGATAATAAAGGCCACACTACATGTTAGGTTGGGAGTTCTACAATTGGAGTGCCTCATGAAATTTCTTCTAAAAAGTTGTGTGTGGTGTTTGTGTGATTTGGATCATTGTGCGTGACTTAAATTGTTCCTCTACTCTGCTCTATTTCACAGAGGAGAAACTATACAAGCACAACTTTGTGGTTGCATGTTTTTCTTCTGCACTTAAGCACAGCTCAGGGAAGAGTGATTTGTCTTGGGTCCATGATGCAGATGGACATGTGTGACTAGTTTTTGGAGAAGAAAAGTGCACTGGGAGATCCAGCCGCAAAACTATAATGTAAGATGGAGTTTGAATAAAAGAATATACTGTACTGTGAAATGCTAAAGAATGACACCAATTAATATACCACAGGGATGTTAATTTGTGATGGATGAATCTTGAGCTGAAGCAGGGTGAATCATAGGGAGTTGGGGCTTGTTGGAAGTAAAGGAGCATCTGTACAAGGCAGCATAAGTCAAATTATTTCTGGTTACTTGGTGATTCTGACATAAGAAAATGTTGAAGAGAGGCAACTAGCAAAGAAAAATTAAATGGCTCTAAGCTTACCATATAAGGACAAACACCTAAGTCAAGTGATGAGATAAGGGGTAACAAATATCCAGTAGTGGGGTGTTGCCACTCACCTAACCTCTGGTCAACTGTGTCACTGTAGCTTACTAGGAGGTAGAGTGGAAGGGGCAAGGCAGCTGTGAGGTTGGCATGGTGCAAATGCACTGGCATAGCCAATCTGGTGCTCCCACTGGTGCATCTACACTGACCTCACTCCCACCTTGCCCTTGCCCCTCCCCCTCTATGTCCCAGTAAGCAGCAGTGACAGAAGTGACTGCAGGTCAGGTGAGCAGTGCCACCCCACCCACACCATCCACTATTGCAAATACCAGACGGGGGAGGGAGAGATCTGTTATGGCGGGCAGGTCAACACTGTAATCCAAGGGAACAATTTTACCTAGAAAGTTACGTAATCCTTTTTAGTTCTCTCCCCTGCAAATTCCACCCACTTCTGTCAAAAAGAGGAAAAAACCACGATAGCTGTTTTATAAATTTACCAATAGTAAATGGAGTGAGGAGTATGGAAATGGGCCCTAAATTTTATGAGCTGCTGTTACAGGAAAATCACTGTAGCTATCTTTTTAAAATTTGGCAAGCTTCATTCTCTTAGAAGAAATGATGAAAGCACTTTAGATCAAGGTGGGCTGTTTCCCAAAGTGTTAGATCATGATCTAAACCAAATTTTGTGGTCTGTATACACCCCTAATATTCATGCAAAGTTTCATCTGCCCTGTGAAGAATAATGGAATCTCATTGCTGAATTTATCAGTCTTGAAGGTAACATATTAAAACTGATGAGCCTTTTTTCTATGCTTCATGGCAAATATCTCAGCCAGGTTGTTGGCTAGTTTAATTCTGCTTGATAAAAGAAAAGAAAGACTGCAAAAAAAAAAAAAAAGTTTGGATTTTTTTAATATAAAAAAGAATACATTTTCATTAATTCAGTCAAATGTAAAACAGACTATTAAAACACACACTCACACTCACACACACTCCTTGAACAAATAACCAGGGCCTTGACTTGTGAAATTTCATTCTCATACGGGTGCTGAAGAAGTTCCCATAGTACTGTTATGACTTGTTATCTGTCTTCACAGGATATACTCCCACACACTTTCTTCCAGGGTCCCTGCTTCCTGTGGGTCTTCCCACAGCTGCCAGCAGAGACAGCTTGCGTCTGGAATAGGCTTCATGTAAGCCTGAAGATGCTTATACTCTCTCACTCAACTGAGTGAGTCAACACACAAATGTGGCAGATGTTCAGCATCAGGAGGCAAAAAACCTGCATTTTGCACCATGCAGCAAATTCTTTTTTCTCTGATACCTTTAATTTCCTCTCCGCAGGATGTGGAATAATTTTCCTCTGCTGCTGCCATTCCTGTGAACTCAGGGGTCTGTGAATTTTACAAGGACATTTGCAATGCCATGTCATGTGTGCTCAGACTTAATGAGGCTAAGTTCACTGATGCGAGCTTTTCCTTGTTTTATTTCTTCCCCTCCCTATGGCTGAAAGATGAATGGCAACTCTGATAATATATGACAATTGTGGATTACTTATGCACTTTGCATATGTGAGGTGGCTAGTGACTGAGAAGGCAATTTTTAAACACACCAACAACCAATAATCTGTGGATATTAATGTATGAACCAGTGTTATAGAATCCTACCCACTGTACATAGAAACCCAGTCAGATGGGTGGTTTGTTTGTTTTTATTAAATTATTATTTCCAGGTATTTGAGTACTATCCTGTATAAGATGCTAGCTTTGTAGTATAGAGAATTATACTATGTGCCATGTGGCATCCCACCACCATGTTGCTGACTACTGTTGAAACTTGTTGTTTAGTCGTTTAGTCGTGTCCAACTCTTCATGACCCCATGGACCAGAGCACACCAGGCACTCCTGAAACTTAGTGTAAGCTGATTCAGCTGGACACAGCTCATGGGACAGGTTGAGAAAAAGACACATCTAAACCAAGGAGCATAAACTTTGTATTTTATTCTAGTTTATTATTTTAAGTAAAGTATTCAGACATAGATTTATCCTTTAAAACACAAGTGATATATCAAACCAACAATGTAATGGATGTTATAGTTTCTTTGGGAGATTCATGCTTTGTTATTTTTATTTAAAAAACACCCCCCAACCCACTTTACATTAATTGTAAAGCTAGCTTGATGTTATGCCTTGGGGAATGAGTACTGAGACTTGTGCAAAGCACTTAGACAGTGGCCCTGATCCAAGTCAAGTTCATTAAGACAGGCAGCTCAATCATTTGCTCCCACTACACCACCAGCAGCAGCTGTGCCATAACCACACCAGCAAAGTGTAATCACAATTCTATGCACTCCCAGCAGAAAGAAAGAATAGTGATGTCATGATGGTGGTGGTGATAAAAAATAATACAAAGAAAATATGTGATTTCCTTACTTATTCATTCATTTAAATTATTTAGATAATTCTAAAAGTGTTACCATCCCCCTACCTTAAGGTGATGAGGGATTCAGGGCAGGGCATCAGGGGTTGATGTTAGCATTTGGGCAAGTTCTTGTGGGAAAAGACAGTGTGTTAGGGCAAGGGTAGCTAACCTGTGGCTCCCCAGGTTTTGTTGGATTCCAACTCCCATCTGCCCTAATGAACATGTACAATGGTCAGAGATGATGGGAGCAGGGATCCAACATCATCTTGAGGACCAAAAGTTCACCACCCCCTGGTTTAGTGCTCCCTAGGTTGAAATTGTGCTTGGAAATGGATTAGGAGCCACTATAAGAATCTCAGTTCAGTGTCAAGGGAAAATTTGATGAGCATCCCTTCAATTCCTTCATCCAAGTCATTTATAAAGATGTTGAACAACAACAGGCCCAGGACAGAACCCTGAGGTACCCCACTTGTAACTTTTGTCCAGGATGATGAGGAACCATCAATGAGAACTCTGGGTTCGGTCAGTCAGCCAGCTACAAATCCAAAGCATTCCCATGATTTGTCTGGCATGACTTATTTTTGAGAAACCCATGCTGGGTCTTAGTAATCACAGCGTCCTTTTCTAAGTACTCAGAGACTGACTGCTTAATGATTTGTTCTAAGACTTTTCCTGGTATTGATGTCAAGCTCATGAGTTGGTAGTTACCTTGGTCTTCTCTGCCCAGCCCCCTTGAAGATAGGGACATTTGCCCACCTCCAATCTTTAGGAACCTCATCTGTTCTCCAAGAATTCTCAAAGATTATAGTCAGAGACTTTGAGATTACATCTGCAAGCCTTGCACCCCCTCCCCAACGCCGCTGCCGAAATAAAAGGCCACCATGTAGCCTACTGCCGGGACTCCCACTGCCCTCTCAGGCCCAGCGAGGCGCCCCCCCGGCAAGCGGAAGCAGCAGAGGGGTCTTATGCCCACTCCCCAGCACCACAGCCACTGAAAAACAATCAAAGAAGGCTGGCAAGCAGCCTAGCAGCCTGTAAACAAACAATGCAAAAGACTTACCTCAGCCTGGTTGCTCACTGGAACACATCCTGCTACCTGGAAGATGATCCTGGACGGAAGAAAACCAAGTGAGTCGAAAGGGTCAGCCTCTTTTCTTTGGCCTTAACCCCACCTCTGGCTGGCTGTCCATTGTCCTCCCTGTCCAAGGGCCGGTCAAAGGCCAACCCAAGCAGGTGGGAGGCACCCGCCCAGGTGAACCCCCGCTCAGTGCTGCAAACCCAGCCCACCTGTAGGGAAGGGAGGGCGGAAACTGCCCACCTCCAATCTTTAGGAACCTCACCTGTTCTCCAAGAATTCTCAAAGATCTGCAAGCTCCTTTAGTACCCTTGGGCAGAGCCAATCAAGCCCTGGAGACTGGAATTTGTTTAAAGTAGCTAAGTGTTCCCTTATAGCCTCTTTTCCTATCTTGGGCCGCAGTTCCCTCCTTACATCATATTTTATGTTAACACTAGGTTGGACATTGCTTTCTTTTCCCCTTCCCATTTATTTATTGCAAGTTAGATTCTGAACAACTCAAAAGCTGCTGATATTTGCTTCCGTTAACATTGGACCAGCCTCCAAAATACTAAAACACATGCATGGTACTTGACCCTCAAATCTGAAAAGGGAGTGAGAGCACTTGGCAATCACCTCTGTCACCTTCTTTATGCATAATGGCAACCTACCAATACTATTCTTGGGTATAGTGTACCTGTCTTTGGCCAGAACTTCATAATCCTTATTTGTCCAGCTATTTTACGAGAATACCAAAAAAGAATTTGGCTACTCACATTAAGAAGGAAAGGATGAATGGTTAGGCTGGTTTTCTTGTAGCAAAGGATCATATTACAGGTGGAATCTTGGGGTTGCCTGGTCCAAAATCAGACAATTATTCTTTATTTCTAATCCTTCGAACAGAACCTTACATAAAATGTACACTGAGGAAGAGCTTTGCCAGGTCAAGCAATACTCTGTAAATCACACATGCATGGCTTGAGCTCACACTTATTTTACAAATGAGTGGACTGCATATTTTTCATGCGAAGTATAAATGCTCCCTCATAGTAGAAAAACATTAGCTTCCATGAAAGGGCAAGTGATCTGCATCTAACAGAGGTCCCTCTAGCATATGCAGTTTTTTATATTCAGAAATTATTTACATCCCAAATAATAGCTGCTGCTGCTGCTGCTGCTGCTGCTGAAGCCGCTTTCTCTTCTCAAGATGCTCCTGCCCTGTGAAAAAGAGAGTTGTGTTTTGATGAAGTCTCTCTGTATACAGGAATGTGAGCATTAATTAAACACAGACAGCAAGAGGTCTCTTCAGGTGGCATTTGAGTGAATGGCTTCCAGAAAGATAATTAACAAACTTCACATAAAAAAGAAACTGTTTTCTCACACGCTGAGCTAGATTAGTAGATGAGGGCAGCAATGTCCTGGAAAGGAGGTATGTAAACAAGAAAAGGTAGCAGTGTTAGGTTTGTGGTGAACTGGGTTTGTTAGCGACATAAACAGCATGAAGAAGACTTCTAAACAAAATCTCCAACTGATCAGTGGAGCCGACCCACCACAGGCCTTCGATGGTGCAGAGAAAATAACTTCACATTTTCAGAGGACACTAGTGTGTCTGTAACAGCAGGGATCCTCAGATTTTATTGTCACTGTGTAATTGTCACTGTTGTTGCCACCAGATGTAATTTTCTTGGGTGAGCTGGGGCTGTAGATACATTTCTTTTCAGCTTGTATATTGGAAGCAGTTTGGTCTGGCTTTCATGCTGTCTCTAACACTGTTTTTGCTAGTGATAATTGAATCCATTTGGACATTTCCCATGCCTGTAATTCCAGTGTAAAAACTATATTGCCTAGAATCAACATTCAGGTTAAAAACGGAAGTAGATTGAAACATGATGCTTTACCTGGGCTTCTGCTAACTGCTCCAGACTTTTATCCTTGTGCAGAGCACTTAAGCATGAACTTAAGCATTTCAGAAGTCCATCTGAAATTGACTAAACCACATCTTAGGCAACAGAATAACATAGATGCTTAAAATGGGTCATAGAAACACATATTTATGACTAAATATGTGGCCTGTTTTAGAGACATCGTGTCTCCGCAGTACTGATCCAAATTGGCATATTTGAACATTGGATAACAAGAAGTGACTTCCTAAATAATGGATTACATGGCTGAAGCTAGGCACTCACTACTAGGAAACATATTTATTTATCTGTTTCAACGCTTACATCCCACATTTTACTAATAAATTCAAGGCAGTCTACCAAAATTAAAACAAATAAAGCAACAATTCATACATGTAAGACAAACAGCATTTAAAGCACTATGCTACCATAATGGACATGGCTTCCTTCAAAGATTTCTGGGAGCTGTAGTTTCTTAAGGGTACTGGAAGTTGTTAGGAGACCGCTAGTCCTTTCACAGAGCTACAGAATTCAGGTTCCCTGGGCAGAGGAATTGATTGTTAAACCACTCTTGAGAATGCCATGACTGTTTAAAGTGGTATCATGGTGCTTTAAATGTATGATGTGAAGGTAGCCTTAGATTTGCAATTTTACCTCCATAGCTTGATGTCCTGTACAACGGCCATGTTTGGTAGAGAACAGGCCTGCTTCCTGCAGCCATTGACTGTGTGAGTTCCTATGGGGATCTCTCTAGCAAAAATGATCCAGCAGGATTTGGCTCTGCCAGCCAGCAGCTGACAGGCAGCAGACCGAAAGCCTGCTTCCCCTTGCCAATCAGGGAGTGCACTTTAAGGTTCTTGATTGTGCATTGGGAGCTGCGTCTTTACCTGCCTCACACCTAACATTGCATATGATGTCAGATGTGGGGCAGGTGAGTGTGGTTTGGGGAAAACAGCCTTGTGGGCCAAATTTGAACCTTGGGACAGGGCATATTTGGCCCATGGATGAGAGGTTCCTCACCCCTCTTGAACCTCTAGTGAAGCAGGCTCACCACATTCGACCTGATCCAGCTAACTGTCATATGATTGTGGGAGCATGCTTCTGTGCTTCTATCCCTAGCTGAATGGGCTATTGCAAGTGCACAGATGATTTCTGAGCCGCATTGACCAGCCCCAGGCAATGCACACCTAATCTGATTTAAATTGCAATTGCTGTTTGGATCAGGGAGCAGGATTAGTCTCCCTGCTCTTTCCTTCCTGCCAAAGAGCTGATAAACACAATTCAGAGTATCTGCATCTGGGTCCTGGTGTTTTGTAGCTTGTTTTTAGTTTTTCTGTGTAAGGCTTATTCTCTGCTTAGTTACCAGCATTGAAGCTGATCTGGGTAGAATGAAGCTTAGTTCTGTTATACTGTACAGTGGTACCTTGGGTTACATACGCTTCAGGTTACAGACTCCGCTAATCCAGAAATAGTACCTCAGGTTAAGAACTTTGCTTCAGGATGAGAACAGAAATCGTGTGGCGGCAGCGCAGTGGTGGTGGGAGGCCCCATTAGCTAAAGTGGTGCTTCAGGTTAAGAACAGTTTCAGGTTAAGACCGGACCTCCGGAATGAATTAAGTACGTAACCAGAGGTACCACTGTATAGCTACTTCTGTTATATAGTCTGAATGCATAAACATAGTGTGGTGGTATATTTTAACAACTGGGCTGCAAATACTTCTCCTTTTTCATATGTTAGGGAGATAGACTTCAGATACCTTTGACACAAACAAAGGTATTCTGATGAGACTGCAAGCCAAGCATTTGTGCAGCTTTTCACCACCAACAGAATTACTGTGCACTAAAATAACCAAAAAAGGGAGATAGTAATAGAAAGAAAGCAGGCATCATATGTGATGGATTAGGGTGTGTGGGGGGGGACCAGCTTAGGAAGTTTAGAGTTCCTATCAGAGCGAGACCAGGAACTGAATCAGAAGCTGAAATGACTGTGATGCTGAATTGAACTGGGTTTCCCAGTGGTTTACTGGCAGAGATGGAGATCAGGTACTATGGATGATGGTTCTGGATTTTGCAAGAAATAAAATGGATTGCATCCACTTCTCTCTGTCTCCAGTAAAGCTAGGGCAGAAGCAGCAGCTAATGAATATGAAGAACCATCCCAGGGTTAATTTTGTGTTGAGTTGCTATACCACTGATTTTGGCCATAGAGAAATAAACTGTGATGTTACAGTCAAGCAGCAAACCTGAACATTTCATGGAAGTGGGTTTGATGTCATAGAAGAACTTTTTGCACAAATATATGACAGAACAAGCTTAATGATGAAATCATAGCAGCATGTTTTGCTGATAATAAGTTATTATAATTCTATCAGACTCATAAAGAGTAAGAGGTCAATTCCATTTTTGCCTCATTTAGGAAATATCAAACCCACCATATTAATGTAGATTTTTATTATGCTGTTATTTTGAGGACTAACAGACTGAAACACTGTTAGGGCCTAGTGGTTAAGAACCTGAGCAATGAACTGGATCCAGATTCAGTCACGAACCCACTGGGTGGCTTTCGACAAGGGTCTTCTCTCTGCCTCTGACTGCCATCTGTGAAATGTAGATCACAATATCAGCCTCCTTAGCAGTTTTTGTAGGATAATGGAGATAATAGATATGAAGCACCTGAAGCACTAAGGGTGTGTGTGGAAATAATAGAAAAGAAACTTATTCTTAGTGTTACTTCCATGTTGCAAACCTTTGAAGGTTTCTATAAGGTTTTAAAGTTAAACCTTAAAAAGGAAAAACAAATCTGTATGAAAAAAATGTGCAAAGAGAAGAAAGATGGGACCTTTGCAGTCAGGATGACTGTGTTTGATGGAAAGATCTGTTTTTGATTAACATGCCAAAAAGCACTTAGGTTGAAAAATTTACTAGATGCTTTGAAAGGCAAACCATTTAGAAATATGTCATAGAGTCAGTCCTGGGAATGATTTAAAAGCCAGTGTTCTCTTCCCATTCAAAAATAGAGGTGGCTGTTTCTACCTTTTTAGTGTGTCATTTGCTAAATAATAGAAATAATAATAGAAATAATAACACCAGTGCTCTGAAAACCAAAATACTTGATAAGCATTTGGTGAAATTTGTTAGCCTAGGCCAGTGACTGCCAACATGGCACCCATGGGCACACATTTGCCCATAAAGGCCTTCTCTGGCTTCAAGGAAGCATTCTGTTGTAGCAAACAGAGTATGCTCAGGTGCGTGCTTGGTTGCAGTGTGGTGTGGTTCCCCCAGCAGTTTCTCTGGTTTGCAGATGTGCCCATAAGGTCAAAAAAGGTGGTGTCCCCAGTCTAGGCATTATAAATGTTTGCAATGGCATATGGCAGTATAATATATTGATTGGTTTGGTTGGCATCCCTCTGTCTTGGGAGACAATGGAGCAGTGCGCCTTTGGGAGTGAAGTCAAAGGACAATGTAAACTGGCATTTGCCTGGTGCTTTTGCCAAGTGCTACCATGATCAGCCGATGATTGGCACTTGCAGAGCCCTGTGCCTCTTCAGATGCTCTAGCGAGTTCTTGAAGGGGAATTCCTTAATGCAGCAGATCCCAGTGGAACAATCAGGGGCTCACTTTGAGCTCCTGATTCTTCCTTTTGAGCCATGTCCTTACCTGCTCCACATCTGACATCACATGTGGGCATAGGTTTTTGGGGGGGAATGGCCCCATTGGCCAAATTGGGACCCATGCTAGACCTAAGCAGGCCACAGGTGGGATGCTTCCACCCCTGCAGATAAACTTGCAGATACAGGTGTGTAGCAAAGGTGGAGGTATGAAGGCACCATCTGCTGAAAACCACTATAAGTCATGCACTAGGGCTCAGATGCAGACTCAGATTCTCTCCTGTCCTTAAGACAGTATTTCTCAATTCACTCTAGATGATCTTTTCCCAGCTTGGGTTTCCAGACATTGTTGTGGGCTTGTCATCTGCTTTGGTACCTCATCAAGCAGAGCAGCTGAACTAGTTTAAGTTCTCAGCAGCAATGAGAAGTTCACCAGAGACAATAAATCATTGACATAATGAATTTCTGGCTAGTATGTGAGGTGATTCAGAAATATATATCTCAGCAGATTGCAGCAATCTGTGGCATTCCCATCAGGTGATGAATACTCTGTTGGAACACACAATTCACATGAAGAGAACAAGCAAACGGAAAATAAGACATGCAGTATGGGAAAAAATAGCATTTTAGTATATTTTTAGGACATTAAAAGCATATATCTGTTTGGATTGCTCATGAAAGATGTAAGTGGCAACTTTTCTCTCAGGAAACAAACATGCTTGCACATTCCATAAAGAAAAGAGCTGATTGCCAATGCCACTTAATCCTGCCTGGAATTAATATCAAATCCATACATATCATCAGAAAACTTATTTGAATAGTGTGTTTTGAAGTATTTAAATAAAATGAAGTACTGCAATTAGTGATCCCACAGCCACTCTGCTGCTGAACAATGAGCTTTGATTTATTAAAGTTATATCTCACCTTTACCCCATTATGGAGATAATGGTGATACACAACCAGTCTCACATCAAGGCACTGACCAGACCCAGACTCCTTAGCTTCAGCATGCATGCTGTTTGTGTCATACGAATATAAGGAAAGTCTTGCTGAATCACCCCAAATGCTAATCTAGTCCAGCATCCTGTTCTCACAGTAGCCAATCAGATACCTAAGGATACCACAGGCAAGGACCTGAGTACAATAGGCTGTCCCCACCTGACCCTTAAGAACATGCTGTTGAAAGCAACCTAACACAAACTGAAGGTTTTCAGCTAAGCTAGTTATGGGCCACCTTCCTCCATTCTTCTAGGCTTGGCTTGTAATTGGTTTTTTAATTGCTTTTTGGGAGAATCCTGAAAAAAACTCCAACTCTTGGGATTTTCTGAGTTCTCTCCAAGAAAGTTCATGAAACAAAACATAAGGGAGCTCTTAAGATGATTTAGCACTGAAAAGAGAACCTGGTGTAAGCTTCTCCTAACCCTAGCTGCTTCCAATTTAACTGCATTGCAAGGGGTTGGACTGGATGACTCTTAGGGTCCTTTCCAGCGCTACAATTCATAGAGCATGGAAAACTATGTTTCCCACACCAGTAAATGCCTTTTATGAATTTAAACATTTGGTAAAAGCATCACAGAATCTTTTGGCACCTTAAAAGCTACCAAATTAATCTACAGTGGTACCTCGGGTTACCTACACTTCAGGTTACAGACTCTGCTAACCCAGAAATAGTACCTCAGGTTAATAACTTTGCTTCAGGATGGGAACAGAAATCGTGCTGCGGCAGCAGGAGGCCCCATTAACTAAAGTGGTATCTCAGGTTAAGAACAGTTTCAGGTTAAGAACGGACCTCCGGAACGAATTAAGTTCTTAACCCGAGGTACCACCTGATAAGGCAAATTCTGAAATGAAGGAACCTTCTTCAAAAGGGGGCATCTGGAAGTCTTAGCAATGGGAACAAGAGAATGGAGCATCAAATGCAATTGTTTCACAATAACTATCATCTTAAAAAGGGGATAAAAAGAATCAATACAGCACAACTGGATTAATTTAGACACACTTCTGGTTAGTCCTTAGCCCTGCTGACCCAAATCAGGAAACCATGATTGCTTGGGTCACCAAACTAAAACCATTATCCTCCCAAAGCAGACAATGCTGTGATTTATTATTGCTTCATATGAAAACACTTGTCAGGCAGTTGGTAAACTGCTGTGTCTGCAAAGCTAGATGATAATCTTATTTTGAAGCTTCTTGAAATGCTTGCTCAAAAAAACCAAAAAAACACCTATATAAATATTTTTTAACTAACTTGACAGATTTTCCTTTTTTTGGAAGGGGAAATTGAGTGAAAATATTAACATCAGGCATAATAAAAGACTGCAGTGCTGAGCACGCTTACAAAATGGTAAATTCAAGTGCATTCAGTAAGATGTCTTCTGAGTTAACATCCTTCTTCTTCTTCATCATTTACATTTATTCCCCAACTTTTCCTGTTACTCTAACATTCTCAACTCTCTCAATAAAAACAGATCTTCTTCCATGAGAGTCTGACTTAGGGCTAACCCAGGAGTGGGGACCCTGTGACCCACCAGATGTTATTATTTTTATTAGTATCATTAATTTATTAATCACCTTCTACCCAACTGATTGAAGGTGGTATACAATAAACACAATTTAGAACATTAAAAAAACAGCAGATACATTTAAAACAGTTCAAAAGCAATTCAAATGAACCACAACTCCCATCAGCCCTAGACAGCACGAGCAATGGGCAGGGATGATGGAAGTTGTTGTTCAGCTATATCTGAGCTAACCTAACCATTCTAGTCTTCCCTGCATGAAAGCACTTTGTGAATGTAGCTTTTCCATTTGAGAAATGTGTTAGCCTCTTTGCTTCTCTCTGTTCCACTGTATTCTGCTGCTTGTGGACAACTTAGAGGTGTCCGCTGAAATGCTTTGGCTCCTTAGACTTATCGTCTTGCAGTTGGAGTGGG
Organism: Podarcis tiliguerta; assembly: GCF_965153285.1. Lineage (NCBI taxonomy): Eukaryota > Metazoa > Chordata > Lepidosauria > Squamata > Lacertidae > Podarcis > Podarcis tiliguerta. The sequence continues at coordinate 39,624,824 of NC_139540.1, read as the reverse complement.
TTGGTGAAATTGGGGATGTAGCAAACATGATTCATTAAAAAAAAAATCCCTCAAGTCCTGGGACAAATTCTATGGGATTCCCACGTTTATTATGTGGGAAAGTGTTGAACATCTTGTATGCATTATTTTTTTTCAGGCTTGGACTCTCTAACTCCCCGTCTGCTATGCTATTGGTTCCTATTAGGTATTGCTGCAAGGGTGGGGAACCTCTAGGGCCACGTTGCCAATTTTAAATTGCCAAGCGACCCATGCCAAAAAACATACATGAGCATTGTTCTTCCACAAGAACTCATGCAAACATGTGCATTCTCCCCTTCTCTCTTTGACAAGAGTTGGAAATGGATTTGGGAGTATGAGGAACTAGGGTGGAGTTGCAGGGGGCGGGGGTAGAAAGAAGGAAGAGCCAGATTTCCCTGGCTGGTAAATCAGAGCAATTACTTTATTTAAAAAAGGGAAATTTGGAAATTGTGAGCTGGTAGGTAGAAAGTGTGCCAGGTCCAGTAGGGTTGGGCCCTTTGGCAAAATGTCTTCAGAGGCCTCCTCGCTGCTGCTGTTGCCACCACTACCCATTTGCTTGCCCCATTCCTCTAGGCCTGGTCCAAGGGAAAAGGGCAAGCCAAACCAAGAAAGCCTCTTGTCTTGTGGTTTACTCAGAGCAGGCAGTGATGGGAATGTGGTGGAAGAAGAGGAGAAGCAGGGCCAGGGAGCTCAAGAGACTGGCAGTGGGCCCCTGGTGGGGCATAGAGACATTGCCAGTGATACCGACTCCAGAGGCACACTCTATTTAGAAACATACTAATATCCTGTGGTAGATTTACATTCTTATGAGTGTGTGAACCTTTTGTATGCAGTGATTCAGCTATGCCTGGATATTGGGACCTAAGTCCCGGGCACCACAGCCTAGCCCCCCAGTGATCACTCAGAGAATGGCAGACAATGGGGGCAGTGGAAAGCACATCTGGCATCAGCTCTGGGCTGCCAAGCACATGCTGGAACCCTCAGAGGCCAACATTGGTCAATGTAGCAGACATTTTGAAAATAAGAAGCATTGGGGGAGATGGGTAGCCAGCAAGGCAAGTACATGCTTACAGATCCTCATTTTATTATTTTTATTATCCTTTTCTGCAACAAAATGGGGCTTATTTCCAAGTAAATTATGCTGGCTGTTTGCCATAATAAACATGATAAACATATTTACAAGTAAACGGGATCTCAGGGTAGCAGAAGCAAATCCTATTTTTTGGTATAATTATGTTACTATGCTTAAGTCAATTTAAAATGCAAACCTGGGCATGCATTACAACAAAAATCAGGGCTTGCACACTGTTTTCTGTTATTGCTCTAACAGGTCAGGAATGTAGAAGGAGTTGTAAAACATGGAATTGAGGAGGAGAGAGAAGAGAAAGGTTAATTATCTGCATCCCAAATGAAGTAAAATATATGGCTATCTAAAGCTCCCCCTCCCTATTAGACCATTAAGTTCAGGGTCTAAAATTACCTTTCTGCACCACTGTCCATATGTGCTCAGTGTACATTCCAATATTTTATTTCTAATTCCATAATCATTGCCATCAAGCACTATGTGGGCAACATACTGATATAAAAAACCAATGATTTACCTATTTACTCTTTCCCAAGGGCAGCGCTGAGTCTAAGGCCAATTGCTCTGCTCTCAGACATCATGCTAGGTAAAAGTCAATCCATCAGTGAGTGATCCAGTTGACACGTGCTGGTCCTGCAGTGTTTAAAGTGACATTTCATGGACAATGGGGTTAAATGCTGCTGAAAGATTGGATGGAGACATTTTCCTCTGTTAATTTTAATTCAAACACATAGCACTGGGTGAGTGACTATGGTCACGTAAGTTCTAAGACCAAAGGTGTATTCAGGACCTGATTTTGATTTAGGTGCCACTGGAGTGGTGACCTGATGAGCTTCAATTTTACATCTCTTAATCAGCTGGCTATGACATTGGTGTCAATAACTGATTTATTCAGGAGCTCAATCAATCAATCAATTTCTTTATTCGACCGATAGTCAGAAATAAAACATTACACAATAATTATAGTCTATAACATCATAGGGGTACATAAATAAGGTAGGGCCACAGTACTAGACCTCTCACAGATAACCCACATCAAGGCATTTATTCAGGAGCTACACTATCACAGATTTAAGTTGTTAGGAAATGTACCTTATGCATCCCCCTCCCCCCAAGCTGGTCTTCATCAGTCAGCAAATATATGTATGGATAGTGCAAATCAGAACTGATCAACATATTTTGTACCACATTGTGTGATACAAATAGGAGCTGATTGGTGCTTAAGAAGGAAGGACTATATGGGCCAAACATTTCCCATACCTGTTTTATACCCTTTGTCATCAAATCACTGCTCCCTGAGTCATGCAAAAAGTTAAAATAAACAAACACAAATATTAAAATGAACAGACATAAAAAATAAACATAAAGTACAATAAAGTTAATTTTGAAGACAGAGGTAATTATTTTATATTGTTAATGTAGTCCAGCTTTCATTTTGCAAGAAGTCTAGGGAACCAAACCCTTTATTAATAGAACTTTCCCATGTTAAGGGATCACCTGACACTATTTCCCCCTTGATATTGTGAAACAGAGTTCTTGGTATTGCTCTGAATGTATCATTCCCATGAAGCCCTGCCCTTTATATTAGGGTTGAATAATTAGATCACAAGGTTTAGCATCGTGATGCAACCTGCTAGCGTTGTGCACATATATTATCACTTAAGAAAAGGCCACCTTAAGTCTAGTGCAGCACCAATTTCTTTTTTTCCCTTGGGAATAGTTCTAAGGGTGGTGTCACTCTTTCGGTGTGTGACTTCTCTGTCATCATTTAACAAGCCTAACCTGAAGACAACAGGCTGCATTGTAAGACCAGGCTTTGATTTTGCAAATTCATACACATACAAATAAGTACACGCAAACACTGCCCTTAAGAACACTCCTTTTTACTCATGGGCAAACTACTGGTGAAGCAAAATCCAGCCCTTTTTGTGTTTCAAAGAATTTGTCACTGCAATACAAATAAATTAAAACACAAAAGAATAACCCAAACATACTACACACCTATTTATTTAATGACACAGTCATACCTTTTGGGTTAACATTCACAAACCTGATGACATGCCAAAGGTTGCAATCCCAGCTGCAGTAGATTGGGGCACTCAGACAGGTTTTTTTTTTTATATATATAAATGTACATTAATCCTTCTATATAGCACTGAAAGCTAATGGGAAAAGTCAGAAGTTAGCATCTCATGTAAAGCTGGATGCAATTAAGCCTGTTGATTTTTCTGGGCCTAAACATGGCTCCTGGGTTGTGGCTGGATAATTTTATTTATTTTTTAATCATCTTGCCATGCAGCGTGGTCACTTCTTTCTGAAAACTAAAATTCATGTTGCTTGGGCATAGTCTGTTGTGCAGTCTCAAAGTGCCATCATGCTGTCTCTATGGCAGAACATTGCCCTGGGACTGACCGTTCTGTGAACTGACATAACACACGACAGTACAATTTTTAAATGAATAGGACTTCACCAATTAATGTGACCCTTAAAGCACTTCCAGGACCCCATAACAAAAGTGATAGGATGTCAGTTCTTCAAAGCAGCTTTTAGATGCCCACTTCAAAAGCAGGTGTGGCTCTTCAGAAGTTGCTGAACTACAGGTTCCATCACCTCTGGCCTTTGACGATACTTGCTGGGGCTGATAGAAGTTGTAGTTCCATGCCATGACCTAATTGCCCTGAGATATTTTACCATCTCTAGAGTGATGTAAATTTTCCATGTTAGGACAAGTAAGTTCTTTGCTCCTAAATGCCAGAGTTGTTAAGCACCTGCACTTTTCACTAATGCCAAATCAATTCATACAAGTTAGAATGCCTGTTGGGTATCAGTGGCAAAACATCAGTTGCTAGTATGGCTTTTGTTGTATGTATACTCTGATTCAGCAGCCCTCAATTCCCCACTTTGCTGCTCCCCAGTGTGTCCTGGGCACCTTTGCTAGAAGTACTGATAAGAGGATAAGCAATATGCTAAAGAAAACACTCCAATATCTCTGTGTTGTTATTTATTAGGTGTTTTAATAGTCAGTTAAATGGACATTTATATATTGACCATACATTTGACAAGCATCCATGTTTGCTGCAAGCTTAATTCCCTTTGGGCCATAGTAGCTGATCAGAGACCCCCGTAGCTTCATGCACATTCATGGCATGTTGCTGAACTTTGATAACATTTGTCTCACTGTGTGGCCAGATGCCCCCGAGTTCTGGTTGTCCATGTGGATGCATTCACTGTATGGTGGGATTATAAGTAACCATCACAGTGCAAATGGTTACAGCATATGAACTACCTTGAAAATCTCATTAATAAGGGATTTTATTTTAAGGCTGAGATGGATAAATTAAAGCTGGCTAATTTGACCACCCCCAATTATTCCAGAAGTTAGAATATATGGGTTATTATTATATTTGCTAACTTGTGCCTGTTTACAGCAGGAGTGGGATGCCAGACGTTAAAGGTAAAGGGACCCCTGACCATTAGGTCCAGTCGCGGATGACTCTGGGGTTGTGGCGCTCATCTCGCTCTATGGGCCGAGGGAGCCAGCGTAGAGCTTCCGGGTCATGTGGCCAGCATGACTAAGCCGCTTCTGGTGAACCAGAGCAGCGCACGGAAACACCGTTTACCTTCCCGCTGGAGTGGTACCTATTTATCTACTTGCACTTTTGATGTGTTTTCAAACTGCTAGGTTGGCAGGAGCAGGGACCAAGCAACGGGAGCTCACCCCATTGCAGGGATTCGAACTGCCAACCTTCTGATCGGCAAGCCCTAGGCTATGTGGTTTAACCCACAGCGCCACCTAACGCCAGATGTTGCTGGACTATATCTCCCATCATCTCTGACCATTGGCCACATTTTCTGAGGTTAACAGAAGTTGGATGTTGACATCTTGGAGGGCCATAGGTTCTCCGCGGGTTACAGAACATGGCAGTAATTGGGAAAAAGTTGTCTGATTCTCCTCTGCAATATGGACCAATTAACTTTATTTTAAGACTTCTTGTCCTTGTCACATTCTGCCTGTCATTTGCAGACACATTTTACTTTGAAATAATAATGTGTAAGTTACCAGTCCTATACACATGTACCTGAAAGTAAGCCCCAGTGATCTGAAACAAAACCCAAAACGTCATATTGCTGCTTCCTATCATGAGCTTCCAGAATAGAATGTGACAGATCTCCAAATATGTAAATCTGTTCACATTACACAGCGAGACTGGACTTCTTAGAATAAAATTCCAGCAGAGATATTGGATTCCTGCATGGCTCTCAACATTACTGTTTTTTTGTGGGTGGGTGGGGAGTTGTGTCTGTTACTTTTGCATATTTATAACCTACGGTAATTGCTAAGAAACGAGTGGTAGATATGGGGGGGGGGGACTGCTCTCCTTGAGGTTAGTATAAGGCTGCTGCAGTTCCTTAGCCCTGCGAAAAGGATGGCAAAAGTACCCTTGGTGATAAGCCAGAAGCCATGCTATAGACATTAGGAGACTTGCGCTCGGGATATAAGCTTTGAAAGAAATGAGGCTTTAATTGGTGAAGAATGTCTAAAAGTGAAGGCAGGAGGCCAAATGGAGCCCTGGGTGTAACTTGAGCGATTCAAATGGAGTTTGAGATGAATCGGACTCTGTGCGTGTGAGTGTGTGTATGTGTGGAAGAGAATTGACGTAAACTTCCTGTGAGAACGCTGTGTTCGGTGGCCAGGCTTTGCTGAGTAACAGAGAAAGGAGTCAGAGCTGTGATTATTTGCACTGACCAGGGCTTGTCTGGCCGGGGCTGTGCTGTCTCCGCACAGTTGGACTAGATCACGCTTGACACAGTCGGAGAGGGAGAGAGCAACTTGTGGCTCCAGCATGTCGGCCCGCTAGGCAGGTTGATGAATGTTCTGAGCTTTAAGAGCTTGCCACCCAGGCCAGGCCAGCCCATCCACAATGAGTTACAGTTTCCCGATTTCCCTCCCAACGCCTCCTGCCCCCCTCCTTTCCCTCTCCACCACGACTGCTCTCCACATAAACACTGCTACTCTATCTTCAAAGCCCAGTCATCATGTCACTGTGTCAGTTCAGAGCAGACTGGAATCACCCTGCTGGAAAGCACTGGCCAAGCCTCTCCAAATAAACAGGATTAGACAAAATCTTTTCTTTTCTGTTTTCCAGTTTGAGGGTGCTTCTCTCTCTCCTCAGTTCTTGTTGAGTGGGGTGTTTTACCCCCCCTTTTCCTCCCTGAAAAATCAGGTGTGTGGGTGGGTGGGTGGGGGGGAACACAGGACAATGTAGGTTTGACGTGAAATATTTCACTGGCGATGGTGACACATTCCCTGTTGACGCCTCTTCCCAGAGGTTAGGTTGTGCCTCCTCCTGAGAATCTTTTCCGCAGGGGAGAGATGTCTGTGGGAAGGAAGCCTTGAGGGATTGCACAAGGCTGTCATCTCCCAGGGAAAAATGTGCTTTATTTCAGTGTTGTTCCCACCAGCATCTTTCCCGTTCCATGCATCTGGTTTCATTTTCTCCACAATGGTAGTTTCAAGCTATTTTCTCTTCTTTTCACATCTCCCCCCACCCTCTGACCCATCCAGAAACGATGAATTTCATCTGTGCTTGAAACAGGCTGAGAAACAATAAAAAAGTTGTGGGTGCCAGGGGAAGATTGCTCTACAAACCACCACTAATTCCACAAGTCTTCTCTGCAAATAATTAGCAATAAAACCTTGCATTAAAACAATTTCTATGATGTGAAAACACTGCGCACCACACTCAGATGAGTGGATGAACTCAGGATGTGGCTTTTTAATTGTGTGAGATAAATGCTCACATTTTAAGCTGCATGGTGTGGTTGATTCAACAAGGATAGATTTCCCTAGTAAAGTTTAGTGTCCCCCCTACAGATTTCTTTTCTTTTTTTTTTTAGTTTGGAAGATTATCTTCATTATATACTTATATACTTCATTATATACTTCAGTATATACATTATATACTAAAGTATATACTTCATTATATACTTTAGCAATATTGGTTAAAGAAGACACATACCAGTTACTGCAATATGAAATAAACTATTAGTGTTGATGCTGACTATGCTTGTTCGGTCCTGAAGAAAACTTTAAGAGACAAAAGGTTGAGTCATTTCTAGATGGTTACAGACATCACTGTTACAGTCATGCTGAATTTCCTAGCCTATGACAATTTTGGAGTACATCGTGTCAGGCACCTGCCAATGAAAATACAGGTGCTTCTCAGATCTTTTTGACAGACTGAGTTGTTGAAACTAACTTTTGATAGATATAGACTCATTTTTAATTGTTTGCTTAATTGTATGTTTTAATTCAGGATGTTTTAATGTCATTGTGCATTTTAACTATGTGTGGGTTTTTTTTAGTTGTAAACCACTAAGAAACTATTTTGACATATAAGTGATATAAAAATTAAATGACATCAATAGGCTTGCCATACATCTGGAAATTTCTGGACATGTAAGGAAATTGGATGCCTAAAATGGCGTCCAGTGGAAATCTCTTTTCTGGGTTTTTTCTGGGTTGTTTTTTTCAATCAATCAATAAAAGTAATAATAAGCTAAAACCAAATTAAAACAAATGACAGCTTCTATATGTTTGAATAGGTTTGCCTAAACAATAATGTTTTTAGCAAGTGCTTAGAACAGTACAGCAAAGCCACTTGTCTGATGTCAATAAGCAGGGAGTTCCAAAGTGAGTGTGCACACTAAACGATCAATGTCTTAAGAGCATGGAATGAGTATTACAGTATGTGTTGCCTGTAACCTTGCCAGTTCTGCAGACAGGTGAGCAAATATTTGTAGCAACCCCATCCCCATTCCACCCCAGGTCCCTGTATCTCCACATCCTGGCACCATTCTCAAATGTTAGTGTCTTTCTTTATTTCTTCCAGCTATTATGACAAAGCTTTCCCTGCTGGGTAACATAATTACATTTCTGGTCACCACTGGTATTGGAGATCATATATTCACTATGTGTGCAGAAGGAAGAAATGTAAAAATAACACGTGATCTTTCTGACTTCTGGTCATAATCTTAACTATATAACAATGTAACATTTTGAGAGCAAAAATGTGATATTTTCATTCATGTATGTATTGCATCTATTTCTCCTCCCCAGCCCCATCTAACAGGATTTAGTTCTGATTAATGCTGAAATTTACTTGAAGCAGGTCTCTTTAAGTATTAGTTGTTCATTATTGCTACTGGGGTTCGTTTTCATTGCTAATGAATTAATCTAGATGCTCTAGGTAGAGGAAACCACAAAAAGACCTGATTAAGCAAGTGTTTCCTCTTCCCTGGCTTGAAGTGATGCTAAGTGCAGAAAATATGAGAGAATATTTAGCTGGCCTAAGAAAAATGTGCAAACTTAAACTAATGGTTTTTCAGTGCTGCCTGTCTGCCATTATTGTGCATTTAGGACACCCCAATAAACTGCAATGTATTTTCTGGGTACCAGGAATTACTTATTTAAATCTAAGCCAGCTATAGTTCGAAAACACCTGCTCACACACTATTGTACCTGACATGCAAAGACAAGTTGATTTCCATCATGTCCGTGTCAGTTTCCCAACAGGTAAAAACTGGCATCATTCCTTGGCAGGAGTTGCAAGCTAAATTATTGTTCTGGCTGATCCTTATGCTGAAGCGATCCCACACAGGCTTTTTCTACACCCTGGAATAATCAGCAAAATTGCAAGCAGTTATTACTGTAAATTCATCTGGTTGTGCAGAATGACTCATTAGATTTAGACTCTATGGCATTGTGCTGTTCGAAGTATAACAGGTGCATCTGAAGGCAGTTCTCACCATCTGCAAAGAATGCCTTGAAGGATTAAGGCGAGCTTAAGCACTGTGATTTTCATGAGCATTGGTGGTGGAAGGATAGGGGATGGGGACTCCCAAAGGTATTTGAAGATTTATATACTTGTTCAAACAACTGAGCCCAAACAGGTATGAGGCATGATTCAGCTAAGTCAGGTGCTGTTGAAAACATGTTGATTTCCAGCTAAGATTTCTTACCTCTCTCTTCTGAAATCAGTTGCACTCTGAAATCAATTGGCTGAATTGCACCAAATAATGGTTAAAATTGTCTTTCAGCCAAATAATGTTTATTAGTGTGAATTTCTCCAACTAGAGAGTCTTTTATGAAACTTGGCACATTACACATTTTTTGCAAAGCAATTTCCCATTATATAATGCTTTCTCAAGCATGCCATTTTCACTAATATATGTGGTTTATGCACACTTTATCCTAGTATGTGTGTTTTTTGTATACATTACTTGGCCAGAGAATTGCACTGTTAGATGCAAGGAAGTGTACATTTTGAAGGATGTTTGTGTTTTGGTTTACAAACTGTTTCAAAAAGTATGAATTAGGTAGGTTCAGCTATAAATGCAAACTGAGTTGAATTTCTCCTCCATCTCTAGTGTATTTTGCCTAGATTAGTGACCACCAGAGACAGGGCCTTTTCCGTGGTAGTCCCATGGCTTTGGAACTCTGTTCCAGTAGCAATCTGTTACTCTTCAGGATTTTTGAAAAGCTCCAAAGATGTTCTGGTTTTGATTGGCCTTTCCTTGAGGAGGTGCCGTCTATTTGCTAGAGTGGATTATGGTATAAAGGATTTGAATGGGTTTTATTATTTTGTGTGTGTTTTGTACTATTTTGTAATATAAATGCAGCTTTTATTGTTGCAAACTGCTTTGGATAGACTTTTCACATAGCAACCATGACTCTCTTCGCCAATTTGAACTGAGATGTGATTAATGAGATTACTCCAGAGCAAGCAGTCTGAGGATGAAGCTCTCATTTTATGGAAATAAGTTTCCAAAGAACTCTGAAGGTATTTTTTCACCTCCAAATAAATGTGTTTAATCTGGGCTCCAGTTATTTAAGTGGAAAAGCCACTTCACACCTAACTGTGACTTTTTCATTTTGATTCCTCCTTGAGCTCTGACTGTGTATGACTGGCTGTGCTTAACTTAGAAAGAAGGTGTTGCAGCGTTAGACTAAAGCAGGGTTATGGGCAACACTTTGAATTTGAAAATATGTAAAGAAAAGATCAAAGTCTGTTATGTTAATTTTACAGCAGCTATAGTTAGCCACCAGTCAGCTGCTTCAATATGCATTTTAGCAATTATTGAAGAGTGACATTCCAAGGGTTTCTTTCCTCCAGCCAGTGTATGAACTGGTCTCTTAGATTACATTTTAAAGCATGGTTAAAGATATGATCAGAACTACAATGGTTATGCAAGCTAGGGAGAAGAGGTATGAGTGGCATTTGGCTATTTATGGCTAACAGCATTTGGTTCTGCCTGATTCTGTGGAATAGCAGCCAAGTCTTCTAAATCTGACTGACCATTCAGGATGTCAATGTCATGCCAATCTGTCCCTTAAATCTTTTATTGCTGCTTTCATTGCTGTATGGAAAGAGGACCTTTTACTGAATAATGGAAGAGACAACCAATCAGGTGCCTTGCCACCATCTCCTATTTGGGGGGGCTGTAGAAGAGGGTGAATAGTTATTGTAAGAATGGTAACTCTTCTTTCAAATGGACCTGAAAACACTGCTATTCTTTGCCACAGTTCTGCCAGAGCAGAGAACTCACTGGATAAAACATAACTGGCACCCTGATCCTATTGAATTATTTATTGTTTCATCAAAGTTTTTCAGAATGCAGTGTTTTCCAGCACCCACTCTGTTGTTGCAAATCTAGAGTTAGTGAACGTTAGAAATTAGTAAAATGGCAGAATTTTGATGACATTTGGAGTATTAAAGGGAAGATGCCAGACCAGTGGAAAAAAGTACAGGCTAAGTTTCCTTTTCAGACCAGGGCGGCACTTGGGATTGAGGCCATTAAGCATGACAAAAGGTGTTGATGGCTCATCACAGAGAAGTCCTTGGGTCCCTTGGCAACAGTCGGTTGCCAAGGTTATCCTGAGCGATGATGTAGGTTGCAGAAAAATTGTCACCTTTTAATACTAGGCTTGGGATAGCAGACAGAAGGGCAGGAGTTGTTTGGCAAGGGGTTTTCTGGGAACAAGAAGGAGGAAGTTGGTGTAAGGGCAGAACCATCCAGGCGGGCTGGCAGGCAGGCTGGGACAGAGACACAGAAATGTCTGGGAATCTGATGCTGTACTCCTGAGGGGAACAAGCCCCTCTTGAGATGTGAATGCCGTAAACTCTGCACTCCATCCACTGAAAGCTTCCAGTGTAAATACGTGTAGGATAAACGATATTTCTTAGACACAACAGTCTGCGCTGCGTCTTGATTTCCTACAGAAAGACAACCCTGGGTAAGCGCCTGGAATCTTGCTACCACTTGGCAGAGATTGGGGATGGCACGAAACCTTTGTAACACTATTTATCTTTACATGTGCCCCTCTAAAGCCATGTTCTAGAATACAGGCAACTCTCCACTTATGTGGGGCTTACATTCCAGGCCCCTGTGAGCAGAAGAGAAATGTGTGTTAAGTTGGGAGCCTGCTGCAATACATACAACTTCCCACTCAACAGCTGTTGAGTTGGGTAGCATGGCAGCAGCAAGAGATCCCATGTGCCATTTTGGAGCCCTTGGAATCTCCCCGCCCCCCACTGGACATTTGGCTCACAGACGTTCTACAGAATTAGACCTGCAATGCTGAATGCTTCTGGTGGACATGAGCCATGCATCTGAGCCATGGGAGACCACTCACAAAGCCTCCCCAAAGGTCAGTATAATAGTAGAAAGGCAAAGACAAACTCTGTTCACACACAAAAATAATAAGAATCATGAAATTAACAGCAGGTTTTAGAGTTATGAATTAAAATACTTTAAAAACAAGGAAGGAAGGAAGGAAGGAAGAGAGAAAGAAAGAGAGAGAAAAGAGAGAAAGAGAGAAAGAGAGAAAGAAAGAAAGAAAGAAAGAAAGAAAGAAAGAAAGACTATATCATTGGCACAGAGTATATTGGCTGTTGTTTTAAACTCTGTCCCTATCTCCTACATTCTTTGATTGCATGCTAGCGTGAGGTAATTTCTCCTGTTGTAAATCATTGTGAGAAAAGCCAAATGGAGAGCAGACAGCAGAGCATGGGAACCTTAGAGTTGTACTCCGCAAAGCACATAATAGTCTGTATTCTATATACACTAACTTGGGTGTAAGTCTCATTGAACCCAGTGGGGCTTTCTTCTGAGCAGATGTAAGAATATAAGAATAATGCTACTGGATCAGGCCAGCAGCATATCTAGTACATTGTCCTGTTATCACAGTGGCCAACCATACACCCATGGAAAGCCCAGCAGCAGGATCTAACCAAATAATCCATACAAAATACCCCTTTGCTCATTGTATGGAAGGTCCAAGTAAGAAATCAAAAGCTCTTCCTCCAGATTTTCTATAGGATAACCAGTAAGTGAAGCGGTATGCTTTTCAGCCTTAGGTAAAGGTAAGGGGACCCCTGACCATTAGGTCCAGTTGCGGACGACTCTGGGGTTGCGGCGCTCATCTCGCTTTATTGGCCGAGGGAGCTGGCGTACAGCTTCCGAGTCATGTGGCCAGCATGACTAAGCCACTTCTGGCGAACCAGAGCAGTGCACGGAAACGCCGTTTACCTTCCCGCCGGAGCAGTACCTATTTATCTACTTGCACTTTGACGTGCTTTCGAACTGCTAAGTTGGCAGGAGCAGGGGCCAAGCAATTGGAGCTCACCCCGTTGCAGGGATTCGAACTGCCAACCTTCTGATCGGCAAGTCCTAGGCTCTGTGATTTAACCCACAGCCTTATCATGTTGTAAAATGGACACTACAATGGGCTTTAAAGAGCACCAAATTGGTGTAACAACAGCTGGAATATCCCAGTTGATTACATCCTCTGGAGGATCACGCTCTTCCTGTACAGGTGGTTTAACTCTGGCTTTCTGAATCCTGGCTCCCAAATGGAGTGCACTTCCCAACATTTAACAAAGGTTTCTTTATATTGCCGTAAAATACTTGAGATGGAACCACCCCATATTTACATAATACATGTTTTTTTCCAGGGATTAAAGCTGGAAGCTTTGTTGTTTTGAAAAGTTAAATAGGATCTCTTTACCCAAGCTCTACCCTGCAAACTCCTTTCAGCGAGATCTGTTCTACTTTTGGGTATCCCAAGAAGGTAGCTTACATAGTCAATTGCCAGCTTCCTTGAGTCCCAGTAAGGGACATTCCTCTTGTAAGGAAGAAAGGCCAAAGCCAATTTAGAAGGCTGCAATACTAAACCACTCAAGGCACTTTTAGTTAACTGACCCAGCTGTTTAGGTTTTCCAAATTCATACAGCTTCATAGACTGATCTTTTTATATTTTCAGTTCCCCCTTCCATCCCAAATGATTTTCATTTATCATATTGATGCACTTGTTTCTGTGATTTCTTCAGATGGTTTTGGCCAAACAACCAAACTCTCAAGCTTATCTTTTATATGGTTTAATTGATGGTAAATTTGCAGGACAGTTCTACTAACTAAGTTTGTTCTTCTAAGAGGGAATCCCAAAACTGCTGTGTTTTCCTCAAATGGGCACCAAACTGGCAATGCCCTTTGACCCTGCCCAAGGCTTCTGGCTTGCTGGGCCACACTCCTTGGGACTGCAGATGGACAGAGTTGCTACTCAGCATGCAGGCAGTTGCTCTAATGGGCATGAATGTCTCAAATATTAATAAGCATGAAAGAACATGGTAGACTTCACCTGGTGTGTACATGATCGTAAATAATACATCAAGTGCACATGTTGGAAGAGGGAATTCCATAGCCTGGGTGCCACCAATGTGCTGGTAGCACAGACCAGCTTCAAATGATAGAGACATCTGGAGAACTCAGCTTTCCCCTGTTCTGGGAATAGACTGATAGGAATCAGTGAAACTGAGCAGTTTATTAGGCTGATAACCATAATATTTACCTTTCGTGTACTTCCAGAGGAGTAGCTGTGTTAGTCTGTTGCAGCAAAATCAACAGTGTCTTGTGGCACCTTAAAGACAAACAAATTTATTCTGGCATAAGCTTTGCTTGAGTCCCTGGAAGCTTATGCCACAATAAATATGTTAGTTTTGCATGCACTGCAGCTGATCTACTTTCAGTGTTTTCCTTGTTTATGTCAGAGATTGGGTACAGAAGGGTGTGTGTGTGTGTGTGTGTGTGAACTGTGCTGGAAGTTCCTTCCTCTCATCCCAGGATTCCCCAGAGCCTTTTGTGCTTTCCAAAAATACACCACTCATTTCCCAGTTCTCTGCAGCCATGATTGCTGTAAAACTCTGGTCTTGTTTAGAAGAGAAAACAGATTCTTAAGAATCTCCTGTGGAAGCTATAACAGCAACCAGTTCATGCTACTGGTATGTTTTCAGGCCTCATAGATTCCTCAGCTAAGGCTGCAAGCATTTCTTTGCTTTCATGGGAGTAAATCCCATTGAACTCAACGTACAAGATTGCATGGTAACTGGCTCACAGTAGGCTGTTGCTGCATTAAAGGGAACAGTGCAGAAAAAACTGAGTCAACGTGCTCCATACAAGTCTGAAAATGGGAGATATGTAGACATAAAAACAAAAGAACGAGAACATGTTTTTATGCTAAGATTCTTGCTGCCCAAAGCATTCCTGGAAACACAGCTTCTGACAGCTTTTGGTGGGATGTGAAGAAACCGCCCCCCCATCTTTTTTTAAATGCAGAGTTGCAGGTTAAAGAAACCACATGAATACCATGCCTCAGCATTGTAGACATGGCCTGTAGCCCCAGAAATTATAGCTGCTTGTTGCATGAATTACTTCTTCCCCCTCTGTGCTCAGTCTATTCGCAACAATAATAGCAGAACTGTTATTATTTTTGGCCCAACAAAACAACACTGTGGAAATGCTGCTCCAAAAGGAAGTGTTTCCAGTTCCACATCTCTTTCAAGAGTTATTTTCCCATGTCGTTTCTGGAAACTTTTCAGGAAACCACATTCCCTTTCTTGTCCCTATCCAGCAGCCTGATCTTTTCCCACTCAGAGTAATGCTCGGACCTCTTCATCACAAAGAATGAGCTGGAATGGAAAGCTAAAGCAAAAGGTTTTTATATATATAGATATATAAAGTGCTGGGTTTCTAGCACTTATTCATAGGGTTTATTTAAAGAAGAAATATCCTAATGAGAGTGAATGCTCTGCTTACCCGTTCTTGGGAGATGAGGATTTACATCGCTTTCTTTTTTAAGCTGCCGGGTCTTATCCCCATTCTTGAGCAACTGCTGTTGCCACTTAGGTCAGGCTGACCCCAGCCACAGCTTAACTGTGTGATTGTTGGGGAGCTGTTTTCTGTGTTGTTCCATAGCGGGTTTTTTTTTCTTTGGTTTTACTTGGCTTGAGTCTATTCCCTGCTTTTCTTACAGTTCTCAGAATGAACCTGGGAAAGCAGAGGTCCAGACACTGCCACTTGATTCAGCTGTAATGACAAACTACAGGTTGGCACTGTGTGAACGAGTCGTGTGCTCATGTATTCTTTCCTTCCTGTGTACGCTCAACTTTAGCTCAAACCGTGTGAAGCTAGTTTGCAGGCTGTTTGGAGGGCATCTGCAAATCAGGGTTCGTTTTTTTTTGCCTGGATGGAAAGGTAAATTTTGAGGTGAGAGAGGAGGAGTAACTGAGTGTTTAGATTGAGAAGGTAGTATGAGTGTGAGTGGCATAAGGAGTGCGAGGAGGAAGCATGCCATCTTGATGCTTGTTTCAGCAGTGAATTGGCCCAGTGACACAGAATGCAAGGGCATTTGTGTAAGGGCTCATCCACACTCACCTTTTGTCCTGTGCTTTCTAGACACTGGGGGTCTGTGCTTTAAAGCTCCATATCCTGCTCTTTACTGGTGAATCAGAGCAAACTGCAGAAAATCCTAATTGCTGTTCATACCAATTCAGTGTTAAAGAGTGGGTTTCCCGGGGGGGGGGGGGGGGGACGGACGGACGGACAGCAGGGCGAAAAAAAGTGCTTGGACATGGAGCTTTAAAGTGTAGATCTGGGCCTAGAAAGCACAGGGCAAAAAGAGTATATGGATGAGCCCCCTGTCACTTCTCTCTGCATACAGTGTATGAGCATGCATTGTCCTCTAATTTTGCCTTCCTAAATGTACCTGAAATAATTTTCTGGCTTTCTATTCCCCCCATCCCCGAAAATGCACTCTGAAAGAAAGATGTAAAACAATGATTTAATGGAGGACATTAAAAACTGTCACATCAACACACTGTACTAAATAATTTCTGTAACACTATTTTAAAGTAGCATTTACTGTCAAATACAAATGCAATTATAATTGTAGCACTTAATGTGCTAAATATTGCAGTAAATATAAAATGCATCTTTTCTTCCTTTATTTTTCAAAAAGCAAGACGAAGGACTGGATGACTAATGCTAGCTCTATTATGCAATCTTCAGTGGCAACTTTGAAAAGGCGACTGCAAGCTTAATGACTATTGCATGGCCAATTAAAAGCACTCTGTTGGCCTTGTTTCATTATTCAGTGCTGTGTTTTGAGAGTGCCCTGGGCAAGAAATTCTCACTACCACCAGCTTTCAAGGAGCCAACACTGAAATCAAAGAATCATAGAATTGTAGAGTTGGAAGAGGTCACCGGGGTCATCTAGTCCACCCGCTGCAGTGCAGGAATCTTTTGTCCAATGTGGGGTTCGAACACACAACCCTGAGATTAAGAGAGTCATGTTCTGCTGACTGAGGTATCCCTGTGGCATAAAAACCTGAGAGCTCTTACTCTGTATTTTATTCTGTTACTCAGTCAAATTTCAGGAAGGTCTGGAGTCTTATTTTTAATTTTAAATTGACATGGAATATCAGATGGAAATGAGGTTTTGCTTTATGTCTGTTGATTGCCATGTGTGATGCCAGAATGGAATTTTGTCCAGGTGAGACAACTAGAACATTTGCTTCCTGTGCTGGTCCCGGGGCTAACCGAGAGGCAAGGTCTGAGTCCAGTCCGAGGTCGAGGGTGCAGTATGGAGGCAGTCCGTCAAAGCTGAAGCTGGGTCCAAGGCAGGGAGTCGGGTGAGTTCAGGAGCTCTGGCAGAGAAGCAGGACAGGGTGCAGGCAGGAACAGGCTACCAACGATGTTGCTCCCGCAACTTGGGACTGGGGCTGGCTGGCTTTTATCTGCCCCAAGGCATAGGGCGGCCCCAGTCCACAAGTGACTTGCCTCTCCTGGCCTGGAGGTGAGCATTCCTCCTGCAGGAACTTAGTTCCCTCCGCCTCTCTGCCCTGAGCCTCTGCAGCTCAGGAGAGGCTGGAGAGTTACCAGACCCAGAGGCAACCTCAGCTTCCTCTGACGGGGCTGAGGGTGGAGAACCTACAGGCAATGGGGTCCTCCATCCCCTCAGGAGCCAGAGCAGACTCAGTTGGTGCCTGCACCTGAGGATCCAGCACAGGCCCCAGCCCTGGCTCAGCTGGTTCTGGAGGCGGGGACTCCTATGCAGGCTCAGGCCCCAGCCCTGGCTCAGCTGGTTCTGGAGGCGGGGACTCCTATGCAGGCTGGGATTCCTCAGGTTCAGCTTCTGAATCCGATTCCCAGGCCATCACACTTCCCCTTTAGCATAAAAACAGACATTGCTTGATTCCCTAGAAGGGGTGGGGAACATGTGGTATTCCAGATGTTGTTGGACTCCAACTCATCCCCAGCCAGCTTGTTTACTAGTTGGGGATGGTGGGAATTGTTGCAACTTCTGGAGAGCCACAAGTTCCCCATCACTGACACTGCTACAAGTTAACATGGGTGTTCTGTACCAAATTTGCCTTATTAGTTGGGCTTTGTGATACTACTGTACTCTGGATTTTGTGGCGTTAACTTGGGAAGCAGGGGCTGATGTTTTGAGGAACCCCCTTTTTGGTAGGGAATTAGGCAGAATGTTCTCCAGTCCAACAATTCTAACGCTGTGCATCACAGTTTATGTATAATTATTAAAAGAGCTGCTGTGGAAGAGGAGAGTACATTCAAACAGCAAGTAAAATAGGTTAAGGGAAAAGGCAGGAAAGGCTAAATGTGAATGCCCCTCAGTTAAATTAACATCAACAGCCAAACAGGCAACATGCTATAACAGGCTAAGAAATGTGGACTTTTTTTTACTCATTGTCTGAGAACCTCAAGAGACACACACATTGCCATTCTTATTTTTTAAAAAATAGTCTGATCAGTGCTTTTGTTATTTTACCTACCAATCCAGTTTGGGGAGTGAGCCAGTGTCTTTCCATGAAATGAGAAAACAAGGATATTTCTGCCAAGTATGTTAATTTGTGCAGAGTTTGGTTATTGAGCAATACTTGTTGTAACAAAGAGCAGTCGCTTGACGGCTTCTGTGCCATAAGGACAGTTAAGATTTTCAAGATGCCTTTCTGGTTATTGGGATGATCATGCTGTTTTGAATTTCTTTCTTACACTGTTTTGATTGTCCTGTGTGTGGGAAGTGAGAATTACTAGAGTAAATCCCTGCACCACAGTTCCCTCCAGGCAAATCAAGCCCATAAAATGCCACCTTGGATGGAAGGGACAAAAGTATATTAGATGTCCATGGGTATCAGCCATTCAGTAAAATCCTAGTTTTGTTTTATTAAATGTTTTGGTGAGAGATATTTTAATGAAAGGCAAGACATGCTGAATTTAAACTTTTGGTTTCAAAAATCTACTGCAAGGAGTTAAGATTTGGGTATTGACCAAATCTGTTACCACTTCATCAAATCCATCTTTAGCTATGCTAAAATGTGGCCTTCAAGAAATGGAAGTAGGCATATCAGCAAGTTTAGCCAAGAGGAACATCTGGTGGAACATCTGACAGCAGGGCCTGCAGATCTCTTTCTTCCCGTGCAGAATATTAAAAGGAAGTTTTGTGTAATCAGAGTCAGTTTTACAATGAAGCAAAATGAAGCAGTTTTTTCAAACAGCAGAATCCAGAAGTAATGCCAGTTTCCTGTATCTAGGCCCTGGTCCTGAGCAAACGGGCACCATTTTGACTGTGCGTTTAGGTGCAAAAGGGTCTAAGGCTAGCACTGAAAGTCAAAGGGCAAGTATCAAAGCAAGATGCTTAGATCTACTTTTAGAGGTAATTAAGAATATTAAGAGCTTTTGTTGGAGATTTTTCATTTGATGACAACTTAGTGTTAGTAACACAGAAAAGGTAAAGGTAAAGGACCCGTCTTTATTTCTATATGCTTACAGCTTGGGTTCTGTCCAACTCTACTTTGCCTCTTTCCATTCACTATTGGGAAATGTAAAACATGCTATAATTTATTTTCTTTATGACAGAAGTAGGTAAACTTTGCAGACATAGTACCTCTCCAGAGTGGATAAAGCTTGCCAGATCATAACTAAATCTGTTCAGGACCTTCTGAGTGGGGCACTTTTAAAATATGAGTGCTGGTGGTGGTTTTTTTGGGTTTTTTTTAGAAAAAGAAACATCTATATCTTCTTAATTGTTGAGCAGAATTGGATGAAATTTTCAGGCAACGTTGATCCTTCTGAAGGCTCTGCCAAATGTCAGAAGCATAGATGCAGTGGTTTCCCAGAAGGGCAGCTGTGTGTGTGTGTGTGTGTGTGTGTGTGTGTGTGTACTGTATGTGTATGTATGTATGTATGTATGTATGTATGTATCTCATCAGACCATAATCCCTATGTGCTGCATTGCTAGTTCAGGATTTGGGATTTGTCAAAATTCAATGTACAATCCTAGTAAACTGCTTTGTTCCTTTGGCATGCACATCTAGAACATAGTACCATGGTATAACACAATTAATTTGTGCAACCTATGGGTTGATGATAAATATAGCTGATTCCATTCAGATGAGTTGTAGCAATTCTGATGTTAGAAGAGCAGGTCTGCAGCTCTTCCTTATTGGCCTATTCTTCCTCTCTCCAAGGAACTCAGGATGGCATACACAGTTTTTGATACCTCTTTATTCTCACAACAATTTGTTGATTTTTAAAATAGTGGTTTTTAATTGTTTTTACTGGTAATTTTATTGTTTTATTCTCTTTGTAAACCATGTTGAGGTTGTGTTTTTTTAAATATATAAACAAGCAGTGTATAAATTTTATGAAATAAACACACCAACAGGATCTCCATATGTAATTGCATATGATTAATTGCCCAACTCCTGTGGGAAAGCCTTTTGAGAGATGATATAACTACCTAATTAAAATGAAGCAAGCTGTGCTACGGCCACTGCTAATGGTGAACTCCACTCATGAGAATCTTTTGAATAATTTCTCTCCCTGGAGAAATTTGGCAAAATGGTGCCTCTAATTTCTCTGCTTACAAATGGCATAGCGAATTTCATTTCCATTTATAAATTGCTTCCTACAAAACTTTTCAAAGTGATTAAACAACAAAAAGGACACACATAAAACATTTTCACATATATAAACAATTTCAAATCCAATACAGATACAGACCGATAAAAACCTCCACTTGTAAGGCTTGTTGATGGCTAGCAGTTGCTTAGGTTACTCAGACAAATGTCTGCTATCAGCCTATGTATTTGACTGAGTAGTGGCTGAACTAAAAGGAGCAGAAACAGAGAACAAGCTAAGAAATGTACTATCTCCCATATTAATTTGTCATAAAGTTGCAGCTGCGATTTTGCATGCATACACCCATTGATTTCAAGAGTAATTTTCCATGTCATCTCCTGAGTGTAACATTTCATCCTGTGTGGCTAGACATCTCCTTTGCAGAAGCATAATATCAATTAATAGTTTATCTGGTTAAAGCAGCAACATAGCTTAACCATCAGCCAACCATCTGCGATTGTCTTTTGAAGTTTAAGAAAAAAACAGTTTGCAAAGAACAGGTGAAGCATGGGATTCGGTGTAAAGCCATGCCTATTCTTCAAGTCCCCATATAGGCAGCCAAACAGGATTAAGTCATTCAATATAAAACTAAATGCATTTATAGGATTTCCAAACTCTGTACCCACAGAGCCTGGGATTTTGCCAGTAAATGGGTGTCCTGATTCCCTCCCTGACCTGATTAAACTGATTACACAGCATTTTCCTTTAATACTCTGCATGTGAACAAAGAGATATGCAAACCCTAGTGTCAGATGTTCCACATTAAACAGAACCATGCATTTTAAGAACCCTGGATTAATTCATGAAAGGTGCAGCTCTCTGGCTCCCTTAAGAATTTGTATTTGAAAACTCACAGTGTTTTTCTGCAGACTCAAAGAAGATGCTAGCGGAGAAGCAGGAAAGCTGGGAACCTCACTACCATTAGCCCCAATATGCCATGCTCTTGTAAAACGAGCTGCCACTCACTTCAGCACCTCCCAAACTGTGAGCACAAAATGTATACTTAGGACTAAAAGAACACACATCCCAGATTGGTTGCACCATTGACCTTTATTCTTCCCCCTGAACTGTAATTTGTGACTTTGTGAATAACAGGTTTTAAATGTGAGAATTGTTCAAACATCTGTCATTAATATTTACGACTTGCAGGCTCAGCCAAAGAAGTTGCGAATGACTTCAGATAAAGATGTAAAGTTCAGCCCCTCTTTCCTGCTTCCTTGTCCTCCTTGCCCTCTTGGCTGCCTGGAGAACAGTCCCCATGTTTCCCTATCTCCTCCACCTCCTGCCCAGCAGCACACCAGCTATCTTGTCCTGGGCCACGAATAACCTAAGAGAGCCTCTGCATTATAAAGGGAGCCTCATATGTTCCAGTCTTTTCATGTGGATGAATTAGGTCAGCTTCATAAATGCAGCTCTCTATATGGATGGTTTGAGTAGGAGTAATTTGGCAAACCTGGATGGTTTCATTCTTTTCCCACAGAAGTATAGGTGGTATAGGAAGTGTTATTAGATTTGGTTATATTATAGGTAAAAGCAGAGGCATACCCAATGGATGGTTCAAGAGCAAAAGAAAACACATTTTTTTACACAATCAGAAAACTAGTTAGCTATTGTGAGGGGCGGGGAAGAGAAAGCTACATGTGCAGTAAAAGAGCCAGTGTGGTGTAGTGGTTAAGAGCGGTAGTCTCGTAATCTGGGGAACCGAGTTCACGTCTCCGCTCCTCCACATGCAGCTGCTGGGTGATCTTGGGCCAGTCACACTTCTCTGAAGTCTCTCAGCCCCGCTCACCTCACAGAGTCTTTGTTGTGGGGGAGGAAGGGAAAGGAGAATGTTAGCCGCTTTGAGACTCCTTAAAGGGAGTGAAAAGCGGGATATCAAATCCAAACTCTTCTTCTTATTCTAAAAAATATAACTTGCAATGTAGCTTTTCTATATAACATGACACCACTGTATCACATTTCTCTCTGAGCAGAACTGCAGCATCCAAGCCACTGTGATGAAACCTTGGTTGATGCTCTGCATTACTGAATTGTTCCATTTAGTAATGGAAGTGGGAAGGAAACACATCCTGCGATTAAGTACTTTTTGAAATGTACCTAAAGCTTAATGTGCTAATGTGCTAGTGTTGTTGTTATTTAAATTGGTATACTGCTCTTCATATGATGATCACAGACTGGTTCACAATGAGAACACAAATTATATAATAAAACAATAGCAAAAACAGACCAATAACCCCACTCCCACATAACATTTCAAAGGCCATAAAATGTTCAAGAGAAATGGAAGAGAGATGTTTTCAACTGGTACCTAAAGATATGTAATGAAGGTGCCAGGCGAGCCTCCCTGGGGAAAGCATTCCACAAACAGGGAGCCACCACAGAAAAGTCCTATTCTCGTGTTGCCACCCTCTAGGCCTCTGGTGGAGGAGGCACATGAAGAAGGGCCACAGATGATGATAACAGCGTGCAGGTTGGTTCATATGAGGAAAGGCAGTCCTTGAGGAGACTATGTTTTGTATTTAAACATTTTCTTCCACTTTGGATAATAAAAGCCTGGAAGTCCATACATAGGACCATGTGTCTGCACATGAACATGAATACATAGATAAATAGCAGGAACTACAAATATATGGAAAGCTAATGAAATGCGGGCAACAAGGTGCACTTACACATTTTTCAAAGCTGTTACATGTGAACTTAGACTAAGTAAGTTACATTTAATTACCATAGAAACCATCTGGGATAGTTAGTCAGGACGTAATGCCCATTGATGTTAATGGAAGGTAAGTTCAAATAACACAAGTTTGGATCCAATCCAATATGCTGTCCTTTTCTCCTCTTTTGCTCCACTTTCGACACAAAGGTCTCGGAATGAAAATAAAAACAATGCAACATTTCAAACCTGTACTTAGAGCAATTGTCTATGCCCATTGTCAAGACATTTTGGGATGTAAAACTCTCCATGTCTTACTAGCTCTCCTCGGTGTTTTTGTTCATTAAATAAGACAAAGAACACAGCATGAATTGCTTGGGATAATCAGTAACATAGACTTAAGGACATCAATCTGCAGTGCTCTAGGAGAGCAGACTGTGCCCACAAATGAGTTTTAGAGGAAGTCTTTTCAGTCTGTCAATGGGAGCTGCTTCATATTGTCTTTATGGAAGGTCACATTGCTGGTCAGCCTCCCTCTGTGCTGAAGAAATTCCTCTACAGATCCTCTGAACAGTCCTTGCATGATATATCAGGCCCTAGTGTGAGGGGTCAGGGCATTTACAAGATCTCCTGTGGTTTCAGAGAGGTGACCAGAATACAGATTCTTGGCCCTCTGGGCTGAAAAAAGAAAGGCACTGATTCTGAGGAGAATACAAACCAGAAAGCATATCTAATTGATTGAGAGGGCTTTGACTGCTCTGTGTAAACAGTGTTTTCCACAATGTAGATCTTTTACTAATTAAGCATCTTGAGGAATGAGTTAATCAACAAACAAGTGCCAAGAGCCATCAATGTTCAACGATCAATAAAAGCTGCAGATACCAAAAACCACAGAGAAGTCTGAGATGGGTGAACTTTGGGTTCAGATTGTCAAAATAAAGGATCTAAAGTTGGCTTCCAAAGTCCACATTTAGCTGCAAAAATTAATGGCCTGGTTTTTCTAAAGCATCTTAGATCGTGAAACTATTGCCTGAGAACTACTGGATGCTAAATGTATGAAACATGAGATTGCTTGCCAAGTGCCTAAGTTAGGAATTCTAAGACTGTGGCTACAGAACATTGGATGTTCGGTCAGAATCAACAACATTGGGAGCTGAAGACCAACCTCTTAGCTGAATATTTTTAAGGGTGCGTTTGGAGTACGACCCTCCCCATTGTACATTAATATTTGCAGTCTTGTGTATGGTGGATTCAAATGCATGATGGATTCAAATCTTTACTGTGAAGAAGATTTGATTTTGATACCAATTATTAAATAAATTTTCTATTCCATAATTTATTCAAGGAGTTCAGTATAGTGTATGTAGTTCTCCTCTCATGTTATCCTCACAACAACCCATGAGTTAGATTAGGCAGAGAGAGTGACTGGTCCATGGCCAACCAGTGAGCTTCGAGGCAGAGTGGGGAATTGAACCTCCAGTCCAACTGGCTCTTATTTCTGATTATCCTGGCAGATAGTCCAAATCCACATATATTGCACTGCTTGGTGAGTACTTGCAATCTAAATCACCCTAAACCATGTATCTGTACAATCTAGTGCAGTATTGTCTACTTTGACTGGTAGTGACTCTCTATGGTTTCAGGCAAGATCCCCCCCCCAGCCCTACCTGGAGCTGCTGCCAGGGATTGGGACCTTCTGCATGCAAAGCCAATGTTCTCCCACTGGGCTTTGGCCCTTCCCTCAAGCTTTTGCTCAAATGCTGGAAGGTACACCAAACTCAGGCAAAACAGCAGCCCTTAAAACAGGCTGGTTTAAAGCTTCACAAGGCATTGCATCTTAAAGAGATGAGAAGGCAAGGCTATCAGGAACATAGGAAGAGTGACACATGATGACTTGGTACTACAATGGTGCTTCCAACACAGTGCAGCCACCAACATAACCTTCAGTTCAGAGTGCATGGATTGTATGCATACAACTGTCCAGATGCCTAGTGCAGATTGCCTGAGTCTACATCAGCAACATGTCTGATGTGTAAACAACCTAGTATGGAGTAAAAATGCAGCCTCAGCTCTAGCTAGTTAAAAAATCAGCATCCTCTTTCCTTTTTTTTCAAATTTCCATTTATAGCTTTATAATGAACTCTGAGGTTTGAACAATGCGCTTTAACTGCAACTTGAATCTTGATTAATAACGTATTTCCTTGTCATGAAGAAATTCTCAGTGTTGATAAATTGGCTCAAATAATTTGTTTCCTTAACAGGGCTGATGTTGATGAGTTCACAATACTTTTCCTTATTTTATTTATTTATTTATTCAATTTTAAAGAACACTTACAGGGAAGCAGCTTTATAAATTGCACACCAGTAAATATAACCATCTAAGTCTGGCACATCATCAAGAGCCTATATTTTTAACTTCTTTTGGTAACATCAACAAAGAGCGAGACTGCAGCAGCCGGATGTTTTGTAACGCTGCTGTACTACTTAATAGTGTTGATGCAGATTTTATGCCACTTAGCTTTGCAGGTGTCAAGAGCATACCACTAATTGGACACTGGACAACGATTGGGAATGGTCTGGTTTTTATACAATGAACAGTCACTGACAGATTTTATGTTTAGGTCATTGAAATGCACTAACATCAGCAACAAAGGACAATAAAATTGAAGGGTCTCCTTGGATTCCTCCAAACAACCTGCTTATTGAGCTCTCACCCTGATCTGCTTACACAAAACTTATATGGAGGTTAGCCTATGCCTCGTCTTTCTTGAACATTTGTTCCAATTTGTTTGTGGGGATGGCCTAACCTGGTGCCTGGACAATGAGAATTCATCCTGATTTGCTTGTGTGGTAGTTATACATCTTCCTGTTAATAATTTGTTCATTCCATACTTCTCAGTGCATTTCTCCTACACTTTTTTCATTTTGGGAAAAAGTGAATTTGTTGCACCACGGCAGCAGAGCACATTAATTCATTTCAATTGCCAAACCTATCTTTCTTGTATGTGCCTGAATCCATCCAGAAAAATACTGACAGTCCGGAGGTGACCTATTGGTCTTTGTAGAATCTTATCAGGAATAGATAAGAGGCTGGATCAAACTGACTATTGTACTATAAAGCATGCTGTTGCTTTTTCTTGTGGTCTGGTACATGAAGGATATCCAGTGTCATACTTCCATGAGGCCTGCACTGTGGATTCTTTTTCCTGTTTAAATTATTTACTCAGGTGTGAGTATGTGTAAGAGAGCAGCGGGTATAGGGTGCACTAATCCCTCCCTTTGTATTAAACATATCCTAGAACCGTGACTTTGAACAATTTGTTTTGTTTAAAAATTGCCTATTTCAATTGTCAATACTGGGCAATATCATCTCAGCAAATTTGATTTATATTTGCAGAGTATAAAATCTGTGATCAGAAAACAGAACCAAATGTCCCTTAATTATGTCAGAAACCGTGTTAATGAGTTCACTTTCCTAAAAGCATCATTTTACTGTGTAGGGAGGCAGCAAGGGGCCAGAAATAAAAGTGCATCTTACCGTATACTAAAGAAAATAACCTAGATACTTTGTCAGTCTCCAAAGAAGATAAATGTCATGAGAAGAGAAATAGATTTGTGAACAGATCCAGAAATAAAGAGTTGAGACACAAGTGATGGGTTGAATTAGAGCCACAGTTTATTTATAGTATCTGCAAATGAGAAGAGTAGGAACCTAACAATTTCAATCTTGGGCGAGCCAAACCCTGCCCATTCCAAGAGGCAAAAGCCTGGGCCCTACTTTATGGTGAATAGGGAGGCCTACCTGCCCCAACCAATCCTGCACCACACAACTTTGGGCAGGTGCAGCAGCTGAGCCTCAGGAACATTTCACATCCATGCTATGGGCACCACAACCCTAAACAGCTGACCTCTGGAAACATTGTTCACTTTCAAAAGTGCCTAAGGACGCTGACCTGTTACGTGATCTCCACCTTAACCTTACTTGCACCTTCGTGCCAACAATGTGACATATTTAACCATGCAGCCAAATCAATCCATTTTACAGCACGGACTTCTAAACACCAATATTTCCCAAATTCAGTACAGAGCAGGTGAATAAAAGTACTTCAGAGCAGGCAAAAAAATTCCTATTCAACCCCAACATGGCTGGTGATCCTATAGGGAAACAGAGGGCTGGCAAGAAGGGTGAGAAAATAAAGCCAAGGTACGTAAAGTCTGTGACCATACCAATGTGTGCTCACTGCATCCTGGGTCCACCACAGCAAGGTTCCCAAATGCAGCATGGCTGGTGTGAGCAGACATAAAGGATTAGGTTAGAATGATCACATTATAACTCGTGCAAATGACCACATTATCATTAGTACAAAGCACCTTGTTCCTGCCACTTTACTCCCACGATGTAAACGAAATGTGTTTCTATATATATATCTTATTATACACACCAAAACGCAAATGGTTTGGAGCCATTGCTTGCTCTCCCCTCTCTTTTTCACGATTTTACATTCTACAATGTAATGACTAATTGGCTGAGTTTCCCAAGCTATTTTATGTTTCTCTTGCTCTGGTTACAAGTCGTACTAAACCAGCGTCTCCGCAGGGACCTATAGACGGCCAACAGTTCCAAACGCTATATAGCATTCCCCTTTGCTTCTAATGCGTAAAACATTTACGAGTAATTTTGCAAATGCATTAAGGAGGACCACCTCCCCAGGAGCCCTCCCCGTCTTCTGTCGGGCACTAACCCCTCACCTCTCACACACTGCCGGCGACCCAGTCCTTCCTGCCTGCTCCTCTCCCTGCTGCCCACCCCCCGCCCGCGCTCCTTCACCAGTTAGCAGCACAACTTTCTGTTTGTGCCAGTGGGGCGGCCTGGCGAGACCACAATTGCTCTACTCCACAGATTGACGAGCCCTCAGATGCCGATTTACTGTACATGGCAGCCACTCTGGAGCCGAGGCACATCTGGAGTGGAGTAAGCTTACCGAGAAACAGGGGCCAGCTTTAACTGGAGCCAGTGGAACTGAGAGCAGCCGATGAAAGGCAGCTTTCCCGCCTTCCCCTTCCCCTCAGTCCCTGGGTAGATTTCCTAATGTAAACAGAGTCGATGGGGGGAAGAACACAGTAACTCTTTGCAGAATGTTTGTTGTTTAATGTGCTTTATCTACTTGAGGTCAAAATAGTGCCTTAGAAAAACAGAAGCTTTGCTTTTCATCTAAATAGCTAAAAGCCTGCGTATTACTATAGTGGTTTCTTTCTTTCTTTCTTTCTTTCTTTCTTTCTTTCTTTCTTTCTTTCTTTCTTTCTTTCTTTCTTTCTTTCTTTCCAAGAGGTTGGAGTGGGGAAAAGTGGCACTTTTGTGTTTATTTGTTCCTTTTTTATTATCATTTAGAGGCATAATTTCATTATCTCAAACCAAATGAAAAACAAACTGTTTGTCTCTGCTGAAGTTCTCAGTGCCTCTTTTTAATGTATAGGAAGATGCTTGAACCCACAAGAAGGGTACATATCTGTTTACTGTATGTACCATTTAAACAGTAAAAATCTAAAAGAACAAAAAGATCCGCCAAACTCATCTGTTCTGATTTTTAAAAAATAAATCCCTCCAACCCTCCATTTATATTATCTGAAAACAGAATAAAAAGATTATAGATGGAAGCTTTGTTTTACTGAACTGCAAATAACTTGTGCATCCTGGTGCCAACTGGAACTCAGGGGATTCTTAATTTCTTTTCTACATCCAGAGGATATGGTTGTTTTAATCTGGATGGACCGATTTCCTAACTGAATCTTTGAGTTATTTATTTGCTAACAATATATGAGGTTTTTAATAGCAGAACGAGAAGTTTGCATGGAATGAGAAGCTGACATCTTATTTCATAGTTAATTAAAAGGGAAGGCATATAAATGAAACAGAGGAGCTGTGGGTGGAAGGGAGAAATTGTGATAGGGGTTTCACATTACACTTCATAATCACTAAAATGAAATGGGTCAAATTTTTAAAGCACTCAGCGGGCCTTTCAATTTTAATCCTACCGTATTAAAGATAATGATACAACATAAGTTTAGTCGGAACATGATTAGGCTGGTGTTGAGAGCTGGAGGAAATGGTATATTGACTGCAGTATGGAGCCCCACACAACAAATCTTGAGACCCACACAGGCATTCAGGAATCTTGTTTTTCCAATGTACCTGTTTCCTTTGCTCGCCTTTCAAATCCCATCTAAGGTTTCTGAAATGCAAAAGGATGCATTAAAAGTGTTATTTGGACCACAACTTGCTAAAGGTTTCTGAGCATTGCCGCCTGACTCTGTTGAAATGTCATTTTAAATCAGCAATCCTGTCTATACCCACTTACTGAGGAGTAGGCCTCAGTGGGGCTTTTTCTGGGTAGACATGAGCAGGATTCTGCTGTTAGTTTGCACACTGCTTTTTATGTACTCAGCATCACTTAATAGGTAAACTAAAAAAAGAGGAAGGGTTTGCATAAAAAGAACTCTATAGAAATTTTGTCTTTAAAAATAATGAATATAAACAAAATGATTGAACCCCCTTTGAAAAGGGAATGCTTAAATAAAAGAAGACGCTTCTAATTAATTTTTAATTAAATGATTTAATTTTATTGTATTTAATTGTATTAAATTAACAGTGATTCATTTATGTTGAACAGTGCCTCAGTATTGTGACAGGAGCCTCTGCAAGCAAGCTCCCATTTCCTATTGGATGCCTGGAAGGAGGAGATCAGCAACTCAGTTGTCTGGCTTCATGGAGTACAAGAGAGTTCCTATTGCCCAATTCCTTCTAGGAAGCTCTTCCCTAGTGGGTAGATGAGAACTTATTATAGAGGCCCTTGCACTATTGCAGGGGGTCTAAGAGACAAGGCTCATTGGGAGGGGAATTCTGAGGCCTTCAATCATCAACTGTCTCAGGATTCTTGGAATGAGTGTTGCTATTCCACCTCTTCCAGCTCTCAAACTGGGAGGTGGACATTTATCGCAGAGCTGCCCTACAGATAACCACTCGTGCCTTGGTGGGAGGACCATCTTGCAGTAAGTGGAGCAGTAGTTAGACTCTTGCACTTAGAAGAGCTGGTGGGGCTAACAGGGATGTGAGAAAAACATTGTTTTGTCCTCATCAAGAAAAGAACACTTGTTCCAGAGGGTCCTGCAATGCTGCGTGGAGGACACTGATGTGTAAAATGCTGAGTGTGGGTGTCTGAAGAGGAACCTCTACATGCAACCAGGACCCTGTTTGTTCAGGCATCTTGATGGTGAGGAGCAGCGAAGTCTCCTCTTCAGAGGTCCATGATCACCACAAGGATGTCGGGGTGGGGCTAAAGTGGTCATATGATGGCAAGGGCAGGGCCAGCAGCACAGCCTTGCTCCTTGGTCTACACATGAGGGCCTCCTACATGAAAAAGATGTGAATAAGACTTGTGTATATGAATTAATACGATGGGTGTGTGGCCTTTCAGCCCACATGGTTTAAGCACCTCTGTCTCTGACGTACCTTCTCTTTTCAACAGCTGAAGACTTGTTCAGTCTGTGAGCACTTGTTCTAGCTCTTCTAGTCTCTGCATTTGTATTGTTTGTTGAATCTTGCTCAATAGTCCACAGTGTAACCATTTTATTGGATAGAACGATATACAGCACCCTAGCAGCATGCTAGAAAATGCTTGCTGGTGCCCCGTTTCTCCACGGGCCAAACCAGAAGTGGCAACATTTACACAGTCATCTATTGTGTGATTTTTAAAAAGGAAGTAGCAACTGTGGATTAGGTCCCTGGGCCTCCTATTTGCCTTGTGACAAAAGGGTTAATGGGTGCTACCAGGGTCCCCTGCACTTGTTATTTACTCTAAGAAAATAATGGTGTCCCATCTACTCTGCCCCCTAGTTGGAGGGAGGTGAATGGTGGCTAGGTTTTTCTTAAAGGAGCGGTATGCAGTTAATTCACTATCCCAAGATACAAAACACAGGGCACTAACACAAATATTCTTATGAACCTGAAAAGGCTGCATACAGATCTGTGCTTGTATGCCCACTGAATAAACAGTACTCAGCAGCACAGACAGCTTTGACAGTACCAAACACCTTTTTGTGTGTTGAGCGTGTGTGCACCCGCTAGATTTAAACTACCCCAAATGGAATTGGCTCTGTCAAAGCAGACAATGCCAAAAAAATGTAAGAGAATGCTTTGGTAAAATATTCACCCCGCCAGATATCTACCTTCTACTGCATACAGAGCCAAAAAGAAAGAAGAAAAGCTGAGCAGCAAGAAGATGAATGAGAAAAATGCTACAGATAAAAGCACAGATAATTAGGAAATATGTTAGATTTCCTGTTAGACTCTGTAAGATTATTTAGAGCTAATCTGTGTATGTACCATTCAAACAGGCTGTTCATATGACAAGATGCTTTGAATGGATCATAGGATGAGATAATTACCTTAAAGGACAAAAGTGATATACTGTATTTGCTTAAAAAATGGATTAGATAAGCATCTAAGCCTAAAGATTTATCAGAACACATTCCTCTCTGGGAGTATCTTTAAAATTGTCATCAGTACTTTCCAGCCAATATGCTTTTCTAAGCAGAATGGTACCTCTGAAGCAACAACAAAAAAAAAGTAATTATTTGACTCCTAATTTACATGTGGGATTACTTGAAGATTTACACAACTGAAACAACATAGTATGGATTGATTTACAGATGTAATTTTCCTTTCCTTTCTTTTTCTTGATAGGTTTTCTACTTTAGCCCACACAGTCTTGGGGTCTGAATATAGAGTAAGAATGCATTTTCCTCATAAATTGCAGACTATTTATTTCTGTGCAGTTAGATTAATAACATATATCCAAACTTAAACAGTAGGTTTATGCAAAACCACGCTTTAGCCACAAATACTTGCCTTACCTGATTTCCCCCTCTCCAAATGGATTATACTTGCAGAAAATCTGGAAAAAAGCCATTTGCAGCCCCCTTTCCTTGAATAGGTATGCAACACAAAATTGATATAATGCATGTAACATAAAATACCAAACAGGAAAACTGTAAGACAAGAATAGTAGAGAGACAGGCAATAGTGATTATTCCATAAAGACTTATATTAATAGAAGAGCAGGATTTCTGAAAAGGTTGTGTCAGCCGTTCAAGAACAGATATATAATTCCTCTTCCAGACACATGATATGGAAGTACTATGACATCGCAGACACCATGGAGCCATTGATTTGGAAACATATGAAACTACTATCAGAATTTGGTTTAAGACCTCCAGTCAGTTAAATGTTTAAACATGGGTTTCAGAGTGTACAGAAACGGGAAGCATTTGCATAAATTTTGTGGCTTACAGCCATGCAAATTGACTTTGCTGAAGGTAAGTCTCCAATACTGAAATGAGCCAATTTATTTTGGATTGGAATAGCTTATTTAGTTGCATGGTACAGGTGTTTATAAACTTTATAAACATAGTTATTCTTTGGAAGAGATTCTGTACCATAAAGGTACACGTTCCTTTTTAACCAGGCCTTTGGTTGATTTGATTGATATCCTATGCCCTTTTAAAATGTGTTTTTTGCGGGGAGGGGGTGTCATTGGGTTGTTGCTTTTATTTTGATTATGTATTTTGTGGTTTAACGTTTTGATTTTATTCTGTGAACCGCCCTGAGTCCTGCAGGTATAGGGCGGTATATAAATTCAACCAACCAACCAACCAACCAACCAACCAACAAATAAATAAATAAATAAATAAATCACACCAGAATTGTGATGAAATGGTTGTGTGAAAGTGTGCAGGTCTATTATAACTGCTCTGCATACAAATTCAGGTGCTTGAGAAGATTAAGAAAATGTGAAGATGGGCATATTTGAAGGACAAATGCATCCTATAAAAACTTGAAACAAATAATTTCTGCTTTAGAAAAAAACCTACATGTTCACTAGCCCAATTATGACCACCTGAGATTTTTGATGCAGCTATCAGGAATGGTGCTTACTTCTGAGTAGACATTCATAGGATTGAGCTGTAAGTCTCCATAACTATCATTGTTGGGGTTTTTTTTTGTTTTTGTTTTTGCCTGTTTAGCAGCAGAGTAATTGAATTACAACTTGTCAACTGTAAACAGTATTTCGAAACAAAACAAAACAGACAGGGTAATATTTCTCCAACCAAAATATGTACTTATTGCATAAATTTTCAGACTATAATTCCGTTCCAAATATAAATATCCTAAAATAAACCACGGTACATTTTAGAATAAGCACGAACTAAAACAAAGAAATTGAGAGAACCACTAGAAGAAGAACAAAAACATAGGGAAAGGAAACCACAAAAATGGGGGGGGGGGAGAGAGAATTGGAATTGCAGGCATTAAGTAATATGCTGAGTAAGCAAAGAATGCTGTAAAGTACAACTAGGTGAGGAGAACGGAAGAAAAATACCACAAGTTTACTGTCGAATCAGAAAGTAATAAATCCCTTTAGCTGAGGCAGATTCTGTTTCCTTATTCCAGTGGATTCAGATGTGGAATTGTAAAGTGTGGTGTTATGATGCAACAGGAGTTTAATTTCTGGAAATACTGTAACTAAGAGGTGGTGAGGTTGGAACTCTTATCGCTATATAAGGAAAGATCATCTGGATGAAAACCTCAGACACATTTGACCAGCAGCTGAAATATGGACATTTTCTATGTTGTTGTGGTCAAAACCCATACATTTCAAATCCTCAGCTTAATATGGCTCTCTTTTTTTACCATTTAGAGTTAAGATATCAGCCTCTTGCTACCACATTACTACAAAGAAAACCTAGCAGTGGCTGCTGCTGAACTCTATAAATGTAATATCTCCCCATTGATCTTGCTGGCAGAAATAGCTTTAATGGAAGAAATGGAACTCTATTAATACAGAGACTGATTTTAAATGAGAGTTTCTTTGATTTCAAGATGCCCCAGCCTTCTGCAGGTCTGCACCAAGACACCTATCAACACAAGCTGTGCTATTCTGAGGAACACATATTGTAGAGGGATATAAATAATAGGTTAAACAGGCCACAACTTTATTGAAGGAACATGAAAGGCATGTATCAATTAAGATGAGGAGATGGTTCTCGCCCCTTCTGAAGTGTTGCCTAGGAGGACTAGCATGGATGGATAGCCAACCCACTGTCTCCCTTGCTTCAATGAGCACAACTCTGAGCTTCACTGATGAGCTGTAACCAGAGGCATAGCATGGGGGGCTGTGGGGGCCATGGCTCCAGGTGGAAATTTGTGAGGGGGTGCAAACAGGCGCCCCTACAGCAAGCTCCTTCATTGGCTCCTGACTCCACGTGAGAAGGAGCTGTGCGTTGGCTGCGGCACTCATGCCTAGCTGCAGCTCAGGCCCTGCCGCAGCAGCTTCACCAGGTGACAGAGAGCAGGAGAAGCGTGGGCAGCAGCTTCCCTGCCCCAGATGTTTTTGGACTACAATCCCCATCATCCCTGTTCACTGGTCCTGCTAGCTAGGGATGATGGGAGTTGTAGTCCGAAACAGTTGGCAACCCAGGTTTGGGAAACCCTGGTGTGGAGAATGGGAAGGAAGAAAGCAATGGAGGGAGACCTGCAGGCAAGAACTTCTCCCAATCTTTTCTCAGCAGAAGATGATGACAAGTACAGTGCTTGCAGGTGTTCCTCCAAAAATGTCAGAGCAGAGCCACTCATCGAGTAGCATAAATTTATGATAAACCATGAGTTATTCAGGAAATGACTGGCGGCCAAAGAGCATGTCAAAATGCTTTGTGAGGAGGAATGGCTAGGCCACAGGACTTTATACAGTGCAGTGGATCTGCAGAAACAGAGGTAGGACACTTGGTTACTCAGTACAGTGGTGCCCAGAAGGACAGAGTGAGGGTGCCGAACCCAAAAGGCTGGGGGCAGAGGATGTCAGGCAGGAGAGATAGACCCTGTGGGCCACATCTGATCTGTTATTATGATTTATTAAATTTGTATGACAGCCTTCATCCCAAGATCTCAGAGTGGTTCACACCTGTGTTCTATATTGTTGAGATGAGCCTATTGGTGGAACAGTAATTTCACTGTGTGGGACCTCCTACAGAAGATGCATCCAAGGGGGCATGAAGATTGTCACTCATAATAGTTTATTTGCACCTGGAAAATTTGAGTCCCTGATATGGCACATTTGCTTATTGTGGCCTTGCACAGAAGCACATGAAGCCAGAAAGAATCAGGCAGGATACTAACAAATAGTATCCCCCATAGGGAAACAATTCCCCCCAAGGAAATTGAAAAGGTCTAGACTTCAGTTTGCAGTGAAGCTCCTTGCCCCATGCATATATGGCTGATTTCTTCATTTTCTAGGTATCCCTTTGCTTCTTTTTAAAAGTAAAGTTTGGATTTCAGCAGAAGCAATGCTGTACTCTTATCATTTTGTGAATGTTGAAATACCATAACTGTGGGAAATCAATTCAAGAATGCACAACACAACCAAATGCAAATAATTACAAAGAAGCATGTTTCTCTTTTTTGAGTGAAAGACTTTGCAATCCAGAACGTTGACATAGAACGAGTTTTGCTTTCTAGTGGGTATTCAAAAACTGGTAGTCTGTGGTTGAAAAAAAAAATCACAGGTTATTGCACTGCATGATGTCCGTGGAACACAGAGAATAATAATAATAGAATCAGAGAATTAGAGAATTGGAAGGGAACAAAAATGTCATCTAATTCATCCCCCTGCAATGCAGGAATCATGTATAGTAACATTTTTAAAATGGCATTAAGAAATAAAAGTTATCAAATGACAATAATGTGGTGAAATCGAGAAATTCCTAGGTAGTATAATAAACCCTAGTGTTCTTACCACAGGGATGTGTAGCCTTTGCTATATCCTAGGAACAAAGCCTCAACCAATCCAATTGTGAAGTTAAGGTTTATATTTGCAAGAATATTTGCAGTATCTATGCTTCTGCATCTTTATCATCAACTTTGTACAGCAATTGTTTTGAATGAGTGCAATAAATAATGTACTGTCGCTGACTTTGGGTTGTTACCACAGACAGTTTACTTGGCTTTTTCAGCATTTGGAAATGGTATTTCTCACCTCCTCCACACAAGTCTTTTCACCCTCCTGCCAAGATTTTGAAAGGGAAAAATAACTTCATTTTGGTTTGAGGTGTTTCAGAAGTTATTTGAGGAGAAGCATAGCTGGCTACTTGCAGGAACATTAGAAGTCAGCTATGTAGTTCATTTCTAAACACATTTTGGGATGAATTTGTACAAACCCTGGGAAAGGGATGCTATCAAAAATGGACACATTTTGAACTGCCCCCCCCCCTGAATTTAACAATAACAGCAGCATTCCCAGGTGTCTATGCAGCATATTAAATAAATATTTAGTGGAGGGAAAAGAAACAAACATGTCAAGCAGACAGATGGATTACGAATCTATATGTTTAATGGTTTGGTTTCTTTTAACATTTAGCTTAGAAATCAAGTTGCCATTCATGTACTTCTAACATAGATACAGAATTACAGTGAATAGTCGATGTGCTTCATTGTTACTAGGGTGAAATTTAGCAATTCTCTATTAGCTTTTAGATGATAGCTTGACAGGCAAAGACTTGATGCTTTCGTATTATAGCTCTTTAGTCTGGAATTGTCATCTATTATTCACTCTTTTTAAATGAAGAATCCAGATGACACTATTCTAGTGGGGGTTTTTTTTAAAAAAATCAGGCTAGTTTTTTAAAAAACAATTGTTCACTTACAATGCAATTGCAACACCAGGCTGCCCAGTGTGGATTGTAAAAGTACTATTGAAAGTTTTCAGGGCTACTGTACCATTAATTAGTAGCTTCCTCCTTGTGGCATATGTTTCAAACCGCTCCTGTTCAGCAAGAGAAAATAAGTGAAATAAGTGAAACTCCCAGATAGAGTAAATCAGAACAGAGGCGGTGTTTCTCCAGTTTAGTAAAGTGAATTGCAGTGCACTGCTGGTACACACAGGGCTATAGGAAATGTCTGCAATTAGAAATTAGGAAATGGACGTAACATTCTTTCCCTGTCTGAACTTCTTTAAAACTAGCAATGCTGGATTAGGATTTTTGCCATGGTAGCAGTGAAGAAGGAAGTTGCTTCAGTTACTTGAAGAGATTTATTTTTCTGTTTGTGTGGGACACCATCCCATTAGGTTTTATGGTCTGAAAGTGGCAGCATTTGTTGGGCTGCAATATGGTGCACAAAAAAAAAGCACATCTTTATGTGCCTACACAGTCTGAAACAATAATGGGGTACAGAAAACATTTTTTCAAATATATATTGCTTTAAAATCCATCTTATCTAACAACAGCTGGGAAACTAAAGAGTGGACTGTGGGGTGCTTGGTGGACAGAAAAAGAACTCATGCACCTGAGGTATGCAGTAAAAATAATGTGTTATACACACACACACTTGTATGCCAGTTCTCATTTACTTTACCTTTAAGAGCCACCCCACCACCATTTTGCAAAGCTGAGCAGGCAACTCTAATGAACAGCAGCAATAAGTAGCCTGTGGCAGTAAAATAAGGCAGACTTCACCCCATGCCCTTCTCTTTTCTCGAGATGAGGAAGTCACTTGTTTGCCTCTGGTGCGTTCCATCCCTTCCCTAGGCTGAAATATATTTGGGTCTGCTGGTGAGCCTGGTAATAACTGTGGTGGCTGCTGAATGGGGTGGGCTGGGGGGAGCAGGGAAGCAAAGGGAGTAAAATAAGTGTCAAGGAATTCATTGTCTGTCCTCCACCTGTTGTTATTCTGGTCCCAATCAACCTGCTAGCCAGGCTGGAGCCAGTGGCCATCTGGAAACACTGCTCTGTTTATAAACTTGGCATGAAGCAGCACTCCCGGGCCCTGACCTCCCACACAAATCTGGAAACAATTAGAGCAAGATGATAGGCAGGCAAGGAGAGCGAGAGCGAGAGCGAGAGCAGGACGGAGAGGAGACTGCAGGGGAGAGAAGAACAGAGAGTTCCTTTGCTATTCGACTAAGAGGGGATTGTGGATGTTTCTGATCGAAAAATATATTCCTATCGTTCCTGCCCAAAGGTTACCCCATGATTTAAGGATAATGATGGCTCTTCTGCTGCTTTAATCTGGCTTTTCCAAATTGCCTCTTCTATTTATTAAGTTTCAAAATTTTCACCCGTACAACGAAGGAACGGAGAGAAGCAAGTTCAAACCGCAACCGCAACTCAAGGCAATCTTTCTGAAAACCAGATCATATGATACAGTTCCTACTCATTTTTACCAGCAGTAAAATCTGCCACCCAGAGAGCTCATATTTGTGTGCTTTCCATGGGGGGGGGGGGGGAATGGCTTCCTCATCCTGCCTTCTAATAAAATATGGGACACTTTGGGGGGTTCTCTTCATCACCAAGCCCTCCTGGCAGTGATTCCCTTGAAAACGTTGGTTGTGTTTGCTCCAATAAAGCCAGGCCTTCATGCATGCACCCAGTTCAGGTTCTGCCTAATGAAGAATTAGCCAGGCAGGTAGCTTGCCAAACATGAATCTGATTAAGTGGAGACTCAGAGAGAAGGAAGCTTTAAAAAGAACAAATCAGGCACTTCCCTTTCTAGAATAAATTGTACAAGCAACTTTGTTCTTCCTAAGTCTGAGTAATTTTACCATGGCAAGTACAGATGCCAGCATGTTGCTTCATTTCTCACAGTTTGTCCATTTAGTGGAAAAAAAGGCTGCCAGATGAGACGATCTTACAGTAACTCCTGTATGAGTAAAGGGAAGTTAAGCAGAGCTCTTGCTTCTCTATCAGAACTTAAGGCAGTCTTTCTCAACTTAGGGTGCCCAGATGTTGTAGGGCTACAACTCCCACCATCCTTAGCTAGCAGGACCAGTTGTTTGGGATGATGGGAGTTGTAGTCCAACAACATTTGAAGACCCAAGGTTGAGAAAGACTGACTTAAGAGTTCTTTTTCTGCTATAGTCTCTGGGGGGCTATACCACTTGCTTTTTCTGAATTTGAAGTTTTGTCCTCAGCTGCAAACAAGTAGTTTGTAGAAACTGTTGCTTGGATTCACACTGATATGAAATGTAGTAAATAGGTTGTTGTTACATGTAGTTTTGTTTTAATGTGGGGTTAACTGTTAAATCAGTTTTGCTACTGGATGTTGACATGGGAATTGTGATAATATGCACAGTATCACATTGCTTACATAAAACTTGTTATTTATAAAGTATGAGTATGAAATAGGGTGGACTCAAAAAGCATTTTGCTATGCATTGAAATGCATTTTGCTGTTTAGAAAATATGCTAGGTTGCAACTCATCTGTTTCTGTCACATCATATGGGTATTATTCTTATGGAATTCCTATCTGATATTTGAAATGGTGTTGCTGTGTTGGTCCAAGAGAACACAACAGGCAAACTAAGTGAGGCTTGTCTTACTGACTGAACCCTTTGGGAGAGAAAGTGTGGATTTCAAAAACATGTGCTCCCCGCCCCCCCTTCAATACAAAGGGGCTTGAAAGGAGTGCAAATGGGAGAAGAGTTTAATTTGGCCTTCTTTGAAGTAGCTTTATGACTAAACGTTTCTGTGGGAATGCAAGTTACACAGAACCTTGGCACTGGGGTGGATTTTGCCCATAAGAAAGAGGATATGAGGGAGCTTGATAACTGAGAACTGGATCCTGTGAAGTGCTGAGCACAATATTTCAATCGTGAAAGCCCATAATTTTAAGGAATGTGTGTAGTGCTCAGTGGGACGACTTCCAAGGTGCCAGTTAATCATGTGCTCTGTTGGCGCAGATTCCTTTATGGAATAAAGTTTCAACTGCAGGGACCTCTGTTTGTGGGCAAATAAAAAAATAGAAGGCTCCATTGCTGTTAATCTGCTATCTCTACCATTAGTTCGATATCTATAGAGTCTCCCTCCATTAGTAGAAATATGTTTCATCAGTTACTCACTGGTTTTGTTTTGTTTTTGCTGAAAAAGTATCATGCCAGGGTTGTTTGCTGGTGCTATTTGAAAATCTCACCATGGCAGCCAACTCGGGACTGCCTGCATTCCCTCCTTCTTCCTCTTCCTCCTCCTCCTCCTCTCTTCCTCCTCTTACAGAGCCTCTGTAATCTAAAAGAACATAGACTGGAGTGTAGTGCAAAAACGAAGAGGGCTTCTTTAATGCGTGAAATGGCAAAGAGGCAAAAAGCAGTTCATCCACAAGGCTAAAGCAAACATCTTCTTCATGAAGCTCTGGTTGTTTGGTAGCTGCATTTTTGAAATGGTATGAGTAGTAACATTTGTTTAAAAATGTTCAGTCTGGGAAATTAGTTCTGAAACTCTTACGCAGCATTGTTGAAATTGGATCAAATTGAACTGTAATATATAAAATATTGTGCTTACGTAACCCCTGTAAACTGATTTCATTTGTCTTTGTGAACTTGCTGGGCTATTAAGGACGCACATTCCTTCCACAGTTAATAACATTTAATATTTTTCTCTGAATTCATAAATTTAATTAGACTTGGTTAATCAATCTCATATTTTTTAAAAAGTTGAAAGACTTTTGAGAAACCTTTTGATTTAAGAGCAAGCAAGTATCAAGTTCATGCATTTCAACTGGTTAATAGCGTGCTTACATTATCTTCTAATGCATAATATAGGCCTGAATTGACTGGCTTCTAATTATACTGCAAAGAGTTTCCAAAGCAAACCATTTTCATGACTGATAAGAAGACAGCCCAAACCACTCCCTTGGTAATCTCTCACAGTGTCACGGCTGTAAACTATATGGGGACAAGGAATCCCGCTCTCTCCTACCTACCAAGCAAAAGACATGCCACTTTGTGGTAAAAGTAAACAAGAAGAAACTACTTTTAGCTGTAAAATACATTGGGAGGAATGTCCAAGCCTTTGACCTTCTAGCTCTAAGGGTTAGGGAAGCATTTCCAGCCTGAGGGACACATTTCCTCATGGACAACCCTCCAGAGGCAAGTGGTGGGTGGGGACAGAAGCAAAAAGTGGGTGGGACAACAATTGTACCTTTGTACACTGAGCTGCATTCCAGCCACATAGAAGTCGGAGGTTTCCAACCCACCTCCTCCCGATGCTTCATCTAGGCAAGCAAGAGTCATTACCATAGTTAGGGACACATTTCAGCCTGGCAAAAACATTTAAGGAGGGCATTCAAGAAGAATTGGACCCATTCCTTCCTGGCCACTGCCACATTTCTCCCCCCATATTAATCTCTTACTCTTTGGGATGCTGGATGG
Source organism: Podarcis tiliguerta (assembly GCF_965153285.1). NCBI lineage: Eukaryota > Metazoa > Chordata > Lepidosauria > Squamata > Lacertidae > Podarcis > Podarcis tiliguerta. The sequence goes on along the minus strand of NC_139540.1, from coordinate 39,583,503 downwards.
AACGATCTGTCAATTTCAGCTTTCTCAGTTTATTTTCCCAATCTTAAACCCAATTTCCCACATTTCTGTAGCAATTTTGTGTGATTTTTCTTTTTTTAAATCTTCATGAAATTTTTTCAGTGTTTTAATTTGAATTTCTGCATTTTTGTGTGCAGTTTTGACTAAGGTACACATTTCTGCAAATAATTTCTCCCAATATAGTGGATTTTTATATGTTATTTTCAAAAATACCTTCATTTTTATGCATATGTTCCCCTAATATATGCATTTTTCTAAACATTGTTTGCTTGGAGAACTGCATTACAAAATTTGGTACTCTGACGGGGGGACAGAAAAGGGGTAGTGTCAGTTGCAGCCTTTTAGTTTATTGTGGAGGCACAGTAAGAAATTATTATGATTCTATATTGTGAGTTACCATTACCCCTAGATAACAGGATTTCCCATTTACAGAATGTGACACTGGTTGAAAATTCAGAAACTACCCATCTACAGGGGACGCGCAGAGCCTAGGGGCTACAGGGGACCACTGAGCCTAGGGCTTGCCGATCAGAAGGTCAGTGGTTTGAATCCCTGTGATGGGGTAAGCTCCCATTGCTCAGTCTCTGTTCCTGCCAACCTAGCAGTTTGAAAGCACATCAAGTGCATGTAGATAAATAGGTACCGCTCTGGTGGGAAGGTAAACAGCATTTCTGTGCACTGCTCTGGTTCGCCAGAAGCGGCTTAGTCATGCTGGCCATGTGACCTGGAAGCTGTCTGCAGACAAACGCCGGCTCCCTCAGCCAGTAAAGTGGGATGAGCGCCGCAACCCCAGAGTCATCCGTGACTGGACCTAACAGTCAGGGGTCCCTTTATCTTTACCTTTACCCATCTACAATAAACTAAAATAAGTTTTCAAAAGAGGAAAGCAGCACAATATGAAGATAAAATGCCATGCTTTGTTTTTTTTTTAAATTCTCTAACAATGCTCTTGTTGTTAAAAGGCTTAATATGTACAGATTTGGGCTGGATCTAGACACTTCAAAGAAGCATTTCATTTGAAAGCGTTGTAAATTTAAACAGGGAAAACAGGTAGAGAAAAACGGGACTCCATGTTGCCATTTGGTGGCACAATGTTATATTGCACATGCAACGCATATAAATCGCTGTTTCTTTAGTTTGCAATAATTATTCTTAGCAGTTCTTTCCTTCCATTCTTCAGCAATGTAATATGAGGCCAAGGCCAAAGGTTTATGTCAGGATCTGTCCAAAGCACTCCTTGAACGGGCCTGTTAGTTGATATTTTTGAAGTGGCAGAAAGGAAGCACCAGGGCAGTGTCCTTCCTGGCTCTGCTGGGCTTCCTGTACGCTTCCCTGATGGAATGTTAGTCAGAAGCCTTGTTACAATTCAGACTCAGTCTCTCATGCCATCACCCGCCTCCTGGCTTTGATTTTCTGAGCCTGTGTTCTCCGCCGGCACACTGTCTCTACCCTCTGACTAACACATGAGTGTACAGGTGGCAGAGGAAAGGGTGAACAGTGATGGAAATTACCAGTGATTCAGATTTGGAGAATGACATGGTTATTTCCAGCTGGAAATACACCTGCTTAATAATTCTGCAGCAGACATAGTTGTGTAACATGGCCAGATTACAGTCTGCAAGGTTTCTTCGATATATACCCGCCGTGGTTAAAAATCCAGAGGCAACTGCCTTTGCTGGCTTGTTGCCAGAAACATGTATCATATCCTTCATGAAGTCTTCCCAAACTTTGAAATTCCCGTTCCCTTTTGGCAAGGCTTGCCTGTTGTTGGTGTTCCTTTAATCACTGTTTTGTGGAAGGAATAAAGCTGAACCAATTGGGTTTCCCTGTATGTGCATTTCTATAATATTCACCAATGAATGGGGCTATTTTTTACCCAGATAATTCCCAATATATGGCAAGGAGGGTTGTTAGGCAAAGAAGCCTATAGCATATGCAGGGGAGGGGGATTCAAAATCCGAGAGAGAGAAATTGAATGAAGGTAGCAATAGGCATGTATAAAATCAGAAAGTTATTAAGGCTGCAGTGTATACAGCCTTACTTGGGAGTAAGACTAATTGGACTCGGTGAGATTTGCTTCTGAGTAAACATGTATAGGATTCCAAAATCCAGAGCTGGGCAACACCTTGACTGAAACAAACAAAAATGTCACAGTTTAGGACTGTGCTGTTAGCACATAAAATTTCTACATTTTTAATATTAGATATTTTTGTGCATGTAGACTGATAATTCAGTCCAGATAGGACATTGATAAGTCTCCTGTGTTGAAAGAACTATCTTAATTAAGTTGTATTCTTAATCCTTGTACGTCAGCACCCAACAGCACGGAGGCCTCTTTCTCAGCTTCAAAAGGGCAAGAGGGGGAAATCATGTGAATCCCGCTTCTGTGCTATTGGGTTCTTATTCAGAGGGTGCAGTTTGCACGAGAGATCACCTGAACTGTGGAATGGAGAGGATTAGGCCGGTCCTTCATCACGCTGCCACAGACTAACTATATGAAGTGTGGGTTATACGAATCTCCTAACTAGTGGGGGGGGGGATTTGCTATAATGTATAACGGAGAATTATATTGGAGCTAGAATGCAGTCAGAATAACTGTGACGATGATAGCAACAACAACAACAACAACAATAACAGGTGATAAACTGGCAAGGCTGAGTTAACTGATATCTGTAGGTGAAAAGGAAGCCATGGTTTTTATACAGGTCCAAATGGATACATTTGAACTTCCAGATGAAGTTCCATTTTTCAGCTTCATGCTCACCTTCAGATCATTGGCAGAGTGTCCCAGAAGATGGAAAATTATCTTACTAGTTTATGAATATTGCCCTTTCTGATGTCAGATTTGTGTCCATCGTTTCTTTTGTATAGAGACCGGGTGTTGCTGGCATATTGTTTTGTATTTACATGGTACATTTTCAAAGTGGTCATACCCACTTTGTACACGTTTATCTCAGTTCTGCAAGGTCATCCAGTATTACCCTCATGTCATAGATGGGAGGCTAAGAAAAAGTGGCATGCTCCAGGTCATGGGTAAATTCCTAGCGGAGGCAAGATTTCAAGTGAGGATTTCCTGGCTTAAAGCCTATTCCCTTATCTACCATGCCAGACTACCTCTCTTTTCTTTGCTAGAGTTGCATTAAGTAATACAGATTTTACAATCGGGTTCCCAACTTTTTATTCCCAAACTGATGACCCATGGAATGAGTCAGGGTTGCAGACTCTGTTAGGCCAGGAGTTGAAGATAACAGCAAAAAAATTCTGCTAAACTCCTGGAGATTATGCTGGCTGGCATGGTGGGCTGAGCTTTGGTCCTAACACTAGGAACAATCCCATAGCTGCCACCGCTATGTTTGGCTGACAACACCTCTTGTCCTTCACTTCATTGGCCACCAGAAGTTAGCATTTGTAGAAAATGGGTTGAAGCAGGCTAAAAAAAACCCTCTGCAAATGATGGCAGTTACATACAGCCTTTCCTTCCTGCAGAACAGAAGTTTGGACCTAGTATATTTCTAATATATTATATACCCTGGGAGACAGCAAAAAATTGGCATTTCTCAAAGCAGGGCTACCCTGGCTTCTATTAATAGTTTATGTTCCATTTTATTCAGCACAGACACAACTTCTATGATAGTCAATGTTTTAAAAAGCTTATTCAATTTCATTGCTGGAGTGTGTTTCTATAATCAAGTCACGTGTACCCTAGCATTACAGGGACAACTTCTGCCTGCCATACCCAGTTTTGTGTTCTTGGAATTTCTTTCAGGAATGGCTCTATGCAATTGTTTCAGCTTTCATTAGACCAATAAAGCATTTTAATGACTTTTGAATATCCACCAAAATTGGTTGGGGTTTAAAAGAAAGTAGAGTCTTGACTCTGAAAAGTATTTGGAAGGAGAAAAGTGGAATGTGTATAGAGTTTGCTCCATTGCCCTTTCATATTCCAATTGCTCACAAAGCACTTGTTCAGTGTCTGTTTAACAAGCACCAGAATAATAGAATCATTTTTTGGTTGCTGGCATCCATCTTTCTCGAGAGACAATGGAGTGCTCTTCCAGAGGTGAAGTCAAACCACTGGAGAATCACAGCACCTACTTAGAAAATTTCAGCTGCAATTAACACATATGAGGTTAGCAACTGTGGTAGAATTTGATTTTTTATTTATTTTAAAGAATCATTTCTCAGTTTTTGTTGTCCTTCCATATTACTTCTCTAAATGTTGGTGCCTGCCTGTGTCCCCTTCTAGTAGCTCAGCCTCAGAGTAGAATATATTTCCCAAAGTTAGTCTTCTATCACACATGCCTTAAGAGTCTCCTGTGTATTACCAGCCCCTGTGCTAATATATTACTGATTGTCTGCTTGGGAAAAAAAATAAAAGCACAAATGTCGGGCTGGCATATGAGAAAAATAAATCATGAAGAATTTCTGGTGGGCTTTTCTTTTTTCTTTTTTGCATGAATGTTGCATTCCTGGTTCAGGAGACAGAGCATGTTTCCTGACCACTAAAGCACCTTTTCCGCTTCATGTAAGTCAACACTTCAGCTGTGTGTGCAATGCCAAAAAGACTGAAATCAGCCCCTCAGGAAAGAAAAAAAAAATCAGTTTTAGTACTTCACAGGGACTCTGGAGTATAGATAACCTATGCATCATCAAGTTACATAGGATTTTGTTTTCAGTGCTACCCAACTTATTGCCTTGGGCACTTATTTATTATTTCCCGCCCCCCCATGGCAGCCCCTGCATAGGCATTCCATGTTACAGAGCAGATGTGGGGAGTCTGTTGCCCTTCGGGTGTCCTTGGACTCCATCTCCCATCAGCCCCAGACAGCATGCCTAGTGGTCAGGGATGGTGGGAACTGATGATCTGGAGGGCTGCAGGTTCCCTGTTCCTTTTTGGAAAACACTCCACAAGTTAAAATTGTGTCCCAAGAGAAGGACTAGAAGGGAAGAAATTCAAATTTATGAAGCCACAAGTTACCTATATTCTGGTTACGAACATGGAATATATTAGTGTCTGAAGAAGAACTTGCTCTTTCATAACCCAACTTCTCCTTGGCTTGAATTTATAGTGAAGTCATGTAGTATTTATGACACAGAAGATGTTTCCAGAAAAAAAAAATGTTATCACAAATCCACTGGGGTCAGGAGAAAGTACTTTAACTAAAATAGAAACCACAGTGAACTTCTGCCTAAATAGTAAGCTCTTTTGAAAGCAAATGCGCCATCTTAAATTCAATATACATATACCTCCTTTCTCGTGATGGTGGTCTTCTTTAACTATCCTGCCCAAAATCCCCCCAGTCACTTGTTTTGCTTCCAAAACAATTCAGTTTCTAAGATTGAAACCTTTAGGCATTAAGAGATGCCTCAGACAAGAGAAGGTCTGAAAGCAGTTTGAGTAGTTTGATATTAATGAAAAATAATGCAAATAATTAGCAACGCTAATGAAATTGAAATCAGGGACACACTGGGGAGTTTAAGGGTGGTGACTTCTCTGAGAATGGAAGTTTCTCTGTGAGCTTTGCGCACACCCTACAGTGTAGGCGTGTGGGAAAGGTTACACTGAACTTGCCCTTTCATAAGAATCACTCATAAGAATCACATGAGAAAACAATTCTGTGGCACAAGAAGCCGGTCTGATTCAAGGGCTCATTAAATCTGTTCTTTGCATTTCTTTCTCCATATATTATGGCTTTGATAATATTTATGGTTTTAAGAACTTTATTGGCTGTGGTGTTCACTTTAATCAAACTATCACACGCACCGTGAAGCAATGGCTCTGCTTTGTATCCTACACCAAGGTATTAGGCTTTTGTAGCACAATCTACCCTGGTCCTCAGAAATTGCACTTGCTCTTTAATTACCCTTTCGCCTTCCCCTGGTATTAATTGCAGGCCAAATGTGAAGAAGCAGATCTGTTCCCTATTTAAAAAAAGTCTGTGTATCATTACATCAATCTCTTGTCTGAAAATGATGTGACCTGAAAATGTGGACAGGCTAATCAGTGCTTCAGAATGGTTGGCACTTATTGATAAAGAACCAGGTTGTGCCCTAAAATGTTTTTCACCTTTCTTAGGGAGACATTGAATGCATCTTATGAATGCATTTGTGCTTTCCCATGTACCACAACATCAGGGCAAAGCACCTTGCCTGCTTCCATTGAAGAGAAGGGTGGCAGCCATGGCTTTGCCTATTCATGTGTCAGAGTCTGATCAGTGATCTCTTCCATAGCTTATTGAATAATAATAATAATAATAATAATAATAATAATAATAATAATTTATTTATACCCCGCCCATCTGGCTGGGCTTCCCCAGCCACTCTGGGCGGCTTCCAAAAAAATATTAAAATACTGTAATACATCAAACATTAAAAGCTTCCCTAAACATTGAAGGATAGGTTGGCTGAGTTTGTCCAGGCTGTGTGATGAGACTGTTTTGAAAGACTATGTTATTCAAGACTGATGCTCTGCCTCTCCACTGCTGTAGGAACTTAGCATCACATCCCAACAAGTGAGGCAGTCTGAGACTAGTTGAGTGCCAGTTCTGGGGTCAAGCAGGGATCATTTTTTCCCTTGATCCATATTAAACGGAAGATAATAGTCTTCTGCCTACTGCCTCTGCAGCTTCTACAGGTTCTAGAACCAGATGGTTGACTGGACTTAGGTAGAGGTAAGGCTTTGGGATATTTGGCAGAGTTGCAAATATAAATAGCTGCCAATACAGGTTTGGGTTAGGGCACAGTTTAAAAGGCTACGAGCAGCTCAAGACTTTGTGCTGGTGAGGGAACTTTCTCATCACCTCCAAAGAGCTTGTGGGAAGATGGGCTGGTAATTCCTCATGAGGTTACTGTCATAGTGGCTCACAGCATTCCGGTTTATGGATAATGATATTTGCTGGTCTCCCTCAGAATACCTTCTATGTATGTAAACTGGGAAAAGTGGAGATGAGGATGAGAAAAGTGTAGAAGTCTGGATGAGGGTCACCTAGAGAGGTTATTGGAAAAGGCCAACACATACTTTCCTCCTTGAATTAAGAAGGTGTAGCTGCTAATCCTGAAAGGCTGAAGGTTGCAGGCAAATACATAGGAACTGTTAGGCATGTTGCATATCCTTTGTATGCAATAAAGCTTACTTTATTCCACCCACTCTTCATATAGGGACAGTGGTTGGAATTCCTTTTGACCAAAATGAGCACTGGATGCTATAACGAGGTGGGTGATTTGCCCACAAGCCCCTGTTTCACTATGGTAGACCAAGCAGCTATGCCAAGAATCTGACTCATACTTTCCAAACCTGATGAAAAGGAAAGATAACATAAATGTAACCGAGACAATATTGACACCACTATTTCTTTAGTAAACACCTTATGAAAGATTCAAAAGGGAGAAACATCCTTTGAGCTCTATGAATGAAATGTGGTCATGGGATCCCACTAAGAAGGAAACTGTGGCATGATTTCTTAATTTTTTTAAAAAAAAATACTGCCATTTTGGATATTTTCTTTGTAAGTTTCAATTACTTTTATATTGTTTGAATAGAGATCAATAGTATTTCCCCATCTCCCTGAAGCCTACTGTCATTCATTTTCTTTTTAGAGTACACACGGTGACGAGTTTAGGTGTGTCCAATTGGTGCATGGCCACTGACATGTGGGTCCTTCTGAACCTGGAAGAGGGAAGAATGGGGTGGGATGGGGTGTAATGGGGCAGGGCAAGCTAATGCCTGCTCCACCAACACGTGCTTTGACCCAGAACGCAACCCCCATGGAAACAGGGAGTTGCCTGTACTGCACATGACCCTGGTCAGTGGTTCTTATTCTTTGATTCTATCTTGATGATCAGACTTTTCATGTTGTGCACAGGTGATCAACATCTACAGTGGTACCTCGGGTTACATACGCTTCAGGTTACAGACTCCGCTAACCCAGAAATAGTGCTTCAGGTTAAGAACTTTGCTTCAGGATCAGAACAGAAATTGTGCTCCAGCGGAGCGGCAGCAGCAGGAGATCCCATTAGCTAAAGTGGTGCTTCAGGTTAAGAACAATTTCAGGTTAAGTACAGACCCCTGGAATGAATTAAGTACTTAACCCGAGGTACCACTGTATAGGTGGCTAAGCTGTTCTGCTATTCCTAGTCATTTGTTATGATGAGTGCTGGCTCAGAGTATTTACTGAGACTTCATGTGCTAGTCCAGAGACTGCTAGCCATATTCATGTGAGCTATTTATGTCTCCTAGAATAAATTGACCTGAACTGTTTTTTAGAGTTATTTGAATAGCAATTACTATGGGTGACTTTATATGTCTAGCCTCCTATGGCTGCAGTTCAAAGGCACTTACCTGGGAGTAGTTCCCACTGAGCACAATGGGATTTAGTTCTAAGTAGACATGTATTGGATTGTACTGTTAAAGGCCCATAAGACCTTTCCTTATTTGTCTTCTCAATATTTTCTGATTAATTTGCTTTCAAAACTTTCTGTTCTCTTATCTCTTCTGAAGTTAGCATGCCCCCAGAGGCTCTGCTTTTGGATTTGAATTGAGGAGACCAGATTTGAAATGTCAGTTGACTTTTGAATTAAATGAACGATCACAGGCAAATCACACCCCATCCCAATTGTGGAACATGATTCCTCTGATCTTTCTTAGTGATGCTACATATATTGTCACAGTGGGAATAGAAATAATATCTTTCCTAACAAGAGTGTTCTGAGATAAAAGTTGCAAAGAACATTGTCTGCTAAAATGACTATATGGAAAATAATTAATAACATTCTTGTGGATTGCTTTGAGACTGATATTGTGCCTTAGGTTCTTTTTCTAGGGATTTCAATTCCCTATTAATTATTTTTCTTTGTCACTTTGATTTTCTGACCCCATAGCACTTTAGCATTGTAAATTTTATCTCTGTTTCTTAAGCTACAGTGTTCTTTTTTCACTTCACATATAACACCCCTACCTCTCATTACAGAAACTGTTTAGTGGGATGGGGAAGCTGTGCCCCTCTAGATGTTTGAGACCCATCATTTCCATTGGTCTAAACACAACTAGAGGGCCACATGTTACTCATCCCTGCTCTTTATGTTAGTCGTAAAGAAGATCTTGGCCAGTTAATGGCTGGCCCTTTGGTTCTGAGAAATGTATCATTTTTTAAAAATAAAATCTCATCCCTTACCCCAAATGCTTGAAGTGGTGAAAAAAGAGAGAAGGATGTTGGTTTTGGTTTCAATTAAACCAGGCTCAATTATGCCTGTTGAAAAGTAGTGGGACGGTTTTAATTCTACCTAAAAAGAAGTATGGTAGAGTCCCACTCAACTATTAGCACAGGTGTAGTAAAACAAGGTGGAAGTACTGATGGTAGGAAGGAGGGTTCAATTGGGAAGAAGTATTCAATATGTTCTGTGGGCAGGGGCAGACTTTGGTCTTTCAGATTTCAGCAGTGCCTTGTAAAAGGCCAAAATTAAGCGCCCCTTGCCGCTTTCCCTCTGTTGTACTCAATTCACTATGTCATAGTTGCAACACACCCTAGACTTGGCACCCAGTGCGGCAGAACCACTTGCGCTGCCCCAAATCCACCTCTGTTGTGGGCACAGGTTTAGTTTGGGGTGGTCCTGAACCCCATCCAGTGTTGCCTTTGGCAGATTCGAGAAGGTTATAACCAGAAGTGCTTTTGCCCAGCATTACCTGGTCCACTAGCTATGGCCTTTCCTGAGGAAGGCTGATTTTGTGATAGCTACACATGCCCTGGTCACAGAAGGACTACTGTAATGCGCTTTACATGAGGCTGCCCTTGAAATGTTCAGTTGGTTCAAAACGCAGCATCAATGTTTGCTGACCTGAGCTTATTTCTTTGACCATATTTTACCATTATGATAGCAGTTGGAACAGTTCCTAGGCTGTGTCTAATTGAAGGTGCTGGTTCTTTGTTTTAAAGTCCTAAGCAGTTAGGGCCCTCACCTTCTACATGACCTGCATGCATACTGTGGACATCAGGAGTTATATGCTCCTCTAACTTGTGAGGCAGAGACCATGAACATGAGGTTGAGTCTTCTTGTCTGTGGAAGCCAGGTTATGGAATGCACTCTCCCAGCAGATCTGGATCTCTTATGTTATTAAACATGTTGTGGGAAATCACAGTTTTGAATATGTTAAAACTGTCCTGCAAGTCAAAAAGCAGCACAGGACAGGAGGCAAAGGATTGGGTTACCGTAAATACCCCTGATATGCTAGTTTACAGCTAGCCATTTTCTTTTTGCATGGGGAGCTATACAAAAGTGATACACCTGCAGTCTGGAATGGCACAGTTCATTCAATTAACTCATTTCCTTCTTAGTTTGCTGCATGTGTAGATCAAGTTTCAGTTAAGAGTGACAAACATCTTGTGTTCCATAGTGAACCTGATGGCAGGTCTGCAGACTTTTCTGGTTAGGAATGTTGTCCGACTCTACTGTTTTCCTATACTTGAACCAATGGTATATAATTCTAGTCTCACTGATCACCAGGGTAAACAAAAGCTAACAGAAGAAATACCCTGCTAGCGCCACAGGCATGGATATTGACTATTGTAAAAAGATAGCCTTTGCAATCTGTGCTGACAAGTGACAATACACATGTAGATCAGATGGATAAGGAACACACAATTCTTGTTTTCTGGCAGTATGGAACTAAGACAGCCCTCCTGGCTGGCTTGTCAAGAATTACGGCATTCCACACACTGGTTGACTAATCGTTGTCAGGTTTTCAAATCAGTGTCAGGATTTGATGCTAAAAGGGAAAAAAGCATCTCATTTCAAGAAACTGTCATTGTGTTTCATGGGATTCAGACTCGGAGACATTTTATTTCTTATGCTTACTTGATTACCACCAATTTGCTGAGGTTTTCTCAGCATGTCTTTGAAACCACTTAAGTATTTATGTGTCAAGAAGGATGATAAATGATCTAGGTTATAGAGTACTGGTGTTCTGGATCCCATCCTTCCTTCAGCTGAACCTGATGCTTGGGGAAAAACATGGCATAGTAATAATATATAGAAGTACAAGTTCCACAGTTGCTGGTGATAATGGAAAAAGCTTTAGCCATGTGTTGGGTTTCCATAGCTGGAAAAAGAAACACTGTTAGAATTCACAAGATGAATCACAAGAATGGCTTAGCAACATCCGGAAGAAAAAGATATTCTTTATTTGGATTTATTGAATATGTAAAAATTGATTCCAGAGACATTTAGATGATAAAATACAAGTCTGAGTAGATCTAAGATGGAAGTAGACATAAGATGTAAAAGTATGACACACATCATTTTTACATGACATGGAACTGATGTTCTAAATCTTGTAACCCTACTTCTGTTAGTTTACAATAATGCCTGCAAGATGGCTTTTCATAGTGAGAACATTATAGATTTTTTGCAGCACCTTGAAGACCAAAATATCTATTATGACATAAACTACTTCATCCACTGCAGCATTCTGACTAGGGAGGTTAAAATTCAAATGGAACTTGGTAGTTCAATAAAGAGGCATTTTTTAAAATAACACTCTTTGAATAATTGTAAAGAATCAAGTGGTAAAATCATGTTTTGCTGATCTCTGAAGATGCTGTTGAAGTTAATTTTGAGATTAGATATCAGTAATGGTGTTTGAAACATAATCCTATATTTTAATCCCCCCCCCCCAAAAAAGCCAAATGTGACTAATTGGAAAATAATACATTTCTCAGAGCTCCCTGTGCATGCTGCTGTAAGAACACATTTCAGGGAAAATGAGAGAGTGGGAGATGGAGGGAAGATGAGAAACCTTCTTTCCAGCCATCCTCACTACTGCTTGTTTGTATCCAAAGTTGAAATTTATGAGTGTCAGCACCATCTCTAAATATTTAATAAGCCCCTAAGAACTTCAGAACTTCAGCTAGCATAAGCTGATGGATTTGAATTAATTTTGCTGAGCAATATTCAGAAATAAACAGACACTAATAGGCTTTTTACGTTATTCACTGAATGACGTAAATAACTTCACTGAGTTGAAGTTGCTTTCAGTTACCTCTTCTCTCTTCCCAGTTTTCTTCTGTAAGCTGCTCCATAAGTTCTAAAGATCAGTCTTAAGAGCAGGCCAGCACAGCGCTTTCTCTGCAATTCAGCCAATTCCTGAAGTTCCTATATAGGGCAGATTTCATCCACCACTGATTCCCTACTCATCCATATGGCTGATAGAAATGACTGCAGCCACATCATGTTTTCAGCTGTGAGGGCCAAACTACACATTACACATAAACATGTAGAATTGTAACTGGAAAATCCACTTCAGGATGGAGCAATGCTGCGTACACGCTATGAAGCACATTTGAAATGCAATTTTCACCTCAAAGAATTCTGGGCGCTGTAGTTTGTTAAGGGTTGCTGGGAATTGTAACACTGTGACAGGTAAACCACAATCCCTAGAATTCTTTGAGGAAAATAATGTGCTTTGAATGTGCTTTAAAGGTATACTGTGTATGCATCCTCAGTGGAAGGAACAATGAAGTGTCTTACCTGTTCTTCACCTTCTACTTCGTCTCCTCAAATGGCATTTCCTCTGTGGTGTTCCAAACATGGGCTTGTTAAAAAGAACAAAGGAAAACCCACTTTCTGGGGACACAGAGGCTGGGAAAAAGAATTTCCCTTCTCCCAGCTGCTTCTCCAATCCCAATTACGCTCCCCCCCTCAAGTGTTGTGTTTATTTAAAGTATAAAAATACAGCAAAGGACTTAGGTTGCTGTATATAGCATTACAGGCAGAACAAAGTTGAAGAGGGAGTCGCATTGTGTGTCCACTAATTCAGTTTGGTTGCTGGTGGCATCTTGCCAGCTATGTCCTGCCACCACATCTTCTCCTCCACAGACAGAAGAACAGATGAGACGTGTTCTGCATGAAGCAACACAATAAACCTGCCAATTTGGCATGGCGCTTCTTACGTTATTATATTTGACTTGCGGTTGGGAATGGAAGAAACTAAACTCCTGTAATTTAAACCTGAGTAGGACATTGTGCGCTCTTTCAAATGTTGCATAGCTCTTAGAAGATTTCAGCGGCTGCACACCATTATGGAAAGCAATGTAAGGCAAAAAGAGAAAAATGCTTTGAGTACTGCCTTTAAGTCATGATCAGAAGCCTTGGGAGCATCTCTGAAATGTCACCACCAGCAGAATACTGAGACCTATAGTTTCATACAGATAAGAAAGCCTATACTATGGAGGGAACAGGGGTAGCAGCAAAGGGCTTAAACAGAACAGATGGAGGTAAAACTGTAACAAAAATGTTTTTGCACTGTTGTAATGATAAAACCTTCTTGACTTAGGAAACAATGTAAAAGAGGTCCTCAGAGTGATTTGAATCGTGCACTCCTGACCTCGGACGCCAAGAGGGAAAGGCACCCTTTACCCATTTCCCATTTGACAACACAGCGCCTGTAAAATATCAGGCAGGAATTGAGCTGAGCTGGGCTAAGGGCAGTGGGCTGAATCTGACCAAGTGTTGTAACAAAAGCAAATGTTTCCTCTAACTGTGAGGTCAGATTTTAGCACAATTGCAATGATTAAGTGATACTTTGGGGGTAGTTAAGGTTGAGAAAAAAGAAAGGAAAAAAAGATAAACCATGCCCCAAAAGCTAATAAAAAGAACAGAATTCTGAAGGAACTCAACCTGGGGAATCATAATTACTTGACATTTTCACTGAAAACCAAGCAGTATATTAACAACTGGGAGCATGTTTACTGAGAAGCAAATGCATTGTGAAATATTCTCAACTAGCAATCTATCCCAGGTATTTTTGCTGGATGAAACCATTGGATTTGTGTGCCATTTTTAGAGGTCTCCAGTGCACCAATGTTAATAGAGTTTTGTTGTACTTCTGGTTTAATTTGCTCTGGACTTTATTAGCTTCCCCTTAACACATATGCTGTATTAATCTCTACTTATAAATGACACTCAGGGCATTTATAGTGGACATTCTAGATATACTGGGAAAAGGCACAGGGAGCAGGATAAATAACATATAAAACAAATTCCAAAAGCTTGTCTTCTTTCAAGCTATAATTCCATAAAAACAAACTTTGTCAAAGAAAGTACAAGTATCTCACATGTGGTTATGGCTTGGGGATGCTGCTATGTAACAATATATCAGGATATTATTAAATATGCCTGTCTAGAAGATCTGGAACCCTCTCTATCACTCAGACCTCCCAAATTGTACAGAAAACCCAGAGATAATGCAAAGCAAAAACTACAAATCTTTTGGCTTTAAAATTGCACTAGTCTCTTAATAGGTAAAATATTTTCTGCACATCTTCCTTGGCCTTGATACTCTGTCCCTGGGAGATAGATGTCAGCTTTACTGATAGCAGATATATTTTCTTACTTTGCTCATCAATTACCTTTTTTGCCATGTGCCAAGGTTATAGAATGATGTAGTGAAGAGATTCGCTACTACTATCAGCTTCTGGAAAATAGGGTTACCTGTACCCAGGTGTACCTATTGTTGACAGTGTTGCACCATCTGTGATTTTTTTTTAAGCCTATGTCACAGAGACGATCTGACATCTGTCACTTATTTAGATAAGAGATATATAATCCATGTGGCTCATTGATCCAACAGGAGTATGAATCCCCAGGGCTCCTCCTTTGTGCAATTGCACAGTAGTGGAAAACAGCAGCTCTTTCATGACCAATGACGGACCCCTATGGCTCCATGGTATGGCAGTAGTCTGTTCCTCCCCAACAAGCCCACAGCTGCATAATGTTCTTTTAGTGTCAACAAACAGCCTCATTGTGTTCCTTTTCTTTTCCTATCCTCTCTCATACAAAACCACAAGATGGTTTAGAGCATTCAACTAAAGGACCCCCCTCAAAAAAACAACAAAAAAAAACAGCAACACCCTGGTAGGATACTAACAAGATTACTGTCCAGCTTTAAACACACTCAGTACCAGCTTATCATCAGCCATTAAAATATTTGCCAAGTTGGATAAGAAGCTCTTGCTTTTTGGAAAATGTTTGACCATGGCAGAAGTCCAAGGGCGAAAAGTTCCACTGTTAGTTGCCGTCTTGTGCAGATAAAATAGTCAAGCTGTCTTGGTTCATTATAATGATCCTTATCTAACATAGTCGTAGAAGCAGTCTCATTGACAAGTAGGGTATGATATATGCCTGCTTATTTACACTACGTGTAATTTAGATCCCACTGAAATCAGTTGGGCAAGTTAGTCATTCTTTAACTTAATTCTACTAAGTTCTACTAACTTAGTCTGGACCTAACCCTCTGTTATGAAATTCTTTTTGATGTAAGCCACCATATCTGATGTAGGGGATTCTGCCTGCCTCTCCTCAAGGAGATCTAAAGTACCTTGCACAATTATATGCCCAAGGAATAAATAATCTATTTTATGCTATGAAATCACTCCCCACTGCACATGTTTGACTTGTGAGATTGATTTTCCTCATTTTAAATTTTCTTCACCTCCACACTTTGGAACCTTTGGTTCCAGACCATTAAATAAAAAGTTCATGCTTTGTAGAAATCCAAAAGAAAGAAAATGGCTGGGGAGGCAATTTCCGCTATCCTTTGTTATCCGTCAAGAAAAAGAAAAAAGAAAGAAAGGCCTCACACAGGGAAACATTCTGCCTTATACCCCAGTGTATTTTGTAACCACTTCTACAGAGAACACAGTTTTTAAAGAAAAGAAAGTGCAAAGCAAATGCTTATTAGGCTGGTGTGGTTGTGCAGTTTATTAAAGGCTAAACCAAAAATAACATTGAGCCACCTCACAGAAAGGTAATGAGATCCAATTGAAACTGTTACTTTTGGCATTTCATTTAATCACTTATGCATAAGTCTGATGTCAATGTTTCTGGCATATTTGATTTTCTTTATTTTTGGAGTCTTAAAAAAAAGAAGAAAAGAGCATGAATTATGTACTGGAACTCAAGCTAGTAGTTTGCCCCTGAGTGAGGGGCTGCAGGAACATTGGTCAGATATGGCACATCGGGCTTCCCTAACCAGCACACAACCTCCTCATCTTCCTTATATGTGCTATTTAGGTTTAAAAACAGCATTCAGTTAACACCAATAGACAACTATTTGCAAGCCTAATTCCATTGTGGAGGGGGTGGTGCACCTGAAAAGGGAAGGAGGTACTCCTTCCCTCACTGCCCCCCCAACTCATTCTGCCCCTGCCCCAAGACACTCCACCTGTGCTGGAATGGGGCTTAAAATTACGCTGGAGTTAGGCTACTGGTGTCAATAGAAGGCTGTTTTCAATGGGGAGAGAGTACAGTCTTCATGTACATGGCAGCTGGGGAGAGAAAGGTCAGTTTGGCTCATCCCATTTCACTGCCGAAGTGGGGTGTGTGTGTGTGCAGCTGCAGTGTTGGCTTCTAGGTTCTGGCGATGGCAGTGCCCTCTACCTCATGGGAGAAGCAGTAGTGGCCTCTGGTTTCCAGCAACATCTCACCAGAACCCGGAAGCTGCCGCCACTTCTCCTTGCTTCTCCGGAGATGCTGGAGGGGGGGAGGTGCCCACAGTGGTGCCAGGGAACTCATCCAGTGGCACCCCAAGTGTCCCCTGCTGCAGGAGAAGTGAAGGGAAGCACCACCACTACTTCTTGTTTTTCTGGTGGTGGCAGCAGCAGGCGGGTCACTCATAGGGTTCCACTGCCTGAGGCAGCTGCCTCCATTTGCCTTAGGGGCAGACTGGCCCTGAGTTTAGGGCCTAACATCGTTTAATTTTCCTCTGAACTTACTGTTTGAGAAACACCCCAGAATCCAATAACACATCTGATGAAGTGTACTACAGCCCCCAAAAGGTGATGCCATAATGAATTTGTATGATTTTGAAATTTCACAATACTCTTTTAAAATTTTTGCTGCAACAGACTAGCACAGCTACCTGTTTCGGAAGTATTCTGGTTACTTTTGTTTTGTTTTGTTTTTAAATGAGAAAAGCCAGACACAGTTCTCACTTGCACCTGTCCACTCCCAGTGCAAGGATTCATTTTGTACTGGGTACATTAATGTGTGCTGACACTTTGCATCAACCATCGTTTCCCAAACTGATGTACCCCCTGGAATGGATGAGGGGATTAGGTAATGGACAGCTGTAAATACCAGGGCACCTGGTTTTGGATTTGGATATGATGTGCCGGCCTATAGATAGTGGGGCAGTACATGTGTCCATTATCCTATATTTCGTTTAAAACAACCCAGTGTGTTATTAGGCTGAGAAGTGGAACCTGACTCAGGATCACCACAGTCACCTAAGCAGCGATGTGAAGCCAGCTTTCTGCAGTCTAAGGTCATCACTATGCTCACTGCACCTCACTGGATGGAGCTCTGTCTCTTTTTCTTTGTCTGTCTCCCTCCTACATTCTAGCTAGTCCACCTTTTATCTACATCCTGCTGGAACTGTCTGCTTGCTTGTCATACCTAAAGGGCCATCAGAAGTGTATCTTTCCCTTCAGTGGGCTGACCCTAGACAAGTAATCCTTGTGGTGATGGCCTGGGCAGAACTGCAACTTTCTTGGCCCTTTTGCAGCTTTGCAATTGGTGCAAGTTCATATAAATGCCCCTGCCCCCTGAGATAAAATTGATATATATCTATAGGAAATGCAATGTAAATATTTAGTCGTATTTTAAGGCACCACCATAAAGTCAATAGGAAACTAATTATACAGTATATCTCTGTCTTGGTGGTTGCTGCATATGCTAACTGATTTTTATTTATTAATTATTTTTGCTATTTTTGTTAGCTACAAGGAGGTTTTCCTTAGTATCTACAAGGAAAGGAACATGCATGATAACATAACAGGAACAGCTGCTTAATCTGGAAGTATCATCCAGCATTTTCTCCCCAGATTGTTTGGATCTTCCTTGCTATGCATGGACTAACTGACCAATGTGATTGTGAGTGTTTAAGACTGGGAGGCCTGCAGAAAGGACGGGTGATTTCCTGATACGACATACCTGATATGTATAGAGACCGGGTATGTTAAGATCTTGCAAGTGTACAAAAGTTAAAACTAGCTCCCCTGCACTCTGCACTTTATTAGGAGATGGTATGAATAGCGTCTGCTGCTGAAGGGGAAAATTTGTATGGCGAGATGGCAGGAAACTGTTCTGGTTTTTGATTAGTTAGTATCTCTTGCTGTATGTTGTGACCTCCCTGTTTGAGATCTGTATTGATTGCTGATAGGTTGCACTGTGCTATGTTATGAGTGGATTGTGTTTTAAGTGTGAAAGGTTCTGAGGTTTTGTTGATATTTTTGTGTTGCTTTTATGCTGTAAACTGCTCTGAACTGTCTCTTGGGAGAAAGGGCAAGGTTTAAATTTGACAAATAGAACAATAATATATATATTTTTTAAGAAAGCAGCCTGGGTCACCCCTCTCTCTGATTTGCAGGGAAGATCCAGGCTCTGTGCTGGAGTGCATTCCGCCAGCTGCAGACCAAATTCCCCAAGGAAGCCCAAGCAGGTGGTTTGAATTCCACTGACAGGTGTTGCTAGTTCCTGTGTTAAGGATAGCTGGCTTTCCACCTCTTGCTCAAATTCTGGAAGGAACATTTCAAAGCTAAGCAAATTTGTGTCTGTCACTGTCAACATTCTTATTCCCACCGTGGTGCTCATAATGGTTGTAATGACACTGTGGTGTTTTTGGTTTCTTTTTTTTAAATGCTAGTTCAGCAGCTCACATTGTACTTGTGGGATAATTAGATTTGTTTTGGCTTCCTTGCACTCGCTTGCTCAATAGTTCAAAAGTTGGCACTGAAAAGTGAGTTTGAGTTCAAACACATATCAGTTGGAGTTCACTATTCAAGCACATATGGAAGGCTTGCATCTGTGCGATATTTTTGAGGTTGCTATTAAAGAATGTTGTTAAAATAGCCCTGGCTAGAAATAGCTTTGCCTTTAATTTTAACTTCATTAAAATGGGATTGAAGAAAGAGGGGCAATAAATTATAAAGCTGTACAATGCTTTCTGGGAAGATGTACAGAATGCAGCTCATTTTTTTGTTTTCCATTTATATAATAAGGACATTTTCACGCCCTTGGCAGCAGCAACTAAATGCACCGCTGTAGCCCAAACTACATTTTATGGGATTATGTGTGGGAGCTGCTGGCTCACATCTCCTTGGTAATGTTGAGTTGAAAAAAAAGCACAACGTGATGTCATTGTGTTAGTTTTCACCCGCCCATTCCCCTGCTCTGGTTCATTGGCTGCCACACTTCTTTTATTCTACAAGTTACCAGGGAGATATGGCAGTTGTTTTGGCTGAAGTAAGTGTGGTCACGTAGAATTAGGGCAGAACTACGTTTTATGAGCAATGCCGGGATGCTGATGAAATGGCATCTCTGTTTTGAGCTGCCTTCTTTCCCATGTAATGTTTGGAAATGCCAACCTATGTTGTGGCACTGCCACACTGTGCCTTTTGCTATCCCTGCTCAGTATCATTCCCCCTCTCCCCCCTTTTAGGGAAGGCAGACTAAAGGATTCCACCCAAGGCCTAAAACCGCCAAAGTTGCGACAATTGCTACGGGGAAGGCACAACCTGGGCGGCAGGGAAAATTCCTTCCCGGTTCTTTAACAGCAACCATCATAAGACTGTAGCAATGCCTTCTGACCCAGAAGGAAAAAAGGTTAACCTGTAATCAAAGCATTAAACAGAGAGAGGGTTGGGTGGGTGAAGCTTCGAAGCCAACTGCACGCTCCCAGGTTGGCTCCATCCCTCTCTTTATACCCCTAAAGCGGACCGGAGTGAAGCCACTTGGTTGGCACCGCCTCTGCCATCGTCATGGGTTGGCTCATTTGAACTGGGGTTTAGCGGGAACCCCAATGGTTGTGATGCGGGAAGGCGGGAAGGCAGGCCAGTGTGGCCATCCAGTAAGTCTCCAGCGGAGCGATCATTATTGGTGGAGTGGGGTGAAAGGCTCAGGATGATGATGTCGCAAGTGGGTAAGTGCATACCTTTTAAGTGTTCCGATTTGCCCAGGACATCCCTGGAATTACAGAAGTCATCTCAGCTTCTTATTTGACCCTGGAATGTCCCATTTCCCCTCTCTACCACCACTGCCACTGAGATCAGAGAGGAGGATGAGCCAGTGTTTGCGCTTGCAGTGGAACCATCATGAAGTGGAACCCTTGTGTGTGGGGGGGAGGCAGTTCCCCATTGAAGCGGAGCTGCAGCGCTCTTGCCAGTCCCTCTCTGCCACTGCCAAAGCTGCTACCGCTGTCATGGTGGCATGAGGTGCAGTGTGGGCAAAGGAAGCAAGTGAGGATGGAAGGGAGTGGGCAGCTGCCAGGCAGAGACTGTGGCAGAAGAGGCAGCCAGCTGATTTGCACAGCACCAAAAGACCGTCATCCTGATTTTCAGCTGAAGAATGTTGGAGGGTATGTAAGTGTTATTACACATTATACAGAGGAGAGAGAGAGCTCAGCCCAGAGGTTTATCATTTTCGACAGCATCCCCATGACAATGCATTATCAAAAACTTCTGCATTTTCTTTACCAAGCAGAGCACTCAGTACCACTGCTTTGAATTACACTTCCCCTACAAACTAGACCTGAAAGAAGTGGGATAGCACTATCATACATAGACTGAGCATTATATCATGCATATGATATCATACATATATTGAACAGCTGAGCAGTCTTAATAAATGCCGCTTTTATTAATATTGCTTGTGTAATATATTTCTGATCCAGTTTACTATTGAGTGCTGCAGCTTCACAGCCAAGTTGAAAATGTGTGGTAATATATGGTGATCTTACTCTTTAAAAATGCGAAAAGGATTTGTCACACTTTCCATCTCAAATAGGATTATATGAATTAAACCCTGTCCAGCATTTCCTCTTCCAGACTATATGCATTGCGTAAGTAATTCAGAATTGCCTTTATCTCATATTTTGTTTGTAAAAGTCTGAAAGAAATAAAGATATTATCTTAAACCTTCCCCTGATGGACTATTTTCCAGTGTAAAGTTCTTTAGAGCTGCTGGAAATGTAAAATGAAAATGATGAGAAATTGTAATAAATCTCAGAAATACAATATCTCCATGGGAATAATAAAAAAGCAGAGACATGATTACACCAAATATCAGTCAACGAGAGTTCAAGTAAATCTCATATATGTTTGCCATAATGTTCCTTTCTTTTCATGTGGTAGTCAGTATGGCTGAATGTGTGGTGGCATATATGAATATCTGCGAGTCTGATGAAGCCCAGTGAATATCCTTGGGTCAATCATTATCTCTCAGCCTATGCTACATCACAGGGTTGTTGTGAGGAAAAATAGAGGGGGCAGAAGCACATTCAGGGAATGTGATGATCACTGTTCTTGTTCTCTTCTGATTATCATGTAAAGTCTCATATTGTGGATAATGCACCCCATGAACTGAACTTCAGGGAAGAAATAAAATTCTCCCTTTTATACAAGACCTAGAAGCATGGGAGGTAAATGTCTGATTCCCTTTAGAAAAGACAACAACGCTATCTTGATGAAAACCACCAAGCTGCTGTAAAAGATTTAAATAATGATTTTAAAGCAGTATATACACTTACACATTCAGAGGTCACCTTTGCTTGTTTAAACATGCTTTTTTTGCTATCATTAGCATAATAAACATAAACAAAACCTGAGAAACCACTGCGAATATTATTCAAATTACTGCCAACTTTCCTTTTGCCAGAGAAAGTGATTTTGGAGAAAGGTGACTTTGAGAAGTGACCTGGGGGTACAGGGCAGTGAGGTAAAGTTTCACCCCATTACTCCTGAAGGAGGGATGAGAACCTTCAAATGATGGACATCCATCATGCCTGACCACTGGCTGGGGCTGATGGGAGTTGTAGTTTAAGAACAACTGAAGGGCCACTGGTTCCCCATCCCTGAACTAAAGGGTCTGTTGACAAGTTGTGTCACCGTGGGTACATGGGACCAGATATCCCTGCTGCTTCTTAGTAAATATGAAGAGACAAACATAATAATAATAATAATAATAATAATAATAATAATTAATAATACCCCGCTCTTCCCGCTGATGGGACTCAAGGTAACTTACAGAGAAAAACAAGAAACACTAAAAACATAGAAAGAGCAATAATTAAAATGCAATTAACCATTGATAAAATAAGAATTGTATACATATATAAAATACGTTTAAAACGTACTGATAATGAGAATAGAAACAGCACGGCAAGACTTTTTTCTGCTTTTAGAATGCGGAAGACAGCAGCATGTACCAGCCCTACTTGGTCCTTTTTAGGAGTGCATAAATATATTCTTATAAATATATAAATTCACTGGATTCCTGAAGAGTTTCTCCTAAACATTTCCAATGAGCCAATGAATAGCTGTGTGAGTAGACTGCAAGTTTGCAGATCTAGACTTGGGGTTCCATTTGGTCACCAGAAAGTTATCCCATAGACCTCACCAAGATTATCACATTAAAGAGATGCCTACTTAATATATGCTGAAACACAGTTTACCAGGTAACTAGATGTATTTTAAGTCTTTGTAATGTGCATATATTGATCCAAGAGGAAACATGGATTTATTTTTTTAAAATACTGTTATATGGTTTCCCATTCTACAGTAGTACCTTGGGTTAAGTACTTAATTCGTTCCAGAGGTCCGTTCTTAACCTGAAACTGTTCTTAACCTGAAGCACCACTTTAGCTAATGGGGCCTCCTGCTGCCGCTGTGCCGCCGCTGCACAATTTCTGTTCTCATCCTGAAGCAAAGTTCTTAACCCGAGGTAATATTTCTGGGTTAGCAGAGTCTGTAACCTGAAGCATCTGTAACCTGAAGCGTATGTAACCCAAGGTACCACTGTATTATTTCAGGTCTACATAAACACATTTTTATAAATAAATAACCTTCCTGAAATCATTTTTTTCTTGTTACTGTTTCTCTTAAAATAGCCCTACTATTCAAGCATCCTGAAATCACAGACATAAAACTCCATTGAATTAATGTAACACTGACAGAACCTGACACACAGCCTGGAAATTCAGAGCTGTGGTTGGCATCCCCTTCTGAACTCAAGCCACTGTGCCTTTTATTTTCCACAGGAGCATTATTGCAGCTTTGAGTGTGGATTTCCTGGTTATTATTATTTTTATTTTCATCTGCATGTGTTTTCTGCCTTTATGTTATTTAAAACTGGGCTTCTGTTCTGGACATCTACCACAAAAGAGAATGCATTGAAGTCTGACTCATTGTTTGTATTGATAAAGCCGGTGTATAGATCAAGAAGAAAGACTAATATTGATCCAAACTAGGCCAAATCTTTCTAGATGGAAGGAAATCAAGGCAATTTGTTGTGCCGACATATAACACCAGTCAAAACCTTGAACACTATGTTCTGAGAAGCGCAAGAAAGACATTTCCCACATCATTATTTAGTATCCACTTCTACAAATGCAGACAATTTGGAAAGTTCAGTTAGGCATACCTTGGGTTCCATTCCAATATGCCCAGGTTATTGTTGTTGTTTTTTAGCTCTGAATTCTACATTGAATCTACCACTGAATCTCAGTAAACACAAGGCAAAATTAAGACCATCATTCCCAATATGAATGCCATTAGCTTTCATCTCCGCTATACAAAACTACCATGCTTCTTAGCAGCTAACAGATGAAATACCGATACGATTCCTGTATTGAGCAGGTTCACATAGATTATTTTCAAGGCCTCTTCCAGCTCAGAAAATCTGTCTGTTCTGAAGTCTGATAGCCACAATTATTCCATAGTTATTCCTTTGAATATGCCTCACTGTCTCAAATTGAGACTTTTCTAATGATTAATCGGGTCCTCCCTTAAAGAGGGCACATATTGCGGTGAGACCTGGACAACCGACACCCTGTGTTGTGGGTGGGTACAATTGGTTAGCCACAGCACCCGATTGGTAGGTCCCTCGAAGCTGGGTACAATCTGGCCAATGGGACGCAGTCTAAATGGTTCGAGGGACCTATTTATGCCCATTCACGTGACCCAGAGCTTCCTCTTTCGGCGTGTGCATTCGGAACACCCGCCCACCTCTCCCTACTTTTAGGGCTTGTTGCGCTTGACCTTGTTATGCCGTCGTGTCTCGTCTGGCATTGGGACAGGGGCACGGCAGGAATTCCTACCCCCCCCCGGCTGATTGGCTGTTACCATTTAGGTTTCGCCTGCCACGTAGCAAATCGCCACAACTTGTAAGGTTGCAGATAGGCTCTGGTTCAGGTGATAGGGATGGGAGAATGCTTTTGCCATCCCTATGTGAAGGGTATTCCGTTAAAGGAATCCAGGGACTCGATGGTTTGGTCAACCCCTGAGAGGGGGTTGTGCCCGTGCCTGAGTCCAGGGGGGCATTTGGGTGGCAGAGTTAGCCTGTACCTGGCTTTCTGCTTATCCAGGTGTTCACCCTTGGCAGACCTATGCTGGAGCCCTGGGTCAGCGCTACCTGCATGGCGGGGAGCTAGTCGAACCAGAGCCCATGCAAGCAGTCACTTTCTGTAATCAATAAAGTTGTGGCCTAAATTTTGCCAAAAACCAAACCAAAATTTTGAGGCAAGTGTGAATTTATTTAGGGGGGAGGTTTCTGGGTCTGAACACGCAATAATGGAAATACCTGAGTGCACAAGTGAGTATTTTACAACAGCTCTGTGTAATCATGGAAATCTGGCCACCATGAATTCAAGAATTAGTGAATGAGATGAATACATTTGTTGGGAGGCAACTCACCCTCATTTCATACAATCATGCCCATATCATACTTCGGAATTGTTCGAATATTTATAAATCAATATTTATAAATAGTTACCCAATGCTTAACAAACTTCCTGACCCTCATAAATATACATTTCAGCTTTCCTTTAACTTACCCTTCCATTTTGAGTGAAATTTCTGTTTTTGAGATTAAATATGATTATGTTGAATTTAACTGAGCAATTCCCTACTCACAGATATTGAATTTCGTAAGTCTGAGGCCACAAACAAGATCCTGGACACTATTTAAAACCAAGATCCTGCTATTTGTTTATATGGTTACTCAGGGCATATTATTTACACCACCTTGGTGGAGATGATAAAATCAGTGATACTTCCACTTCTAGAGGAACAGAGGAACTGAATGAACTGGTGAAGGCTGCTGGAACACATTGTGTCTCTGAAGGCTATTTGCATCTTGAATTTTATATTTGTGCAAGTGTCTTTATATGTGACCTGTGTCTTTTACGTGATGACTTCCCATTTCCCATCCTTTCCGTATCGGGTTGTATCTCACTGCTCAGCGGGAATTGTGTCAAGCTCAGAAATGCCTTAGGTTCCTTCTTTCTGTTCCTAAGAAGGAATGTTTTATCATATGTGGTGTGATTGTAAGAAAGTTAAAAGCTTCTGGGAAATGATATATAATGAATTGAAAAAGATGTTAATATATACATTTGTAAAGAAACAAGAGGCTTTTATTTTAGGGATTACAGGAAACGAGATAAGAAGAAAAGACTGTAAACTTTTTCAATATGCAGTTACAGCTGCAAGGATTCTACTGGCCCAGAAATGGAAACAAGAGGGAATGCCGACGATTGAAGATTGAAACTGACAGACTATGTAGAATTGGATAAGATAACTGGGAAAATTAGATATCTTAAGGACCAAAAGTTCATCGAAGACTGGGAAAATTTGTAGAATATCTGAAAAATACATGTGATGTGCAAACAATGTTAGTGGGATTTAAAGAAGCACTGTGAAATTTGAGATGTATTGTCAAAAATAATAGATGTGGGAGGGAAGACTAACGACAGTACTAAAGAGAAGGAATGTGTAATTAAGAGGTAAAGATGGATGATTGTCAGAGAAGTGGAAGGAAGTCCAAAAAGAGAGAATTTGTTTGTTAAAAATTGGATAAAACTGTATATTTGTGTTGTAAAACAATAAAAAATTATTATAAAAAACAACAACAGAAATGCCTTAGGTTACGGGTTCTCTAGTCTCACTGATGACAATAAAATAAACTGTTGAGTTCGGAGCGCTGTGCATCCTGTCTGCTGAAGCCTTCTTCCTGTCTGTAGGAAGGCATTGTCTATCCCATGGGGAAAGTGTTTCTTGCCAGACAATGCAAAGCAGCTTCTCACCTTCCCCTTAGAACGAAAGAAAGGAAACCAGAGTGCTGCCAGCCAGAGATGAAGAGGAAAAACATGCCACATCATTTAGTGCTAATAATGACCAGAAATTCTTGATAGCTGCAAGGTATTCAGGGTATTCTCAGTTTTAAAAGAAGTAGGCGAATACTATAGTCAGATGGCAGCAAGTTTTAACACCCTTTTCCACTAGTGCTAATGTGGGACTTTTGATAGAAATTAGAATTCATAATAAATGCTTTGGGGATGTAGGACACTTCCTGAGGAAATAAATGAAGCTAGGGAGATGTAAAAATAATAGGATTGCTTTCAGAAAACTTTTTTTTGTGTGTGTATTTCTGTAGGATACAAAAAATGTCTCTGCTGCATCAGACTAGCTTATTAGTTGTCTGCCATTGGGTCTATTTCCTATGTCTTAGAGAAGAAAACAAAGAAAAGAGCAGACAATATTAAGATTTCAGATAGTATGCTGCTAATGTGAACATATCCTAAGACCATTCATCATTATACTCCACAATTCAGTGGAAATGGGATAGAAACAATATTGAATGGGCTGATACCCAGGAAGACCATTGGTGATTTTATAACGGTGGATGATCTTGGTTGCAAAGGCCAAATAGATCACAAGACCATCAGTCTAAATAAATGTATTTTCTTCTTTGTCTTTTCTCTGGCTAATAACTCTACAGAATTGGGATATGGTTAGAAAGACTAAACTCTGCTAAGTGTTCTGATTGGTTATTCTTAGTGTCATACGGATGCCAATGAAGTCCGGTAAATCCACGGGCCTGTTTTCATTATTATGTAGAAATTCCATTTCATGACAGAAATAATATATTCCAGACAGAGAATTTCAGGGTGATAATTATACTTCTTGGGTGGTTAAAGTAACTCCACCTTAGTTGAGTGAGTAGATTTGCCTGCTGGCAAAAATGGCAAACCTTTTTTTGGTTTCAGCTGATTTTTTTCTTTTAAGGAGAAAGGGAGGTAATTTTGGTAATATATTTCAATATTATTAGCCAGATAAGAATAAAGTGATGTCAGACGCGAGTATAAAAAATACATTTTTACTGACAATGTCAGCCTGCCCTTTACTTATAGAAATATCAGCCTGCCATTTACATAAAGGAGTTATACCTCCATAATGTCTGAACAATGGCTTGTGATGTAATCCAAAGTGGAAGACAGCACTTTGGATGCAAAGTAAGCACTATAAATTATTGAGCTGCCATAAAAAAACAACCCAAAACACTTGGAGAAAATTTCCAAATCTCATTAATTTCCTATGCAATAAGAGGCATCATTTTGTATTTGTATTTAGAAGAAACAGGAGAAAGTGTGAAAAATATATGAATAAACTTTCTTAAGAATGCAAGAAGACCTGGCTGGATGAGGCCATCTGGTCCTGCATCCTGTTCTCACAGTGGCCAATCAGAAGCCTGCAGGAAACCCACAAGTAGGACCCAAGCACAAGAGCACTCGGCCCTCCTGCAGGTTCCAGCAACTTGTATTCAGAAGCATTATTACATCTGACCAGGCAGGAAGAGCATAGCCATCATGGCTAGTACCTGTTGATAGCCTCCTCTTCCATGAGTTTCTCTATTTCTCTTTTCAAGTCATCTAACCTTTGCATTTAATGTTGCACAATATGCTGCCTTAACATGGACTCCACATAGCTGTGCATATGCATGTAAGGATAAGAATTAGGATACAGATAATCTCTGCCATGCAAAATGGTATCCATTCCTCACCCCTTTTAAGTTAATAGGGGAACTCACATGGATTTTAATGAAGGAATCAAGATTGCATCCAAGGCCTCACATATCCTGGGCTGGCTTGGGGGCATATAAATTGCCCCTTCCTCTGAGTTCTCTTCACATGGTCCCAAACCTGATGTAGCACAACTTCCCACCCCATCCAGTGCATGGATGTGCACTGGGCAATGATATCTCTATACATGAGCAGGCTTTCATGTGTTCTGGAACCCCAGTTGTGCAGGTTTCCACCAGAAAGGCTCTATGCCTAAGCTTTAGGTATGCAGGTTTCCCTTATGCAGAGGAAAATAGAACAGTGGCTTGCATACAATGGTTGATCTAACTTTTGCCAACCCTCTGCACCCTCAAACTGATTGCAGCCCTCTATATCATATCCTATATTATTTCAGAGGGTCCCTCTGTGTGGATGTCACAGAGGGGCCAGGAAACTGCACAACACCAGGCGTGGGGCCAACAGCACAAGCCTACTGATGTTTATCTGTGTGGATCCCCCTACACATGAATAAAATGTGAAAGGACTCTGGGCTGGATGGAAAAGTGGATTTCAGCACTTCAGAATACTTCTAATCAAGAGTTAATTTCCCTCCCTTGTCCTCAAACACTCTTTGTTTCTCCTTTTCAGTGTTTCCTTCTTCAAGCTTTTAAGTCCAATGTTGAGAGTGATTAATGAAGGCAAAGATTACTATGAATGTAAAGTTCAAGAGTAAGGATGCTTATTTCTTTAAGAAGGATGTTTTTGAAGTGTTTTTCTATATATTCAGCCCCATGGTTGGACTGAAATACTACAGCACAGTCACTGGCCTATATGAATATTGTTTTGACAGGAAAGAATGCTTACAAACTGCAGAGCCAACTAATCAAAAGGTTCATGTTCTCAAAAGTAATTCCACATTTAGATAAACCATGCTCATAGTCCTGACTGCAGGGAGGGTGGCGGGGTGTGTACAATTTTGTAGCCAGATTTAGATAGCAATGGGTGAGAAGCCCCGGAGGAATTTGCTTTGATTGCTGCTTTTAAATGTTTAGCAAAGTGACCAAGATGCTCTTCGTGTTCTGCATATTTTCCATCCTTTTTGTGATACGTATTTCCTTCAAAAGTCACACTCTTTGCAATGTGCTAATTAGATTCGCCTTTAAATGTGAACTGAAACAAATTTCTTCCCCGTCCCTAACAACAGAACACAAGTTCTAAGAATAATGTAATATAGCATACACTGAGGAAATATAGTTGGGAACCTTAAAGTAGTGATGAGTGGGACCGGCAACGAAATGTGTGAAGTGTGAAGTTCTCTTTGTTAGTGTTTCAGTCATCCAGTTATACCCTCAGCCATGATATGTTAATCTGTTCCCCTTTCCACTAAGTTTTGCTTTCTTTCTTCCTAATGGCCAATCAGTGTTTCATGGCCACTGTATGTGCATGGTCCTCATTGTGCTATTTGGGGGTTTTTCACCCATTAGGCTTCTTTTCCTAAAGATCTTTTCTACTTTTGCAAACCTTGAGCTTCCCTGCCCCAAGCCCACTGAAACCTCCTTCTTGGAAACAGATACTGTCATTTTGGCTACATAGTACTCACCTCTGAAAATTGGAAATAGTGGGAATAATATGATATGTGGTCCACCTCTGGCTCACCTCGCCCTGCTTCCATCAAGCTCAAAGGTGTGTTTTTTTTAAGCATTCTTGTTGGTTGAGGCTTAATTGGTTGAAACATGCTCCCACTTTCTGCCCCACCCCATTGTCTTCCTTGAGCAAAATTGGCCTTACCTTGAGGAAGGGGTAGTAAATGGGGGGGGGGCACAGATAGGATGGTGATAGAAGGTAGGGTATGAGTACCATTTTGAGTTGGGCCTAGCTCAAAGTGGACTGAGACTAAGTCAGAATGAGGCTGGCTTATTTTGTGCCATGAGGAGATCAGTTTCCAAGCTTCTACTAACCAAGGGCTCACACCATCACTGTGATTAGTAACAGAGTCGTAAGCTACATTGCGTTGCGTTAAGTTGCCCCTGCCCAAATATTCGCCTTGTAATTCTGCAGCAATCCTTCTAGAAATGAATATAAAGTGATTCTTCACTTTCTTTTCTAGAAACTCAGTTCTCCACAGCGAATGCATTTACTTTGTGAAAATAATTGTTTAGACATAATGGTGTTGTTCTGTTTTCTTTCACTGGAAAACAGTTGTAATTGAAAATAAATTGTTATTCATCATTTCTGTATCCCCTCACATAATATATTGTTTCCTCTATTCTTTTCCAAACAGGCTAATTTAAATCAGGTTCCCTTCCCCATTTCAGTGCTTATTCAAATCACTGTCAGTGATTAGCTAAGAAAAGATTGCTTGGATGCTTCCAAATATAACTCTTTCTTCTTCTTCTTCTTTTTTAAAAAGTTAGAATTCTTGTTCTTTTAATGGGTTGGTTGCCAGATTTCTTCAAAATTATAGCAGTTGCTTCCTGTTTTCAAAGGCTATCCCAAACCAGACGTGGAGACACGCTAGCAAAACAAGATGCCTATATTAGGCTAAGCAATAATAGTTTTGTCCGACTGCAGGTGTCACAATGATTAGACACCCACCCACAGACAGCAAAGCAGGAGGCAGTTTCATTCAACCCTAAAGGGAGCTTATTGACCAGAGTTCATGCATCTGAGCTCATAAGGTCAGATTATACAAAAGAAGCCAAAGCTGCACAAGGAAGGCTGATAAACACCTTCCCTGCTTGATATTGTTCACTATAACCATAAGAAAAGCAAAATACAAGTTGTTTTTTGTTTTGTTTTAATGAGAGCTTTAAT
Source organism: Podarcis tiliguerta (assembly GCF_965153285.1). Lineage (NCBI taxonomy): Eukaryota > Metazoa > Chordata > Lepidosauria > Squamata > Lacertidae > Podarcis > Podarcis tiliguerta. Next base: position 39,552,791 of record NC_139540.1, on the reverse strand, counting down.
TTAAAAGTGATTGGGTTGTACCAGGTCAGTGCACATGTGCTTTTACAAAATAGGCACCCAATTTTTGCTCCCCTCCCTTGCAAGCTGCCCATAAGAGCCGAGGGACCCTCTGAAATAATATAGAATATGATATAGAGGGCTGCAATGGGTTTGAGGGTGCAGAGGGTTGGCAAAAGTTAGATCAACCATTGTATGCAAGCCACTGTTCTATTTTCCTCAACATGCACGTGCACGCGCACACACGCAGCTTTTCCGTGTCTTTCTTGGATAATATGATTGGATAGCCAATGTAGTGCTTTCCTGATTTCATTGGACTATAAGGCCCATCAACCCTAGTCAACATGGCCAACACTCAGTGCTGATAGGAGTTGTAGTCCAATAACATGGACTTTTGTACTTTCTAAATGTTCTGATGCAGTTCTCAGCTCAATGTATACACAAATACACAGTGAAGTGCATTTAAAAGTGAGTAATATTTTGAGAAGAAAATATATAGACATGCCCATTTTGGCAGAAAATATGTTTTAAAATACACATTTAAATGTGAATTTTCATATTTCTTTTTAAAAGGTAGGTCAAAGCAGAAATGAGACAGAATGAACACATGCCAAAATAACCTGTTGGGGAACAGATTAATATGCCTATCCCTAGATCCAGACTGAAGGCTGATGAACTGCCATAGAGTCAATAATGAAATAATTGTACAGAAATAATAAACAATGGTTTTAGCAAATGCATCTTGAGGAGGGGGCTAGATGTTTACACTTCTCAAAGGACCAACTGCTGTTTGCCAGGAGCCCTGTGGAGAGGGTGTGTGGCTTTGAGGGAATCAGTGTTCAGATGCCAAGCTTCAGCAATGATTTTTTTTTTTTTTTACAATCAACTCCTAAGTATAAAGGTTGGTAATGACAAGATTCTCAACTCCAATGATGTCTTGATAATATTTCTACTTATATTGTGCTCTTTATAAATGTATATGAATATTTCTTACTTGTCTTTTTCTGTTTCTATTCTAATGGGGCCCTTGATATTTGCAAAAAGTTGGGTTTTCTTCTGGCTACCAAATCTGTTCAACCATTCTGTTAAAACAGCTATTGACCCTTCTCTCCCCCTCACATCCAAAATAACCCTCACTGCATTTGATGCAGTACAAGTTCTTTACAATGCAAAAAACAGTTCTTTTTTCATCTTCTTGAAATTAGCAACATTGTGTACTTACTGTTTTTTGGGTGGAAAACCCTTTAAAAAGCCAATTTAAGCCTTAAAGGCAGCTTGTGGCAGCTGCCCTTACAGGTTTTGACAATTTAGTCCACTCCAAATAAACAGAGGAAAAGAAGAAACGTGTTTATTTAAGAACACTTGCTACACCAACAGCTTGTGTCAACCTGCTGATGAAAGTTCCCAAGGAAAGTGATTGCATAATTGTGATGGGGATTGACAGGGACTTCCTAGCCTTCCATTAAAGTCTCAAAGCATGGTGGCTCTACTAGCAGAACATGCTTACACTCATGCAAGATGGTCTCAAACATGCCTGGGACCATTTATCATTTTGACAGATATTGTCAATAGCCTGTGCAGGCCACTTGAAGGCATATGGAGTGAAACTTGGTTTTTTTTATGTGATATGATGGATTGGGCACACAATGTCCTCATTGTCTGAAATATTTACCATGAAGGATTTCTTTTTCTTTTTCTTTGCAATGAAGCCTCAAAGTTCAAGGCAGCTTGACGCTGTGAACTTACTTGTACATATAGGCAGTGGCCATTTTTGGAGCGTCCGATATGTGCATGACCATGTGTTTGCAGGGTTTTTCAATGGGTGTTCCTAGGGCACTGTGTTTATCGGCTTTACTGTGGTTTGGTAATGGTTGCTGTTTTCGGAGTCGGGAAGGAATTTGCCTGAAAACAGATTGGCCCTGTTTGCAGGTTTTGCTTTCCCCATAGCAATAGTCACAACTCTGGCGAATTGGGTGGAATACTGGCGGGGGGTGGGGTGGGGGTGGGTGAAGTGGTTCATCCCCCCACCTCTGAACAGTGTGCTAACAGGGTACGCCATTAGAGGGGTCTCACTGGAATTCTTTGCCCCAAAGCCAAGGTATCCGGCAGATGGGCCATAGAGCTTCCTTCAGAGGCTTGGATGGGTCATCTGTGTAGACCTGTGACTTGCAGAGGAGCCATTAATCCTGGTATTAACCCTGTCATGTGAGAGTGCTCCACCAGCAGGGCTGTGAGAGATATATACCCAATGCCTAAGCCAAGTCCAACCAACATCTGGAATCAATAAAGTTATGGCCAATTTTAATCCCAGAACATTGTCCTGTCCAGTTTGTTCTCCTTCACAGGTGGGGCCTTGCTTCTGAGGGAGGGGACACTGAGAGTGGGTCTGCAATGGGCCCAAGTCCCTCACCCACTATCAAATACTACCCTCTCCACCTCTCAACCCTGGAAGGCTCCAGTTACAGAAGGTACTGTGTACTTTCACTGGGTGTGGTGGAGTTATAAAACTACTTCAGTAACTCCAAACCATAGATTCTTACCATAAACAATATTGAACAACCCTGACAAATAACCAATGTCAATATTAGTAGCAACTAGAAATAGGCACAGATAGATATGATAGCAGATGCAAAACAAACACTAACCTCGCTCCAGTGGTGTCCCCAAATATATTTCATTATTCATGCACTTAAAAATCTTCTGTTTCCACTAAACTGAAATCTCATTTATTTAGTAAAGATGATGCATATTGAGCTACCTGTTTTGTTATAAATGACAATCGCTCAGTCATCAGTTGTATCATGATATAGAATGGTTTTTCAGAAAATGTTGGCATGCAGAATGCTGTGACATTTGGCCATTACTTTCTGACACACCATTATGGGTTATTCTATAAATTGGTTATAGTTTCTCTCAGTTGTTCTCTCTTTTATATATTTGAATGAATGAATAAGTTTATTACGGTCATAGACCAGAAGAAAAGAAAAAAGCATAAAAACAACAGTAGTTTACGAGGGAATGATGGTGTCAATTAAAAGTTGTAAAATTATACATAAAAACAATACACATATGCACACACACCCACACGCACGCACATATATACTCATATATGCGCTACAATATATGTGTAGACTTTAAAAAGGGGGGGGGCTTGTCCAAGGGTCAGATCTTTTACTTTTTTACAACTAATGCCCTCCGCTTGATCGCGGCCGCAGAAAACTTGGCCACTTTCAGTGTTACTTCTGGGTTTTTATCTCCTAGTAGGATTTTCAGCCGCTGAGATTCAGATCGACCTGGGAATTTCTGAACGATAGGGGAGATAAACAGTGACCTGATATCCCCGTAGAGGTCGCAGTGTAACAACACATGTGAAGCCGTTTCCGCCTCCTTCAGACCACATGGGCAAACTCGTTCGGCATAGGGTGTGCCCTCGTATCTGCCCTTTAGTAAGGCAGATGGCAGTACATCAAATCTGGTAAGGGTAAACGCCCGCCTATATTTTGCGATTTGTAGATCCAGCAGATATGGGGTTAGATTAAACCCTTTTCCATAATCTTGGATAGCTGGATATTTATCTATCTTGCTCATATGGTCCTGAAGCTCTATATCTCCTATTCGCTGGCTCACCATCATTTTAGCCTTTTCAAAACCTGCGGCTATAAGTTCCTGTGGGGAAAGCCCCAAGCCCTTCAATTTTTCATAAAGCGACAATCTCCATTTAGACTGGAACGGGTCTAGTAAAGTCAATGGAGCCACTCCCACTGGGAAAAATATGAGTTTTAGCCAGAAGTGAATCTTCAGGATCCATATCCTGGCATTAATAGGGAGTTGACCTACCTCCAGCCTAATGGCAGTGTTGGAGACACAGGTAGGTAACCCTAGTAGGGAGCGGTAAAATTTAGTTTGTACAGATTCCAGGGACTTGAGTTTTTGGCAATTAAATATCTGGGTGCCATACATCAGTTGTGGAAGTATTTTTGCAACAAAGACCTGGGAGGCGGCAGGAACATATTGACCTCCTTTTCTGTAAAAGAATCTTATGATAGCTCTAAAAGATCTTTGCGCATTTACAATGGAATTCTTAATCTGATGGCACCAAGATCCCTTCTCATCAAAAATTATTCCAAGATATCTAAAAGATGTTACTTGCTCAATAGGTTGGTTATTAATTTTCCATTTATGTCGGAGTTTTCTCTTGGGGAACACCATAATTTTTGATTTAGTGTAATTTATTATTAGGTGTTCAGCTTCGCAGTACTCTGTAAGAGCTCGTAAAAGTTTTCTTAGACCCACACAAGAGAAGGAAATAAGTGCCGCATCATCTGCGTACAAAAGGACTGGGATTGGTATATTGTTTAGGTTTGGGGAATGAGTACTTGCTTCCTCCATCTTTCCGACTAAGGAGTTTATATAGAAGTTGAATAGAATAGGGGCAAGAACACAGCCTTGCTTGACACCATGGAAACTTTGGATTTCCTTTGATAGGTTCCCATAACGGTCGCATCTAACACGGATCCGAGTATTTTCATGTAGTCTACGGATAAGAAGCAAAAGACGTCTATCGATGTTTGTGGCATTTAATTTTTCCCAAAGTCTGTGCCGGGGTATCGAATCGAAAGCTGATTTGAAATCTATAAAGGCTACATAGAGAGAGCCTCCTTTCTTTGAGGTGTATTTCTCCACTAGATGTTGCAATACCAGTCCTTGGTCTAGAGTTGATCTATGTGCCCTGAAACCAGCCTGGGCTTCCTTTAAGACGTGCTCCTGTTCCAGCCAGTCCGCAAACTTTTCACGTAAGTGAGTTGCATAAAGTTTGCTGATGATGCTTAAGAGACTGATTGGTCTGTAATTGGCTGGATCAAGTTTACAGCCTTTCTTAAATATGGGAACGATGATTGCCAATCCCCAGTCCTCTGGTATTATTGCTGTTTGATCTATGCTGGTGAAAAGGGTGGCAAGGACTGGGGCCCACCAGTCAATATTGGCTTTGAGAAGCTCAGGAGAGATATTATCTGCTCCCGGGGCTTTTCTATGTTTGAGTGCCTGAATAAGCCTCCTAATCTCCGCAACCGACACCGGGGGCCACTCATCACCTGCCGCACACTGTATTAGTGGCTGTGTCAAAGGCAGAGCTGGATATAAAGATTGGAAAAATGCCTCCCAAGTCCCTGCAGGTATAGTATACTCCACTTCTGAGGAAGTAGATCGCACTCCATTTGCTACCAGTCTCCAGAAGGTGGCCGAATCTCTCTCTCTGGATGCATCTATTAGGCATTTCCATTCTCTTTTCTGTGCCAGGAGTTTTTTGTTTTTGATCAGAATTTTATAGTTTCGTTTATCTTCAAACCAGCCCGTGGGGAGTTGGGGTAAATTGGCAGATCTATAATTCTTGTATTTTTTCAGTAAGTTTAGCTTCATGTCCTGACATTCTTGATCAAACCAGGGTTTGGAGTTTTTATATACTGAAGATTGCCTACTTGGCCTGTTCCTTTTTTCCTTCAGGGAATCTTGAAGGAGTGAAATTAACTCCTGAAATAAATTTATCTTTAGTTCATGGCTAGAGGAAGTTATGAGGTTTTCTCTCTTAGTAAGGAATTCCTTTGAGCATAGCCTACTTGAAATTTCCTTATGCAGTTCATCTGTCCATCTGATACGCGAATATCTGAGCTCCAAAGCTGTAGGGCTCGAATGCTCGATTTTCTCAGCGCAGGATAAATCCTTTCCCGCAGCTACGAGTGCACTTAATGGCAGATGGTCACTGTCTAAGCGCTCCTCCACTTTGCATTCCAGAACTTTGTTTTGAAGATCATACGACACGATTATATAGTCAATTGTGGAGGCGCCATTGTTAGATATAAATGTGAATTCTCCGACCTTCTCCCCCTCTGTACGGCCATTTAGTATAACCAAGTCCAACTTGTTGACCAAGTGTAGTAGGCATAAGCCGGCATAATTGCAGCCTTTATCCTTTGAGACTCTAGCTGGTATTGGGTGGGTTTCCTCTATAATGGGGACTGTTTCGTGGAAATGGGCATACAAAGCCTCATCAGATTGTCCAGTTCTGGCATTTAGGTCGCCTGCCACCACTACAGAGGCATCAGGAAATTGATTTGATAGTTTGTCAAGATACTGTTCTAACTGAGCCCAATTGTTTCTTATCAATCTTTTCTCTCTTTGTGGGGGTAGGTATACGTTAATCAGCAGCAAGCTGTGGGTTCTCCACTGTACTTGCACAGCTGTGGCCAGATGGTCTAGTGGGTCTAGTTTTTTAAATATGGCCCTTAGCCTTGTTGAGATTAGGGTAACTAACCCACCTTTAACTCGCCCCCCTCTAGTACTTAAAAGACCTGGGAGGGAGAACGCAGAAAAACCATTTAGCTCCACTTCACTTGTGCTCCAGGTCTCCTGGAGAAACACAATGTCATGTCTCTGGATGTATTTAGCAAAGGATTGGTCAGAAACCCTCTTTTGCCAACCTGCAATATTCCAAGTTAGCAAGGCAAGGTTGCACGTTGTCTTGCCAAACATTGATCTTAGTCAATTTGCCTTTAAAAGATTTTTTGGGCCTATCTTTTTATCTGTTAGTTGGATTTCATTCATTTTGGCAATGTCCATAGATGTATTGTCGCCCAGGTACTCAATGGAGTCAATTGAAGGGTGCAGCGTGCTAACATTAGTGATCAGAACTCCTTTTTTTGGCGAATCTACCTTGAGGTGTTCTATTTGACTGATACCAAGTTCATCCTCATCCAGGTATCTCATGCTGGTCCAAGAGCGCGTTGTGGTTGTCATAGGGATGGTTTCCTTCTTAGATGGTAGATTGTTGCTGTCCCTTACGCACTGTGTTAGATCTGTTGCTGTCAGGTTTATCTCTGCAGCTGCAGAGGTATTATAAAGGTAGTCTTTCATGGTTGCCATAAGGATGGTTTCCTTCTTAGATGGTAGTTTGTCCCTTGCGCACTGTGTTAGATCTGTTGTTAACAGGTTTATCTCTGCAATTGCAGAGGTATTATAAGAGTAATCTTTCATGGGGTCTGTCTTGGTTTTTTCAGAGAGGTTCTCTTTCTTTAATTGGTCCGTTGCCGGTTCTTCCTCTCTTACTTTTTCCTGAGCATTCATCTCTGTTAGCTTATTTCTAAGGGTCTCCAATCTTCTCAAGATCTCAGATTGGGCAAGGGAAGGCAACAATCCAAACTGATTTATTAATGCCTTTTCTTCTGGATAGAAGTTATCCGTCCCCTCATTAGGCAGTCTCATCTCCTGTCTTAGTTTCAAGGACCCTTGCTCAGTATGTTCCAGTTTGTCTTTTGAGTGTCCTCTCTCCTCCTTTGGTTTACAAGAAAATCTTATCTCAGCTGTCGTAAACTCATCAGGGAACAATTTCAAACATGTGCTGTTTTCAAAGAATCTTGTTACCGTTATCCTTTTCTTTAACAGCAAATGTCTTGATCTATATATATATTTAGCCAAGATTTGATCTTTGAAGGAGGCAATCACTCGCAGAGAGTATCCATTGTAGAATATGAAATCTACTGAGGTAATGTCCTTTAATTTTATTTTCCCTGGCAGCATATCATCTAAAGTATTCACAAAATGCACCGAGCGTTCTTCCTGTGTAAGGAAGCCCTTTGGCTTCGGGTAGTTAAGAAATGCTAACTTCCTATCTGCCAACATCAGTTTCCATCCTTTGTCCTGGGGCAAGTCTTGCCCTGCTACTGGCTCATCTTGAGATCTGCCATAATCAATGGTATGGGGTGAGTCTTCTTTAATATTTATGGATCCTTGGGGTTTCAGCATAGAGCACCCGGGTAGTGATTCCGTTTCCTCACTTGTTTTGTTAGGCAGCGATGATGTTTCTTTCAAAGACTTCAGCTGGATCTTTTTTCCTGGATCCACACTGTTGTTCTCTCTGCTGCCATGTATAGCAGGTTTGTTAGAGTTTGTTTTTGATTTTGTTGGGATCAGCTTATATAGTCTTTTCCAGCATACTTTACATGCACGCCGGTTTATAACAGATTTCCTTGCAATTTTTATGTTCTTACTTTTCTTTTTAATTTCAGCTTTCTTCTTATGGGATCTCTTACTGATGCCTCGCTTCTTTTGATTTACTTCAATAGGAAATTCAGTTTTAGGGACAGGTACATACAACCCTATGTCCTTTCCTTGTTGTAAATGATTTTCCGCTGCTGATCCTTGTGTGCACTTGCTGGTCGCTGGTTGCTTTGTATATTCTGGCTCTTGAGGGGTGGTTGGTGGATTTACACCATGAAATTCTGAGCCTTTAGCTTGGAGGGGATAATTTTCCACTAATGTCAGAAGCAGCCCATTTGTTATTGTTAAGTATTTTTTCATAGCTGCCAGATCCAGATTTATAGAGAGCAGCCAGTCCTGAGGATAGCAGTCATTGTTTTCCGTCTGGGAGCCCATAGATGAAGTCTGGGATTTCTGGGAGTTTCGGGTTTCTTCCTGTAGCTCTGAAGATAATACCTCAGCCAAGACTATTTCATGGGCCAGGCTCATTGTATTTCTATTTTGGTTGTTATTCTCCGTGTCCTGTATTCCTCTAGAGAAGGTTGGGTGATCTTGAGCAGCAGAGGGAAAAGGAAGAGCCTCATCCTGCTTCAACTCAACCATCTCAGCCATCTTTTGCCCGTTTCCATTTCCATTCTCGTTGTCCCTTGTATGTAAAAGGTATTGCGTGATTTTACTCTGTTTCTCATAACACTCCTGGAACAATGGGCTTGTCGCTATCCCCAGGTCCCTACGTTTCTTTCTAGTAAGTACCATTTGTAAATCTTTGTTACCAATCAGGGTTATTCTTCCTATTTCAAAAACTATGCCTCTTAGGAAGTCGAAAGCTCCACCCAGCTATAGACTGAGGTCCAGATTGAGGCAAGATTTGGGATAGCTGTTTGTAGTTTGTAATTTGATAGCTTGTAGTTCGGAGCGTAACACGAACTCTGCAGCTAGTTCGGCGGCCATCCGCTATGTGGTGATACTTCCGGACGGTGTTGGAAAACTGGGAATAAATCTCTTGAACACAGGGCGAACTCCCCTCTCCGGCAGCCTCCTTCGACTAGCCCTCCTTCTGCACCGGCGTCCTGTCGCGTTGGGTCTCGGCTCCCCTCCCCGCCCAGGCAATAAAACTATTAGCTCTAAAACTCTAAAACTATTAGCTTCAAAATCTCAGAGGGCAGCAAGGGGTTGCTGCTCCCTAGTCAGATTGAGCAGTAAAACAGTAAAACACTAACTAAACAATAAAACAATAAAACACTAACTAAAAGTAAAGAGAAGCGAGGAGGTGATAAAACAGCTGGTAGGACGTTAAAACTAAGAGTTTAAAACCAAGAGGTGGCTAAAAAAAAAAAGAAAAAAAAAAAAAAAAAAAAAAAAAAACTGCTAAAAAACTTAACTGAGAGCAGAAGAATCTGACCAAGCTGCAGCCTCCGTCGCCATCTTGGCTTCTCCAAGTCAGCATGAAAAATCTATATTTGTATTATCTCTGGATTGTTATTGTATGTTTTCCCATTAAAGCCAAATACAGTATGTGGGAGTGAAGGATTTGGCAGTGAGTGGTCCAGTTCTATATGGTGCCGTGCTTACCTGAAGGCACTTGAGATGTTAGCTTCCTCCTCTAGAGACACACTAGAACTTGATTTCTTGGCTTGCTTTTGTGTTTTTGTGCGTACACGAAGTGTGTGTGCATGTGTGCACCTTAGCATGTTTAGGACACAAAAGCATTTCCAGATGAATGGATAATGTCCAAATGTTTGCTTTTTGACAGTTAGCATTGAAAACAAGGAGGGTTTTTTTTTGTCACAGTCAGTCTACTTTAATTATTATTTACTAAAAAGCTACAACAGTATTTGCTTTCCAACAAATCACAACCTTGTGATAACCAGTGGAGCCTGAGGATACCAAGGTTCATCATTCTATTCTAGCACCTTTGTGAAATGTACAGGCCACAGTACGGGCCACATGATGTCCTGCAATGATTTTGCAAAGTTTTTTGCAGATAAAATTGCTCAGATTCGGGAAGAAGTAGACTCCACCATGGGAGCAGGGCCAGGGCGGGAGAGTGCTAGAGTCCTGTCTAGTCAAGTTGTGTGGGATCAATTCCAATCTGTTACCTCCGAGGATGTGGACAGGCTGCTTGGACGAGTGAAGCCAACCACCCGTCTCCTGGATCCTTGCCCATCCAGGCTTATAAAAGCTAGCCGGGAAGGACTGGGCAATGGGCTTCCATGAGGGAGCCTTCCCAGACCCGCTGAAAGAGGCGGTTATTAAACCACTTCTTAAAAAACCATCTTTAGATGCGGCCACGATGGCCAATTATCGCCCAGTCTCAAATCTTCCATTCTTGGACAAGGTGATTGAGCGAGTGGTTGCTGAACAACTCCAGGCACGCCTGGAAGAAGCGGACCATTTGGATCCCTTCCAGTCGGGATTCAGGCCTCATCATGGGACTGAAACTGCCTTGGTCGCACTGGTTGATGATCTCCGGCGGGCTAGGGACAAAGGTGAGAGCTGTTTCCTAGTTCTGCTGGATCTCTCAGCAGCGTTTGATACCATCGACCATAACATCCTTCTGGACCGTCTTGAGGGGCTGGGAGCTGGGGGCACTGTCATACAGTGGTTCCGCTCCTTCCTCCTGGGCCGTGTTCAGAAAGTGGTGGTGGGGGATGAGTGTTCAGACCCCTGGGCTCTCACTTGTGGAGTGCCTCAGGGTTCTGTCCTCTCCCCCATGCTTTTCAACATTTACATGCAGCCACTGGGAGAGATCATCAGGAGGTTTGGGCTGGGTGTTCATCAGTATGCGGATGATACCCAGCTCTACCTCTCTTTTAAATCAGAACCAGTGAAGGCGGTGAAGGTCCTGTGTGAATGTCTGGAGGCGGTTGGAGGATGGATGGCGGCTAACAGATTGAGGTTGAATCCTGACAAGACAGAAGTACTGTTTTGGGGGGACAGGAGGCGAGCAGGTGTGGAGGATTCCCTGGTCCTGAATGGGGTAACTGTGCCCCTGAAGGACCAGGTGCGCAGCCTGGGAGTCATTGTGGACTCACAGCTGTCCATGGAGGCACAGGTCAAATCTGTATCCAGGGCAGCTGTTTACCAGCTCCATCTGGTACGTAGGCTGAAACCCTATCTGCCTGCAGACTGTCTCGCCAGAGTGGTGCATGCTCTGGTTATCTCCCACTTGGACTACTGCAATGCGCTCTACGTGGGGCTACCTTTGAAGGTGACCTGGAAACTACAACTAATCCAGAACGCGGCAGCTAGACTGGTGACTGGGAGCGGCCGCCGAGACCATATAACACCGGTCTTGAAAGACCTACATTGGCTCCCAGTACGTTTCCGAGCACAATTAAAAGTGTTGGTGCTGACCTTTAAAGCCCTAAACGGCCTCGGTCCTGTATATTTGAAGGAGCGTCTCCTCCCCCATCGTTCTGCCCGGACACTGAGGTCCAGCTCAGAGGGCCTTCTGGCAGTTCCCTCACTGTGAGAGGCCAAGCTACAGGGAACCAGGCAGAGGGCCTTCTCGGTAGTGGCGCCCGCCCTGTGAAACGCCCTCCCATCAGATGTCAAAGCGATAACAACTACCTGACATTCAGAAGACATCTGAAGGCAGCCCTGTTCAGGGAAGTTTTTAATATGTGACATTTTAGTGTATTTTTCATCTTTGTTGGAAGCCGCCCAGAGTGGCTGGGGAAACCCAGCCAGATGGGCGGGGTACAAATAATAAATTATTATTATTATTATTATCATCATCATCATCATCATCATGTATAGGGTGAATCTTTAGATATTTCACACCCTTTCAGGATTGCTGTGCTGCTATTTTGTTGTTGTTAAGACAGAAAATACAAACGGCTCACAAATTAAAAGAAAACATTAAAAACAATGCAATAAAACAATATTAAAATATGCAAGCTAAACAGCATGGAGACTACAAAATGGAAGAACCCAATAGGGGGATGCAAAGCACCAACCCTCTCTCCGCAAAGCCTTTTCAAGCAAAAGTGTCTTAATATAATGACATAAAGGCAGGTGTGAAGGGGCCACATAGACATCCCAGGGGAGGCGCAGGTGAGATAACAATTGCAATGCATTCTCTGCTCAGAAAAAATTCAATAGAAAGGAATAAAAATGGTAATAAGACCAAGTGTTTTAATACAGTACCTTTACTAATAGTTTCAAAATTCCAGATGGCCATTATAGCCCATTACCTGTTGATAGGCTAAGGAAGCAAATCTCATCATGAGCTCACTTCCTTCCGTGGGCATTGTTTCGTACAAAAATAAATCTGCATGTGCCCATACAAATGTTCTTGCAAAGTCTGGCAAGTAAGTGTTAACAGGATAACTTTTGGAATGTCTCCTAACATTAAAAAACAAAGTGCAATAATTTGTGAGTAGTGGCCAACAGAACAACTAGTTCTTACTGCACAAAGGCAAACTATTGGAACCAGCATGGGCTGTGGAATCTGAATGGCTATATATCTGGTGTTGGTGGAAAGAAAAGAGAGTGCTTACTTTATGGTCACCAGTGGCAGGCTGCAGAAAGTGACCCATACTTGGCTCATAATCTTTGGGAGTACTCGTGTGACCCTCCCCATGATATTTTGAGTCTGTATGGACTCCCCCAGATGATCTGATTATGGGGCATTCATCTTTATATTGCTTGCACAAAACTTATGTGGCTATTTTACAATACTGGCTCTTTACTGAGAATTCGTTTGGGTTTGTTCACAGGGAAGTTAGAGAACAATGACCATCCATCTTGATTTGCATGGGAGGAGATTGTCAAAGAGAAGGAACTTGTGTTGAGGTGGTGAGTCAGACCAAGGGATCCAGGGCCTTCAGGGGAAATGGCAATCTAGCCTTCCCTGGACAACACAGGCAGTTGCTTCTTAGACCATGAGGCAGATGTTACCAAGGCAGAAATGTTCCATATTGGTTGGGATAAACTCAGACTCGCCTCCTAATGTGGAGCGCTCATAAAAATATGAAACTCAGCAATAATTCCCCAAAAGAGAATTGGTTTGTTGACATTTTCTAATGTTTTCAATGAACTTCTTTCTGTAGCATCTTATGCTGTTTTAATAGAGCTAATATAAAAAGAGGGGGGTGCACTACATTTAATATGTAACGCACACATACTGAAGAAATAGAAGCAGATGGCCAACAATTGCAATCAAAAAGAAATTAAGATGGTTGTCAAAACATTGTGCAAATGAGTGATCTTTTCTGGGCAAGCATACAAGAGGAAAATCTATTTAGACAAGCAATGCTTCTTAAAAATGGCTATAACATGAGGCCCTAAAAGCCAACCACTTTATAGCGTTCTTCTAATTTTGCACCTTTTTTCTGTCCTTTTTTCTTCTTACACTTGGCATAATCTGCACCATACACCACATGATTTTTCTCACCCCATTTAAATCTCAGTTTAACACAAATAGCACCAAAATGAAGCCACTCCCTACAACCATAGCACATGCATGCCAAGGCCTACCTATTTTCATGTGGATAAACAGGATTCAGTACAGAGTTTTGTTTTAAATCAACACCTTCAGACATGGTATAATGTAAGAATCAGCAACCATAGAGCATCATGTACCATAAATGCCTTATTTATTGTGCAGGGATTTCTTACAGATTTACAGGAGGTCACCTTTTTTCTGATGGGAGCTGCATTTCCTCAGGGACATTCTGTTGGGGACTGCATATTGGAAGTGAGCAGAACAGGAGCCCCAAGTGGGTGGGGCCTGAACCAAATATGGGTGGTTCCATTCCCTTTTATTTATTTCTGCCACTCCTTTGTTTTCCACTCTTTCTCTTTCTGCTAGCCACTTTTCCCTTCCTCCTCCTCCTTGCCAGACCTATGGCTCACAAAACTGTGATAAGGGTTCTCTGTTGTCTACCTGTCACCTACAGCATCAATCAAAGTACCCTCTAAGTTCAGTGGATCTTATTCCACTCCTAAGCAAGTTTCCACAGGATTTCATGAACACAGGAAGTAGCCTTGTACTAAGTCAGACCATTGGCCCATCTCACTTAGTACTGTCTACATTGACTGGTAGTGGCTTTCCAGGTTTCAGACAAGAGCCTACTGGGAGAGGCTGTATAATTGATAGACGAGAAATGCTTGAGAGGAGCACAGTTGCTCTTGGAATCCTAGCTCCAGGTTCTCAAAAGGTCCATTACCAAACTGGATATGGAACATAAACCAGTTTCCATAGTAGTAGTTAGCAGTGTTTCAGCCAACAAGTCAAGAAGAGAAGAGATCAAATAAGCACCACATCTAGCATAAGGCTTACGTATTGGTCCTAGGAACCAGGCAAACAAAATCAAGTGGCATTTGTTCTTCAAAAACACAAAATGCCAACAGACAAAAGCAATCCCACAAGTCTAGGAATTAAGGAACAGCTTGTCCTCTATGCAACGCCTGTATTTTGCTTCCAGACATTTGTGAACATCTTTGAGGAAGTGCCAAATATTCCGGAAGTGGAGGAGTTATAGTCATCTCTGAAATATTGTGGGGAAAATAGGGGGGAGGGGAGGAGACTCTGGCTCAGATGAACAGGGAAAAACAGCTTTGTGGCAGGTCACTCTGGCTCTCGTTGACCTTGGCCCAGTTGCAAGAGTCATATTTCAGATACATTAGCTGCCCTTGAACAATTTCTCTAGTGTCTTATAGGTACAAACATCTTTTCTTCTGCATGTAATGTGCTGGTCTGTTTCTTCTTTCCTTCTCTACCTCTCCATCCTCTGCCAAGATAATCCAGAGAATAATTCATGCTCCACTCACTGGATTTTCATTTCTGAGGACTCAGGAGAATTTAGAAAGGATTTTACTCTCTCTTGTAGGAAAGTACATGAAACATAAGACAATGGGTTGATGTTTATACCTTCTATCTGAATTCCTGAGGAAGATGGCTGTCACCAACACACAATAATAGCTCAGTGGTCAAACATCTGCTTTGCACGCAGAAGGTCCCTGGTCCACTACCATATCCAGGTAGGGCTGGGAATGTTCCCTGGCTGAAACCCTGTAGACAATACTGAGTTAGATGGACCAATGGTCTGTCTCACTATAAGGCAATATCAGATGTTCCTATGTTACTACGGCATCACAAAATGTGTTGGGAATTCCCATATGTACACAATACTTCAGGGAGAAGAGAGAATTAATGCAATTTTACTGTCCTTCTCTGACAGGAGTGTTCTGTGAGTAGAATTCCACTTACAGGACATCTGGATTCAACACAAACACACTTTTAAAGATTTATGTCCCACAAAAAGTTCTGTGCCTCCCTTACCAGGCTTTGAGGTGGTGCCCCTTCAGCTCAGCACCCAGGGTGTGACTTTTGAGCCAAAGAGTGGTGTATACAAAAATAAAAGCAATAACACCAACAACGTAATGAACAAATTTCAAGAAAAAATATAGTTACTGATGGAAAAAAGAAAACGCACATGAAATCTGCATGGCCAAGTCAACTTTATTTGCAGAATTCTAATTTGGGTCCAGTAGGTAGCTAATTTTAACCTGCCGGAGGTTAGTTATTTTGATTTCTCCCCCCTCCTAAAATACCAAAAAGGATTAAGCTGTAACATGGATTAAGCACTTGTCAAGAATAATTTTGTTAAGTGAAACAGTATGTATGAGGACTAGATGGCTCAGTGCTCTGGTGATGGGATAGCTTTCTAGGTCAGCGGTTCACAAATGTCCTAGTTCAGCTGCAAATCAAGTTAATCAGTACGTTTTAAAAAGTCCCCTGCCCAGTGGTGTAAGTTGAATGAATTAGTGACCACAGTAATGTTGCTAGCAGAATCCCCACATAAATGTATATCTGCCAAATGACCAGTTTCTTTTTTCTAGATAGATAGTAGAGATCAGACAGAACTTTTTTGCTTTTTAATAAGTCTTTTTGTGCCCCTATCTGGCATTCATTAAAAGTGCATTATGGGAAAATCTCCTCTGCTGCTAGATATGCCATGTGGTTCTGTGGCTGGGATCCTAAGAGCTGTGCATGTACACTGCTATAAGTTTGCCTCCTCATTTTCCTGCAGCTGCTTCCACTGCAGAAGAGGCAAGGGGTTTTTCAAACGGAAAAGTGGCTTGTCGCTTTGGCAATGGTAACTGCTGCAGAAAAACCAGAAAGCAGATTTTTAGTTGTGCCTGTGGTTCTCTTCCAGGCACACACACCCTTCCGATGGATAATGTACATTTGGTATTGATATCATTCTAATTCCGAGATGAGAAATCTTTCTCAATGCAATTAAACATCAAGAGGAAAAGTGAAGCTGGATTTAAGGAAGCAAATTCAGATTCAAAGAAAAGCTGAACCTCTAGCCTTAACGAAAGCCTGCTGGGCAGTATCATGTTTCCTATGCT
This sequence comes from Podarcis tiliguerta, assembly GCF_965153285.1. NCBI lineage: Eukaryota > Metazoa > Chordata > Lepidosauria > Squamata > Lacertidae > Podarcis > Podarcis tiliguerta. Next base: position 39,536,396 of record NC_139540.1, on the reverse strand, counting down.
GAATCTCAACCAAAGATTATACACTGTTGGATAAAATGTGAATTTTGTTTTGCTGTTGCTGTTTTTTTTTATTTATTAAACAAACAAACAAACAAACATTTGTGCCATTCTGGGTACATGGAACTCCCCTGGCCAAAACAGCTTTCCATCCATATCAGTGGAGGTAGCCATTATATATGTGCATTCCTCTGTGAAGGTAGATGGACTTCTTCTGTTGACATGAACCAGGTTTTCTGCACACATAAAATATTAGTGCACTATGTACATGTAAGTTTACTTATAAGTTTATATGCATATACTGTATTGGCCCATATTGGAGGGGGGGGGGAAAGAAAAAAATACCTGAATATAAGCCACTCCATTCCTCACTGCTCCTGGCTGCAGACTGGGGGGAGGGAGCTGTGCTGCGTTGCCAGTGGCCTTTCCCATTCCTTGCTCTCTCCCTTCCTGGCCTTGGGGGAGAGGATGGGGGACTAGGTGTGGGGCGGGCGCCACTTTGCTGCGCTTCTGGCATTGTTTGCCCTGCACTCCTGGCTGCATACCGTAAGGTCACAAATATAAGCTGCACTTTAACTTTTCACAGTCAGAATTTGGGGGGAAAGTAAGGCTTCTATTCAGACCAATATGGTAAGTGCGTATAAGTTTACATGGCTTTTGGGATTGGGAACTCTGATTCCTACATCCAAAAAGAAAGGGGGGGGGGAGAAACCACATCAGTTTCCTGCAACTGAGAAAAAGAAACAGAAATACAATTTAGCTGTTTGTCTGTACAAATCTAACTACTTGGAAATTGCAAGGCTTAGCACATCTTCTCCTTTAGAGCCATCTTCTGCTATTAAAGCATGGGCATTAGAAGCCAGGGTCTGTTTTCTTGAAGAATTATTCATATCTCATTACATTTAATAGACAACATGCTTGCAAAATCCTAGTCTTGCTAGGAAAGGTATACATCAGATGTTCCTTCTCCATTCACATCGCTGCTGCATTACAGTGAGGCATAAAAAGGCAGACACTGTTTCAATATCAGGAATTGGGAAAGTGGTCCATGGATTTTAATGAACAGGGCTACACACACACAAAGAGAGAGAGAGAGAGAGAGAGAGAGAGAGAGAGAGAGAGAGAGAGAGTGTATGTCCTTGGATCTGGCTGAACTTCTCCTGGCACTGCAATTATTTAAAACAGGCAATTGCTCTCAAAGGCCAGGTGTTGGCAACTCTATACAGGCGGGAATATTGTACTGGAATCAATGCATTCCTTGAAAGTGGAACTAGCGATGAGATGCAACCTCAGCTGAACTTGAACTAAGCAGAGAGAAGCCGGATTAATTCGGGTATTGTCATTTTATATACGAAGCTCACACACCTCAAAGCCGTCGCGAGACAATACTAACAGTAAACAAACCATAATGAATTCATTGCCGAGTGGCTAAACCCAGCTTTTAATAGCATTGTTAAAGCTCCAGTCTCAGACACTGTGAAGAGCTTTGTTGCTTCGTTCCCATGTTTCTAGGGGGATTTCCAGCTTTACTTTACCAAGAGTGATCCTGACAGCTTACTGTAATTGCTTTGAAAGTATGGCACAGTGAAGCTACTTGCTACAAAACCTGATGCTTCTTGCAGAAACAGGTTATTTGCGTGAGTGCAACAAGTGTCTCCTTTCCTCCCTGAAAGAAGATTGAAGAGTGCCACAGGGGGGCACTCTTATGAACAGATGTAGGACATCTTTCAGGTGTGCTCCTTACCTGCGAACCAATCACATAGCACTTCAATGCATTTAGGTAGCAAAAGGGATGTACTGCCTGTACTATATGCCTTAATTCGGTGATTGGATTTTGAATAGGCTTTTTTTTTTTTTTAAGGAAAATTAAAAAGATTAGGGTTTGACTCTCTGGTAGAGCTGCAGAAAATGCGTCATTGGAAAGGCAAAGCTCTTTCGGCTGTTCATCCCAAAGGGCAATGTCTGAGCTGTCCCCTGAGTCTGAGGCTGCCCCAGAGGTTTGATAGAACTCATCAAGGCTGAACAGTCAGTGCTTTGCAAAAGTTTATCTGTCATGTGATTCCAAATAATCCTTGAGTCTTGAGGGCTAATTGCAGGAAATGGTTTTTTGGCAGAGTTTTGGAATTCTTCCCTCACCCCCCAAACTACTAATCTAAGCTTTAGCTGGAAGTTTTTCCTTCCACCCCCTTAACACACTTTGCATTATTAAATGTGGTAGGTAATATATCAAGGAGGAAAGAAATAGAGTAGAAACTGGGATCTGCAGCCAGGTTCTAATTAGATGGATTTTATGTGTTTGCATTGTGCAGATTTGAAAAGAGCATTTGTCTAACAGGAACTTATGGACCTACTTAAACTGCAATGGTGAAAAATAGAGGTGTGTGCCAATGCTGTTGAAATGTAGTTCTGTTTCTGAAGAGTGGGCAGAGCTAGGTTGGTTGACTTGCTTGAGCCACTCTGATAGAAAGTTTAATCCCTTCCCTTATGATTAGGAACAATCATGTTCATAGTCTACTGGCTGCCCTGCCCTGATGTCATAGTGGGGCTAGGCAGGGAGAAATCATTGGCTCATCAGCTCTGATCTCACAGCAGGGCTAGGCAGCTAAGTGCTGAGGCATCATTTCACTGCTTAAGCACATGAACTACTTAAAAACAACATGTATTTCGGGAGGGGGCATAGCCTAGTGACATGCTTTGCGTGTAGAGGGACCCAGGTTCAATCCTTGACATCATCACACAAAAGAGTTAGCAGGTACTTTGTGAGTCAGAGTAGACAACACTGGGCTAAATGGACAAGTAGTCTGCCATGGCTCAAAGCAGTTTCCTATGTATTGTCCTCAGGCTGTGGGCTTCTTGAACCATTGGTTCAAATTGTTCAAGCATTGGTGCAAATTGTTCAAGCAGTATAATGAACAGCTATTGGCCATATATACAAGCAGCAAGCGATGTCTGTCTGTGATTGCCAGTGTAGGTTTCTCAGGGATCCATCTTGTATGATCCACACACAAAATCAGAGTTGCGAAGATGGGTAACATTTGAAAATAACCAATCCTTTATTCAACACCATGTTATAATGCGGTTGCAGATATTTGATGCTGAAATTAAAATAGTAGTGACCAGCTAAGTTTCCACTATTTTTAATGTAATACATTTATATACCTGTTTTCTATTTTCAGAGCACTCTGATTGGCTTATGTTAGTAAAAATGGCAATGCAACAATGGTCACAGTAAATGTATTTATGTACCATATTTTGTATAAATATATTTGTGCTCAAAGTGGTTCACAAAAAATTTAAACTGTCTAAATGCAGTACTGCAGAAACAATATGTAATAGAAAGTATAATATCATTGCTATTAACCCTGCAACAATTAACAGTTCATTTAACATACATCCATATTTAAGTGAGCATAAAGATTGCCAATAAATCAAGTAATATATAGATATATTCACATTCAAAAGTAGCCCCAAAGCTAATGTCATTAGTTCCCAGCACACATACAGACACTGTTATCATTTATCTTCAACCCCAAAGGCAAGAATGCTCCTTCTGAGCTCATCTGGAACTAGCTCCCTTACAAAGGCTTCAGAGTGGAGCAAGGCAGGTGGAAACAGGTGGACTCAGAAATGTTGTAACTTCATTTTAAAAGAGAGCATTGATGGAGCCAACTGGATTTAAATCAGGAGGCTGCTCCAGAGTGGTAGCACCACCACTGAGGAGTCCCTGTTGTTCACATAAAATGAGCACTGTCTCCAAGTAGAATAATAGAATTCTAGAGTTGGAAGGAATGCTGAGGGTCATTTTGTCCAATCCTCTGCAATGCATGACAGGAGACCATCTCTGGTTCAAAGCCTTCCTAATGTTCAGTTGGCATCTCCTTTCTTGTTACTTGAATCCATTGGTTCAGGCCCTACATTCTGGAGCAGGAGAAAACAAGCTTGCTTCATCTTCCACGTGACAGCTCTTTAGATATTTGAATGTATTTTAATATTCTGGTGGAAGCTGCCCAGAGTGGCTGGGGAAACCCTATCAGATGGGTGGGGTATAAATATGATGATGATGATGGCTATCATATCTCCTAGTAAGAGCTTAAGTCCAGGCAGATCCTTCTCCTACATTGCATTTCAGGGGGTTGGACTACTTGAGATCCCTTCCAGCTCTATGGCTGCTAAAGTCTGGTTGTTGGGTGTTTGGAAAGTGCTGCACTAGGGACTCTGACAGGTGTCAATCACATGTTGTCATCAGAAGATTGGCAGATATATTATGTCTCAACTACCTGTCAAAATTGGCCCATTGGGGTGGAAGATATAAAGATCTCCACTCTTGCACTACAAAGATGTTATGATCAAGTTAAAACTCATTGCTGATTTTAGGAGATAAAAGTTGCAATGGATCCCCCCTCCCCCGCAATATTACACAGAGCTTTGATAAAAAGGATTATCTCTGCCTGGTTCATCTAGGGAGGCATGAAGATCCTATGGGTGTGTTTGAGAAATGGAATAGTTTGGGATAATGCAGTTGCTTTCAGATCCTTGATCAGCACAAACCTTGCTGAAAGTATACAGTGGCCGCTCTTGCTTAAGATGGATAGAGTTCATTGCTGGGTATCAGAAACTGGGCTTCTTGTCCATAAATTTGTAAGAAATTAGGAATCGCACAGGATTTCTGAAGTGGGGAATATGAAAAAATGAAAAGTGTAGAACGTTCTACTATAAAGAGCTTGGGATCACATCTTTAGCTGACATATATGAAGATAGAGCTTTGCAGCACATTACTTGCACTTGCAGAAAAGAGTGATCTCAGAGTATGCCAGTGTGCCGTCAAGACTTCAAATGACCAGGCAACATCATGTGATCTTTGCATGGTTTTGAAAAACATGGTTTACTTTACTGTGGTGGGTAAGGGCTGCAGCTCAGGGGCAGAGTATTTGCTTTCTATGCAGAAGGTCCTAGCTTCAATCTCTGGCATCTCCTCAGAGAGCTGCTGCCAGTCAGTGAATGCAATACTGAACTGGATGGACATATCAGGTAGTTTTCCCTTGTTCCTATTAGCTCTGAATCATGGTGCATCTGAAGACAAGACGTTTTCCAAAAAACGTCAGTGGAGTCCTAATGTGGTTTCCTATTTTGTCTACTTTTCCTTTAAGTCATCTTGTTTGCTTAGTCATTTCACTTGTCTATGTGTGTGAGCGCAAGTACTTCTTCTTGACTCGCTTTGTCTGTCTCCCTGATTCCTGGAGTCAGCCAGCAACACGACAGGACTTGCTTGTTTACATAGCTCGGAGGGCTATGACAACATATCAGAATGTACAGGTGCCATGCAGTGATGTAGGATCCAATTATGATCAGCCAAACAGACAGTTTAACAGGGAATTTCTTAGCATTCAAACTCTTGCATCTTTCATTATGCTCAGTGTAATAACCTGCTTACTTTGTGCCTTTTGTCTCTTCCAAATGAATACTTTTTTTGCCTATTTTGTTGAAAAAAACCAAATGCGAAACAGTTGTGTTAATTGAGGAGAGAGAGAGAAAAATAAAATTCATAAAACATGTGGTTAAGTGCAATTTCCTCATAATTGCAGCAAATGTGCTGCCAAGGCAATTGCAAAACACATTTGTTTTGGTTTGGCCCATTCAGGGGCATTTCAGCCCAGCCTTGTTAACATCAGAAGTGGCCCTGGAAGGTATTGTTCAAATTCAGACGTGATTGAAGAATCCAGTAACACTTGTGACATAGACCCATTGTGAAAATTTCTGTCTGCGCAGTATGTGCAGCTTCTAAGTAAGAATCAAAACAATTTTTCAGCTGGCAGCTTTATATGAAACAGGTGCAAGCAGATGGGATGGAGGAGGTGAACTGCTTATATAATAAGGAGATTAAGAATAAGAGTACAAGTGTTTTGATTTGGTAGGGAACAAAATGTGCTTTTTATTGGTATAACTATAGCATGTTTAAGTATCAAATAGCATTTTATTCTTACAGCAATTGATTCTCACAAAAGATAGGTTCAGCTGAGCTATAGAAAGCAGTCTGAATTGCTATCAGCCTGAACTGGCAAGTGGGGGGGGGGGGTTAGGGTGCCAGGGCTATGTCTGCTGACACCACCCCCTCCAAAACCTATTATGTTTAGCACAAATATCTGAAACAGGCTTCTAAACACATTGGGCTGAAGCCTTCCAGCTGTAGGGAACCCTGTGCTATTACAACATTGGAAGTGGTATGTGTGCCCCCAGCCCCCTCCCCACTCTCTGCCCTAGTGAGCTCAGGGTTCACCTGTGAGCTTCAGTGTCAAAGAGGGTTTTGAAGCTGGGAATGGCATATAAGGGCTTCTTCAGACTGGCAGATTTCTGTGACTGTATTCTGCAACATGTTATAGATGATAGGGTTGCTATATGTCTTGTAATTCCTGGACATGTCCTCTTTTGGGGGTCCTACATGCCCATCCAGGGGAAATTTTACATTTGAAAGCAAATGTCCTGGATTTCGGTTTTATTTTTATTTTTCTGTGTGTTTGCGCGCAGACAGTTCTGGTTCAGGCTCTGATTCTGGCACAGGTGACCTGGCTCTGACATGGGTGGCTCAGGTCTGGCAGCGGAGGGGCTATCGGGTGATTGATGCAATAATTGTGTGTTAGTAGCGGCTTTGTACTGCACCGTCCACACATCATTCCACTTCATTAGTTCTGTAAAGCTTTCCCAACATTACCCCATCACTGACATCTGGAGGGACACTTTTGTGCAATAGCTTGACAAAAGCGTGACAAAACAACAAGACTCAGGACATTGGTGGGATAAAAAGCTGCAGGATTTCAGCAGGAAGCTACAGGACATGCACCAATTGGAAACAAAGCAGCCTCAAAACTTTTGCAGGAGTAAACAATATTAAAAACACAACAGCGTCTAACTGCCACACAAATGATCATGAATGCACAATACAAGGGATGTCTAGGGGCAGGGGCAAAGGAAGACTAACTGTCCCCTGGTGTGGGGTGTCGGGGGCGGGTCAAACCGTCTGGCGCCACATGCGTGTGCGCCGCATGTACGGCTCATGCTCACGCGCCGTATGTAGCGGTGGCGTGCATGTGCCGCTGGATGGTTTGCTGACAGCGCTGGGATCTTCTGTTCATGGCTGCAGCGGTGGCAGAGGGATCGTCTGCATAGCTGTCAACTGTCTCCCTTTTTTTAAAGGGAAATTCCCTTATTTCGAATAGGTTTCCTCGCAAGAAAAGGGAAAAGTTGACAGCTATGATCCTCTGCACGTAGCTGCGGCGGCGCATTGGTGGCTGCTTGTGCCACCACACCTGGGGTTGGCAGGGCAATCCTCCCACGGGATGCCTACTTGTCACCCCCCTCAGAGATGGCACCTGGGGTGAAGCGCCCCCCCACCCCTTCCTCTGCCACTGTCTAGGGGGCCCCTTAGTGCAGCATCCTAACTACTTTGCTACTGAGAGGCTGTCTTGTGGCCAAGGAGAGGAAAAGTAAAGATGGATTAAAATGTGTAAGTGTCTTACTCCACATTGCTTAATTTTGTCCCACCATGTTTTTGCCTGACTTCTGGTTGTGCATGTTTGATGTGAGATTCTTAACCACTTCATATCAGTTGTTGGAAGGAGCTAAATTTTATTCCTGGAATTGATTAAATACACAGACACTGAAGAATAGCTTCAGTGACAGAACGGCCCCCCCCCCTCTCTCTCTCACACACACAAACACACACACACACACCAGTATTTGCAGCAACAGGTTCCAGGTTCCAAAAGTGTGTGTGAAAGAAAAACAAGTGTCTTCATAGGAAGTGCAAAAAGAAGGGGCGGGGGAAGAGGCTGAACAAACTGTAACATCACGAGGGGATTTTTACTCTAGGAAAGCACATGAAGAAGTTGCTTTGGGTGACATGCATGACCTCAATCTCCTCCCAGCTTGCTAAGACGTTTTATCAGGACATAGCATTCTAAACATTCAGCAGCTTTCAGATAGTAACGACTCAGCCGCATTTCAAATCATCTGACCCTTTTATTGAAATAAAATATAAAATAAAAAGCCTGACTGTTACTCATACCAGCAAGGGCAGGTACTGAAAAAATGTGTGCAGGTCAGTGCCTGTCTCAAGGTGCTGCTGAGCTTGAGCAATAATACGCAAGACGAATTTGGCTACTTCAGTCTTTTTTTCAGGTAGGTGGTGGCAAACTTGTTCCTGGGTACACTCAGTGCTGAGCAAAAAAATAAAAGAAAGAAAGAAATGAACGAGTCTCTTGCAAGCTGGATTTCTCCTCCTGATCCACTCCGTCTTCTATGTTTGTGTATGTATATTTGTGTGCATATGTGTGTATCTGCTACAGTAATTTATATAGCTGCCGCTTTTGAACCCCATTGGACATCGTTGCAAGATCTGTCACCACTCTGAATCAGGTGGCTAACAGGGAACAGTTTATTACTTTGCTGATAGGTGTCATTAATAAAACTGCACTTGTTAGTCTCTGCAGGCCAAAACTGGATATGACTTCCCCACCCCTGCCCCATTTAACCACGCAGTTTTTAAAACACAAAAAACCACCAACTGAGAGAACTGATAAATGATCAGGGTTCCACAAAGTTTGGAGGCAAGGGGAGGGATTGGTTTAACCCCTTTCTGCCCTGCTGCATTTGAGGAAAATCCCTGCCCTGAAGCCACTCTTTGTTCTGTGGGGTGGAAAATCTCCTCTTGAAGGTAATCTGGAATTTCCTCTCAAATGTATGCAGCATCTTCCAAGGAGGAATTTTCCTAAGGACTGTAGTGGGGGAGAAAAGGGCGAGATAAATCTCACATTCATGCCTGCTGCAAACCTGATAATCAGCCACTCCCAGCTGATTCTGCTTGTATTTTATTTTTTTTTAATACATTTTCAGTGAGTGAAAAGCCTCTAGTTTGGCCATAGCTCTGACACAGCAATGCATTCTGCATATTTTTATGCCCTTTGGCAGTTTTCTGTCATTTATAAAATTTCAGCAGAACTTCCTTCCTGCTAAAGCTGGGGTGGGGATAACTAAGCTCCTAACATGCTCTGAGGCACCAATATGGGGTGTACAGCAGGTGCATTTTTTAACTGTTTGCTTCCCCTTTCTTCCTCCACCTGTTGTGGGGCAAACCTACTGGTCACATTTTATTTTCATACCAAATCTGTAATGTCAGTTCAGCTATGGATGGCTGGATCAGTCCTGGTCTGGTCTGTGACAATTTCACATGTGCGCATTCATAAATCAGTTCTTCACCTGCTACACTCAGACCCTCCAAGGGTCCCTATTTTCCAGGGACAGTCCTGGATTTACAGAAGCTGTCCCAGTTTCCAATTTGATTCCGGAATGTCCCGCTTTTCCTTAGGATGTCCCTATTTTCATTAGAGAAATGTTGGAGGGTATGGAATAGGACCTCCAGAGCACACTTGGGTGGTACATGGTCAGGTGGTACATGCTAGGTTGGCAGGAGCTCATCCCATCGTGGGGATTCGAACCGCCAACCTTCTGATCGGCACATCCTAGGCTCTGTGGTTTAACCCACAGCACCACCCGCGAACCATCTGTGTGGTAGTTACATATTAAGAAAAGCAGTAACATTTGTGTTAAATAAATAAATAAATAAATAACACTTGGAGCTTGCATCTGTGTGAAGATCAAGCAGAATCTTTTCTTCTTCCTGCCTTTAAGTTATGCTGTGATGATACGAGACCACCCTTTAGAGGGGAATACAGATGCTTCTTAAAACTGTGCAGGCAACCTATTTAAAATTCAGAGTTGTGGCCAACTGTCTTCCCCTGTTAACTCGGTGTGCCAAGTTAGGTAGATGAATACGTTTCCCAGACTTTTTTTTTTTAAAGCTCCTTTGCCATAATATCACTGATTTTGAAGCTTTTATAAGGCTTCTAGTTTTATACAGTCTCTTTGTTCTTTACCACCGCCACTCAAATCCTTGCAAACCACAGCCTTGCTTACAGGCAAAGAAAAGGCGGAACCTTAAGCATTTGGGTGGAAGGGAGTGAGCAGGCAAGATGGTGGCGCTGGTGCTGGTGCTGGGGAAGAGAAGGCAATGAATAATTGTTGAGAAGATTTAGAACGTGTCCCAACAGTTTCTGCAGATTCCCCCCCCCCTTTTCTTGAGGCAATCAGAGCACTGCCTAAATTTTGCACCTGCCATAGGCAAGTGTCTCTGTCTTTCAGTGAAATAACTGGGTGAATGCATTTCAGTGCAGGCCCTGGCCTGCTCCGTATCCTGCTTTACGCAAATGATTATATCTTCTTTACTTCTCAATAGCCTTTGAAAAGAAAAGCTGTCACTCGGATATCTGCCATTCGATATCTGGCAATCCTATTAGGACAAACAGAAAAGAAAGCACTCAGCCCCCCATTCCTGAATGCCAGTTGGCATGATTCCACTTGTTTCTCTCCAGGACATGATATTCAAAATCCTTTCCTTATTAAGGTTATTCGAATCGCAGCCTAACTAACCTGACCCAGATGACGGCACTGTCCATGTTGTTTATCGGGCATGGAGGAAGCTGTTTAATGAATACTGCCACAAGATTAAGGCTTTTTATACATGTGCTTTGAAGCCAACCACCATACAGAGAGCTATCAATATGTTTGGAATAGGATTATGGAGAACAAAATCATTGCAATTTCAGGGCTGGAAGATATAGTTGGATAAGAAGGGTTCTGTCACCAAAGAGAAGCTTGTGGTATACTGCGAAGAGAACCTACTCACACCAAATTTTCCCAAAATCAGAAGTCAGGGGTGGTGGTGAAAATGATCTAGACTCCAGTTCATTGAATAAATCTCAGTGCATTTGGGTTTACTATTACCGTAAGTACAGGTTAATAGGATTACACCCTTGCAGTGCAGTCTCATATCATGTCTACCCTCACATTAGACCCTCTGTGTTTAGTGGAACTCATTCCCAGGTAAGCGTGCATATGATTGCAGCTTTAAGTCGCTGCCTTTAGGCTTCCCTTTTAAAAACTTGGCCCAAGGCTTTCAAGGGCATGGAGCAATTCTTCACAGCTCACTGTCAGAACCTGTTTTAAGTTGGTGGTAAAAGTTTTCATTTGGCCTCCCAAAGAGTGGCCCTACCAACAGTATAAAACACTCCCAGTTCTATAATCTTGGCATTAATTATCCTAATCTTTTCCTTCTCCTTCTTCTAATGTTCAAGCTGTTAATTTAATGATGTTGTCTAAACTTGTATTGGAAATGGGGCTGGATTTGTTTCTTTGCAAGAGCAGGCAAAAAAAGAGCTGAAGGTTACCTATCAAAGGGAGTTCAAGATAACAGAAGCATGCCTGTGTAAAATTAGCAGATATTTATGATCTACTTTCCCAGATTGGCAGAGATCTACCTTAAAGGCAGGTGTAACTGTTGCTCTGTTATGAAGATCTTCAAAACCAATACAAGATGAAGTATTCTGACATATGTCTCTCAGCCTGTGCTTAAACCTACCTGACGTTTAAAAAGCATGCTGCAGACTGCATGTAGCTCTGTACAGAGGTTGTACCATCAGCCCCAGCCAGCATGCTCAATGGTCAGGGATGATGGAGCTGCAGTCCCAGATATCTGGAGGGCATCACATGGGTTACTGTAGTATTTTTAAAGAGCATACTATTCTGCTGAATTCTGTTTTTACTGATTCTTCCAAAAGACCCAGCTATAATTATGGGAAAGCTCAGTTGATTTGAGCATAGCTCAGTGTTTCTTGGGCTCCATGATCACTGCAGATGGTGACAGCAGTCATGAAATTAAAAGACGACTGCTCCTTGGGAGAAAGGCAATGGCAAACCTAGTCAGCATCTTAAAAAGCAGAGACATCACTTTGCCAACAAAGGTCCGTATAGTTAAAGCCATGGTTTTCCCAGTAGTGATGTATGGAAGTGAGAGCTGGCCCATCAGGAAGGCTGATCGCTGAAGAATTGATGCTTTTGAATTATGGTGCTGGAGGAGACTCTTGAGAGTCCCATGGACTGCAAGAAGATCAAACATATCCATTCTTAAGGAAATCAGGCCTGAATGCTCACTGGAAGGACAGATCGTGAAGCTGAGGCTCCAATACTTTGGTCACCTCATGAGAAGAGAAGACTCCCTGGAAAAGACCCTGATGTTGGGAAAGATGGCGGGCACAAGGAGAAGGGGATGGCAGACGACGAGATGGTTGGACAGTGTTCTCGAAGCTACAAACATGAGTCTGACCAAACTGCGGGAGGCAGTGGAAGACAGGAGTGCCTGGCGTGCTCTGGTCCATGGGGTCACGAAGAGTCGGACACGACTAAACAACAACAGTGTTCAAACTTCAGAGTCAGAGAAGAAAATATCTAAAAAATGATCCCTGGATTTGTAATACAGCCAGACCTTGTGAGCTTGGCAACTTCAGCCATCAAATCAAGTAGTTATGAATTTCAACACCAGTCAGAACCCTCTTGGCCTTGAAATTGGGTGTCTGTGAGGAACCATTCATACTCAACTGAAGTATGTGACCCTGAAGAAGGTACTATGGCTTCTCTGTGACAAGTTACTTGAATGCATTGCTGCCTACCTCCTGCTTCTTGTCTTGTCTTACTGTACTCTCCACTGCTATGCTGTATCTTCCAACACTGGCTGCTACCTCCACCTGTAGAAGGTGGTTAAGGAGGTGCCCAGCCTTGGGAAGGAGGCACGAGGGCTCTAGGACACTGACAGAGCGTGATGCTTCCTTCCCAAAGCCCAGTGTTTTGCTTACTGGGCTTTGAGATGGCACCCCCTTGGCTCAGCACGCCATGCGTGTGCACCACTCACATCCACTTAATCCACCTCTGCTACCTTCTTAGCTACAGCCAGTCATTGGCTCTGGATCCACGTTCTCTTGCTATCCCTGCCTTCTGCCCTACCAGTCCCAGTGGGTCCAACCAGTCCCCACTGTCTATCCTCCATATTTTGCAGCAGCCTGTCTCTTCTGCCCCAGAAGCTCTCCACCATCTCCGAAGCCTGATTCTGCAAAAGCTTAGACATCAAGCACCAGACAAAAACATGAGTGGATTTATTATAATTTGTTACTTTAGCCCATGGAATAAGATACAGATGGTTGCTACTGCCTATTTCTGTAGTGCTTTGGTGACCTTAAGTTCCCCCAAAAATTGCTGGATGAAGGAATTCATAGACCAACAGTGTGCACATGAGGGGATATACACCACGGCATCCTCCTTTAGGAAGAAGATCCATGTTGCTGATTTCAGTTAATGTGTAAGGTATTTTAGCTGGACTTCCTGATGCCAGGAAGATGTCAGGTGGGGGGTAACAGATGAACAACAAAATCAAATGGGATTGGGGGGGGGGTGAGGCAGTGATTTTATGCCACTGTCTCCTTTCAAACATAAAGTCTGTGTTTCTGCTCTAAGTGTTGCTGTTGGCGGCTGTTCCAGTACAAATGAAAGAAAGAATGTGGCTCCCAACGCCTACACCCAGGAGCTTTCAAAACAGGAGGCTGCTACACCTGTGGGGATAGAACAAGTGTATCAGTGTCCCGGGCTCTGCCTCAGCTCGTCCGCCTTTGTTAGCTGGAATGTGCCGATGAGACAATCAGGTGCAGCAGGCGCGTGGCAGCCTGCTCCAAGGCTGCGTCTCTGGAGACAGGGAGGGGCCTGTGACTCATGGAGCCAGGTAAGCTCATGATAACCATTTCCAACTGCTGCAGTGATTTAGGGCAGAAGGGAACGTTTTGTGGCATTAGATGGGATTGGTCTGCTGCTGCACTGCTCTCTTCTACAAAAACACGGAGGAAGGGAAGAGGTGCATGCAGGATAAAAGCAGGAGAAGACTTGGGGTGGGTGGGGGAAAAGAATTTGGGGTGTGTCAGAGATTTCGTGGCTGCCAAAAGATAATGCACTGGAAAATTACTTGGGCTACCTTTATTATTTATTTCATTATGACATTTATACCCTGCCCTTTCCTCTGAGGGAGGCATTCCTAATTCTCTCCCTCCCCATTTTATCCTCCCAGCTACCCTGTGTGGTACTGTAGGTTAGGCTAAGAGATGGTGGCTGACACAAGCTCACCCAGTGAGCTTCATTGCTCAGTGAGGATTCGAACCCTTATTTCCCAGGTTCTAGGTCAACACTCTAACCACTACACCATACCCTTGGGAACTTGTGAATGGGTTTTTTGAAATGGTTGCATAGTTCCCATTCATTTCTATGCAGCTTGTCTGGGAGAACGTCCCATATTATTGTGCTCCATCTGTGTCTGGTACAATTTGGCTCCAGGTGATTCTGTTTTAAGGTTGATCGTATCTCCTTGTCTAGACATCCTTGTGAATCCTTCATTGTATTGTCCTTCACAACTGTTGACAAACTTTAGGTTCTATAAAATAAGAAACTGTACAACATCCATATCCCTACATGCTCAATATCTTCATGAGCACATGCACACACACAATTTGTACAAAGGAAGTATACCTTAATGGTACCCAACTACCTAGCATTAAAATTTAGCAGAGCATGCTTTTTCTTTCTCTTGATACTGTAGATGCAGCTAATTCAGAAGTAAAATGTAAATAAATATAAATGTATAAGAACAGAAGAAGAAAAAAAGGTAGAAAGAAAGATTCAAATGGTTGTCAGAGCACAGAGGAGCAGTAATTTTACCCCCAAAAGAAAGGGGACCCTGATTAAAAAATTGAGACATGATTATAGAAGGAGAGACAAACAGCAGCAGAAATGGGCAATTTAGCAGAGCAATTTGATATGTCATAATCAGGGCAACAATCTGCTTTTATGAAGGCAGGGCAGATTCCCCATAATTCCTGGATTTAGTAAAAATTAAAATTAACCAAGGTTTGATTAAACCCCCTGGATTTAGTTATACTAAAAGCAGCTCAGCAGAGCTAGCTGGATGGGCCATTAGCACGGGACAAAGGCCAGTGATGGACCATCTAGGAAACCATCAGAGGGCGAGACTGCTAGGCAAGGGGGAGCGGGGCTCCTTCTTTGCTGGGTGCTAGCAGGCAGAGCCAAAGGTCAGGTTTAGGCGTAGGCTAGGGGAAGGTCCTTGGAGTCAGCAGCGAGATTGAGAAGGAGAGACAGAACTCCATGTGAGCTGAGGATGGCAGGCTGGAACTGAGAGACACAGAGGATGGCTTTTTGCTGTCCTCTGAATCCAATGCTGCCCATATCCCTCATAGGATATGAATGCTCTGCAATCCCTCCATCTAGGTGCAGGCTGTATATATGTGTAAATAAAACCATATATCATTAAGACACCACACTCTCTTCTGTGCCACATTGTCCCCAAAGGGAAAACAGACCCTGGTAAGCATGCCTGCAAACCATGGAATCTTGCACTGCTTGTGGAGATTGAGGTGACATGTATCACTACTTTTACACAATTTATGGTCCTGCCCTGTTGGGTTTCTGAAGTTTTTCTTTTTAAAAAAAAAAACATTGCTCTCTTGAGTACAGTGTGAGCGCTTTCCTTTATTGTGCAAACAGGATCAGCAGACGGGTTATTAGATCACTTAAATTGTTTTCCTTGCAAGAAAAGTGCCCCAAAGGAGTAGTATTATTTCGGTATCAGAAGCCATGCTTGCGGTGGCCAAATTACATGTTAGCTACAAAAAAATATATATCCTCAAAGCGTGGTTGGAAAAGTGCTCCTGATTAACATGAAAAGGATGAATGGGACAGATTTCTGTTAATGTGTAGCAGAGACTTCACAGTTCAGTGGCTCCATGGTTCCATTGGTCTGATTCAGTTATAAGGCAGTTGCATAAGTAAACTCGGCACCAATGCCAGAAATACAGCCCCAGTGCCAGAATCATCCATGACATAAACCCGGCTCCTCTGTGCATCAAGTACCCCCTGGAAAGCCACTGCCACTGTATCAGACTGTAATAGAGGAGGGGAGAGAAGTGATGCAGGGCCACTTTCCTCTCCACTAAGAAGCCAGGATCCGCCTCCAAGTGTCACTTGGAAGCATTCATTACACAGAGCTGCAGCACAGGAAAAGGGAAAAGGGATGTGGGACTACTCTGCTGATGCAGCCAACAGACCAGAAACTTTTGGTGCCTCTTCTCCTTGAACTTTTCCATTTCAGCTGGTCAAGAAAACAACTTGTAACTCAGAATTTGAACCTAAGCTTGCTTATTTCCTCCTCCTTCCCTTTTTAGATTATATGTCTCTGGGTAGGAACTACTTTTTTTTTAATGGATATGTAACCTTACAAGCTTCTTTGGGAGTCTTTTTCAGCTGAAAGGAAGGAGAACAAATAAAAATTATAGATAAATAAATTACTCCTGTGCTAGTTCTGTTGAAATGAACAAACAATTCACAGAAGTTACTAGGTGTGATGTCCCACATTCTGGCAGAGAATGTCAAATGTCATAAATAAACCTGGATGGTTCATGTTAGTTTTTCACACTAACATCCCAATTAAAATTGATAGTTTATTTTGGTTGAATGGGGCATTTGAATATGCATGCAACAATAGAAATGGATTAGCCTCTGACTGCAAATGACCAGTTCTTTTTTTAAAGGAGGAGGAGAATGGGATGAGAACAAAAACACAAACTCACTGGAATCTTGAATGCAACTTAAACCATTTCACCAGGGTGGGGAGTGGGAAATCTTGTAACGACTGTATGTAAAAATATGGGCAGCTGTTGGTGCAGATGGAAACCCCTTCCAGGCTTTACATGCTTTGCTCGTGCCAATTTATTTAAGTACCACCTTTTCCAGCATGCTGAGTATATATTACTGTCAAGCCCTAGTATTAGGAGAAGGAGCATGCAAGCCTGCACTAGCAGCTAGCAGCAAGTTTATAAGAAGAGTCAACAGCTCTGAGCAAGGATGGTCCATAGGCATCTTTCTGTAAGTTTGCTTAGGCACATACGCATCATATGATGTAATGTGTTCTCATTTTACAAGCTGAAAATGGAGGGCCAATCAGATGCACCTCCAAGAAATAGAAACTATGATACAGAAAGGATATACTAGACAGCTACACACAGATCTGGATAAATTCACTCATCTGAGATAACAGAGGTAGAGCAAGCTCAGAATAATATTTCTTCAGAAAATGAATGTGGGAGGGAATCATGTTCTTCACTACCTTTTGCTGCAGTTATAGAGCAAAAATAGCATTTTACAACCATTTACTTTCCTTCATTATAGCAGTGCTCATGGCTATATTATCCTACCAGTGAACTCATAGCTTTGTTTTCCTTCTTCCAAATTAATGTTTATTACTCTTACTTGAAAAAAGAGGGATTGTGCTATAGTTGTTAGAGTGTTGGACCTGGGAGACCAGAGTTTGAATTCTGACTCAGCCATGAAACTCACTGGGTGACCTTGGGCCAGTCATTGCTTCTCAGTCTAACCTACCTCGCAGGATTGTTGCTGGGATTAATTGAGAGGGGAAGATGCATGGATGCTACCTTGAGCCACTTGGAGAAAAAGGTGGGATTATAAATGCAATAAATAATAAAAAGGGTTTTAATCAAGTTATTGGAATTCTGGATAAGCTTTGCTAATTAACACCCCAATATTCTATTACATGAAAACACACATTTTAACTCAATTTTCTACCTCCTGTTATTTTTGTTAAAATTAATGTATCTATGTATAGCATTTTCTCCAGGCCTCAATCCACAATTGTGCATCCTCTCAACATCATCAACCTCCAGCAATTCCCAAGTAAATGAATGGAAAAGTTGTGCAGACTCTGAGCATTTATATGCCAGATTGGGGCATATAAGTCTATTCATGCATTAACCCATATATTTCATTATTTTCAATTAGTACAGCTGCACTGGGTGCGCCTACAAAAATGGCCCACTTATTCATGTTACTTAATTAACATAATAGGAAACCCAGGCTGGTCCATTGTTCCCTGGTGAAAGACGCCATAGTTCAGGGTGTGATGTAGAAACGAAGCTGCATCTTTCTGCCACAGCTCAGTGGTAAACCATCTACTTTGAATTCAGAAGGTCTGAGGTTCAAGGTCTCCAGATAGAGTAGAGCTGCTACTAGTCAGTGCAGACCAGAGGTAGCCAACTCAGTGCCCTCCAGATGTTGTGAACTCCAAGTCCCATCAGCTCCAGCCAGCATGGCCAATGATCAGGGATAATGGGAGTTGGAGTTCAAAACATCTGGAGAGCACCACATTGGCTAACTCTGGTGTAGACACTACTGAACTAAAGGGACCAATGGCCTGACTCAGTATAAGCTAGTTCTTATTAAGGTACCCCAAAAAAGAAAAAGAAGAATCAAAATGTTTTCATCAAGTAACAGCAGCTAAATAGCAAGAGAAATCAAGCTGCTATTTTTTTTCCATATGAAGAGAATTAATTTTGTTTAGAAATCCAGAGTTCCCCTTTCTCTTTATTCTGTGTATCTATGAGAGTGACATTGGATCAATTTTACTCTCTTGATATGGAATTGTTTGGGATGAATCTACAGAAAGGCAATTAGCAGCCTAAGTGAGCACACTATTTAAATATTTTAAAACATTGCTCTACAGGGCAAAGGAAAGTTTGGCTTTGGTGTAGAATTACATGGCAGTAATGACAGAGGTTTTCTGTTGAGTCACCCTTGATTCAGGTACGAAATCCCCTCAATTAAGAGACAGTGTAATTATTCCTGAATCACGTTAGCAGGTGGGTCCAATTAGTTCAGCAAAATAAAATGGAAAAGGAGGAAGGAAAGTTGAGATGGACTTTAGCTTTGTACAAGAGGCGCATTGGACCATGGACATTCATGTATCAACCTCTACAACGCTCATGCAAGAACAGAAGCAAGCACAGTAGATATTTATTCTGTTGCAGACCAACTTGCAATGACTCCCACAAAGGCCTAGACAATGATAGGGTAACAAACTGCACAATACAACATTCTGGGACTTAAAATTGGCCACAAGTTTTATTGATTACAGTTGTGGGTAGGTTTTGGCTCAGATGTTGGGGTGTATATCCATTGTCAGCCTCTAGTTGAAAGGCTGATGCATGAGCCAGGTTGTGCTTGTGATTAGGGGACCTCCTCAAAACCCGGGTCTACCTAGTTGGCCCCTGAGGCCACTGCAAGAAGCTCTATGGCCTGTCTGCCCCCCATGCTTGGCTTCTGGACAGAGTCTTCCCACTAGACCCCTTTAACGGGGTACCCTGTGATCGCACCTGGCTGCATAAGGGTGATGCACCACTTCATCCCAACCCGATATTAGACGAAGGATTGCACCCAATGCCTTATCCACCAAAAGTTGCGAATATTTGCTATGAGGAAGGCAAAACATCCAAATGGGGCCAATCTGTTTGCAGGAAAATTCCTTTCCGGCTCTGAATACGGCAAACATTAATGAACCACAGCAAGGTCAATGAGTGGTGCAAGGAAGAAAAAAGGTCAGCATACAAATAACCACAGCATGGAGGGCGGGCGAGTTTTTACCTGTAGCTATATTGTGTACTTCTAGATTGTCACTATTTTGGGGTAGGATCCAATCACATATCAGCAAATTCTGCTTGCACAAATTCAGCTTGTGCAACAAGCTCACTTCTTCCACCTCCGCCCTCCATTCAAAATGGACTCTTTGCGATACGGAAAGCAATGGGGCAATAATATATTGGAAAGTGTTGAATAGTGCTTGGAGCTCCTTCCTATAATTGCCCCATGAATCAGAATGAAGGCTCAATAAATAACAGGTGTTGTCTAATCTACCCATAACTGCTATGCAAGCCAATCAGGATCAGTGCTCAATGAACAGGTTGTCTAGAAGTGGCTATGGTCTTTTCCCCTTGTTTCCCTTGTTCTGCTTTGCTACGTTTCAAAACCAAGGCATCTACTGCAACTCTGCCAGGCTATGCCATTTCCTAACATAGTTTCCTGAGGAAATATTTTGCATAGCCATTAAAGCATCAGCCATAAAATACTGCAGATGTATAACCTAGTCTTTCATTAAAATGAATAATTCTCAGCTGCTGAAAGTACACACTGTCCTCGCACCATCAATGTGTTATCTGAGGCTCCTTGAGAGATGTCTGTAAATAGTAATGCCTAATATTTGTTGTTAAGAGACAGGCAGTGAGAGCTCAATGGAGCTTAAATGGCAGTAGAAATCAGATACATTCTTGTTCAGAGGTACCTATCGAACCTCCATCAGACACACTCAACATTTTACTGTTTCCTCTCTCGCCCCTTCTTAAATTTCATCACCTCGAGTGCTGTTCTTAGATACCATGCCTTACACAAAAGAACTGTCATAAGATGAATCTATGAAATTTTGTCAGCCTTTGTCATCGGACAAGTCTGACATTTGTCTGAATCTGTGGACAATTTTCTTTTACACATTTCATAACTCTTTGTCATTGTTCTTGTTAAAGGATTCTGTGATTCAACTGCGAATCAGTTATGACCATTCATAAAAATGCACAGCTTTTCCAGATGAAAAGCAGGGTGTAAATGCTATAAATAAATGAATGCATGCATCAAACATGCTGGATTGCCTACACTTCTGTGTTGGAAAGAACATACAGGCATACAGACAGTTACATTCCACAACATCAGGAGGGTCAATTGTCCTATGTAATTAGCTGTTGTAA
This sequence comes from Podarcis tiliguerta, assembly GCF_965153285.1. Taxonomy (NCBI): domain Eukaryota; kingdom Metazoa; phylum Chordata; class Lepidosauria; order Squamata; family Lacertidae; genus Podarcis; species Podarcis tiliguerta. The sequence continues at coordinate 39,515,823 of NC_139540.1, read as the reverse complement.
ATGTGGTAGCCACCTTCAATAGCCATCTCCATTAGCAGTTTCCAGCCCGGGTTTTCAGTGAAATAGGACTATATGTGATCATCACGTGATAATCTACACATGGCATGCTTGTTATTTCTTGTGCATGTAGGAAGTGGATCATGTCTGAAGCATCCCTAAAAACCAGTACAGTTGACTTGTATAGACATTTACTCTTATTGGTCAGAGGGGGAGCTCTCTGTGGAACCCCAGAATTATGACATCAGTATTACATAAAAGCTTACACTGGTTAATTATTGGGCAATCAGTTATATGTGAGTTACACAAAATCTATGGTAATTGTCATAGAGCCTATCATGGTTAGTTTGCCCTGAAGAATACGTGAGGGTATATTTGCTTGCTGAAAAAAATCATAGCTGCCCTTTGGATAAAGCAAATACAGAATGAGATAAAGAATGTCTTATCTGTACAACACCATGTTTCTTAGCTTTATGCGACAATGGATTACTGGGTCTATATTTTCCTGTGATGGTAGGCAACCCAAAATAATTTGCTTGGGTGATGTTCCATGCAGCCAGGGCACAGTCCCATAGCAAAGTTATGTTCAGAAATGAGTCTCACTGAGATAAATGGGGCTTACTTCTAGATAGGTGTGTATGGGATTACTGCCTAAGGCAGCCTTTTCTACATCATTGTTATGAGTAGCTTAGGAACATAGGACACAAGTCAGATCAAATTTTACATTGATTTTAATGGTGCTGGATCGCCGTCTTAGATTTATAACCTTCCTTATATATGTATAATTGTAACCAGATAAAGATTCACTTGTTTGAATCAAAACTACTCTTCATGCAATGGAACTAGTTCATGTGTTTTGCTTTTGGAGGAGGTGGAATAATACACTTCACAGCATTGCTCTGGAGAACTGACAAGCTCAGCATGGAAGGGAAGCAAGTTTTATTTTCTTTTTTTAAGGCTCAGCTGCCTAAAAAAAATAAAAAATAAATTCAACTCCCAGCCATTATAACAGCACCAATTCTTTCAGGGGTTACCATAGGCACTAGATCAAAAAAAGACGTCTGCTCTGGTGATCCTGAATAGGAACACACTTCACGCTAAATGGAAATACATAGTAAAGGATTTGTCACTTGACCATACTCTCTTAACATCTCTTGAAAATTGTTATTTAATAAGGAAAGTCTCCAAAGGGAAATATAAGCCACAGTTTTTTCCATAAAGGATATATCTGTTCCAGGCCAGTTGGATTTTCTGTGGGTACTGCCATTACAAAAAGGCTGCAAATATCATTACAGTGTTTGCATGTCAGAGAGCCAACAATTGTCAGTGTTAGTTGCTGCATCCATTTCTTTTTTTGCAGAGGAAGAATTGTTTTATTTTGGTATGAGCACAATCTTATTATTGTACAGACTATGCTCTGCCTGATTCTGGAAATAAATTTTCTTGTGCATGAAAAACTCACAGTTGCTGCTGTTCTAACCTCACTCAAGAGTAAGCCCCCTTGAGAGAATTCATGGGGTTGTATCCTTGTGCCTGGTTAATCCAAGTGGGATTTACTTTTAAGTAAATATTCATAGGATCAGGCTGTAAATAACATGTAACCTAAACCCCATTGATTTCAATGAGACTTGCAACCAATTAGCATTTCCTGGGTTGTCCTTTCTGTACCTTAAGAAATGTTGAATAACTCAGATCTGTCATTTGCGGTTTCACTCAATTTCTCATTTTCTCAATCTTAAAAACAAGTTGTGCACATTTCCACATCAGCTTGTGATTGCTTCTTTTTTCACAAGAATTTCTTGTGAAAATTCACCAGCAGATTTTCCTTAATATATACATTATTACAAGCACTTTTCACTAAAGCAATGCATTTTTATGCTATTTTTGTAAACATAAATGCATTTTTATGCACACTTTACCTCAATGTATGCATTTTTGTACACATTACTTGGTTGTGGAACTGCATTGCAAAATTCAGAGTACTGTGAATTTTGAAGATTGGCTGCATTTTTGTTTGTTTTAGGAAATGTAAATTTTGTAGGTTCTCCTTTAAATAAGAACTGAAATAAATTTATCCACCATCCTTAATACTCAATGAGAGATGCTGGAGTTTTGAAAATTAACTTGCTAACAGTAATTCTTTGCTTTTATAATCTTCTGTGACAAGACTAGTGCATGGATATACAGTCGTGGGGGAGTACACCCTCTTTGAATTCTGTAGTTCTACATTTGAGCACATAATAACAATTATCTGTTCCTTAGCAGGTCTTAAAACTAGGTAAATACAATCTCAGATGAACATGCATTTTCTTTTGCAACTAACTTTATGCTACCTTCCTTGATGAGCAGCTACCTTCCTTGATGAGATGAAAGAAAAATCCAAATTCCCTTTCCCAGAAGTGATGGCTAATACATGTTCTGATTATTTTTTTTAAGGGTTCATTATACATTGTCAATCCACTCTGATCTTGTTTCAGTGACCTGGCTATGGATATCAAGCTTGTAGAGATTAATATCCGATCTGGCTCTCAGATACATTTTGTTTCACAAAATACCCTTAGTCTCAGCTAATTTGTATTGCACACACATCCGCTTCTCCCTTTTAAGGAAATAAAGTCCTTATGTTTTATGCCAGGGGAGGGTACTTTAGAAAATTTTCATTTTTCCATGGTGTGTGTGTCTGTGTGTCTGTTGTGTACATTTTCCTTGGTGGCAATGAACAAAGTCCTCTTCTGTGGCGGCTCCTCTCCTGTCTCCTTCAGCAGACTCAGTGTCTGTACAGGGAATTCCTGTTCCTCGACCAAACCCACAGGCCCTCGGCACTGAAGGACGAGGTCAGGCATCTCACACATACACTCTTTTGCTGCTGATAGCCGATCTGTGCTCCTGAGACATATGGTAATGAAACATACACATAACAAGTGTGTGCATGCACGTGCAAAAATGCACACACATACAAACAGAGCCATTGCCTCCTTGAATGGAAGGTGGAGTTGCTTTTTAAAGCAAACTCTCTTTATTCAATAAAAATGCATGCCAAATTGTGATAGCTACATTTCTATTGAGCTAAATCATGTGTCGAAACCTTGCATCCTTTTACTGCTTCTGATAGAAGCAGTTGGATTCCAAAACTGATTTCAGACCTTTCTCTGTACTTTGTTTTATAATTCCTTACTGAAAGAAGACAATGCTGGCAGAGAGCGTGGCTTATGTATACTTCAGTCAAAACACCCAAGCACTGTATTTTAGAGTTATTTGTTTTATGTTGTCAGAGGAATGCAGGTGCTTTCATAAAAATCAATTGTATCCTTAAATGCACCCCAGTTAGTCAATAGTTCAGGAAATACCTGCAGGTTTTTAGAGTTTTGGCGTAGCTTTAGGGAGAGCCACAATCACATTTTTCTTGCATTGGATGACCAAATCTAAAGCCAGTGATTTATGTCCACAATTAATGGAATAGTATTAAAGAATCCAGTACATGAAGCACGATAGGATATAATGTCAAAACCATTTCTTTTGAGTTTCTCTTCAGCTCATTGTTACTATTCACAAGTGCTGAAAAATAATTAAAAATCATGGTTAGTTTTCAGCTAAATAACTGCACTAATATGACTTTCATTTGCATAACAGGACGCCCTACTCTCCCCTCCCCATCATGATTTATATTGAAATATATATTTACAAACATACTTAGGTATTCATTTTATCACAAAATAAGTATTTAAATAAGTACCTTATCTCAATGTGCTTTGTGTTTTTATGTTGTATTTTTATATTGTGAACTGCCCTGGGATCTATGGATGAAGGGTATACAAATTTAATCAATCAATCAATAATAATTCTACATACATTTGATCCCAAAATCCACATTTTAAAATCCACTTTGGTACATTTTTTGAACCAAGAAGTGTTTCACAAAATTTGGAAATGTGCAAAATCTGAAGGATAATTATGTTCCGATTCATATATTAGTGCAGAAGGTTTGAATTAGATCACGTCACTTAAAAATACAGACCAAATAAAATTTTCTTCCATTCCTGCTGAGCAAATGTGTGCTCCCAACCCACAATTAATACCATTGCAATCAGAAAGAAGTGAAGAGCTGGTGGTCAGGGTTGCTTCGTTCATTCCATGCCCATCAATTCTTCCCAGAAATGACTCCTATGACCATTTTCTCTCTTGCCAGTCATACTTCTGGTTTCAGAGATTGGAAAGGATTTTAAAATGGGGGCATTTCCCCTGGGGGGAATCAGTGGGTAAGGCAGAAATAAGTTTGCCTTCCCAACTGCTGTTTCTCTTCTCTGTCCACATTTGCCTTGTGTAATGTGCAGTTCTCCTGTGAGGGATTTTAACTTGTCCAAGGCCACCCAGCGAGCAGCATGGCTGACCAAGGACATGAACCTCGGTCTCACATGTCCCCATCTAAACCTTTCTGCCTGACCATAAGGCTGTAAATAATTTGAGAGCTGTGTACAGTTGTTGTTAGTCCCTGCATCTCAATGACACACTATGTTCAAGCTTGGCTGGTAGAAAGTCAAATAAGCCTTCAACATTTTTTGAACCTTTTGCTTTATAATGAATGCCGAAAGACACACACAAAGTGTGAAATTGGCTTATTGTATTTAATCTCATTGGTGGTGACTTACTTTACATGTAAAGTAAGATAATGGCACACGTATCTTTCCACCAGAGCAGAATGACCAAAGGCTGCCGCTTTTGCCCCTGCCTCCCAGTATCTGCCGCCTGAGGCAGTCTCTTCACTTTGTCTAATTGTAGGGCCAGGTCTTACTGCTCTTGAAGATTTGATGTGAACCTGATGTGATGTCTGCCGTATTCCACTGCAGCAGGTTGAAAGTGTTTTTTCTTTTCTCCCATAACGTTCTTGTTCTGAGCAATCTCCTCTGTTTCTGAGCTGGAACATCCAAACAGCAGACAGGTCCAGTACTGAAACTGTGCTTCCAAGATTTGCTAACCTGGAAGAGTAGTGGTGGAACTGAATTATTTCATATTTATAAATCAGGCCCTTTTGATTCTCACTCCTCATCATCAGCTTAAGGCGCCAGAAACATTCTAGCCCTTTTGCAGCAGGAGGAGTTGCTCTGTCCTTTTGTGTTTGTTTTGCTAATGTTGCTAGTTAGGAATATCTTCTGCTATAACAGAACATGAAGCCGGCTGTCTGATGAGCTATCACTCCACAAAATGCTGATTGTAATCAGATGGCTTGCCGAAGGCCTTGGCTCTGCATGTTTGTGTGTGTGCATACATGCGTCATTCTGTGTGAATGCATATTCAGGGTGGTAATTTCCTGTACTTGGCTCTTTAGCACTCTGCACGTAGTAATGTATCTGTGTGCACCCAAGCACTCATGCTATATGCTTCTTCCTGATAACACAATCTGCAAAAGCTGCAAGTAGGAGTAGTCAGTGACGAATTAGAGTGAAGAAATTAGGGGGTTGTTTTCGTGGGGAAGGGGTTGTGGATTGCAATCTACCCCTGTTAAAATCAAAGGGGGCTCACTGGAAGAAGAGCTGCATATTTGGTGCAATATGAGCAACCAGAGAAGGATTTAGTTTGATTGGTCTGCTGCAGAAGCTCAGAAAGCTGTTTGGCCCACTCAGAACAATACTGCAAAGACCCAGACCTAAAGCATTAATGACTGGCTGTATGTCCAACTGGAGGCAGAGAACTCTTAATTGGCAAGGCATGTGCTAAACAGGAGCATGCTGCTGACGCCAATGTTGCAGGTTCAATTCCCTTAAAGGACAGCTGCATATTCCTGCACTGCAGGAAGTTGGACTAGATGATCCTCAGGGTCCCTTCCAACTCTATGATTCTATGAGATAGCCCCTCTACTTCTACTTCATCAGATGATGAACATACAGTATGAAGCCGCCTTCCACTGAGTTGGACCATTGATCAATTTACTCTGCCTTATTGTAGCTCCTGGGAGGAGTCTTAGATTCTTCCAAAATCATCTCCCTAAGATCCTTTTAACAGGTAACTTCTGCTGGGGTCCATGCTTCCATGCATGGATCAGCAGGGCTGTCCCAATATAGCTTGCTGTCAGAAGTGAAGGACAAGATGGCACCTCTTACCATTCCATATATACAGTGGTACCTCGGGTTAAGAACTTTGCTTCAGGATGAGAACAGAAATCGTGCAGCGGCAGAGGCAGCGGGAGGCCCCATTAGCTAAAGTGGTACCTCAGGTTAAGAAGTTTCAGGTTAAGAACGGACCTCCAGAACGAATTAAGTTCTTAACCCGAGGTACCACTGTAGAAGCCAACTGGACTGGCAGTTCAATTTGACGGGCAAGAGGATAGTGTCCTCCAATGCTTGTTTGGGGTGCCAGAGTATGTGGCATACACAAATCTGTCATTCACTATAAGGGAATGGCTGGAGGTTCAGGAGGAACGGCCAGGGAGCTGCCTTACTTACCCCTAGCGTCTGCTCCCTGAGGCAATCATCTTGCTTTGGCCTAATGGTAGGGCTGGCCAGGCCTGTAGGGCTAAACCAGAACTATGCTAGCGAAGCTGCCAGACATTCTCTTCATCTCTTTCCCACTCTTTAGCATAGTAAAGTGCCATGTTGTATTAGACAGTTTTAATCATTGCTCCCACTGGTCCTTCTAATTGTAATTATGGTGGTTCCTCAGTTTCTCTAACATCTAATAAAAATATTTCTTAATGAAAATTCAGAATATTGTGTTTGGGATTGCTAGTGTAGACACTGTAATAAATTGCATCTATAAAGCTTCTGCTACAATCTAGAACTGCACCTAAGTCCTCACATCCTGTTACTATTCTCTGTGCTATGTCTAAGCTGCTTGCTGGTCCCATTTCCATTCTTGACTCATCCATCTCCTTAGAAAAACTTGGATCTTAACCAGTTTTCTAGATTATGTGCATTGCCTTCTGCAAGCATTGAGTCTTCTGAATGCTCCAGAATATTTTGGAGGAGTTGACCCCTGCATCACCTGACCTTGAGGTCAAGACAACCTCTAATGCCTGTTGCTTTGTCAGTATTTCATTTTGCCAAGACTTCTCTGTTTGGCCTTGATCCTCAAAAAGTAGCTTATATCCTAAGCTTAGTCATCCTATTGATGTTCATAGCCATACCACGAAGTGCACCAGACACATTGCCCAGAACAGGTATTCTGCTTCACCAAGCTTTTTTCTTTCCTTTAGAAACTATCATTGTTGAACCTAAACATAGGGACTTAAGATCTGAAATGTGGTTTCAAGGGATCAGTGATGCTCAGTGATGTCTACAAATGAATGCAGCCCACTAGTATGAGTTGAGTCAGGAGTCACCGTGAGTCAGAGGCACACCTCTAGAGAGTCACATTTCCTCACCTATCTTTTCATTGTTCCAGAAAGGGTTGTAATTTTATATTAGGAAATTACCATGCCTCTCCCTTCTTCACACAGCATTATCTACTGAGTAAAGGAATGAATAAGGCAGGGCACAGTAACCATCCAGCCTTAATCTGGAGGGGTTGTCTTAACCACAGAGCCTGTCTCTGTAGAAAAGGTGTCAACTGTGAGGTGGTTCACATGACCTTCAGTTACATGTTCAAAGGGGGGGGGTGTTGAGTTCTTTTCAGGATTCACTCACATAGTGAAGAGCCCTAGGTGTCTCTATATTGGTCCCCTTCATACATAAGACCCTTTCACATGGTGGTGGTAACAATGGTGATTTTGCATATGTCAGAGCTTTATTGTTGTGTTTGTGATTCACCAGCTTTCCTTGTTGTAGTCAAGAGTAAGGATACAAATGAACCCTCAGGGTCCCTTCCAACTCTACAGTTCTATGATTCTAATGTGTAACTTGCCACTGCAGCAAGTTGGAGGCATTATCAGCTGACTGCATGCATATTTGGTGGCATACTTGTAGAGGAAGAAGTTTCTGGAAATATGTGCATCTTTAAGACCACAATCCCCATGATGCAGTGCATTCTTGATTGAAATTGTTGTGTGAGAATCGGCTACAGTTTGGTTTTGACACTGTGGGAATCTGTTGCCTGGGGCTTGGAAAACCGAATAAGGAACATCTTTATGTTTAATATTTGTTATGCTTTATTAAGTTTATTTTGAATTCCTTTTGCATATTGTTTTAAAATATTTTGTTACTTTTGGTGCCTACTTTCAAATTGTGGGATTGGGTATGCCACAAATCTAAATGCATCTTCAGCACCTAAGGGTCCACACCTGAGACCTTCCGCATGCAAAGCAGATGCTCTGTCACTGAGCTATGGCCCTTTTATGTACACATTTATAATAATTTTATATTAAAACTGTGTTGTATATGAGCATTTTCCAGATAACAACAAAGTTAAGCCTTCCTCAGAAGCTGCCTACCACATGTTGGCTAATTGTGTGGAAGGAAGCTGTGCCTCCTTACCCTACCCCCAGTGCTGAAAATCCCCTTGGCTGCACTCCTTAGAACATGACACATTGAGCATGATGTCTGCAGAGGGAAAGCTTAAGCATGTGCATGCTTATCAGGGCATCCAGTCGTGTGGTAGTCTATGCATATGTAGGCTTCTCCAAGTATACACTTCAATGCACCGATGCCCACATGGTGGGGGTTGATGTTGTGTGCGATGTTAAGGGACAGGTCAAGAAGCACCAACCTGCTCCATATGGTTAGCCCTATGTGGGGAACACAAAGTCCAAAGAGAGATTTAGACGTTAAGCATATGCGGAATGGTTCTGGGAATGGAGTTGACGTTACCCTATGAAAAGAAATCAGCAGTGTCATGATTCTGTAAGCTCCCAAAGATCAAATGCTGGCAACTTTATATATGTAAATTATTTCTCAAAGGATTGTAATGAAATAACACTACCCATAAGCCGAGGACTCACACTAGCTCCACAGTAGCCTCTTTCTGAAAAGACTTTATATAAGGAGATGTTGTTTGAGTTGAAGTCGTGTTGCTCAGCAACTGATGTGTTTAACTTTTTTAAAATATAACATTTCATAGCTCATGGGATTTTCAGCATTAGAGCTAATTTATAAGAAGGCTCCACTGTAGTTTTCTGAAGTTTACTTTACCATAAGAAAACATTTCCAAATAAATGGTGTAATCTCCATGATATGTATATTATTTGTAGGCTCCTTGACTAGCATTATTATTGAAGCTTTGATGGATGGGGAAGGCTCTCACCAAAAGACCTAAGGTGACAGGTTAGAGTTTTTGTGTCCCCACCCCCACCCCGCTTCCAGTTCAGCTCACTCTTCTCTTCCCCCTCCACCCCAAACTGAGAGATATGTACAGGCCTTTTACTATTTTGGTTAATTAATTAGCTTTATACATTTTGTACAGAATAACTAATATCCTGGCTGGAAAGTACATAGCTAAATGAACTCTTTGTGGGTTGACTAGAAAAATTCAGACACAAGTATTCAACACAAGTATTCAGACAGAATACTGCCCCTTCCAGTTAAATAAAAATAATCCCTTCTGTATTTTCAATGTCTTTCCCCCAGGCTTAACAGAATTCAAGATTAGTCGTGTGTTGCTCACAATCTGGATATCTGGATTTCTTTGTGTGTATGTGTGTGTGTGTGTGTGTGTGTAGACTGGCAATGTACTCTCAATGGGCCCCATCACCCTAGCCCTGAGAATTCAGTACAATGTGGACACTGTGATGAAGTCAGGGCAGTGGGCCTTTTGCTGTTTGAGGTACTCAGCACCTGCCCAAATTTACCATCTTCCAAAGTTGCTTTCTCTTATAACTACAGTTATAGACTCTTGAGCGTCCCATGGACTGCAAGAAGATCAAACCTATCCATCCTTAAGGAAATCAGCCCTGAGTACTCACTGGAAGGACAGATCCTGAAGCTGAGGCTTCAATACTTTGGCCACCTCATGAGAAGAGAAGACTCCCTGGAAAAGACCCTGATGTTGGGGAAGATGGAGGGCACAAGGAGAAGGTGACAACAGAGGATGAGATGGCTGGATAGTGTTCTCGAAGCTACCAGCATGAGTTTGACCAAACTGCGGGAGGCAGTGGAAGACAGGAGTGCCTGGTGTGCTCTGGTCCATGGGGTCACGAAGAGTCGGACACGACTAAACGACTAAACAACAACAACAATAACTACAGTTAATAATAATAATAACAATAATAATAATTTATACCCCACCCATCTGGTTGGGTTTCCCTGTTAACATGCATATAATAATGAGAGGCTGACTATCTTGGGGTGCAATTGAGAGTATTGGGTGATGTTTTGGCTAGGTAGATTAGAGTTGGCTGTACCCACCTTTTCTATCTCTTGTCTGCCTTCTGGAAGTCATCCTAAATTCTCTGGCCAAATGTCTTATATGACCCACTATCTCCACTGCTGGTTCTCATCTAGAGCTGAGCAAACAGAGGGGGAAAAATATGTTCATAAACATTTGCTCAAATAAACACCACAATTTGCTTACCTGCTACCCACAGACCCTTTTATTCCCTTTTGCCAAATACTGGGACGAGAAAATGTTTGTTTCACAAACATACTTACCTTAATGGAAAGTGCCTTGAATTCTTGATGATATTTATGGCTGTGAGAGGGAGTTTGTGCGGCTATCTTGAAAACACTTTTGGAGTTTCATAGTTATCTCCTCAGGGATCAGTGTGGTACTCAGAGACATTACTATAGTGTCAAAAATTAGATCCTTACTACAAATTTTAAAAAGGCATAGTGAACTAGTTCTTCAATGTATAGCTGAATAAACTAGCTGCCTTATAATTAATTTTTCAGTGACAAAATCTTTGGATGCAAATGTGAAAATATGTGGGGGGAAACGATAGCTAAATTAATTGAAAACATCCCTGCAGATATTTGAACAGTTAGAACCAGTTGACAATCAGTAGATAAAAGTCTGTGGGCCAGAAGTGGTGGTCACTTCCTTCTGGATGGAAATAAACATGATGGCCTTTTAAAAAAAATAAAGTCTTTGAGCCTGGTAAAATTATCAGCCATTTTTGTCATTGGTAATCAGTAGTTTTCACCTGCACAGCAACACCTTCATGATGTAAAAAATAAAATAAAACAGTCATGAATACATAGGGTGGTGTTCAGCTAAGCTTTACTCAGGGTAGACCTACTGAAATTCATGCTCCTCCATTTCATTGGCTCTACTCTGACTACACTTTAGCTGAGTAACAGCCAATATATCCCATTCTTGACAGGAACAGAGTATCCTGGGAGAGAGCATGGTGGACTAGCTAGAACTTCGGAGTACTCACATTGTAAAAATAAAAATAAAAAAAATAAAAATTCCAGGTCCTATTTGGTGGTTTTATTTGCTAACTCTTAATTTCCTTTTGGAAGAAAGGCAGGACATACATTTTAAAAAGTAAGCTAAACAGCAGTTGTCATCATAAAAAATTGGCCGCTATAAATGTATCTTTATCAGAGTGGGACTTGGTGGGTCTGACATAATCTCATTATGGAATTATGTTGACAGCTAGCAATCACTCTGCTTTCTTCTAAAAAGCTTGAAATTTACTCATCTTGCTCTAGTATATTTCCATGTCCGTAAGTCAAACTAATGAGTCTATATTAGGTATTTTCCACTTGCCTGGGCCCACACAGGTTTCCCGCTATTTCTCTGATATGCTAACAGGTGGCCTAGCTAACTCCTTTAGGATCCTTTGGTGAATGACATCAGGTTCAAGTGATTTTTATTCCTTCAGACTAAGCAAGTATTATTGGATACTTACATTATCAAGGGTAATAACAAATGCAGCACACAGCTGCTCTACGGTTAGGCAGGGAATTCATTTTTTTATTTCTGTCTGATGTGAATTTCTGTTGGAACCCCTAGGTTTATCTTTTAGCAGGTTTTATATTCTGTCCAGAAGGATTTCTCTTCACTTTGTGAATATACAATATACCCCCTGCCTCAAGCCTGTGAACCATACCACTTTTAATGGCTATTTTAGGAAACCACTGAACTTTTTGTTAAGCAAGCTAAGTCGATCATAGAAGCGATGGGGAGGTGGAAGATAAAGTGCATTACTTTGTGCATTGTCCCTTGTACAGAGATTTCAGAGCTTGTGTTTTGAGATACCTTCTGATAGCAAGAGGTGGCCGGACCCGGACTGATATTGCTTGTGATATGTTGGCAAAGGGACAAAGCAAAAAGTAATGCACTATTATCTTTCACCTCAGCAGTACCACAAACACATGTTTGCTGGGCACAGGGAATCCTTTTATGCTTTCCTTCCAAATAGTCTGAAGGCATTCTTTGGTAACAAAGTGCAGTCAAAGCTTTTATGAGGATGACAGAAGTTAGATCTGTATTCTTGAAAATATTGGTCAACAAATTAAACCAATGGGAAATGGGGCACTGCCCACCCATCCCAGTCTTGATTCCTCCAAGCTCACCTGCCTTTTCCCTTAGGACCAGTCCAGGGTGTGGCAGTACCTCTCTGCTTCGTTTCAGCATTGCCCTTGTAGGAGCCAACTCCTGGGACCTGTGGGGGCTTCAGCCCCACAATAAAATATTTGAGGGGGCCCCCACAAAGTTGATGGGCATTCCCATTCAAATGGTGTGTATGTGCACTATGTCATGTGGGGCGGAGCTTATCTGGGCACCCACAATATTTTATTCAAGTTGGCACCCCTGCTCAGCAGAGAGGAGGACGGCGACAAACAAGAATTAGTTGGCTCTGCCTGTCATTGGCTGTGGCTATTCTTGTCACTGGCTCTGGCATTGCCTACCGATGACCTCCTTGTTTTCTGTCCTACGAGCCCCAATTGGAAACAGCAACTGTTGAGGCCCAGAAATACTGGGAAAGATTTCTGAAAGTAATTAAAGAAATGATAAATGAACATTTACGTTGTGATAGGCTGGTGTATCTTTTAAATCCTCCCTCCTCTAAAAAGGAAACCTGGATCACCAAGCCATGAGCTTTGGTTGGTATTAAATCTATTAATAGTGGCTAGAATAACATATGCCAGATACTAGACAGATCAAACAGAATCTGAAAGAACTGTTAAAAGTATGGGAAACAACTGAACTGATAAAATGAGCAGCTTACAGGAAGCTATATGTTAAAAGTAGGTGGGATATCAAGAATGGTTGTGAGCTGGGTACTTGACTGAAGACAGGACCAAGTGCTGGAACAAAATACTATAATATATCTTCTGTGATATTATGCAATTAGTACAAGAGCTCAATCGTACACTCTTTTTACATTTACTGGAAAGCCTTAGCATCCCAAGAAAGTGATGCTGAAATTACACCAGTGTATGTTGCTTGCCAGTGAAGTGGGACTATTGGATTGCTCCACTTAATATTTTAGTTTCCTGTTGCTTTATGAGTGTGGGTGTGCAGATTTTATTATGAATGCAGTTTTGTGCCTGTTTTATCATGATTTGTCCAGAGATGCCAAATTAATTGTTTGTTGACATAAAATATCTCCCTTTCTCTCTCTCTCTCTCTCTCTCTCTCTCTCTCTCTCTCTCTCACACACACACACACACACACACGCATACACAGTGTAAACCCATATGAAGGTTGCAAAGTGAACATTTAAGCTTAAACTCCTAAGGACAATTATTTGGAAAATTATTTGGAAATTGGTTCCAATGAAAGCATTGAAATTCCCCCCCCCCACTATGCTTAAGATTAGGATGGAGGAGTATAAATCAAGCATACACAAGAAGATATTTTGCTTAAAGGACTCTGTATTCAACATGTGACACATTAACAGACAAAGAAACCTTGTTCCTCCATAATGTAATCAGCATATCCTATGGTCTCCTCAGGCTTTTCAGCATTCACTTTCCCATTTCCATAAACAAGGCTACAAGACTGTTTCACTCAGTCCTAGGAAACCCTGAGGTTAAACCAAGAACTCCTTCTTTCTAGAACGCTTTATGCTGTGTTAAGTACATTTCTTCCTTGCTATTAATTTACTGTGGCATGGCATGAAGAAGATTGCATCACAATTACAGTGTACAGTTTCAGGAATATTTTGCCTGCATGTTGGTATGGAATAACACTTGGCTTAGAATTTGGTCTGATCTCTAAACAATCCTTGCTTCATATTTTGTATGATTACAGCCATATATCCAAAGCAGGCGAGTGCATAATATCCTCACTTTGGAGGTGTGTGTAGCCTGGCCGGGGGGTGGGGGGGATGGACAAAGGGCACTTGCTGAAAACCAGTTTTTGCTTAGCCCTTGGATGTGTGTGCAGAAAACAATGTATCCACAAAGCATTTCTTGTCCTGGGATTTTGCTTGAGAGCCAGAGAAAATCTGCTTAGGAAGCAAAAGGCCCCCTTCCAGGTTTGTGTTGCTTCAGAGGGGGGAAAATATTCAGAATCTCAAAGATTTATTATTAAGGCACTGTTCATGCATTTGCTCAAAGTAGAGGCCAACACATAAAATTGCAGCCTGGACCTCGCTGACATTTTCATGGTTAAGCAGTACAATGAGTCACCAGCAAAAGAAATGGCCAAAATTAAGCCTTACCTAAAACAGGGCTGCTTTCAGATGTCTTCTAAAAGTCAGATAGTTTTTTATTTCCTTGACATCTAATGGTAGGGCATTCCACAGGGAGGGCACCACTACTAAGAAGGCCCTCTGCCTGGTTTCCTGTAACATCACTTCTCACAGGGAGGGAACTGCCAGAAGGCTCTTGGTGCTGGACCTCAGTGTCTGGGCTGAACAATGGAGGTGGAGATGCTCCTTCAGGTATACTGGGCCGAGGCCATTTAGGGCTTTAAAGGTCAGCACCAATTGTGCTCAGAAATGTACTGGGAGCCAATGTAGATCTTTCAAGACCAGTGTTATATGGTCTCAGTGGCCACTCCCAGTCACCACATTCTGCCACATTCTGGCTGCCACATTCTGGATTAGTTGTAGTTTCCAGGTCACCTTCAAAGGTAGCTTCATGTAGAGCACATTGCAGTAATCCAAGCGGTAGATAACTAGAGCATGCACCACTCTGGTGAGACAGTCTGTGGGCAGGTAGGGTCTCAGCCTGCATACCAGAAGGAGCTGGTAGACAGCTGCCCTGGACACAGAATTGACCTGCACCTCCATGGACAGCTGTGAGTCCAAAATGACTCCCAGGCTTCACACCTGGTCTTTCAGGGGCACAGTTACCCCATTCAAGACCAGGGAGTCCCCCCACCTGTGCGCCCCCTGTCCCCCAGAAACAGTACTTCTGTCTTGTCAGGATTCAGCGTCAATCTTTTAGCCACCATCTATCCTTCAACCACTTCCAAGCACCCACACAGTACCTTTACTACTTTCACTGGTGCTGATTTGAAAGAGAGGTAGAGCTGGGTGTCCGCATACTGATGAACACCCAGCCCAAATCCCCTGATGATCTCTCCCAGCGGCTTCATATAGATGTTAAAAAGCATGGGGGAAGAGGACGTAACCCTGTGGCACCCCACAACTGAGAGCCCAGGGGTGTGTTTCGCTTTTACTTAGTGTCAGATCACCCACATCCATAGAGGTAAACACCAGGTCTAAGGCATGTCCATGACTGAGTTGGACCAAACTTATTCAGGGACAGCCCCATGGGGGCCATGCTTTCCACGAAGTCCCGAGCGCCTCCTTGTAAGGTTGTGTCAGCATGGATATTAATATCCCCTAGGACAACCCAACTAGGTTTCTCCAGGAGCACATCCGCCATGACCTGAAGCAGCTCAGCCAGGGAATCCTTGGTGCAGCAGGGAGGTCGGTACACCAAAAGGAATCCTGTACTGCCCCTATTGCCCAACTTCCAGAACATGCATTCAGAGAATGGGGTCTTCCCAATAGTACGCCTGGTGTAAACTAATGACTTCCTAAAAATCACTGCAACCCCCCTCCCCACCCATATGACCTGGGTTTCTGTGCGTAAGAGAAACCTGGTGGACAAGCAGCAGCAAGAACAGGCCCATCTGCTTCATCCAATCAAGTCTCTGTCACACATGCCAGGTCGAATCCTCCATCCATGATCAAGTCATGGATGGCAGTGGTCTTATTAATCATTGACCTGGCATTGCACAGCAGCACCTTAAGGTCCTATGGGTCTCCCTTGCTGATTCTGGTATCCCTCCGGTCAAGACCAGACCTGGAGGCAGAGATGGTCTTCAAACAATGACTAAACCTGCCTCCTCGGTAATGACATGGTCTGACCTTAGCCTAACTCCTCCTCCTACCCGTGATCACTGAGATCGGGCACCCCAGTGCACTCCGCCCCCCGTGGAACCTGCCCCAGCCATTCTGTTGTTGGGCCCACTCCTAGGCAGCCCTGACCCTCTCCCCTTAAGAACAAAATATAAATTCTGTACTACACTAATAAAACAGTAGAAACAAAACAAACAAACAAACAAACAACCCTAAAATAGAACTAATTTCCAGCCCCAACTAAACATTTAGACCACCGTCAACATAGCAAAAAACAAAAGCAAACTAAACAAAAAACAACAACAAAAAATAACAACCAACATTTAAGACTATTTTTAAACATTTTTTATTGCTGCTGCCTCTCAGGGGCTGGGCCTTGGAGCAGGGAGCGGTCCTCCCTCCACACCCACAACGGCAGCAGCAGTGTCCCGATGGCCTCCCGGAGCCTTTTGGCTGTTTAGGCACGTGTGGACCCTGCTTCCTAGGTCAGATGGAGAAAGGCCTTGCAGCAGGGCGTGGTCTTTGCTCCACACTCACAGGAGCAGCAGATGATCAGCAGCTATGTTACAGTCTTGCCACATGGCATCTGTAACTGCAGGGGGAGGTTATTATCTGAGGCCCCTAGATTGTTACTGTGCGAAACAAACTTCTACTAACTAACTTGTTTGGGATACATTGTACCATAACCATTTCATGAGAATTCACTTGCATGTTAGTTTCTCCTAGTAAGTGCTTTTCATATACATCATATTAATACACAGATTTTTGCAAAGCGATTTCCTATAACATAACACATTTCTGTATGTAATTTTCATGTTTTTCATGCACAATAGTATATGCTCTATTGTACACATCACTGGTTGGAGAACAGCATTGTAAGAGTTGGAGAAGTGCAAATTTCACAGAATAACTGTGATTCAGTTTGCATATTGTTTCAGAAAGTGTGAATTAGCTAGGTTTGCCTTTAAATGCAAATACATCTCCCCCCTCATCCTTAGTAACCACACAGCAACTGATAATCTGATTTTACCCCCCAAGAGGTGGTGTTCATGGATTTGAGGCTGCACTATGGGAATATGCGTGCAGAATGAAGTCCTGCCATAACTGCATTCTAGGATTAATATAGTTGGTTAACTTCATGACGATGATAAATGTATTCCCTAAGGTCCCAAAGTAATATAACAGTATAAGTGATATTTGATTGTGCCCGTTGACTTGCTGGCAGACACAGCACATTCATAAACCCAAAGAGAGCTGATGGGATCATCTGAGAATTACCAGATGTAAAGGTGTTTGTTTACATTTAGCAAAAATTGGACCATTAAAAGAACTAATGGATGGTACCCATTTGGTTGTGGCAGAAGGGGAAATCCAGCATCATTGAAATGAAACAGGAATTAATAAAGGCCATGAGAAGAAATCCAATAGAATTAGATCAAAGTTATGAGAGAGGGAGAGTAGAATGATGTGCAGAATTTTAGTACTTTGCATTATGACTTTTGTTACTGGTTCCTTTAAAGCCCCAAGGAACACTTTATAATGTCAAATAAAATCTCATCTGGTCCTCTTGTGGTATTTTCACCATTTGAGAACTGAAATCCCATGAGGAGGCCAAATGTCACGTTACATCAGCCCTTTAAATGTTGGAATGCAGCAAACACTGTGTAAAGAACTCCAAGTCATGGGATTGGCAAGATTTTCATGCTCATGATGATCTTCTCTTCCGTTGACAAGGCATATTTCTTCAAAGATTTTGTAAACGTCTCTCAAGGCATGCATAGCATCACACGGGCCCTTGGAGTGGCAGACTCTCTCTAGGCAAGAAATGTGTTAGCAACGGGACACATTTCTGGTTTCTGTTGGTTTCTGATGCTTTCTTTTGAGTGGACAGCCAGTTTTTAAACAGTTTCTTCCAGTTCTAACTGGGACTACATGCCCAAAAATGTAACAAAGCACCAACTCTATATCAAACATCATGAATATGTTTTCCTGTTTTCAGCATTTGAATCTGGATACTGTGCCCAGGACTTGCTAGCAACTCCCATGGAGCTCAGTGAAACTTCCACAGCACAAATCTATGTATGTTTACTCAAAAGCACTACTAAATTCAAATTGGGCATGCAGCCCTGGTATGCCCTAGTATGCTGAAGACTGCATCCTTCACTAAACTATTGTCACTTAGAGCTTGATGTTATCCCAACGCTGTGGACTGAGCTTAGCATCTAATGCTTAAGGTCCCTGCACGATGTTGGGGGCCAGTGGATCGACTTCCACCTCTGTTTTCCCACCGTCTTTTCTTCCGAAATGATACAATGCTGAGATGTTGTATCACTCCATGCCAACCATGGTGTGTGCGTGGTTGTTTACCAAGCCACCAATAGCAGCTCCATCACTTTTTGTGGTAGTGGGCAAGCTTTGATTTTCCCCCCTCTATAAAAGAATAAGAAATACAAGTTGCAGCCCCACTTGTTTGGCTCAGGTGGCGGTTAGGCACTGGAGTATTCGGTTGGAGGGGAGGGGAGGGGAGATGGCAGCCAGCACCTACCCCTCCTATTTCAAGGGTATTCAGTTAAAGGAATCCGGGGGGGGGGGCGTGTCCTCTGTCCAAAGCCCAGACGGGGGCCAGGGCCATAGCATGACCCCTATCGGTAACCCTGGGGGAATTCCTAGTTGATGTGCATCAACAGGCTGCCCCCCATCGGTGATTAACCCTTATTAGACTCCCAGCAGGCAGGCAGGAGTCAGATATAGTCATTGGTTCCAATGTCTAACTCTAAGCCAATACCACCCACATTCTGTAATCAATAAAGTTGTGGCCTTTTTCAGTCCATTAACCTTAATTCTGGTGTCAGGTATATTTATTCTACAATGGAGGAGGGTTCGGGACCTTGTCATGCAAGTCAACTTTTCAGTATTAGCTACATCAAATGAACAAGCTGGTTATTGAAGGAAATGGGCATTAAAGTTACGTTAAACATCTTTAAACACACATGCTCTAGAACTTCCCCGAATATTCTACCATTTTTATTTGGGGGCAGGGTAGAAATGTGGCATTTGAGGATGATAGAAATCCCCCATCAAAAAACACATAGATTGTACAACTATTGGCTTTCCTCAATCCTGTTGGCAATAGCAGGCAGTGGGGAGGCACTTAGCTGACCTCCCATCAGTTGTTGCTCCTGCTTACCAGGAAGGAGAGGTGGAGGGGTGAAGTGGCAGGAGATGTCACAGTGCAAACACACCTGCAGGAGCACTGAATTGGCTCTGCTGGTACATTTGCACTATGCAGGCCTCACCCCTTCATCTCCCCTCCTGGTAAGCAGCAGGGACTTACTTGCTGGGAGGTCAGGTAAACACCTCTTTCCCACCACACCATCCACTACTGCCAGTTTGGCAACGAGGCATTCCTTAGTTGTTGCTGTTTTGGCACCATTATCCCCCTCCCCCATATTGCTTTTTCTTTCCCAGAATAGTGATATACCCGATTCCACCAAAACAAGGAGTGAATGGGATGATGCCACAGTGCTACACAGCCAATCAGATTCCTACACTTGTGACATCACTGATGCAATTGCTGGTAAAGTAGTATGGAGGCAATGTAGATGAAGAAGTAGACAGTCCATCCCCCCATGATTGCCAAAAATTGTTGAAAAGGGGAGGAGGTGTTTTTGGCACCACTGCTGTTGGTGTAAACGGTTTAAGTAGTTTTAGTGAAGCTCGTTTATCCCACAAAGTCTCAGTGCTGCTATTAGCAGAATCCCCGTGAGAGGATATTGAGGCAGAGAACTAAGGAAACTGGCACAAGGACACACAGGAAGGAAGCGGCACATCTGGAATGAGAATCAGGGTTGCATGAATTCCTACAGGCCCACTCCTTTTCCTGATTGAGGTTAGAGTTACAACAGGTCTGGGTGCCCCAATAGGCACATCCTTCTGTCAAAGAAAGCAAACTTCATTTGTAGTAGATGACTCATGAATGCGTAAAGGAATAAATATCTGGAGAAGAGATCAATCATTCCAGGCAATTGTTTTTTTTCCTGTCTTCATATTTTTTTCTCCTGCAGAATTCTTCTCAATCAATTTATTGCAAGTATCTTGGCATAGTTGGCATCTCACGTCTAGTTCGGGAGCTGTCAGCAGTGAAAGGCAGAGCAAAAGAACAAACAGTGCTAAGTCCCTTTGTAGTGGTTTATAGCTGAAGTGTGCCTGGCATGTTTACTTGTCTAATTTCCAAGAAAAGGCAGAGTATGGTATGACAAGCAGACATGGTCACAACAGGTACTACTAAACAATGTCATCAGAAATCAGGCAATTTCCTCCTTGATTCATTTCTCCAACTAGGTGACTCACAACATCCTGTTTCAGAGCTTTAATCCTTTTGCTACATAGGTATTGAATAATTAAAGTTAGAAGAAGAGAAAAGGTAAGGAAGATATCCTACTTGGCTCCACCCTGTGTATGTTTACATGGAAGTAGGTCCTACTGAGTTCAATGCATCTTCCTTCCTAGGAACTGTGCACAGGATTGCAGGCTTAATGGGCCAACAATAGTTGCTGAAAATAGGCTGCAACTTATGTGGGGATTATGTTCCAGAGATTGTGCCTAAAGCCAAAATTGTGTATAGTCAAAATACACAGGGTTCAGTAGCAGGTGGGATTGAAAAAGTCTTTTCCCCCAGATGCCCGGCCCCTTCCCACCCCCTTAAAAAAACAAATTAAACAATTTTGTCAAGTGTGTAAAGCTGAACGTGCAGAAGTTAAATGTGCATAGGTTGTGGGTTTACTGTATTCTAATGAAGTGATATTTTTAAAAACATATCCTGTGTTTCTCTTTAAGTTGAACCAGCACAGCAATTTGCCATCCTTAAAAAAGGGACATGAAAAATGATGGTATGTTTTGAAGAATTACAATAATTCTGAGACCTATTGCCATCAGGTAGAACAATGGTAGCCAATGGGATGCCCTCCAGATGTTCCATCATTCCTCATCATTGACCTTGCTGGGTGGGTCTGACAGAAGTTGGAGTTTCACAACCTCTGGAGGGCACCTTGGCTACTCCTGAGCTAGACCCCAGAGATATTTATAGCCAAAGTGTGAAGTGTGCAATACGTTGGTTCCAATGTAATGTCAATGCTAGCTGCTATATGAATAATTTTGGGGGTTACCTTGTCCACAGACCAAGATTGCAACCCAGTGTTGAAGTAGGTGGTGATCCAGATTTGTGGTCAAACTGGGTTGTTACTAAAGTGGAAGGAAGGGGAGGATTCCAACTGTATGTGTAGGTTGTGGGAGAGGTATTATGTAGGCACACAGCTCATTATGGAGCTGAGTTACTCCTTAAGTGACTTGGTGTTTAATATGTAAGGAAGTTTAGAACAACAGAATACAAATCCTTTTTGGCAAACTTTCTCTGTGTAAGGAATGTGAATGCTCAACTCAGAAGATGCTTCTGGAAGGTGGAGGGTTCTTGTATCATCTGTACCTCTTTCTCATGCAGCTGTAATGTATGGAAGCACATTAAAATGTTAGCGTGGTGGTGGTAATTCTATTTTTCCTTAGAGCAAAGGCTAGATTACTTCACTGCATTATATTCAGAACTTCAGCTGGTTCAGAACGTGGTGGCCAAATTATTAACGGGGGTTGAACAAAGAGCACATCACACCAGTGCTCAAGGAGCTACACTGACTAACTAGTGTGCTGTTTTTGTAATCTCTTTAAAGCTCTAAATAGCGCTGGACTCGATAGCTAAAGAACTGCCTTTGTTCACTGGCCAATGTCTCCTTCAGCTATCTTCTAAATAGAAGTACATAGGTTTACATATGAGAAATAGAGATATATTAATTGTTTAGAATTAACTATCATTTTTCTCTGACCTTGCTCCTGTGTTTTTAACAATAGCAATGCACCGACATTTTGCAGAAGAAGTTTTCCCCAGCAGGGAAATAAAGTGAGGAAAGCTTCATTTCTGCATTTCATGCTGCTGTTACAGGCACAGAAGCAAGGCCTGAAAAAGTAGGCAGGCCTAGCTTAACGACTTGGCATCCTACATCAGGGATGGGGAATCTGTGCAGCCCTCCAGATGTTGTTGGACTTCAGCTCCCATCACCCCTGACCATCTGGGTGTGCTGGCTGGTGCTAATGGGGGTTCTGCTCTTCTGCCCTATAGAAAAAGGAAGTGTAGACTGAATACATTGCATGGGAGGCAGGGATACAACATTTGTCAGAAACAGTGTTTCCTCAAATATGATGTTTTTAAATGTGTCAAACTCTCAGGTAGGTGGAAGATCTTTAGTAGGTATTTTGGAGATGCAAGGTCAATGATAGTCAAGAGAGGAATGAATGGACAATGAAACTTTCGCAGTCAATTCGGCAGAGCATTACTTCATCTTGTTATTATGCTCTTTGGACTCAGTCCTATGTGTGATTCTCTAACGCATCCCCAGTCCTATTGAAATCACCATATTGGATATTTGCCCTTACTGCTGGGCCAGGCCTAATGTGTCTCCAGGTTATGGATGTGTTTTTATATGCTATCGAGCATTTGACTGATGAGGAAACTGGCCACCTTGCAGGGATTGCTGAAACATTGCAGAGCTGAATTCTCTGTGGAAAAATAAGTTCATATAATTGCAAAAAGGTGCATCCAAAAGTCTAGGAGTAAATTGCACCCCCCACAATATGTACTTTTGGCTTTAAAGCTATTGCAATTCCTCTTTGCCGTTATCTTTTCCACCCAAGCAACAATACTGCAATGAGCAAAAAACCTGGCTCTCCCAGGCACGGGCCATCCACTTTCCACTTCTCCTTTTTGCACCTTATTCAAGCAATTTCTTCTTGCCTCTAATTGCTACCAACCTGAACATGTCAAGTATATCCTCCCAGAAACAGGCTAATATATAAACAGAGCCCAGCCAAACTTCAAAGCCTTAAACAAACTGATAAGTCTCCCTTGATTTATTTTTAAGGCTGAGAGGGAGAGGTGTGTGTTTGGATTGGGAGATGCAAATGTGGAGCAGAAGAGCACCTGCTGGCTTGTGATCTGACCAGGCCATTTGGCTTGAAAGGCTCAAAGGGGGGGGGGGGGGGAGAGAGAATATGCCTATATGAATGAGAGACAGAGAGAGACTCAGAGAAAAGGGGAAATCCATTTGGAATTTGAAAACCAGCAGGGGAGATGCAGAAGAACAAAAGGTCTCTGCAGGCATAATGTGTGCTGCTTTTTGTCAGCTCAGTATCACATTCCCTGCCACAGCATGGCAGACAAATGTGAGGCCAGATGATGTGATGGAGATCAGTCCTTTTCTGAGGGGGTCTGTGCCTGTATCGTATGATAGCAGCAGATGCTGATTCAGTGTGGATATAGATGCAGGATGCCTTTTAGGAAAAGAAGTGCCTGTGGAAGGTGTCGCAACCCTGCTGTCTGCATCTGATGGGCAGTGGCAAAACTGGCATTTATTATTCTTGGATGGGACTGATTGAAAGAACTATGCAGGTAGCACTCTGCACCCATGGAACCCTTGGAGGTTATTTTTTCTTGAATGCTCGCCTCCCCCCACCCCCACATACCAAATGTCCAAAGCCCGTGGGTGCTCCTGAGCTTCTTAGATTGAAGCCTTAATATGGACCTTGTGGACTTTATTTTTCATTTTTTCATTTATCCCAGCCTCCCTCTAAGGTGCTCAGGAGGATTCTCCCTTGACCCACAACATTATCTTCGCAAAGAGATGGAGAATGGCGGGGGGGGGGGGAGTAATGATTGGCCCATGGTCATCCAAGTCTTGTTTTCAGCTTCTCTCCATGTACACTTGGGAAGTGGGACCACATCCCCAGACCCGGACCTCAACGGTTGCAGAGGAAGATGCAGAAGGAGCTCTGTGCATTAAATGTATGCCATGTACATAGGCCTGGTGCACACAACCAGGGACCCCAAATGGGGTGGTGGGAAAGAGCTTACATGCATAACATTGTATGTGAATGGAGCCCATTTTGCACCTTTAACTGTGAAGGGGTGGTGAGCCTTGTAGCCGATTTGAAATTTTAAGCCAGGAATCCATTACTCTAGCCACCGCACCAGGGGTCACCAACCTTTTTAAGCTTGTGGGCACCACACACACATGCCTACACAATGACATTTCTCAATTATTGTAGAGCTAGGCTGAAAAATCCACAGAACTCAGATTCATGGTAATTTGGCTTATTCAGTGGCCCAGTTCAGATGTCTTTTGCTGTGAGAGCTGCATAGGTTCACACAGGCGTTTCTCAGACAAAAGGACTGAGCCCATCACAGCAAGGTCTCAGATGATCAGGTCCCATGATGTCATGTCACAGCTTGCCAGGAAAAGCATCAAGAGAAGTGACACAAGAAAATAAAGGTCAAAGTCCTGGGAAAGTTCTCAGAAGCTTTCTATAAATCTATCTATCAAGTATATATTTTAAAAAGGTGTCACAGCCACACATTATCAGTAAATCACAGAAAAAACTCTTATTTATTTCAAATTCTTCTGGTTTTAGTGCTTGTGAAACATTATACATTGTGAACTGCAGTCCATTCTTATCTGGAGAGGATTGCAGGCTTTTAAATCTTGAATTTCACAAAATCTTCCAGTGCTCACATGGAAGGTGTTAATGCAAACCCATTACATCTCTAGGTTAAATCCCAGATAGACAGACAGATCTTAGCAATTTCAGCATTTTAGCTTTGTTACTTTAGTTTGACTTTTGATCCTCCCCCACCCTCAGTGAGAGCATCTTGACTTTTAAAATTGCTTTCTTTAAGGTATCACAGTTTTAACCTAGCCATAATGATGCTTTAGGGTCCACTGGTATTAGATGATCACTGGGCATGTTCTTCATACCCACTGTTTTTAAAAACTGACAATACCTAAGGCAGCAATCCTAAACTCATTTGCCTGGGAATGGATCATAGTAGGGCTTAACTCTGAGTTAAGATGCATACAGCTGTGGTGTATGGCTGCAGTCTTAGAATAGCTCAGTCAGTAGAGCATGCAGCTCTTAATGTCAGGGCCATGGGTTCAAGCCCCATGTTGCGAAAAATATCTCTGTATTGTAGGGGGTAGGACTTGATGACCCCTGGGGTCCCTTCCAACTCTACAATTCCATGCACATTTACTTTGGAGAAACTTGATCAGAGTAAATTTGCTAAGGTTTGACCTCTTAACATTTTTTTTAATGTATACTAGGCACAAATGCACCAAGCAGTCTTTGTGTGTTGCCTACACTTAATAAAATGGGGTTCTCTATGGAAAGGAATAGATTTCTGCAGGAGACCTGATTGTGTTGATTGCACAGCCAGTTCATTTTAATGAAAAAATCATTAATGTGCAGAAACTTTGATTATAGCACATCCTTGACCAGCTGGGATCATAGTTTTATAGTGATAGAGTCATCAGATGAAAAATGTGCTTCCTATTAAGACATACTATATTTGTGTGAAAGGAAACAGTAACTGTTCCACACAACCAAATTCGCTCCTAACAGTTACATTTAACCAAGTGATCCAAACCTGAAGCCAGGGGGTTTCAATAACTTCTGGCAATGCTGAGGTCACTTGGTTGAGTAGCTCTGGTTGTTGGAATTATCCTTCTCTTGGGAAGTGATAACTAAGGAATAAATCCTTCACATTGTTTTTCCCTTTCCAGCAGAAGATAGAGGATAGGAATGCTAGCATATTTTGTTAATTGTCAAAATGGAGGATTGTCTTTTGCTCTTTCCAGTGCCAGGAACTTCAGACTATCTTGGATACTGTGGCTATAAATCTGTTTTAATTGAAATCATTAGCAGCTTTGCAGCCCATTCCTAGCCATAATTGTCTAGAAGTAAGCCCTAGTTAACTCAGTCTTCATAGAATCACAGGCTTAGTCTGTTCACATTCCTATTGGGTGTAGGGGTGGTCAATGTTTTCTTAACCTTGGTTTATTCATAGAACCCCCTCCATTCCATTTCTGCATCATTCTGTGATTTTAAAAAAGAAACATGAACATTCACAGTTCTGGTTCATATTTCCTTTAAAATATGCAATTTTTGAACACTTCATAACCTAAAATGCCTATTTTATATGCTTAGTTGAGAATTGTTTCACTCAATTTAGAGAAGTACAAGAACCAAAGGATAAATGTATTCTGATCTGCATATTAGTTCAGGAAGTGCAGATCAGGACAATTCAAATGTGGACCAAACATATTTTTATTTTTTTAGTATCCTTAAGTTAGACTTTTTTAAAAAAGGAAAAGCATTCTGATTTTGTACTCCCTAGGAAAGTCCACATCACTTACTAATCCCTAGGAGCCAGAATTTAATAGCAACGGGAGGAGGATACATCCTTGCTGTCTGCTAGCTCTGAAACTGGGAGTTTGCCAGATTATGCTTCATCTTTAGCTAAGAGGACTCATCATATATCTGGAGCAAAACAAGAGTCATGGGACATGAAATTTATGTTTGCTCTATTGCATCCAGAAATATAAAGAATAAGCTTTGGCTGCCAGACATTTGCTTTTTAGAATGCAGAGAGTATATGCTTGTGACTTTATTCAAGAAATGAAGTTGTATAATATATCAGATATAATTCAGTGTTGGCATCTGAAGATATATGCAACTGTATCTCCACAATGTCCCTAGATAGGTATTTCTTGACAGTAAGACCATATTTATCAAAATGGATATCAATTCAGGTTTGTGCTGTTGTGGGATGATTGGGTGGACCATGTGGTATACATGAAGTGACTAAAAGGGAAGAGCCTAAAAAAGAGACAGAGGACAAGCTCTTATTTCATAAGGCAAGGAGGGTGGCTGTTGCCAAACTGGAAAGATGTGAGTTAGGACTACTATTAAATGGAGACATGAATGTATGGGGTCAGTGTGCATCAACTGTGAAAAATGCAAAGTCCATGCTTGGGATCATTAGAAAATGGAACATAAAACTCCCAGGATGATAATGCCATATATGGTGCAACCAGACTTGGAATGCTGCATATAGCTCTGGTTACTCCACCTGAAACCTCTCTGTTGGACCTAATCATTAAGTGTTTGAAGGCAGGGGGACTAAAGCTCCTTAGAGGTGGAATCAGGAGGGAATTCTTGAGACACTCAGGCCAGTAACAGTAAACACCACTGAGCTCAGTGAAGACTTACTTCCTGAATAGTAAACATCACTGAGCTCAGTGAGGACTTACTTAGACATGTATAGGATTTTGCTGGAAAGTTAAAAATCAGCACTTTGAATTGAACCCAGGAATGAATTGGCAGTCAGCATAGAGAATGGAATAATAATAATATGATAATAATTTATTATTTATACCCCACCCATCTGGCTGGGATTCCCTGGCCAGTCTGGGCAGCTCCCAGGAGAATATTAAAAACTCGATAAACACATCAAACATTAAAAAATTCCCTAAACAGGGCTGTTTTCAGATGTCTTCTAAAAGTCAGGTAGTTGTTTATTTCCTTGACATCTGATGGGAGGGCATTCCACAGGGCGGGTGCCACTACCGAGAAGGCCCTCTCCCTGGTTCCCTGTAATCTCACTTCTCACACTGAGGGAATCGCCAACAGGCCCTCGGTGCTGGACCTCAGAGTTTGGGCTGAACGATGGGGGTGGAGATGCTCCTTCAGGCATACTGGGCCGAGGCCGTTTAGGGCTTTAAAGGTCAACTCCAACACTTTGAATTGTGCTCGGAAATGGACTGGTGTGATATAATTTGCAAATTGCAGGAAAAATCTTGGCAGCTGGCTTTTGAACCAACTGAAGCTTTCACAATATCTTCCAAGGCAACCACACACAGAGCACATTTCTGTAATCTAATGTGGAAGTGATGCAGGCTGCAAACTCATACATCAGGAATGGGGAACCTGTGTACCCTCAGACATTATTGGACTCTAACCCATCTAGCATGAACAATGGTGAAGGATGATGGGAGTTGTAGTCCAGTAACATCTGGAGGGCTTCAGTTCCATCATCCCAGGTATCTATATCTATATCTATATGGCAGTAAGTTTCATTGAACTCAGTGGGGCTCTTTTCTCAGTAGACCTATATAGCATTGCAATGTAAGACATGTATGACCGAGGCCTGGTCTGCCTCCCCAATGAGGTGCCCTCAGCCTGCCAGGTCAGTGGTCAGGGATGATAGACATTGTAGTCCAAAGCATCTGGGAGAACAACAGGCTAGGAAAAGCTAGGTTATACATATACCTTCATATAGTCATGAAGGTTTCACAGAATCATAGAACTGTACAGTTGGAAGGGATCCCAAGGATCATCTAGTCCAACCCCCTGCAATGCAGAAATCTCAGTTAAAGCAACCATGACAGATGACCATCCAACCATCAGTATATTATTATATTCAAATCACACACACACACACACACGAGCTCCCATCTCTGCAGCTAGTTCCCAAATCTGGCCCTACCATATTCTATTATTATCTACATTATGATGTCAGCCCAGAAAGAAATACATTTTTATTTGTCCATCTGTGTGTCAAAAAGCCTTTATTCTTAAATTTGTTTTATTGCAGAGTTTTATTGCAAATATGAAGGCAAAGCATTTTCCATGATATAATCTTAAAACAATAGAACAGATCATGAATCCACCCTTTAGGAAAATGTGAGTGTCTTAACCTGCCAGGTCGGATAGTCCTGAAGACATCAAGAGTCACTGGAAATCTTTTGATTCTCTTCTCTTCATGGGCTCCTATCCAGTAAAAAGTGAGTACAGGGGGGAAAAGTCTTATGGAAATTATATGGCCACTTCTACGATTTAAATCAGTGGCTCTTACAATATTATTCAGGCAGACCCACCAATCATATTTAGCTGGTGAAAGGTCACTGGTCGCTTCTTTTATGACAATAAAGGTCCTCTCATTGGCCATTTATTCCAGTACTGTGCCAAAAACTGTCCCCTAGTACAATGAGCATTTTCTTCTTCTGCAAAACAGGCTTCCATTTTTTCTCTCCCTCATTTTCAGGGCCCTTGTGAATTTCTGGAGATATTTGGTCTGTGTGAGGTCTCCACATTCCTGTCCTCCCTCTCCATGTTTTCATTTCAGTGCATTGTTTGTTTGTTTTAGAATAAAATTTTATTGAATTTTCAAAAGTTTTACACATATACTTCAACACATGATAAATTTGTCCTTTCCTGCCTTCCTGCCCCATTTTCCATGGTGTTTTAATTTCCTCCCTCCACAATACTTTCTATTTCTTATATCAACACATCAATACTGTATTACCTAATTCTTTTGTTGCTCATTTTTCATATTTCAAACATTTATGCTTCAGGTTCTGAACTTGTATGGTGAACCCAGACCCTGGTCTGACCTGTACTAAAATCTTAGGTGGCAAAGTTGGCCAATGTATTTGCTATATTTTATACCATAGTAATTGTTGCGTGCATTGCAAACTGTGCTCAGACCCTACACAAGCCCATTTCTCCAAAGTGCTCTCTGTGCATGCCTGTGTAGTTCTTAGGCAGTGATCTGCTGCAATCCTTTGCTGTCCTCTGTTCAACTATCCATGATTCATCAAGCTTAACTGACTCTTGTTCTGAGTCTGCTGGAGTCTGACTACCTGCCTTTCTCTTCTTTGTGAAAGAATCTAGAGTGGCCATTATTTATAGGACTGAGGATTTGCAGAATAAGTCCTGTCTTTCTTGAATTAACAACAGCACTTAAAGTTTGCTACTATTTATTCTTAGTTTGTTTTTTCACTGATAAATCTGTTTGAGTCAGGCTGCCCTAGGGATTCTCATCTCATTCCTTTTCAAAAACTAGTTAATAACCATTCATAACTTTAGGCACTCCAAAAGCAAATTAGATTATGCTTTCCAAACTCATTTATTCACTCAATGGAGTTAGATTACCATTATTTTATTTTTCTTGTACACTAGTGCTACAGAAGGAAACCAGAATCCAAAATTCCAGCCCCTCTGGGCTGAATACTCTCTGTTTCTTCACCTGATGTGCCAAGATGTTGGGTTTTTGTTTTCTTTTGCAACCTGCAGGGAACATAGGGTAATGGAAATTTAAGAGAGTGAGGAGTATAGTATAGTATAGTATAGTATAGTATAGTATAGTATAGTATAGTATAGTATAGTATAGTATAGTATAGTAGAGTTTCCTAATGGCCAAAAAATTGTTGTGAGTCATGTCCTGAGATCTAAATGTTTATTTCCTCCATGTGGGTCTAGTTGATTCCTTATTGTTTCTTTTCCGGAGTGGTTCCATGCTGCTTTGTGGTATCACTGACTGGTTGTGTTTTTTTGGCTGCACAAGTCCTGGCATGGACTGCAGATCTCGGTATTTACAAATGGTTTCATTGACCTAGTTAAACAGACTAAGGGGTGGATTCTTCTCTTCCCCTTTACATTTTTAGAGCAGTGTATTTCCATTGCCTTAAGCAGAGGGTCCAGGCAATTTACATGGTAGTGCAAGGGAAATACAATACTTGTGGAGGCTGGAGGTGGGGGGAAGAGATTGGAAAAATACTAGGACAATGAGCAGGGCCAGCCCAATACATTTTGACACCTGAGGCAAACTGCAAAATGGCAATCCCCTCACCCGCCTGCCAGAGAAGAAGGGATGAGTGAATGTCTACATCAGGAATATAGTGGAAAAAGCTGGCAGGTCTAATTTACTTTTATTTCCTAAAAGTTTAATACCATTTGATTGTAGAAAACCTCAAAGATTGTAAATAGCAATGAACACCCAGGGTTTTCTCCAACGGCCCCAAGAATTGTTTTCTAATGGTTTTTTAAAGCTGTGCAAACTCTCATGTATAATTTTTAGTAGGCTTTATTCAAAAGCCTACTAAAGCTCCCGTATTTTTTTCCTGATTCTGCTGATATTTAGTGTCAAAGCTCCCCCATATATTCTGTCAGGCTGATCTATTTGGTTTCAAGATTCTATGTTTTAAAATTAGTTATCTGACTTTTTAGCATCTGTATTCATCTGTAATTCATCAAGTGGCAGAAAGTCTCAATATTGTCTTGTCTCTCAAGCAATATTTTAATTGAAAGTAATGAAAAATTATGGAAGATTGTAAGTCAAATTAATATTGCTGAAGAAAGCAAAAAAAAAAAAAAAAAAAAAAAAGTGAGAGAAAAAAGAGTCCAGATTCTCTGTTTATATGTTTTATGGTGTGGTTGCAACTGAAGTTTAGCTGCCTTTTTCATAATTTAATTTATCTTTTTACATTTTGTTTATGCCAGTGTGCCTAGGGTTTACCCCAAAAGTCCAGGGAATGTATCGCTAAAACAAGACAGTATTTCACAGAAACCTTAAATTAGCACTTTGATCCAATGCAAATATAATATGAATCAGCACCTTGTATCTAAAACTCCAAGAGTGTATGCAGTACAGCTTGTGGACAGGTTTTGTGGGAAGTTAATGAGCATCTAAATACATAAGGTTTATGCATATATTTGCTTGTATTTTGGCACCGAGAGCGTCATAAAAAAGTTAGCATTGATATAGTCCATCTAAAAAGTGCTCAACACTTCTCACTATCTGGTTTATGCATCAAATGAATACCCTGCCATTCATCCAAGGTACACACAGTTTGCCCAATGAGGTTGGTCAAGCTGAGAAATTATGGCTTCTCTTGGATCACCCAATGAGCTTCAGTGATAAACAAGGGCTTGAAACGACTCTTCTGCATGTGGTCTGTTTGGAACAACAGGGTAGAGTGGGGGGAGTTTGCCTTTGATAGCTGGGTGGAGGGCGTGCCATGAACCACCTCCTATTGTCAACCAGCTTGGGGCATTCAGGGCCTGGCATGTGCCACCTGCTGAATGCTGAGCAGTGAGAGACACCTGGGACCTGCCGGGCCACACACCTATGGCTTATCTTTAAGGGAATATTGTTTTTGCCTCCCTTCATGTCAGCTGGGGTGAGGAAGTTGTTCTAGGGTGGTTTGGCCCTTAGTGGTAGGGTTGAGACTTTCTGCTAGCACAGGCTATGCCTGCCCACATTTCTATTTGGTGTGGTTTGGTTTGGTATAAGCATTTAATGACTA
This sequence comes from Podarcis tiliguerta, assembly GCF_965153285.1. Classification (NCBI taxonomy): domain Eukaryota; kingdom Metazoa; phylum Chordata; class Lepidosauria; order Squamata; family Lacertidae; genus Podarcis; species Podarcis tiliguerta. The sequence goes on along the minus strand of NC_139540.1, from coordinate 39,483,669 downwards.
TAACCTCTTACCATGATCCCTGTCTTGGGTCTTCATTCCAGATGTAGAGCAGAAGTCTTATACACTATCCCACAGTGTCTCTCCAATATTATTTTAGCAATTCTTTCAACACCTGTACAACACAGACCAGTATTATTGTGCCCATATTGTGGGGTTGGAGTGTAGGCTAAGGGTACAAATGGCTACTGGTAATGATGTCTGTATATACTACATGCAGTACCAGAGATGGGATGCCTCAGAATACCAAACACTGGAAAACCCAAGTGAGGAGTGTCCTGTTGCAATCATGTCCTGCTATATAGGCTTCCCATGGGCTTATGGCTGGCTACTGTGACAACAGGATGCAGGACAAGGTGGGTCATTGGCCTGATCCTGCAGGGCTCATCTAACATTCTTATGGGGCTGAATCATAGGGGCTTTCTAAAGCTACAAGTGAACTGAAGAAAGGGCGAGGTTTGAGCCCTAGATTTCCAGCTCATAGATTTAATCACAGCATTACAGCAGCTCAGACTAATAGGGAGACTAATTATAGCATTTCATAATCCAGAAGGCTGTAGATAATTACGCCTATATGTAGATGTGCATTCATATGGCCTGCAGCAGTAGTTTGCAACTGCATTATCTCCAGCAATGAAGTACTATGCTTGTTGCACTGTACACAGGTCCACTATTTAGCATGGAGTTGGACAGCAGAGCAACCTGGCTGCAAAGGTGGCACAGATTTGCAGGGCAAGAGCAGCTTGTGAAAGAGACAAGGAAAGCTGCACCTGCTGCAATTCTTCCTTCTGCACAACAGTTATATGAGAGAGCAGGAACCTTTTCAGCTAATGTGACTGGATGCCACTTCATATTCTCTTGCATTTATACTAAGGCTGAATACACACCATACATTTGAAGCACAAGTAAAGCACACGTCTTCCCCAAAGAATCCGGGGAACTATAGTTTACCCTGCTCAGGGGTGCAGTTCCCAGAAGCCTTAACAAACTACAGTTCCCAGGTTTATTTAGGGGGTGCCTTGTGCTTTAAATGTGTGGTGTGTACATAGCCTATGGGAGTATAGAAAGCAGAGGGGAAATCGCAGTTATCAGAACCAGTGTGCCTTCAGTGATTGACTGACGGGAGAGACCTGGATTCAAATTTCAATGCAGCCATAAATCTCTCTAGATAATACTGGGACACCCCCCCCCCCCCGCCTATCCTACCTCACATTATTATTGTGAGGATAAAATAGGAGAAAGCAACTGCTTGATGTGTCAGGGGTCAGAAATGGGAAGAGGTATGTAGGATAGCAGTGGCACGCAAAAAAGGAGCTAAGTATAGCTTCCCTTTTCTGTCTGTTGCCATCTTGGGGAAGGGCCCCGGCTTTGCGTGCAGAAGGTCCCAGGTTCAATTTCTGCCGTCTCCAGGCAGGGCTTGGGAAGTTCTGGAGAGCCGCGGCCAGTAATGCAGTGAACTACATGAACTAATGATCTGATTTGGTGTAAGGTCTATGCTCCCTTCCCCCCACTTCAGTGCTACATAATAGTCTTGACCCTCACAATGTTCTTCAGGGGAGCCACACATGATTATTCCTCAAAATTATTCAACAAGCGTGCTAGAAACACTCTACTTATTTCAGTTATTTTCCCTTAACAATTTTTAGTTGGGTAAAATACAACAAATAACAGAACAAATAATAAACAAAAAGGAAGGACGGACATCTGTGGTTACTTTTGCCAGAAAAGATGTTACATTTTATATGAATAAAAATAGTTGGGGTGCTTCCAGATGGGGGCTTAATACCACAAATGTGTCACTCAGCTATCACAAACGGGTCATTCGGAGCAGTTTTTTAATCAGATTTTCTGCAGAATGGGTAAATCTGGATTAAATTAGGGGGGGGGGATATGGGTTGTTCATGATGTCATGTGGATGCTGTGAAAAGTGTGCATGAGTTGGAGCACCAATCCGACAATATACATCTGTCTTGACATGCCAACATTCAATATTTCCTGATGTTGTCCTTCATAAATTAGAGCTCTATTCCAATATGCCACAAGAAGCTTCCAACTGTCCCATTAGTGTGGACCAATGCTCTTGAAGTGAGGAATTTTTTTATCATTACCAAAGTCTGTCAAGCATTTCAAAGCCTGTTTTAGTAAGTTCTGTTTCTTCCATCTTAATTTAATTTAATTTTTGCAATTATCCCTGCTGTAATAACCAAAGTTGGTATTCCTTTTTTAATAGGTTGTTCAAACAGTCCCAGCAACAAAGCTTCAGTTTTGAAAGATATTGTTTCTTCTGGTATATCTTTGATAGCATTTACGATGTGTTTCCAGAAGGCCATTCTTTATGATCATGACCACAAGATACTTTTCCAACCTGCATTTTGTTCCTATCTTCAACAGCATGAAGTGGTTAAATCATTTTTTAAAAAGAAATATTTCAGAAAGCCATGTCTAATTTTTAACACCTCTAAAAGCATGTGTATATTTGAACCTTTCTCTCAATTTCAAACCTGAAATTGGTCTCTTACACTTTATCTGGAAATGGTTGTAATGCAGAATCAACACACATTTTTGTTCTGGTACTTTGGCCTTGGTCAGCTCACATTCCCTGTGCTACAGAATTATGAATCACAATCACATAAGTATTTTCACCAGATCCTATAAACTGTTTTGCCAGCTCAGCAGCTCATAGGCGACCTGGTCAGAAGAACAAAAAGACTGAAAAAATCCTGGGGAAAGCAGCTAGTATCTGAATAAATTTATAATGGCATTTCCCTCTCACTTCCTAAAATGTGTTAGTCCTTGAACCTGGTTCATTCTATGAATGTGGTTATACTTAGAGCCTTATAGTGCCTTTGATCCTACACTTTAATCATGGAAATTAGAGATGGAAAAGGCCTGTTCAGCCCTCTAGTCAGTTTCCTGCTGGTGCTCATATTTCTCACTGAGATCAAGAGCAGTTCTTCTTCCAGATCAAGGGCTGCACATGGATCATAACTTCTAAAATACTGCGCTGCATTGTATTTTGAGAAGCAATGTACAATGAATGATTTAAAAACAGCAAAACAACCTAAGCCCATTCTTCTTGAACTGTCCAGTCCAAAGCAATGGGTAGAGGTTCTAGGCGTGATTGTGATGTGTTAAAGAGGTAAATTTGTTTTATATGTGCACATGGGTAGCACTGAAGACTTTTCTAGTGTTTATATAATGTGTCCTTTTGTAGTGGAAGAATCGGTTGATCCCCAACCAGCAGTGAAAAGTCTATCCCTGCTCCAGTTTCTGTTTAATAGTGTTGACTTTTGTTTAGTGGCTGTTGCCCCAATCCAGTGAAGCAGATTTGTGCCCAGAGGTCAACTCCTGTGCAAACAGGAGCTTATCCAGGCTGCAAAAAATGGACTGACTCAATATATCAGAAGCGCTCTAGAAAAGAGATTTGAACTGGACATTAGGAAGAACTTTCTAAGGGGAAAGAGCCTTTTGACGGCAGAATGAATGATCTCAGAAGGTGGCAGACTCTCCTTCATTGGAGAGGTTAGGTGGCCACCTGTCGGGGAGTCTTTAGCCATGGCTCCTGCACTAGATGACTCTTGGAGGTCCCTTCCAACTCTACAATTCTTTGATTCTATGATCTTTATGGATTTACACATTACTACTCATAGTGACTAGTGGTAAGTTACAGCTAGAGGTGAACTGTGGCTAATAATCCTGGGTACATCTTTAACAACCACACTGGAGATGCTGAACCACTTTGATTGACATAAGGTTCCCACACAATTATCAATGTCACCAAAGTTCATAGTTAGGAGTATGTATCCCATAATGCTCATCTTCGGTATGAAGGTGGCTATTACGATGAGCTACGGTAACTCAGGCAAGGATTCTTAACTCTCTTCTGCCCTGACTCACTCAGCCAGCCAGCCACTTTACTTCCACTTTCCATTTACCTGGCTGCTCCCTCCTTTGATGTGCACATTAGGCAGCTTGAGAAAGTTGCACATACCAGGGTTGCACATGGGTCACTCTATAACAATAGTCACAATAGTCCATATTTGAGGGGATTGAGGAAAGAGATGGGTACTTGCAGGTAGATTGAAGGAGGGATGCAGGTGCGTTTGAGCAAAGGATGCAGACCCCATTACATACTTGTTGGCATCATCACCGGACCACAGTGGAATCTAAACATGTTCATCATTAGGATCAGAAATAACTGAGCAAATTTCTAACATGAATTGAGCTCTCTCTCTCTCTCTCTCTCTCTCTGTGTGTGTGTGTGTAGGTGTAGGAATGTTGCTCATCTCTTCACACAATGTCAGTGATGGTCCTGACATTTTTAAACCATGCACCCTGTGTCGTGCACTAAGTAGAATTAGCTCCTGCAATGTGATTGGGGAAACACTGTTTTAATGGTTGACTCTTGCACCGTCGTTGAGAATAGTGTTCAGTGCCAGCAATTGCACAGAAACAGTGCAGATTTCTCTTTCGCCTGTGCCATTGGGGGAGGATGACTCTGAGGGCTGATGTCCAAGACCCCACTCAACAGAATGAGCAGGAGGGCTCCCAAATGCAGCATGACTGGTTTGACAGATTTTGATGCACAATAATATGCATTATCGTCTGAAGAGCAAGCACTGGCATCTTGTCACTTGTTTTGGTTCTGGTTGGTGGCTCATCATAGGTCAGGGCCACAATTCTTTCTCCATGTTCCATCATAAATTATTCAGGCCCTGTGCTGAATTCTGTACGGAGGTGAAATCACTGTGGATTTCATAAGTCTTACAGATATGAAATGAAAGAGGAGGAAGAAGAAGCTATATGCAAATTCAACCTCTAGTTTTGGAGAGATAAATTACAGCAATATTTTTGTTGTTGTTGTTGTTGTTGTTACTTGAATGTGGAACAATCCTTGAGAGTTACTTCCACTCCTCAGTTCTCTCAATCTGTCAGATACAGAGAATATTCCTATGATCAAAATTATTTTTCTCTTTCTTTTTACTAGCCTACCTGGTACAGTTCACGTGGCATTTTCTTTCATGTATGGAACTCTTCAGTGTAATTAAACTGTTAAGTCACAACATGAAAGAGCCTGAATTCAACTGCTAGGCATGTATCTTGTGGCAAGTTTTGCAGGAACATTTGTAATGATGATGCACTGCTGCCATGGGGTTTGCAGAGTGGAAGCCTTGCCAAGCTGTTTTTTTAATATCCTCCATAGTAGTTTTAATTCATATAATTTTCAACAGAAGGGCATGAATGAGTAAATTAGAAATGAATCAAAACGCCAAGGGAGATATAAAAATGCTCTGCTGAGTTGCAAAATCCAAACGGGAGTCTTAACCTGCTGCTAGCTCACCTTAGCTGGCATTTATTGGCCCATATGGAAAGGCTCTATCTCATCTACCTTTTGTTTTTATAACCCAGATAGAGGAAAAGCCACTTTAGGAGAGTAGGATCAACAGAGACGACTTCCTGGAATCAGTCTCTCCAAAGAGCCACCCATTTAGAAAGAAAATCTCCACTTAATTTGAGGGCTGCGTTGCACTGGCTGCTAATATGCATGTTGACTGGAGCTGGGGCAGTTGCATGGATTGCTCCTGCATGGGCAAAATCTAGCACAATGCATTCACATGTGTAAGAGTATTTTTTTAGACATAATTTATGGATTTTCACAAGTTTTACTTATATTTTCAATAAACATTTTTCTTAAAAATTTGACTTCCCACCCTTACTTCCATGATCTTTATATTCCCACCTTATACCTCCGGCTTTATATGACATACTTTAATCTAAAACACTTATATTCTGTTTCACTTATCATTGTTTTCATTCTGCTGCTCATAATTTGATCCCCGCTGCATTCTCATTTGACTATAACAGTTCTTCAAATAGTTCAAATAAGGGTCTCCACTCTTCCATAAACAGTTTGTCTCTTTTTTTTGCTCTCAGTTTCACCATTTCCACATAGTCCATTAACTTTTGAAGCCATTTCTCCTTAGTTGGTACTCACATGGGCAAGAGCCTTGAGTTCAGTGGCCTTGGGAAGCTTACCTCTCTGTTGGATTGCGGCTCACGTATTTTAGACAGTTGTGCAGATTTCCCCAAACTGGTGCCCTCCACCTGTTTCAGACTCCACTCCCCCCATTCAGGCTTTCGCTGCTGTTGGTAGAAGACTTTGACAAGGCTCAAAATATTGCACTTATTTGCAAGAGTGGATGTACCACCTTATCCGCATAATTGATTGGCAGCCAAGGAGCAAGCTTCTGTAGAGGAGGAAGTCTTAATTAGCATAATGTATCCCAAAATATTTGCTAGTGAAAGAAGAATTTAAATGTTTGACCCAGCCTGAAAAAGGCTGTTAAACTAGACAATGACTTTTCTTTAGATAGAAGGAAAAAAACTTCACTTATTATACTCAGCTGCTTCCTCCTATGATAGGAGGCTGTAATTAGTTTCCCATGCAAAACCTTGGCAGCTAAGTCAGTCACTGTAAGGAGGACCAGGTTCCACAGAGTATTGAGGAAGTTTCCTACTCTCTTTAGAGTGTTGTGTTTTACAGATGGCTAAAACGGTTTACTGAATGATCTTACACACTAGTTCTATTGGGTGGGTGAGAGATAGACACGACACCAGTGAAACAGCCACCATCTTAATCCACTCCTCCAGAAGTATCTGTTTTGTTTATCAGCTGAGCCCTCTGGTCTGGCAGTGCTAATGCCAGATTGGTCTGCAATAACACCATGCTAATCAACAACTGGGAAGTGCATGGCGCTGTGGGTTAAACCACAGAGCCTAGGATTTGCCGATCAGAAGGTCGGTGGTTTGAATCCCCGTGACTGGGTGAGCTCCCGTTGCTCGGTCCCTGCTTCTGCCAACCTAGCAGTTCGAAAGCACGTCAAGTGCAAGTAGATAAATAGGTACCGCTCCAGCGGGAAGGTAAACGGTGTTTCCATGCGCTCCTCTGTTTCGCCAGAAGAGGCTTAGTCATGCTGGCCACATGACCCAGAAGCTGTATGCTGGATCCCTCAGCCAGTAAAGCGAGATGAGTGCCGCAACTGGACCTAATGGTCCTAATGGACCTTTAATCAACAACTTGAACACTGATGTAGGGACAAGCCTGGCATGCGCTGCTGAGACCTGACCTAACTTAGGTACTTGGCCCACCCAGGTACTTGGTGAAACACCAGCCCACACCAGAAGGTCAGATGGAGTGTCACCATTGTCCATAGGAGTTGCATCTACTGGAAAACTTCTTGATCTTGAGACAGGCTTAGAGGATTTGTATCTGGTGTTGGGCCAGAATGGGGATGCTGCTGGTGCCCAGTGCCTTCCTGGGTGTTGGAACCCCAGAACAGTAGTCCTGTGTCGCTTTAATGTTCATGTGGTGGCTGCTATTGGGCCAACTTCATGGCTTCTATGAAAACCACGAGGCTGTCTCAAATGGTCATCACTTGAACATAGTCTTTGCCCCAAGTGTAAGGGACTGGCTGGATGACCAGGAGTGGTGGGAGGCACCAGCCAAGCAAACCCCAAAGGAGGAAGGCTCAGAGCCAGGAGATTGGTGGTGGGACAGCGAGGAGAGGTCAGAGGAAGAAGAGTAAGGGGAGTTGTTGGATGCTGAAGAGGCAACAGAATTTAGTGAGCAAGGAGAGCCTGTGAAATGGAGCAGTTTATACTCAGATAATGAAGAAGAGGAGGAAGGGGCAAGAGGCTGCAGAAGAATCTCAGGAGTTTGCTTCTCCTACTGCAACACGCTTTCCTCCCCACTTGTATCCAAGGACGTGCAGGCTGATGTGTAGAACAGAACAGAGAGCACAGGTGCCCAGATGCAGTTTGAGGCTGCTTGGGAGACATCTACCTACGTGGAGGTAGAAGGAAGGGAGCCTCAGTCCTGGCAACTGCTCTATAAAGGCAAGACCTGCCAGGAATTGTTGTTGAACTGTATGCTGTTTTCTTGACGGCACTGCACTGACTTTGCTTCTTGTGGGCTGACCTACATCTGAACCCAGTGATGTTTATGCAATACCTTGCTGGTGTGAGTAGCCCTGGATGTCCAAAATGAGCACTACACCAACTACTCATAAACAGTTTCCTCATGGGAAGCGATGCACAAATGAAATTATTATATATTTACTACTATTATTGCCAGCACCACTAGTACTGCTTGTGGGCAGAATCTAACAAAGTCACTCATTCTGTCAAGGCAAGAACTGCATTGTAAGTTGGGAGGCCACAATTATTGGTTAGTTTTAGTAGCAACTTCTGTAGTCTTGAATATACTTCCCCCAATCTCCAAGACCACAGAAAGTGCTGCCAGTCAATGACCGCCAGCACCCAAGTCACATGTTGCATTTACTTGTTCAAGTTTACACTCTGAGACAGGCAGGTGATCTGTTAACCAGTTCACAGAAACAGAATGAAGATAAAGAAATCTAGATAATCTCTGGTATTTAGACAGAAGACCATCACGTCATTGCTTTATTAGTTGCAATGACACTTTTCTATCAAAAAGGAAGCTTTTTGGACCAACTACTTTAATTAAACAATCTGACTCCGTGTAGGTTTGGCAGTTAGAAACCCTGCCCAAAATGGCTATTTATGAGAACCACGGGATGCAAAACTGAATAATAGAGGTTTGTTCTTAGCAAATGGTATTCAGGCTAGTAGATGACCACACCCGGAAAGCATGATGTGCTTCATTACGGATGATGTTTCAACAAACAACTGATTATTTGATATTTGTTACTGAATCCTCCAGGCTAATTTTTGGCCTTCTGTTGCATCAGAGCAACTTATAGTGGGGCAGTCTTGGTATAGCAATTTTAGGGGGAAGACATGGAAGAACTGCCCATTGGCTTTCCAAATGACACTTCCCTCCCACTGCAAATAGCATGTACCTGTAGCTCCACGATATGGATCAGAACTCTGTTGAGTGCAAATGGTTAAAATTCCTCCTCTCTATACACCAAGGTCCTGATTGAAGTTGTGCCTCCCAACATTGGCTACTTAGTGAAAGTAAAATCAGCCATGCAAGGACTAAGGGCAGTGCTGTTTTCCTGAGGATACTCAGGGGTACGCATACCCCTAAACCTTTTGTGAATCTTTGGACTTTTGTTCATTTACTGTATTTATTTTTCCTGACTTGAACTATAAAATCGTGATTTTTTTGAGTCAAAATGAGAGTACCCCTAAACATGTTTAAAAGAAAAAAAGCACTGAGGGCGTGAGCAATGCCATGTCTAATTTTGCCCTCAGCCTTGGAAAGCCCACCCTTCTCGTTTGCACTACATTCGACTGTAGAGAACAATGTTTGCTTCCGCTTATTATTAGTTGAAGAAGGAAAAGCAAAGAATTCCAGCAAAATTGCTTACAGAAATGTAAAATACACCAGCTTTGATTCCCTATCACATATATGGCTTTGTTTAATTTTGATCGTGCTGAAAAACTAAAGCCAATTAGCTTATTAGCCCAAAGGCTACATAAGGCACACGTGGAACTTTGGAATCCACTGAACCAAACTGGGGAGACAGTACAATGGCTGCCTTTGGCCATGCATATATGCTAATGTTAAACTACTTCAGAGGTTCCTCAAATGCTCTCTTCCAGCAATATGTTCATTTCCTTCTGCTGAAGTTATGCATTAACAACTCAGTGTGGGGTCACAGCTTAATTCTTTGTTTTTGCTTTGCACACTGATTAGTGAAATCACCGTTGTCCCTGTGCAAAAAGGACAACTTTCCGTGATGAAAGGAATGTTTGTTTAAATGCAGAATTTTGTCTGGAAACACATTCAACTATTCACCCTTACTAGAAATGCAACATAAAAACAAGAAATGCTGAGACAGATCAAGAAAATAACTGCTACAAAGCAATACACTTGCAAGGGATGTTTTGAAGTATTGGTGGTCTCTGATTGAGAAGGAATTTTTGATGCAATTGTGCAAACATCCCCCCCCCCCCTGAGAATTGGAAGAAGTTTAATAGCATATATCTTCCTTCTAGCAAAATATTCAATAATAATAATAATAATAACAATAATTTATTATTTATATCCTGCCCATCTGGCTGGGTTTCCCCAGCCACTCTGGGCAGCTTCCAACAAATTTTTAAAAGACAACAATTAATCAAATATTAAAAGCTTCCCTAAACAGGGCTGCCTTCAGCTTTTTTGTTCCTTCCTCCCTGAGGAATATTCTCAGAGGAAGGGACACTTTTCCTGCAAAAAGGAACACCTGTGACAGCTTATTGTAACGAATGCATTTTTGTTTGTAATTATGCAGTGCAATCCTACATTATATCACATTATGCAGTGCATCGGGTAACATGAGTGAATTGTCTAAGTTAGCAGAGAGTTCTTGGACATTCAAGCAGTTCTAGGCTCATTGTAGTAAACTGCTTGAATTTGTGGGAATCATATATTATTATCAAGGCAGAATGGAACCTGCCAGAAGAGATGAAAGGAGGGAAGAGCTTTTGAATGCTGGGCAGGCAGCAACTAAGAAGCGAAATTTTATTAGATAGCGAAATTTTTCCTATAAAGTGATTTGAAATTTTAAATCCTGAGATAATTCTCCCAACCACATGGCTCTAACAAGCCTCTCTTGATTTCCTATACCAATAGTTAAAGAATTTTATAAAGTTATAAAGAACTTTATAACTAGGCCAAGTTGCCTGTGCAACGTTTTCAGAAGCACATGAAACTGACCTTTGGAGTGTTTGTAAGTAAATCATTTTTTAAAGCCTACCAAAGGTGCACCCCCCCCCCCATGCTGGGGGAAGAGAGGAACTTTGGAAAGAACTTGAAAGAGCACAGATTAAATAAATAATAATAATTTATTTCCACACTTTGCTGCATATTTTGTGATTTTAAGTCTCTGCTGGAATTCTCTCACCAAAGACTACTTGCCCCAAACTTGAATCTTGGCATTCAGAAATTCTCCTTTTTATACCTATTTTTCCCCATGAACTAACAGCTTGGGTCATAACAATTGCTTTTCTAGAGACTCTTTCTGATGTTTAACATTAAGATGCCAAGCCACTTTACAGGAAAAGTGTCCCTTCCTCTGAGAATAATCCTCAGGGAGGAAGGAACAAAAAAGCTGGAAAGAGGTTCCAAGACGCTATCAGTTCTGCCTGTCCTTCCAAAGGACCCAGGAATTGTTATTTTGTGAATTGTTAGGAGGAAATGGTGGCTTTTGTTGCTTTTTGCTTTTTTTTTTTTTTTTAGCATTGCATCCTAATTTAGGATCAGTTGAAGATTCTCCACACATTTCAATATTATGCTTCTTCAGCAATCCAGAATCATAGTGGTGGTGCTTTGCGAGCCATAGGACTGCAAGGCGACACAAGCATCTTCAGGCTTTATAGCAAATACCATATTTTTCGCCCCATAGGACGCACTTTTTCCCCTCCAAAAATGAAGGGGAAATCTGGGTGCGTCCTATGGGGCGAATGCAGGCTTTCGCTGAAGCTTGGAGAGCGAGAGGGGTTGGTGCGCACCAACCCCTCTTGCTCTCCAGGCTTCAGGAAGACATCCGCAGTCTAGGCAGCCCTGCAGGAGTTCCCGCAGGGCTGTCTAGGCAGCGGATAGCAGCCTGCTTCCCGGAGCGCCCGGCGCCCCGAAAGCAGAGCACCCAGCACTTCGGGAATACATCCGCAGCCTAGGCAGCCCTGCGGGAGTTCCCACAGGGCTCCCCAGGCTGCGGATAGCAGCCTGCCGCCGGGCACACAGCGCACCCTGAAGCAGAGCGCCCCTCATGCCAGGCAGACATCGGCCAGCCCCACAAGCTTGGGGGACAGCAGGGAGGCGCAGCGCCGCCATCCCGCTGTTCCCCGACCTGGTTTTGGGAAGAAATAAAGGAAAACATTTTTTCCTTTATTTCCCCCCCCCAAAAAAAAACTAGGTGCGTCCTATGGGTCGGAGTGTCCTATGGGACGAAAAATACGGTAGTATTAAAAAAGGACCCAATGAGAATATTAAGCAACACGATGCAAAACTGTTAGAATGCAATCCTGTACTCACTGCCTAGGGCTGGAAAAATGTTCGATTTTCTATCTGCTAGGTGGAAATGCACACATCTGTGGCTGAAATAGGAATTTCACATTTGGTGTGTCTGTCTCAATCGTTATTGACTTTCGGGAATTTTTTAAAAAACATTCCAGTTTACCCAGGCATTTGATGGCTGCAAGATACTGACCATTGCAATGTTGAAATTAGCAACTGTGAGGCTATGTGGTTGCTTTTCAATATTCCAAATGTTTTGAAATGTTCTTAGTTGATTTATAAATGCTTTCAATATGGCTTTGTTTTATTTTAAATGTTGTTTTAAGTTTTTGATTTTTACTGTGCTGGACTCCTTTGGGGGAAAGGGTGGGACGGAAATTCAAACAACAAGAAGAGCAACCACATAATTCAGAATTTTGGAGTTGGAAGGGTTTTTGCATGTTATCTAATCTGAATCTACTGCACAATAGATTCAGGTGTTGGTGCTGACCTTTAAAGCCCTAAACAGCCTCAGTCCTGTATACCCAAAGGAGCGTCTCCATCCCCATCATTCAGCCTGGACACTGAGGTCCAGCGCTGAGGGCCTTCTGGCGGTTCTCTCTCTGCGAGAAGTGAGGTTACAGGGAACCAGGCAGAGGGCCTTCTTGGTAGTGGTGCCCACCCTGTGGAATGCCCTTCCATCAGATTTCAAGGAAATAACCATCTTACTTTTAAAAGACATCTGAAGGCAGCCCTGTTTAGGGAAGTTTTTAATGTTTGAAGTTTTATTCTGTTTTTAATGTTCTGTTGAAAGCTGGCCAGAGTGGCTGGGGAAACCAAGCCAGGTGGGCGGGGTAAAAGATAAAGGTAAAGGGACCCCTGACCATCAGGTCCAGTCACAAACAACTCTGGGGTTGCAGTGCTCATCTCGCTTTATTGGTTCTGGTAAGCCAAAGCAGCGCACGGAAACGCCGTTTACCTTCCCGCCGGAGCGGTACCTATTTATCTACTTGCACTTTGACGTGCTTATTAGTTAATACAGATCTACAATGCAGGATGCATCTCTAGAGGAGCAACTCTGACAGGATTTCCCAGGATATGCCTAAATATTTCTAGCAAATGAACCATCTCCCCAGGTAGCAAGTTACTGTTAGCAAGTTTCTCCTTAAGCTTAGCAGGTCTCCTGCCTTGTAATTTCCCACCCATCGGAGTTCATCTAAGAACATAAGAGCCTGCTGGATTGGGCCAATGGCCCATCTAGTCCAGTGTCCTGTTCTCACAGCGGTCAACCAGATGCTTATGGGAAATCCTCAAGCAGGGACCTGAGCACAAGAGCCCTCTCCCCTCCTGCTGTTTCCAGCAATTGGTATTCAGAAGCATATCTGCCTCCAACCATGGAGCAACAGACAGCAAAGTCTACTCCATCACCTGTATGGCAACCCTTCAGATAGACCATCATAATGTCCCCACTTTAATCTGGGCTAAAGAAGCCCAACTCTTTTCACCATTCCTTGTCGTGCTTGGTTTTCCAGACCCTCACCAGCTTGGATGACTTCCAGCTACTTTCATTTGTTCCTAACTACTAAGTCACTTTTAAAAATGCTAGTTTGGTGCATTAGCAAATTATGTTACTGTGTTACAAAGAATAGTGTTAACTTCTTGGTGCAGTAGGTTAGTTTGCATTCCATCTAAAGTTTATTTCTATTTGAATGATACGAAGCAACATGGTTATGGTAATGTAGCGTATGTAAACTTTCCCTTGCTTTTACCATCTGGCACACTGTATGATTCCACAAAGGAGAAGTGAATTTGCGACTAACATCCAGTTTCCTGTTTATGCCACTGACAGGCTTAAAATAATGTTGTGAAAATGTACCTAATCCTCCTTTGGTGCCTGATTTTTGAAAGCTGTTTCCTGTAGCCATCCTTTATCTGCACTGGTGCAAGTGAGGTCCAATTCACATTAACATTTTGAGATATTGGGGTGTGCTTTTGACTCCCCCCCCTTCTGAAGATGTGGTGAAGAGCTTGTGTGTTTGCTTCAGGACAAACCCAAATTCTGATTTTCCATTTTGTTTTACTGCGCAACCCCGGGACTATTATTGTAACTTTACTCAACACACTTTCCTGACTTCTTTTTGTGTTACCATGCTAACATGTAGGGTGCTGACTGCTGCATATGTTTATGGAGTTGCTCTTCATGGGAGTTGTAGCATTTGTCTACTTCTTATCATTTGAAACAACCTGATCACACAGAGTATGTCCAAAATCAGCACCAGTGGCTGCCATAGCAAAAAAATAAAATAAAAAAATACATATTCAATTTCTTAAAACAAGAATTTATGTGACAAGTAGAACCACACCAACCCTACAAAGAACAGGAAGCTGATCCAACGCCTCTGTAGGTGCAGGACCTGCATTTTGTTCCATACAGTAAAGCCCTGTTCCCATTCCTTCCAGAGCTGAAGGAGGTTGCTGGAAGAGCACACAGACATCACATTCTCCACAATGCCCCACTGAGCATTATATGCATTATTCAGACTGAAGGGAACCCAGTCTGTGCTATGCTTGCAATGAGGACAGATCATGGCCTTGACATTCACTTTTGTTTCATATTTAGGTTTTTAGTGAAATACATGGGCAGATACATGTAATTTTCCAGTTAATTTAACAATTTTTTGGATGTATTTGAAACTCCTCAACATTTGCAAAAGGAAAAGACTGTTGAAAACTAACAGTAGTTCTTTTGCATTAAAGCCATTCTTTGGAAGATGCCAAAATTCTGTCTTAGGAAATGGAAACGGAATAGGAGCAGAGTTCACGGACAGCTTTGAGCTGGAGACATCTCTCCAGACATGTTTATTATCATTTTGTACTGACTTGACTTCAGGTTTAAGAGCAAAGCATAAAAGCTGTTCCATTTAAAGGAAGATGTAACTCATTTCGTGATCAGCACACCATCTAACCCCAAGCAGCTGCTCCCATATGGTGCTACTATCAGAACCAAAGCTTTGTTCCATGGCATCCTTAAGATTAAAACAAGCACTGTAAAATAAACACAAGGCAAGAGTGAGATAATTAAACACAGGAATCTTCTCCAGTGGAAGACAAAATTTATTTTGCATAAGGATGTGATGAGGCTACGTGACCCAGACAGAGTGTTCTAGTGTTGGCTAACACTAGTTTGCGTGATATTCTGAGGTACTGTAGCAGGTCAAGAACCCTATGGAACAAAGAATTAAATCCACTTTGACTTACTCTGGTTTTTAACCACAATGAATAGCCTCAAGTCTGGTTTAGGTGTGATCTTCTTGAATATAAGCAAAAGCATAGATTTGCATGGCTGTATTAGCAATACAACATCTTAAACCAGGAGTCGCTAACTGACAACTTTCCAGATGCTGTTGACCTACAAGTCCCTTACCATTAGCTATGCTGGCTGTGGCTCATGGGAGTTTATATAGATTTATGTCCAGTATTGATAAGGAACTTAAAAGTAAAGCAGTACAGCTGGAAAGCAGCACAGCATCCTACGAAGGCCCATGCAAATAAAGAAAGCTTTAGTTGGCTCATATATATATATAATACCAATCTTCTGAAGCCAGTGGCACACCTACATTTTGGGGGCCCTGAAGCTTGTACTGTCATGGGGGCCCCTTCTCAACCAGCAATGAGGTCTGGGTGACCACTGTTATCTTTTTCAGTGAGGTTATTCCATGGCAGATCACCGCACCTTTACAACATCTGTGCTGCTGCCTCTCAAACTTTGGGGTTGCTGATATATACAACAAATAATTAATCAATTTGAGTTATGTGGATCCTATTGGGTCTAATAGACCCCAAAATTTTAAGTGGACTAAAATCACTACTGGGATCCCTCCAGGATTTGGGACCCTGAAGCTTAAGCTTCATTGGTTTCATAGTAGATCTGCTCCAGCCTGAAGCCAACTCCAGGAGTTAAAAAAAGACTTCATGTGGCTTCAGAAAGATGTTCAAGCTCCGGCTTTCATGAGCTTCCAAAGGAAAAGTGGTCTGACCATAATTGCGGGGAAGCCACTCCGAACATCTCTATAAATTGATGCTGAAACACGGTACATAGATGATACTAGTAAGGAAATGCTGTAGGCTAATCTTAGGTCTTGCAAGGGAATGCAGGGGAGGATAGATGTATTTTCTTAGCACAGATCTCATATTCTCTGAACGATTTTCCATATTCTTTCAACCTAAAGATTTATTCAGTTTAACTGCTACCATAAAATTGCTGCAATGTTGGCGTGAGATTTCCTGATTCTGCACATGTGCAAGGACAGTATATATTTCCAGAGTCTTCAGGATAGATAATTTTTCTGTTTCCTCTCCACCTCCTGCTAAAATATGTTTCCAAAGCCAAACTCATGAAAGGGGAAGTCACCCAATCCACCTGTTAGGAATGTGAGCCATTGGATGGCTTCTTGGTAGCTGCTCTCTTGTAAAGGGAGAGGTTTAAAGAGTCCTGGAATTGGATTTTTCAAAAGCAGCGTGGTCCCCCCTGAATGCATGCAGTGCTAAATCACTTTGAAAATATTTGGTGAATGCTGCAAGCCCGATTAAACTTTCTTCCAGTAAAACATACATCGTATTAGGCTATAAATTTTGAGATGATCCACTATTTTTAAGTTTATTTTGGAGAAACGGGAATGCTGAGATGGGGGTGTTTCTGATTATATCTGTCCCTATGTGCACCCATTGCACTCTATTGTTATTTATTTATTTATTTTAATAATAATTGCCATGGTGACAATGAGGATCTTACAACATCCTGCAGTGGAGGAACCTGACTTCCATTTTTTAAAGGCATCTGAGAAGTATGCAAAGAGAATTGTGCATCACACATGCATCCTTTACAGATGTACGGAAGCCCACAAAGCAGCCAGAGTTGGGTTTAGGGTAAAAAGCATCACTTCAGTGTGCTTTTAAAATGATATTCAATAGCATATTTGTTCCTTTGTGCCACTCTGTTTACCCCATGATAAGAGGAGTCCATTCTCTAATCATGCTGCATTTTCTGGCTAAGCTTCCTGCTTTCAAGTGTTGTTTGCATTAAGGCTGATTTCCCAACATACTCTCTCTAAGAATATTTGTTTATCAACTAGCTTGGTGAAAAAGAGAAGGGGGAAAGCATACCTAACTCATTATTTTGCTCTCCATTAGCTTGCATGCAAAGCCCTCTTTCTGTTTTTGTTTAAAGGCCAAGCTTTGGGGATGTCACTGAAATAACTTAAATGCATCAAACAAATCCCTTGGCACAAACAGACGGGGACATAACGAAAGTAGGCTTCTAGTCTAGAACATCTTTCCTAGCTGTGTCCCAATTCTGACTTCCTCTCCACCTCCCAAGCTCCATCCCAGTCTCCAGCACCACAGCCTAAGGAAGGCTCCTCCCCTCCCCTTGAGCAGGAGGGTATGTGACTTATCATCTCTGTGCCTCATTTACAATGAGACTTAGCAGCTGCTTCACAACCATGTGATACATTGAGCTTTGTATAACAGTTCACTTGAAGGTCTTTGCACAGTTCAGGCATGTCAGCTGAGTAACTTCAAGCAGTGCAGGGACTTGTAATTAGACGGCCCTGAGGCTGCTATCTTCTCTGAGGAGGCTTTGTTTCCTGCTGATTATCCAATTGGCATCCTGTTTCTCCGAGAACCTCTGTCAGAAGGCTCTAATGGAAGGCTGGTGAGGTGGGGGGAGCCAAAAGTATGTAAGGAGCTGCAAACAGGTATGAACACTCAAGCCTAGACAAGAGGGCTTGTTAGTCACTCCGACACAGAGCATGCAGCACCTTGCCTCTTTGTCAAGAGTGTGCAGCAGGTAAACAGTTAGAGCCTGGCTGCATCAACCCCAAGACTCAGTCCAAAACAAATACATCCACCAGGTTCGCCATTAATGATTTTCCTCCCATCAGTTGAGCACAGTAAGTGTCAAACCTTATAGGCAGGATGTCTAGGTAATCCCAGTGCCATTTTAGTTAAGAAGGAAGAGGCCCAGAAATTAAAGGAAAGTTTTAAGAAACTGGTTAAGTGAGAGGTACCTTTTTTAAGCCTGCCAACCTAGCAGTTCGAAAGCACCCCCGGGTGCAAGTAGATAAATAGGGACCGCTTACTAGCGGGAAGGTAAACGGCGTTCCGTGTGCTGCGCTGGCTCGCCAGATGCAGCTTGTCACGCTGGCTACGTGACCCGGAAGTGTCTGCGGACAGCGCTGGCTCCTGGCCTATAGAGTGAGATGAGCGCACAACCCTAGAGTCTGTCAAGACTGGCCTGTATGGGCAGGGGTACCTTTACCTTTTTTTACCTTATTTAAAACTGTCACTTCTATCTTTCATAGTAAAATCGCAGTACAGCCTTGAAAGGAACATACAGAAGCCTAAAGGCCACACCAGACTGGTGGGTTTTTTTTGCAGGTGTTTTTTGAAACATGTCACTGACACACTAAAGGGACATTAGGGGTGGGTTTGTACTGGACTGTCCCCATGCATCATTTTACTTTATTCATTGTTCTATGATGCATCCCACGTGGTATCACATTTTTGCAGTTGTGAGGGGACACGATAGTGCAACAAAAGTGAGACACCACCACCTTTGGGAACATTTGCAGCTTAAAATGTTTTGGAATTTCAACAGGAAGCTACAGTATGGGACATGCACTGACTAGAAATGAAGCAGTATGTCCAGCCTAAAATATTTCCTGGTGCAAATAGTGTTGAATGTGGGACCACATGTAAGCATCTCAATACCATCATGAGCCCACATTAACATGAATGCACAAGAAAAAGCCTGAGTTGGCATGCGGATTTGTAAAGACCGGCTTACATATTATAATATAGCCTATATTATTTATCCTAATATTTATTTCAAATGATTGGGGATGGGGAGAATATGTTTAATAACATTTCTCATTAAATTTCCCATTTCACTATTATCTGTATTCATGTGGGGGGATACTAGAAAAGCATAACCTCAACACTATTTTAGGCAATTGCTGGAAAGATAGATTTTCCATGTGCATTCTGGTCAATGGCAGAGAAAGTTTTTGAAGACCAAATCTGTTTTTATCCTGGGATGGGCTTTTTTGGGGACTCATTAGCATCCCAACATTTTGAACTGCACTCAATCAGTGTAGAAGATATTGAAAAAGTCATGTATGCTGGTTTGTGTGATTTGTGGTGAGGCTAACCAATAGAGACATATTAAAGAGGATTAGACAGATTTATGGACTAGATGGCTATCAAGAGCTACTCATCATGATGGCTATGCTCTGCCTTCCCATTTGAAGGCAGTAATGCTTTGGAATACCAGTTTCTGGAAACCACAGGAGGGGAGGAGGCTCTTGTGCTCGGATCCAATTTTGTGTTTCATAAAGGCATCCGTTTGGCCACTGTGAGAACAGGACACTGGACTAGATGGACCATTGCCTGATCCTGCAGGCTCTTCTTATATTCTTATGTTCTTAAGAGTGGCTAAGCTTTGGCCTTCTAGATTTTGCTGAATTCCATCAGTCCTCACCATGGATGATGCAGACTAGGGTTAATGGGAGTTCAACAACCTTTGAAGGATCACAGATTAGCCATTCTAGTATGGAGCTATACTTCAGTGTATCTCCAAGTTCCCTAAAGTGATGGACAAGTTCCTCCCAGCTCATTTCAGAAAGAACACAATGTCACTAATGCACTGAATGTGGCAGCACCATGCGTTGTTGTGCATGCACTCATGCACACACATATCTGTATGCCATCTTGAGAACTAGCATTAATTGGTAGGATATATGTAAATATCTTAAATAAACCAACACGCTGGTTGCATAGTATCTCCATTATGCCAATAATACCTGGCAGGACATAAAATGGAAGAATGGGAGCAAAGTGGCCAGTAGGCAGTTCTTCTTCTCCAAGTCCCCATCCCATGGGCTGTGCTAGTGACAGCAGCAGCAGCAGCACAGGCAGCAGTATCAAGGGCAGCCCCAGTGGGAGTCTAGCCCAGGATTCCAGAAGGCAGCCAATGATGAGACAAGCCTTTTCCACGCACCAGGCCACCTGGAGCTTGAGTGCTTGGAGTTTTGCCCTGCTGGAGCATATATGCCCCACGTCACTGTCTGCTTTGCGTAAATTGCATGGGTGCTTTAGCGGTGACACGTCTATAATATCTGATACCAGAATGAAGGCAGGCAGACATGAGTTTTGAACATTTTAAAGCGGTGGCAGGGAATCCCTTCCAGCCTGAGAGACACCTTCCCTTCTTCCCAGGGCAATATGGTGGGCAACAAAAGTAAATGTTAGCTGTGTATATAATAGGCTGGTTTCTGCACACAGTCTCACATCCTTCATCCAGGTAAGCAGGAGGCATTGTCAGAGCACAGGGACACATCCAGGCAGGGCAAACCTATTTGGGGTTGAAGCACGGATAGTGAGGGGTGTGACCGGAGAGAGTTCTGGAGGCCAGATGGAGAGACCTAGAGGGCTGCATCAGCCCTCAGTCTGATGCCCCACATCCCTGATTTAAAGCAAACCTGATGGCAGACCTAGACGGCCATGACCACTGACCCAGAACCTTTGGCCAAATATAAGTTTCAGATGTTCTGTAGTTACTTACGTGAGAGAAGTGCTCTGTCTTTGTGCTTGGTCCTTTGCCTCGACATAAGCAGTTTCAGGGATTACATAGAATTATTATTTTTCTCTGTGTTCTACGTCTTCCCCCAATTTTGCACTCCCCCTGCCCAGGTTCTTGAATCTGTAATGGGTTGTAGCATCAGGAATGGAAATCTTGTGTAATATTTTGAGTCTGCTGCCATTTGTTTATAAACACGAGCATCCTGGATCTTAGCTCATTGTACTGTCACATGGCCAACTTTGCTTTCAGATGCTAGATTTTAATGAAATTCTATCTAGACATGCTTTTCCTAGCTTCAGAAGCGTCTTGAAACAGCAGTTTCAGTACAAAGCCCTCACCTTCCCCAAATTGGACATCATTTTTAAAAAGTGAAAATGTATTCCATTGATGCCTTTGACATTTGTAACACACAGAAGCAGAGCTGGACCCCTGATGTCTTCCACTGGCTTTCTCAACAGGCGCCAATAAAACTGTGCAACATTACAGTTCAGTTTCCCATGGACCAACTTTGTCCCATGATTCCGATACTTGCAGTTTACTTGAATCCCTTTCTCTTCTCATCAACAAAGCATTACGCTGAATTACGGCTTTGTTACTGAAGGGGAGTTGTGTGATTGAGGTATATTTTTCAGGGGGCCTGCTGGCTAAGTGGATGAGGTATTAATATGAGAAAGTATAAACAAAGCTTGCTTTTCTAAACTGCAACAGAGTGATGGGCTCAATTTGTTTCTCTACTGCCATCTTGAAAACTAAACTCCAGCATCCAAATTAAACAGGAGATGTAAATACTAGCCAGATGTTCCCTGGTGTTTGAACCTGGTCTGCTGTGTTAGTTCTATTAAATGGGTACATTCTGCAGGCAACATAATGCACTCTGTTTTGCTTTCCAGTTCTGGGCTAATGGCTTCTAGCATATGATTATGATCTCATCCAATCATGTAAGTGTCATGAGATGCTTTTCAGCTTAGCTGGAGAGCCAGATGTCAAGCAGCTTAGGTGAGGGTGGGCCGTTTGTCCAACTGTCTTAAAGTGGGCACTAAGCTCTCCATTTCTGTATGAAATGCTATCTGAGGCTCCAGGTCACCTTGCCAAGCAAAACACAACACCAGCCACATACTCAGACATGTTAAAGCTCCCTGACACCAGTTACAAAGGCAGATAGAATACTTGCAGGTACTTGCTGCAAGAAGAAGCCCTACTGAAGAAAGATAGTAAATACATGAACATAGGGCATTGCCTGATGCTAAGTGAGATCATTAGTCCATCTAGAATTGCCTTCAGACGTTCAGTATTTTGTGGAAGCATATATCAGAAATTTAGGTTTGTGCAATTAAAGAGGCAGTTAAATGCTCCCTGTTGTCCTAGTGCATAAAAGGTGGACTTTTTGTGATTTGGAAAGTGACAGAGAAAGGTTCTGAAATGTATAGGACAAACAAAATATTAATGGGAAGACTGCAGGCAAATCAGAATGAATGCTTATTGTTATACACTCTCCCCACAAGCAAATCAGAAGGATTGATCAATAAAGTCTGGAAGCAGACATAGGGACCCCTCTGGACTGGTGCTTTATTGCAGGTGTATTTTGTAACATGTTCTTGACACAACAATAGTGCATTAGTGGTGGATTTATTCTGCTCTATTAATTGTTCTGTGATGTTTCCCAAATGCTATGATGTTATTGCTATCTGGAGGGGCTATAGTGCAACAGAAGTGGGACAAAACACTTGCACAATGTTTGCGGTATATGAAAGTTACAGGATTTCAGCAGCAACTTATTGATTGGAAAGGAAGCAGTATGGCCACTCCAAAACTTTTGCAGGCACAGATAGTGCCGAAAGCAAGATCACCTATTACCATCCTGATAGCATCATGAGCAAAAATGACCATGAATGTGCAATAAAAATAAATGTTTGGAGGCCCCCCCCCATAAAGGACATGGGTGACGCTGTGGTCTAAACCACAGAGCCTCTTGGGCTTGCCGATCAGAAGGTCAGCAGTTTGAATCCCCGCGGCGGGGTGAGCTCCCGTTGCTCGGTCCCGGCTCCTGCCAACCTAGCAGTTCAAAAGCACGTCAAAGTGCAAGTAGATAAATAGGTACCGCTCCAGCAGGAAGGTAAACGGCGTTTCCGTGCGCTGCTCTGGTTCGCCAGAAGCGGCTTAGTCATGCTGGCCACATGACCCGGAAGCTGTATGCTGGCTCCCTCGGCCAATAAAGAGAGATGAGCGCTGCAACCCCAGAGTCGGCAACGACTGGACCTTTACCCTCCGCATAAGCTTTGTGCAAGCAAATGGAAGCTCAATAAACAGGATCATCCAGAAGATCTGTTGTTCAGTATCACCCACACTGACTGGCAGCAGCCTTCCAGGATTTCAGAGAGTAGTTGTCACAGACTGGCAGGATACAGAGAAGTGGTGGGAGGCACCAGCTGGGGAACCCCCAAAGGAAGCCCCAGGGCAAGAAGGCTCTGAGCCAGGGGATCGGTGGTGGGGTGAAAATGAGTGGTCAGAGGGTGAAGATGGAGCAGACAAAAATTATGCTATTTAGTATTGCTGATTCTTTCAAAATTTCATTGGTTGTTATGCAGCATTGACTGACGAGTAAACAGCCAACATTTAGAATTTTAGAAACAGAACTTGTTTGTTTACCTCTTCAAAATGTGCTTATGTTGCTTCTCAGTGTTTACACAGACCTCTGATGTATATATCTTTGTGTCAACCACAAAGTGTGTTCTGCACCATTTGCACGGGAAGTGGAGAGATGAGATACAATAGAGAGACTTTCCCATAAGGAAACAGCCCACCATTTCTTTTTAGAAATATTTGTGCACAAATATTCTGAAACCAGAATCCTTCATGGGAATTGTCATGTGGTCGCACCTCTGGAATAACCGTAATTAAACAGTTTAAAAGTAACTATTTATTTTCCCTTTCAATGTAAAGGCATCTCTATCAATGCTGTGCATCTGCCTACTTCTGGAAAAACATCATCCTCTGTTCCTACGATTAAGGAACCAATGCAATCATTATTTGTCTCAGGTGAGTGTACACCAGCAAAACAGATTGAAACTCAAGGTAAATGTGCATAAGCTGTGCACTGCTTTGTCACATAATAATTAAATAAAGTCACAGAAAATGAATTGTTGGTCTCATATCTGCAGCTTGCAGACATAATGTAAAACCTGAATACGTTTCCCCATATCATCATATTTTCTTATATAGCTACATACTTTTTTTCTCTCTTTTAAGACTTCACTGTGTGTGAAGCTTGTAGTCACCCATGTGTTGGTGTTCAGAAAGAGCACCCAATTAAATGCCTTGCTGAATCATGTTTCAATTAATGGAGCTTTGCAACAAGCAATGCATTCATTAGGGGAGCACCTAATTTATTGCCTAGTAACATAGTGTGTCAAAAGTTGTGCGAAACATGGAAAGTATCTGTCCCCTCCCAATAAATGAATACTTGGCCTGCACTCTTATGTTTTGCTTTGAGTTACCCTAATGTGTATTTAAACCAGGTCTACTGAAGTTACTCTGAATTTATCACGCCCTCCAACATTTGGCAGAGGAAAACAGGTACACTTGTTTATGTTAAATGGACAGAGAGTTCACAATCTGACAGCGGGCAACTCAAATGAATGTTCTGCTTCCTTGGATCTTTGTTGAGATGCTGCCACCAAAGACATTTTGAAAAGTTCAAAATATACATTTATCTACAATCCAGAAAGCACGTGTTTGTATTTAGATGCCATCAATTTGTGATTTTAACAGTCGTAAATTTTAATTTTTTTGGCATTGTTAATGAGGGACCATTTCAAAAGTAGTACACAGTATAACGTTAATTGTTAAGATGGACAATATGAAGCCAGTCCAATAGTTTTGGATGGCAAGAGAACTACAATATTAGGAACAAACTGGGTAGACACTAGAAACCTGTGCACACAGTGAGAACAAAAGAGCAGTGTGCTTGTTAAGTAGGTATAAGCCAGGTGTGAGAAACCTTTGGCCCTCCAGATGTTGCTGAGCTACAACTACCATAATGGTGGGCCATTGGCTTTGCTTTCTGGGGCTGATGGGAGTTGTAGTTCAGCAACAAATGGTAGGCCAAATGTTTCCCATTCCTGGTATAAGCAGAGGATAGCTATACATATGTATCAGTATAACCAGGGAAGCTTCTGCTTATGAACCTCTAGCCCACTGCATGGCCAGCTGATTGCAGATCCAAAGGCATCTGGTTCAAGCCCCAGTGGCTTTTTAACAACTACTCACTAGCTAGTTCAAATTTCTATAATTGAAGCTGTGGTTTAGTAAAGGTTTTGCTTACAGTTTTTCATTAGATGTTGCAGCTCTGAGCTCTGAACACTGAACAACATTATGCTTCATCTTAAGATTTGACCTACCACTGGAATCATCCAATGAAAACAGCATTAAATATAGTCAACACAGACTGGTACTGTCTTTTGGTAGTTACCCTACAGGCACTGGAAATGGAGCCCAGAAAACAATTTGTTTATTATAAGCAGGTCAGTTCCTCTAAGAGACTCATGGAGTCATGCAGTGAGACAGAACAATCACAGTACTGAAATAGTGGGTAATTTTATTTGTTCCACTTGTTGGTCACAGTGGCATCATGCTAGCCAATTACACTTAAGTCAGCAGGTTTCAGAGGTTAAGGCCTCCCTGTGGATTGCAACACTGCAGGCAAAGTAGCTAGGCCAGAATGAAAAATGTTCAAGCTAGGAGACACCAGGCATCTTCCCCCTTGGAGGCTTCCTGCGCTCTCTGCAGCCAAGGCATACATAAGATACAATAGGCACATCTCTTGTATGCAGACAGCTTAAGTGTGGCAAATGTTGAAACACCACCAGCAAATAAAGACAAAAGTGTTAAAGAAGGAGGTAGACAGTGACACCCGAAGAAAATTAAATCTTGTAAACTCTTGGTTTTGTTTAATTGAATACTTGGATCATTCCAGGCACATGCTGAGGTTTGAAAGTGGCTGGAATGTTTGCAATATTCTCATATATATTTTTAACAAGGGCATGCTACTTCTATAGCTACTTCTTCGTTAATGTCTCTGAGGGGCAGAAAATTATATACAAATGATAAGGATGTGGAATTTTCATACCTCCTTTTCCCCACCATCAATCAATATCAATGAAATCACTTTTAGACCGCAATCCTATACCCACTTAACTAGGAGAAAACCCCAGTGAACTCATTAGGATGTACATCTGAGTAGAAATGAACAGGATTGCACTGTTGAAGTAATAAGATAGTACCATACTCTAGTAAATATCCTAATAAACATCGGGAAAGGTGTGGTAACAGAGGGACATGTTTACATATCCTCAACTATATAAATGGACTTTATATGGTCCATCACAGGTTCCACAATCAGTTGAAACCACTTACCGTTCTGTTGATTTACGTACTTGGAGAAAGTGAGTTTCCCAAGTACACAGTGTGAATTAATAGGCCTTTTATTAACAGTGTCTATGAAAATGTCCCCAGCTACGTATCTCCTGTTAAGGTGTGGTTTGCTTTGCACCCTAATTGCAACGGTAATTTCTTGGGGAAATGGTTTTCATTTTTTCGGTAAATGTTGAGATAAACACACACAAACACAGGTACACAGGGAGGGTTTGATCTCTGGTATCTCTGAAAAGAGAATATCTAAGTGAAAATTGGTGGTTAAGATTGAAACAAGTCCTTAATGTAATGTTGGTGCATGAAATGTATTGCTCTTTTGTAATTGCAAAAAACAAAACAAAACAAAAAAACTTGAAATAAAGTGTGTTTCTACCTATATCTATGTATAGATATAGTGGAATGGACACACACACACATGTATTTTCATTAGCTCCAGGCTTGCCCATGAGACAACTGTGCAGAGGAGGAGATACGAAATCCAAACATCCAGAGACTTTGAGAAGTAATGTGGAGATAGCTGAAACTATTCCTTTGAGTTTCCCCACTGATGAAATTCATACGCAGACTTGGGAAAGGGCACAGGCAGGAAAGGAAATGGGATGTTTTAATTACTTGCTGTTGTAATTTTGGAACAGAGGAAGTTGTTCTCAGCCTATCTTTTAAAATTCACTGTGTGTGTGACATTCCAACCCTAATGCATGTACAGCACATACTTCCTGTCAAAAGCTGCAATGTGAGAGTGTTTCATTATCTGGAATATGCAAAGGAGAAGGAAGGCCAAGGCCTGAGTTATAAAGTTTCTAACCAATATTATGCCTGTTTGTGGTTCCTGGATAATGTTCACAGAGTTTTAGGAACAGGATATACATAGATTATGAAGATGAATAGCACTGCCATTAAGTCAAGACAGAATCTTGGGAACAAAGAAATGATAAGCAGTATTCTGTGCTCTTGCAAGATGGAAACATTTCAAAGCAAGGCCCCACATGAACCTAGTGGGGATGCTTACAAGATGATGAATGTTAGAATACTAATTTGTGTTATGCCATTGCTGGATTATCCCAGATAATGAGGATCTGTATTGGTGTGCTGAAGAAAACTTTAATTTGCATATATTACATGGTGTAATGGTATTGAGTTGTATAGAACCTACCTGGGACCAAATTTTCTTAAATTTTCTTTTCACCCTCTGGGTCCCATACCAGCTTACAACCTAAACCAAAACAAAAACAGGGATGATGAATGGCAGGCTCTAAATGCCAACCAACCAACCAACCAACCAACCAACCAACCCTCATTGCAACAAATGGGAGCTGCAAAGAGCAAGAAGCAGCTGTTGCACAGCGTCCATTCAGTTCAGTTCGTCTTATACACAGTTGGTCTTATGCCTTCCTGGTGGATTTTATGCCTAAAGAGTAAGTTCAGTGGTGCACTAATGTGAAACTGCATGTGATGTCAAATGTCTCTTTGCATCTAATGAGTAGATTTTTATATTTATTTTAAATCCAAATTGCATCTTGAGTGGGACTTATAATCACCACCTTCCAAGTGTCCCTATTTTCCAGGGACTTCTCTGATTTAGAGAAGCTGTTCCAGTTGCTGATTTGATCCTAGAATATCCCACTTTTCCTTAGGATGTCTCTATTTTATTCAGATAAATGCTGGAGGATATGCAGTTATCCAACCCCCAAGCCCTCTGAAGGCAATCCTGTATAGGGCAGTTTTTTAAAAAAATGTTTAATGTTTTATTATGTCTTTATATATGTTGGAAGCTGCCCAGAGTGCTGGGGCAATCCAATAAGATGTGTGGGGGATAAATAGTAAAATTATAATTAAGAAATGGGATGTCCCTATTTTCATCGGATAAATGTTGGGGAGTATGTCATCATAAGAAGAGCCTGCTGGAATAGGCTACTAGCCCACCTAAGTCCAGCATCCTGTTCTCCCAGGGGCCAACCAGGTGACTGGGAAACCCACAAAGCACAAGAGCGCACTCCCTTCCTGTGATTTCCAGCAGCTGGTATTCAGAAGCACTGTTGCCTTCACCCATGGAAGCACAGCATAGTCACCATGAGCCAGATGGTGGATCCAACTAATGATCCAAATGCAGAACAGAGTAGCATGCACTGGCTGAGGAAGAGGAGTGCAGGGGGAGTGCACCACCTGCGGCAGCGTGATCCCGGTGGGGTGCCATTGCAGCTGCCCCCCTGACTGCGCTGGGTGCCATGCCTCTGCAGGCGGCATGCCCCACCCCCAGGATGCGTGCCAGGACCGCCCCCACCTGCTCTCCGCCCCCCGGTGCCCGAGTATGAAGCTCTGCCACTGGTAGCATGGGGGAGGGGTAAGGTAAATCCTGCTTCCCTTGCTGTGGTCCTGAGGAAAATTCATTTTCTAAAATTAGTATTTGCTTTGGGGTGAAAATTGCCCATTGGTGTCCTGTGCATCTGTGGCATCTATGTGTAGACAATCCTCCACTACATGTAGTATCACACACACAATCTAATCCTCTTACTTTCTGGTCTTTGATACCAACTTGATTTTTCAACTCCTTTAGCCACAGGCTTAGGTATCACACAGGGATATCCTGCAACATTTTGTTGTGGGTCACTACTTGTACATACAGTGGTACCTCAAGTTACGAACTTAATTCGTTCCGGAGGTCCGTTCTTAACCTCAAACTGTTCTTAACCTGAGGCGTGCTTTCGCTAATGGGGCCTCTTGCTTCTGCTGTGCCGCCAGCGCACGATTTCTGTTCTCATCCTGGGGCAAAGTTCTGAACTCGAGGTAACTCTTCCAGGTTAGCGGAGTTTGTAACCTGAAGCATTTGTAACCTGAGGCGTTTGTAACTCGAGGTACCACAGTACTTATGGTGATCTCAGTTCTCTGACTATAATCCTTATACTGGATAAGGTGTAGCAGTAAAACTGTTAGCACACTTCAAAGCTAAACAGGGTCTGGTGTGGTTTCAAATTGGATGGCGGACTGAGTTTTGAGATGGCTGCTTTGCAGGCGGTTGGACCAGATGACCCCCAGGATCTCTTCCAACTCTACAATTCTATGATTCTATGAAGGAAAAACAACAACAAAGACAGCAGGCTCCAGTGCTCACTAGTGCAAGTTCTTAAAATTCAGAGAGAATCTTTGCTCTACCACTTTTTCAAGTCCCTAGTTTTTGAGTGGTTTGGATTTTAAGAATGAGGCATCTCTAAATTCTGAGGACTTGCAAGCTTTTCGAGCTATTGCAGGAGGAGTTTCTGCTCTGAAAGGCACAGAACTCTAATAAAAAGCATTGTACCAGTGATCACCAGAGCCTATTCCCCTCTGCTTTGTGTTTTTGTCACCTTTAAGAGAAATATTGCAATGATTAGGGGAGCCCCAAGGTTGCAGAAGTTTAAAAGACTTTAAGAAAAACCCTTAGGGATCCCCAAAACAATCCAAAAAGGACTGAGCATGCTCCGTGAGGAAATAATAGCAGAATGAAGGCGGGGCAATGGAGTGGCGTGTCTGGAACCCTGATCAGGAGCACTCAGTACTGTAGGAGGTTGCTAACTTTTATAGGCCTGTGAGCACGTTTAGATTTTTGAGTGAGTGCTGTGGGTTCCACCCCTCTCACCATTCCCCCCCCCTTTCCCCCGGAGCAGCCCTCTGCCCCTTAGGACACAGAAAGAGAAAGTGCACACATACGCTTCACTTTTCCAAGTGACATGGGTAAAAGCTGGATTTGGTAGCATTAATTTGAGCCTTGAAAAGCACATACAGTGGCACCTCGGTTTAAGAACAGTCTGGTTTAAGAACGATTTGGTTTGCAAACTCCGCAAAACTAGAAAAAGTGTCTTAGTTTGAGAACTTTACCTCAGTCTACGAACGGAAGCTGAACAGTGAAAGGGCACCGGTGGTGGGAGGCCTCATTAGGGAAAGCGCGCCTCAGTTTAAGAACGGTTTTGGTTTAAGAACAAACTTCCGGAACGGATTATGTTCATAAACCGAGGTACCACTGTGTAGTTGAAAGAGGAAATGGGGAAGAGTGCTACTGCTTCAGCTTCCTCTTTCAGCTCTATGTGCATTTCAAGGGAGAAAAAGATAGGCAGCTCTACCACACATGAACAATAGGGTAGTGAGAGGGGCTCAGAGACTTCACAGGTGCCACGGGCACCATGTTGGTGCCTCTGCCATAATGCAACTTCCCCCCTCCCAGGCCCCACTTTTTATTTACTGTCTGGCAGATAATGTGACCCTATTGACAACTTGGTATTTAGGAATAGCTTGCTCTTTATACTGTGAAAGAGCCTACAAGAGAAGTATTTGTATAGTTTCAAAAAAGAGAGTACTATTGAGAAATTAGACTTTTTTTTAAAGAAAAACAAATCACAGCTAGGAAATAGGATCTGCTGCAACAGATCTCTTGCTTAGAAAAAAGAAAGAAATATGTGAAAGGTTAATTGTGAAAGATATTTTATTTTAATTTTCCATTCCCGCTTTACTATTTTCCCCACGAAAGGGGGACGGGGAACACAAAAGATCCTTGTATGATTCAGATATATTTACAAAAAATAACAAAGCAGAATCATAGGGGCTGACTTGTCAGCTGATGTTAGAAAAGAGAAATCTGCAGCTAATCAGCCTGGCTGAAGCAGCAAAGGTCACAGCAGTCATGATGAGTTATTGCAGAGGTGTTACGCCATATAGTCGGTCTCTTCACTAAAAGCAGTCATGAAGAAAACAAAATTGCAGACAGATAAAAAGACATTTTCTTCTTTCGTCATTTTGTGCATTAGTGTTCCACCACAAATTTGTCTTTCTCTGCTGTCGTCCATCATGTCACATTCCTATTTGTGAGCAATTGTTAAAGTGCAAAAAAGAGATTTTTTTTCTTTTAAGGTGTGGAGGTTGGGAGAGGAACTGACTTATATTTTAAGGCCTAGTACTGCTAGTACTGACATAGGGTAAGCCAACAGCAGATTCCCTGCTGAACTCCTAGAATAATGCAAGCGCAACATTTTGTGGCCAGAATATCTCTCATATTTTGCATGAGATGGAGATGAAGATGGTTACTACTATAATAGTACAGCATCTTTCACCCTCCAGGTCTGTTGAGTGGAGTTGAGGGGAGTGTATTCAGGGCAGCTACAAATGGAAATTAAAAAATTGGTGGGATGTAATTGTGGCAGAGGGGACAAATTCTCTTGAAGATGGTTTATTCTTTCAGACTCTGACCAACGAAATGAACATTTCGTATAAAGTTCGGTTGGTGGTAACCTTGGCGTTTTGGCCGTTTGTCTTTTTCTTCACCACAGCTCACTTCCACTTAAGCATGCCTCTTTCCCTGCAAGCTTTCACAGGCATGGTTCAAT
This sequence comes from Podarcis tiliguerta, assembly GCF_965153285.1. Taxonomy (NCBI): domain Eukaryota; kingdom Metazoa; phylum Chordata; class Lepidosauria; order Squamata; family Lacertidae; genus Podarcis; species Podarcis tiliguerta. The sequence goes on along the minus strand of NC_139540.1, from coordinate 39,452,282 downwards.
TTGCTCACAAATTTATTTGCAACATTGACCTGTGCTGCATGCATGCTTCACTGCCACCTGTTCATTGGTGGTGACAAACAGCTCCATCTCTTTTCCTCATGACCTTTCCCCTTTCACCCACATCCGTGCTTCCACCTGCCTCTTCAATATTTTTTGCCTGCCTGACTCACCAAAGTCTCACTTTCAGCATGCCCAAACTAGATCTTCATTCCAAGCCGTGTCTCAGATGTTGATGTCTCCAGTCCTGTCTGAGAGGAATTAGCCAGAACAGTGCTGGCCAACCCATGCACACATGAACTCACATGGAGCCTGTGCTCCAGCTGATCTCTGTTATTTGGGACTAACTTAAGCAGAAAGACCCTGTACTGTGGTACCTCTGGTTATGACCTTAATTCGTTCTGGAGGTCCATTCTTAACCCAAAACTGTTCTTAACCTGAGGTACCACTTTAGCTAATGGGGCCTCCCGCTGCCACCGCACTGCCACGCTGCGATTTCTGTTCTCATCCTGAGGTAAAGTTCTTAACCTGAGGTACTACTTCCGGGTTAGCGGAGTCTGTAACCCAAGGTCTTTGTAACCCGAGGCACCACTGTAATTGTTCTTGGAGTGGAGGAGGGAAGCTCTTGTTCCAACAGCTCCTGCCACTTTCTGCAACTACCTTGCTGACCTCTTTTGCCACAACTTTATGGAAGCATCCAGACAGCAGCATAGTCTTTTGCTACTGCAGAGCTTGTCATGCACTGCAGCTTTTAGGATTGCGGGCGGCTTGGCGTCCTTCAAGTCATGAGTGCTTTAAACAGGTTTCTGAAATTTCTGTGCCAGAGCTGATCTTCCAGGATTCTTGCCTCAGAACTCGGTTTACAAGGTCTCCAGTTGACTGACGTTGAGGGAAATATATTCTTCAAAGTGTACAGAACACTGCCATTGTATTAACTTAATGTCATCTTATTCCTGAAAGCTTTTTCAAGGGGCTTGAAGATCAATTCAAACATTTTCTCAGTTTGGTCATGGGCTTCAAGTAGCAGAAGGACAGCTGCCTGCCACTTGTGTACCTTGTCCTGCTATAACGCTCCATCTGATTGGTACTGGCAATTTTGACACATAACACAGCAGCGGGTGGCATGGTGGGGCACAGCCTGACCCCTGGTCAGTTGCATTGCTGATGCTTACAGAAGATAAGTGGGGAGGGACAAAGTGGCAGCAAGTTTGGCTCTGTTCTGTGCTAAAGCACCAGATGAATGCAAAAGTACTTCAGGAGGGTGGAAAGCCAGACTGGATAAATGTGGCCTAGAGAGATGGGGTGTGACATGGGGAGTCCCTACACCTGCTACATTCATACATATTCTTTTAAAATGTTATGTACCCCACCTTTGAAAATACAGGAAACTAATGGCCACATGGGAATTGGTAGGCATACTTTTTAAAGAGTATGTTAACTATTCTGGGTTAGTGGCTAAATTTAAATGGATGCGGTTCTATTGTTGTAACTGAAATGTCGCTAAAACAGTGAACCATCCTTTCTGCCACCCCTTCACGCCCATTCATTTCCCCCCTGTTTTCTGTGGCAGAAAAAACTTATTGGAAGTTCACGCAAACTGCAGCAGGAAATTGCCTTTGCAGAGTCAGGTGAACTGAAGCAAACCAAAATGTCTCCAAAGCAGATAGGAAACAATGCTACATTGAGCATCTGTCGATGCTGTAACTTTCACACAGGTTTACTGTTTAGAAACTGTCATGGAAAGGAAAAGCTGACACAAACAGAAAGTGAATGGAAACCTTAGAACTTCAAAGTGATTAGCTCCAACATGTAGAGCAGCTCAACAAAGTATCTAACATTTCTAAAGCAATTTGGGTAGCTTCACACTGATTTTTATTTTAATAATAACCAACAATGTATATTATGTGCATTTGAGGTAACAGTATTTTTTGATTAGAATCCTAACAGAATGGTACTTGTAGGCAGACATGTTCTCTTTACGGCTCAGAATTAATTGCTTTCCATTCTTCTTGATGAATGAAGAGTTCAGAACAGAAGTTGGCCTGATAAAAGGCATTCCCTGTTCTTCACCTTTGGGATCAAATGCTAGCAACACTTCTAAATTCATATTGCTCGTGGGTATTTGCTCTTTTAATATTCTGCTGCCTCATTCCACCCTTGCTGGGCTGAATGACAACATTGTCCAAAATCCAGTGAGAGGGTTTTATTTAACAAACAATAAAACTAGAACATCAGTGTTTGTTTAGTTTGCAATTTATTAACTGCACGTCACACTTAACAATGTTAAATATTGGAAGACTTGACTAATGTGGATGATTGATTGGCTGCAAAGTGCCAGGCAAACTTAGATGATATTAAAAATAATTCTGGAAAATAGACGGTCTACACTCATGGACACTACTTCTTGTACTGGGGTGGGATTAAATCATATGAAGAAGCTCTCCAAGAAATACCAAACAGTATTTAATTGATTTTATTTATTTTCTTACATTTACTGTATATCCTACCTTTCTTCCATCCATCATCAAACCCAAGGCAACTTACATGTGGTTCAGAGGTGGTCTGTCATCCAGGTAACTAACCAGCCCAAACCAGCTTATCTTCAGCAAGACAATGGATTCATGTGCTCTCAAACCATAACCTAGTTGCAACTTTCCTGCTGGTGGGATATTTAATAATAATAATAATAATAATAATAATAATAAATTTTATTTATATCCCGCCCTCCCCAGCCGAAGCCGGGCTCAGGGCGGCTAACAACACTAAAATAGTGCAACATTATAAAAACATTATAAAAATTAATTAAAATCAAAATTGATGGCAACCATAAACTAAAGTTTTGTAAAGATTGCCAAAGGAGGGAGTCAGACTGCACCCTGACCAAAGGCCTGGTGGAACAGCTCTGTCTTGCAGGCCCTGCAGAAAGATGTCAAGTCCCGCAGGGCCCTAGTCTCTTGTGACAGAGCGTTCCACCAGATCGGAGCCACAGCCGAAAAAGCCCTGGCTCTAGTTGAGGCCAGCCTAACCTCTCTGTGGCCTGGGACCTTCAAGATGTTTTTATTTGAAGACCGTAAGTTCCTCTGTGGGGCATACCAGGAGAGGCGGTCCCGTAGGTACGAGGGTCCTTAAATTAATTTTTATGAAAATAAACATTGTTATGGGACAAGTGAAGCCATATTGAACTGTCATGGATTCACGGACAGCAGTGGGATGAAATTGGTTCACATGCCCATGAAAATGGCTTGTGGGCTTCAACCACTATTTCTCGGAGCTACGATGCGCTGTTTGGAATGCTAAGTACTGCATTCTTATTTGTTGTGGATCAAAACTAAAATCCTGCTTCTGTCCTTACCTGCTAATGTACATAGTAACAGATGGGGGTGTTGCAACCGCCTGCTGCAGAGTCCTCTTACAAAGACCATGCGATCTGAAACGCAATGGTAATGAAATGACATCTCATGGAAGAAACCAGATGCTTTGTGTTCAGTCTCATCTGCTTTCTTTACTGACCTACTTTTTAACTCTTCTTAGGACTGCAAAGCAGATGCTGCGGGCCTGACTCATGCCTATGTAATTTGATCCAGGGCACGTAAAAGCGTTATTCACACTTCTGATACAGGGTTTGCTTGTGTCATTCACCATGCCACAATGACAGAGTCAAATCCTGGAAAACATAAGTCAAGCCACTAAAAAATAAAATTAAAAAAATCCAGTGTTTACAACTGCTTTGTGGTTTAGTGTCTCTGGCTAGTTCTCTGCTGAAATGCTAGCTCATAGACTGAGCCTGGGAACCCCTTGGACCTTTGAGCAAGTTCCGCCACCCACTTCCTTGTGCTGAAGTAGCAGGAACCACTGCTAGTATTGTGTGCCTGCTGGAACTTGTGGCCTGGAAATGACTGGAAATGATGGCAACTCTGCCAGAGGTACAGCAGAGCTGCTAAGTGCATGAGGTATGAGATGGATGGCCCCAGTTCAACTTTGAGATCTACATGGTCCCAGGCAATCTGGTTACCTTTCAGGCTCAGCTCTCTGTATGTAATATAGGGATATGCAGGGTTGTTATATGGATCACAGGGTCGCCGAAAAGATGCATGTCTTTGCACCTAGGGAATGAAATACAGTGTCTAAGGTTAAAGTCCTAATGGTTAAAATGGGAGAATTAAACACGTTTAAATCTCTTGGCTTGAAATCAACAAGACTTAAAAGGTCCTTTATTTTTGCTGAACCACACTACATTTTTTCTGATGATTTAATCCGGAAGGCCAGCCACTACAATGGGAATTATTGTTGTTATTATTGTTCATGTCGCAATCAGAATGCTTTTGATGGCCATGGAGTGTCTCAAGCATAATAGAGGAGGGTGCTTTCAATCATCTTCAGACTGAACCTGCATTCAAAGTAATCATGCTCCCTGATCCTATAGATATCTGCAGATGTGAGGGATGTCATCACCTCTAAAGATGTGATTACATCATTGCTACAACAGCATTTTTTGGTGGGGAAACTGAGCAGTTCCATCTTACTGGGCGTCCATTGTAATCCCACTTAAATTGCTTATTTGCCATATTTCAGGCACATTGGGCTACAAAAATACTGTCCCTTTCAGGAAGGTGCCTAACAAAGCGATGATCACAACAACCATATTTTGATTTAAATTTTCGCATTTATTGCATGGAAAGAACACTTAAAAATTTGGAAATAAGCTTTTTAAAAAGGGTTGGAGGTGTTGCTGATTAATATGAAATCAAGCATTCGCAATAAGAAATTAGTTTCAGGGCCATTGAGCTTTGATATAGCAAGGGAAATCCCAAGTGTAGAAAGCAGAAGCACATCAGTCAATGCAATTGTGCTTCTGGATGTGCATTTACATCCACAGTTCATTTGGAGCCATCAGATTGGCTTGTTATGTCCTTTGACCGCTTGGTGTGTAGTGAGACCATGTACAGTCAGATGGCATACTTTTATTTATCCTTAATTATGCAACAATATTTTTTGTAATCAAGATAACAAAGTCCTTTTAACAAAGGACTTCATATCAGTTTGCTACAATTATGAGGAACGGATTTCAAGATTGGCACTTACATAGTTTACTGCATTTTCATATTTTACTGCATTTTCTCCAGGAAACCCAGAGGTGCAAGATTTCGTTTCTAAGATAGTATCCTCACTGGTTACTAGTGTGACTCTGTTAAACTTCAGAGATGGGATTTTTATCAGGGTCTTGAAGACTGTTCTTTGATCAGCCCTTAGCCATAGAGATTAAGACCTACAGACCTAGTTCACACTGACTCCAGCCTGTACACAGAGATCCCACCCCCACTTGTCATGCTTTCCTACTGACAATCAGCACCAGAGTCCATGTGTGTGTTGGGGTGTGTGGGGAGAAGTGGGTGCAGATGGGACTCTGGGTCTCCTAATGGAGGAGAAATTGCACAGGTATTTCTTAAAAATGTTTATTTATACAAAAATTTCTAGAAAACAATACAATTTGTATCCATACTTTCTTCAAGATATCTATAGGCGTGGCTATAGATAATATTTTGATTCAGAACACATTCAGCCATATAAAAATAAAACTATTTACATTATGTCAATAAACAAAGGTATTTGTTTTCTTTTTTTTAAAAAAAGGCACTGGAGGGTATTGCTCAGGCTATTGCATTTCCTTTGTGCATTTAGGAAAAAAAGCTCTTAAGAAATCCATTGTCAAAATCCCATTAACCCTCACGCTTGCACTTATTCCCATTTTTTTTATAAAAACAACAACATCACAAGTTAACAATCACAATAGTTTTTTTAAAAAAAGAAGTGTGTATCAAGCATGTGCCTAGGAAAGTCTGCAGTGACAGTTTTACTAAGGCACATACTGTTAAGACAACTGGACATACATTCTTGTTCTTTTCTAATGATGACATCTGAAGACAATTCAGGGTGCTGATCAAGAAGCACACTATTTAAGAAATACCAGCAACCTGTCCTATTCACCACATAATGACTTGATATAGAAGACACTGGAAAGCACCTGTGATATTTGGTATCTGGCAAAACTTAGTTTTGGAATGTAAATTTTAGGTTGTTTTTTTTAAAAAAAGTCATCCATTTGGCTTTTCCATCTTCCCGTATTTAAGATCTTTTGATTTCCTTTGTATCACACAATTGTCAAGCTTAACAATTGAACTAAAAAGCAATTTGATGTTATTTGCATCTTCCAGTGGAGTTGTTGAGTTGGGAAGTAAAATATAAACTGCCTCCAGGGCTGAGGGTTCCTCCTGTTCTGTTGAAAAGGAGTAGAGAAATGTTCAGAGCCCAGGCAAATTCAGTGAGCTACACAGCAGCCAGATTCCTCATGTTTGTGCAGAAGAGACATTCGGGAGAAAGTTTTTGAACAGTTTTTGCATTGGTATTTCTTCACATCCGAATGGGTCTGCAAGTGGGCCCTCAAATTTGACCTGTCTGCAAATGCTCTGTTGCAATGAGGGCACGAAAAAGGCTTCTCTCCTGGAAAGAAATACACAAAAGAGGTTTAATCGTTTTAAAGCTCAAGTAAGGAACTTTCTGTATAAATGGGACAAGTAGTTTTGCAGAGGAATAAAAAAACACCGTGCCTGTGAAAACGGGTGTTTGGGTTCTATATATTATTAAAGGGTCCATTCATTACACTGCAGGCTGTCCATTCATTATTTCATACTTTTCAGAGTTTGCAGGATTCATGGTGCATTGAATGACAAGCCAGTGACACTTTCTGCTTCAGCAGGTGCAGCCAGTGCCTGCAGGCTGGGCTCCACCCAGCATTTTCATATGTTCCTTCCATTCATTTACTGTATCCTGTGCAACGCCTACTGCTGCCCAAGGCTGTAGTTTACATGCCATTGGTGTGAATGGCAGAATTCCCATCAGATTGAATGCTTCAGCATTGCACTCTGCTTCCTTGGAACAGAGGCAGGACAAGGAGTAGCAAGAGGACTCACTTGCACATGATCAATAAAAGATTGCAATTAATGCACAAGCTACTCAAGTCTGTGAACATTTTTGACTTACACTCTGGCCCTAGGCATTGTTCATAGAAGTAAGTGCAGCTGAGTTTAGTGGGGTTTAAAGGCTATGCAGCCAAATTCTCTTTGGAAATTAGGCTGACTGTCCTCAGTGGAGCTTCCCCCTACTGAACGAAGCACAGGACTGCAACTTTAAGGTGTTTAGTACCATTGAAGAAAATCAGAAATTCTTTCTATGATAAGTGTTTGAATCAGAGTGTAATTTGTCTTAAGGTTAACTTTTGTTGCTCACAGTGACATTCATCTTGTATTAAGTTCAATGGGACTTACTCCTAGGTATCTGTACATAAAATTCCAGCTTTGGATTGCAGTTTGCAGATTCGTCTATGCCTTCAAACCCATTAATCTGGAATCCAGTTGCACTGTCAATGGAATGGAACTTCTATTTAAAATACAATCCTTAATTCCCATTTATTTCTGTGGGATTTACTTCATGGGATCAGGTCCTTTGTGTTTAGCACTGAGATGCCAGATCTTCTAAATGACTTTCTACAGTACACATCTTTCTTACATGTTAAGACTTATTGCTTTCTGTGGAATTCATTTCCAAGAACTGCACATTTGATTAGAGTGTAAAATTTTGTGCCTATATGCTGACTAAGGGGGTTTGCTGTGTGCATTGCTTGGATATAATGCTTGACTGCAGATTATTGCATAGGGAACCTGGTATTTCTGCTTACTTCCTTCTCTCTTGTTTGCTGTCTGATCTGTCTACCTTGCACCTGCATTCCTTCCAAAAGCGTGTTCCAACACTCATGTTGAAGCATGGAATTCTTAGGGTCAAATGGATCCCTGTCTTGTGACAGCTTGCCGAAGCAAACTTTAAGTTCTCTAAAGTGAAAAAGTGTTACACCAGTACATAAGCTGACCCACTCATAAATGATTTAAAAAGAAAAGAAGTCTGGTGAACATTTAGCAGAGCGAACAGTATAACTGGAAAACATGAAATTGACCATAAAGCCCTATGGATTTTTTAAAAATGGAATTATTGCAACAATACGTGCTACTGCAGCAATACATGCTATGCACAATCACATTTCCCCTCTTACCGGTATGTGTTCTGATGTGTCCTTGAAGTAACCATGGTCTAGAGAAAGCCTTGCCACAGATCTTGCAGACACAAGGTAGTGTGTGGGTCCTGATGTGCATCTTAAGAGCTCCTAGGCTCACGTATTCCTTGTCACAGTATTTACAGCTGAAAGATTTCCTAGACTGGGCATCACAGTGCAACTGCTTATGCTTCGCCAGTCCAGAGAAAGTTGAATAGGTCTTATTGCATAAGCTGCATTGAAATTTCTCTGCTTCAGTTGCATGAGGGTCGGAAAGTTTGGACTGGATCCTCTCTTCTTCATCACTAATGGGACTCTCCGAGCCACTGTGATCCTTGGATGAAGTGTCAGAATGTGGAGGTGGGCTGACTCTTCCCAAAGACGAAGGGTATCCGGAGAGAGGTGAGAGGTCACTGGGTAAAGGGGAAGGCAGCAGCCCAGTTGTAGTCCACACTGTGATGGGGTTGTAAGCAACTGAGCTCAGGATCTCAGGCTGTGGAATGATAGGCATGGGGTAGCTCTCATAAAGGTATGGGGAAATGATCACTGGAAGAAAAGAAGAAAAGAGAATCGTTTTAAGACAACAGAGATTTTTCTCTTTATAATAGCAGTACAATATATCCAATACTCATGGAGATTGGAAGTGATGAAATCCTACTGACATTAGTCTACTCCAATGAAACACACAGAATGAATGTAACGTTCTGTAACTTTAGATAAAACTTTACATAAGTTGGGAGGTCTGCTCAAAGTAACAGCTTTCCTCCCCAAGCCTCTGCTGCAGCCAGAGGAAATCCAGCAGTAAAATCCACACTATTCTCTTACATTTCCAAGTCACTCGTTTTGCAACAGAGAGAGAAAATTTTTTTCAGCAATGAAGCAAACTCCTAAGTTGAAGTTTTAATTCTGTTGGCACTGACATTTTTTAAGGGGGAAGAAGGGGGGGGGGAGAGAGAGGTCTGTAAAAAAAGTTTGTTAAAAGTTGGCACCAGGCTATGAAAAGTCTCACTTCAGCAGCAACAATCAGAGCAGTTAGAATACAGCTTTCAGCCTTGGATTACCTGTGTGAGTATCCAGTTCACCATAGTTTGGCTTTTTGGAAGAGTTGAAATGTTTCTTGACCAAGAAGGATCGTGGCATCTTGAAATGCAGGGCTGCCTTCTTCCTGAAACCTCCTTTCAGCTTCAGAATAACGGTCCCCAGCTTTTGGGCAGCAGCAGCAGACAGAATCACTGCTTGCACATTTGTCCTCTACAGCATTGTCCTCTCTGCTCACCCCATGCAGTAAAATTGTGTAGTGCAGGGCTCTTTGCAAAGTGCTGTAAATACCCACTCGTCAGGTGCAGGAGGGGAGGGTCAGGGGTTTCCTTTTCATCCAATCACTCCTGATTTGCTGAAGTTCTTTTACAAACTCTGCCTGTTTGGCCAAGAGACTTATTCCTTGCTCTTCGCAAGGAGGATCCAATCCCTTCTAGGAGCGGAGGACTTGGGTCAGGTTTCAACTCCTCCCACTGGGATAGCTGTGAAGAACAGAGGAAGAAGAATCTCTTGTCAGAGGGAGCCTAGAAAATGTCTTAGAATTCCTGCCTACTAGTGGGGCTAATTTAAGTAGGTTCAGTAAGGGATAAGTTTAGATTTCACTGTACTTCCTCACCTTTCTCTGGAGTGCCTTGCATCCCAACAAAGGGAAAATTAATTCTTTCAAAAAACGAGGCTGCTTCCCAGATGTGGGATAATGAAAATGCTAAGGACAAACTGTTCATTATGAGGGGCAAAGGGCAGAGGGTAGAGGGGAAGTTATTCCAAGATAAACAGTCCAGTTTTTTTAGACACTAACGAGAGAGTCTTTGGCTTGTCATGTGGGGCTTGCTATTTTTGGAAGTGAAGAGGAGTTGAGCCGAGATGCTTAATAGATTAAGGAAATGTTTTGTGTTTGCTGTTGAAGAACTGGCAATGAGGTGCTGTGGCCCCGATCCAACTAAAGTTAGTTCTGTTTAAGACCCATTGCTGTAATTGTGCACTGATTTTTAGTTGGATCAGGGACATTTTGTAAGACAAAACATATACACAACTCAGACGCAAAACAGGAAGACAGTAATTGAGATATGCAGAATTCACAAAAGGGCTGCAACCATTTGCACGCTGATTACTCAGAAATAAGTTGTGTTGACCTCAGCTGGACTTACGTCTGAGTAAATATGCAATGGATGAAGCTGCATGGGACTTTTTCCAATTTCTCAGTGCAATGTTGCACATTTCCCTTCTAGAGGAAATTGAGCCACTCCCGTAAATGGAAATTATTTGGCTGCACATATTTAATTCTGTGCTCATTTTCGATTAGCTGACAGTGACTGAGGAATGCACAAAGGACAGGCAAGAATATGATCCCAGCACATTCAAGCTCCCCTTTCCTAAAGGAATGGCTAAGACAGCCACTTTCTTCAGCTTCAGTCCTGTTTCATCTTAGCCAGCATAGAATATTCAAAGGTTCGTGCTTTAGTTTGGAGTAGCTTGATGTACCATGTGGTATCTTCTTGCTTGTCCAGTAAACTTATTTGCTGTGGTCATACACAGTACCAGTCTCATTTGCTGCTGCTTTTTTGGGTCAACAGCTTCAACTATTGCAGGGAGTTGGACTAGATGACCCTTCCGGGTCCCTCCCAATTCAATGATTCTGTGAACCAACAAACCTATAGGCATGGAAAGGATTTGAGCAACACAAGCACAGATTCATCCTGTTTAAACATTTAAAATTCATTCGGGAGCAGGGAATATTTGCACTTCTGAGTGCACTTGAAACCTATATTTTCCTACTCAGCTGTACTACAAAATGTACCAGTAGACTGAGGGCTATAAAACGGGTGTATATATAGAATGAAGGAAGTGTGGAGGAAAGTTGCATTGAGACCACCCCAGCCTTCTCTGCAACAGGTGTTGGAATGAAGACATGGGGGGGAAAATCTCTGTGGTTCTGTTAAGACTTGTAAGAGCAAAGTGCTTTGTCAAGCTGCATAACTTCTTTATCTGGGAAATGCCAAAACAAGTGCAGAAGTAAAGTTATCTGCTTTCATGTAGCAATTCAACTGTTAACAGGCTCCAAGGCTGGTGTTTATCCATGAGTGGTTTACATTGATTTTTTTTTCTTTAAGAACACCTATGCTGAAAAATCGTCAGTGTGTTTTCTTTATAGCAAAGTGCATAGGTTTTTTTTTGTTTTTTTAAAAAAATTACTTTAAAAACACACAGAAGCTATGGTCTAGTCAGTTCAATTGGCAGGATCGAGACGGGGTGCAAGTATAAAGCCCAGTTCTAAGCATTTTTACTCCCAAGTAAATATGCACACACATACAGCCCAACATTGCTTTGGGGTGTTGGATCGCCTCTCTCACCCCTGAAATCTCAGTTTGAAATCTGCTTCTTTGGCAGCAGCTTCCCTGCTTTTTCATTGCTTCATCCTTGTGTGTGTTCTGCTCCAAACTTAGAATTTCATGCTCAAGCTAGGTTCACGTTCTTTGCCATTTTCTCTCTTGTTTTACACTAGGGCTAGGAAACGTATGGCCCTCCAGATGTTAGGCAACAATTCCCATCATCCATGACCTCCAGTCATGCTGGCAGAAGTTGATGGTAGCTGGAGTCCAACAACATCAGAATTATAGAACCATATAACTTCAGGAGGATGACAAGATGTAAATGAAACATAGGTGAATCCCTGACATATGGCCATCCAACTTCTGTTTAAAGACCTTCAATGAAGGAGAGATCACAACTTTCCATGACAGTCCACTGTTGAACAGCTCTGACTGTCAGAAAGTTCTTCCTGATATTTAGTTGGAATCTCCTTTCTTGTAACAATGACTCTATTGGTTTGGGTCCTAGCCTCTGGAGCAGGACAAAACAAGCATGCTCCATCTTCCATGTAACAACCCTTGAAGATGGCTATCATATCTCCTTTCCGTCTCCTCTTATTCAGGCCAAACATACCCAACTCCTTCAACTGTTCCTCATAAGGCTTGGTTTCCAGACCCTTGGTCATCTTGGGTGCCTTCCTCTGTACACATTCCAGCTTGTCAATATCCTTCTTAAACTGTGATGCCCAAAAGTGGACACGTATTCCAGGTGGGTTCTGACCAAGACAGAATAGAGTGGTACTATTCCTCCCATTGATCTGAACACTATCCCTCTGGATCACCACAGGTTTCCCAGTTCTGCCATTTAAACCACATTTCTCTTGGTAAATCCCTTCAAAATGAAACAGGTGCGGCCTTACATTAAGTCAGGCCACTGGTCTATCTTGCTCACTGTTGTCTGCAGTGACTGACAGTGGCTTCAGACAGAGGGCATTACCAGCTCTACCTGGAGATGCTTGGGATGGAACCTGGGACCTTCTGCATGCAAAGCAGATGTTCTCCCACTGAGCTATAGCCCTTTCAAAAGTAAGCAGCTTCTGAATATCATTGTTAGATTACTGGGCAGAATAGTGTCTCCTCTGTCTTTGGCACAGGTCTTGCCATGTGGCTGGTGCTAAATACACATTAAGTAGCAGGATTAGTTGATGCCCCCCCCCCCGAAACAGCCACTTACTCCTTCCTTAATGGAATGTGTGAAAGTCCTCAGCAGACTACCAATAACAGAAAGATACATTCAGAAAATATATCTGCTGTGTGGGGTACTTTAAAAGCTTGCCCTTTAATTCTGGAAAGTGCAGTAACTTCTGCAGAAAATACCTCTGGGATCAAGCCACTTTACATTGTGGGTACGATTCCAGAGAAGTGCCAGTCTGTTCAGTTATGCCAGCTAACACTGAGATAGGCTTGTACATGCCACACAAAAGGCATAAATGCTCTCATTTTCCATTGCCTCGTGCCAAATGCAGTTGCGCCAGTACAGCAGTGTAGTAATGCCTTGGTGAATTAGGCCCTTGGGCTCCCCTGTTCAGACTTCTGTATAAATCATAATGTTTTGACATGTCAGCCAAGTGGCTAGGCTAAAACGAATAGCACCGGGCACTGGGTGCAAGGCATGTCATTACATGGTTTTGAAATGGTATTAGCATGACTCTTGTTGCCTGAGCGGGGTTTTCTGTTTTTCTTTTTTCTTTTTCTTTAAACAACCCAGTGAGTTTGTATGAAGATGGCCAGAGATACCATAGTGCCAGAAAGGTGAAGTAGGGTGAAGGAAAAAGATCACAGTTGAAAGGAAATCAGAGGGAAAAGCAGATCTCTCTTTTCATTCGGAAAGCTGGAGAAGGAAACGTTTTCATGGACCCTCAGGCTGCTCTTTTAATTCTGAAGCATTGCATCAGCTTCCTGAAAATCTGAGATCAAACCACCCATCGTGTTATCAATGGATTGAGCTTGGACAACAGCAGCCAGTGCTTTGTTAGGGACAGTGTACATTTCTCAACCTTTAAATCCAGCCAGCTGAGCAATTGATAGACTTCACCTTAGCAGAAGCGATTGCCAATGGCTGTTCTTGATCTACTGTTCTTCACCAGTGATGAAGCAAAAAGGAAGATTTGGAGCCGGGATCTCAGGGTCTATGCTTAGTTTCCAGTTGGATTGGTGTGGAAAGAGGAAACTGCAAATACAGTCCTTCCTGTGCAGGCAGAAAGAACCCTCTTCCCATTCTTCACCTGCTGCATCATCTAGAAACTCACATTGGCTAGATTATCTTGGAAGGCGGGAGGGTTGGCTATCGTGAACTATACTTCAACTTAAGTTGAATGCAGAGAACAGGTTGCTCCATATTTATGGGTAAAGGGACATAGCTTCCTCTTTTAACCCAGGCTGGCTAATTATGACAGATTTGTTTGCAACGAGCAAATGGATAGGCATGCCAAACATCATAATGCATTGTCAGAGTAGCCAAAAAACTGAGCATCTCAGGAAATGAAGGGATCTTTGTAGAGTATTGTGCAGAGTTATATGCTATGGTTAATATGAGAATGCCACTGAAAATGGGTTCTTCTTCCATGATGTGTAGGGTCACTTTTCTCTCATTGTAAAATGATCACATTGTACGTACTGTAGAGCTAGGACAGAGAAAGGCACAGCACGATGTTGTCAGGACAAGGGTGATGTCAGGAGAAAGTAACACAGGTAAACTGTTTTTTGAGGCAGCCCCAAGTTGAGCATAAAGGGTAACTCTATGCTTGGTGCAGCAGGATCTGAGATCTTACCTAAATCAACAAAAGCACCCAGTCCTGTCTCAACTTCATGCTTATGCCTTTAACAGCAGGGAGAATTTGTATAGTTTACAGCTTCTCCCATCAGAACTTAACATTTATGTGGAAAGCTATATCTGTTCAATCTCTCTTTGACACGCAGTTATTAATGACCCTCAGTGTCAAAGCCGAGAATCTATTCTCACACATTTGGATGTCAAAAGATGTTACCAGGCAGACATCAATATAGAAGGATTTGATACAGTTGCCCTCATTATACAAGATGGAGTTATGGGAGGGGCAGGGGAGAAACATTTTGACATACCAGTGACTGACAGTATTATTTTATTTTATTTTCAATGCATGTGTATGTTTTTGCATTCCAGACAAAAAGAGTCAGGCGGAAAAAAAATGAATGTTAAAAATCACAAACTACTAGTTGGCTCATGAAACACAGTCCTCTGTTTGGCCACTCATTACTATATCCTATTGTGTTCAGTGAGGCTTACTTCCAGGAAATGACGTATTGCATTCAAGCCTGAAGGTTGGTTAATGTCACGCATTTATTTTACTATCAAATTACAGGAAATCATATTGAACAGGTAGATGAAACTTTGGTTGTAAAGGGCAATTGTCTATTGTTCATATAAGGGTGAAGTAACATTTAACATGTTACATCTTGAGTAATTAGGTAATTTACGTATCTTTTCCCCCCTTTTAGAAGCCGCACAGTTTCTGACGGTTAAATTCTGGAATGGGGCCAGTGACAGAAATCAGAGAAAGTGAATATAGGGAAGCACACACACCACAGCTGCAATTCTAGAGAGATAGCTTATCCTCTATTCAATCAGTTAGCAGCATCATGTACTTGGTCATTATGTACTTGAAAACCATAATTAACAATAACATGAAACTATTAAGTGGCCACTACTGACATCTGACTAGAGAACAGGGATTGGTGCTTTGTATCCATCCG
This sequence comes from Podarcis tiliguerta, assembly GCF_965153285.1. Classification (NCBI taxonomy): domain Eukaryota; kingdom Metazoa; phylum Chordata; class Lepidosauria; order Squamata; family Lacertidae; genus Podarcis; species Podarcis tiliguerta. The sequence continues at coordinate 39,437,045 of NC_139540.1, read as the reverse complement.
CTTACCCTAGTCCAGGGGAAACTGAAATGATGGGACTTAACATGGCTACAACTAGTTTTTCCTATTGATTTCAATGCAACTTAAGCACAAATGTTTCTGGAGGGAGTCACAGGTTTTTGTTGTGTCAGCACTCAGTAGATAGGATCCAGTAGATAGGATTACGTGGTCAATGGTTAAAGCAAGAAATTCAGTACCATAGACAAAGAAAGCAAGAAAAAGGACTAGGTCATGATCCCAGCAGTGTGTAGAATTAATTATAACACACTGATAAATTTCCTCCTACCTGTTTGAACTCAGATATTTTAATTTTTCCTTCCAAATCTAAACGTTCTTAAAATTTAATCTGAAAAACACAGCAACACTAGCTAGCTAATTGATAGCTAATTAAGCTGTAAAGCATCTATCCAGTTCTATAATAAATAATCAAGTTCCATTATATCATCATTCTGTGTCTGTGGAAACAGCTCTGTGGAAGCAGCAAGTGCTAGAAATAAACAAGAGCCCTGGGATGGGAGGACTACCCCACCTTTGTGTGACTGTAGGAATAGGCCTGCCTCTAAAAATGAAACTGTCCAAGAAAGTCATTTGCAGAAACATTTCCAGCACATTCACCAACCAGTGAGGCTGGAGCAAAGTAATTTGCATCATGGGTATGCAAACTGAACATTACAGGTGCAGTTTCCCCCCTTTACTTCACAGATGCTTAAGGTGTCAACATAGATGTGTTATCAGTGAATGTGTGCACCAGCTATGCATCCTCCTGTCCTATGAAAGGCTCTAGAAGTCCAGCCTTTACCATGAGTCCACTGTGGTTTTCCCAAGGCAGCCTATTGCTCTGTGGAGCCATCAGGCAATCGGATGCTGATCCTTTTATGCACTTTTATTGGATATTGTTATTTTTTCATCAGCATTGCCCTTTATGAACCACCCTGAGCATCCCTTGAGAGACAAATGCAAGTTATACTATGATTTTGGGAACTGCCCAGGCTCAGAGTCGGAACCTTTGGTCAATGGTCAGGGATGGTGGGGTCTTGTAGTCTAGTAACATCTGGACTAGAGAATTATAAAACAACACAGTTAAATTCTGCTAGGCTCTTCCAGACATGTGGGCTTAAGAAATGACAAGAAAATGTACTGTGGAGCAATGAGCTGGTTAGATTGTATTCTAAGCATCATATTGTCTTTTCCTAAGCTTCTTATGTAAGCAGTTGTTCAGGAAGACAGCAAAAATGTTGAAAAGGCTATTTTTCTGCCCTACTGAGTGAAATAGGCATTTCAGGGATTATTATATGGTTAGGAAGAGACACCTACTGGACATATCCATACTCTGCAACCACAACCTTTGTTGTTCTCTAAAGAACATTTGTCCGGAGAAAAAGAGATCAAGTTATGTCACCAAGTGGCCAATAAATGAATTTCACTTAGAAGGAACCTTAAGATTTTTGTCAGCCTCTGGAATAATGGACACACTATGCTGATTTGAGAATGACTTGAAACCTGTAAAAAGCACCTCAGAAAACTCCTAGCTCAATAAAGCAAGAAAATATTATCTGTTAGTTTTGTTAACCAATAAATAGTTTCTTTATATGCAACATCATATGATTTCATGCAATCAATGCCTTCTTTATATAGTCTAAGAATTAAAAATAGTTCTTGTACAGTACAAATATCGCAAACAGGATGTATTTAAATAACAAACAACAAATATTAAATACTTTGCATTTCATAGTCTTCTAAAAATATTTTTTTCACATTATATTACATTATAACATTAACAAATAATCTGCTCTACTCACAGCTATTCCAAGTTCCTTTGTTATATATTGTAATATTGTACAACCTGCCTCCGTTCATTCAATTATTTTTATTTTATTTTTATTTTTGTCCTGAGCATTCTTTTACTCATGCTTTACAAGCCTATTTAGGATTGTGGCATTAAACTCCTATCTTGAATTCCCCATGATATCAAAATAAAGTCCAAACAAACAGACACACACAGGGTGAGATTTTAAGCATATGCTTCTATTGGGCATAATCTGTGATGATGTTATCTTGTGCATTCTCCACTTTAAGTGAAAGAAGCTGGGTAACAGCTCAGCATGGATCCGACCTGCTTAGATCAGGCTAGCATCGGCTTTCCCCTGCAGACACCCAGGACTTAAGGATTGGATCAAGGAGGCAGGTGACCTCATGGAGGGGGTCCAGGGGGGTCCAACAGCTCTCTTTTATGCATGATGACCTTTTGATGTGATTCACACATCATGGGGTCTGTTGAAGGGACTCAAAGCAAGCCAAGGATATATGACAGAGGTAAAGATTTTGGGTAATCAGTTGCTCTTTTAGGAAGTTAGGATGCCTGACTTTGAGAACTGTGTTCTTTTTTACATTCTGTATCATGGGCATAGCTGTCAACGTTTCCCATTTTTTAAGGGAAATTCCCTTATTCTGAATAGGATTCCTTGCAAAAAAAGGGGAAAGTTGACAGCTATGATCATGGGAGTTTTTGAATAGCATATTCAAAGCATGTGAGCAATATCTATGAGGGCACAGTAGTGCTGAAAGGTACATTATTTGAATAGGTCTAACAAAATTACCAGTGTAGATGGACCAGTAAATCTGTGATAATTAATAACATGAAATTACGAGTCAGTTTTAGCCTCAATTTATATTAATTCCCCAAGTGGATGTAATCAGTGTATATTCATGCTGTGTTTGGATTATGTAATATGCATATAATTCATGTAATGTATAAGCAATGGAACCTGAGCAAAGGAGTGAATATGCACTGATTACATTAATTTTTAGATTGAAAGGGAATTACGGTACGTCTCTGCTAGTGCATTACACCCAATCAGTTGTAAAAATGCTAGTTCTAAAATGAAATCAGAGCTTTATTAAAAGATTAATGAACATGGTGAATGTTTTAAAGGCAGATTCTGGGGGGAGGTGGTGGTAGAATTTCAAACTTCAAGATTCCTAGAACTGCTTGCCTCTAGTCCTTCTGATAAATTTAAGGAACTGAGAAGCAAATGGTCACATGGCACTGCCGTGTTGTGGAGAGAATTCAAAGGTGGACAATTTACTGCAGTTCCCTCACTGCGAGAAGTGAGGTTACAGGGAGAGGGCCTTCTCGGTAGCAGCGCCAGCCCTGTGGAATGCCCTCCCATCAGATGTCAAGGAAATAAACAACGATCTGACTTTTAGAAGACATCTGAAGGCAGCCCTGTTTAGAGAAGTTTTTAATGTTTGATTCTATTTTTAATATTCTTTTGGGAGTTGCCCAGATTGGCTGGGGGAAACCCAGCCAGATGGGCAGGGTATAAATAAATTGTTGTTGTTGTTGTTGTTGTTAATCTTGCATACTTGTGTCAAAATTTTGCAGTCATTGGCTATATATCTAACTATACATGCATATAGCCCCATAGTAGATTATCAGTGATAGTGCACCTCATCTGTTTGGATAGTAAAGGATATTGAATCCAGAGACTGTATAGCTCTGTAGTTCAGTTGCAAGCATGGACACTCTTGTATATGATTTATGCTAAGAGGCAGAGGGTAGATACCAGATAAGAAATCTGTTTCATTCTGGAAAGCCACAATATACTGAAAAGGCCTATTGGAGTGACAGTAGTACTTCCTTTGTTATCCATATGTAACACTAGTAGTTGAGGGCAAACATGTGGCCCTACAATTCAACGCACCATTTTATTCATATCATAAGACAATAATCTGTAAGAGAAGTGGAACTGCACTCTAGAGACATCACCTAATGTATTTATTACCTGACTTTCACCAGCAGGTCCCAGGACAAGTTACTTCAATTTAAAATTCAGTATTAAAAGCAGTTAAAAACAGTTTACAGTGGTACCTCGGGTTAAGTACTTAATTCGTTCCGGAGGTCCGTACTTAACCTGAAACTGTTCTTAACCTGAAGCACCACTTTAGTTAATGGGGCCTCCTGCTGCTGCTGTGCTGCTGGAGCGCAATTTCTGTTCTCATCCTGAAGCAAAGTTCTTAACCTGAAGCACTATTTCTGGGTTAGCAGAGTATGTAACCTGAAGCGTATGTAACCTGAAGTACCCCTGTATAGTCACAGGAATAGGGAAGACCCTGAAAACACACATCTCCAGTGGCCACTGGGCCAGGATATTGGAGGTTTCCTCAGCATCAGGAAGAGGGACGGAGTGGAGATCTGACATTGGCTCTCTCCATCCAATGTGGGAGAGGGAAATCTGACATGCTATGGCCTCCAGATGTTCTCCCAGGGACTATACAACTGCAGCTTGAATTTACCATTATTCTTCATGTTAAATTGGAGCTTTGTGTCAGCTTATCCAGCTATGATTAGAGTTGCCAGCTTTTTGTTGTGAACTAGGCCTGCTTGTGTGCTTCTGACATCAGCCTGACATGCAAAAATCTTGCATGTGATTTCTCTCTCTGTGACTTGGCCCTTCAGCATATAAATAATTTGTTCATTGGTATCAGACTGCAACAAAAGGGGCAGGAACAGCGATAGTAGAAACCTACTAATAAGTTGTTTATTGTTGATGATGATGATGTTGATTTTGTTGTTACTACTATTACTGCTATTAAATATAAAGGGTGCATACCATCCCAATGGAGTATTTATGAGTATAGCAACCCTTATCCAAAGCCAACAGTCTGCTGCCTTGGGGATAATATTTCCCCCCCAATTAAAATAAGTAGGCTCTATTTGAATTTCACAAATGGATGAGATTACTCTTTCATGTATAGGATTATCTGGTGAAATTGCTAGCTCTTGATCATTATCTAAATGCTATAAAACCAGCTCTCTCACACACTTTTGTGATTCAAAGCTTCTTGAAAATGCACAAGAACTTTGATGTCACAGGAGGAACAAGCTGAACAATGTGCCTTCAAATATGGGAAATTGCAAAAAAGCGAGCAAAGTTAATCTCAGAGAGAGAACACTGTGATTAGGGGCAGGGAGTGGGGGAAGCTCCCTGTTCCCTCCCTCCCTCCCATCACTGATGCTGCTCCCACATCCCTCCATGTGCTGAATGTCTGCATCAGGAAGCCTTTTCTTCTTGTGTTAGCTCCCTAAGTGATTTAGAATCCTGACCATACAGGGTTTGAAATCATATGAGGAGCATACATTTCACAAGGCACCTCAGCTATAAATTATTTTAAATGAGTGTATATACTTTTCTTGATAGTGCTTAGCTGTCTCTACAACTCTGAGCAATTCAGAGGCATTTGTTTATAGCGTGCTTTACTTTCACAGGCATATTTATTTGCTGTCACACAAACAAGCCAGGATTTCTTCGTAACTTTTAGGAAGTACACACTGCCACCTCGATCGTACCACTAAATATCTGTTTAATAGATATGACAGCTGAAATTTATGTGGAGAGCCTATCAATGAAGACTAAATTGTCTGTAATCTTGCATTTGTATACAATACTTGCAAAATATCGCCTACTTCATACATTTGGTATCCTATACATATTTGATCACAAAGCCTCTTCAGACCAAAATGGTCTAAAATAACCCCGAAGGTTGCAAGTGGTGGCTCAAATGTTTAAATCAAAGTATCAAAACGTACGGAAACTACAAAAGGTGTGAAAGAGTAGACTGTCAGCCAACTTTCAATTCATCAAAGTGACACAAAACACTCAGGAGGAAGCATGAGAATATCAAAATACCAGCATGATCAGGTATGGTCAGGTATGATGAGAGCTGGAGACCAACGACATATGGAAGGCCATAGGTTTCCACATTCTGATTTGTAAGCTTGAAAAGTTCAGGTTCAAAGTGACTAGGTCACGGTTCTGAGTCCGATAATGCCAGAGCCAGGGGCAGGGCAGGACTGTATGAGCTCAGCATTAAACTGCAGCCTACCCCAGATTGGTTGGAGGCAGGATAATTGCTGCTAGCTTCGCTGCTCCTTCCCACCCTTAGTTCATGGCAGACCTAAATATGTGAGCTAGCATGGCAGTCTTTTTGCACTGCTATTATGCTATGGGATATATCTCTGAAAGATAGTTCAACCAGTGAACGATGCCCTTTCAATGCTTTCTACAGGCACTGCGGGTTCTGGCAAGGGTGGAATTTAGGGATGGAGGTGAAATTATAGGTACAAAATTATCCTGTAACCCCTTGTCCTTCCTAGTATCATTTAAAAAACAGCAGCATTATAAAATTCTCTCCTCTTTGGTTTGGCCGAGGGTTGTGCATAACCCAAGTGAGTACAAAACTAGTGTTTAGGACTCCTGGTGGAGTTGCCTAGAGCTACACAGTAGCTTATAGGCTCCAACAACACACAATCCTGGGATTAAAGAAAAGTGCTTGAAATGAATGAAGTAACTTCAGTATTATTGAACTAGTTGCAGCACTCTGATTATTTCATCATGTCATACATTGAGGAGGGAGAGACAGATAGTATAACATCTTTGTAAAAGAATGGATGGATCACCAGCCCACTATTTTTTATCACAGGGCAAAGAGATCATTGAATCATAGTACGGTTGGGAGGGATCACAAGGGCCATTTAGTCCAACCCCCTGCAATGCAGGAATCCTTGTTCCCAATGTGGGGCTGAAGCCCACAGCCCTGAGACCAAGAGTCTCAAGCTCTGCTGGCTGAGATGACTATAGGAAGCTGCATTACATTGGACCAGATCATTGCTCCATTGTGCCCAGTACTGTTTACACTGAAAACGGGGTCTCCAAGTTCTCAGGCAGGGATCTTCTGAGGCCTACAGTCTGAGATGTTTTAACTGGAGATTCTGGGGATTTATAGCTACAGGATCAGAGGTAACATACCTATGAATGCCAGTCACTAGAGAAGAGTATAGCTCCCATATATTTCCAACCTTCTTCGTTTTTAATAATAATATTTTTATTTATTTTTCATGGCAAAGGTAAAGGTAATGGTAAAGGGACCCCTGACCATTAGGTCCAGTCGTGACCGTCTCTGGGGTTGCAGCACTCATCTTGCTTTATTGGCCGAGGGAGCCGGCGTACCGCTTCCGGGTCATGTGGCCAGCATGACTAAGCCGCTTCTGGCGAACCAGAGCAACGCACGGAAATGCCATTTACCTTCCTGCCAGAGTGGTACCTATTTATCTACTTGCACTTTGACGTGCTTTCGAACTGCTAGGTTGGCAGGAGCTGGGCTCCCGAACAACGGGAGCTCACCCCATCTCAGGGATTCGAACCACCGACCTTCCGATAGGCAAGCCCTAGGCTCTGTGGTTTAGACAGAAGATAAATTTTGAGAAAACAGTTATTACAACAATAAACAACAAATAACTTGTTCTGATGAAATTACAGGTTTTATTGTGCCACGTGTTAAAGTTTCATTTGATTACTCTAAGCCTTTCTTTCATTCCCTATGTAACTGGGAAAGCCAAGACAGGAACACTGATAAATACCAATCAGGTTTAAGATTTTCTCCTCCTTCTAGGAAATGAAATAGAACAGCTAGCCTAAGACATTTTGCTGCCTGAAGAAAAGGACAAGATGGTGCATCCTCTTCTCTATCCATGTACAGACTGGCAGCTGAATCTTTCTTCAGCCCTGGTAACAAGACAGGATTCACCACTGATGGCAGCAGGCTAGCTTAGGAGATGCATTGCAAGGCTGTGTTGCACACAGATCTCTGTCCAACAGATGCAAATGACTGTTCCTTCTAACAACCGGGGGCTGACGGCACTGTCCTCCCCACCCCACACCTGTGGTTTAAGATAGTCACTTCATTTTACCTAATGGTAGGGCTGGCCCTGTGAGATAGCCTCATAGTTTCCCCACCCCACAAAAGATGAAGAGAGGAGTGATTCGTAAGCCCCAAATGCTGGTGGTCTTGGCTTAGAATGCTTACTTCTCTAGAACTACTGTTCTCAACATGCCTGTACTATTTTGAGAGAAAGACAGTATGTCCTCTATTTTTTGTCATAAATATACTCCCCTTGCACAAAGGGCAGTGCAGTCAGAAGAAACAAAGCACAGTTCAGAATCCTCAATGTGCTTCAACCTGGGGAAAATGGTTCACTGGGGAAATACATGAATGTCAAGTAACGAAATTCAAGTCAGTCTTTTGGAGTCAAGGAGGCAACAACATATGTTTTTCAATTGACCTTCTTGCCCTTCTCTTGCTTTTGAGAAAGCTTTTTTTCCAGTTGAAGAGTAAGAGATGAGAGGCCCCTACATCAGTTTTTATGTGAATAGAAGATCTTGCTTTTTGTAAGCATAACATTCGGTACTCCTTTTGAATTTGTGTGCAGTTATTTGCATTTGAATATTGTAAATCTCCCAAAGATTATGCATTCCTACCCTTCCCACTGCTGACAGAACAGCAAACATGTGTGCAGTGTTGGGTCTCAAATTTCAGCAACACCCTGTGCAATGCCAAAATTCGGCACCCCCAGCTCTCACGCTCCATTCTAATTAATAGTTGCAGCGCCCCCTGCAGTAACCCCAAGGTGCCACACTCAGTATAACTGAATTGGTTGTGCTTCCCTAAATCTGCCCCTGGTGTGTGTGTGTGTGAGAGAGAGAGAGAGAGAGAGAGAGACAGAGACAGAGACAGAGACAGATAGACAGACACACACACACACACACACAGAGAGAGAGATTGCACATGTGTATGTTGTGGGGGGATCTATTTTTTATACCAAGGTGACTGTTGGAGGTGAAATCATTCCAAAGTAATTGCCCAAAGGAGCAGCGTTCCAATGGCAACATTTGTCCCGCATAAATCTCAAGAGATTGGAGATCACTTTTAAGATTTATTTTAAACAGCAGACAAAAGATGGCCTCTGTGATGAATATGAAGAGCTCGTTGAAAATAAATGATTGCACTTTTATCTAGAGATGAAACCAGGCTTATACACTTTGAGCATTTTCACTCGGCAAACTGCAACTTAGCAATCATGATACACAGCAAAGATCCTTGTCCTCAGCCCTCGCTTTTAAGAAGTGGAACTGATGGAGCACAGGAACCCGAGGCTGCTTTGCTGTCATTACAAAAGTATTTCATGGTGTATGGTGTGTGTCTTACAGGATTTAAATGAAGGCCGCAGGAGAACTTACATCCAAACACAGTCTGAGGTATTGATGTCTCCAAAGTCATTACCATTAGATTTGTGAAGAAGAGCTGCTAAGTTAGTACAGACATTATCTTCTAAAGCAATTCTGGGAAGACTTCACTCTCATCTATAACAGCCAATTGCAAGCATTCACCAGCCTGGAATTAGTCATCTGGCGGTCACATCCTACACATTACAATTTATCATGCTTGCAAGAAGTCTGACATATATGACACTTTGGTTGATGGAGAGGGTGTGTTTAAGACCAAAAGCTTGTGTCCAAAGAATGTGATGCTAATTATCACAGTACAGAATCACAGAATTGTAGAGTTGGAAGGGACCCTGAGGATCATCAATCCAACCCCCTGCAATGCAGAAATATGCAGCTGTCCCCCATGGGGATTGAACCTGCAACCTTAGCATGAGTTCTCAGCACCACGCTCTAACCAGCTGAGCTATCCAGGAAGTGTTGCATCCAGGGCTGCACCAACTCTCAGACTGCAGGGGAAGGCTGACAAAACTGAAGACTAGCCTGTCTGGGTGTGTTAGTTGGCCTCTTCTTGATATGCTGACTTTCTTTGTGCTGGATTTAAATAAAAAAATAGCTGAGATGCTACCTGGTGATCTAATCTAGTCAGAGGTTTGACACCTCAGTGAAAAGTAGAATTAACCATCCATGAGGGTAGTGTGACAGGAGCACCATCAGGACCCTCAATCATTCTCCCCCCAGGGGTTTTTTGGTTTTAGTTGCTCTTTAGAACATTAAGCAGCCCTTGAATACACCTGCAGATTTCTCAGAGTCACTCTGCATCATGGCACCTGTAGTTTGCAGTTGCTGAACGCACAGTAATTGTCATACATGCAAGATCCCATTTGAGGTGGAATCAGTTATCAACATAAACTACAATCTTGATACAGTGGTGCCCCGCAAGACGAATGCCTCGCAAGACGAAAAACTCGCTAGACGAAAGAGTTTTCCGTTTTTTGAGTCGTTCCGCAAGACGAATTTCCCTATGGGCTTGCTTCGCAAGACAAAACGTCTTGCAAGTTCTTCCGAGTTTGTTTCCTTTTTCTTAAAGCCGCTAAGCCGTTAATAGCCGCTAATCCGCTAATGGGCTTGCTTCGCAAGACGAAAAAAACGCAAGACGAAGAGACTCGCGGAACGGATTAATTTCGTCTTGCGAGGCACCACTGTATTAATGATTCACTACCAGGCTCAGCATACCCTCAGTATCATTTCTTGTGACAAAAATGCACAGCCACACTTGGGCGATGATCTCTTTGTGGCAATGAGTGCATGCAGCTCAGTGCATGTGGGAGAAGGGCTGGGGCAGGTGGTGGTATGGGAAGACCTTTGCAATGAAATCATTCCCCATACTGCCAGAGTTTAGAATATATACCCAAAGCTGCATTTATAGCTAACATTATAAAAAGCTCTTTAAGTATATATAGAGATATCATAAAATAGATTATTAGAATTGTATGGGTGTTTTTATTTCAAAAACTATGGTTGGTATCCAAAGATATTCAGATCAGTGGGACTACCCTGAGTAATGCCTTATCACCTCTCGGTTTTGATTTCTGCTTGTCTGAAAGTATTCCAAGTCACCATCTCTTAAAACAATCTCACAGAGAGTGGTGCTCTGGGGACAAAATACCAACTCTGGGGATGGGGTAAGTAGAAGAAATATTCCTGAAATGTTTGCCAATAACCTAGGATTGCAAATAAACTTTTCATACTCATAGTCATTTTCAAATCTATAGAGAAGCTTTCAGTTGCCAAGAGAAGAGTGCAGTTGCCAAACTGCAATCTAATTTGTGTACTACTAGGGGAATGGAATCAGAAAGTGCTTCATGCTTGAAATGAAAAATCAGACGCAGGGTTTTTGTTTTGTTTTGTTTGGAGAACAGGCTCTCTGGTAGCTTCAGTCCACAAGAGGGCATTAGTAATCTAAAGAAAGTGGACAGCAAATCCACAAGTCTCTCACAAAGTTGATTCAATGCTGATAAAACCATGTTTCTTAAAAAAGAAAAATTGAGAGGGGTTATCATTAATACACATAGCCATGTATGATAATGAAGTCTTTAACTTGCACAAGTGTGTCCAGAAACATTTGTCATTCTTGCTAAAACAGCTCTTTGAAAAATAGTGTGAATGAGGTCACTGAACATTTTTTTAAATAAAAAAGAACACTCATCATTATTTATAACACTAAAACAATTATTTCATCCAAGCTCCCAGACTTCCTACAATTTTAGGATTCCACTATAGAATTGCATGTCCAGTGAACTATATGTTCGGTGACCCTTATATGCAATATATTTAACTGGGTAAATGTTGACCAAGGAGTTAGAAATGTTGCATACATGCTCAGACTTGTGAGAAACTAGGAAACTCTTATACACCCTTCCTTTATGCTGCTTAATGATAGGGAAGAAGATCAGCAGAATTGGAATGAGATAGAAATTAACATGACACCCCCTTGCCTTCTTTCTTTAGTGAAGATTGTGTTAGGATGAAAGCATGGCAAATATTGAGATGCCTTTGCATATGCATCTGCCCAAGAGATAGTGGGCATTACGACATGTTGTGTAAACTAATTAAGAACAGATGCCATGTCTACATGTGCCACCAGGTGATGCTGATGGCGGCTCACTGGAAGTTAAATTCCACTAGGAAAAGTGTTGTGTGACTTGACAGAATTGCATGGGCTGATTTAAAAAAAGAGGAAGCCATTATAACAAATTCATGTGTGTGGCTATCTGTTCAAGTGATATAAGTTGTATAATATTTATCCATCCATCTATCCATTGAGCTGCATCAGTCAGAGAGGAGGAACCTCTCAAAGAGATTCAAGATGAAAAAGTACATAAAAATGTACAAATTAGGATGTCAACCAACTGCAGTTTTTAAACAGCCTTCAAAGGTAGTCCTATGTACAATGTATTGCAGTACCCCAAACAGGGTGCTCCAAAGAATAGATGACTGACCCGTTGTATCTGTCCAGGAGGGACTGCTGCTGGTACACAAGCCTCAGCTGGTCAAATGCCACTTTGTGCCATGGGAATTAGTTGGCCTTACAAATATAAGTATCTAACAGCACCCTCAGGTTGCAAACTTCATTAGAAGGGGTGTTATTCCACCCAGAATGAGTTGAATACCGCTCACAGGGCAGACAGGCCAATGGCATCTTTGTCTTCTCTGGACTGAGGTCAACTTTATTGTCCTCCATCTAGCCCATTACTTATTCCTTCCAGGCAATGGTTCAGCAACCCCATAGCCTCATCAGAGTCAGATGAAAGGATAAATAGAGTTGGGTGTCATCACCCTAATGAAAAACACCTCATTCTAAGACCTTGGATTACTCATCCAGTAACTTCCTGTAGATGTTTAACAGCATGTTTGTCTGCTCTCTTGATTTTACCTCTCTCCTGTCACCTTATCCAGACTCTGATGGGTAACTCATTCAAAACCACAAAGAGGTTCCCAGTCAGTATCTGTGGACTTGGGTTTGAATTGGTTTTTATATGTGACATTTGTTTACATGTGTTTTGTTGTCCTCTGTTGTGAATTTGCTTTGAGATGCTTCATAGAAAGCGAGCCATAAATAAACCAGTAATGAGTCAACCAAACATCATGGATAACAAAGGATTGCAAGCAGCAGCTATAATCACATGCTTCCTTGGAAGTGCCCCCTATAGATCTCAATGGATCTTATTCCCAAGTAAGCAAAAATAGTTATGCAGCATGAGAGTAGAGTGTATCACCTAATGCGTAGCCAACAGAACATCTCAAAATATGGTGTGGCATGAACATTTCAGGCATTATGTTGAAGATGAAGCTGTTACTGTCTCCATTTCAATTAGGTATGCACTATTACCCATGTACCTTTTAACTTTCCTCAGAGAAGCAGGCTAAGTTAAATTACTGTTTTTTTTGTGGCACAAGATGTTCTCACAAATTAAAAAAGATAGATGGCTCTGGCAGTACTTTTGTACTTGGACAGAATGAGCATCTATGCTGATGTTTAAGTAAATAGGCAGGCCAGCCTTGGCGCTTGTCTTGCTCTTCCAGGGCTATAATCTATCCTGTACATCTGATAGTTGCCCAGACAAAGAGGCTTGGCAAGCATTATATGGCCTGTCAGCTCCGTGTTGAGGAGGTTTATAAAATGAGCAGATGGACTGAATTCACTTTCATTATGGCAGAATAATATATATCGCCTGAAGATGTATGTCTGAGAATGAATCTCCTCACCAAATTTATCTTTGTTGAGTCTCCACAGATTCCAATTTAATTTGAGTCTAGTCAAAATTATTCATTAAGAGTTGCCTTTGGATTCCTAGGTTTAAATGTACTGTAACATTCCTCACTTAACAAATAGTGACATGGAGTTAATGAGTATCAGTGGGTCGAAACAGGCCGTCTGCAGCCCATAACAACAGTTGTGGAGGCATCATCACAACTTCCCTGAGGCCTGACTATTGTGGGGGCATCAGCAGTGATTTTTATTTATTTCTCACCTTGCCCACTTTTCATGTCTACTGATACTGAGAGGGAACACCATAAAACTCAAGTATTTGATATCCCGTTATCTGAAGGAAAAGACAGAATGAACACTAAAAGCATGTGTATTTAAAAAGACATTTATTTAGAAATATAAGCTGGCTTGCTTAAGCCCTGCAGTTCTCTTTATTGCTTTCATGTGTGGTTTTGAGAAAACCTCAGTGGCTTCAGACATCCCTAGAAGAAAACAACACAGGGACAATGAGGGGAATGGCTATCATCCACTTCCCCTGGCTTTTGCCTGTAAACTTCATTTGCCTTGACCACATTCAAAACCTCTCACTTGCATACACAAAAATACACCAGCTGACACATTCGCTCATCATTCACCCACCATTCATTCAAACCCTTGCATTCATTCATATAAACATATGCCAGCCGTCATTTAGCAGACAAATTCACTCATCGTTCACTCTCTATTCATTCACAACTTCCTTTTCACACACACAAACAAACATAGGCCAGCCAACATCCCTGAAGAACGCCAACAGACACATTCACTCATCTTTCACTCTCCATTCATTCACATTCAGTGCCCTGGCTTCAACCTACAAATATCCACTGGCTTCTGTCAACGAGCTTCCAAAGGTGAACTTAAACCAACATACATCTGCAAATATCTGCTCCAGTCTTACAACATCCATTGGCCTCTGAATGCAAACACCACCAATTTCTGCCCACCAGCACCTGCCAGCTTCTGTTAGGTCCATTACTAGACATCAGCCAGCTTCTGACCATGGATATCAGAGACCTTCAAGCTGTGATTCCACTCAGCGAGCGAACTTGCCTTATTATTGATCAATAGCATCATGAAGCCAGAAGAGCGCCTCCTTCCTTTCACCAATTCACCTCCTCCACCTGGACAAAGACCAGGCAATGTGACATGTCTCAGCTGTTTCCTGCAGTGTTCTGTTGGGGAAGAGGATCTCATTCCACTTACTTTTCCCTTGGCCCACTCTTATGTCCACTCAACTGCCATGTGCTTCTGTGACTTCATAGAGAGTCCACAGCTAATTACAATACTTGGGAAGGCATCATCACAATATCTTCAGGCCTCACAATTCTAGGTGAACCTCAGCAGCAATTTATTTGTGTGCTTGTCTAATATTTAAAAGGTTTATAGCCCACCACTCAGATAGTTGAGAGAAGCACACCGTAAAATGTGGATGTGGGCACCTTGTTCAGCACAATGAATGCATTCCCTTGTGGAAACCTTACAGGCTTTGCATGCCAGTGGTGGCTGGGCCAGAGATTTCTGTGCCCTGCCCATCTGTACCTCCAGTTAAGCAAGAAGCATAATCACAGCAAGTAAATTTTCCAAGCAAAAGCACTTGAGGGTGTGGAGGAGAGCAGGTGGTGGAGGAGGATATAGCCTTGGCAGAGTCTCGGGAGCCAGATGGAGGACTTGTGGACAGGAGGCTTCCTACCCCATCATAAAATTAAAGATTTAAAACCAGAAAGTGGACATGAAGGGTAGTAGCCAACATTTCATAGAATCATAGAATCATAGAGTTGGAAGAGACCACAAGGGCCATCGAGTCCAACCCCCTGCCAAGCAGGAAACACCATCAGAGCACTCCTGACATATGGTTGTCAAGCCTCTGCTTAAAGACCTCCAAAGAAGGAGACTCCACCACACTCCTTGGCAGCAAATTCCACTCTCGAACAGCTCTTACTGTCAGGAAGTTCTTCCTAATGTTTAGGTGGAATCTTCTTTCTTGTAGTTTGGATCCATTGCTCCGTGTCCGCTTCTCTGGAGCAGCAGAAAACAACCTTTCTCCCTCCTCTATGTGACATCCTTTTATATATTTGAACATGGCTATCATATCACCCCTTAACCTCCTCTTCTCCAGGCTAAACATGCCCAGCTCCCTTAGCCGTTCCTCATAAGGCATCGCTTCCAGGCCTTTGACCATTTTGGTTGCCCTCCTCTGGACACGTTCCAGTTTGTCAGTGTCCTTCTTGAACTGTGGTGCCCAGAACTGGACACAGTACTCCAGGTGAGGTCTGACCAGAGCAGAATACAGTGGCACTATTACTTCCCTTGATCTAGATGCTATACTCCTATTGATGCAGCCCAGAATTGCATTGGCTTTTTTAGCTGCCGCATCACACTGTTGGCTCATGTCAAGTTTGTGGTCAACCAAGACTCCTAGATCCT
The DNA here is from genome assembly GCF_965153285.1 of Podarcis tiliguerta. Classification (NCBI taxonomy): domain Eukaryota; kingdom Metazoa; phylum Chordata; class Lepidosauria; order Squamata; family Lacertidae; genus Podarcis; species Podarcis tiliguerta. The sequence goes on along the minus strand of NC_139540.1, from coordinate 39,421,247 downwards.
TTTCACATGTACTGCTCTCAAGCCAGGTGTCACCCATCTTGTATTTGTGCCTCTCATTTTTTTTGCCCAAGTGCAATACTTTACATTTCTCCCTGTTAAGGTCATTTTGAAGTGTGATCCTGTCCTCTGGGGTGTTAGCCACCCCTCCCAGTTTGGTGTCATCTGCAAATTTGATCAGGATGCCCTTGAGTCCATCATCCAAGTCGTTGATAAAGATGTTGAATAAGACCGGGCCCAAGACAGAACCCTGTGGCACCCCACTAGTCACTCTTCTCCAGGATGAAGAGGAACCATTGATGAGCACCCTTTGGGTCCGGTCAGTCAGCCATATTTGACATATTCAGAGCAGACATATTGGATCAATAGACTTTGGAGTTAGTTTAAAGCAGGGGTGGGGAACCTGTGTCCCTCCAGATGTTGTTGGACTAGAGCATGTTGCATCATCCCTGTTGGAGCATGTTGCATCATCCCTGATCACTGACCATGCCAGCTGAGGTGACATGAATTGGAATTCAACAGCCTATGGAGAGCCATATGCCCCTTCTCTGGATTAAAGAGTGGCAGTTTAAAGCACAGCATTGTCTCGTTTGTGGGCCCAAAACCACTTTGAACTTTTTTTCAGTCATTGCATATGAAACATTGTCTTATTTAGCTGGTGTATTAAATTTGTACCCTGCTTTCTCACCAAATAATGCCCTAGGCAGATTACAGAAAGAAAATACAAAGTAATACACACACCCATACATACATACATACACAGTATACACAGTGCTTTTTTCTAAAAAAATGTTTAGGGGTACTCTCATTTTTCTACTCATATTGAAATACTGCCTCTCAATGAGGCCAAACTTAGATTCACAAAATGTTTAGGGGTATGCGTACCCCCAGAAAAAAACTCTCTCCTCTCTCTCTCTCTCTCTGTATTACATAACACACACATGCATATATATATATATGTATATATGTATGTGTTAAAAAGGCAAATAAAAAATAAAACAGAATAAAAAGAACCATGATAAAAAGAACCAATTAAACCAATCACATCATATTTACCATGGCTATATTAAGTCAGGTAATGGGCCAAGGCCCTAACTGAATCATTGACTGCTGGTGGAAGCACATCAGAGATGGGGCTAGTTGTCCCTCCCTTTAGCAAGGATTTAAAGAAGATCATCTTTTGAGTTTCTGCCAAATGCCCTTGAGACACTGCAGACAGAAAGAAGAGCCTCTCTCTTAAAATCATGGTATTTTAATGCCAGGTCATGTAGGCTTGGTAGGTCATCATTTTGGTAGGTCATCATTTTGAATTGCAGCCAGAAACAAATTAATTCCAATATGGGTGTGAAAATTTGTATACTGAGCTGAAAAATAGATTCTATGAATTATTTTGTGTTCTAAATCAAACAGAACCAACCTAATATTGTCATTCCAGTAGAACATTCTTGGGTTTTGGTGTCACAAAATTTGAAGTAGTGTGAACTTTGAAGCATCATTACACCCTAATGTAGGGTTGCCACATTTCAAAAATTGAAATATGAGTGTTTTTTGGCAAAGTTGTTGAGCTTTTCCTTTGGAGGGGGGGAGCTTTTTTTTTTTTTTTTTTTGGCAAAATCTCACCAAAATTTAGACTTCTGACATATTTCCCCAGACATTTCAGTGATTTCTGCCCAGAAACTGTTTCTGACTGTTTTATTCCAGCTATGTCCAGGAAATTCCAGACGTATAGCAGCCCTACTCTAATCCATGTATTTGACTGGGGGATGCAGATGAGGTTTGTTCACTGAAATATGTCCACTGAGCAAAGTTCTTCTCAGAATCTCCAACCAATTTACAACACAGGTGAACATGAAGTTTGCCCTGTCTAGATATGAAGCTACCTGTCACTACCATTTCTATTTTAGGCAGTTGCGGCTCCTTATCTAGACAGGGTGCCCACTGTATCTGCCATTACTTACGGCTATGTTCCAGTGCTTGTCATGTCTCGAGATAGATGCTATAATCAGTTAGACCTATTAGTAAGGCTAGTAATTGGACAGGACCTATCACTCCGGGAGTATAAAAAGCCCCTGGAGATTTATATGGCTTTTAACAAAGCTGCTTTAAGTGGGGCTGTCTTTGTTAGAAAGACAGTGGCAGACAGAGTGCAGCAGTCTGGTGTGTAGCAAGCCTTCAGCACTGTGTGGGAGAAGACCAGGAAAGAGTCATTTAAAATTCCAGCGAAAGGAGATTTGACATGCTAATATTTCTCCACAGTGGCAGAACATTTCTTCAGAAGCACATTCTTAGAGGTCTTCCCACTGTCCATTGCTTTGATACTCTACTTTTGAAACAGAATGGGTGTTCTTAACCCCCCACATATGTTCTTGAGACCTGCTGAATCAAGCCAAAGACCTAACTAATTCAGCATTCTATTCTCACAGCTGCCAACTAGATGCCTATGGGGATCCCTCAAGCAGGATCTGAGTGCAATGGCACTCTCTCTGCTTGTTATTCCTAGCAATTTATATTCAGAGTCAATAGTGGAGTAGAACATAGTCATTGTGGCTAGTAGCCACTGATTGCCTTTTCGCCTATGAATTTGTCTTATCCTCTTTTGAGGCTATCCATGTTACTGGTCATCCCTCCATATTGTAGCAAATTCCACAGTTTAATAATAATAATAATAATAATAATAATAATAATAATAATATATTCAACTTATACACTGCCCTATACCCGGAGGTATAAAACCACAACATATAAAATCAAACCAAAAGCAGTAACCCAATAACCCCCCCCCAAAGCCATATTCTAAAAGGGTATTGGATGTTGTTGTGCCAATAATGGGTTGTGTCTGTCCTCAATCTGCTAATATTCAGCTTCATTTGATGGTCCCAAGTTCTAGTACGATGAGGGTGGAGGAAAAACTCCCTATCTGACTGAACCTCTTTAGTTTAATTCTTTATCGGCCATAGGGAACATCATATCCTTTAACGGAGAATCGGAAGCAGATTAGCCCTCATCGCTAGACTGAAGGAAAGTGCTGACTGTATCTTATTTTGATGAATTGGTCCTTCGGAGAAAGTTACTTTTGCAGAAAAAGTATTTATAAGTTGTGGAGAGTTGAATGGATCAGTTAAAGTAAAAAAGGCCTTAATCAAAAAGAGAGAGAAAAGGAGACTGGGGAGAGGTGGTCAATCTTGAGCAACTCTTGGCTGCTAGAAACTGTAACAAGCTGTCCAGAAAACGGATCTATGTATTTTGATTCATGGTTTCTGAAGATTTTTCAGCCAGCTGTCTGGAAATATAATCAATATGCAATAATGAGCTCACCACTGGGACGTTAGCCTGACAAGATTACCTCTTTGCTGAGTTAGCATCTTCTTGCATTTTGCCTGTTACCACACCCAGGGAAAGAGAGATAAAGACTGGACTCCTGTAAGGGTTGGACGGCCACTCCTGGGGACAGCATTAAGGGGGAGACTCTACCTTTTGGGGGGTTCATTTCAGGGTGGCACTGGTCCTGCCTGCTCATGGAGCAGGGGTTGTGGTGGAACAGTGATTTCTGTGGCTAGAGGGGGGATGTGTTATCCTAAGAGGCTGGTAGTTGAAGAGAAACAGGGAGCAGCCATTGGAATTGTAAGGGGCAGGTGGTGATACAGAGGTGGAAAGACAGTTGTATTATCATGGGAGAGAGGAGAGCTACAGAGTGTTGGTTGCCCCCAAACTGCCACCCACCCACCCACCCACCCAAGCTCAAATAATCTGGATAGCCATGGTGACGGGCTCCCTGTGTTGAAAATACAGTGGTACCTTGGGTTAAGTACTTAATTCGTTCCGGAGGTCCGTTCTGAACCTGAAACTGTTCTTAACCTGAAGCACCACTTTAGCTAATGGGGCCTCCTGCTGCTGCCACGCCGCCAGAGCACAATTTCTGTTCTCATCCTGAAGCAAAGTTCTTAACCTGAAGCACTATTTCTGGGTTAGCGGAGTCTGTAACCTGAAGCGTATGTGAATGGTGAACCTGAATGAAAAACAACAAAAATTCAGGACTTGATCCTGGATGAGTGTGCTAGCCTGGCTTTCATTACAGATACCTGGCTGGATGGAGCTTTGTATGTGTTTCTTGGCTCTGCCTGCCTGGTGCAGCAGCAGGTGAGATGTGGGCAGTGGTGTAGCGAGGGTTGTCAGCACCCGGGGCAAGGCAAGTAATTTGCGCCCCCTAACCCGGGGCAAGCCAAGTAATTTGCGCCCCCCCCACTGCACTGTCCCTCCCCCAGATAGTCCCTCGCTCTCTCTCCGCACCGCACGCCTGGCACCCTCCCCTCCACAGTGGGCGGCGACCTGGTGGCTCGGATTGGATTCGCACAGCCAGCACTGCAGTGAGAGAGAGTGAGTGAGCCAGGTAGGGGCAGAGAGCTGCGAGTGCGAGCGCGCCCCCCCAGATGTTGCGCCCAGTGCAGCCGGGCCACCCTGCGCTCCCCACGCTACGCCACTGGATGTGGGGGCAGAAGGCAGAGTTGCAATGATCTTCCGTGATTCTATCCCCTTCACCAGGTGTCCCCTCCACAGTCTGCCAGTTTTGATTATGCAGTGGTGTGCCTTGGAGTTTCAAATTTTGGCAGTGCCCTGTGTGATACCAAAATGTGGTGCCAAGCGCATTCAGGGATTGGACTAGATGACCAGTATGGTCCCTTCCAACTCTACAATTCTACAATTGCATTAGTAAGAGACTGGTGGTGTTGTAGGGATAAAAACGATTGCAGATAAAATCATATCACTATACTTTTCCTCATAGCATGTGGAAGCAAAAACAAATGTTGACTAGTGAATGAACAAGAAGGATGGAATTCTGCCAAGGTACAAATAATGAAGGCTGTCACTTCAGAACACAAAATTACAGGTTTTATGGATTATAGGTTTATTCATGAAGCAGAATCTGATTTATGATATGTATGTCATGACCCACCTTGAAAAGACAAGATGATAGTGTTGAAAATGATATTGTCACTTTAGTAGCCTTTTTTCTTTTATTGTTATTTATGCTTAAACACCCAGCATCAGATTTAGAAGTGGATCCAAATGCAGAGATTCCACTCAACAATATTTGTTTCTTTAAATAGAAAGAATGAGGGAGCTTCCCTTCCACTCAAGCTAATACTAATAATTTTTTGTTCCACTAACAGGAAATATGTACAGTGGTACCTCGGGTGACATACGCTTCAGGTTACATACGCTTCAGGTTACAGACTCTGCTAACCCAGAAATAGTGCTTCAGGTTAAGAACTTTGCTTCAGGATGAGAACAGAAATCGTGCTACAGCGGCGCGGCGGCAGCAGGAGGCCCCATTAGTGGTACTTCAGGTTAAGAACAGTTTCAGGTTAAGAACGGACCTCTGGAATGAATTAAGTACTTAACCCGAGGTACCACTGTACATGTAAGCCAGTATGGCTAGGCAATGACTTAAAGTTGCTAAATGATATCTACATGCAAATAAAACTTTGTTTATCAGGCTGTCAGCATGTCTGAGGTGTGAAAAATCCTTTTTCTACCTTGTACATATATTTAAAATAAATGAGAAACAGAAGAATGCTTTACAGTATTCCCTTAACATGAGGACACAGAAAGAAAATGAAAATATAATCAAGAAATGTGTGTCTTTATGAGAGAAAAAACAGAATAACGCTTTATTATTCATGTCTTTTTCTTGAGAAATTCTTGAGAAATCCCTTCTGCTAACACAGAATAGTTTTGACTTTGGAATTGAGGGCCTTCAGTCATTTGTGGAAAATACCGGTAGCCACAGTTTTTATTCTTTTCTTTTCTTTTCTTTTCATTCTGAGCACACGCCCAGCCCTTTTGTTTTCTAAATGACCAAGCACCATGGAAAAGTGGAAAAGTGAAAGCTGTATGGGAAGATGAAGGGTGGCTACATAGGTTCTCCAGAAATGTGGAATTGGGTGACATGACCCTTTGGCATTTAGTTGAGACCTTAGGCAGGAATGCTGCCACATTTCCCACTAAAACACACACACACACACAAACTTCCTTTGCAATGCTAATTAATAAATAAGATAGCAACTGGCCTAATTACACCAGCCTCCTACAAAGCCTTAGCAAAGACAAAAGAGGTATTTAACCAGTGTTGAAAGGTAATCAATGTTTGCATCAGGCATATCTCAATGGAGAGGGCATTCCAAAGATGAATAGGGAATACCCCAGCATATCTTTTTCTCTGAGCAGGTGACCTGTGATTGGAAAACTTTACATGTGCACGTCTACATTGCAGATGATGTGGACACAATTCTGCATTCTGTCCTCCCTTGTGTTTGCTTCTGCTATGGGTCCAGCTTTGTATCATACTGAAATGCTAGCATTACTTATTTCACAGCCCATGACATAAGATTATGCCCTTGTTTTTATCTCATATTGTTGGAGTTCACCGCTGGTAAATCTTATGAATCATCGGACACAAATCATCGTCAATCTGCTCCATTCCTAGAAATAATTGTACAGGCATGACTTCCCAGCTGCACAGGGTTAAACCACTTTGTTGTGTTCATTGTGGAGCAAAAGGCTTGTCTCAAATTCAATAAAAACAAGACAGAACAGGGGAAATGTGCTGATAGTGCAGACCTCTGCCAGTCATGGAGACATGATTCACCACAGCATCAGCCTCACAGTGCTGTGTATTTTAATAGCAGACAGATCATCCTTATGCTGAAAAACATATTAGGTGATATCCACTCTGGTCCCCTATGATGACAGAAGGCAACAATCAGCAGAGCAGGAAGGGATTCTTTTGTGATTCCTCCTCCTCCTTGCAGTCCTCTGTGCCTCTTCAAATCTGCCCCACAGTGTCCCCTGACCTTCTGGAGTAGACTTGGGGTCTGTGTTGAGTATTGCCCCCCTCCCTAACCCATATCCAGATGTCTTCCATCAGTGCAGGGGCACCACTATGTATAACTATACAGTATAAGAGGATTGCAATGAAAGGCCATAGACAAACAATTAGAACAGAATCGTTTCATGTGACAGAGACAATAAGGCCTGCAATAGAAAGAAATCACTTTATTATAGAGTGCAATTATGTTAATGAAACACATTCCTAATATAAATCTCAGATAATTTCTGTTTACATGTGGTGATGAAATGCTTGCAAAATCCAATTTTTGTCATTTTGTTTATGATTACCGAAGGTGGCACATAGCAGAGTGCATGAAGTACATGAGGTAAGTCAAGTGGCAAAGACCACCAGGGAACAACACCCCACTGTCTAGAAGTCTGACAAATCAATATATTACTGGGAGAACGTGCCGTGCTCTTAGGATAATGCAATAATCCTGCTGAATGCATCAGAATTAATCTCTGCTAAATGATACAATGAGCTGTGAAATTACAATATGTAAATTTACAAAATTATGCTTACTTTTTAATACTTGACTGGCCACACAAGCAGACAGTGTCTAAGATACTGTGTTGATTAAGACCTCACAGGTGTAAGTAAAGTTGTGAGGGGTAGAATTCCATAACAACACCCCCAATTGTACGTAGAAGACTGCATTACTTTTGGCTGCCAGATATCTGGAAAAAAGGATGCCAGCGCATGAGAGCTCTGGGTCTTGGTGTTGCATTTCAGCAGCAACTGGAGATGCAGCATCTTTTCTCTGTCTCCCCTCCCACATTATTTAACATAGAAAAAGGCAAGACGGTGCCCTCCAGATATCGTGGACTCCCAGTGAATCAAAGCAAATGTTGGCTGCTGTTCCTTTGCCTTGCTCCCGCCACTGCTCACTCACTCACAGAGAAGAAGGCAAGCAAGCAGCAACAGCAAGGAGGAGGGAGAGCAGCAGGGCCTGGGCCCTTAAACCTTTTTCAGCCCAAGGGCCACATTTCCGCCTGGGACACCTCCCAGGGGCCGCATGCCTGTGCTAGGTGAGGCCAAGAGGAGCAATGGACACAAATGTTACATTTGCACATTCGACTGGCTTCTACATCCACTCTCACATGCTCAAGAGGGGTCCAGGGTGGCATATAAAGTCAATAAATAAATAAAATAAAAAATAAAATAAAAGGCATGATTAGAATTTAAGGAGAGGGAGGGCACATTTCAATCAGGCAAAAACACTCAAGGAGTGTGGTGGCGGCCTGGGAAGAGTTCCAAGGATCAGACAGAGAGGCCTGGAGCTGCTGCAATTCATCCTACTACACTGTTGCAAATCATGGTGTATCAGCCCCATTGCCTTGGCAACCGGGATGCATTTCCTCCCTTCCCCATTCTCTCAAGATGCGTTTTCCTCCCTCTCCATTCTGGCAGAGGCCAACCATTTGCTTTGTTCGCTCTTAATGCCTTTGCCATGTAACCATATTTGATTAGCTGTGTGATACTACGGCGTCATCCTGACATGATCCCTGATGGGGTGGGATCATACAGTGAAATGAAAAGAAGTCCTACAAAGTACTGGCCAGAGTGACAGAAGAGGTGCATACAATAGGAAAGTATTGAAAGGCAGGGATTTGGGAGGAAGCTTTGTATACCCCTTAAAGCCACCTTTCAGCTCTTCCAATTTAAATCAGATAATTTTGGCAAAGTTCTATAGGCCTTCCTTCCATTATTGTCCTTAGAACCATTTTTTTTCCGGGGGGGGGGCGCAGAAGTACCCATACCCCTGAACATTTTGTGAATCTTTGTACTTTTGTCCATTTACAGTGGTACCTCGGTTTAAGAACAGTCCGGTTTAAGAATGATTTGGTTTACAAACTCTGCAAAACCGGAAATAGTGTCTTGGTTTGAGAACTTTACCTCAGTCTAAGAACGGTGGAAGGACACTGGCAGCGGGAGGCCTCATTAGGGAAAGTGTGCCTCAGTTTAAGAACAGTTTTGGTTTAAGAACGGACTTCCAGAATGGATTAAGTTCATAAACCGAGGTACCACTGTACACTGGTACCTCGGGTTACAAACGCTTTGGATTACAAACACTTTGGGTTACAGACTCCACTAACCTGGAAGTAGTACCTTGGGTTAAGAACTTTACTTCAGGATGAGAACGGAAATCGCATGGCAGCAGTGCAGCGGCAGTGGGAGGCCCCATTAGCTAAAGTGGTACCTCAGGTTAAGAACAGTTTCAGGTTAAGAACGGACCTCCGGAATGAATTAAGTACATAACCAGAGGTCCCACTGTACTGTGTTTATTTTTCCTGATTTGAACTATAAAATCGTGATTTTCTTGTGTCAAAATGAGAGTACCCCTAAACATTTTTTTTACAATGAAGTGATGGAAGCTTCCAGCAAGATCTTGCAAGATCTCACAGTATTTCAGTGAGATCTCATGGGATTTCTGTGAGATGCTGTGAGCTCTCAATGGAAGCAGGCACTGCTGCTGCCGCCACTTCTCCAGTGGCAGCAAAGGTTGTGGGGTGTTCATGGGTGCACCTCCAATTGGATTTCTGCCTCCCAAAGCAACTGCTGCACCCAGTGTCATGGGTGGGCTAGCCCTGACCATATCTGCTTGAGTGCAGAGAGTATACTGCTTTTCTCCTAACAGGTGCTAGGAGAGAGGAATGGAGAATATTAAAAGCACAAAAAAGGGGTGGGGGATAAAAAAAGCTGTTCATTTTTGCTGGGGTATTGCTATGGAAGAATAAAGTGCTTGCATTTACTGTAAAAAGCCACTTCAGAGCTCCTACGCTTGAGTGGCTCAGCTATAAAGGATTTTAAAATAAAACACAATCATTTAAAAACGTTTCAAAATGGTCCGGAGATGAGTGTGGGAGTGGGCAGAGATTGTCACTCATCACTAATGATATTATCCAATGCCGTTGCCTGTATTGTGATATTCTACATTGCGGTCATTACCGATGCACTATCTTGGGAACTCTGGGTTGCACGCTATGGCACTGTTGGAAATTGACAGAATGATCAGACTAAATGCCAGCCTTTGTTTTATATCTTATTTATTTTTACTTACCTTCTGAAATTCTAGGGATTTCTCTCATATGTTTGGCATTTATGATTTGTAGCCTTGTCATTCGCAAAATTAAACACACACACACACATACTTTTTAAATAAAAAATAAAAAAAATACCAGTACAGTGGCTGCAGGGTGAGAATATAACTTATCCAAAAACTCTGAATTCAATCCAGACAAACTTTGCTTAATTTGAAACCCCACGGATATCAGTGGATGAAACACCAAAATGTGTTTGTTTTTCTTGTTGAAATCAATAGGTCTAAAAAGTGCTTGACTTTGGCTGGACTGTGCTTACAAGTAATAACATTGCATTTACAATTTTAAAAGAAACTGATCTTGTGGAAACACTGCATCTTTTAAACAGGCAAAGTGGCTAAACAGGATTAGATGCGAATCTGCCAGAGTTCCTGTCAATCTTCACAAGTCTCCTGTTTCCAAGCAAGACACACAGAAGCTTTATTATGCTCTGTTCAGAACGTTGACAGTCTGCTTGGTTGACAGCGCAGACCCCATGCATCTACTCTGATCAATGAGGTATGATCACAGTCTACATACAACAGAAATGCTATAATGGCTATGTGGTGTTTTCTTCCTGATTTGAAGGATGTGCTGTTACAATGTTTTTACAGAATAAATAACATTTGTTTCACAAATGTTGTTCTGTGAAAGCAGAACAAAGCGAGAGATGTTTTTCTTTACTCAACCCCATGTTGAAAATAGAAAGCAATGGGAGGAATGGACTTTAACCTCAGCTGCAATCATTAGAAGAACAACAAACGTTTGGTGTTTTTTTTCTGGGAAAGGCACTGCAGACCAGGAGACTCTGACCCATGTCTTCGTCACTGCCATGTTGTACCATGTACTCAGAAATCAAGGGCAGTAGTTTTGCCTGGGAGAGAATAAGCTGGGCATGCCAACACCTCAGATGTTTATAGTACTTTGGAAGATAAAGAATTGCCGTTTGTTTTGCTGACGTTAAGGCGGTGATCCAAAACCGATCTCTTTAAGAGGCCTAGGAGCCAAAGCATAACTCTTAGAAATGATTCACTTGAATGTTTGTTAGAATGTTTAAAGACATTTGCTTTGGCTGAGAGTTCCTCTGGTATTTCATTCTGGGGAATGACCCAAATATCTTCCGGAACAACTGCAGATTATTGTCTGTTTGTTATTGTACAATAACATACTTCTTTGCCAGGAAGGAAGGAATCATATCAGATGGTGGTCAACCTGTTCTGTCTTGCGTTGCTCTTCTCTGAAAGAATAGGTCTGCAGACCGTGGGTTCTCATTGGTCCAGCACGGTCACTAGAGGGAACCCAGGTAAACCACAAAATGGTGGCACCCCCCTCTCCAACTGAGATGAAAAGAAGGAGTGAAAAATCAGCATCAAAATTAAAGCAGGGAGTGAAAATCAGCATTGGAATTAAAGGGGGAAATGAAGATCAGCATTAGAAAGAGAGGAGGCGGTGGTGGAGGAGGCGGTGATGGGGCCCCAGACTTGCTGCCTGGGGTGGCTGCCTCACCTGCTTCATAGGTGGGGCAGCCCTGCTTCAATGGCACAGAATGCCTTTCTGGGATGCAAGCTGCAACTCTTTCTAGATAAAGAAGCAAGGCTACTGTTATGCATGCTCTGGTTCTCTACTGCAATGCACTGTATGTAGGGTTGCCTTGGAAGACTATTAAGAGCCTGCTGTTCAAAACAAAGCCTACCAGATGTGGCTGGTTTGTGAATATGTCCCACTAGGGCCTAAAGAACTTCATGGGCCTCCAGAGGAGGGCATATATTAATTTATGTGTTTAACTTAAGAGGCATATGTTCTGATGGTTACCATATCCATAATGTGAACTGATGGTGGTTTTTTTGTTACTATTAAGAGTACAGTGGTATCCCAGGTTAAGAACTTAATTTGTTCCGGAGGTCCATTCTTAACCTGAAACTGTTCTTAACCTGAGGTACCACTTTAGCTAATGGGGCCTCCCACTGCCACCACCGCCCGATTTCTGTTCTTATCCTGTAAGCTAAAGCGTCTGTAAGCTGAAGCGTCTGTAACACAAGGTACCACTGTATACATGCATATATATATATATACAGTGATACCTCAGGTTACATACGCTTCAGGTTACATACGCTTCAGGTTACAGACTCCACTAACCCAAAAATATTACCTCGGGTTAAGAACTTTGCTTCAGGATGAGAACAGAAATCGTTCTCGGGCGGCGCGGTGGCAGCGGGAGGCCCCATTAGCTAAAGTGGTTCTTCAGGTTAAGAACAGTTTCAGGTTAAGAACGGACCTCCGGAATGAATTAAGTACTTAACCTGAGGTACTATATATATATATATATATATATATGTCTTTGCCCTTCCTCTTCATTAAATTTGCAAATAAAAATATTAATAATAACAGAGAACATCAATGGCTTCCAGTCCATTTTTAAGCATAATTCAGCGTGATAGCACTTACTTTTACAGCCTTATAGACTTTTTTGCTTTCTTGAAGGCCTGTTAAACAATTATTGCTGTTTTATTGCTTTATGATTGACTGTATACTGTCTGGAATTTTTTTAATTTTTGAAGGCTGTGATATAAACGGCAGGAAAACAAATTTGCATGGTATGTATTATAAGCAATGTATCTGGAGCCACTTTTGTAATGTAAGTGAATGCATGGAACAATATCTAGCAGAATGGAGAGGTTGCTGATAATTAGTGAGAAAGTATAGTGTATTGAAGTTATAAATGTCCTTTGCCACTTCAGTCAGCTCACGAACTGCTTCTTAGTTCTATATCAGCTGTCATGGTGGGCTTCAGCAGTCAGCAGACCCTGCACCTGGCAGGCACTCCTGATAGGCTCACCATGGGCTGGTAGCCAATGTATGCAGGCCTTTATGCTACAACGTTTTTTAATTTCCATGTGTGAATAGGTATTCAGTATTATATAGATGAGTGAATATTACTGTCAAAGAGCCGAGATGCCAGCCATCCTGCAACATAATCAGCATGCTATATGAAATGCATGGAGGGAGGTGTGAATAATAGTGACAAAAGACTGGCATGGAGGAAGGCTTTATTCCTTTGTGCATCTTATTTCCTCAGGTCTCTTTATTCTATTTGAAAAGAAGCCCTGTGCACAAAATGGCATGGCATTCATTCATTCAGGATGGCAAAGGCACAAAATTACTTCAAACTAGCAAAGTAGATTCACAACTATTAGAGGGTGAAAAATGAAAAAGAATTAAATGGGAAATATATACCAGGGACTCAGCTACACAGCTGCAAATAAAACGTTTTGAATGTGTTGTAAAGTGCAATATACAATTGTGACACTAGATGGCGACGGTGAGCTATAGCAAATTCAAAGAATTTTTCAAAACTCTTTTTTGTAAAGCATTTTCACAACATTTTAAACATGTGTGTAGATTCCACCCAGGTTGGATCCAGACTAAAGGTAATATCCAATCTAAGTTCTCAGGGTGGACCATATATTTAAAGCTGTATCATACTACTTTAACAGTCACCAAAGAATCATGGGAAATAGTTTGTTAAGGGTACTAAGAGCTCTTATTGCCCTCACAAAGTAGCAATTTCCAGAGCTGTCTGGGAAGCAGAGGCAGTGCTTCCCATATCGCCACTTGAGGTGAAACAGGATGTGTTACTCTGCCCTGCTGCCAGTGCCACCATACCTGCCACTGCTGCAGCCTGCAATACCCAGCCTGCTGCCTCTGTCGATGGTGAAGTCCTGAGGTGGCACCCTCATACGCACGCTACCTGCTCAGCTGCCTCCACCAATGGTGGAGAAGGGGTATCAGTGCCAGTTTCCAGCTATGTCTTACCCCATATCCAAGGAATCACCCCACATCAAGTTTGAAGCTTAGAGAAAAGGAGGAGGCAAAAAAAGTCATGGGCTCCCTATCAAAAACGAAAGTATCGCATAGTATTCAGAGTGCGTCTCTTGTTCAGAATTGCATTACACCTAACAGAATTCTTAGTTACATGGGATAATTGTACTTATATAGAGGGATTATAAACAGCCTGTTTTGGGGTACATTGGAAAGGAAAGGCCAGGTTTTTATAGCTCCTGTCTATACACAGAGGCGATTCGTCACAGTAAAAGCCAATCGTTATGACAGATGATGGGGCATTAAATTCGCGGGGGGTCTGGTATTTTCAAAGCCAGAACCCCAACAGTTAGCACATGCCCATTTCAGAACTGGCAAATCCTTGAGGGGAAAGATGCTTTCTGAACTGATATGACATGGCTCAGAAGAAAATTGGTTTTCAGTTGAAATTTCACCATTAAAACAGGAGACCAGAGGGAGAAAATTAGTTATTGGTGAGCTTCCAAGAAACCCTTTCCCCACCACACATTTCAAAACCGGTTCTTTCATTGGAGGCAATAGTACGTTTAGCAAACATTCTCCCAGGCAATCACGCCTAGCCTTTTGTTCATAAAGACTTCCAACCTCATTGCAAAATGAATCCTGCTAGCACATTTTAATGATAAAGGTAATTCCAAGCTGATTTGTAGTTTTCAACAGAAGAGTGTGGTGCAGCCTAGGCTCATGCCCACAGTACACATGTATAGTATTTTTAAGGCACATTTAAAGCACACGACTTACCCCAAAGAATCCTGGGAACCATAATTTACCCTGCACAGAGCTGCAGTTCTCACCATCCTTAACAAACTACAGTTCCCATGATTCTTTGGGGGAGGTCATGTGCCTTAAATGTGCTTTAATTCTATGGTGTGTATGTGACCCTATGACTAGGGAGACTCAGGTGCCAATCTTCATTTGAAGCTCACTGAGTGATTTTTGACCCATTGCTCTTACACAGCTTAATCTGCCACACACAGTTTTTAAGAAGATAAAATTCAGATGGGGTATGTGTGTGTGATGGGAGAAAAAAAAAATCCACACATACTATCTTGAGCTCCATAGGGGAAAAGTGGGATATAAACCTACCTATTAAATATATTGCTCCATGCCCAGTTTGGCTCAAGCCTATGGACCTTTTACACAACTATTGTTGACCCAATAAAAAGCTATTACTGTGTATCTCCCTCCAGTTTTGTGCAGCAACACCAAAGCAACAAATCTGTGTTTGCCTTTGAAAGTTTTTAATAGTGGAAGGTTATAAAACCTTCACTTTCTCACTAGCCTTAATGAGTTTTGTTTTTAAGCCAAGCCCTTATTAAGCACCTTGATCTCCTTTTGGGTCAGCCAGTTGTGATTATTTAGAATGCATGGAACAAACCTCTTCTGTTGGAAAATCTGAGTCCCAAGGTTGCTTAAATGTCAGATGGGAGCTGTTTAGTCAGTAGGATTAAACCTACAACTAGTTTTCCGGGCTTCTCAGCCCACACAAGCCACCTTTGCTCCAGAAAGACCCGATTGGTTACCAGAAGATTCAGTCAACACTGAATAGCAGAATCACATTCGCAACAGCCTATTTTGAGAGTCTTCTGAAAAAGTGGGTCAAAGGTTGCTGCTGGTTAGCAAACAGCTTGGCAGTGCGTGAAGAAAATGGAAAAGGAGGGAAGCCTCTGTGCTGAGCTCAGCATTATCAGCAAGTACTCCAAAACATATCAATTTTTAAACACCTTAAAATGCCTTGCGCCAGTAGTACATGCATAAAGCAGCATTCCTAATGTGGCTAATAGATAACACAAGGAGCTGCTGACACAGATATTGGTTATTTATTTATTTTATTGGAAAGTCAATGGCTGTGGTGCAGCAGTTCATAGGAGGAAAAGAGCTTCTGATGTGTAGCTATTAGGGCAAATGAGCTATTATTGCAGCTGGGGAACACCCGCCTGCATAAATAACTGGGCTTGAGCACTAAAGACTGTCTTATTACTGGAATACTGCTAACCCGCACATCCCCTGAGACTTTTAATGCATGACCTTAGTTGCTAGTCTAGGTAGGAGCTGAAGTGGCTGAGTGCGCTTTGAGTGCTCCTTCTCGACAGACCCACCCAGGTGTTAAGATTAGCAATGGGCGTCGTTGTGGCCGTTCCACCTCTCTCTGCTGTTTGAGTTGCCGTGGCCCAGGAGAGGCATTCTCTGCGGCAGCTCCTAAGTCATGGAATTCCCTCCTCACAGAGGTGTCTCTGGCTTCTTCATAGTATAGCTTTCTGTGGATCCTGAAGATGTACCTCTCTACCCTGGCCTTTGACACCTGAGGGTGTTTTCAGAGCCCACCCTATTATGCCACCTACTCAATTCCCAGGCCCAAAATGGCCTATCAACAGGACTTCCACTTTGTCAGGGCTCAGTTAACAAGGATTTAATTCAGGATTTAGTTTATTTGCTCTCATCCAACCCACCAGACAATGGTGTTAAAGAATGCCTTTGTGAGGGGAAGGGGTGTCAGAAGATATATGGACTGGCCCTCCCCAGCACCACTATGGACAGACCTATGTTAATGCAACCAACATGGCAGGAAAGTATAGTTTTCCTTAACTTCTCAGCAGCTCTTGATACCATCAACCATGGTATCCTTCTGGAGTGGCTGTCCAAGTTAGGGGTAGGAGGCGCTGCTTTGCCATTCACAGCTCTATTGCTCCTTTATATCTGCAGGTGGGGGAGTGGATGTGCTGGACCAGTGTCTTGCATTGGTAATGTACTGGATGAGATTCAAAAAACTGAAGCTCAATAGAGGTAAGGCTGAGGCACTGTTAGGTGGTGGTTCTCTAGGCAGGATGGGTGGGAGCCTGCTTGCTCTTAATGGGTTTACACTCCCTTTGAAGGAGTGGGTATGTAGCTTGGGGTTTCTTCTGGATCCTTTGCTGTCATTTGAGGCTCAGGTGGCCTCAGTGGCCCGGAGTGCCTTACATCAGCTTTGGCTGGAGGCCCAGCTGTTTCCCTATCTGGAAAGGGACAGCCTAACTTCTGCTGTCCATGCCATTCCAATGTTACTGTTGTGCAAAAAAAGATGCACATTTTTCTGTGCCTCTACAAAATGCTGCACAGTATCCAGATCATTATTGGGTCGTGATTCCACCATGCCAAAATATCTCTCTGGCACTAGAGCTGCACGCATGCCATATATTTAAAGCACACAACTTCCCCCAAAGAATCCTGGGACTGTAAATTAAAGGTAAAGGGACCCCTGACCATTAGGTCCAGTCGCAGACGACTCTGGGGTTGCGGCTCTCATCTTGCTTTACTGGCCGAGGGAGCCAGCATACAGCTTCCGGGTCATGTGGCCATCATGACTAAGCTGCTTCTGGTGAACTAGAGCAGCGCATGGAAACACCGTTTACCTTCCCGCCGGAGCGGTACCTATTTATCTACTTGCACTTTGACATGCTTTCGAACTGCTATTTTGGCAGGAGCAGGGACCGAGCAACGGGAGCTCATCCCATCGTGGGGATTCGAACCCCCAACCTTCTGATCGGCAAGCCCTAGCTCTGTGGTTTAGACCACAGCGCCACCCGTGTCCCTATGGGACTGTAAATTACCCCTCACTAATCTTCAATTCTCAACAACCTTAATGGACTATAGTTCCCACAGTTCTGGGGGAGGGGGTTGCCATGTGCTTTAACTGTGCACAGCTGAGGTGGGAAGCACATGCAAAGGCATCTTCAGCCATAGTTGAGAGTTATGATTCAGTTGTGGATGGCCCTTGCTCATGGTCAGACCTAGTGATTCTGAAAAGGGTGATAAAAGGAGAGAACTGCCAAACTTCAGGAGAAAATGGAGGAATGAGCGTTTGTGTTCATGCCTGAATTGTGGAATTATTGGTTATCTCAGTTTCACAAAAGCAGCAGGGCTCTGCAGGAACCCCAGATAACTTTTAGCACATGTGCAAATATCTACACACCACTCTCTCACTTCTTAAAAGAAACCTGAGAAAGTTTTAATGAAATAGAACTCAAAGCGAAAGAATATCTGCCTGATGTAAACTGCAAATGTGTGAATAAGATAAAAAGTTTGTGTGTGTGTGTGTGTGTGTGTGTGTGTGTGTGTGTAATGATGGTGATGCACTTGATGCTGATGAAAGGCTTTCTCAAAGAGACAAGTTTTGAGTCCTTTATTCCTATGATGGATGCACTTGAAACCAGCTTGACGAAACCAGCAACCATATAGATTTTAATCCTGCGACTTCAGAAAAACAGTTGTGTGGCAGTATAAAGCTTCAGGCAACAATGCTGATGTTAACCTTATTGAGGAAATAAAGAACACCCATGCTTATATCAAACAAATCACTTGGATAAAAAACATTTATTACACAAAAAACTATATCAAGTCATCATGTAAGGGAAGAGGCAATTGACTTTCCCTAATGTAGAAGCAACATTGTGGCACTTTTTAAGTCTCAGAGTGACAAAGGGCTCAAGAGAAAGGTGATTTTCACGGCGGAAAAAGATCAAGAATGAACTGTGGAGAACTGTGCTACAAGAAAAACTGTCTGCACTAAGTCTTATGTACCTTATGTGCATAGAGAATGATAAACTTCATAATTAATCATATGACAACATTATCAACTTAACTTATTTAACTAAGTCCTAGTCAGAGTGGAATGAACCCAAGTTAGTCATGATGATAAATTTCAATGGGTCTACTCTGAGTAGGACTAGAATTGAAACCCACTACTTATGTGCAAAGACAACACAGTCCACTTGCATTTCCTCTTCTATTTTCTAAGTGCTAGTTGTTGCTATTGTTGGCATCTGTCTGTCTTGGGAGACAATGGAAGAGTACACCTTTGGGGGTAAAGTGATACCATTGGAGAGTTACAGTGCCTGCTGTGGCTGTAGCGACTGATGCGAGAAAGACATGTTTTCTTGCCATAGGGGCAGGTGAAGGCATCTGGTTTTGCTGCTACAGGTGCACCATGGCGTTCCTTCTCTCTGTGCTCCTCCCAGTGGTCATCCTTCTTGGTCAATGCTGTGGATACATGACCTGACTGCCCTTTTCCAGGCACTGCTATCATGTGTAAGGGATTCCCATAGGGTGGGGTTAATATCTTCATGTTGCCAGTCTTCATGTTTCATTTGCAGACATCTTGAATAAAATATTGGGGGGCATGTAAACCTCTCAATACAGTGGTACTTCGGCTTACAAACTTAACTCGTTCCGAAGGTCCATTCTTAACTTGAAACTGTTCTTAACCTTTAGTTAATGGGGCCTCCCGCTGCTGCTGTGCCGCTGCCACGTGATTTCTGTTCTCATCCTGAGGTAAAGTTCTTAACCTGAGGTACTACTTCCGGGTTAGTGGAGTTTGTAACCTGAAGTGTTTGTAACCCGAGGTGCTTGTAACCTGAGGTATCACTGTATTTGAAAGCACCTACACAGTATCATCTGCTCTTCATTCTTTGGCATCAGCTGAAAGTGTTTAGCAAACTTCAGCAATAAGCTGCCAATTCAGTTGGGGTTGATGCAAATGGATGGTGTTGTATAAAATGGCTGACTACGCTATTAATCTTTCATAAATATTGTAACATTTCACAAATAGCCAAAAAATCTCCTTAAAGCACGTTATAAGTTCTCATAACATTACAAAAACAATCTATCCCTAAACATAATTTCTATGGTATTGTATGGTATGGTATTGTTGAAACAACAACAACAACAACTGGGCAAGCCTGAGATCAGACAGATCCATTAAGTTTCCAGTACCAATTACTAGAAGGTAACTTGCATAATGTTTCACTTGGTGAAGAATATACTGCATCCTGATTTGACCCTTTGCTGGAGAGCAATGAGTTCACATTATAATTTAGAAGATTCTCGATCAACAAACAAGGACTTGTTCTCTTCCCAGCAGCAGAGGTGTCTAGTATAAATTTAACCTTGTTGCTTCACTTCTCAGAATGCCATAGGGACTTTTTCTCCCCTGAGAGTTGTTTAATTTGGCCCACAGTACTATCACCTTACTCTGATGCTATCCAGGCAGTGCATGGTTGTTGATTGAGTGTTTTTTTTATAATCTGTTAATCAGTAATTCACTTGTTCAGCATGCTAAACAGTGAGTCTAGCAACACCTGGAGAGCCACAGCCTGGTTCCCTGTTCTGATTTATACAAATTTATTCTTCATCTTTTAGGACAAAGGCATCGTCAAGGGGTGGCTTCCAGCAATACAATGACAATAGAAACAAACAATGCAAATTAGAACATATTACACATAAATTCATGTAAGAAGCCCTGTTGCATGTGTAGGTCCCCAGGCCACCCCTCAAATAACTTCACACATAACACGTAATTTAGTTTTGGTTTTTGGGCACTATTTTGGCCACAACTTTATTAAAATACAAAATCAGTGAGTGGTTGTTTAGACATTGGTTATGACTATCTGTCCCCCCGCCTGGGACAGAACTGACATCCCGAGGTCCGATCGGTAGCCAGTAGAAGAGAAAGTCAAACTGGGGGGGTCACCTGAGCTAAGCGTCGGACCCACGCCGCTCTCCCCAGCAGCTCCCCGAAAGCTTGCCAGCCTGGTCCTATGACAAGGATTCCCATGACAGGGATTGGGCGGCCCTGGTCCCATGACAGGGATTGGACGAAATCATGGCAAGCCCCAGGATTCCTTTAACGGAATTCCCTTCAGCGCAATAGGAGGGGCAGGCACAGCCTGTCCTGACCCCTCCACCACCAGCATATTATAACCAATGCCTAACAGCAACCTTACAAGTTGTGACGAATTGCTGAGTAGTAGGCAAAAACCAAATGGCACAGCCAATCACCAAATGGCAAAATTCTTACTAGGCCCCTGCGCCAAGGCAGACAACCCCATGACAGGCAAAGCAAGGTCAACCGGAAAAGAGGGCAGGTGGTCCGATGCACTCTGCAAAGAGAAAGAGAAACCAGAGTGCACCAATATTTAAAGACTATGGTCCCACCCACCCAATTTGCAACATACAATTTGCCCCAGCAACCCAGTTATCCAATCAGAAATGCCAGGCAACAACTATTAACCAGCCTGGCAACAAGTGGCCTGGCCCGGTGGCCCACACCGCAACACGTGCTCTCATTTATTGGAGAACACGCTGTAGCCTTTTGGTTTTGTTATTTTCTTAAATGAAAAGCATATTTAGGGCTGAGTTATTAGTGGATGTGCAAGGGTACCTGGAAGAATACCAAAAAGGGGAAAACAGTTGACAGGAAAGATATATTCCATTTTGTGCACTGCTCTGGAACCTACCAAGGCTGAAAGGCATTAAAACACACACCGTTTTCTTATTTCCTTGCATCCAGTCACACATCTGTATTGTAATGGTCATGGACTACCAACAATAAAAATCTTTGCTATGCTGTTGAACTGAGCTGAAATTCTAATTCCAGAGGGATAGATTTTGAGACCATTGTTAGATTTTAGTTAAATTAATGGATTAACCTATTAATTGCATTTGCTTTAAAATGCATTCTTGGTTTGCAATGAAAACAGAGATTAACCAGCACCCTCAGGGGAAATAGCAGCTTGGGAGGAGAGGGGATTCTCAGCAGTGGTGTTGGGAGGGGGGGAGGCAGTGCAGGAAAAGGAGTAAATCTTGCTGCACATGTGCTATGGCCCTGATATGGCTCGGGGCCCCACCTGGCAGCTTTTTCTGTCAGCAGAAAATCACCAGTGCTAGGCATGTCACTGAAAATGTGTGTGTAACATAATGTGTAATTTGACCCAGAAACATTAAGAAAGGCTGGTGGAACAAGTATAATTAGCACAGGGGCCAGCAAACTTTTTCAGCAGGGGGCCGGTCCACTATCCCCCAGACCTTGTATTTTGAAGGAAAAAAATGAACGAATTCCTATGCCCCACAAATAAGCCAGAGATGCATTTTAAATAAAAGCACACATTCTACTCATGTAAAAACACCAGGCAGGCCCCACAAATAACCCAGAGATGCATTTTAAATAAAAGCACACATTCTACTCATGTAAAAACACGCTGATTCCCGGACTGTCCATGGGCCGGATTTAGAAGGCGATTGGGCCGGATCCAGCCCCCGGGCCTTAGTTTGCCTACCCATGAATTAGCACAATCCCTTAGGAACATAGAATGGAAGAACTTTGTGGGAAACCACAGGTCAAAAGGACCTATTTCATTCCGGGGGGGGGGGGGGGAATGTGAAAACTGAATGAGCTTAAATATATTTAACTGGATATAGGGTTTAAAATTTCCCCCTCAGAAGTCTCCACAAAACTCAGGAGTGGGGGTAGGGAACATTTGACCCTCCAAATGTTGCTAAACTATAACTTCCATTGGCCCTAGCAGGTATGGCCAATGGTCAGAGATGATGGGAATTGTAGTTCAGCAGCAGCTGAAGGGTCAAAGGTCCACCACCCCTGGTGGAAGGTTTGTTCTAAATGTTATTTATAAGGATTCTGTATTTATTATACTTTTACACTGCCCATCCAACTGTATTTTCTACAGAAGATCCTTGTCCCTACTAGTCCAAACAGCAGAGTGAGGACTGGCAAAATGGGAGTGAAAGGCCATAAATATAGCTCTATCTTTCTTTCTCACACACAGGAACACTGCTTACTTCCCACCAATGCTCTATAAAAGTTATGATTACTAGATATGATCTGTTCAATCAAATTAAACTACACTGACTGCCTTCAGCCATTCATTTGTCATTTCAAAAATCAAATACAGAAAGCATTTCATAATATATCATCAGTCAAAGAAGACAGAACCAGGCATGGATGAATTTTCCAAGAGAATTGAGATAAGAGTCAGGAAATAAAAGCACCATATAGTATCAGATTGCACTGGGACAGGATATTATAGACTCTTAACCTTGTTCACAAATATATAACAATAAACTGTATGCATTGTAGCAAACTCAGGCAAACTACACTATTAAAATGCTACTTTTTTCATTTCAGAGAAGATGGTGGAGTTGAAGAATTACTCCAGTTTGGTATACTGAAATATTGAATAACTCCTAATTAATTATAGATTGGAATCAATGTTCATGGGGCATATAAATTGACCACAGGCAAATTTGCTGTATGCTGAGGAAACTATCAATGAGCAAGTTATGCCATTGCACTTAACTTGCACTTAAAGCAACTTTGGTCTTGTGGCACCATTAATGAGGCCCTTGCGGGGTTTGGCAAGCAGTGGATTTGATGCTGGATGCTGTCATTAGCATTTCCCTCTACAAATGCACATTTGTTCCTCATAACTTCTTCAGTGCCCCATCATCCCATTGTCCAGCCAGTGTGGTGCTTATAGTGTTGGACTAGGACCTGGAAGATCAGGGTTCAAATCCCCACTCAGCAATAAGGCTCACTGAGTGACATTGGGCCAGTTACTGCATCTCAGTCTAACCTGACTTGCAGGGTTGTTGTGGGGAATAAATGAGGAGGGAGGAGAACAATGCATGCCATCTTGAGCTCCTTGGAGGAAAAAGTGGGATAGGTAAATGTAATGGTTCTAGGGGTTGCTTGTGCGTAAGTTGCCGCTACTCCTGGCTAGGTTGCCTGGTTGAACCCTTTCTGTCTGGACAGCCTCAAGTTCCGTGGCTGCCTCAGTCGCTGGCAGAATCCGTCAGTGGGCGTTTCTTGAACCTCTTACAGCATAGAAGCTGTTTGACGCCCAGTCTTCTCCTACTCTGCCTGCATGGAAGTCTTCTGCGCAAAGAGGGTGTGGGCAGCAGAGTACTCGTGCCCTCTCTGCTGGTCTCCAGCGAGGAGTCCTGCAGCCACCTCTCCGATTCCCCCATCTGCCCCCCTTCTCCACTGGTGTTACGCTGATTTCCTTCCCCAGCTGATGGGCTGTCTCTCTCTCTACTGGGACCCTCTCCGCCATCCCTCTGGAGCCTCCTCTCCGCCTCCAGCTCCGATGGCAGTTCCCTGACAGTAAAGGTAAAGGGACCCCTGACCATTAGGTCCAGTCGTGGCCGATTCTGGGGTTGCAGCGCTCATCTTGCTTTATTGGCCGAGGGAGCCGGCGTGCAGCTTCCGAGTCATGTGGCCAGCATGACTAAGCCACTTCTGGAGAACCAGAGCAGCGCATGGAAACGCTGTTTACCTTTCCGCCGGAGCAGTACCTATTTATCTATTTATCCTAGGCTCTTAAAAGTCCAATGGCCATGCTGTCCTTTTCCTCTTTTTAAAAATAGATGTTTGTGTAGCTTCTACACACACACACACACACACACACACAAACATCTTTCTGATTATTTCTAACAATATGCAGACCTTGGGAGCATAATCCAGTAATGACGGAACCAATTTATACAGTCTTCAAGCTTTACTCTAGAGCTAAGCCAGTGATCAACGAACCAAAGAAAAGATGGTTGAAAAGGGATGTTGTGTGAACAGGGGGGAGTTGACTCACTGGTGGTTCAGTTGGTTAGAGCATGATGCTGATAATGCCAAGGTTGCAGGTTCTATGCTCATATGAGACAGCTGCATATTCCTGCACTGCAGGGGGTTGGACTAGATGATTCTCAGGGTCCTTTCCAAGTCTAGAATTCTATGATTGTCTTCTTCTAAGTTTTGTTGGAGGAATGAAAGCTTTGAACAATAGAGATAACATGCTGTGGTCACTCAGCTTAATTGGGTCACATCTGCTAAATACATAAGCAGCACTTTGTCATTGGTCATGAAACTTTAACGAACAAAGTTTAAAACTCATGTGAAGTACACAGAATAATATGGAACTGTGGTAATCTATAGCTATTATCTAAGATGGTAATGGGATTCACTTTGTGTCCTCAATGCATCGCTAATGTATTCTTGACAAATACTGTAAGAGGAGAGACATTATTCAATTATTTGTATGCTTCTTTCATGAACATTAGGCACAATCAGAAATAAGTATCTGTGGGAAATTAGTCTGCTGCACTATGGCCAATTTTAGAAACCCCTCCTTCCATTTTTTCTTTTTCTTATGATGATCATCAGGGCCAATGTATTGGGATTAAGCATACAAAATATGTCTCTGATCTTAAAGGCTAACACAATTAAGACATAACAAATGATAACCCTAGGACAGAGGTGGGGAATCTTTCGCCCTCCGGATGTTGTTGAACTCCTAGACCCATCAATCCTGAGCATCATGACCAATTGTCAGGGATGACAACTGTAGTCCAGCAAAATCTGGAGGGCCAAAGGTTGACCACACCTGCCTTAGAACTTATATAACACTTTTAATTTTAATGAGAATATATGGAGTATATAATTAAGATGAGAATAGAAAATTGAAATATTACTCTAACTGGAACTCTAATTCAAAAGGAGGGGTGTAAATTAAAAGAACTATGTAATGCTTTAAATGAAATATACAAATACCCAGTGCTTTTAAAATAAGGATGAGTACAGGTATAAGAATTTCAGAATTAACTTTTATTTTTCTTGAACCTTCATCACCTTTAGTCTACTTTGTGTGTCCTGCTGCTGTTTATACATTCAGTTCGCTCACACAACCTACACAGGAGAGGACATGAGTTATAGTTGTTGCACCATTCAAAGAACCACAATGAAAATATGAAGATAGTTACAGTTTCCTCATTCGCTGCAAAGACTACAGATTACTTTTACTGCCTCTGCCTGACACATCTGTCAAAGATTACTTACCAGCACACTGCTGAGATAATAAAATCTTGACTGTTGTTTTGATCAGGATGCCCTTTCATATTGTACACTTGGCTTTGTGTGATCATGAACTTTACTTTTGTGAACTTTTGTATGTTACTGCAGCATTCTCAAGGTCTGATTGATGTTTTCATTACTAAGTGGACAAGTGTAGGCTTTTGCTGGGGGTGTTAAGTACAGGGGCAGACTTTAGTAATATGGTGCCCTGAACGAGAACAACATTTGGCACTCCCCCTCCCCCCCCCATGTTTCTTATTTGAACAATAATTTCTTTTGGTACAGTTGCTTTTTTATGGATCTTCTCAGTAGGTACCCATATATTAATATTATTACTATTTTTATTTTGTGCCCCCTCAGCTTTGTACCCTATGCAGGGAAACACCAACACTGCCCTAAATCTGGCGCTGTTGGGTGTTTTGCTAAGGCTGTAGCCATGGATCCATGGAGAAAGCTTGTCAACACTGATTTGGAGATGGTATTCATCAGTATCTCTGAACAATCCCACAGCAGAGAGATGGACTACAGAAACAGGTTCTCTCATGATACTGTTATAACAGTCCAACCAGTATGGCTATCATTTAGAGAAGCAGTTGCACCCTTGTCATATGTGATTATTCCTCAGCAGTACTTATATGTCTTGTTATTACGAGGTATATAAAGCCACAGTAAATCCTCTTAAAAGGCATTGCTTTTGATGGGCAATTCAGGGTGCAATCCAAACTCCAGCCCCATGGTGCTGAGTGTGTGTTGTTGGAAATCCCCATTCTGTTCATGGAAGTGCTTCAGGTGAGGTTTCCACAAGCAGAAGCCCATGGAAAGTCATGAAACAGGGTTTTTTCAGGGACAGGAAGGGACAGAGCTAGTCCAGGATCCCCTGATCCCAAGCCAGCCCTACTGCTGTCACTTGACAGCATCAGGCGTGATACACGCCTGATTGCCACACCAGCTGCAGGCTTGGAGTGGGCTTTTGCCTGCTTTCTCCTCTTCTGCCCTATCTGGGATGAGCAATGCGTTGGAGGATGTGATGTCGGCTTCACTGCTCCAGCTGGTGCTTGGCTGGGATTCGGATCGTTCTGCTACCCCAAAGTAGGTCTTGCGATGAAATCTCCACCCCTGCAATTGCCCCTGCCAATGAGTCAATATCCCCTTTTTTTGTACAGCTGGAATTTGAACTATTATCGTGCAGTAACAGTATTACAGTGAGTGGCAGAAGGTGGGTGGGTGGAAGGATAGATGGATGGTTTTGCCAGTGTGAGTGACAAAATAACTTGCTGCTGCTTCAGACTGCAGTCTTTTGCTTAGCCAGCACTGTCCTAGCCCTTGCTTCACTCCTTGGACCCTGTCATCAAGACCGGATTACATAAGATGGTTGGGAATCATGGAAGAGTTCCCTAAAAAGCCACCCCCCCATCCAGTAAAGAACATTTGAAATGATAAAAAGTGTTATCAAATAAAAATGTATTTATTTATTCTACTAGACCTATTTGTATACCACAAAGAGAAACCGAAGGCTACAGTCCTATGCCCGCTTACCTGGGAGTAAGCCCAAATGAACTCTACAGGACTTACTTCTGAGTACTCAGGGGTAAATAGTACACAGCTTTTGGTGAGAGTTACACCTGATGAAATGATGACCAAAAGCAAAGAATGAAACACATCAATACCAGGAAGGAATGCTATTTCAGATTTAGGAGAGAGAAAAGAGCAAAGTATTATATTTTTGACCAAATGTCAATGTATTTATTACTGTGCATGCCATCTTTTGCTACAACATTTTAACATTTAATTTTTATCATCATTCCTGTCCAATTGCACCATTTTTGTCTTATCTTGCTTGTCATCACACAACACACACACACACACATTTATGCTCCGCTGTTCAATACCTCTTCAATACATTATCAGGGTAGCTTGTTATAAAATACTAAAACCATGATAAAATAGCAAGATCATTATAATAAGATAAAAAGTACAACTCTAGAAAAGCAACATCAAACATTCTAGCAGGGGGGACATTCTGCAGGATGTCTGCCCTATCATTCTCTATATAAAATAGCTTTTATCTCCAGGTCAAGAGATGAAAGAAAATGTGCATAGTACTTGCTCCAAAAATGTCTGGAACTTGGAATATTTGGAATAAGGAAGGTTGGATTGAAGTAAAAAAAAAAGGGGGGGGGGTTCGTGCAGCATAAGCATCGAGGCTGGTTCACGCCAGGATTTTCATTACTGGAAGATCAGCATGAAGAGGGGGCTCGTTGTGCATCACAGATTTAAAACATAGGCAGATATTTCATAGTTAAGTGTTGAGCAGGCAAGTGATCAGAAATCAGGTGATGAACATGCATGTGTGAAGCAGCCCGTAACCTTTCTATCCTGCAGTTCTAAAATGGACATGAACTTGAGAGGGCTAATTGATTATTCTCATCACTTACAGACAGCATGTTGGTGAGTCCTCAAAGAGCTCTCTCTCTCTCCCCCTCCCTCTCCCTTTCTGTAATTTAAATCTATAGTTGTGAAGCGTGTATTCCACCTGGTGGGACTATGATTTATTATCTTTATTCTCTATTTTGACACATTTCAAATGCTTAAGGCTACTTGTTTGAAAACATTTGAGACATGAAGACTATCAAACACTCCCAGATGAGAGCCGCAAGCTTTGCATATACTGTTCTAGAAATGAACGAAGCAAGACAGTGTTCTGTGGCTGCTTAATCAATCTTGATGAGTATATAATTTGAGCATCAACAGAAGATGTATTTTAATTGACTCGAAAACACACTATGAATTCAAATCTGGCAAATAACAAAGGACCTTAGCCTTAATGAAGCAGTATCATGCAGTAGTCACCGCTGTGCCCGCATAACAAAAAATGTACTCGTATCAGATAACCTTTTCACTTCTTCGTGTATTTATATGAGCATGAACTTTCCTCTCCTTTCTTTGTAAATATTTGTAGAGTTGTGCAAATGCTGTTTTAGAACATGCGATCTTTCGCAGAGATCTGGGGAATATAATCTACCATTAAAAATGACCTTTCTAGCCCACTTTGTTGTAGTCATGTTGTAGGCACATGTCATGGGCTCAAAGTTTTGTTTAAGCAGTGGTGTCACCAGGTCTGGATCACTGCTTGCCAACACAAATACCTTAAATTAAAGGGCACCAAGGATTCTAGAGTCTAACACCTCTCAGAAATGCATATACTACCATGCCCAAACTAAGCAAGCCAGGGTGGGGGGAGAGAGAAGAGAAATGATCTTATTTTGTCCTGCTAGTTCCATGCTTAAAATCTGGCATGGTGTAAGCAGCACATTCATGCCTCCTGATTCTAGTGGCTCAGCCCTACCATTTGTGGTGTCCCTGCATTTGTGGGGTGTGAAAAAAACAGAACTGGCTGCCTACATATGTGTGTGAGAGAGACTGTTATCTCTGTGTGAAAGACAGTTTGTACACTGTGTGCATGTGTGTTTGGTCTGCATGTGAGGTGAGTGTGTGTGCGCAGTATGTATATTGCATGCCTGCTGAGTGTTTTTTTGTGTTGGGCACCTGTGCTGTGTATATACCGTCCAACATTTTGGGACGGTAAAGACGGAATCTGTGATTATGTGCATGTGCACATGCACACACATGGGAATGTGGGGGGAGCGAACCGTTTACCTCAGGTCACAAAATATCTTGAGTCAGCTACTCAGGTCTACTCAAATCTCCCCAGTTTCCTCGGGATTTTACTCTACTGAAGGACAGCATATGTTTACTCCATCTCTGAAAACCCTATTGTAGCAAAAGAATGTCAGTCAATCTAACAGTCCCCAAAGGGGCAAATTCCCTTCTGAGTGAAGAAATATGACTTGACAGGTGGTTAAAACATTGAGCCAAAAGAGTGAGGGACAGATAAAATTAGTGCAGATTTATGATTAGCACCCTATAAACACCTCAGTGGACATAATGAAAACACTAGTCATCTAAACGCAGAATGAGCTCCTTTTATGTTAACATTTTATGTCTGTTACATTACCCAGCGTCCGGACCATTTTTCGGTATATCACGACAAATTAAAAAGCAAAACACGAAGTAAGTGATCCTACTAATTTTAGCACACATTCCACTTCCAGACACTTATCTCTGTCAGCTGTGCTATTTTAACCTGGGGCAAGCCTCCAAGTTTCCCATTCTGGAGTAGCACTATATAAGTTGCCATTTAAGACTGACAGGAGGTCAGTGTAAAATGCCACTTCAACATACGAGGTAAAGGTTTCATATTAAGTAAAGGGACGTCTGCTACTTGTTTACATTCATGGACAAGTCTACATTTTCATTAGAACTTAGTGCACTTTGAGCAATGCTGTACTGGAGACATGACTAAACCAGCTCTGATGCTTCAGAGAAGGGACGGGATGTGCCGCCCACTAAAGCTGTTGCAAGAGATGGAATAACGTGATATGGCACATCCGTCAGGATGAAACCCCCTTTCCTATTTTATCTCTTCTTAGATAAATTTGAAAAGTGACTGATGAAGTGGGCCCTAGTCCATGAACAATAAACGTATCAGCCCTTAAGGTGCCACAAGACTCTCCACAGTCTTTGCTGCAACTGGCAAACACAGCTACTCCCTCAATCCCTGGTGTAATTCCCTCATTCATGTAAGTCACACAGCTCAGAAAGCTACACTTGAACTCCCTGTGCACATTTAATAAGTGCAGTATAAATGTGAATGAAGTGCAGGGCTGCTAGCAAATGTGGATGTCTTTGCAGTACCAAAGTACAGTGGTACCTCGGGTTAAGTACTTAATTCGTTCTGGAGGTCCATTCTTAACCTGAAACTGTTCTTAACCTGAAGCACCACTTTAGCTAATGAGGCCTCCTGCTGCTGCTGCACCGCTGGAGCACGATTTCTGTTCTCATCCTGAAGCAGTTCTTAACCCGAGGTACTATTTCTGGGTTAGCAGAGTCTGTAACCTGAAGCATACGTAACCCGAGGTACCACTCTACTCCATATGGAATTGTTGCTTATCCCAGGCTCCCTACACCCTTGTTGGATAAAGGCAATGCGTCAAGAATTGGAAACAGCACAGCCTGAAATGATATGCATGTCAAACTCCTAAGCTTGGTAATATATCCCTGTAAAAATAAAGTTGGCTGCATTTGTCTATTAGTAAAACTGATAAGGAAATCCAATGGTATAGTATTATGCAAGGGTTAGGGTGTCAGACTAGAATTAGGAAGATTCCAGGTACAAATTCTCTTTTAGCCATGAATCTCATTGATTGAGCTACTGAGCATGACAGTTGCAAGGTTAAAATGTTGGCTGAAGCAAGAGGGGGCAGTTGAGAGAGAATAATGTATGCACCAGGATCTCCTTGCCTCATATAGGGAAGTTTTTAATGCCCGATGTTTGGTTGCTTTTTTATATTTTACTGAAAGCTGCCTGGAGTGGCTGGAGCAACCCAGTCAGATGGGCTTCATATAAAAAATAACATGATTATTATTGGAGAAATTGCCAACATAAAACTTCAATCAATCAATAAAACATATGGCTTTGAGGCACCCAACATTTAGAATAGTTTGCCAATCTCTACAGTTATGTAAAGAAACAAATAGTATATATGTTTGCTTGTTTGACTGATGTATGCTTTTTGTCGAATCAATTACATAAGCAACTGGCAGGATGGACCTGGCTGGTTCCTGCACTTCTGTGGTACACTAATGTGGAAATGTAATTTTATTTTTTACATTTATATACAACTTTTTCTTCTAATACACTAGATATTATTGCCTAAACCAGGGATGGGGAGCTTATAGCTTTCCATATGTTCTTGGGCTCCAGCTCCCATCAGTCTCAGCCTGCATGGCCACTGGTGATGCAACATCTATAGGGCTTCATGTTCCTCATGCCTGGTCCGGACAGTCAGTAGTAACGTTCTCTTTTAAAGAGAAACTAGGGTCCTGCCAGTTTCCCTTTAAAGGGGACAACTGGCTTTACGGTGCCAACCATTCTGCAGCACTATTGCCAGCATTACCAGAGAACAGAGTCTGACTGCAGGCGACAGTGTAAAATCAGCTCCATTAGAAAAAGGTTTGGCTCCCACACTTTTTACGGTGATGAACAAATGGGAAATTGCCAGCCACTGTTAAGTATATCTTCAGTATATTAAGTACATAAGAAGAGCCCTGATGGATGAGACCAAAGGGTTGCCTACTCCAGCATTTTGTTCTCCCACTGGCCATCCTATGGTGAGCCCACAAGCAGGACATGAGTGCAATAGCATTCCTTGGCTGCTGCTAGAGGCATGCTGTCTCGGATGCTGGAGGTAGAAGAGTTTGGATTTGATATCCCGCTTTATCACTACCCGAAGGAGTCTCAAAGCGGCTAACATTCTCCTTTCCCTTCCTCCCCCACAACAAACACTCTGTGAGGTGAGCGGGGCTGAGATACTTCAGAGATGTGTGTGTAGCCCAAGGTCACCCAGCAGCTGCATGTGGAGGAGCGGGGAATCGAACCCGGTTCACCAGATTACGAGTCCACTGTTCCACGCTGGCTCTATCATGTATCTATCAGCCATTGGTAGCTTTATTAGCCACAAACTTTTCTAAGCCCCTTTAACATGATTCCATTGGGTGGCATCACTACATTTGCAGTAGGACATTTCATAATTTTGCTGTTTGAAATAGGGGACCATGAAAGAGAGGACCCCTTTTCTGGTGGTGGTTCCACACCTTTGAAACTCCCTCCCAGTTGAGCTATGGCAGGTGCCTGCACTTCAGGCTTTGGGAAGCATTAAAGACTCAGTCATGCCCATCAGCCTTCCTGGTGTTAATTTTTGTTCTGCTTGAAGATGGCTGGAACATTTTCCTGTTATTGTCATGAGTTTACCAATCTGCCCCCCCCCCCCAGATTTCTTTCATTTACTGCATAAAATGTATATACCGCTTGATTGCAGAAAACCTCAAAGCTGTTTACAAAAAAAGAATAAAACAGTAACATTGGCTGCTCCGCAGTGACTACTTTGGAAGGTGGTGGAGGTTTTTAAACAGAAAAAGGAAGGTCATCTGTCAGGGGTGGTTCAGCTGTGATTCCTGCATTGGAGATGACCTTTCTGATTTCCTTCTAACTCTACATTTCTATGAGTGCATGAAATGCAGCATAAATACACGCCTGGCGCCCTCCGAGCAGAGAGATTTACACCTGGACTGTCTGCAAAGGGCAGCGCTGCCAAGCAGCGTTCTACAAACGCGGTCTTGTTTTGTTTTTTTAAGTGTGCCCTTCCTATTCGATGGCTAAGCCCGCTGCTGCTTAATCCTCTGGAGGAAAGCGACTATTGTGTCCAAGCTCCGTTTGCCACCCGCCAAAACCCTCCGGGCCCTGAAGCAGCGAGAGGAGCTGCAAGGGCGCGCTCCCCTCAGCCGCCGATGCAAAGGGCGACTGCGGAGCACGCGCTCCTCCCCGGCCAGCCAGAGGCGCAGCACGTGCCCAGGGCGGGCGCCTCATTGTTGTTGTTATTGCTGCTGCTGCTGCTGCTAGGGGATCCGGGGACTTGAGCAGGCCTGGCCCGACCCGGGTTGAAGGAGGACAAGCCGGCAGCGCGCCAAGTGAGTTCGGTTGCGCGCGACGGCCTCTGCTCCCCCCCCCCCCCCGCCGCCTGTCGGGTCAAATTTCAGCTCCGTCGCCGAGGGCTCCTCTATATAAAGCTTGTCGTGAGGGAGGCGTGAGAGGACGAGGCCAGGCGGGCAGTGAAAGCGAGCTTGCTATCTCAGACTGTGGCGAGGTCTGCGTTTCTCTGAAGGGAAAAAAAGAAGCGCGACGTGGCTGCTGATCTCTGCGAAGAAAGAAAGCAACAGGTAATCTAGACTGATCATGTGCATGCGTAGTTTCTCCTTCCCCGCTTGGGATTCCGTGAATGAATGCCCAAGCTTTCTGCAGGAATAAAGTGCCTTCTGGAGTTTGCTTTTCGCAACTCATGATTTGAAGTAATAATGCCCCAAGCGGGTTCGTAGAGATTGCATTTCCTTGACTGGATGTGAGTTTGTATCAGTAGGCAATGCAAGACATGCCTCTCTGCATTATGGCTTTGAGTTGAAGAATCTAACAGGTTGCAAAGCTTTTGCAGTGCTGGTATATAAATCTTAGTTGGGCTGTTGGTGGAATCTCCTAAATAGCCTGATCCTAAATAGCACGTGCACATTCATAGTCAGTGGGTTGTTGCCAACATGGGAAGTAGCTTCTTTACATAAGGTGAGCAATTTGATGATGGATCTGCAGATTCACAGAAGACCCAAGCTGGGGCTCAGAAGCAGAGCACATGTTTCACACATAGATGGCCCCAAGCTTGGGCATTTTCAGTTTAAGGTAGGACATGATGTGAACAACTTCTGCCTGAAAGCTGCCAGCTCTAAATCAAAGCCAGGCAATATTAGGCTGGATGAACAAATCATCTGATTTGGCTTTGTGTATGGCCATCTCTTGACTTTAAAATGCTCCCAACAGTTGCAAAAGCATTCATTTACAAGTACCTGAGCTCATTGATAAGGAGCAACATAATCTGAGGGATTTATTTTCATGTAGTGAGCATAAACCTCAGGACTTTGGGCACATGTGGGAAAGATCCATACATTCTTTATCTACAAGAATCTTACCCCTGTTCCTAGGAAACTCAGACCCATAGAGTATAAGGTCTATAGTCTTATAGTGCAAGTATGTGATACAGTTCCCAGTACTGTAGAGATCTGATCTCTATGCTGTGGTTTAGCAAATTAACCTACAACTTCCCTATTTTCTTTTGACCTGCAGGTGTCCTTACATAATTTTTGCCTTTTTGTCTGGGCAGAACCATTGCAATGGCAGCTGTGCCTTCTGCTGGGTGCCTTCTGGCAAAGAACCAGTACTACAGAAGTAAGTTTTCTGCCTTGAAAGGAGGACTAACGTGATCTCAAAATGTTTGTTTCTGTACGGACAGCCACATGTTTAGTATGCATACTAGTATGGGTTTCATTATTCATGTTTAGGGCTGGCCTTAGATTTAAAAGCACCACAAGCAAGAGGTATATTTGCTTCACCCCTCCTTTTGCTCAGCTGTGGAATATCTTTAATTGTATTTGTAGCCAATTTCTGCATGCATGCTTTATTCCTGTCATCTAACCTGTGGCAGGTGCCCCTAACTGGAACCTGTTGCCCACCAAACTTGATTTCCCCCAGCAGTTTCCTGGACCACCTGCCCTCAAAACTAGCTCTGTTTATATGACTCTTCCTGATGGAATCCTTTGTTTCTCCAAGAAACATTTAATATTGAAGCAATCTTTTTAATCTCAGT
Organism: Podarcis tiliguerta; assembly: GCF_965153285.1. Taxonomy (NCBI): domain Eukaryota; kingdom Metazoa; phylum Chordata; class Lepidosauria; order Squamata; family Lacertidae; genus Podarcis; species Podarcis tiliguerta. The sequence goes on along the minus strand of NC_139540.1, from coordinate 39,386,447 downwards.
CTTATTTGAATGTATCATATGCATTTGAATCATACTAACTTGCTGTCATATGATGCAAACAACCTGATTCCTTGCAATTAATGTTTGCTTACAGAAGTGTAAAAAATTAGCCACTGTTTGAAACAATAGGCTCGGATATATGTTTACTAACCATTTGTTACATTTTAAGAGTTGTTTCTTTAAAAGTAATTGAAGGTGGCTTGAACCTTAAACACTGGTCTGTATGATACTGATTTGATTTCCCCAAATGTAATGTAGGCTCTCTTTTTCACACACAGCACGACTGAATTCTGACTCTAGTGTTTCTTCAAGCAGTTCATCTTGCTGCTCTGAACCCACAAACTCCTTGGACCAGGAAAAAGCACATCATGGTATTGTGACTCTTACTTAAATTATTAGCTAACATCCAGAAAAGTTTAGCATACTTATTGGGAATAATTTGACCTGCCAACTGTGCATTTAATTCTAATACGTTTTCAGATAAGACTACAGTATGCTTTGCCTTTTCTGGTATTGTTGCTTCATTAAAATTAATAGCCTTTTTTGTTGCTTTGGTTTTTATTATTCACCAGCTCTATATGTGTATGCTTTTATAGGGTTACCTGACGTGTTTGAAAGATGCTGGTGGATAAAAAGCTTCTTCCACTGTGAGCCAATGCCTCAGAATGTAGGCAGGAAAACATTGTCAGCCAGCAGGTAAGAACTGCTTCACTTCTGGGGGGACATGATTCATTAGAATTAATATTATTGTGGCTTTATAATCTGACCACTTTTATGTTGAAAGGAGATTTCCAAAGACTGCTCTGATGCTGATTTTTGTTTAAACTTAGAATAGCTCCTCATGAAATGAGTGGGTCTGGTTTATTAAAAATGTCATGTATAGGCCAATTTATTTTAGTGGAGTAGGAGGTTATTAAATTGCCCACTGGCTGCCAGTATGTTCAGTGATCTTTTGTTAGTGAACCAGACCGTAGAACAATGACAACTATGTGAAGGTTGCCATACAGGTTTCAGGTGCTTGACATTAAAGTTCAGTCAAATATCTGTGGCTCCTTGTTAGGCTTTTCAACTACCCACAAGGTTTTAAGTCCCAAACTTAATAGGCCTTACTTCTGAGTACACATTCATAGGATTCTGTTGCAAGTATGCTTGTAATAGACGCCCTAAAATGACATTTATACCATCCCTGTTATTTTATTTAAAACATATCTAATGTGTTACATCAAATAGCTATATATATTCCATTGCTGCAGATCAGCTTCTCCCAACTTGGTACCAATTGTCTGGGATCATGGGAGTTGTATTCCAAAACACTGAAAGGGTCTCAAGTCTGTTCCAGAGGAAATGTGCTTCCTCTGCAACTTAATTTCCCAGGACTTTAGTTTTATATGGACTTTAATATATATACAAATCTGCAGTCGGCTAATATCCATTTACAAGAACAATTTTTTTTACAAGTCAAAACAATATTACAAATGTATTTTAAAAAGCAATAAGATTGGAATCTTTCATTTGTATTCTCCGGTTTTATGGGAAACGGATTAAAAAAAATGTTTTCTGTAGAGCTTAACTTATTATGTATAGAAACAAAAGCACTTCTTTAGTTGTCCTGAGAAATTATCTTCTCACAGCTGGTGTGCAAACATAGTTTCTTTTTCTTTATTGTTTTCGGGGGAGGAGATTTAAAGGAGAATTCCGAATTATAATCTGTATTGTCAAGCGGCAAAGCAAAGTTAAAAATTTGGCATTTCCAAGATCATGTAAGATTTGAATCTTAGACTAATAGGTTGATCAGTAACTTGTCAGTAACTCTTTAGAGCAATCTTTGATAAAAGGTCTATTAATTTATTTATTTTTGACAGTGCTAACAGCTGACTTGGACTCCTACAATGATGTTGCACCCACAGACTCACTTCTTGAAGGACTTGAGGTCTTCCAGGTGGCTGCATTCAGTTGTGTGAAGAAGACAAACTGCTTGAAACTTCCGTTGCAGGAAAAATGCAGATTTCCAAGGATTTATCCATAGTTTATTCTTAAGGCAGCCACTGAAGTTTCCATGTCTGCTGCAGAGTTTTTGATACTGAACAGGTGTTCTACATTTCGTAATGACTCTTGTATATCATTGGAAGAATGCAAATGCAAAGACTTGTTAGGCTGGAGTGTCTGCTAATTATCCAACCTTTCCTTTGCAAAATTGAAAAGCTCTTGCAGACTGTCTGGGGCAAAATGATTCAAGGTTATTTTGTCTTCAAGCACACTCTGTCTTCTTAGCCTTAAGGGACTTGATCCAGACAGTTGCAATTAGTTCCTACTGGTTTCAATGAGACTTAAGTAGTTATGACAAATTTGCCCCTTGGACTTCATTAGGACCTAAATTCAGCTAACTTAATCTCAGTCTGTCCCAAGGTTTAAATTTAGATTGTTAGCTCACTTCACACTTAAATTATGTTTAGACAAAATTTGTTCGAAAATGCCAAATGTAGATGTTAAGTTTTAGAAGAAATCTAGTAAAAGCTTCATTTATGGAAGATTTCATCAAATAAATGAATTGTATTTGCCAAACCTAAACATATTGCATGGGACTAAGTCCCGCTTATTTAATTGGAACTCAGTTCAAGACCAGTGTTACTAGAATCTCCTATTCCCACATCAGCTATGTAGAGTGCAATTTACATCACATCTAGATGATATATGCTTTAATGTAAGTAAATAATGTAAGGAGCTGAACCAAAGTACTTGATTTTTCATTGACACTTTGATTGTTCATTGATTCTTTCTGGTAGGTCAGATTTCCACTTTCACCAACTCTAAAGAGTATGTATACAGTCTCATCAGATGATGAGATGGGATTGCTATATGATGCAAATTTAAATATCAATGTCTTCATATTGCAACCTTTTCATTTGGCATCTTTTATTTTTCTCAAACTTTAAAAATGCTGAAATACTTATCCGCAGAAATTTCTGTGACACCATGTGTGTGTGCTCACCATGCTTGTTTTGCTCTTACGCTACTTACCATGCCTAGACATGTGATGCTTTTAAAAAACTAAATCTACTGAGAGAAAATTGATGAGTGTAGGTTAAGTAAATGGCAAAAAGGAGTAAGGCAGAATGTAAAGGAAAAAATGTCTGTTCTAATCTGGACTCACTTTGTTAGAGTTTATTCATCTTTGTATATGTAAAAAGATTTTGTATGGTATTGTCAGAGATTTTGTATAGTATTTGTCAGAGCCATGTCTTAATGTACAGAATTAACTGGGGTTTTTTTACTAAGTTTTATATTAATAAAGCTTGATAAATATATATGCCTTGTGATCATGAAAACTAGAAGCCTTCATAGTAAATATGCACCTGGAATGTTGGACCAACTTAGGGGAAATCAGAACAACAACAACAAATGCTTAGTAGGTTAAGCAATCTCCCTTGCCCCAACTCTCTGCTAAAAATGCTCCATCCCAAAGATGATTTTCTTAAAAAAGAAAAAAGTCATCTGTCAGGGCTTCTCTACATGCTTTGGAACCTATTGTTTGCCCTTACCTTACAATCTTAATTATGGGTTTGCCATTTTTGTGCTCAATGGCATTTCCAACAATTGATTATTGAGTCAGATCAGGGTTTTGTTTTTGTTCTTTAGCAGTTAACAATCACTGAGAGTATTGGATCATAGGAAGTTCAACCTTACACCAAGTCAGATGGTTGGTCTATCAACCTCAGTATTTTCTGTACTGACCAGCAGTGGCTCTCCAGATTTTCAGACAGGATTTTCTGCCAGGGCACCATGAAGATGCTGGGGACTGAACTTTGGCTGCTCTACCACTGAGCTATGGTTGTGCTCCTTACATGATACAAAGTACAAACACAATCAAAACATTCTGTTCTACTCACTTATCCACTGGAACATTATAGGTGTCATAAAGATTTAATATGATCTTTATCCAGACCATAAAAAAGCTTGTCACGTAAAGGGACAGTTGATGTTCTGATCAATAATGCAGTTGACAGAAAGTAGGGCACCACAAATGTAAAAGAATAAAAGGTTATGGGAGAGCATGTTAAAGCAAGCCAGTTCTGTGGCCAAAATCTAATTTATTATAAAGTAATAAACAAGCCACTTCTGAATTCATTGCAAGTGCCCAAAGAAAGACCAGCAGGGGACTGATGAAAAAAATACTGTATAAATAACAAGACTGTTGCCCCTACTCACTCTGCTTGCTAGCTTCACCTATCTGCCAGCTCCCCCCTTCTTTCACACCTGACCAGCCTGCCCTTCCTTTATACTTGAATAAACACCCATTTTTTACATCTCACTGACCATCACCTCCCAGCCTGCCCCAAGCCCGTAAGCTAATTGTAGCTGCATTTAACGAGGGAGGGGGAAAGCACTTCACAGGGTGGTTTGTGAAGTGCTCCTCATCCTCAGTTAAAACAGCTCACCTGTGCTGCCGGCCACTCTGTCATCATGCTGGAGCTGGTGTGGCTACACACTGCAACGTGACAACAACCTTACATTTTTATGTGTATAGGGAGAAGAGGCTGTGACATGTACTGCTGCTGGACAATTTCATATCAATACTGCTTTTTGACCAAGGAATTTAACCGTGTATAGAGGTTGACTAAGTAAAAAGAGTCTGTTGGATCAGTCCAGCCAGCATCCTCTTCTCACTAAACAGCAGGCATGTGTCAAGTAGCTTTGCAAGGGAGCTATATTATATTAACCATATTAATATCCTTATGTTGTTTAGTCGTTTAGTCATGTCTAACTCTTCGTGACCCCATGGACCAGAGCACGCCAGGCACTCCTGTCTTCCACTGCCTCCCGCAGTTTGTCAAACTCATGTTCGTAGCTTCGAGAACACTATCCAGCCATCTCATCCTCTGTTGTCCCCTTCTCCTTGTGCCCTCCATCTTTCCCAACATCAGGGTCTTTTCCAGGGAGTCTTCTCTTCTCATGAGGTGGCCAAGTATTGGAGCCTCAGCTTCAGGATCTGTCCTTCCAGTGAGCACTCAGGGCTGATTTCCTTAAGAATGGATAGGTTTGATCTTTTATGTTACCAACACCTTAATGGAGTCTGCATACAGTAATCAAGGCTCAATGGACAAGAGAGCCATGAAACTTGATGAGTAATTTGAGGGAAATCACTATACGTTGGCCTAATCTCACAAGGTGATTGTAAATAAGAAGAAACATCCCTATGTACATCATCCTGGATAAAGGATAGAAAAACCCATAAAAAAAGTCAGTAGCAATTCGTTTATTTTACAGATCTATAGCCTACCATTTAAAAAAAACAACAACAACCCTTTCTCACGAGGTGGCAATCAAACGAAGTAGCACCAGTTTAGGTTTATCCTTCTTTGAGCTTGCAGGCTGATAAGGGCCACAAATAACTTTTTTTTTTACTAGAATATGAATTTATATGACAATTTACTCAAGTACATGTATTTTTGTACACATTACTTGACTGCACTGAAAAATTTAGACACGTGTGAATTTCAAATGATGCTGTGTTTTGGCTAGTGCATTGTTCCATAAAGTGTGAATTAGGTAGGCTTGCTTTTAAATGCAAGCTGAATTGAATTTCTCCCCCATTCCTATTGGATACTTAAAGTAATCTCTACTCAGTCCAAGTAGCTTCATGAAGTGATGTTTTTCTGAGGACCAGTGGCTATTACTCTGATTATTCCTCATGGGACTTATCATTGTGGAAGCAGCCTGAGTGACTACGTCCTCCTTCTAACGTTATTTTGTGTAATACTTACACTACAAGAATGAAGTGTTTGAAGAAGGAATACAGTGGTTCCTCAGGTTAAGTACTTAATTTGTTCTGGAGGTCCGTACTTAACCTGAAACTGCTCTTAACCTGAAGCACCACTTTAGCTAATGGGGCCTCCTGCTGCCACCGCACCGCCAGAGCACAATTTCTGTTCTCATCCTGAAGCAAAGTTCTTAACCTGAAGCACTATTTCTGGGTTAGCGGAGTCTGTAACCTGAAGCGTATGTAACCTGAAGTGTATGTAACCTGTATTCACAAAAAGAAATGGGAACATATCTTCAGTTTAAACTATTAAATGCGTTTATTTCATTGTTCTTTTTCCAAAACCCAGGGACATAAATTTTATATATTTTAGATGAGATAAACAGCTGAAACACTTACGAATGCTTGAGCTGTTGTTTCAATGGATTTCCCTAGGTTGTGTTTTTCCCTTCCTATAATAAAATAATAATGGAGACATTGCTTACTCAATACTATTCATTTGGGAAGTCAAATGCCTACAGCAGCCTCACTTCAAAATTTCTTTAGGAAAAAAAGAGTGTGCAGCACAGCATTTTATCATCTCCACCAGGACTAACATCATTTGGAAAATATTTAAAGGACTGGTATTTCAGAAAATTGCTTGCTGTTGTTTTGTAAATGACATGTCTTATCCGCCTAAGTTTTCATGTGTTCCAGCATCTCTCATTTTAGAATGTAATCAGATGAGACTAAACATAATCGAGCTGGCATATAAAAGTGAAGAGCATTTGCCCCTCCCAAATGCCAAATGCATTTACGTTCCAAAGACTCAGTGTAGACGATGCCCAAAACCCAGAATTAGAATGAAACCAATTAACCTTCTTAATATCTTTTCCAAAGTCTTTTCCTGGGAACCACTGGAATGATCTCTGTTATTACTTTGCATTCAGAAGGTTCCAGGAACAATCCCTGTCATTTCCAGGTATGGCTAGGAAATATACCCTGACTGAAATTCTGGACAGCCACTGAAAATCAGTGTAGGCAACATTAAGTTAGATGGACCAGCAGCCTGATTCAGTATAAGGCAGCTTCTTATGTATCTCTCTATGTCTATGCCTGAAATATAATTCTTAATAGTTGCAACAAAATCATAGAAAGACTTCAACGCCCTTGTAAATATAATTGTTCATAAAGCAAGTTATCAGAAAGATATTCTGAAACCTGTAGGCTCACAAAGAATAGCCATAGCCTTAGAGTACAGCTAGAATGTTTTCAAATGATGGTTTTTGTGAATGATGTCACCCATGGCTTTGCTGATTGTCACTCATTTTGGGACACATTCCACATGGGGACTGTGCCTAAACTCTCAGTTCTGTTTGCTATAAATCCAACTGGACAAAGAAATCTGCATGGGTGGTACAGCAAAAGTGGTGCTAAGCCAGCCAACACCACATCATATCCCTGTACCCTCCTAGTATTTGAAGAGATACTAGTTGCTATGTCTTCCATAAGGCACCTTTGCACTTCTCTTTAGCACAAGCACTCCTGGGGAAGCTGTTATCTGGATATAGCATAAACGGTGAGCCCAGCAAGTGACATGTTTGGGTTTTATTTTAAGCGACGTACTGGATGCACCTAACCATATGTGTAGTCTCTTTTGTGATACCATGATGAGTTTATCATTGACCCATTAACTTGAACTCTGTAGTTTCCCACAGGGCATAATGCCACAAAGTGTTAACATGTTTTTAATGGAAAAATAGGCATTTGTAAACTGGTTTACTGGTTTACAAGGGGGCACAGTGCCTGCATTTCTGCACCAAGCTTCGCAGCTTTGTTGTTGTTGGTGGATTTTTTGTGTTTGTTTTTGGGAGGATGCTCCCTTGGCTGAAGTAAAGGTTCTGCTTTTGACTGAGCACTCCATCAGCTGATCCCAGGGACCAATCCTTTTCTACCAGGCCCTATAAAGCTTGGCCCTCAGTCTAAGCAACTTGAAGAGGCATCTGCCTAGCTAAACTCCTGCCACCTTTGGAACATGATATGACACCTGGCCCCTCTGGTTGTCAGCTGCTGCTTTTAGAACTTGACCTCTTTCCAATCTTGAGCTGCAATACCTGCCAGTCTTTACTGCTTCTTACAGAACTGAGTCATTGCCAGTGCTGGACTGTGCTACTCACCTCTGGTCCTATAGGAGTAGCATGATTCCTCTGCTTGAAAACCTGACAGCTCGGAACCTCACTGCCCGCCCGCATTAGAACATGAGAGACCCATAGCTATCTTCAAGGCAGATCAATCTAAAATGTTGTGTGGTTTTGCCAGGGAGGCAAATAAAGAGTGAAGGATTTCAGCTACCTTTGCTGTGTCTCTAGCAAAAAATCCTCATTGGTTAGCATTGCTGCCATTTGCAGCAGGAAGGATCCAGTCACAAAACGTTTGCTTTTGGTCCATGGGGTGCAATTCCAGCAACTGAGAAGAAAGGACGCAGCATCCCATTAGAAAACCTGGTATGCCAGCAATGTTTCTGTTGGGAGACCAAAGCATTGCCTTTCTATATTTAGCCTTCTTTGTTTGTTTGTTCTAGAATTTATTTCAAGAATGATAATCAAGAGCATACTGAACTGTTAGCTCTAGGGCTTATTCAATGTATTCATTGATAGCATATACAGCTCACAGGCGCTGAAACTTAGACATTAATTTGACTGAGAGTCTTCCCAGTTGCACCTTTTCATTCCAATATGTCTGCAAAATTAGTGAATTGTCATCCAGCAGTGCCTAAAGCTTCTGAAACTGAGGGACCAACTGAAGATATGCAGAACTGAATTCTACTTCCTAAGAATATTTCCAACACTAAAATTAGACACATTATACATCCCCATGTTTAGAAAAGGATGACATTATAGATAATTTTGTAATAGACTGGAGATGTTTGTTGGTAGGGTGGTTTTTGTGATTGCCTTTTTGTATCTTTATTTTAGATCTTGTTATTTATGTAGAAATTGTTCAGTTTGGTTGTGCATTTTTTATGTTTTATCTATTATTTATGGCTACTTTTGTTATGTTGTAGTCATGTATTTCTTTCATTTTGTAAGCAGCCTTGAGCATGAATTGAACTGTGGAAATGCAGCACGCAGGTAAAATTATGTATGTATGTAATGGTTTGTTCTTCTCTCACCTTCTCTTTCCTCAAAAATTCACTTTTGAACATTACATTAATAATAAAACAAGTGGAATTGCGCTAACAAGTAAGTAGGATGGGAGTGTTTCCCCCCAAAATAAGAAATAAATGCCAGCTATTCTGCTTGAAGATGTAAACTTATACATTGTTTCACTTTAGCCTCAGATTGATCACAGGAGTCCTGGACATATAAAGATGAAGTACAGGCGGCTTGTGAGGAAGCTTCTCACTCTTGGCAGTCAGTCTCTAAAAAATATCTACTACATGCCAAACTCAACATGCCAACTGGTTGGTTTGTGGGGTATGCAAATGGCAGATAGCCATGGCATGTGAATCAGTCATGATCAGTCTCGAATGTCCACGTGACAGGATTTAGAATAGCTTCCTCATGTGCTGGAGGGCATTTGTGTCACCCTCAAGAGGACAAGAGTGAGAATTGTATTTATTTATTTCAAATTATTTCACTTGAAGGCCCCAGAACTTCAGAACAAATAATGCTTTAAATCGTTCTTACTGATACAAATCAAATAACTGAAGGAATTGGATAAAAGCACACACAACTAAATTATTATTGCTGTAGGTACTGCTGCTTAATTTGTTTTCCCACCCCGTCCCTGTCTCTGGGTCAGTCAGGGAAAAAAATAAAATAGGAGCCACTTTGACAATAATATAGATTTAACTTTAAGTGGGTCTCTTCCACTTTCTCTTTGCCTTAACAATATTTGTATGAGACGTGTTCCAGTCTCCAGCCTGAAAGATGGAGTCAATTGCGAAATATTCCAGTGTTTTGTTTGTACTGTGGCACATTAATTTGTGCTACTGAAATTTATTTCTAATAGGGGGAAAAACATTTTCCCCATATTATTTATTAGTGCAATCCCACTTTTATTCCATTAGTGCAATGAACTTTTGAGAGAAAAGAGGATGAGAGAAGAATCCCTTACAAAATTATCTGTCATTTGATCTTTTTCTAAACATTGTCAAAGATGTATAATGGGTCCAATTTTAGTAATGGAAATGTTCTCAGGAAGCAGGATTCAGTTATGTGTATTTTCAGTTGACATCTGTGATGATTCTTCATCTCCTTTCCTTTTTTCAGTGAGGCGTAATTAAGGTTTATTTCCTTTGTGGCGTCGTAAAGTGTGCTTTCTGCTTAACCTGAGAAGCACAAAGGCTGCTCTATGCTTGCTGTTGCTAGAATGATCTGCCACAGTAAAATTGGAAGTGTTTCATTGAATCACAAACAGCAACATCTTTCCAGAAAGAAAGCGAGAGAGAGAGAACTTGACATCTGAAGTGAGAGGAATGCATGTGTCTATGTAGGAAATGCAGCCTGCATTTTGAATTTATCTATTATAAACATTTCATTTCCCTTCTTGGAATTCACAGGAAAGCTACATTACTGTGTACATTCTTGGGTATAGTCAAGTAAGCAGAAAAGTTAACAATAGCTGTCTTGAGGTGAAGACTTTAGCATGTGGGTTTTCCACCCTTAAATTTTAGCAACAATTCCTAAAGCAAGCAGAAACATCATTAAGTGGTTCACCAAGACTCTCAGCAATTTTCAAGAGGTCTAAATAAAGAAATAAAGTCATTTTTACAAACATAATATAAATAGCTAATATTTGGAGCTGTCTCAAGACATTTTGATGTCCGAAGCAGACCACCAAATCCTCCCTCCCCCCCAGTATGATGGGCAACACATCATCCCAAACTCAATTCTTGCCTCCATTCCTCCACCTAATTCCTGCTACCTGAACATAACCTGAACCTTGCAGTATGGATAGGTTGACTCTACTGCCCTCCACAAACCTGTCAGTTGGAGCTGGCATCAAGATGACTTGCATTGCTCTTCTCAGTGTACCGAGTTCTTCAAGGAGATTTAATCTGACCCAGCTACCGTAGCAGTTGTGACAGGCATGACTGGACTAAAAATAATGTTTACAACAAAGTGATATCAACAGAGGAGGAAAGGCATCTCCCTTTGTCTCAGCACATGGCATAACTGCTAGTAATGACTAGTAATGGCTCGCTGTACACTTATGGGGGCTTAGGAACCAAGAACAAACTCAGAAGGTGATGGACTCTCCTTCACTGGAGATTTTAAAGTAGATGTTAGATGGCCATTTGTCATGGATGCTTCTACTCTTCCTGGATCATATGATTAAGATGGTACCTGTATTTCCCTTATATACGATGATATAGCCATGCCTGCTCAGGACACGTGTGCCTACAAATGCCAGCAGGCTACTTCTCCATATTCATGGAATAAGCCCTTCTGGAACATTTATGACTGAGGGGTAATTAGCTCAGGGAAGGTCTTTCCACTGTGGTTCTGTTTTGCCAGAAGACAGGCTGCTGCCTGTTTGGTAAAGTTGGCTCAGAAAATAACACTTTTGCTGAAATGCATAGGAGCACAAAGTGAGCAGCTTTGGGCCAAAATCTGGAAAGTGTAGTGCCCCATAAAGTATTCAGGGAGTGAAAAAGACAGGACTGGAGCTTTCCCAGAAATTGTGCTTAATTGAGAAAGTAAACAAAATGGTTATTTAATAGTTAATAGTGAAGGATTGTCTCAGAAAATGGAGAGGGCCATTGAAAATTGCTGTAGTGGAAGTCAGGCTTGTATATATGTGGTGGTATTTCCCTCAAGTCTCATATCACAAATCTTACTTACCACAAAAAAAAAAAAAAAAAGGATCTGAAAATAAGTTTATTGGAACCCTATCCAGGCACTTAGCTTTATCACAGTGGGGGAGGGGGGGAGAAGGGGAGTGTTAGGCATATACATTAAATCCACAAAACTCCTGAACCCTGAGGTAAAGCAAGATGCCTTGGAGGGATATGTGTCTTGTCAAAAGTGAAGAATGGCAATTGTTATGGTTTGTGCCTTTCAACCTGGAAAATTTTTATTCTGCCACATGGTTGCCTATTTATTCTATCTTGTTGCAAATTTAAAGAGGAATAGCACATTGATCTCAGTTTAAAACCATAGGTCAGGTTTTAGTATGCATTTGTTTCAGCCTGCTGCAGCTCATTAAAAAAAAAAGCATAGAACTAATGCCCTTCTGAAACATTGCTTTGCAATTAGCTTAATTACAACAGCTGTGTCAAATGTATGTGTGTCTATGAAATTGATTCATAAACCTGTAGCTTGCTTGGGACACTTTTATGCAACAGTGAAAAGGCAGCTTTCACTTTGGTGATAGAAAGTCATGGGTATTCATGGCATCCCTGTTAAAAGTGTATAGTTTATGGAAGCAAAAGTAATACTTGTGAGATATAGTTTCTTACTTTAGTACACAAAGCCTCAATTATTTATTTCCATTATCCACCATTTTAAACTCTCTCCCGCCATATATATATATATATATATATATATATATAGCCACATAGATAAATATACACACTGAGATTAGGAAATTAAAGAGCTACCAAAGTGCTGCTTGGACACTTTTTCCTGATTGCAATTCGGGAGCTCACAGCAGGAGGAGGAAGAAATGGAATGCACCTTCATGCTGATAAATCATCAGTGATTCGAAGCTTGATGATTCATTTTTTAATCAGCTGAAACCAGGGCTTTAAAAATGCATCCAATATATGCAAGTATGAGGCACATCAAAGAGCAGCATTAGCAAGGGCTGTTATTTTTCTGGTTCATTCTCAGCTTGCTGAATTCCATTTAATGTAGTGGGGTTCCCCCTCCCCCGTTTCAGCATATGCCATGAAGGCTTTCCCCCCCTTTTTTCTTTACAATAACCCTGCTGACAGTGAGTTATCTAAACTGGGAGTACTTACGTAATATCTGCAGAAATGGGAATCCATGCAGAGGCAGCCCAGTGCAGAGGTGTCCGAATTGCTTCTCTCTCTTGGCTGGAGGCACAATGTAGAGAATCTGCAAGGAGGCAGAAGCTTGAGGTAGCAATATTTTTACAAAGCAAAGCAGAATGCCAGATTCCTAATATTATACCATGCCTGGTCTATGCAGGTGCCATTGCTTAGCAATTTGCAGAATTGAAGCTTTTTAATGCTCATTCCTATCAACCCTTGAAGAGGGCTATGAAGCTTGAATACACACAGTCTCACCCCCATACTAGGGCCCAGCCTTGGATCATGAAATATACTTGGAATCGAGAGTGGATTTCATGCTCTTTATTCAGCTCATAGTGGTGAGGAGGAATGAAAGTTCCCCCAGAATGTCTGCTTTATATACAGTATTTACACAACGGGCCCCATATGATTGGCTAATTCCGGGATTCTCCTGTAGGCCAATCAGGTTGCAGATTCCCTTCCACCTGGAGCTGGATTGGGTGGCTCCTGTGGACCAATCAGACTGCTGCATTCTGAATCCTATTGTTCTAGGACCAATCAGACTGCTGCATTTTGGATCCTATTCAACTCAGTACATAACAGATCAGTAGGTTGCTGGTTCAAGATCAGGAATGTCTATTCCCTCAGGCTTTGTTGCGTTTGGTTTTTAGTGTCAGGGTTTGGGGAGGGCGAGTTGGGGGCATGCTCCATCTGGCTCTCCCTGATTGCTCATGGAGGGGGGCACTGCCCCACAATCCCCCTCAGCTCCCACTGGGACCCTCCCCAGCTTCCTACTTCTCAGACAAGGCATGGAGAGTCAAGAGTTCCATAACAGGCTTTAGGATTGGGATCAGCAGCCTCTGACCATTGGCCATACTGGCTGGGGCTCATGGAAGGCCAACAACATCTGAAGGGCCAGTTATGCTGGTTTAGGGGTAATGTCACACATTTCTCTGAAACATGTGTGTGGGGAACAGTGTATGAAACATACACACTCTCAGGTGTGAAAATAATCTTTTGATTTTGCTGAAATCACACATCTTTGCCAACTTTTGGGAAGTAATCTTGGTGCATTCCTGAGGAGCATCTTGATTATTTATTTATTCAATTTATATAATCCATTGCAAGGTGCATGACTTCAGGAATATTTTACAGAAATATTAAGCAGATTAATTCTTACCCTTCTCACCCTTCCTCCCAAAGGAGTCCGGCAGCTAATAAAAGCCGCACAACAAATGGTGCCACGTGATGCAACAGTTGTGCGCAGGAAACAATCCGATGTTATTTCCTAAGCAATGAAAAATGTATTGGTGTAGTTATTTTTAAAAATATTTTCTCCCCTTGTCAGTCAAAACACTTTAATTAGAACAGGAATGAAAGGACCATAATTCAGCCTTTCTGAAATGATGGGAGTTTGAAATCAGGAGAATAATAGGGATGAAACTGCAGGCATGAAGAAGCTTTATGGGGAAACAGCCAAAGTTTCTTGTTGAATAACAGACTGCTTTCATGGTTGGTAACTGTTATGTGCTTGAGAAACTACAGATACAGTAGGATATTGTAACATCTTGTCATCGTTCATGGTTTGCTGAAAGGGCAGTTATCCACAGGCCACTTAAGGTGTTGTCCTTGTGTTTCCTTTCCATGCTTTTAACTGCTGTTGCACCAGCTGAAGTAGTTTGTGGATTGCCCTTTTTGAAACCAAAGCAGCTTGAGACAGTCGCCAGCCAGGTTTCATCAATAATGAATAGCTTTCTAATAGGCTGTACTAATATAGAGATGCTTCTGAGACCCAGAATGGCCTTATTCCTTCAGCATCCTTAAAATGAAAGTAATATATTTTCCAAGTGCTCCAGTGATTAGACTTGGCAATGGCAGCTTTGCCATTAATTAGACAAAGTGAACCACCTAATTCCAAGAGCCCATGATGCAATCACAGCACATTCATTCCGGGTAAATTCTCATGATGTACAATTACAGCTGCTTAAGGACAGTACTGTAAAATCTGACAGGATGACAGCCTCTTCCAGAAATGATATGAGAAATAATTTGAATCTCTATTGGGAATATGCTCACAAACCTTTCACTGCTAAGATTGATAAATAGCTTAATCATAAATCTGCCAGTGACCCAAATGAAATTTGATGCAGTGCTGTGACGCATTCATGAATACATACAATAGGACTTAAACCAGCAGATGACTCTCTCTTTTCACTCCCCTCTCTCCCACTATTGCAATGTTTTGGGGTTTTTTATGATTCTATAGCTGTGTAACAAAGAGTAAAAAATAATAGTTTGGACGCTATATAAATACAATTTAAAATAAAGGCAAAAACCATTATCGAACAGCGCTTGAAGGATATTGAGCAGCAGAATAATTTGGCCTATATTAAGAAATTTAGTGCCTGGTACGCTTATCTGCCCCCCTCCCATTTTGATTTTCGGGCACCTTATTTGTCTACCCTAACCATTCCAAAACTTAGGCGGGCCTTTACACTGGCCAGACTAAATATGTTACCGTCAGCTGTTCTCGAAGGTAGATATCAAAAAATCCCATTTGAGAACCGGCTCTGCCCCTGTGGAGCTGGCTATGTAGAGACGGCGTCACACGTTCTCTTGTCTTGCTCCCTATATAAAGATCTCAGGGACGAGACCATCACGCCGCTCCTATCGGCCATCCCCGGCCGCTCTTGCGAAGCCAAATTGTGCTCACTTCTAGCCGATCAGAACAGCTTGACAACAGAGAAGGTTGCCAATTTTATCGAGAGAGCAATGAGATTGAGAGCTGGTATCTGAATGATATCAACGTGGTCACCCGGATTCCTCGCCTGGGTTTTTATGATTATTATCATTATGTTTTATTACTATTATTTTATTACTTCTGCCAAGTTTTAAGTACTGAGATTATTAATTTACCTAGGGTTTTAATCGGTCACAAGATTTTAATTATATTTGTAATGTACTTCTGTTGTTTGTCCTTTGATGCTATGGCCTGTTGGCTATGCAAATAAAGTTTATTCATTCATTCATTCAATTTAAAATAAAGAAATAGCCAAAACAAAATACAAGAAGAGAAAACAAGCTACCATTCAGAATGTGTTTGTTGGGCCGCAATCCTAAATGCATCGGCAACAATCCAAAGGCCCAATGATACACACATGGACCGCCTTTGAATGAGGACTGCCCCATTCATTTCAGCGGATGTGTCACATCTGTACACACTGTCTCCAATGAAATAAAGGAGACATTTGTAGGAATGAAAGATTTCATGTTCCCTGCCCCAGAAATAGCTGTATGAGGATCAATTATTTGGAAGTACATTGCATTCAAATTAATGGCACTTGCATGTAAATCTGTGAGAGAGGAATGCTTGTTAATGAATACCGATCCAGTAATGAACTATTTTATTATTATCAACTTTCACATTAGTCCACAGTTATATGTTTCTGTCAGTGTGGTGCTCTGGGTGTGATTCTGTGGGACATGACTCTCAGAATCTAACCTTCTATGCTTGAATTCCCTTTGTAGCCTTGAGTCATTACTATTACTCAACTGTAATTCCTCAATCCATAAAATGAGACTAAGTGACTTATCTCACAGGAGGACTAAGAATATAAAGACTGAATTTCGCTTTGCACACTAAAATTGCCATTAAAATGAGGAACTTTGGTCACAGTCCTAATGAGAGAGTGGATATATTTTGAAGTGCTATAACTGGTACCAAAATCTTCTGATTTTGATTTTTGCCATATATATCTAAAGATGAAGCTAGCCTATTTTGAAAATAAAAAAACAAACACCCCCCAACTCAGTGATGTTATTTTGCAAATGAATTGAAAGAACCACTTTAAGCCTTACAAGTAAATGGATTTTCAAGGGAAATAGCTGGAATTCATTTGACAAGGCTGAGTCAAAAAATTCTCTTTCCCCTGTGACAGTTAATTACAAGATTATCACTCCCAACAGCACAGTAGAGCACAAGCAATTTTCATGGAAACGCAAAATTAGATTAAAGGATAAGGAATGCTATAAATATAGTCCATAATATGTTATCTATTGCCATGTAGTATCTGCACAATCCCGAGCAGGTGCCTTCTCTGGTTTGTCCCCAACTGCCGATGACATGTGACAGTTTTACTGCTACTTTTACCATTTAACATCTGAATAGCTCCAGCAGTGTACAAGGCAGGGTACATCAGAAAGAAGTGACACAGCCCCTGTCAAGCAGGCTTTTAGCCTAATATTAGACAAGACAGAAGCAGAGAAATCTTAGCAATTTACAGTGAATACCTGGGGCAGCGCAAGGGAGGAGTAAGTAACGAAGTCGAAAGTGGAAGTTGAATCAGGAAGGAGGAGTGGTCTGTGAACAGAGACAAGGAATAAGCCAAAATATGGTGGGCTCCAGGCCTCTTGCCCCTCTCTTCTTGGTTTGGCCACCTTGCAGTCAAGGAGTTATCATTTCCCCACTTGAATGGGGGCGGGGATGTGAAACTGACTGATGCTCAGCCAAGATAATCCAAGGCATTTGGAGAACAAAGATACCCACATGACTATTTAATTCTTCTTATAATGCAAGTCAGCGAGGGGGATAGCTTAAGAACTAGAAGCCTGGAGCTGATGCAGAGAAAGTCAATGAGGGTATAGTGACACCTATAACTTGAGGTGGGATGCAAGTTCCTGTCAGTGATAAAGCAGCTGTTGGCTTTTATATTTTATGTTAACTGCACTTTTGGATCTTTGTACCTTGATCTTTTGTGCTGGGCAAATATAGCTTAATTAGTCTGCAAAAAACATTTTGAATCAGCACCTTAAGAGTGTAACATACTGCTGGTGGGGCTTATATCATGCCTTCTATAAGCAGCACCCATCTCACATTAACCATTAACCCTAGGAGTTCTGTATAACTCAAAAGCTAGTTCACCGCTTTGTGGTTTTGAGTTGCCTCTTCCTGTTTGGATTTAGGTAGGGACATTGATTTTTATGGTGCCTCATTTTTGTTATCAATGTCATATTTCAAATGACATTTCATATTTGTATCTTGCTCCTCCTGAGTACCGAGGTGCCGCATGTACATTATTAGTCCACCATCCAAAGTAAAACACAGAAATGTGCAGAATGCATTTAAATTAAATTAATTAAAGGATCATTGATGTTTAATCTATTGCAATTTGCTCCTCATTAAGAGGAGTAAAATTAAGCCCTCACTGATCACTTTACTGATGGACCTCCTGTTCTTAATGACCAGGATGCCTTAGGGACAAGTCCTCCTGTATCCTGGAGGTGGAATTAAAAGAGCTATTTCACTGCCCTTGGAAACATTTGCAGAACAGAACATTCTGACATTCTTCCATTGGAAAGTCAATTGCCAAGAGGATGATATTGGATGTGCGGAGCGGGGTGGTTAGAACTCAGTTCCCATTGGAAATAATGCAAGCTTGCTTGGGTCTTAATTTCCTGGGCAAATTCTACTATCTACTATTTTTCTACCTTGCTTTATTAGAAGTATTTGAGACTCCATGGCACAGACAATTTTGGGCTTGTTTCTGCATATTGTGCTCAATATTAATAGCACACAATATACAGTTTTAAATAACGTTCTAAATGCAATTAATCAGCACTCTAATGGTCGAACTATACCATTCTACCAGCAAGAGATTTAGGGCAGTGCGAGTGGTTTTCCCACACAGAGTGCTGAGCCAAGGAGGACACAAAATACTACTACTACAACAACAACTACTAATAAACCTCTATTTATACAGGTACCTATTGAGAAGATCCAATAAAAAGCAGCTGTACCAAAAGGAATGTGAAAATAATAAATTTTAATAATAAATTTTGTCCTCACTCAGGGCACCATATTACCAAAGTCTGCCCTGATGTCTCCTTTTAGTTCCTCTCCTTTGTCATTTGTCTTATTTGTACCTTCTGTAAGCTAGTGATATCTGTCTTTCTATCTCTCTGCCTCTGCTTCCATTATTTTAATTTCATATTGTATATACAAGTGCTCTGTATGTAACACTGTATGTCGTTCCTTAGATTTATTTCATTCTGTTCTACTGTATATATTGACCCCCCCCCCTTTTTGCCCTTGCACAGGTTATTTACCCTACAGAGTTCTGGGCTAAGCAACTCGCTTCTTTGTGATCTAGTGTTTCATTTTCTTTTCCAGAGATCAACACCTTTACACTGTGCGGTGCTTCTTCACAAGGAAACATGCGAAAACAAACAAAACTTGACAGCAAGCACTTGCCTGAGAACTTAACTGTGACTTGTAGACGAGCTGCAAATTCTTGTCTCTCCATCAATGTGTGTTGCACTGGCTCATAAAAGTTGAGCACATCCATTGGTGAATTCTTACAATAGGACTTAAGGATCCAGTTTTTTTCCTGTTCTGTGCCATTAGGTATCAATCAGGAAAAAACATAGTTCAGGCCATTTAATCAGCAGCATGAAAATGCCCAAGGCAATTTATATTTGTTGTTTTACTCACTTAGGATTAAGTCGCTCCAAGCCTGAGAGATATCTTAAATTTGATTATATTTTAAAGCTATGTTGCCCTTTTATTGGCTTAAACATGCTTTGCTATTTCTCTCTGTACACTATGCTCTCAGCCTCTCACATCGTGTCCTTAACAGGATTTCACTCACAATTAGGGTACACTCACTATATACAACACTTATATAGAGAGATGCCTGGATGGGTAATTTTCAGTAGTATCATATTTAGTAACCCCAGGTTTCTTTGGGGTGACATGGTATCTATCAGCATTTGAAGGAAGGGCTGTAGCTTAGTGGTAAAGCATCCAGAGAGTAACCCCTATTGGCACAACTATCTGGTTGGAGGCCACAACTGATCAGCTCCCTACATGGACACAGCAGCGTTGACAGCAGAATGGGCTCATACTTTTAGCCCTGCCCTTTATGTTTATTCTTCTTTCTGCAACCTCCATGTGCCATTGTGTCTTTCTGCAACAAACATGTGTTGAGTGTAGTCATCTGCAGAAAAATACTGACATACATATGTCGCAGGAAAGTGGGCTAAATGCATGGTATGCTCTGCTAGGAACACAGTTCTGCTCTGCATGAGAATGATGCATGAATAGGACTCCCATGACTGTCTGTTTTAAACTGGCTATTGCATGATGAATCAAAGTTATCCGAATCTACATCTATACTCTCTTATCAAAGAACAAAATTCCTTTACTCCAATTAACCATTTCCTAGTCATTTCAGGGCTTTGTGCCTCGTGGAATATATAAAATATCTTTCAAGGTGCAGTCCTTTACTTTCTGATGAGAGAACACTGTAATATACAGTGGTACCTTGGGTTACATATGCTTCAGGTTACATACGCTTCAGGTTACAGACTCCGCTAACCCAGAAATAGTGCTTCAGATTAAGAACTTTGCTTCAGAATGAGAACAGAAATCGTGCTCCGGGGGCGCGGCAGCAGCAGGAGGCCCCATTAGCTAAAGTGGTGCTTCAGGTTAAGAACAATTTCAGGTTAAGGAACGAATTAAGTACTTAACCCGAGGTACCACTGTAATTCCATTTTTATTTATACATTTTACAGTGCTTTCCTTTGCTTTTGTCTTTGCTAATTCCACCCTTAATATATTTTAGCTCTCTGGATCTTTGAACTAATCACACATTTACTCATGAAGAATAATAAAGTGAGTTTAATCTGTTAATTGGTTTTGTATTTTGGGAAATGCTTAGTGTAATTGTCACAAGGTCTGATGAATGCATGCCATGGAGCATTAAAAAGCAGCCCTTCAATGGTGAAGAAGTGTTTTCCCCCCTTGAGAAATCAATATATAGTTTCTGGATAAGAGTGATATTAATTGTTGTGCTTGGTAAGAAAAAGGAATATATTTTACTGTCTAGCACTGCTATGAAGTTGGCATTCTATATTATGTTGTAAAAATGCATTGGGAGGTAATGTTTTAAAAAATCAATGCGAAGCTGCAAGTTAGGGGGCATCAAAGCTTAGAAACTCTTTTCTTTAGTATCCTGTAGAATAGTAAGATCACTCCTGTGTTTGATAACCTCCGGATGGTGTTTGCATTTACAATCAAGATGTTGCTGTGGAAACCCCTATAATTTCTATACTGATGAGAATGTGAGTCTGGATAATTAATATTATTAGGGGCCACTCGAATCTCTAAGCAGTGAGAGACTCCAGAGGTTCCTTACCCAAGTTTGGTTTCCTTGCAATGAAGTTCAGCAGAGTCTGTGGTATCTTTAGGATATATGGTTTTAGTTACACATGTATACAACCCAAACAGGCGATGGAGGGGCTCAAAGCATTAATACTCCAATAGATCTCACTTCCCCATTTGGTTTCCAGAGGAGCCCCAAAGTCCAGCATAGGTTCAGCACAGAGCGGGACATGTCTCTCTTTCTGCAGTTTCCAACATTCAACCTCCAGCTTCCAGCTTGCTATTGTTCTCAAACATAGCAGCTAGGTGAGGGAAAGGCTCACCTATTTGTTCTATGGCCCATAGCAGCTTCTTAGGATATGCTAACTCATGGTGCTTAACTAGCCAGCCAAAGCTATTAACTTGACAAATTGCCTGGTTTGGCAAACTTCATCCTGTGCATTCTACCCTTGCGGATACAGGATCTCAAGAATTGGAAGGGACCCAGGGTATTGTCTATCTTACCCCCCAACTCATAATTAAGGAAAAAAATTAAATTTTGATGCTTAATACAGACCAACATTGCTTTCCTGAAGGATGCAATATGCTGTCATTGAGAAGGAGACCTCTAGGGGGCAGCACAAGTTGATGCATTGGAAGGAACGGAAGGTTATACGTACAGTGACTTCAGCCCTCGTCCAGACCATCTCCCCACTATGCTGACATGTAAGGAATCAGGCATTTATAAATGTTTTAAGAATGAGACATGCAAGAATCTGCTGGTTTCTAATCATGTCAGAGCAGAAACAAACTTCTGTGACTTCCCTTATCTGATTCATTTAATGTCTGAACCAGTTCTAAGACTAACTTGAATTCACCTTTTTCTTGAAGGTTACTGCAAACACTTCCCTTGTGCCTTTGCTGAGGGCACCTGCAAGATGATGTGCCTGCCTAACTGAAGAGAACAAGGAAAGACAAAGCAAAGCAGTTGGATTTTAATGTACGTGGATTCAAGACAGCTTGGGCTCAATGGGCCCAAATGGCTCCACCAATTGTTCCTTGATATTCCTAGGAAGCCAGTTCAGATACTGGACCAGCGGCATAATATGCTCTTGAGGACCCATCTTTAGCCAGAATCAAAGTGCTACTTTCTCCACCAGTCAACAAGAAAATAAATTGCATTTGAAGATTTTCGGAGGAGAGAAAATGGCAGTGAAATGCTCATAGATCAGGTGCATAGTTTTTGTTGCCCTTAGCTTCTCCCATTTTTTGGTGGTGTTTGTGAGTGCCCTTTTTGCATTCAGCAAATTATCTTGCTGGAATTTGGCACTCTGTAGCCTGCTTGGGTATCTGCACTTCCTGAAAACCTACAACACCTGAAGGGGCACCATGTTGTCTACCCTTGGCCCCTGTCCTTCATTCCACTTCTTTTAGCCACCCTGTCACATGGCTAGCCTCCCTGGCACTCCCGTTTCTCACAGACCCATAACACCCCTCCCTGCCTCCCTCCCTCATATTAAGCACTGTGAAGTTTCCTCAGAGCCCCCCCCCATCTCAAAGCAGCTCTGTCTCCTTGAATCTCCTCCTCCTCCTTCTCCAAATACTCTTCCAGCAGTTTCCTGCTTCTCAGCCCATTGTATACAACCCCACCCACTCATTCTTTCAGCCACCTTGTCTCTAGGCACTGAAGGGCAATAGCTACTTAAAAAGTAATGTAGCTACTAGTATGAATACTACTGAGAGCAGCATACTAATTAACTACGTATCATAAGGTGTTAAAGATGGAAGGGGGTCAGAGGCATGCCATGCCCCCAACATCCTTGTATATGCTGACGTCTCTCCTGTACTCTCTCTTCTGTAATGTGTTTAGGGCTCACTTCCATTTTATTCGATTCTAGAAAAAAATATGTTTGAAGCCCTCTTAACCTGGAAAACCAGGAAAGTGACAGAATTTGAGATGGAATAACACCATACAGTTTTTTTTCTTGCTGTCCTCTTGGGGGAATCACGGGAGAGCCAAAGCATGATTGTGGCGAAAGGTTGGGGGGAAAGCAATGTTGTCCAATGACATTTCTTGTGTCACACCATGCCCACTGGTTTGGTTGAATTTAGCATGACATGCCAGTAGGTCAGTCAAAAAGCCACAGTTCCATAAGGCAACATGTACTGCAATGTGAAAGCAACTTTGGAAAATGGGACAGAAGCACTAGCATTATAAACAGGAAAATGAATGCAATATTCCCATCTTCTGAATGTAACCCATATCTCCCTCCCTCTGTCTGTCTGTCCCTCTCTTTCTCTTTCATGTGTGATATGTTGAGGGTAAAACAACAACGCTTGCAGGAAGTTACCTGAACCCATCGGTGGTGGGGAGTGATAGATGGAAAAGCAACCCATTCTTCTCTCACTGATTCCTTCTTGAATAAAGATTGCTTTTCCTCTTAGTTCTTTACTTATTTTCTGCTTCATTGTTAGTGCTGAACCTTCTTTTGTTAACCCCATGACTCTATGATGAACACATGTACACTGGTACTCAGAAAAGCTTTTAAACCTTAAGTTTCTTTATTCTTTCAACTGCCTGCCTTACAGACTATTTATTACTGCAGTCTGCTTCACACACATACTCTCACCAAACTCCAACATGATCTGTCCTTCCAAGCTGACATGCACAGTCTTTGTGGGAGGTTTCACTGCCAGAAGCACAATACAATACAAGATTGGTGTGTATGAAGAAATTGTTCTCTACCGAAATCTTCCATTAAGGTGTGCAAACAGAATCATAACTTAGCCCCCCGTGATTCACATTTCCCTGCAATCTTCATCTGTTTAGCATACATTACCACAAAGCCCATAGAGTAGATTTTCTGAGATAATGGAACTTTGCCTGCTTTAATGGTGGCATACAACAGATGCAAGCCTTAAAATCTGCGAGCACCATTCATATCACCACATGCAAAACGGCTGCTGCGTTTGTTAATGGAGAGATTTATATATATCGCCCCATGAGCCACTTTGGAAAGGTAGCCAAAGGCATTTTAACAATAACACACATTCTACTTTTGCCTGGACATACATTACGACATAAATATTGTAATCCTTAATATAATCTGGAATGATGGATCCTTATAAGCACTTAAGTACACATTAAACAGCAGCTTGTTTTTATTCACTTTACATCTGCAGTTGGGAAACAGGCTATCACGCTTAGCAGGAGGCCTTTCTGTTCATTTCAGAAAAAGCTCTCTGCTGGCTATTCAATTAATAATAATAATACAGCTGTAAGTCACTATTTGAAATGCAGCGCACATCACTTCTGCTAAGCCCCTGACATGGCTCTCTGTTGTCAGGCAAGTCCATGAACTGCAGAACTGCATTTTGGAAAGATACATCAGCATTCATTGAAGCCATCTATTGAGCTGGCGTCAGTGGCCCACAGTCTTTTTTGAGGGGTAACAGAATAGCTAAATAAGCCATTATGCCAAGGGAAGGGAAGGGCCTGATTAGTAACTTCTAGAAGAATGCTGTGGAATTAAAAATAACTGTCTTCAGCAGAATGGCTTAAATCTCAAATCTGCATGCGGTTTATACTCCCCAAGTCAATAAATGCCTTGCTGCCTGAATACAGAAGGTCTTAATGAGAAAACATGTACAGAACATCAGGCTGACTGTGTGCAGGTTTGCAATCCTGAGCCATGAAGTGGCCTGTGAAATATACCACACAGAAAGGCACCAGTAAAACCTGAAGCAGTCTGAAAAGCAATTTGAGAACCAGCAGCTGTTGGCAGCTGCCACTCAATGGAAAGGAAACAAAGTTCTGCATAGGAAGCCCAAGCCCTTGTTGGAGGGGTGAGA
Organism: Podarcis tiliguerta; assembly: GCF_965153285.1. Lineage (NCBI taxonomy): Eukaryota > Metazoa > Chordata > Lepidosauria > Squamata > Lacertidae > Podarcis > Podarcis tiliguerta. The sequence continues at coordinate 39,361,736 of NC_139540.1, read as the reverse complement.
TTTGTGGTTTTTAATAAGGTATGTTCAAGATCTTCAACCGCTATGGGACCGTGGGCACATTTGTAGTTTTGAGAAAGTGTCACAGGTGTCAGTCACAAAATGATGGCCATAGGGGTGTGACATAGCAGAATATGGCTGGCATGGGGCATGTGGGGGGAGCCAATGGAATTAGGAACTGAGCAGGAAGAACTGCCTCCCACACACTGGATTTTTGAGGGGATATTTACTGACACCTTTCGTGGGAGGCATAGGAGGTACTGGTGGGCCAACTAGTGCCCAGGTACCATGTTGACAATCTCTGGTGTATAGACAAATAAATTCTTGGCCAATCTGGAACCTCCAAATGTTTTTGATTCCAACTCCCATCAGCCCCAGCAAGCACTAGGCTGGTGAGGGCTGGAATAATGCTCCAACAATTTTCAACAATCTGTTACTTACTTAATCCCCATTATTGTTAGCTTTGAGCAATGGTGACACATTCTGTTTTGCCGCCTGAGGTGAAATGGAAAGGGGTCAGCCCACCCTACCCATGCCCCACCCATGCTGAAGCCTCCCTTACCTGGGTTGTGTAGCAGTGCCTGCAAAGCAGTGATAATGACAGCAGGTTCTAGTGAGATCTTGCCGAAATCTCGCAAGCTCTCATGTGCTCTATGAGATCTTGCAAGAATCAAGATTTTGTGTGCGCTATGTGATCACATGAAATTTTGGTGAGATTTTGCTGGAAGCCACCAACACCACTGCTGCTGCTGCTTCTCCACCAACACCGGAGGTGGTGGGTGGGCAGAGCACCCACAGGGGTGTGCCTCTTTGGATTTTGCCACCTGAGGCATCTGTCTCAGTCTGTCACATGAGCAGGCCAGCCCTGGCTGCAAGAGGCGAATGCCCATGCTGAATACATTTTGAAATATGAATGCCTGCCCATGGAGAATTAACAGTACGAGAGAAGGAGGAAGAAAGACAAAGAAAAACAGGTTGTTATTATTTTGTTATTTATTAAATTTGTATACCACCCTTCATCCGAAGATCACAGGGGGGATTCACAACACGACTTTCTGCAATTAGAGACTTAAACTATATACTATATTTTAATACAGTACTTCCATGATTACCTTTCAGCCAAATTTACTTGCTCTAATGGAGGGAAATTATGCTAAATAAAATTAAGAGTGAAACCATGGTAATTAAATTTGCCATGACCAATATTTACAAAACCTTCGCATTTTGGCATAGCACCACAGGTTTCTTAAGCGCCTCATAATTAGTATGCAAAAAATAGCTGAAGGTAAATGAAATGAAAGAGTAACTTCTTTATAATAACTTGTTACACATACTTAATTATCAGGATTATTTGCATGCCTTTGGTGGCTTAGTCTCTGCACATTTGATGGAAACAGGTGTTGAGCTGGCTCTGAGCTATCACAGTGATTCATTAGCCTGCCCATATATCAGCCTTCCTAAACTGTGATCTTTTTGCAGGAAAGAAACCTACTTTTGTGGTTTATTGAATGTATCTTAAGTGGCCTATAAAGAACAGTCCACTTCCTCCTTTGATATTTGCCTGGTGTGGTTTAGTCTGCTGTGCATGACGCTCCATTCTTCTCCCTCTCCATCCCTTCCACTAGTTTGAGTGGGAGACAACATGAACTACTCTACAAAGCTACAAGAGAGGTACGTCTTTAAGGCTTCACACATACCATACATTTAAAACATATTACTTCCTCTGAAGAATCCAGGCTTTTCTAGTTTATCTACCACAGAGCTACAGCTCCCAGCACCCTGAACAGACTACAGTTATCAGGATTCTATAGGGGAAGTTATGTGCTTTAACTTTAAATATATGATGTGTAGGCATTCTAGTGGGGTTGTTCTTTTAAAAAAGGAAGCTGTTTGACAAGAGAAAAGTACTTCATCCTGGGACCCACAGGTAAAGAGAGAATATTATAGCTATGACTACATGGCGGATTTCAACTGTATTCTGAATTTGAAGATGTACAAGCAGCCTTCTTGTTGATGAAGATATGGGTTGAATGTAGGATTAGATTAGAATAGTTGATAGACTTAGATAGACAATTTTTGTCATTTCCTGTTTTACAACTTAAATATCATTTACCAATAAATGCAGACTGGCCATATCTATTGTACTGGTCAAAACTCAATATTCTTTCTAGATGGTGTTTTACTAATGTGTAGACATGCATGTGGAGATCAAATTATGAAAAATCTGCTCCCAAGTTTTGCTTCATATTCAGCATCTCATCTGAAAACAATATCTGGGGCTAAGAATACCAAGGTTTTGTTTTTGTTTTTTTTTGGTGGTGGGGATATTAAAAACTCATCAGGGTTGTTTTTAAAACCTAAGATAGTCACACATCCTGAACTGTGACTGAAATGTGTCCAGAGCCCACAGTTAATTAGAAGCTATTAACTTCTATTGAATTCCAGTATTCCAATTTAAAAACCTATTGTATGAATAAATAAGTTTGGCTCACTCAATTGTTTGCTTCAAATCACTACTTTTGCCAACAGTGTGGAGAAGTGAACTGGAGGCTACGTGGCTTGGAAACATTTTTCAAGAAGTTTGAAATGTCTTCCCAACCTTTTCTGCCTGATAAATCATGGGTGCAGAGGTGAAAACAATAAGCGCTGTTAGGAAGCGGTACACACTGACGGCTATAAATAACTCCCTCCAGGGGAGTGAGAAAAAAGCCATGGAAAACTGAAAGTGACAAAAGAACATTCTGGAGAGACGGCCTTGCGACTGCCCCTCCGAACTCTCTCGGTGTGCTGGTGGGAGGGTTCTGATACACAGCTCTGTACAAACACAGACTACCCTATTTCTTTCAGTGTCAGGAAATAATCTATTTGTTGTACAATGGAAATTGGCACAAAGCAATTTCTGACATTGGAGAAAAAGGTCAGGCCCCTTGTTATGCATAGCTCTGTGTGCTCGTTGGAGCCCCAATGGAGCTCTGCATCCTGGCCTGGGTATCAAAGCGATAAGCCTGCTGAGTAGTTTTAAATACTAAGTCTGAAGACTAGGCTTTAAAATGTGTCCAAAAGCACCAGTTTGCTTTTTTTTGCATCTGCATTGCATTCTTAGAACCCATGAACAGATGTTCGGCTAGACCATAAACGAAGCTCTAGTGTTGCTCTTCTGCGGTGTGAGAACAAATAATGGTGGTTGTCAGCAACTGAAATGGCATTGATTTGGCTCATTAAAGAAAAGAACCCAAAACCAACAAATTAAAATGATGAAAGTAGGAACAGAAGGGAAAACAAGACAGGGACAGAAATTCCAGATGGGGCTTAAATGTAAAACAAGCCACAAAACTTAGGACAGGTTGTTGCTCCCCATACTTACTAGCCAGTCCTAACCCCACCTATAGGTGTGAGGCAAAGAATAGCACCTGCCATGGTAGAGTGAATGCTGGGGCCCTCAGGTTTCACTACTGCTGAAGCTGACCCCTTCTAAAATGAAATTTAAAAAACCATCTTCTTAACAGGCCAGGGCTACTGGTAGTCATTGAGCTCCTTGCCCAGAGCCCCCTCTGACCTAGCTGCAGCAACTATGAAGACTTGAATTTTTTTGAGTCTTAGTCCAAACAGTGTAGCCAGTTAACTTCACCTCATACGCAATGTCAAGACAATTTTATTTTTTGTGTGGGTGTGGTCTTGCTTCTAAATTCTTCTTCAGGACAGAGGAGACAAGGTTGCTTCTAGCCCCAAAGTAAAGTGACAAGGGACTCAGTGACAGCACCAGTGCTGGTAACTATGACCTTCAGCTCTTTCTTTTCACAGACTTGACATTGGCTTTTTGCATAAATCAAATTGGGAAAGCCCAGTACAGTAACTTCACAAGTGCCTGCAGACAGCATTAAGTTTCATGCAATAAAATGAAGGGTATTTGGGAACGATGAAACAAATTAAAATCAGTCCAATTGCAGTGGCAGATGCTCTCCGGAAGCAAAGTAACAAATATTCTTAATTGAGGTTTAGATAGCAAATACACAAACTATCTCCTGCAGAGAAATGCGAGAGACAGCTGGAGTGTCTACCGTAACATTTGCTTGGTAAAACTAAATTATGACAGTTTTACAAACGTGCTTCCGTGTGGTGATTTATAATTTCTAGCTATACTTAATAACCATTGAGGTTGAGCTCCCATTAAATTATTTAAAATTGAAATAACCCCAGCTTCCTGATTCTCTGACAGCAGTATTCTAAGCATGTTTACTCAAAACTAAGCTTTCCTAAACTCAATGGGATTTACTCTGTAGAAAGTATGTAGAAAGTATATTTGGGATTGCAGCTCTAGACTTAGGTGAATCACATTGTTCAGTGCATTGTTTTCTAAAGCTACAAAGACAGACATGGTAAAGTAGCCATTTGAGAACTTATTTGGTGGCAATGGCAACAATGATCAGATATAGAAGGGACCAGGATACCATATGGCACTGTTGACATGGATGCCTTAAAGCTTGTTTTGCCTGAGGATGTTTTTAAAAAGTGTTTGAAGTGGTGAGGCCTGTGACCTCCTTGCTTGACTCATGCCTTCATGGCTTTTGAGATTGGCAAGACTGGGTTTGGGTGACTGGCCCTCCAAAGTAGCTGATGGCTTCTTGAGAAAGGGAGAGGCTACTATCGCCTCAAGGAAGTAAAAGCAAGACCAGAGAGAAATTTGTTTAGATCTTTTCATCATGGACAGTTACTGTCCCATCTCTAATTTTCTCCTTTTGGACAGGATAATAGAGCAGGTGATGGCCTCTCAACTCTAGGTACCGGTAGTTTTTAATTATATGTGGATCCATTCCAGCTTAGTCCAGCCCTGGTTATGGGATGGAAATAGCCCTGGTGGATAACTGAGACATGCTCTGTCACTGAGCTAAAGTCCTTAATGGGCTGTTTGTTTATGCAGTGTTCAAAGCAAGACATGATATGGTCCTAAGCTCCCTAAGGAGGCTAATGATTAACCTATAGTTTTGTTTCTCCAGTCTGGTGAGTGTTTGTAAAAATGATTTGATTATTTGGAATTATGATGCTGTATTTATTATTGCAACAACATTTTATTATCTCACGTTTTATATAGCAAGAATGACTCCATACCATATCTGTCTCTTTTATGATAGTATCCATCTTTACAACTCTCAGATGGAAAGGAAATACAGAAATATATTGTTTGTTTGTCGTGATAGATTAAGAAAGGGGGCTGCCACCCATAAATAGTTGTAAAAAATAAAATAAACCAGCAATTTAATAGTATCATAAAGAAGCAAAACGATATAAGGGAGATTAAAGTATAAATTAAGATGCAGAGTTCTCTGAACTGGAGTATAATTAATGTCATTTTCTTAGATAATGCTAATATTCTGCTGTTTTACCTCATGTTTCAAGGAGATCTTAAACTTCATTCTGTGTATCTAAGTTCTAATTTTTCACTAGATAACTTCAGACTGCAGTGGTGGAAATCTTGAAGAGGGAGTTCAATGGGTAGGATTTATGTGTGAATTTTTCATCCTTTGTTATTAGGAGGAATAGAGCACAAGAATAGCCCATTTAGCCTAGCATGCTGTTCTCACAGTGGCCAACCAGATGCTTGTGGGAAGCCTGAAAGCTAGACATGACCGCACCAGCACTCTGCCCACCTGCAATTCTCCACAACTTGTATTCAGAGACATACTGCCTCTGAAAATGGAGGTGGAACAATAGTAATCATGGCTAGTCTAGTGAATGTGTCCTCTGTGAATTTGCCCAATCCTCTTTCAAAACCATTTGGGTTGGTGGCCTTAACTGCCTCCCATTGGGGCAGACCCTCCAAGTGTCGCTATTTTCCAGGGACATTCCCAGATTTACAGAAGCCATCCCAGTTTCTGATTTGATCCCAGAATGTCCCGCTTTTCCTTAGGATGTCCCTATTTTCACTGGAGAAATGTTGGAGGGTATGGAGTTATGTGACCCCTGAACCAAAGAGATAAATAACTATACTACCTTTAGAAGATATCTGAAGACAGCCCGGTATAGTTTACAGCTCCAGGTATGGCTGGAGCAACCAGCCACAAATTATTTATTTATGTTTATAAATGTTTTATTCAGATATCTGAAGACAGCTCTATTTAATTTAAAAATTATTATTATTATTATTATTGAATATGACGTCCCTATTTTCACTGGAAAAATGTTGGAGGATATGTTTTGGGGGTTCCCATTGGGGCAGGTTCCTACGCACTCCATAAATAAGTAATTTCTTTTATCTGTCCTGAATCTCCCAGCATTCAGCTGCATTCTAGTGTTATGAAAGCTGGTGGGACTTTTCTTTATCTACTTTCTCCATGCCATGCATAATTTTATAAACCTCTATCATGTTACCTCCCATTTGCCTTTTTGCTAAATTTAAAAGTCCCAAATGCTACCACCTTTCCTCATGGGAGAGTTTCTCCATCCCTTTAATCATTTTGCTTGCCCTTTTCTGAACCTTTTCCTGCTCTATAATATCCTTTTTGAGGTGAGGCGGCCAGAAATGTACACAATATTCCAGCTGCGGCTACACCATAGATTTGTAGAACAGCATTGTGATATTGACAGTTTTGTTTCAATTCCTTTCCTAATGACGCTAGCTAGGAATTTATCTTTTTCACAACTGCCACATGCTGGATCAACATCTCCGTCGAGTTATCCACTACAACTCCGACAGAGCTTTTTAAAAGGAATTTTCACAGTGGGGAGGGGGATTAACTCAAAGAGATACTTAAAAATCATGCAAAATGGCATTTTTAATCTTCAATTTAAATAATGAAACACACATTTAAATAAATAAATAAATGTCACAAAACATGTATTTTAATAGTAAATTATCATAGCCGATCACCGTGCCTTAGCCTGACTTTACTTGCAGGGTTGTTGTATGCATAATGTAGGGAAATGGAGAATCATGAGTACCACCTTGAGCTCTTTGGAAGAAACAGTGAGATTTTTTTAATATATATAATTAATTTTTATTCAGTTTCCAATATACATTCCATGCATATTTAACATTCACCTTTTACATATACATCTTTTGGACTTCCCTCAGTCTATCTGACAATTCTCCATATTATCACTACTACCCACATTTCTTAAATTTATATTGCACTTTACCGATCTTAATCTTATCATATCTTTCAAGCAACATTTCAATCAATCTTTTTCACAAAGCTTCTTGAAAGCCAACAAGCGTTAGTTGCTCCTCACATACATTTTTTATATACTCTGTAAATTTATTCCAGTGAGATTTAATACATAAGATCTCCAGCTTGTTTACTCGTGACTATGAAGGGGGGGTGGGAGGGTTTGATATAACACAAGCAAATCTTTAAAAAAAATTAAGAAAAAGGAATCTGATACACAACCAGGTTATTCTCGCCTATGCATATGAGACTTGACATGCAGGTCCTCTGCTAATCCAATGTGTGGGTGTCTGCTGCAAAAGGCTTGTCTGGGTGGGTTGTGACGGCAGGGTGTAATCCACGCTTCCATACTACGTACAGATCCTGCACACTTCATTATCATCTGAGCCATACTCTGCAGCTTTCTACTTTTTTGTAATAGCTTCGTAAAATTGCCAAAGTACGGGGTGTGTTTTTTAATCCTCACAACAAACTTGTCAAGTAGGCCAGAGTGCAATTTTAGCAAAACAACAACAAGCATTTCCACTTCAAAAATTTAAAAAAAAAATATTATAAAAGACTGTAAAGATGAGATTCTTGGCGGTTGGCTTATAGAGAAGCAAAAATGTGCAAGCAACAGTGTGGCCAACCACTCCAGGTCACCCACAGCATCTTTATTCAGGCTTGAGCAGTGGGAGACCTGGTTAAGAACTGTTCAGTGGCTGACTTTGGGCTTTAACATTTCAGTGGTGCCCTGTATGACACCAAAATTCAGCCCCCTGCCTCTCGCCTTCCATTGTTCATCATTGTTGAGGTGACCCCCACAGTGCCCTCTCAGCTCAGCATTCAGTGTGAATATGCTGGTCACACTCCCCTAATCCGCCTCTGGACTGCCAAGTCTCTAAAATAAAGGAAATGAGCATGTACAGAGTTTGCCTTCCTTGTGAATGTTCTCTCTTGGCAACACACACACACTTAAGGCTAAAAGAGGTTTTTAAAGAATCTCTGGGATATATTCCTCCCCCTCCATGTCTTCTTTAGGCCAATGGGCTTTCTAATCACTTCGACGAAGAGTGAGTAGTCAGGCTGCCATTTTAAGACGAGTTCTTATTCTCAATAGACACATCACCATTTTAAAACAGCACAAAAATATTAAACATCACAAACCGTCATCATCATACATTTGAAAATAAGAGCACAAGAGTCGCTGAAGCAGACCTCTGCAATACTACTGGCATTATTTATCTATTAGTTTAAAAAACAAACAAAAAACTGTTCTAAATCAATGATGAATGGATCCACCAGATCTCACATGCCCAGCAAAAGGCTAATAAGACCTTGGCAGAGATAGAAGAAAAGATGCTTGATCTTTCTGTTCATGGTTTTTACCAACCTGTTCCTTCCGCCAGTGCTAGATTTACTGATAAACCTACAGACAATCTCACTGCCGGTGTGTTTGGGACTGCAGCTTTGGCATTTTTGAGCAATGACATGCTGAGATAAGTGACACCACAGAGTACACTTGTACTTCTGAATGTATGTTCTATTGCCAACAGTAGGTCTAAGAGGGGTTTTTAAATCGGGACAGACTGTAAATGTGCACCGACTGAGAATGATTTATGACTGTAGCTGTGAGAGAAGTTACCTTCATAAAATTGCAAATTGGACCTGTGGCATAGATTGCACATTTGATTCTTCTAAAAATAATCACAGCACGCCATATATTGGAGGTAAGGTTGTAGTGTTTTCAATGTCATCTGATAACACGGCAACCAAGCTCCAAAGAACTGTGAAACTAGCTGTGTGAGCCAAAGGGACCTTTAGAATCCTTTTTCTCCAACAGCACTCTCCCAACCATGTCCCATGACAAACAAGTTTTGATACAACAGCTGTTAAAAAAAAGTCACAACTTTTACTAATGCAGCCCCTTCTCTGACCCCAACAGCTCTTTGGAACTCAGGCAGCATTTATAATAATAAGGCAGTTCTATATCAAAAATAAAACTCCCAGTAGTAGTAGATGCAATATACTTTTGTGTGCAAATTTTCACCTATGAAATGTGTATACGACTTTATTTTGACACAACTTTTTTTGGTAACAATTTTTAATGGAAAAATGCAGTCCTAATTGTTACCAAGATTAACTCAGGCTTCCCTAGGTTCCTTCAACTTACTACTATCAACTTTTCTACTTAGTCTACATATACTACTACTACTACTACTACTACTACTACTACTTTATTACTTATACCCCGCCGATCTGGCCAGGCCTCCCCAGTCACTCTGGGTGGCTTCCAACAGGATATTAAAAACATCTAAGTCTTTAATTTTGCTTACTCACCATTTAATTTTACATTGTTTTATTCATACCAGCATCTGCTGTATTTGTTGTATTAAGTGGAGTGCACTAGTTTTTAACTGTATAATTAATCATAACAACAACAACAACTTACTGAAGAAGAAAGAAACATTTCTGATGGCTGGAAAGAGACAGATAGTGTAAAAATTGCTTGATAAGGGGAGCAGTTCACTATTTTTCCTCTATGCCACTTAGCTATCAGATACAAAATGTGCACCAGTCTGAGTTTCTCTAGGGGCTTAAAATATTAAATATGAAATTTTAAATATAAAGCTAAGGCATAGAAATAGATTTCCCTTTGAAAACTTGAAAGGGAATTTACTTAAATCGAACATTTAACATGTTACTTATAAGTTTATCTAAAATTAGGCACGAAAATAATTCTAAATTCCGAAATGATTCCATGTCCAAACTTCAGAAATTAATTTAGAATAGATTTCTAAGTCCTAAATTCAGAAATTAGAGTCACAGTTCATCTACTTAGATATAAGTTCCATTCAGTTCAATAGAATATACTCCAGTTAAGTGAGTATATGACTGCACCCTAAGTCCCAAAGTAAATTTAAAAAATGTTCATGGGGAGTAGAAGGAGGAAGCCTTCAACCCTGCATGGTCAGTTGATGTCACTTTTGTCCTTGGCCAACCACAGGGGCTGGTGGGATTGCCCACCTGAATTTGAAATTTATATGGGCAAATGACAGGCCCGGATGACTGAGCTGTGCCCTGTTGGTGGAGCTGACTGATACAGTCTACCATGGGGTATTGGAGAATACATGGTCGAGCCTTCCACAACTAAAGCAAAAGGGCTCCTGCACAGTGAAATACAGTCGTACCTTAGTTACAGAATCCATTCCAGAAGTTCGTTCGACTTCTGAAAATGTTTGAAAACCAAGGTGCAGCTTCTGATTGGCTGCAGGAGCTTCCTGCACTCAATTGGAAGCTGTGTAAGCTGCGTTGGATATTCAGCTTCCAAAAAACATTTGCAAACGGAACACTCACTTCCGGGTTTGCGGTGTTTGAGAGCCAAAACGTTTGAGTCGCAAGGCATTCGAGATCCAAGGTACGACTGTACATCTTTAACAATCTGATGTTAAGGTGAGAGTACTTTTCTCAAAAACTGATCAGTTGGGGGAAAGGATTCACTCCTGACTTAAAAGCTGCCCCTTGCTCCTGCCCAGTGGTTGATATAAGAAAATTAATGGAAGTAAGACCTGATATAAATGGTTCCCTTCTGTTATACAAAAATGGTGATCCTCTATCCAGACACCAGTTTACAGCCATCTTGTACACCAAGAGTTAATTTCTGCTTTCCCTTCCTTCTAGTATCCAGGCTATCCATTTTGGATACCAGCTGTTTTCACAGTAACATGTTGCAGAATCTTCTGTGAGTTATAATTCAGTTGCTACTGTGGGGTGGCTGAAGATTCTCTAATCTCTCTCTGAAAATAAATTTATGAATTGGATCAAGCTCCTGTTTGTTTAGGGGGCATAAATATATTACTCCCATTTAGGTATGGAAGAGTAAGAAATATTGCACATGTCCAGCTAGGTCAGTCATGCTACATTATGCCTGCCTTAACCGTTGTAGCAGTAATGTCACAATTCATCATGTCACTACAGTAATTACATTATTATATACAGTAGCTCAGAGCTTGTATGATTTGATTTAGCGGCTCTGTGTGGAGTTAGCACCCTCCTCCTCTGGCTTTAAAATTGAACTAGGGTTTTTTTTTTCTTCAGACAAAATTATTTAGACATGAATTTACCCTCCCTAACCAAAGTTTTATGCACAGTTTCAAGAACACAACTACCCTTTATACTGGGAAAGAGGCTATCAATGTGGTTTGGGGTAAAACCCCAAATAAACAGAACCTGTGTGTAGATGGGACTCTCTGAATCCCTACCGATTTCCCCAAAGCTGGCACTTAGCAGGGTACCACCACAGGTCTCCCGCTGGAGTGCTAACTTGAAAGAGGCTGTTAGGAACTCCAGTTCCCAGAAAAATCTAAATGCATAAGTAGACATTGGCCTGCTCTGTCATCCCCCATTGCTACTGGTGAGCAGTCCTAGGGCAGGAAAGAGGCCATTCCATCTGCTTGCCCACCCTGCTCTTAGGTGCTTTGCCAGCCAGAATGCTGTTCCAGAGGAGGAGACTGGTAGCAGCTGTGGCTAACTGACTTTCCTGAGTTCTATTATTGCTTCCTGGAGTGGGGCTATGTTTCAAAGTTGCTCAATATGATTCAGTGTGAAGAAATGAGACAGTATGGAGAATGGCCCCACCTGGGTGAAGTTTGGAAGTGGTTATGTCACTGCTAGGGGTTGTACTCACTCTACGTACCAACCTCCCCACTCCCACCATGCTGACCCCTAGAGTTTCTGCTTCCACCCCATGCAGCTGCTAAGCTACCTTTCACCTTCCCAGCCCCATCACTGAAGCCACTTCTCTCTTCTGCAGCCCTGCCTTGCACCCACTGTCACCTTCACTCCATGTCATGTCTGCTATTCATATCCCTCTTTTTCAGCACTTCCTTACATGCAGGCCACCCCCATAGTTACCTCCTGTATCTTCCTCTTCTTGACTTTTCACCAGTTTTTGTGGATCAGCATAGTCAACATTATACTTGTTAGTTCTTTCCCCACAAAACCTCCATACCCTATTAACTTGACTATGTGGACCCTTATGTTTTCCTATAGACTATACTATCGCATGGATGCCCACTCAAACCTGGTGATTCAAGCATTCCTCATCCAGTTTCTGAAATTAATCAAGAATATGGCATATAGTAATCTCTTTAGGTAGCCCAGCTATGAATCTGTGTGAACATTTTCTTTCTTTTCATTCATCTGGTCATACTAATTGTTTAATCAAGAATTACACTGTGTAGGCTCTCCTGCATTAAAAAAGAAGATAAGTTTTTAATTACTTTTTGTTGGTGGATTGGCCACAGGGGACAGATAAAATGAAACTGATTATAAAAGAACTGTCCAATATGTTTTTAAATGCTTCCTTTTGAAAGGAGTTGAAAGAAATATTTAAGAATTGGGTGGTAACTTCAACTGATGCCTTTTATACACTTTCCCAAATTGACAACCAAGATTCTAAGTGTTTTAACAACAAACCTTAGATATACTTGAAACTTGTTTTCAGAGAATAAGTACCAAATTCACCAGCACTTGTTTCAAGAGCTGGATAGGGTCATTATACTTCAAGTGCAAGCTGCTTGAAATACTCCAGACTTTTTCCCCACTGGTCCAAGCACCCCTAGAATCACAGAATTTTGGAGCTGGAAGGGAACATGAGGCTCATCTAGTCCAACCTCTGCAAGGCATGAATCATTTTACCCAGCATGAGGCTTGAACCCACAACCTTGAGATGAAGAGTCTCGTGCTCTACCGAATGAGCTCAACACACCCTTTTTGCTATTTCAGAAGTTTTGTTTTTAAAAAAGAAACTGACTTTCATGAGTAGCCCTAAGAATTAAATACATAGTTACAACACCACTTGTGTCGTGTAGCATAGTACAATAAGTAGGGACAGAAAGTACTCCATGAAATTTCATCAACTAGTTACATAGCCTCTCCACATATTTGTTTGAGATGCTGCTGGACAAGCTGTCTATGCATTCTGATTGAATCCAAATTGTATCAAAGTGATCTACTTTGACTACTTCAGAAGTGAAGAGCAAGATGGTAGTAGGTTCTGAGAAGAGTACCCCCACCTCCTAAGTCAGCTATCATATTTGCTATGCCTGGATGGAAGTGGTAGGTTGAGTTCCTGGTACAGAATCATCAGGATTTCTGGCTAGCCATAAATGTGGCACAAACACACCCTCTATAATTTTTTACCTCTAAAGCAGAGTAGGGATGGGGAGGAATCCAGTGTGCCTCAACTTGGAAGCAGATACACCTGATCTGCTCTTTCTGAACCAATGCAGGGTTTGCTCCAGAATCTGTGCATTGCCAGATTTTCCATACTCTTACATTATTTCATATGAGATCATCTAAGGGTAGAATTGTAGGGGGAAATTTGATTCAGTTCACATTTAAAGACATTCTTTCTATTCTTTCTGAAGCAATACACGTTACAATAGGCTTTGTTCAGTTTTAAAACTTTAATAAGCAAGTTACTATTTTGCATAGCAAGCCTAAAGCACAGAAGGCATTGAGGCAGTTAACTCAAAGGGAGAATGTTTTACAATATTTGTTTTGCCTCAAACATTCTGGTATAGTTTTCATATGTCTGTTTTATTTTGAGAAAAATGCAAATTTTAATGGCCCAAGTCTAACATTCATGATGGCCCATTCCTCTACCAGATTGATTAGCTACCGTGGAAGGTTTTCTCATGAAAATTGTTTTCTCAAGACGCTTTCATTTAGCGTCCCTAAAGCTACACCCTTTAAAGCTCCTAATTTGCATGGTAATAAGTTGTGGAGAAGAAGAAGAAGCAGAAAGACCATGTTATGTGGTGTGTTTTTTTCTCCCTCTGTGCACAGCAGCACAATCGCAAAAGACTAATTGAATAAGCTCATTATGTTGGCTGTTAGTTAGCAGCAGAAATTCTGTTCATTTTTCATATTGCAATAGTCAACGGCATACCTAGGAGGCAACATGTCGCAGATCAATGTCCCATCAGACTATGGCAGGGTGTTTTCTCCTTAAGTGAAGTGACAATATAGTAGTCTAGCACTAATCTTGTACACACACTCTTACCCATTAGGTGAATGACGACTCAGAAGTTTACTCAGTAATCTGGCTTTTATTTCTGGAAGCTGGGAGACCTTGACACTGACAAACAAGGAGCTTTGAGGGTGTCAGGTCTGGCAAGGCAGACCATTTAAGATATCCCCAACATTCTCTATTGCCTTAATGATCTAGGCACGAGTCAATTCATGTGACCATGCTGGGCAGAGTGAACATGCAAAGGCAAAAAATGGCATATGCTTGGCTGGGTTGCACTGAAAAACTGCAAACTACTTTGTCCAGAGCAGCACTAGAGCACTCCCATGGGCTTCAATACCTGGGGATATTTCATTCTGAGGATAACCTATTGCATTTCTCTATTAACAGCTCGACTGCCTACAAAATACACTGCACACATGTTGATTGATCCTCACTTATTTCAAGATGAAGGGCTGCAGCCTTGGAACTAGGAGGGGAAAAGGAGAGGATGATAGATGCTGGGGGTCGAGAAACTGGGAAGATAATATAATTCCCAAATGAATTATCCTGTCCCAGAAAAGTGAAAAAAATAAATTTCTAGGAAAGTCAGCCCCACTTTTCAGAACAAGCTATGTGTCTCAAGTCAAGTTTGTTGCTTAGCTACATCTTCCCAAAAGACTCTTGTGAGTATAGTAAAGATGAAACAAACGTGTTAAAAATAGAACACCAAGAAACATTTATTTTCAGATAGAGGGTTAACAGTAAATGGAACAGGCCGGAGAAACAGCTAAGATGATTCACAGCAGATGGACAACATTTTTTTGGGGGGGGGCACTTTAGTGGGGTTTTTAAAAAAATGAAAACATCATTAATCGCCTCATTTAGCATGCATGTATTTTGCACTATACTACAATACTTTTCAGAATTTGGAAGATGTAAGAAGACTGTATGGAAATCCCTTGCAGATGATCACAATGACTTGAGACAAACAGTCAGATTGGGTATCCACAGCAGTGAGCAGAGGAGGAATGACCACTGGGAGAAGTGCAGAGAGAGAAACACACCATGTTGCCCCTGAGGCAGCACAACTAGCCACCTTCATCTGCCCCATATGCAACAAAACATGTCTCTTCCATATCAGTCTCTACAGCCACAGCAGGTGCTGTAACTCTCCAACAGTTTGACTTCACCCCCCCCCCCAAAGAACACTCTAACATTGTCTCCTGAAACAGACAGGTGCCAACAAGAAAATGTGCACAAAAATGTCCACAGAGTAACAAAAAGCTATTTTCCAATTATAAAACTAGAAATAAAGTGGTGGTGGGAAAAGGGAGTTCCTGCATGGAACACTTTCCTGATTTATTTTTAGTGCAATGCCTTCTTGCTTCTTTGTGTTAGGACAGTTGATCTCCCAGATCCCTCCCCCAACTGGAGGTAGTCACTGTAAGTGAGAGCAGGACACAGCATTAGTATCGTACAGGACTCTTGGGCAACTGTTGGGGCCTAAGCACTCCAGCCAGAGCACACCACTGATGCCTGGCTGGGTCTCCCTTTAACTCATGGCCCAGTTGAATGAGCAGTAGGCAGCTGGGTGTGGCAGCCACTATTTACATTTTTGCAGAGCTCGGAAGAGCAGAGATTTATACATTTGTAAATTTTGCTTTCTCTACACTTCTCATTTCCCCATTATTAAGTTTGGTTTGCTCTCAACGCAATGTATATATTACCCTTGGGGTCCCTTCCAGCTCTGCAATTCTATGGTGCTATGAAATATATGTTTTGCAAAAGAACAACTCCACATGAAAAGTTGGATGCATTTTCCTATAATATATGTATTTTTGTACAAGATAAGTACACTTTTTGTCTGGAATAAGCATTTTTTGCAAGCAGGTTCCCCTTAACAGAAGTAATTTGCGTACATTATTTTCACCGATATGCACATTTCTAGATGCATTCTTTGGTTGGAGAACTGCATATAAAAATTCAGGAAAGAGCAGATTTCAGAAATGAATTATGCATTGTCAATTACAAATTAATTATAGTGTCAATTACTTACAGTGGGTGACTCCAAATTCTAATATGAGAGAGATTCTCCCATCCAACATTTCTGGGAGAACTTTGTGTACAACTCACATTAGTAACTGAGCTCAACAAACTGGAATTGGATATCGGATGATAGCCCATTGGAATGCTTGACACCGATAGCCCCAGAATTACGCCTCTCAGTACTTGGGCTCCACAAAGCAGGATCTACATCTGTTTCCACTGGTTTTTGATAAGGACAGGAATGTCCCAACCCCTTGATAACTCTGCAGCAAGCAGCACCAGTTCTTCCTAGCACAAGGACAGCCAATGTGGGGCCTTCTAGATGTTGCTGGACTACATCTTCTATCATCCCTGGTCATTGGCCATGCTGGCTGGGGCTGATGGGAATTCGAGTCCAGCAGCATCCCAAATGCACCACGTTGCTTAACGCCTGCTGGAACGAATCAATTTGTTGGCCATAATTGCAGTGATCCCCTTAGGGATTGGGGGCTCTGCCACAATACCTTCACAGAATGTTCCCAGCATTTTATGAGGCATTTCTCAGGGAGGAAAATCTCATCTAAAAACTCAAGAATTTTCTGTCATACAGAGCTAGGCTTTCTCAGTGTTTAATATTGATTCTAAACTCTAACCCAGTTTATCTTTCTCACCTTGGCTAGCAACACATTGCTACTCATTATTTTCACTTGAAATAAAGCCAGTCCAGGACAGATGCTTGGCATTGAGTCTGCACTCTGCTGTCCATGGAAATCACAAATTCTATTAAACTGGGAACAGGCCACAAGTGAGATTAGATATCATCTATTCACTTGGCTTCCTCCGTTATTTATAACTCTGCAGAGAATGAGCTACTGTACTTGCTTGCTGACAGTAGGACTCTTATTTAAACTGGGGACCCTGAAATGGCATGAAAGCTTACTCATCATGTCTTTTTTAACTGCAGTTACTATTGATAGGATCTTTTCTCATACACTTTTATTTCCACCCTGTGCCACAACCATTTCTGATTTTCTGGGTTTGCTTGTATTGCCTGCTTTTTTCTATCAAGAGATATAACAATTCCTTGCTTAGAATTCAGTGGGAAGATCTTCTCATATCCAGCCATTTTTTATTGTCCTGAGACTGTTGGATGTGCATTCCCAAATAGTCTTTGTGACCTTCTTCTGAAGTGAGAAATATTCCTTTTTCATTTCCAGTGCTGATGGATTCAATGGGCCAGTCAGCTTCAGATGTATGCATTTAAAAATTTGTTTTGACACCCCCATTAATTAACATTTTAAATATTACCCAACTATGATTTTTCAATTGTACATTTCCCCCAACTCCCTCATGTGCCTTCTGCCAATAATAAATCATCCTCCTATACAACTATAAAGTTTTGATATATGAAGCTGAAAATCCAAAGAAGGGGATTTTCTCTTTTTTTGGAAGGCCCGAGAGTCTAGATTTCTAAAAGAAAAATGCCTTGCTAACTTAGGAAAAATACATGATATTTATAAACTAAGCATTATAGGGCTGAGCCTAAGGAGGAGGAGGGGGAGTTGGGGGCTTTTTTTGTATGCAAAGGTTTTGAGCAATATCTAAACCAGGGATAGGCAACCTAAGGCCTGGGGGCCAGATGCGACCCAATTGCCTTCTCAATCCGGCACGCAGACAGTCCGGGAATCAGCGTGTTTTTACATGAGTAGAATGTGTCCTTTTATTTAAAATGCATCTCTGGGTTATTTGTGAGGCCTGGCTGGTGTTTTTACATGAGTAGAATGTGTGCTTTTATTTCAAATGCATCTTTGGGTTAGTTGTGGGGCATAGGAATTCGTTCATTATTTTTTTTCAAAATATAGTCCGGCCCACTACATGGTCTGAGGGATGGTGGACCAGCCCATGACTGAAAAAGGCTGCTCACCCCTAATCTAAATGCACTCATTGCACAGCAGATTTTCAGTCATTGTTTAGAAAGAGAACAAACATTAGTTGTATATTTAGGAAATATTGCTCATCAGCATAGAGCTCAATCTTAATAGCCCTATTCAGACACTGAAAAAAATCCATTGTAAATCAGGGGGTGGGTTTGTTTGTTGCTCTGTTGTCAGCTGCAAATAGCTATACACTCTGCACCCAGAAATGCACACCCTCAGTAACTAGCAGTAGTTAGAATTTAAATCCTAACTAAACATTGTGCAAGGCCTCTGATTCAGGCTGGATCATCCGTGGATCATGCCAGGTCAGACTGGAACTGCTTCGAAGTTATTGATCAGGCCCTAAATTGGAGCGATGAGACCATGCACAGCCCTGCTATCTATCTCTAGAACAAAATCCCTCACTTGAGGCATACTATTGCAGGCTGGATTTTGAAGCATCTGTTCATCCAGGATTCTGGGGAGTAGAATAAAAAGGCCAAGTGTAGCTATCTCTCATGTATCCCCATTGATCGAGCATTTTGTTCTCAAGGGTTAGATGTTTAGGAGATTTTAGGAAGGTATGATTGTGAGCCTTTTCAAATGCACCACCCACAGCACCCTGAGATTTGAGCCTATAAATACAGGCCAATTCCAATGTAATTATAAAACACTGGGGAAGAGTTGTATTCAATAATACAACTCAGCCTATAATAAACTCCATGGGAGGTAACAATTCTTGTTCAAAACTCATTTAAGACAGTGGTGAATGTATACTCCTTTTGGTACTACTATGACTGCTTTAGCTGCTGAATTCCCCTCACTCAAGTTTTCTAGCATGAAATTCAGAGACAATTAATATATCCCTCTTCACCCTGTTCTAAGAGAAAAATCCAAAGCACTGTGGCAAAACTCCAGCTACTTCCTTGAAGCTTTCAACTTGCTGGATATCAGCGGCATTAGCTTGCAATTATCCTATGTGACAAGACTACAAATTCTTGCTTTCTACTTTCAAACCAACCTGATTGCAATTTCCTCCCGTATTTTTCCTAGAACCACTTATAGTTCTTCTCCTAATGGAAAAACAGAATGGCATACAGATATGGTCATGGAAAGCTTAGCCTCTAGTTACTACTGGTGCCAGTAAGTACTCTTGTGGTTATAATCAAGCTACTCAAAGCCTGACTATACATTACATATAAATGTGTGTAACAAAAGACCCCCTGGCCCTTCTGATCTTTCCCCTGTTAGCGCCAGCTAATCTGCCTTGTACTTCTAGCTGAGAGGGTGAGAGTGAGCAAGCAATGACAAGCAGAAGGAAAAGGAGAAGCAGTTGTCATGTGCTTGATCTCATCCCTTGTTCTTCTGGACAAATGTAGAGATGGTGCCAAGCTTCGTAATTATCTGTCACACAATAATTTTTTTGTCTAACTTGCAACGCTCAGCTATCTCATTAACTGAGTACTATTTCTCTACAAGGCCCTTATTAACTGTGGTGAAGTAGGAGATGAGGGCCACATCCACATCATACATTTAAAGTGGTATCATAACAACTTTAAAAGTCATGGTTTCCCCCAAAGCATCCTGGGAAACAGAGGTGCCTGTTTGCCCCCACTATTGAGGAGGCCAACATCACACGATGTGCTGACATCACGTGCAGCATCGTATGGTGTGCTGATGTGGTGCACACACTGATATCACTCAATACTGAGGTGACCTAGCACCCACCTTAAGAACTTGCAGGGCACCTGCTGTGACCTGTTTTTTGTTCAGGGTGCTGAGAGTTGTTAGGAGACACCTTCCACCTATTCACTCCCAGAGTTACAGTTCCCAGAATTCCCTGGGAAGGTGAATTGGCCAGATTGACTTAGTCAAGTCCAGGTAGGATACAAACAGTTGATCCACAAACCCACGGATGAGAAGTAGGGGGAATTTTGCCTGCTAATTGCATTAATTCCAATCATACCACAGTGGCTTAAATCAATATAACCATGTTATAGTAATAGGCTAAAACCCACAATCCATTATAAGTTCAAGCACATTTCAATGTATGGCAATCCTTTATACTTCTCTGTGATAATATATTGTAGACAGAAGTTTCCATCTCCTGGGAAGTGTAGGATGGAGTCTAAGTGAAGAGAGGGAAGTATTCCAAGATTTTAATGTCTCCTAAGAATAGGAGATAAAAGCATAATTCACTGAGCTCTTATTTTAGTCAAATAGGAAACTGAACACTATGAAGACGAGACAGCAACATGAACTTTGATGGGCACAATTTTCTACTTGGTAATGGCTCTAAGAATCACCGCCCAGACATCCCTTTTGGACATTGCCTCCTAGTGCCAGACATGGAAAGCAGCTTGCATTATTTGCCCTGCCTGCTTCTTTACTCAGCCTCAATTTTGTGATGTTTTAATTGCCCAGATAAACATATTGACCAGTGTGGATGTTTTGAATGTTATCTCTGATTAGCTTTGCAGCATAGCTCCAGTTTTCTAAATGTGTAACTGTTTTGGAATACAGAATAAAGGTGTTGAAGATGCTGAACTCCTTTGTCAGCCCCACCACTGCTTCATAAGTTGTACAGTAGTAGCGGTTGATGTGACTGTGCTGCTATCCCACCTTCCAAACTCACAATGAAGTTGCATGCTGGTTCCACCTAGGGTAAGAGCTAAACTTCTCACCTGACAACATCGTAAGGAGACACTCCAGTCTATCTGAGTACCAGGATTTGTGTTTGGAATGGCCTCTGTGGCCTGATTTGCATGTAACCTCCAGCAGGAAGGTTGGCACCTCTATGATTGGTCAGAAAGTGTGGTAATTCAGAATAGGAAAGAACCTTGCCTGAGAATCCTGGAGAGTGACTTCTGACAGTTGCTAAAGTTACTACTGAGCAGTGTTCGAAACTCCAATAGTAATGGGCGCATTCTGAGATAGAGAATGTTATTATTGCGAGCGTTTTTCTGAACTCTTGTCACAGTACCCTGCACCGAAGATTTCCATTCAAGTTGCCATGGCTGGCGCTGGGGGCGTAGCAGGAGAAATTCCTCCCCGCCAACCCTATGTGAAGGCGATCGCTGAAGCAGAACCTCATAGACAGCCACGTCTCAGCTAGCTTTGCAGATCGTGCTGCTTCCTGCCCGCCTGGTCTGTAAGGAGAGGGTGGGGGGTGGATGAGCTGTGAGGCTACAAAATGCCTCCTGCCAGACCCTAAGCCGCTGTGGACTCCCAGGGCCCCATCAGCGCTGCAAATGTGGAGCTGCTTGTAGCTCCAAACAACCCTGTGAACCCCAACAATACTCTCACTCCACGAGGCAGCAGCAGGAGTGATCCTGCCTCCTCTTCCTCCTCCTCCTTCCCTTCCCTCTACATGGCCAGGTGGGGAAGCTGTTTAAGAAGTTGGAGCAGTAGAATGAGCAGCACTGCATTTGCAGCCTCGAGCATCCCTCTGTCCCCCGCCACTGCCAGGAGCATCCTTAGATGTGCCTCTTTTGGTGCTGCATGAGCTGGGGATCTGCCAGGCACCATGGCATAAATGCAACTAGAAATTGTATTTCAGCACCCCACGTTCCAGGCTCTATGTAGCTCCTTGCTTTTCTTTCCCAGTTTCAAACAGTGCTACTGATCTAGACGGTCTGACTTAGTGTAAGGCAGGCTCCCATATTCCTATGATTGCATGCTTCCATACCATGTTGGTGAACCTCAAAATCAGGGGAAGATAAGAAGAAGAAGAAGAGTTTGGATTTGATATCCCGCCTTTCACTCCCTTAAGGAGTCTCAAAGCGGCTAACATTCTCCTTTCCCTTCCTCCACCACAACAAACACTCTGTGAGGCGAGTGGGGCTGAGAGACTTCAGAGAAGTGTGACTGGCCCATGGTCACCCAGCAGCTGCATGTGGAGGAGCAGGGAATCGAACCCTGTTCACCAGATTATGAGACTACTGCTCTTAACCACTACACCACACTGGCATTGATAGATGAAATATCACAGTTCACACAGCTTCAAGTCAGCAGTGCTATTGCAAGATGAAGCGTTTTCACTATACTTTTATGTCACTGTACTGAGCCAGTGGTGGAAGTAGGCTCGTCATCCATTTTTAGTGGCACAGTCACTTCGGGAGAACCAGGAAAGGAGTGGAATTGAGTGACTGGAGACTAGCTGAAGCTAAAGGGTGCAAATTGAATTAAAAGCCTCTTCTGCTGGTCAAATGGATTAGCTCTGTTTTCTCAGCTTCCTTTGAAGTTTGATCATTTTTGTTCTGCTTTATATTCAAATAGCCATTTTGAAATCGGGTCCCCAAAGTAATTTGTGTTTAGCCTAGTATAGATAATACTTTGTCAGCGATTTTTATCAAAGCATCATCAGTGCATTGAGCTTTAACTTCTTTGTTCTCCCAGCATTTTGCCAAATCCCTCTTTGCTGCAGCTAAGTTTGATTAACTCTAACAGCCAAGTTATGCCTCTTCTTATTTCCTGCATCCCCGCTTAAGATCAAATCTGATAATAAATATCCATTTACTCACCCCCACTGTTTACGAGTTGTTCACTAATAGCGTGTCCTCAATACTAAATTATTTCGAGGTTCTGGCATCACCACCTACCACAATTCTGTGGAGGGCCTGCCCCTTTGGGGATTTTGAGAGTCCTATCGTTGCCAACATGCCCCTTCCTGCCTTTTCTATAAAGTCTGTATCTAGAGATAACCAGAGGTGTCCCACCAGTCACGCGGGGTAAGGCAGCTGCCTCAAGCAGCACCCAAGAGAAGCGGCACTGAGCAGGACAAGGAAGCCACTGACCCACTGGTTCTTTCCATGCTTTCCTTCAAAACCAGGCACTGAATGGCTCTCCAGGCACTGGAGAGCCAGTGTGGTGTAGTGGTTAAGAGCGGTAGTCTCGTAATCTGGGGAACCGGGTTCGAGTCTCCGCTCCTCCACATGCAACTGCTGGGTGACCTTGGGCCAGTCACTCTTCTCTGAAGTCTCTCAGCCCCACTCACCTCACAGAGTGTTTGTTGTGGGGGTGGAAGGGAAAGGAGAATGTTAGCTGCTTTGAGACTCCTTAAAGGGAGTGAAAGGCGGGATATCAAATCCAAACTCTTCTTCTTCTTCTTCTGAATCTCACCCATCGTGGCTCAGCTACTTCTGTCATTAGAAGATAAACACCTATACACAACATCTCTCTTGAGAGGTATCTGATCCATGTATTTTCTTCTGTTGAGAGTCGGATAGCTCATTTGGGAGAGTATGAGACGCTTAATCTCAGGGCCATGGGTTCAAGTTCCACATTGGGCAAAAGATTCCTGCATTGTGGGGGATTGGACTCGATGGCTTTCAGGATCCCTTCCAACTTCTACAATTCTGTGGTTCTATGTTTCTGTCAGGTCTCCCTGCATTTTCATTGACTCATTCTTCTTTGCCCTTGACTCTTTGGGGTGATTCATTGTGAACCAGAAGCTGTTCAGCTCCTGTCAACTTTTCCCCAAGGGTAAGTTTCAAAGCTGCTCTGCTGCAGCCTCACTGCTATTTAAAACTAAACAGAACTACAAAATGGCACAGCAGGCGTGACCAGGTGAGCAGATGGCTGTCAGTCTTAAACATCAGTATGGTGTCATGAGGAACTGAGCAGCTGATCAGACTTTGGTACTAATTATCATAAGCAGGAGGAAAGAAACTGATTTGCTTTTGCACACAAGAAACAGCAAAGGAAACTCACAGATGAAAAGAACTACCAGAGTCCAGGCAACATGTATGTTCACTTGCTTTTACAGACTCATTGCCTTTGCTTGCCATTATCACTGTGATTGAAGGCTTCTGTGTGGGATGATGTAGACTAAGATGGCTTTCATTGAAACACTGCTAAAATGTGTATTTGTGTCTTTTTAATACAGATTGGACAAGCAGTATATTTTCAATCTGTCAGCTTGACTGCTCTCTTCCTTCCATCTTCCCTGTAACCTTTTAATGACCTGTACAGGTTCTTCCAGATACCTAATTCAAACAAGTGAGTTATGGATTAAACACATGAGTTACAAAGTGAAATTTCATTCAGAGCTGATTATTTGACTCCCTTTTTATTTTTACAGCTAAAATTCCGGGGTTTATTTGTTTCATTTTCCATTCTACTCTGCACTATTAGTAGGAATGCCTGCTTAATGGCCCCTGTCTTCACCATCACCACCACCATTGTTATCATCATAGCTATTATTATTATTATTATTATTATTATTTTCCATACTGCCTTTCTCATGGGAGTCTAGGATGATGAACAACACAGGAAAAACAATCCATACAATAAAAGTATCTAAAAATACATTTATAAATACACACACACACACACATATATACACACACAAACAATATTATATACTGAAATTTCAGTTGACATTCATGCCTCAAAAGCCTGGATGAACAGATTTGTCTTCAGTTTCTGTCTAAATGTCATCCACATGGGAGATAGATGCAACTCCCTGGGGAGAGAGTTCCACAATTCATAAATTCTCTCCTTTTGTTCCAGACATGCTAAACAGAGACCAAGTCCTTGTGACCCTCCAAAAATTGTTGGACTCATCAGCTACACCCAGCATGGCCAATGGTTAGAGATGAGGGGATGTCAAGGATGATGGGAGTTGTCCAACAACATCTCTAGAGGGCCACAGCTCCCACACACGAGGAACTAACATAACACAAGACATTAGAAAAAGTAAACTAACAGAACTGCTCAAGGCTCTGATAAAATTATCTGACTTAATGTTGCTGTCAAAATTAGCCTTGGGTCATTGTAGTCTGAGAAAGATTTATTAGACTATGTTAAATCACCACACAAGGCCACCATTAGTGGAGACGCAGTAAAGCAGTACCTTCACATTTCCACAACCATAGGTCCCCTAGAAGGCTATAATTCAAATGTGATTATACTTTGGCTGAAGAAAAAGCAATGGAATCCTCAAATTGGTACTAAATCAAAAGAACAGGGATGCTTTAAAATTTATTCTTTAAAAAAGAAAAAAAATCATTACAATATATTGCCTAAACTTTTTTTTTTTAAAAAAAATGTTGGCGTTAACATATTACTTACTAGTCCATTTTCAATATATTACAGCTATTTGATGGGATGCAATGCTTAAAAGGGTACTTTGCATCTCAAAGTTTGAGTGCCAGGCCTAATATGGGGTCTAATTAGCTGAAAGGAGTGAAGCATACTTTTAACTCTAGAAATTTAAATACATGTATTCTAAAGAGAAACAATTCAGATTACTGCATCTGTGGTAGCAGCCTGGAAGTTTTATGAGCTCTGTGTGAGGTCAGTGAGAAAGGGGTCTGAATAATGTAGAGTACAAACTGCTGCAGGAGCTATCCCAGGGCTCATTCCTCTGTCTTGCACATGCAGGTTATACAAGCAAAAGAGTCTTCTGACTGAGAAATGCTCACTCCTACACATGGATGACATAGAAATTAAATTTGTATGCACATTTAAGGGCACATACCTATTTTGCCATTTCTGAACACCGCCAGATTTTGAAATTTGCATTTCTTTGAATTTTGCAACACAATTCTCCAACCAAGTAATGTGTACAAAAATGCAAATAATAAGGTAAAGTGTGCATAAAAGTGAGAACGTTACTAAAAATTGTATTAGAGGAAGTGGCTTTGCAAAAATATGTATATTAGGCAAAACTGCACTGTGTACATGAGGAGAAGTTTGCCTAAAATGCTGGTGATGAGGACATAAAAAAATAATAATGCAAACTGATATGAAATCTGGATAACTGAACTTAAGGGCAGAAAAATGAAAAAGTTAAAGAAAGCAAAAGTTGAGAGATTTGCTCACCACTGCACACTTACATGCAAATATATAGGTGTGCAAACTGTCCTGCATATATCAGATTTTTCATTCTGTGTTTTCCCTCGTGCCCCCCCCCCCGAGAGGTAGAAGAAAGTATGGAAGAGAACCGTACAGCTATAAGACAGATGGAGTAATAAAACATAATTATTGACATTGTTGTTCTCTGTGTGAGCAGATATGTATTCTAGTCATAATATGAATAATTTATTCTTCTATTTGAATTTCTGATGAACAAAAGCTGAACACTGCCTTCCAAACAAATGCTTTATTCAGCTGCAATCCTTCCTCGCTTACTGCCTCTGAAACATACAAACAAATCTAACTTCTTGTTTGGTACTGGAAATAATTGGTAAAAGTGGTTTTAAGTCAACACATGTCATTTTTCTTTACATTTCCTCCTTTTGTTAAAGTCAGAATGTGTACTACCGGAGGTGCAGTTATAATGTATAATGGAATCTGATGGACTGCAGTTTCCAAAGTGGACTCTTGTTCTGATCTGGCTGGTGCAGATCAGGTGAGTCTGCTTTGGAGTCGGAGTTCATAAGAATCCACTCCCACTCCACATCCCACCACTCTGTTACACAGTTTTCCCACACTAATAGCAGGACATGGCCCAGAGCACTATGGAAGGTGAAATCCTTGCAGGGGCTCTTCCTATTCTATCACTTGGGCTGTGTGATGGGAGGGAAGAGGTGAGGGAAGCCTCCCTCTGCCCTTTCTGGTTGTGTAAGTGTCACACCTGTAAAACATGTTCAGAGCACATTCTCTTTCCTCAAGTAATCCAGGGAACTGCACTTTGTTAAGAATTATCAGAACTGTAGCTTTGTGAAGGGTAAACTAGAGTTCCCAGGACTCTTTTGAGGGGAAAGGATATGCTTTGAATATGTTTTAAAGGCAGCCTCTGTTGCTCCTGCTGCAACCGCACCAAAAGAAGGGAAGAGATGGTTAGGGTTAAGAGGTTGGGTGTGTGTGTGTGTGTGAAGGCAACAGAGATAGAGCAGTGCACAAGCCTTCCAAGATTTTCAGGTTGGTTCCAGGCATGTTTCCATGATTTCTACCCATGAGGGATTGGATGGTAATGGAAAAATCTTAAGCCAATCTTTGGAAGATGCAGTCATCTCTAGTTCTTATATAGCACAAGTGATAATGGATAGTTAATGGGAGTTAATGGGGAGAATGAGCACTGCAGTGCAGCAATGGCAAGAGGGCCACAGGTTTCCCACCGCTGGCATCAGTGGATGATGAAATCATGGCATTGAACTCGATAAAGTAATGTTTGCAGGCTGCATCAAAATGGACTAATAAAAGGCCTAGTAGCTTCAAGGGAACATTTGCATGTCACTTATTAGTCAGATCTCTATAAATTAAAACCCATTATGCTTAATGTTATTCTGCAATCGCTCTGGAAACTACTAATCTTGACCTCTTTTCATTTCAGCTGCCGTTTGGCTATTTCTAGGTCAAGCTGCCCCAGGGATCTTAAGAAGAACCAAAGTCAAAGCAAAGCTGTCAGACACAAATGAACAATTGCTGGCAAGATAGGACAATCCATGTTCCATGAAACGAGAGATGAATGAACAACCAGCAAGAATAAATAATCTATAGGAGACAATGTAATCCAGAGATAAGTGAGATAGCAAGTTGATTTTGAGGGGGCAATTCTCACGAGATCTTGCTTCTGAAAATCAAGCAGTTAATAAAATTGTATGCTGCTAAGAAGAAATAGTGAGAATGGCAAAGGTGGTGGGAAATCAAATACACTTCTGACGTAAACTGGTAAATTGAATTGTGACTAGAATTGTGCCATCCTAACATGGTGCAAATGTACACTCAAAACAGCAGCATTGAAACACTATGAACAATATGGTCTGTGTAAATAAAACAAGCTTTGAGAGCTGATGTTGCTTGAGCCAAATCCTGATGGGTGCAGTCATCCCACTCACCCTTCCTTAGTTGCCAATCCTAGAGACAAAAGAGGGCGTGGACGAGCAGTATATGTGACAATAGCAGCTGACCATTGTGCAATTGATACAGAATGAGGTTCTGCCCCTCACTTGATTCTCAAGGTGGATCTGCTTCAAAATTAGTTTTTGACCTGGAAGGTCGAGCTTTCAAACTCTAAACAGGAATTCAAATGTGAAGAGAAATTCACTGTAATCTAATTCCAGGTGGCCACAGTCAACAGTTACCTGAGGAACCTGAGTTAAGTTGGCATAAGATGCAACCAACTATGCCTGCTGGATTGACAGGAGAAGAATCCATTTCTTATTGCTGCTTAAAATAATGAACTGTCACACTTCGGGAATTCTGACTGAATAGTTTTTGTTGTGGACAACATTTTATGTCGCAGTGAAAGGTAGCTAGACTCAGATGTACACGTAATGATTAAAAACATCCCTGTCTATATTAAATGAGGCCTAGAAATCACTTGGTCTCTCTGTCTCTCTCTCAACCAACCAACCAACAGTTTCTACTGATAGATATCTACTCTGTAGCTGACAAACAAAGAGGCTGGTGTCAACTTACATAATGAATTCCTTTGAGGTAGCCACCACGTAGAGTCGATCCAAACCCCCGGTACCACCTAATTTAGAGCCCTGTATGAGAATGTGTCACTTGGTCCCTGTGGAAGATTTGTGGTCTGTGGACAGCCCTTTGGGGACCCCTATTCATTCAACTAAATAAACATGAATATATCCAAAGATATGACAGAGCTGCCTGCTCCCTAAACACTGCTTAATGGTGTCCCTTTCTGAGCAACAATTACACCATTCTCTTCAGCACCAGGCATCTCTCTGACCATTTTGGGCGAAGGATCACAGCTCAGTGGTAGAGCATCTGCCTTGCATGCCAAGGGTCCCAGGGTGGGGAGAGACTTCCTGTCTGAAACCCTGGAGAGATGCTGCCAGTCAGTGCGGACAGTACTAAGCTAGATAGAGCAAGGGTCTGACTCATTATAAGGCAGCTTCTTATGATCCATGCCAAGGGAATGTGCATGCAATAAATTCCTCAACATTGAGAAGAATATATCCATAATCAAAGATTTGTATCCTACCTTTCTGCTTCGTTAAAAAAGGATCCCTAGTGAATTACAAGCAATGTTTCAGACACAACCTAATAAAACTATCAGAAATCACTGTAATGAAATGAAAAGAAAAAGCTGTTCACCCACAGATATAGTAAACATGCTATGAACAAGCCATTTCACTGCTGCCTCAAGAACTCTGTATGTGCCCTGGAGCCTCTGCTTGCACATTGGCCGGTACTTTATCAAAGTGAAATGATTCCAGCCTGCCTGTAAGTTGGAGCAACATTATTGCATACTAAACGTTTCTAGTCAATCATTAAAATTAGCTTGAACCTAAATGTTAGCTAGAAAATGAATATTAAGTGTTCAGTTAATATGGCCACGGGACCAGAAGCATCATAAAGATGAGGAAAATCGGTGCCTCACAATTTTAAAATGTGTTTGATTAAACAAATTAATTTTGTAGAGTGCTTTGAAAATGAACAGTGTGGTGTAATTGCTTAGCATTATGATAATGAGGTTTGCTAACTTATCGACAGCTCCGTTTATTATACAGCATAAAAGGCCTACAATACAGTAATGTGCTGATAATGCTCAATATCAAATAGTACTGAACTTTTCCTTCTTCTTTTCTTCATTTCCCCTCACCAAAAATGTCATGCAGACCCAGTCAAATCAGATGGTTTTCTTGATCAGCCTGGTTAATTTGCTCTAACAATGTCATTGCATTGTCATTGTAAATCAGGTCACTGAAAAATATGGGAATTGTAAAACGTGATACTAGATTCTCTGGTACTAGATTGCGCAGGTGGCAGTATGGGGAAATATGTAGGTTAGGTTAGTACCTGCATTCTATTTCTCCAACTGAAAGGTTATTTGATATGACTTTTGTCACAAGTTTAAAATGTAATGTTTATTTTTTTGGGGGTTGTAAATTAGGATGAGATGACTATTCCAAAGGGAAGCAATTAAATAGGAGCCCCCCTGCTCAAACACAGGGGCCACAATTCCCACAGCCCACCTATGAATTTCTCATGTGAGACATTTTATCTTTAGGAAGATAGGAAGCTTATAAAGTAGCAGATAATTCCCAACTAGTAGCTGAGATTGTGGTGTGACATCACCACTCACCTGATCGCTGGTTGGTTACTGGAAGTTAGAGGGGGAGGGACAAGGTCAGCATGGTGCAAACGCATCAGTGGGAGCATCAGATTGATACTGCGAGTGCATTTGCGCCATGCCAACCTTGCCACCTTTTCACCTCCCCCTATCTACTTTCTGCTAAGAAGCAGTGATGTGACTGCCTGGGTGTCAGACCATGCTGTCTGCTACTGTTCCCAGCACAGTGGCAGAAAGGGATTCTCAGGGCTGTTTCTTGATGGCAAATGATTCACACAGGCTCTGTTCTTGCTGGAGATTATGCGGCTTGGTAGTTCCAGCCCAAGACATTCTGCATCCTGAGGCAAGGACAATATGTTTCTCCCCCTTCTCATTTCACATGCAAAATCCATCAGACAGCTGAATCTTACTTTGGCGTTGGCATTGGGTCAGCATTTTCTGCTTAGGGAGGACAGAGTAGGCACACACAGCTCTGTCCTCCAGTATCTCACTGCCATTCCCTCCTCTCAGCATCTGCTGCCTGAACTAGGTTCTATGAAAATCAAACTTTTTCTGTTCAAGTGACTAAAACAAATGAAGACTTTAGGTAATTGCATTCGAAAGCATTTTCAGTCACCTGAGATATTGTTGTATGATCAATAGAATTTGTTGAGCAAGAATAACCTTTTTAACTTTTTGCAAATTAAATGCTGGTGATTGAGCAAATGGAAACAGAGGTAACACCCCCCCTCCACATACACAGTTGAAGCTCTTTCTCATGCATACCCAAGAGGAAGCAGTTTGCAATTATGGGCCTAACGTGTGTGGCTTGCAAAAACTTTTTCTTTGAGTTTATATTCTAGGCTCTCAGGAGACACAGGAAGGAGCTGTGGAAAACTCAGAGTTTCTATCTATTATTCTCTCAAATAGGTCCATTAGGAAATCTTCTCTAGCGAGTGGTGATCTTTTTTTAATTTTTTAAAATACTACTATTATTGCATTCATACAACCCTCCTTGTTATTTCTTTCATTATATGCAGTCTGTTCATTGCCTTTAAAAAAAGCTCTTTATCCACTTTGATTAGATAATTTCTCCATTATTTAAGGTTTGCGGTAGTGTTGTGAAGAGGAGTCTTTATCCTATTTCTTCCACACTGGGATCTGAAATCATTAGTTCGTCTTCTGCTACAATGATGGTTTCCTCTGCCCTCCCATCCTCCCTTCCTTGCTCTTTTCTCTTCCTTCTCCTATTGCTTTTCCGGCTTTGAATAAAAACGAATGAGACCGATCCCATCCATAAGTTATGCCTGTTGGGCAGCATAAAATCACTGCTAAGCCCCTTGTTTCAGAAGACCACAGAAGACAGGAAAATATGTGCCACACAAAGATATTTGCACATGGGGCAAAATGGGTGCGTGTGTGTGTTGCAGTGTGTGTTTGGGTGAGTGGGAGGAAGGGAGAGCAGAGAACTGAATCTTAGGAATTACATCCATAACTAATTCCTCCTTTTTGCAATGACAACAGCACACTATCAGCAATGAGCCAAATGATCAAAAGACTGGTTAGGATAAAGGTGGCTGGATGGAATGAAAAGCATCCCGAAGCCAGCAGTTACTTGAGACTGCTGCCCTTTGCACCATTTCTGCAGATTGCCTATATCACAGTAGTCCTGCCTCAGATGTGGGCACAGGTGTGACCCTTACCATTCCTTTTCTCTGTGGGACCATGGCCACGGATATTGAACCTTGACCTTTTTGTATACTGGAGCTATGGGGTTCCAAGAATTGGTATGCTTTGGTTCTGGTGTATATGGCTGCACTCTATTACAGGGGCATGTCAAGGGCTATGATTATGAGTCTGAGTTCTGTGTGCATCTGTGGTTCTGTCATTGGGTAGTTGCATTGTCAAGTGGGAGATTTGGGCTCCAGTCCTGCTGCCCTTCCACTTTGCATTTGAAATCATGCTCCTACATGTGCCCCCAAAATAAGATCCAGAGGGTCCTGTGAACCATCTGGAGTAGATGTTAAAGGTTGAGTAGAAGGGCTGCAGGGGAGAGATGAATAAGTGAAAAGGCCTGTTGCATGAGAAGAAGCCTGTTCCACTCATATAGCAGCAATGTTTGATACAGCCCAATGTGTACACATTCATGTATGCTGGAAGTGTGTCACACCCTCCTATATGCGTGTGTATGTCTGTGTTTAGAAATCTTGAAATGTTTATCTTAATTTTTTATATCTACATCCAATTCTATAGCTAATGATTTTGGCTAGCTTTAAAATCTGTGGAACACAGGACTACCACAAATCTGCCAACTGATGCCCTAAGAGAAAGGTAAACTAAATATTTGGCCTTTTCCATCAACTTGAGTTATGTATAATTCAATGTATCTGAAGCAAACTCTTGTGGGTAAAGCAGAGCCACAAATAATGTAGAAGTATTTCACCATACCTGTGACACTGCATGACTGTCATTTTAAATTGGCCTGGGTAGCAGGATCGCTGCGCTTAGATGGCCAGTGGGATCTCGCTGTCTGTCAGATTTTTGGCTTGTTCTTGACAAGTTGTCTGACAACTCAGTGACAGCAACTACAACCCAATTATGCCTCATCCTTGCAGTTAAAGTGAGCTAGTCACAGTGTGATCACTGGGACCAAAGGGACTTAAATCCAGGGATTCTGATTGCTGTATGAATTACACCCCAGTACTCCAGTCCTAACATTACTGGGAAGGAAGTTCTATTTAAATCAGTGGAAATTGTTTTCAACTAATGTGGCAAAGGCAATGTGATGCTCCAATGTGGGTCTCTAGTTCCCGTCTCTGAGCCCAGATATACTCATGTGCGAAATGTTGCTGAATGGAACTGGTACCACACATGGTACTTTGTGAATTTACCTTTATAGTGGCATTAAAATGCAGATAGCTAGTCTGGGTTTTCAGATTCACATTGCATTGCAATAACAAAAGATCTTTTTATTTGTTAATAATGACCACAATGGGTTTTTGTGCATGAAAAACAAAAGCCTGGATCTAGTTTTGTTTTTCACCTGCAGAAACAGCTCTCATGAGTGCAGAACATGTTGTGTTTACTGACATATTGTGCCACCATATGAGATATTTTAACTGTAATATAAAAGAGCTCTCCCTTAGTAAAGCCTTCTGATACACTCTAAAATTTCTCTTTTGTTACTTTTTGCTGCAATATTTTATTTTCTGGGAGACACTTTCCCAGTGTGTTTTGTTTTATCTCATACAAATTGGTCAGTTTCATAGTTCATTTTGGACAGTTATTAAGACATAACAAGTGCATGTAGTTAGATCAGACATATTCTAAAAAAAGCATCTTAGAATGTTTTTATATTTACCTGAGTACATTCAGAAAGAATATGATGATGCTTGTACATCCTATCCACTTCTGTTAATGAAAGGAAAAGCTCTTCAGAGATGCATCACTTCTTTTAGCCTTCACACAGATTGGCTTTAAAAATGAATTAATTCTGATTTGATATGATTTTTGCTTCTGTGTTGTAAACAATAAATGTGGTTAACAGTTCCCTCATGAAACTCCAAGGTTAACCTCTGTCTTGGATCAGTTTCCTCACTATATATTTGTTCCTGCTTAGACTCACATTTGCTTATGTGTGTGTATTTCAGTAAATTACATAAATTATCAGGAAATTCTGTAACCACAGTGACTGGATAAAAAAATACAGCCCTATGAGTATCCAATTTCCATGTCTTATTGGGGAACACTGAATATTGCCATTGTCAGAAACCTCTGGTTAGCAGGGAAACTTAAAGACTGAATGAAAACCCTTGCAAGACAGCATGGTAGAAATGTTTTAAATCCACTTGCAACATCATTTGATGTACTTAGTGTGGAATGGAAGAACTTGGGTTTAACAGTATTGCTTCCATATATACTGAAAAAAAATCCATTAAGTCACTTTACTGAGGATGTCTGACAGAATGTTTTATTGACAATGATCTTGGGGGAGTACTTCAGCTACAAACTTTGTTTTCTGCTCTTTTCACGGGGAGAAAAATGCATTGAAGCAGGTGAGGACAAGATTACAAAATAATTTTTTACAGCATCCGCGGACTGCTGCAGAGGCTGAATGTTGAAAGTGGCATGAATTTTCTCCCAGGGGTAGGTTTCACCCTCCACACGGGAAGCCCCATGGTCCAAGTGGTTTTACCTGTAAAGTACAGTCATACCTTGGTTCTCAAATGGAATCCGTTCCGTAAGTCTGTTTGACTTTTGAAAATGTTCGAAAACCAAGGCACAGCTTCTGATTGGCTGCAGGAGCTTCCTCCACTCAATCGGAAGCTGTGGAAGCCCTGTTGGACGTTCGGCTTCCAAATATTGTTTGCAAACCGGAACACTCACTTCCAGGTTTGCGGCGTTCGGGAGTCAAAACGTATGAGTCACAAGGCATTTGAGAACCAAGGTACAACTGTAGTATGTATTCATGTGTAGACGGTCCTTGGACCACAAAATGGTGAGTAATTTGCTGTGTGTGTGTGTGTGTGTTTGTGCATGTGTCCGAATACAGTTGGTATCTGTATTGGAATTAGAATTTTTATATATGCAGTTGTTTTTAACCATATTATATATGCAATTGTTTGCATATGTTTTTATTGTATTGTGACTGACATTGCTTTGAGAAGCTTCATAGGAAGTGATTCATAAATGAAATAAATAAATAACAATAATTTACTTCAGATGTCTTAAACACACACACACAAATGCAGCAGAATGAACCAAAGATGGGAAAGAAGCAAAAGTTCCACAAACTAGATGTACGGTGATGCAGTATCCATTTCCACAAGGAATGTATTTTCAAATTCCTTATTCTTCATAATTTGATATGATATTATTGAGGGTTACTATGACATCAAAAAGTCACTTTCAATATTCACTATTGCTTCTCCTTCCTTTAGTGCAGTAACAGGAGTCTGTTTGAAGTCAGTCCTGCAGTGTAACTAATGAGTGAAGTAACAATGCAAGATCGCTGCAGGCCCACAAAACTCTGACACTTCCTTTTCAAGATGTGGATTAGCAGCTCTATGTGTTCCATTGAAAACTTGCATACAACAGACATCACTTTTGAAGGAAAAAAGGAATAGCTAATAAGTGTATTAATAATAGTGAGAGTAGTTACCTGATGCTATAGTAAACATCCAACACTTAAGTAAACTGATTTTTAAATGGTTATTATTTTTGTCCTTTGCTTAAAAGGTATATGAGATGGAAGCTGTTTAAATCACTAATTCTCAACTTTAATTTCCAAAACTATTGAAAAACATCTCAGTTCCATGTAGCCTTGCAATCCTGGGTCCATCAGTGCCTGATTGAAAGAATATCCTTAATTATGTTACATCAGGACGGTGACATCTTTGAGAAGACAATAGTGTCATTTTTCTTGGCTTTGAACATAAGGTGAGTATTCTCAGAGGATCACCCTGAGAATGGAATTAACTGTGAGGACACTTCAAGAATGCTAATATTTGGGCCTTTCAGATCCAGATTTTGTTGGAGTCATGAAACTGAGTGGTTTGTAACATTCAAGAAGACTTCTCCAAAACACCTTGAACTTAATGAAGAGTTGATTACTAGAAGCTTGTCTACCTCTTGTTTCATTTTCCTCTCATTCTGCCCACATGTGTAATAAAGCCTTAGGGGCTCTTTCTCTGTTGTAATGTGCCCACAAAAGGGAGTGCTTTGCAGGGGCAATGAGACAAGAATTCTTTCATTGCCAGATCTGAAGACTTTTCCTCTGAAAGTTCCTGACACCAAGTGTTACGTGTGCGTTTACTCCAACGGGGCTTCAGATTCAGGTTTGTAATGAAAACACAGCTCTGGGACACTAGAAGGGGTAAAAGAAGTTGGAATTAATGAGTTCAAGAGAAGAGCTACTGACAGGAGACAAGCTGAACACCCTTTTCCTACACACCCCATCATAGGTGCCGAGTGTGTGGGGCTGTGGGTGCTCCAGTTCCCACAACATTCCCCATAAAGGGGTGAGGCACCGGCATTTGTTTGCACCGGGGCTGTGCATGCTGTGGGGGGTATGTGTTCCCGACATCAGCACACCCAGTGGTGTAGCATATATTCCTGCTGAGCGTGCCCCCGAGGTAGCCTGCTGTGCCCAGCCCGGCCGGGTGCACTGCCCAGCTGAGGATAGGGGTGGCCAACTTCAGGAGTAAGCTGATGCCCAATAGAACTGGTAGGATAGAAGCAGGAAAACCAACAGTAGGTCTTCCCTTACTCTTCTGAGGTTTTTCAAGTGGGTTCTTCTGCCGGATCCTCTCACCGCTCCTCATCGTTCAGCCTGTCCCTGACATCGAGCTACTCCTGACTGGCTGTAAGTAAGCCAGCAAGTGGGTGGGAGCTAGTAGAGGGCATAATTGATAGATTTTAAAAATAAAATTGGTTTATATGTATTTAGCAGAATAAAAATAGTTTGCAAGCTGGAGCTAACCCACCACCTATCATGTATCTCATTCACACATCACTAGCATTGCTAAAAATGGTACAGTATAATCAAATATAAAGGAGTCCCCAGTTAAAGGTTTCTTTCTCCATGAATCAGCAGAGATGACTCATTCCCCACAATGCACCTGCAGGCATCTTGTGACTCTCTTATCTGTGTTACTGGGCAGATTTGGCACGTAACTTTCTGTCTAAAATGGCTCGGGTTACAGCATACTGTGTGGGTCCTGGTAGGAGATTGCAGGAGTTGTGGAAGGTTTTCTGTTGGAACTGTGGATTCGAGTGAAGAGATCATTTGAGGAAGAAGTTGGAAAATTGCCAGAAATCAGAGAACTATCAGTTGCAGGACTTTTCTGTAGTGAGCTTAACGGCGTGACAGAACTTCTGTGGCATATACACCCTGCCTTCTACTGAACAGAGGCATGAAAGGTTGCTTATACCCAACAAGAATGAGGTTGGTGTGGCAATGCCCCATTCATCTTGATGGATTACCGTTCACTGCCCCCATTGGAGGATGCACTGCACTAGAGAAAAACCTATCAGGATTTGCTTACATGCAACAGGAATGCAATGTTTAAGTTGACCTTTATTTGTGTAGTTTGTCAAGCTGTCTCCTCTGCACATCCCTCTGTGGGAGTTCTTGCTTTTGAACTGCATTTTCAATTCCTCTTTTCTTTGGACAAAAACAGTCCCTTCTCTATACCCCTTCTAATATAGTCTTTGCCTCCCACCTCCTTTTTGTCCTCATAGCTACCATTATTTGCTGCCTCACTGGTTGTTTTCTTTATTTAGAAAAGAAATCTTTCCTTCTGCTCTTCTCTTGCCAAGCATTATTCTCACTGATGCCTACGTTCTCAATGCAGAATTTCCACAAACCCTCTTTATGACTGACCACTTGTTCTGGCTTGTTGCTGCTTTGCCCCTCTTTCTCTGTGATTATTGATATCTCACAGCAAAACCTGCTACGTTTGAAACGAGCCATTTCTCACATTCAAGTAGAAATACTTTGCCTTGTTCTGCTTACTAGATTATCAATGGTCAACTTCATGAAATTCTTAGCACAAGAGATACTTCAGTAGTGTTTTATCTGAGAAGGTAGGGCCCCCACCATTCTGGAGATTCCCTCTCCATAATAAACACCTTGCTCTCTCCTCCCATTAAGATTTAAAGTGTACTCATGCCAGTCACAGGGCTTCATAAGAACCTGCTGCTACTGTTATTTTTCATCACAAGTACTTTTAGCTGCACATGCACACTGTACCTTTGTAGCTATTCAAAGCACATTCATTCTCTCATAGGATTCTGGGCACTGTGGTTTACCCCTCACAGAGTTGCTATTCCCAGCAACCATTAACAATAAGCCATGTTTTAAAGGTGGGTGCAGGGTGTACACAGCCACTGTGTGCCCATTGCATTCCTCTGTTTCATCATTAACTATGTTTACTCAGAAATAAATTAGTCAGTTTAATGGACCTATTCTCAAGTAAGTATGCATAGGACTGCAGCCTAATTGAGAGACCTGTCAGGAGTAAGTATGGACCAATGGTACCAAATAGTATGGGAAACAGCCTTACTAGAAATATTAACTAATAAACTGAAACTGACACGGGGACAAACAGAAGAAGACGCCTTCATCCCAGTATGGCTCCCCTTTATCACATACACAGCCCAACAGGACAATGACAATAATCCACCAACAACATACAAATCAATATGGCTAACCTGATCCAAAACACCCACCCACCTCACTCACACACGAAAACAAAGATCACCACAGCATATCACAAGCAAACAATCACACCCTAGGCCAACCCCAACCTCTCTCACCACCAAAGGAACACAAGTGAACAACACAAACAACGCTGACCCCAAACTCTACATATATTAAAGACAATAGAAACACCGCCACCCAACCCCACCCCCTTCCATTTTCCCTCTCTCCACCCCCCTTTTTCTTTTTTTCTTCTCTTCTCCCCCTAATGCCTCAACAAATGAAATGGATTTGTAAAAATGTTACATGGAAAAACAACAACGAGGCATTACACTTACTTCTGTAAAACAAGAAAACCCTTAATAATAATAATAATAAAAACTAAGAGTAAGCATATATGCCTTTATTTATTTATATATGGTGGAGGTGAAAGTTTAGTGCTTAATGTGCATAATAACTGGTCATTTTGCACATTCACCAGGCCTCATGGAGAATATGTACACAATCGTTCCGTGCAGAGGGAATGGAGCATATTATCCAGTCAATATATACATAATCCCCACAGGCCTTGGGGAATGTGCATATCTCAGCTGAATGTTATGCTCTTCAGGGAAGGATTATAGATACATTCACCATGAGGCCTGGTGAATATGCGCATTGGCCTCTCACCAGGCACATTAACGATTCAATTTACATTCACCTTATCAAATGTGTGTTTCTTATGTAGCCAAAAAAGCACTACCCATAAGTGAAAATTACCGTATTAGCAGGGTTAGGGAAAACCAACAGGTTTGCAGAAAAACAAAAAGTACTTTGGGAAAAATCCTATAAAAGATGGTGGAAACCAGAAACAGCCAAATGAAGGCTGAGTATGTCCAGTGGTCATGGAATGGTAGCCATTGGAAGAGGGCACAGCTGGGTGACTCAAACCCTTAACAGGAGCAGTCTGTACTACCATATTTTGTTGCTGGTTACACAGGAACGGTGATGCATTCTTATTTGACATCCAAAGCCCAGCACTTTGATTACCATTCCTGCCTTTGTGGGCTGGACCCAGAACCTGGTGGAAAGCTGTGGGCCTTGGAAATGGGCCCACTCCACCAGACATTGTAGTTTTGGCTTAGATTTGGGTACTGATTGAATTCTGTGGCACATCAGAGAGCACTCACCCAACAGAGCCCTCTTCCATCCATCCCACACTATCTAAGAAATATGTATTTGTCATTTGAAAAACACCTCACGCTTTGCAATGGGTAGACAATGGTTATATTAAAGGCCACTTCAGTGGTAGACAGAAGAGGCAGGATCAGCCGTGTCCTCATAATATCATTGTGTTCAACACAGTGTTCAGAATGGGGGCTGCTTGTGTTTCATAGGCATTGAACATCCTTTTATTTTTATTTCCAATTCCTGGCACATTTCTTAACAATTAATAGAACATTGCAATTTTAACGTCTGCTGAGCAGCTTTTGGACTTGGATTCTCTGTGACACAGAGACATATACCTACTTGAAAAGATCTATAGAATTATTTACAAAGGATGCAAATTAAAACAAGCTGCTTCATAAAAGTTATTAAAATAATCTCATTAGGTAGAATATCTGTGTAGAAATGGAAGGCAAGAAGAGAAGGGGAAATTATAGAATGGGAGATGCCAATCTAAACGTATTGAGTTGTGAAACATTTTAATTTGCATGCAAATTAAATATTGAATTAAAAAGCCCCAAGAAAATTAAAGTGTGAACTATTTTGGAAATAAAGGGAGAGACTGAATCATGAACTTGGAGATTTGCCTTTACTAGTTTCTTTTCAAGTCCTGTCTGTGTGTGTGTTGATGTCGCCCCCCCCCCCCTTTAAGCACAGGTTGTTGTTTTTTTTAAAAAAGATGGTAGGCTTCATTTCATCTGATAATTTTACTGCAAGATATGTGTGTTTAGATGAGGGATGGGAACCTGTGGCCTGGTTGGAGCTGATGGGAGTTTCAGTCCAGGAACATCTGGAGCCATGAGTTTTCCACTGCTAGTTTAGGTAGGTAGGTACTGAGTGGAATCCAATTGGTGTCCTTGTGCTCATGAAATGGCTTTCTATCCAGCAGGTGGCTCTGCCAATGGAAGAAGAGGGGAGGCCATTTTTGAGGATTTCTTAAGGGGCAACCACACAGTCTCCATCTAGCTTTGCATGCACATTAATCCTGCATTGCTAAACAGAAGGATAGTTCTGACAGTACTGATCCTTTACCGGTGGGGACGACTACTTCCAGATACTCATTCCCTCTTTACTTTTACTCTTGTGATTGGGAGAACAGCCTGATTTCCAACAGTTCTGGTTTCTGTGCAAATTCTGACAGGGACCTGTGAATAGAAATGAACCAAGGAGGCACACGTCTGACATGTTGGATCTGAACTCCAGCATTCTGAACTAACAGACTAGAAATATGAAGAGGCACACAGACAAGAAATTGCAAGCCCGGAGGGTTTACACTCTGCATTACCTCTGAAGTACTGACAGCAAATTACAAATTGAGAAGTAGTAAATAAATATAATAAAAACCTAAAGAAAAATAAAATTCAAATATCAACATATGTTACCATTAAAATATGTGCAGCTTTGAAATGCCTCCTTGCTTATTGCTGACAACAAGCTAAAAACACACACACAAATCCTTATAAAATGCTGATTCTTTATGAAAACTGATAAGTTTTATGCTTGCCTGGATATCTTTGGTGTCCTGAAAGAAAGCGGTGTTTTGTCCTCCTCTGCCCAAAGGCAGGGCTGGGCAGACTTCAGGCTGGTGAGATATTCTTGGTTTGTATAAGAAACCTGAGATCCATCAACTGGGAACAAGTGCAAGAGACATGGCCTTAGAATTAAGCCTTGTAAATGTTTTTGAGCACCCAAACTGCACGGAACCCACACTCTTCCTTCCACTCAAAAATCTACTCCTGGTTGTCCCTCACTCAGCTGTCTTAATTTCTGCAGTATAGTTTGGGCTAGAATGAAGAATTGTGTTGTTCTTGCCATTGGTAAATGATTGGGGGTCAAATCCCTTTTTATTTCCTTCAGATCACCCAGTGATCTCCCAGAAGAGATGTGGCAAAAGTTAAATCAGTTTGCATTTTAGTACTAGATTACCAAAATGGCACTTCCTGAACCAAAGCACACAACCCACACCGAAGTCCCCCAACCAATGTGTACAAAAACATGTTTATTGAGGAAATGTTCATGCGAAAATGCATGTATTAATGAAAATAATGTGATGAAATGCATTCTCTTAGGATAAATTCACATGCAAAATTTCACACAGATGTGTTTTTTTTAAAAAATCACAAATGTACGCAGAAATAGGGCAAACAGAAAGAACCCAAAACTGACAGATTTATCTACCCCTGTCTAACAACAGGTCTCACTCTAAGCTTCTGTCACCCCCTTTTCTATGGCTGTGTCTTCATGTTTTTCTCTACTGTGTCTGCCCTGTTTTTAACATCTTTTGCTTCTTGGAGCATTCTTTGAAGGGACATTTGGCCATTCTCTGTAAAGAATCTGTCCTGCTCTTCTAATTCTCTTCTCTATGGCTTTAACAGTCCACTTGAAATGACTGACTCATCCATCTTGGAATGCTTAGGCCCTTAAGAAAAAGAGCATCAGCAACATTTTTAGAAGCCTCAAAGACTTTGTACCTTTCATGCACCAATAAAGCATCGCTGACGGAAGAACATAAAAACACTGAAGTGAGCATTACCCAGTTTCATTCATTCAAATGAGTTGTGCTGTTCTTCATTTCTGAACACAAACTATTTCCAGCCTTTGTGAATGATAATCATTAGAATTATAGTGCACATTGGCAATTATAATAATATTCCCCTAAAGTACATTTAATAATATACCAGGTTTCAAAAGCTTAAGCAGTTCTAAAGAAGGAAAATGATTTTGTTGGAAAGACAGGGAGTCACGGGAAACAGTACAGGCCGAGGTGATTATCATTATCTCTTTCAGCTTATTGACAAGGATAGACATTCTGAATATTATAGAGTCATGTTTTCATTTCATATCAATCTTCCTTCAGAGTTGTGTGTATAGTACTTTATACACTTCAGTACTCCAAAAAAGCCCTCTCCATTTCTAATCCTTATGGGCAACATTTAATGATCTTCATCTGTTTGTGCAATGGAACTCCACTTGCGCAACAGGACTTCTTCCCCTCAAGGTCCCACATGCTCCCCAAATCTGCTCTGGAGGCTCCATCAACCCTTCAGAGAGGTTTTTGGGGGTACAGAGGGGGCTACAGGAAAGAGGACAGGTTGGAGAAGTTCTGAATGTGCTAAATGATTTGGATGTGATATACTGTTCAGCTCTTCTTGGCAGCAAATTTCTGGTATTGTAGCACAGAATTTTAATTTTACTCAGCCCTGCCTTTCTTTTAGTTAGTTTTTGCCTTCATTTCTAGCACTTGCTTAGAGCCACAGGACATAGATCAACTTGTATGTGACCTTTAATATCTATGCAGGTTTTATGACTACTCATCCCAATTCTTTTGCTTACAATTCTTAACGAGTTACGCATTTTGTAGGACTGATCCACAAGTGCTTCTATGATGACACATGTCCCTTGTACAGTACTATGAGGTTCTCAAGCTGGTAGGCATACAATCACATCAAGATATTCACACAACAATCATGTATATAGAATCAACACATCAGGGAGTGGGGAAAGTATGCCTCCTGACCTTGCTCCTCATCTTTATGCATTGATCTTAAGGTCAGAATAAAGCACATGAATGTACAAATTATACACACCTAGGCTCTGCATTCACAAATGGGGACCTGTGGATTCTATGTACAATTGTTTGAAAAGCCTTGGCATTCTATAATCACAGTAAGCCCACATAGGCTGTTATTGTCAAAATTGCAGCAGTGACATTGTATGCCTGTGTTTTTCTGGATCGTACACCATCACATCCTTACAATCACGCTCAGGCAGGAGCTTCATGCACTCACATAAGGGAAATTGGGGGAGGTCTACCCCACCTACTAAAAGATCATCGGCTACTGGTTGTTTTTGACATTAAGCTTTCTGAGAGTACCAAAAACCCTAGCAGGCTGTCTGAACCATGAAGACAGGCTAGGCAGTTCCCTGGAGTGGCACAATTAAAGATGCTTCTGACACGACAAACAACCTGGGGACATGGCTTCTTGCATGCCTTCTGGCATGGCCGGTCTGTATACCAATCAAAAATTTACAGAATTTTCTGTAATGTAATGTCTGGGGGAACCACCTGGAACACTTGATGGAGCGCTGCTCGCTGAAGAAGCCATGTGTATGTAAAAAGTGTTCTGTTGTTGCTGCAAATACAAAATTGACAAGTATCTTTCCAGGCAAATCAGCTGGTTGTAGTGATGGGGACCTGTGGGAGCTTTCTGCATAGAGCCAGCTTAAAGGCAGACCTAACAGGGGTTGCCACAATCTGTCTCCCACCCAGCCTGAGACATCAGCACTGATGGTTTATTTGGATGTTTTGGTTCAGGTGAGAAGGACTGGGCTGGAAGCTGCCAGCTATTTATGTTCTTTATAGCCAGAGAAAGCCATCCCCTGCTCCCTGTGCAGACATTTTAAAACTATTATGGTGACATAATGCTTGGATGATGTTCTCTGCTACCAGGAGTGTCCTCAAAACCTAAGGAAAGTGCTCACATGCCGTGTATAATAAGATGGTGAAGCAGTCTGTTCCACCTTCCCATCTTTGGCATGGCTACATGTTCTTTAACTACAGTCTCTGATCTGGTTTGCCTTTATCCCTTCAAACAGCTCCCTCAATCATTCAAGAAAGGCTGTAATCACTACCAGTATAAGCCAAATTGACAGTGAGGCTGCAAAACCACACATTTCT
Source organism: Podarcis tiliguerta (assembly GCF_965153285.1). Classification (NCBI taxonomy): domain Eukaryota; kingdom Metazoa; phylum Chordata; class Lepidosauria; order Squamata; family Lacertidae; genus Podarcis; species Podarcis tiliguerta. The sequence continues at coordinate 39,317,583 of NC_139540.1, read as the reverse complement.
TTAGTGCTTTGCTGCTTTTAAAACTCTTGCCTGCTTGAGGTAGTACAGCCAATGGTATACCTTCCAGATATTGCTGAAGTCTAATTCCCACCAGCTCCAGGGAGCATGGCCAATGGTCAGGCTTGATGGGAATTGTAGTCCAATGCACCTCATGGCACAATGTTGGCTGAACCTACAGTACAGTATATCCATATTGAAATTTCACCAGCGGAAATGGGGGGAAGGGGGAAAACAAAGTTCTCAGATTCCCCCCCCCCCAATATAAATTGCACTGTTGAACAGAATGGCTTCCCTCTCACGTATTCCTGAAGTTCAGTTAGCCTTAGCATGATAAATTAATGTGGCTACATCTTCAACAATCCTAAGTAATTCATCAGCATTTGAAATATGCTATGATGGCTATTTGAAGATGCAAGCAAAGCATAATTCCATGATGGATGGTCAGAAGTGCCTACGGAATTTGAGACATTAAAACTTTGCTTCCATTTTAATCTTTTTGAGCCCACTGAATCCTGGCACAATCTCAGTCAATATTAATGGATTTGTTTTAAGTTTTAATTTGGCTCAAAATCCATTCTGCTCTTTAGAGTCCACAACAACAACAAAAGAGAGAGGATGCAGTGAAAGTTTGAAGAATGCATGCTCCAACACCATAAAAACATAAAGGAATGTTAAAATAAAAAAACTCCCAGAAATTGATGGGTTTGTCAATTCACATTCACAATACGCACACAATCTGTTGTGTAAATAGTAGCCTAACATTGATGAATAGAGGGCCTGTTTCTCCACCTACCTTCCTGAAGGCCTCCCACCTTTCCATTCATCCCTTGTAACATAAGCTTTTAAAACCTTAAATGTCTGAGTATAGCATACTGTGATTTCAAGCTGGGCTCTATATCCTCTCTTCTTTTGTCTTCTGTTTTCCCCTGAAGAAGAAATGCGAGGCCACAAAGCACAGGTTTTTTGTTTACAATGGCTGCCATTAGTCAATCAAGCTGCTCATGAAGAGAGCTTGGTTCCTGCTGTTTGCTCCCATCAAAAAAAGAAACCATTACCTCTGGAAGGTAATTACATTCTCTAGACACATATAATGCTGGAAACAAAAGCTGCACTTTATAATGCAACTCAACTTTCTATTGCAGCCCATTTTTACATCCAGCTATGTAATGAGACTGGGACATCAGGTTGCCCATTCATGACAAGTTCCATTAAAGTACACTGAATGCCAACCTCTATTTTGCTCCTTTAATTTCTATTTAGAGATAGGGGTCCCCTCTGATGCAGTTTGGGCAAGTGTAGGATGGCTGCAGTTGGGGCGTGATGTATGTGGTTATGTTTTCTAGTGGTGCCAGTAATGTTTGTTTTGTTTTGTTTTTATGTCATTACTAAACACAGGGCATGTCTGTTAAGACATCAACCTTAGCTTCCACTTTCCTGGATCTGTGGTGCTTGAGCTAACATGAGATAGCATTAACTCTGGTGTTAGGCCAGCAGATTATTCTACCACTGATTATATATATATATACACACACACACACACACACACACATGCCAGAGGGCCCACATGCACACTTAACCCCCCCCCCCCAAATTATATATATGGTGGCAGAGTGTATCAGCAGTGGCATGTGTGGTCCCCATGATATTTTCTCAGGTTTCTAAATGTGTCTATAGGCCCACACACATTGGCATTCCCTGGACTAACCACTGCACAGTACTGTCATGTGCCATAACTGAAGGCATGGGCACTGGGCATTACATCCACTAGGTGGCTCCCTCTGTAAACATTGTACTGTAGTGTTGGCAGAATTCTCACTTCAAACTTTGAGATGCGTGTTCAAAACTAGAAGGAAAAACGAGGCAATTTTTAACATTTCTAAAAACTTGCTCTACCTGTAGACATTTTTATTTGCACAGTTTCAATTTTGACACATTTCTAGACTTCACCAGGGAGATTGTGTATGCCAGATTTCAAGTCAACAGCTGTTCTAGTTATATCCTGCAGAATTTTGATGCTTATAATGAGGGGTCTCCCTCTTTATCCATTACCTCGCTCGCTTAACTAAAGGGCAATTCTGTGCCCCTTTAATGCTGTTTCATAAAGTGTGAATTAGGTATGTGAACTCACTTGTATTTCTCACATAGCTCTGTCTAACACGTGCCGGGAACCTCCATGGGGACAGGACTTTCTCTGCATCACATGCTCACCTTCCAATGCACGTAGAGCAATGAGAACAGCAAGGTGAGGTGGATTTGGTGCACTTCTCTTCACTGCCTTCCCTCACTTGTTGATTTCAGTCATACTAAGAATGCTGAGGGTTAATCTTCTGCATCTTTACTCAAATCCCAGTGGGTCTTACTTACGGCTCAGGACCGCAATACCTCAAAGACCGCCTCTTTCCATATGAACCTACCAGGACCCTGAGATCATTTTCTGAGGCCCTCTTTTGTGTGCCTCCTTCTTGAGAGGTCCAGAGGGTGGCAACACGAGAACGGGCCTTCTCTGCAGTGGCTCCCCATCTGTGGAACGCTGTCCCCAGGGAAATTTGCCTAGCGCCTTCACTATACACATTTAGGTGCCAGGGAAAAACATTCCTTTTCAACCAGGCCTTTGGTGGTTGTGATTTACACACTATGCCCTTTTTTTAAAAAGGGGGGGGGGAGCTATTGGGTTGGTGTTTTTATTTTATTAGGTATTTTGTGGTTTTATATCTGCATTTTATTCTGTGAATCGCCCTGAGATCCCTGGGTATATAAATCAATCAATAAATAATAATAATACTTCTTCAGTATTAATACCTCTTCAGGATTAATAATACTTCTTCAGGATTAACAGTCTAAGAGTGCAATCCTATGCATGATTTCACTGGGGATAGGATTATAGCCTATAGCCCCATATGGGCATTCAGGCTCACATTATGTTAACTGCATGAGCCAGCAGAGCAGGGCCACACATGTTCATATCATGCCCCATATCAACTCCTTCCTGACACTGTTCATGCATGGGAGAAGATGTTGGCAGTTGAGCAGCCTTCTGAGTGCACATTAACTTTCTTTGTGAGCTGAAACCCTGAGATCATTGCATGAGCCCAAATGCCCCCAAAGGGCTTAAGTCTCCCTCAGATCAGAAGAACTGAAGCCAAGTTATGCTACAAAGTGCTATTGAAACTGACCAAAACCAAAGATGAGGACACTACAATTTTTTTCTGGATTATACACACTGTGCATTCTTTAGCTCTGCTGAAATGAAGCATCACAATGCATACTATCTAAAGATTGAAAAACTGAATGGCAATGTACTTTTCACATCCCTCATCTAAATGGGTTTTTTACTTGCATGTGGTGATGAGTAAGTGCTGCAAAAAATATAGTCCAAAAATAAATGCAAGCTATGCAATAAGTGAATACCAAATAGATATGGTTGGGCAGATAGGATAAGATAATCAAATGGTTTCTGACAGTCTGAGAACAATGTATGTCAAGGCTTCACTCCAAAAGAAGTTTCTTCAGATAACAATTGTTGCAAAAGCGAGAGAGAAAATATATATTAAAATACAGTTAAACATATGTCTCTGTAGAGTGCAGTAATGCACTTGATTATTTGGAAGAGTCTCTTAGTGCAGTGTATAGCAGCCTGCCTGCTGCTACAGCAGATTTGCATCGGCATTCTGGCAACACTTATAAGTCAATGGCTGGTCACTTGGCAAACTAGCATTAGGAAGCCCATTGGCCAAAGGACAGTTTTCACAAAGCATGTAGTTACGGGAACAATCAATTAGCCCTATAGTTGGGATCTAGTTTTTCATTCATCCTTAATGTATGCTGGCTCATAAAATGGCTGCACATTTGTTTCGAAGAAGGATGTATTTGCCACTCTTAGTGCTATTATACATTCATCGTTTATCTGAAAAATCACCAGGAAAGGTCATTTGAAGTGTTATTAAATCATTAATGTATTTTCTGGAGTTCTCCCCCCCCCCAACCCCCCACCCCAGATTCTGGGTTATGACTGCATTCCAAAAAACAAACAAACAACTTTTTATATTTTTGTAAGAGTGCTTTCTCTGCAGTTTTCTCCATAGCAGCCCTAACAGCCAATGAGTCAAACCATGATTCAGCTTTAAAAACACCTTATCCCTGTACTAAGGCTTTCAGCTTTTCCTTTTGCTGATTTGACGATGGGAGCAGAATGAAAGTTAGCCAAAAAGGCCCTCCCTGTTGGTGACAGCGGTAGTCCCATGTCAATCTCCCTCCCTAGGTTACGCAGGGCATCTCATCTCTGATGCCATTATAACAGGCATCTTCCTATCATACTGCATTTTATATAACTGGTTATCACTGGTGTGGGTGTGCTTCTCTCTGTGTTTAATGTTCCTCAAAACCCTTTTCCCTGCTGCCGCCACCTATTCACTTCTTCTCTCTGGTACTAATGAGCACTATGCCATCCCATCTCCTTCATTGTTTCCTTCTTCTCTTGGACTGCACTGCCCTTAAGCCAAATCAGTATGTACAAGAGCAAGACTGGGAAGCAATTCTTCCTGATCTCCCTCTGGTATCTTCTAGGAAGAAACATTCCTCCTTAGAAAACACACCAGAGTGATAGTAAGGAGAACTGGCTCTCATTTCCCCTACCCCTGCTCTCTGATTTGGCTGCAGAATAATGCCCTCAGAATAAGGACAAAGGAAGCAATGGGTTGTTTACAATGTGGCACCAAGTAACTTGTTCCATCAGCACTATGATTTAAGCTTGTGCAATGGAACTTCCCCCAGCTCCACCTCTGCACACACCCTACATCTGGTGGGTTTCCCACCAATCCTCTGAAACAGATTTGGGGAATGCATGGGGGTGGGGCAGGAGGAAGAGAGTGGGGAGCTCCACTGCACATGTAAATAATTGTGCTAAAGGAGTGAGTGCATTGGATACTGCTCAATGTTTCCTGTTCAAAGAGAAAGGAATGGAAGAAACTTTGAAACAAAAGGTACTCATTAAGCATTAAGTGGGCAAAGACCTTTTCTCTGTTCACATTCCCCTCTCAAATTGCTGAAATGCTGCCCACAGTTGTGCAGTCTGCAAATGGCGTGGAGAACCAAGTATTTCAGCTGAACTCTAAAAAATACTGAAAATGAAGCTCTCAGGACAAAGTGTAAGTTGTAGTACATTTTATACATCAGGGGAACTCAACAGTGGACTGCCAAACTTATCATCAGCATTGTGGTTTCTGTAACATTTGTTCCGCTCTGGGTTGCTCTTTCATTCTGTACCCATGAGGTGTTAGGCTTCTCAAAGGAATTGCTCCTCTCCACTCTTCTATTAAATCAAAATTAGGCTTGAATAACAAAGAGGCAAGAATAATGCTCAGTAGGGTAAAGCAGGTAAAATAAATAAAAGTAATTGATGGTAAGGAGAAAGCCTGTCAGTAGAGAATAGCTTAATGCATATTGTCTTGGAATACACAAATATTTTGCAGAGGTATCTGCAAATACTTGGGCCAGTGGAATAATCAGCATTCAAGGTATGTATTTTTTAGTAACAAAACATTTGGAGAGAAGCTAAGTTTAAAGGTACAAAAATAAATAACTTTTGCTGATAATTGAATTCATCAAGTACATCAGGGTTTTTTTTTTAAAAAAAATGGGCTGACCTAAAATGAACTGATTTATATTGAATTTCATCAGGACCAAATTAATTTGTTTAAGCTCAGAAACATTCCAAGTTTCAGGTATGTTTGCATTAGTTACCAATGATGAGGCCTAAAAGCTTTCCCTTCCCCAGACTCCTACTGAACTGCTCTTTACTGGGAACCCTATTTCCCCTGAATCTCCCCACTGCCTTTTCCACTTTCTTCCAAACCATGTTTGGGGGTAGAAATAAGATGACCTTCTGGTCCCTTGATAAGGTCTTAGAACACTACAAGAATAGCATTCTGGACAGCAGAATCGCTAGAGACTGCAGTTTTCCAGGGCTTCTGGATTCATAGTAAGGAGACAGGAGCTCCAATAAACTACAATTCTCCCAAATCCTGGTACCTGGGACACACCTGACTATGCTGGTGGATTCTGGAATCTATGGGATTACAGTTTCTTTGGGCTTCTGGCTTGTTGCTGAAGATGCAGCTGCTCTGTAAATTACAATACCCAAACATTGTGTTGTCTATAACGTTCCTGCATGATTTAGTGAGGGATGTAGCAACAACCCTTTCCATTGCCACTATGTGAGAATCAGTGGAGATAGTCTGAACATCAGGGAGGCTTGAGCTTATCTTATATTTATCCCAGAAATAATGAACTGGAGGAGTTCATAATTTGAATTCAACGTTCACGTCTAACCATTAAGCGTGCATGTTTGTGAGAGTATGTGTGAGGGCACACACATGTTTCTGTATCTACATGTTTCTGTTTTGCCTCTGAAGTTAAAACGGATATAAAGCTTACATGAAGTGAAAGATGGATGATCAGTTTTCATAGAATGCAAGCATGTGATCTTTGATGCCAATAGAATAATAAAAGGAAAGATGTACACTCAGTGGCTTGTTAAAACAAACAGTGGTAGAACTAAGTGTATTAAAGGCTCATATTGTGAATGTAGAGAGTAGTTCCTCATTTGTTTACTTAAATGTAAAATAAAGCACCCCACAAATTGAATATCTATAGCAAAGCTATGAACCCTGACAATTAATTAAAAACAATCCACAGAGGAAATAATAAACTACCCAGAGGCACAACGACACTTAACCCCAATTAAACTAACATGCCAGTAAATCAAAGAAGCAAAATAGATGTAATCATTCTAAATTTACTATAGACTTTCCTTACTCTGCATCTGGGTCCCACTTGCCAGGGAAATTATAAAACTACAGCAGAATCTTATGTGTTTACTTGGAAGTTAAAGCCCCTCGGTTCTTCTTTAGTAAGTGTGTTTAGCATTTTCAAAAATGCAAGTTGGTCAACAGGACATTGTCAGAACTGCCTCTAAATGCTCACTCCAGGCATTTTCTCCCACACTTGTCCATGTTCTGACATTTTCTCTCTGTGTTGGGAGATGCACTCAAGGTTCATTTCTCTTACACAAAAACAGGAAACCCATAGGTATGTGATGATTTGCAAATGTCCTTTAGACTGAGGGTGATGAACCTGTAGTTTTCCTGATAAGACTCTGTTTCTGTACATGAATTACCCATTCAGAAAAGAAGCCACAGCCATCAGAAGAGCATTAAAGCTCTTTTTATGAAAACCATGACTCCCATAAGGCATCACTTAAGGGAAAAAAATGGTGATAGGCTTATTCACAGTCATAAGATAGCCAAACCTTTCAGAAAAGGCTCAGCTATTGTGTAGGGGATTAGGGATGTGCAAATGTTTTAGACAAATCATGAATTACAAGACTACTATCACTTCAGGGATGATCACTTCACATCTGAATCAAGATGATTCTGGTCTGAAGTGGTGCAAACTGAAGGGACCTGTACTGAAGAATTAGACCCATTTGTAAGTAAAATCTGATACACCTTTTTACATCTCATAAGGTTTGTAAGTTCTCAATAAAAACAATATGCCAGACAGAGGGAGAGAGAGGAGGAGCTAATCATATATCACCTCATCAGTATGTATTCCCTGCTCTAGCTGGGGAAAAAAATCTATCCTCAATCAGATCATCAATTAGCAAGTCAAACAACAACAATATTTACATCAAGAGGACCCTCCAGGCTCCCGCCTTCTTTTTGCTGCCACAAACACAAGTTAGAACTTTCTTAGCTTCTACATCTCTCTTCTCAAGTCATCCCACAACATTAGCCAATTTTCTAAGATGAATGGTTAGGATTATACAAGAAATTTTGGGCATGCCATCAGAACTGCATATAGCTGCCTGAAGACATGAAGAAAGCTCTAACCCTATTCCTCCAGAGAGTTGGTGTGCCTTATTACTAGTATAACTGTGCATCCCCCTCAGTTGGCAAGTGCTCTAATTTATCACATTGTAATTGGTAACAGCTCAAGCTGCAGGGCACCAAATTAAACAAAGAAGAAATCTCAGTGAAAATAGGAGGCTGTGTTTTGGCACAAGTGTCAATAGATATTAGGTGCAACTGTGAACAACAAACAAGCAAGCAAGCAAGCAAACCAACAAACCAACAAACCACTAGCTCACTGACTGGGGCTTGATTCTCCATAGCTACAGTTTTTGGTTTGTGTTTGTTTTTAAAATGCTTACTACTAAGAAACAAAAAACCAAAAATCATAATGGGAGTAAATAAACATAAAAACATTTTAGTAGTCATGTTGCACAAGGGTGAAATATCAACATATATTACAAGCAAGTCCCACTCAGATAGAAGCTCACCTTGATTCAGGCTTAAATTTCTATCAATATGGGGAGCCCTAGAAAACAGTACAGTACTCCCTTTTTCCTTGTGCCTCTTGGGCATTTCTTGATCAGAGCTAAAAGAGGCTGAACACCACAAGGGCAGAGCAATTCTGTACTCACATTATCCAGTGGAAAGGGGAAAATAGGCTGTCAATACTCTGCTGGAATTTCCCTTGTATCCAATACATGTTCAGACTAGAAAACCAAACCAAACACAACAACATTAAAACAGCAGACATACTGCATGTGCTAACACTCACATGCCACCAAGACACAGAGTTAGCCTGCGAGCTCACAACAATGGGGACATGTCCACCCTGCATTGCCACACATAATGCCACAGCGCCCCTAATAGCATAGCCAGCAACAACCCTGCTACTGACGTCTCTAGAGGCAGACTTTCCTTTTCTATATTCAAATCATTTCTGTGTGAAAAGTTCCCCTTATGAGCTCTATGTCTACATGGCACAAGGCCAGAAAGATATAGCCCTCTGCTGCACACCCTATGTGAGCCATGGTGCCCCTGTGTGATGTATATATGCATTGTCCAGTTTTGTGGGAGCATGAAGCCCAAAGGGGAAGCAGCAGTGGCGGAGCCCAGTGCAGGTGGGGGGCAGCCGCGATGGCACCCTGGGGATCACACTGGGTGGTGCGCTCCCCCCACACTCCTCTTCCTCCACCAGTGGGAAGCAGACAGTGTCCAGTGAAGAGCCCCAGTCAGAAGAGGGCATACAGGACCTCGGACAGCTCCAAGAGGCTCTGCAAGAAGCTAGAACCAACTGAAGCCTTGTGTAGTGTGTAGGCTGACCAGATCTGGAGTATGGTAGGTTCTCCCACCCTGTAGATACATCAAAGGTTGTCCACATCTTATTTTCCACTCTTTGGCTTTTGGGAGCTGGAGGTAATGCAAATATTGCAGGGATGTGTCCTCTGGTCTCAAAGGTCCTGAATGAAGTACCAGTAGCTCAACACCCAAGGAAATAGTCTGAATCTAATCCTCATATGAGTCCTGTGCCACATGCTGAAAGGTTTCAGGGACGTGATGCATGACACAATGGTGGCTTACTGTGTTTGAGTGCTGGATTACCCCACAACCTAAGATCTCTGTCATTAAATCTGTGGGAGAGAAATTTCACGTTGCATGTCTGAGGCTGGTGCAAAGCTGCACCATCAGTGGGGACAGGGACTAGAGAGGGATAGGATATGGTGAAATGTGCTCCACCCCTGTGCTGACCATGTCTATCCTGTTCCAGCCAGTCTTCTGGTGCATCTTTGCTGCCAGGACCGTTCTTCTGGCAACATGCTTTGCCAGTGCATCTTAAGTGTTCTACTGACATATTATTTGGGGCAGCAGTGTGTATCTGTAGCAGAGCCTCTGTTGAATCCTATGGCCCATAGCTGGTGGCTCTCAAATATATGTCCTAAGCTGAGAAATCCATCCACATGCTAGAAATGAATGGCAATCTAAAGCAAGGAACACCTCAAGACATTGACTATGTTGGCTGGGCTTGAGTGGAGGTGGAGTCCAAAAACATCTGGTTTCCCACAGGTTTCCCAACCCTACTTTAAGACAACGTGGCTACTACAATGGGCTTTCACAAAGTATCATTTAGTTTTGATTTCCTATCTATAATAACTCTGCACATTAAAAGTGCCATGTAAGTGATCAAAACTATGTGGTAAATGCAGGGACACCAGTTCCTTGGTATTGATCTCCTCCCACCCCCAAAATGCAATAATTCTCCATTAAGATTATTTTAGAGATGGAATAAATGCAGCAGAATAAAGCAGTGACATTCACAAAAATGCAGAGGACAAAGAAAGTACCCAACTATGCAGAAAACTACTTTCATGCATCTGCCACTGCTAGCATTAAACTATTTTAGTGAATAAATTCTCTTTGACACGCCGGGGCTATTACAGGAAATCTAATAAAACAATTAAGGCAGAGAGGAGATGGTAATAATTTCTCACAAAAGATTGAAAAGAAACAACAGCAACCTTAAGGTGAAAGCAAAAGCTTTCATGCCTAAAACTCATAAGGCAAAAGCTCCCAGAAAGTAATTGGGAAACTGAAAAGACAAATGAAAAGAAAGTAGCTGAAAAATGAGGGCATTTAGGCTCCCCCACATAGCAACCAAATGTCAATAAATAAAAGCAGAAACAGATCAACATATTTGGATGGCTGTCAAGGTGCTTTACGTCAGCAGATCCTTCTGTCTTGTGCCAAACCACTGCCAGAAATGTTAACATCCATTATCTTACGGTTTATAATCGAAGATGTAAATAGCATGCTACATTACCTGAAAGCTAGTACATTGATTCTAGAGATTTAGGACAATTACGAGGTTGTATAAAACATTAGGAGCATAATATTGAAGCTTTTGTTATTAGACCAGCTTTGAAACAAGAGATATATCAGCTTGGAGCTACAGAATGGCTTTTTCATGCAAACCGAGGAGAAATTCTATTTGGCAAGAAAACAGCCTAAGGAATAAAGCCATTTGCTAATACAAGCCTCTGCTTTATCTTGCATTACACAATATATGTCAAGAATGAAGGTCTCATAGACCTACCACTGATGAATAATCTCTGTAATCCGTATGTATCTGCTGCAAATGGTTGGAATGAAAAGCATGTTGAGTAATTCTTTCACATAATGGATAGTTTTTGCACAGTATAGTTTTCATTCTATTGCAGGGGGCGGGAATGCCCTAATGACAGGAACTTGCACATACTGAGACTCTAGTTATTTTCTAGAGAGATGTGCCCAACTGTTTAGAAATAAGAACATAGGTCATTGCTTTTGCAGAACGATATTTACACTAAAGTGTTATAACTTGTATGAAACATTCAGATAAGAGTTCAACTTCAGGGACTGTTTTCGAGATGGATGCAGATATATGTACAATGCGAGAACATGGGATAATAATGTGAACTAATTCACCTGAGGGGTAGTGTTAGTTACATGTTTTGAGAAGGTATAAGAAGAATTCAAGAAATCTAAAAGTAGAAGCTGGACTTTGCATGAACTTCATCTTTAGGTGAGTTACAACCCCCTTTATGTATTACTTGCATGTGCCAATACTGAGAAGCAGGAGCTCTGTTTATGGCCTAACCTGCAGAATCAAGCATGCCTGGTTCCACCTCTAGATGTCCTCACATTAGCTTAAGCATCTTCCATATGTTCTGGGCACTGGCATGATCGACTGCTTCAGTCATGTGCAAGCCTAAATGTGAGCAGCTGCATTCCCCTTGAGATCCGCTGCCAGTCAGTGTAGACAATAACAATGGTCTAAGGCAGCTTCTTATGTTCCTGTGTCTGAAGGTCTGCCCTCTCCCCCCCAGATGATCACCTTAACAAATGGATGTCTAGTGGTGAAGCCAGACTATGGAGCTGATATCCGAGGCAGGGGCAGGGGGATGGACCCCCTTCTCTGTACCGTGATGTCCCTTCATGTCAGTAGCATGTGAAAAGCTTTACTTGTGGGAAGAATCACAGTGAACCTCTTTTCTTTTTCATTTGCAGAACTGATCAAGAGCTTCCCATGCCAGCACATATTTATGTCAGAAATAAAATAGGCATGGAGTAATTCCAAAATATGATATTGTCATACATATAAACCAGACTCAGAAACTAGTTGCCTACAGCTGTATCCAATGCACAAAGTTGTTGGGTGTCTGTCTCTATTGTATTGTTGTGCATGTGTAAGTAAACCCATTTTGTGTATCCCTCCAGATCTGAGTTATTAAGATCCTTAATGTTGTCTGATTGTTAGTGTTTGCTAATGATAACAAATGATTCAGGATAGTTAAAATGTTAATTCACTAATTGACTGAACTTCTCTGGGTCAATTAAACTTAGGACCCTGATTAATCAGGCACTGCCGCCCCCAAGCTAACCTGATGATTTAGTACTCTCTCTTCCTAGGGAGAAGAGTCAGTAACAGAAATAGAATTTTTTCTCACCATGTATGGTCTAACATTATTTACTTCTGATTTAACCCCCCCCCCAAATGCAATACATGTTTCCAGTTTTAAACAGCTGCAAGTACAATGGAGGAGGAAGGTGTCTAATAGGATTCAACAAGAATGCCAGATGTTGTTTGAGGGGAAAGTATAAATAACTCATTGTAAATATGCTGGCTGTGTTTGGACAAGAGCAAGCCTTGTGTTTATAATCTCCCCTTTCCCCCTTCACTGTGGCCAATTAAAAATAGAAGTGGAAGTTTCCGAACTCCACCCCATGGCTTTCTGAGGAAATTGGGAAGACATATAGGTCCAACCTCATTTACGTAACACTGAACTATAGTTTAGCACTGGGTCCCAACAGGACATGTACAAAATAACAAATTGCTTATTGAGATGATGATAGATAGATAGATAGATGATAGATAGATAGATAGATGATAGATAGATAGATAGATAGATATAGATAGATGATAGAGATAGATAGATAGATAGATAGATAGATAGATAGATAGATAGATAGATGATAGATAGATATAGATGGATATATGATAGAGATGATAGATATAGATAGATAGATAGAGAGATAGATAGATAGATAGATGATAGATAGATAGATGATAGATAGATAGATAGATGATAGATAGATAGATGATAGATAGATAGATGATAGATAGATAGATGATAGATAACAGATAGATAGATAGATAGATAGACAGACAGATAGATAGATATAGATAGATGATAGATGTGTGTGTGTAATCTCACACCATATGAATGGGTGTACCGTAGATAAAACTAAAAACTTCAATGATTTGCTGCCTATGATTTCAGAAAGATAGTCAGTTCTGTTTATTCCATTTAACAAATTTCAGGCAAGCCCGAACTTTTGTCATTAGGGCTTTCAATTTATGTTTTTAAGTAAAAGACTTAGAAAAGAACAAATGTTTTGTGAGAATGGCCTGTTCAAGGTACTAAAGATACATCTCATCTACTTTCTCCCACTTAAATAACCCTTCATTTTGAAAGTCAGGAAACAAGTATTCATTTTCTGAAACAGTGGATACAAAGATAGTAAGAACCAAAGTGATATGTTCTGAGGAAGTAGTTCTGAGGACCAGTAGCAGAGAAGTGTGGGCGGCAGCCATTTTAAGATGTGTTTTATAGTAAGAGCTGTGTAGCATTAATTAGTTTTCTTTGTTATACACCTCACTTCAGAGAAGCAAACGTTACACATAAGACAGCAGCCAAGTAGTCTAAGGCAGAAGCATCCCCCAAGTCTAACAGATGAGAAAATATAACTTTTTCATAGATGAGGGTGAAGAAGTACTAGCGGTAGATGGACAGTTCCAGAACAGCAGCTGTACATGTGTAGTCCATAGCTTTTACAAGCTATACAGTTCAGCAGCAATTGCAAACTAGCATTTCTAGAGGTTGCAGGAACTGTAGGCAGCAATGTCAAACACAATATCAGTAAAAATCAGATTCAATTGAAATTTGATTTTGTGCTGGAATTCTATTTCATAATGACATTCCTTCACAGCAACTTTATTTCATTTCTTAAAACTGCAATAACTGTTGTAGAAAACTATTTATTAGGCCACCACTCCTATTACTGCAGCAAAATGAACACAGCATTATTGAAGTTTGAGACTACAAATATGTGTGTGTGTGTGTGTGTTTAAATCACTTGAATCTGCCTTGAGTAAGTTCCAGGCCTTGTACCTCTGGAGAGCAGCACACAATCTCTACAGAGGGAAGATAAAGAAGTGTATATTTTACCAGAGGGAGGAAAAGATAACACAAAAGCAAGTATAATATGCCACTGAAAATAAATTTTAAACCGCCCCCCCACCTGCAAGCCATAGAGATGATCATCTGAGGAAAATAGGAAGCCTCAATAAGATGAAATTATATTTTTAGGACACAGATAACCCAAAGAGTGTGTGCACACATGTACTGAAGGTCTTTTCCAAAAGTGGATTTATCAGAAAGAGAGAGAAAAGAGGGGAGGGGGCCTCTGCTTGTATCTCTGCAACTGAAATGGGAATATGGAACCAAAGTGAAACAAACAGAAATTACCTGCAAATTTTACCTGCATGTTGCCCCCCAGTTTTGAAAACTGGGATACAATTCTTCTCCCCTCAGAACTAAATAGGAGGTGCAAGTTACTCTTAACACAGAGAAAGATACATACACCCTCAATCAGATCCCAGAACAACAGGCAGGCATTTTTCTAACAATTACATACTCTCCAAGAATGCACAGAACAGCTGCAGCTCCAACTCTTACAATCTATCTAGAAATGTTTGTGGGGACAGAAATGAAGCGGCGTACTGGAAATCTATATTTAGAGAACAAAATAAGAATGAACTAAGCATACAAAGAGAGGACTCTCTTCTGGGAACTAGGAATACAAACAGAAGCCTCTATTCCTCCTCTGTCAATGGCCTTAATCTGGTTTAGGGTCCCCTACATTTTTTTAAAAAATTAAAGGAAAGCAAATGTGAACGTGCATTTAATATCAAGGTTTGGCCTTGAGGAGTGGAAAGGCTTGTGAAGTCAGTACTAGCAACTTTAGAGTCTCTGATTGCAACACAACCATGCCTTTTAAAATGGCAGAATTAGGAGGAAATAGAGACAGCAATATACCAAATTGCAGAAAAAGGGATGTCCTCTGGGAAATGATAATTATTTAACACTGGAAAAACACCCAAAATGCTATGACTGTGGTACATTTCCCCTGTGTTAAAGAGATTCACCTGGCTTCAGCCGGAATTTGGGTCTTTAATGTTGCTGGTCCTATGATGTGGGACACTCTTTGAACATAAATTAGGCAGGCACCCTCACTTTTGACTATCAGGCATCTCCTAGAAACAGGCCTGTTTAGTTGTTAAAATCCTCTTCAGTAGCCAGCCATTTTAATGATTGTTTTGCATTGCTTTACACTTCTTGATGTTTTGTGAGGGGGTGGTATATAAATATGTTTATAAATGAAAAGATAATGAATATAAACTGGTTGATGGCCAATTGGCCCTTAGCTGCTTATACCACAGGTTGTGCCACTGAGATGTGTGTTATGTTAAGAACTGTTTCTTGCCCAGTAAATTTCGTTATTGGCATCCTGGTGCAAAACAAATTCATCTGGAATGTTGCCATGTCAAAATAAGCCAAAAATGGTTGTTTCTGAATTATCCCCAGTACGTCATGTGTTTATATAGAGGATTTTCAAGGCTTATTTTGTATCTTCTCATCTTCTATTCCAATTTAAATTAATTTAACAGTAAATGAACTAGGTGATGACTGATTAATTGAACTTCTTGGATTAAGATGGTGATATCCTTTTTTGTATTTTTTTCATGACACAATAATTTATTGTCAATAAACCGGATCTTTAACTATGCATGTTAACTTCTTACCGAAAGGCTCATCAATAATAGGTGTTGTATCTCAAAATAGGAGCTCATGTTTTAGTTAAATGAAGCTACTAAAATATTATTTTCCCAGGGCTCCAATTGCATAAAATGTTATTGCTAGGAATATAAACCAAGCCTATAATTTTTTTTACAAGTGCATTTATAAAAATGAGTAAACACAGAACAAAGCAACATTTTCCTCTTGAATACTTGCAGCAAAATGCTGCGACTTATGGTGTCAAAAAATGAATGAATATTCATTAACCCCACATATTATATTCTCTGCTATCAAAAAAGAGATTGTTCCCCCTCTTCTTTATTATTCACTGAGTTCAGTACAAATAAAAGGTGCCATCCATCCCACTGTTTATCTGAAAGTTGCAATGCTATCTAGTCAAAGCCAGTGGATGACTGTAGGCCCTTGCAGACCCTGAGTGCTATTCAATGAAGTCAATATGCAGAGTAGACCAATTAAAATCCATGGGCCAGATAAGCCCATTTGTTTCAATGGGTCCACTGTGAGTATGACTCATGTTGGCTGTCACTACCTATTAGAGAAACAGTTTTCTCTCATTCTCTACTACCCATTAAAAAAGAGAGAAACCAACCAACTTGTTGAAAAGAATGTCACAAACCTTGGTTCCTTGTTCATGTTTAAGGAAAATGTGTTGACAGTTGTTTAAAAACTTTTGACAAGACTACTGAAATTCCACTTGAAACTTCTACTAACCCTTTGGAAACCAGCTATTAATTTTGCTGTGTCTAGACCAGAGTGGAAAATTGTGTCCATGTATGAACTCCTGACATACATCAGTTTTCAGCTACCAAACAATACAGCAATTTCTGGCTACAGGAGCCAACTATACTATTAGGCAGAGCGAGGAAGCCATCTCAGAGCTGTTGGAGGAATGGTGGCTAAGAATGAATTTTCTGACAAAATCGATGTTGAGCATATCCTACAGATTTTTTTTATAACTCTTGTCTTGACAAGAAGTGAGGTCTTTATTTTTTACAAGTTCTTCAGAAAACGAAATGATTTTAATTTTACTTTCTGAAAATGTCATCATAAATAATCATCATAAATAATAAAAATAATATTAATAGATAATATAATGGCAAGTACCTGGCAATCATTTTAATTGATTTCTATGCAATTTTACATATATTTTATTTACCAAGCAAAACAACATTATATTAATTAAACCACCAGATTGGGTGCAAGGACAGTTCCACATAGAGCACATTGCCATTATCCACCCTCAAGGTTACTAATGCACGGAGTACAGTGACTGCCATTATGTGCTGCCTCTTTCGCTCCTCAGTTTTAAAACAATATATTATTGAAGTGTTTAGCCTTTTCTGGACAGATTCACAGCTTTGGGGTTCTTTTGTCTTTGGTGTAGGGGCAGAATATACCAGGTGTTTTAATGGTGCACCTGCCACATCTCTTCCTAGACAGATCATGGTTATCCACCCTCTCATAACACCTTATTTAAACCATTGTACATGGTATACCTCACATGCTATTCAGAAACCTAAATTGGTAGTGGCAAGGTGACCTCAACTGTCCTCAACAGCCATTCCAGAGTGGCTGGGGAAGCCCAGCCAGATGGGTGGGGTGTAAATAAAAAAATATTATTATTATTATTATTATTATTATTATTATTATTCCATCAGGCTGCAGGAGAGGGAGAGAGATGGGACTCCAGGACATCTCCATCAGCTCAGCTGAAAGACCAACAATTTTTGACTCCTCCTCTCCTAGAAATCATTCAGTTCCAGCTGGCCAATGCAAGAACTCTGTAAATAAGAAATACTGGCTGTGTTTGCTCTTGTGTTCGCTCTTTTCCTCTTCCCTTCCAACCCCTTTTCCTTTTGAGTCATATCTTTTAGAATGTAAATTGGAGGGCAGGGATGGTCTTATCACTGACATTTGTAATCTGCTTCGGGAACACATTTTATCCCCCCCCCCTTCCTGAAGAGCAGGATGAAAATGCTTCAAATAATAACTAAATTAAATTGAAAGGGAACACATCTCATCAGTTTTGAAACAAGTGCCCTTGCTACTGGTCAGTTTAGGAACACAGTTCAAAGTGCCAGACATTCCCTTGAAAGCCTTAAATGGATTGGGACTTTATACCTGAAAGACTGCCTTCTCACACATGAAAATGACTATTAACATCACCCTAACAGCTCCTCTAGATGAGGTGGTCAGTGGTCAGGAATAGATGCTGGTTATGAAATGCTCTCCCATAACTAAAGGTAAAGGTAAATGTACCCCTGCCCGTACGGGCCAGTCTTGACAGACTCTAGGGTTGTGCGCCCATCTCACTCAAAGAGGCCAAGGGCCAGTGCTGTCGGAAGACACTTCCAGGTCACGTGGCCAGCGTGACATCGCTGCTCTGGCAAGCCAGAGCCGCACACGGAAACACCGTCTACCTTCCCGCTAGTAAGCGGTCCCTATTTATCTACTTGCACCCAAGAGTGCTTTCGAACTGCTGGGTTGGCAGGCGCTGGGACCGAACAGCGGGAGCGCACCCCGCCGCGGGGATTCGAACTGCCGACCTTTCGATCGGCAAGCCCTAGGCGCTGAGGCTTTAGCCACAGCGCCACCCGCGTCCCATAACTAGCACCTATGGAATGCCAGGACTGCTGCCTTAAAAATTTTTTATGCACCATATAAAGACATTTTTATTTGTCCATGCATTTTAGTTTTTTGGGGGTTTTTTTTGAGAAAGGGGGTCTTTTTCTTTATTTGTACGGTGAGAGTGTTTCTGCTCTTTTGTGTGGATCTTATTGTTGTTGCTATGTATTTAATCTTGTCAGCTGCAATAAATATAGAATATTGTAACAAATAATTAAACATTTCCCTTCTTACGCTTGCAAAAAGTACTTTACTTAATCAAATGCTGGAGTCAAATAGACCCCAATTTAATCATTTTTTAAAAACCACCAATGACTCACAATTCTATTTTTACATTCAATTGACTGAGCATTATTGACAGCACAGGAACACATCTACAGGGGAATGCTTGGATCTGCCAGCTAGGATCTCTCAGTATTAATCCTTGTGGGAGGGGGGAGTCTGATAGAACTTAAATGTCTTTTCCATGCGATTCCCTCCTGCCCCTCCCACAACTCTTCTGCTGCATCAACACAAAATGAAGTTATTGTGTAATTAAATGAGACCTGCTACCCCCCAGCTGGTTCACTGAAAATATTCATCACAGAAATATAGTGACCACATTTTGTATTTATTGCATTTATATCCCACATTTTCCTCCAGTGTGAGCAAGATGTTGTACATAGTTCTCTCCCTCCTCAATACATCCTCAAAACAACCCTGTAAGGTAGGTTAGGATGAGGAAAAGCGACTGGTCCAAGGTCACCCAATGACCTTCATGGCTGAATGGGCATTTGAACCCTGGTACTCCAGGTCATGCAGCATGCTGAAGAATAAAGTATCTCAAAAAGGAATGCGAGAACCAGTCCTTAGCAACTTATGACCTCAGAAGAGGAAATGAAAGAGAAATTCAGAGGCAACTTTCATTTCTCCCTCTAAAGTTTTTGGTAAGTTGGAGTTGCATACTCTATGGAGAATTTGATGATTTCCCCTAAGAATCTTGGCAGCACAGCTGTTTTTCATTCCTGTGATATATCTATCACATCTCTGGGTCTTTCAGGTGACAGGAAGCTGACTGTGAGATGAACATTTAATCTAATTTCTCTGCTATTAGGACATTGCATCAATGTGACCCACTGTCTAGGTCATCACATCTCAGTTCATGTACTGTAGGACGGAACAAAGAGTACCTCATATTGTTATTCTTTTTTTCCTTCTTGTGCTCCTCATCTGTGTACTGCTAAGCCCCCACTGTTTTAGCCTGGAGAGATTTGCAGTGCTTTATTTCAGAATGCCCTAATCATTTATGGTTCAAATTTGATGCTTGACAGAAGAGGTGAAACCAAATCCTGCTCTTTGCCTACTTTGTTGTGGTTCAGCTGAGGAACTTAATCTATGCATGCAGGGTGTGGGGGGGTAGAATGTAGGGCTGAGAGCTTCCTGGTTTACTGACATACTGTAATGTAAGTAGGGAATCTACAGTTCTGTGCTAAAACTATTCCATGTTGTGGACCAGGGGGAAAAATCCATATGCTTTAATAGGGATAATGGCTACAATTATGGGAATGTAGCTACATTGCAAGCTTTATTTTGCTTACATGTGTCTGTTGAATTTTTAATTCTTGTTTCCTGGTTTGTCATTCAAAGCAGAAAATTGAACAGGTTCTAGAACACTGCCATTGCACCGGGTGCAGGGCTGGATCCAAGGAGTCTTGAGACTGGGATCAGAAGACAGCCACAGAGTCTGCTGCAGCAACACCAGCTTCATATTCGTTTGGCATGGCCTTCCCAATAAGGTCAGAGATGGCACAGGAGACTTCTTGGCTTGCACACCATATCTTCAAGATTGTTTTATATTGCATCTTAATATCTTTTTGTGTGGTTGTTTCTTGCCTCATGAGCTGACCACAGTACTGTGGTTCTGGCCTGGCTACATAAATGCAGAAAATAATTAGAGGGACAGATAGAAATACACTTTAGTATACTTCTCACCATGGTTTACTGCCAGTTGTTTTCCGTTCCAAAATTTCACTCTAGTTTCAAACAGTTATAACTCATACCTCTTACCCAGTCATATCTCATATCTCATAACTCATATCTCAGTCACCCAGTCTTAGTTAGCTTTCATCTCTTCTTGCAATTGCATGTGGTGGTGGCAGATGCACAGCACTGTGAAATGTGCTTTGCTTAATGTTCTCATAAAGGAATTGCTTATCTTCATGCCTTTATGCTTGGGACAAGGAACCTCAGACCAAGTTATATAGGACTTTGTGAATTAACACACCATCCAGAATGCAGCCTACTGTAGAAAGGTAAGAGTTGAATCTATTGCTCCACCTACTTTGGCATCTGACACCCCCACCCTGCTGTAATGCAACCTCCAGATGGTTGCTTATGATAGAATTCAGCCCTGCAGAGCTGAAAAGGGTATTTAATTCCTGTTTTACAATCATGAAGGCAAGTAATAATAGAACTTCACACTGACACAAGAGAGTTGTGCACTAGGAGGTATGTTGGGAATTGTAAGTGACAAGATTACTAGTCTGTAGGCCAGCAGGTATGCAGACAGGCAAGTGGAGATAGGCAGTCTGAGAGCAGTTCAAGGGCAGAGTTAGCAGTATTATAGGACTAAGCATAACTCCATGTTATACCTATTAGGCATTTGTGTCACCTGTCCTTTACTTAATTGGGAGATGCACTCTGGCCACCTGCAGAGACAGTAAGTCACAGCCACCAACTAGCAAACAGCTACAGGAGCAAAGAAAGTAAGATTCCCAATTTCCATTCCTTAGCATGCCTTGTTCAAGACAGCTGAACTGTCTTAAAGCAATTTTGAAGCACTGGTGAAGCCACAGGCTTCGCCAGGGTGCTGACCATGGTGCTGAAACAACTAACTGTATACATTACTTTTCTTTCTTTAAAGAGTAGAAACTCAATATTTTCCTATAAGGCCTATTTTCCTATCAGATGGTTCTCTTATAATGGCGCCCACCAGAATGGTGCCGGAACTGAGTTCCAGTGAATTCCTGTTGGGGAAAAAGCCATTGCCATTCTAAAAGAACAAGGGAGGTGTTCCTTGTGAGTTCCAGCACCTCTTTTTCTAGAAAAATAGCACTGCTAGAAGGTGACATAAAAATATTTTAAATAAAAAAGATAGCAACTCTTTCTCATTATGTCTACCCCCTTCCTAATCTGGGCTCACAACACATCTTCTGGTAGGGGAACCATTTAACTTGTTAATTTTTTGATCCTATTTTGTTGTCTTCTTTCATCTAAGAACTGTGCAGAGGTCTCCATCACCCTCCACTTTATCATCACAACAACCCTATGAGGTTAGGCTCAGTAAAAAATGATAGGTCCGAATTCACAAAGTGAGATCCATTTGCTACACAGGGGAGTGGAACTAGGTATCCTTGGTTCAACACTTCAGAGCCACCAGCTCTCCTTATAGAATAATAATGCACATCTCTTCCTTGCATCTTACTAAATCTTAAAAAACATGTTTGACTCTATGCTAGAGTGCCTATGTGGGTAGAGCTACTTGTTTTGAGATAGACACAGAATTCCAACTTCACGTTCGTTTTGTGATGCTGTTATGGTTGCTGGAGGTAGGGATAAATAGACAGAAAGACAGAAGGTGAAGGAGGTAGCATATCTCAAACAGTGATCTACATTGTTAAATCCAGTGCTTTTTCTGGAGGGATGCAGGGGTACGCATACCCCTAAACATTTTGTGAATTTAATTTTGGCCTCATTGAGGGGCAGCATTACAATGTGAGTAGGAAAATGAGAGTACCCTTAAATATTTTTTTAGAAAAAAGCACTGGTTAGATCTACATCTACACAATTAGGTGGCAATATGCACTGAGGCTGTAGATTTTGCATTGTACAAACTTGTTTCAATGGGAAGGAGAAGACTAAAGTTTGAGAATCACCCAAATCATTTTTATGCTATATTGTTCAATGGGTATATTTGTATAAAGGCAACTCAGTCAATGTCTCAGTTTGTAGCATATGGAAATTTCTCGAAGGCATCCTTTCACAAACTTACAAATGCTAGGCTTTTCTGTGTCGTGATACTATTTCTCCCCTCCATATTGCCATGCATGTGGCATCTCTCCTTTGGAAATTCAGGACTGCATTTTGTAATTAAATGTTATAATCTCCAGGACAGAAGTGGCACAGTTGTGGATTAATTAATTGATTATCATCCCGAGAAAACATATGGGGAGACTCTTTTGCCACCTTTTCCCACTGCAAGGAGAAACGTGCACCTCAGGGCTCATTGCCATGCACTTTTTGAGGCTCAGGTGTGCTTAAAATATTGTCTCCCACTCACCCGCAACAGGAATCCAGGCTCTGCTGGTTTCCTAATTATCCCTGCAGCTGATGCTGTTCCATGTGGTCCTCATGATGCAACGAATGATATCAGCATAGAGATAGCTGAAAGGTGGTAGTGCTGTTTGGTTATCAGAAGCTCCTTCCTATACTTCTGCCTTGATATTAAAACACTGAACCACAAGGATAGCTATGTGACAGCAGCATGAATCACACCATTGCAGATCAAATGCCACAGAGCTTTTACATCACCGGACATCAGCAGAAACACAGTGCTTGTCAGTGGAGGCAGTTCACACATTTATCTGCAAGTTACTAGGACGTAGATCCTGAGGTTGCCTCCAGGCTGTCAGTACTTTTCATAAGGGATTCAAGCACATTCCCAAAGTCTAGGTTTGCACAATTAAAGTGGATTAAAGTGCTTTGTTGCCCCAGCATGACAAATCCATTTTTTTTTTAAAAAAATGTCTTTTTGCTATTAGAAATGTGACAAGGAAATGCACTAAAAAGTGTGGGATGAATGAATGATTAATGATAGGACCACACAAGCATATCAGGATGATTGCTCAAAAATGATCAGCTGTAGTCCAATCTGATCTTTGCAAGAAAAGCAGGATGAGTGCTGAACAGAAAGGTAATCTGAAGCTCTAAATCAGGCATAGGCTGACTACAACTCCCATCATCCCTGACCACTGGTCCTGTTAGCTAGGAGTTGCAGTCCCAAAACATCTGGAGGGCCGAGTTTGCCTATGCCTGCTCTAAGTTGTTATTCCATTCAGGAATGCATTCCCCCCCTAATCCTCCCTCCCCTTGAAGCCTCTGGTACCACTTCCCACACTATTCCATGGGATCCTCCCACCCATTGAAGCAGATTCTCTGGCAGCATTGGGTTCTTTAGGCGGAAAGGGGGAATTGGCAGTAATCATCTCTCTCTCTCTCTCTCTCTCTCTCTCTCTCTCTCTCTCTGTCTCTCTCTCTCTTAACTTCAATGGATGCATCCCATGAGCAGAGACTCACAGGAAGTTAGGATCCAAACTCAACTATTAACTGTACCTCCGCGTAAGAACCAGCTGCTGTCTGGTGTTCATTTATGCCTGAAGGAATTTGAGTCTTTCTGCTATTTCTTTGCTCTGCTTGCCAACAAGTATGATTTCACCAAAATGTTTCTCTACAACTTGGCACAATGTACAAGCATTACAACTACATTGCTTCTATAGGAATATGGCAAAGATCTTGAATATTAAAAGAATGCTTTTGCAACAAACAAATATGCTCATACATTTGCAAAAAAGCTTTTATAATTTTCCATGCTTATTGGGAATGTAAAAATTCTAAAGCTATTTGAGCATTAAATATTGTTCTGAAGCCTGAGGCTTACAGACATTCTTTATATTATGTAGCCTTCTGGTAGTCAAATTTACCCTAAGATAAATTTGCACTCCATTTTGCTTTCCCTTGCCAACTTTCTAGCACTGCATTTTTTAACACTAGATTTGTTCCTACTCTATCCTGACCCAGAAGATCACCTTCCATAATGAACCTTTGTAAAATAGGTTAAGCTCAAAGATAATAAATTGCAAAGTGCTTTTTGAATATCGCTTGAGTTCAGGAAGCTGTTACTTGATGCCCTTTGTGGTGACAATGGGCAGTGGTAACTGTTACCACCTTAGGCTGATGTGCTAGCTGTGTCCTCTCCTGCATAAAAACAATATAGCCATTGTCACATGTGCCATGATAACTGCAATTCACCCTTTGAAAAACTATGGCTGGTCCAGAATGCAACAGCAAGAAGTTTGTCAAGAAGGACATATTACTGCAATGCAAAATATGAGAGGCTCCATCTGCATTGGCGTTCCACCAGTTTTTGAAGACACAAAGGCATTCCTTTGATCTCTTCAACCAAGTCTCTTGTTATAGTGGTGGTGGTGTTTTAATGGGTTTGCTTTAGGATGCTTTTTAATTATGAACATTTATATTTTAATAGGATCATGTTGTTGTGTATTTTTATTATGGGGTGATTTTTTTAAAAAAAGCAACAACTTAATTCTAACAAGGTAATGTAATTAATTCTTGTGGGTTCTCTTTTTTCAAGTTACATTTTCCATAGGTTTAATAATATTGTGTCAGTTGCACGGCTCCCTCGCAGTGGGCACCATGGACCAATTCAGTGGGCTCAATGATCTGGGAGCAGGAAAGCCAAGAACTGCCTTCTCTTATATGAACAATCTGTTGAACTCATTCCCTCAGATAATCTTAAGAGGCCCTGCTTTTATCTTTGCCTATCACAAGGTGGGAGGTTTCGCAACAGTTAGACTTTGGCTTTGCACTTCTCTGAATGTTTGCAAAGTTCTTTTTGAATGTGTACACTGACTTATGATATTTGGAGGTAGTCCAAGGGCTGCCTTTTTAGTTTTCAAGTTAAAAAAAGGGAAGAAAGTCCCATTCTTTTCAGTGGTGACTAAGCTCAACTAACTTAGTCTGGGTTTGGTTTCCTCTGGAAGGAGTTTGCTGGAAGCTTATTGCATTTTGGAATATGTGTATGTTTATCTACATAGGTGGAGGTACAGCTTAACACTCAGCCAGTTCTACTGCCCCACACCAGATCTCCAGAAATAACCCCCTCCGAAAAAAGGCCAATTCTCCTGGCCTCTTTCCGTGTGTATTTCTTGAAAATGGAGTCTGTATCCAGTATTTCTATTGTTTTTCCACTCATACAGGTGAGTGATGGATAAAGTTGAGTCATCTTCTGAAGCAACTTCTCTCTTCTATTCTGCAGCACTGCTTTGTACCCATTTTCACCTTCACCTCCATGCCAATGCCTCCTCCCTCCTTTTGTGCAAACTGCCTTGCACACAAAGCACTCCAGTACTAATCTCCTGCTTTGTCCTCCTCCTACACATTACAATTGCTAAGCACTCTTTTTTACCTCCAATGAAAAGCACCCTTTTTACCTTCAGCCCTCCATTGAGGGCTATGTGATGACTGCCTTACACTCGTATGTGTATAGGTAGATAATTCTCACTGATAATCAATCTATTCCTATCCAAGGAGAAGGCATGTGACTTGGGGAGAGTTCTGAGAGTCAGACTGAAAGGCCTGAAGGGCAACTCTGAGCTCCTGTACTTATGGTTCTCCATCTCTAAAGTAAGGGGTCTGAACCTTAGAGACCTTGATGGTAAGCTATTTTTGCTCCATTCTTTTTAAATCATGTGCAATAATCAGTGAATATTACCGGTGACAGTCTTATCTGAAGTGGTTTCAATATGAAACATTTCTCAAAGCCACTATTTTCAGAAACAACCTCAGAGCCTGACCCTTTCTTTATTGCCTTCAAGTTCTGTGTTCGCTGAAAAATCACACTGCAGCTGCCATTAAGATTATAAAACATTGACTTACATGTGAGTTGTCAACACTCTTGATTGAAGGAGTTAAAAAAAGATGGGGGTGGGAGAACTGCACCTTTCTAATACATGCAGTGGATTTCTTAAGCTGACACATGACCATCCTTGTCAGCAGTTCTTTGATTCACAGTTTGATATGTCAGTGACAAGAGTCCCAAAAGCTTCTGGCAGCTTTTCTTGTGCCCAAAGGCTTAGTCATTTTGGAAGCATACTTCTCCCACTATAAGCTTTCATTATCTTTCCTTTCTCACATGCTGGGACCTACAATGGAGAGCAGTTCTTATATATGATTTATTTGTAGGGTCAGGCTAAAATTCCTCCCTACCTCCACCTCCAGTTTCCCAAAAGTATTCTATTCCTGAAAAAAAGGACCCATTTTCTAGTACTGCTTTCTTGGGACGGGCAGAAATCTCTGAATTTTTTTTGAAGGGCATTACTGTCAAGCTTACTTAACCTTGGAGGTGGCTGAAGATTACCCCATCCTCACCATTTTAATGGCTCATTATGGCATGAAGATGTCACCACAGCCTCCTGCTGGCTGAACTTCCTGTAATGCCTCGGGAGGGGTGTGATGTGATGTGAGGTTGCTTTGCTCCAACAGCATTCTAGGAAGTGCCCTCAAGAGACTCTTGTGCCACTTCCCACTGACCAGATTTCCCAGAATGCTTTAGGAGCAATGAGATATGATGCGGCACTGCAGAGCACTATGACAAGGCTATCTCTGTCCAACAAAATCAAAGCTGGGAAAAGGTATTTTGAGCCATGAAGTGCACCTAGGCTTCAAATGACAATGATGAGATATACCTAGTTCTTTCATTAAAAGTACATCCCCCTCCAGAACCAGTTTAACACCAGCTTAACAGACACAAAAACTACCTTGCCTCCTTGTCATGATTCAATCTCAATTTATTGCCCCTCATCCAGTCCACTACAGTGTCCAGATTCTGGTTCAGTAGCTGCATAGTTATATCTGACTTAGATATCAAAGAAGTAGAGCTGAGTGTCTTCAGCATATTGATCCAAATCCTGGAATGATTTCACTCACCACTTCATACACTGTATGGAGGATCAAATGGAACTTGCAGTATCTCAGAGCAGAGCTCTCCAGTGCTGCTTTCTGAAACCAACACTATAGATAGGACTGGAACTACTGTACAGTATCACTATGCCCCTGCTGTCCATATCCAACAGAGTGTTGGTTTGATTGCATACTAGAATACAGTAAAATAAAAGGAGAATTCCCTGGATGACATGTCCAGGTTTGGGGCATGTACTCTTTGGTGAGAAAGCTCCAGCAGAGATTTAAAATCACAAAGCATGCAGCAAAGTAAAGCATGGAAATGCAGTCTGTTAGACCTTTTAAAATATCCCCTTCAAAGTCACTTCTGAAGCTTCCTACTTCCCCAAGCATAGAAAAAGACCACATGATTGGTAAGTTAAAAATTCTTTCCTAACAAACTTTTCAAATTCATGCAATTTTCCATACAGCAGCAAGAAAAGACAGGCAGTATAACACAGGTTCCAAAGTGGAGACAGTTTCTAAATTATTTGTATAGAAGCACAAATATGGCTTGCTAAAGCCACAGTTTAAGTCGGCAGCATCAAGCTGAGACATCCTTACTGGTGGGTTCACATAGTGGGAGGAAAGAGAATAGAGAGTTTGGTAACTCTTCCTCCCAAGAGTTTGGTAACTCTTCCTCCCAAGGTGAGAGGGTGTGACCTAGCTAAACCTGACAGTACAGCTTACTCTAGGATCTGAACCCCTTCATGAATTAATTAGATCATTGGTTAAATGAGGCTGATTTATCCCACACAGAGCTGGTTCTGTAGGATAGCATGGCTGAAGGTTTCCAAAGCTACTGACAGGTCAAAGTGAATCAACAGCACTGAACTTAATCCATGTTGAAACAGATCTGGTTGTGCTATTTGGAAGTGGGTTAAATAGTGCAATTCAGCTGGGCAGATTACTCAGCCCAATCAATACATAAGAAGGCTGGACTTCCGGATCAGCGTTTTCAGTATCGGGTCGGAGCCTGGGCTCTTGCTGTCTCAAGACAGATGCGGCACATAGAAAGCTAGAAGGGAGCAATGGAAGGCATAAGTTGCCCCGAAACCCAGGGGAGTAATTCCGGGGGACAGGAGCTCAAGGCAGCACAATAAGGGGTTTCCCCAATCTCAGGAATATAAGAAAAATCAGAATGAGACAATAAGAAAAGGAGGAGAACCTCGGCGCATCGAGCTAAAAACACGCTCATGTGCAAATGCCCCATATACCCAAGTGTCCATCACTGATCTTCTCCACAGAGATAAGGAAATAAAAATAATGAAGTGCCCCCCTGACAAATAAAAGTCTTTGAGGAGAAGCTGTTACCTTGTATCAAAACTTTTTGTCTTCTGGTCTGATGATAGATGTCATGGATGTTCTTTTTTGCCCCCACCCAAACTGTTGGAGGATTTCACACTTACTCTCACCCCCCCCCACGAATATTCTGTGAAATGTCCCCCTCCACAGTCTGACCATCAACACATGGAATGGAAAATTGGTGGTGGGGCCTGCTCAAAAACCTTCAGGAAAAAATCATATGCAAAAGGTGGATTTTTTTTTTAAAAGTGTCATTTAAAAATGTCTCATTTTTCCACCCGTACCTGACAATAGGCACATTTGTAGCTATGCAATCAAGATTGCTTGTACTCTTTGTCTAAATGCAGCAGCTGGCTATTCTCAATTCAATATTCAACCTCAGACTCAATGAATCTTCCTTAGAGTATTGCTAAGTGTACTAAATATTCTAAGTAAAGCTATTGTGCTCTTGTTTCTTGCTTCTTGTTCAAAGAGAATTCTTTGTCCTTCGCTAAGGGTAAGCCCACAGCAGTAAGATGCAATCTGCCAATCGTTATGAAAATAATTACCAAATCCACCCTGAGATTCTCTATTTTCAAATGTTTGTCACTTCGCATAGCATGTAGGATCAGCCCTAACATCTGTTCTCTGACCATTGTATGAATGAGATGTTGGAAATACAATATTCATTTATAATTGACATCTGTGCCTCTTCTGACTTTGTAAGAAAAACAGCCTTGGATCTATCATAACAGTGAAGGTTTGAGATTATCTACTGCTCTGTGATGGAGAAATCTATTGCTTTGGCAGCATTTGAGCTATAAGCTTTCTGAACACGTCAGACACTAACAAGCCAGACATATTTCTGCAGTAAAGCAGGCCTGACTTATGAGGCAGGCTATTGCCTTTTACAAGACAGCCCCAAAAGGAGCCGTTATGGTTTCGACATGCGAAATAAAAGGTCAAAGGATGGCCCAGTTTGAGTTAAAATCATTTATTATATTTGTAGGCAAGGAAAGCAGCTGTAAAAACCATAAAAAGGTTCATTGACAAAGCAGGAGGCATCCTATTATTTGATTAAATTTGCCTGGCAGCTTGCAAACACACGAGCAAGTAAATAGATAACTAGCTAATAATTGCTAGCATCCTCATGTGTCTGAATCTAGGCAACATCTATTGAAACAGCTCTGAAGTACTCAGCTCATAAGCATCAAAGGCTTTTGAATTATCACAAGATGCAAAGGTGGCGGTGCTAATTCCATTATCAGCTGGCTCATGGGTAAAATAAGTCAAGCTTTTGACAGCCAAGCTAATGGGACTCATTGCAGACAACACCCATTATGGGTATGCAAAGATTGCTATTATTATGTCCCAGCCTTTGCTAGCAAATGCTTGCTGTTAAGGGACAGAGCTATTATGCACCCCCAGTGTAATAGGTGCCAGTATGTATTGCTCTTGCCAAGGGGTAATATTTTATAATAGCTCAGTGTGTGTGTGTGTATGCAGTTTGAAGATGAGCAAGCATTTTACTTAAAGCAGACCAGTTGGTAGTTTTGAAAGATGGTCCCATTATTTTTTGAGGGTTCAAAAGCAAAACACTTCTTTTAAAGCTAATGAAACTTCCAAACAAATCAAGAAAATGGCTTATCTAATCACAAACACCAGAGGTTCAATAAGCACACAGTTCTATAAGCACAAATAAACAACACAGAATAGGACATTGAATGAGCCAATGGGAAGGGAGTATTTTGAAGTTCTGCACAAAGGTGTAATAACTGGCAAAGGGTGCAGTCCAGGCCCCTGGCAGGCAGCAATGGAGCTTAACAGAGAAGGAGAGCGCCATTACAGCTGGAGCCCAGGTGCTTGTGCTGGCCAGGGCAGAACAGGGAGTGGCATGCAGAGAGAATAAGACTGAGCCAATTTCTAGAACATGCTTGTAGCTAGCCTATTTTAGGATCTGGCATATCCTTGGCCGACTTCATGGCCTCTCCATGCCCCTAAAACACCTCATTTTAGTGTTCTGTTGGAAGCCGCCCAGAGTGGCTGGGGAAACCCAGCCAGATGGGTGGGGTATAAATAAATTATTATTATTATTATTATTATTATTATTATTATTATTATTTTGCAGGGATATCATCTGTGGTAGCATCCATCTGCCTGTAGCTGAGGTCAGCCTCCCCTCTCCATTGCACATTAAAAAGTTGCTTATTCCTACAGTAGAAGTAGCATATATTTAAAAGGAGAACAACGTGGCTTTCAGTGCTTTCCTAAAGAAAGATCCCCCCTTACATAATCCGTCCTAAAATGTATCTGCTTGCCAAGCTTCAGTCGGCTACAAGTCTCCAGGAACAGGAAACCCAGCACCACCATTGGGTATGAGTTTGTTCTTGCCCTTGGGCCCTTGCCCACCATTGGGTATGAGTTTTTTCTTACCCTACCAGGGTAGGGGATTCTTTTCAGCCAAAGGGCCACTTTCCCTTCAGAAAAATCTACTGAGGGCCACATGCCAGGGGCAAAATTGGGCACAGCAATATATGTATATTGTACCTTTGTACAGTAGGGTAGTTTCTAAAGACACCCCCACACCCCTCTCTATTGTCCAAACAAGAGGCTTTTTCAGAGTTCACGGACACATTTCATCCAGGCAAACTTGGGGTGAGAAGCAGGGCCTGGGGAAAGTTCAGAAGGCCAGATTGAGAGGCCTAGAGGGCCACATTTGGCAACTAGGCCTGAGATTCTCCATCCTTGTCTGTGAGCTCAGGCTCTCTAATTGGAAACTACTACCAGTGAGTATTATTGGCAACTGTATAGATCTGTGCCCATTTCATCCTTGGTTTACCAGACTGACATGGTAGGAAGCAGAAATAAGCACTACAAGAGACTTAGCAGCATAGAAATAATGCTAATTTGACCCAGATCTACCAGAGCTCAACCTCATTCTCAGATATATTGCAGCAGTTCAGCTCTTTCAGTCCAGCTAACTGTAGGCTGGTGAACTTTAGTGGCCTAATTTCACCAGTCCTTTTCCAGGACACCACAGACCTCAAACAATCAAGATCAGTCTCCCAGACCAACACAGCTTATGTACTCTGCAGATATAATAACAAAATCAAAAACACTATCTTGTATATAATTTTGACAAGCGGTACACATAATTTGCATCTTCAAAAAAGTAGATGAAATAAATATTTTTCCAGCAGTCCTGTTATGCAGTTGAGATCTTCAGAAGTCAAAGACCATCATGCCATCTCTCTGTATAAAAATTATGTTACCAAGGAAACATGGCATTTGAATGTCATGATTTCTAATTGCAAGTGTGAGTATTGTGTTTTCAGGGAGCTTAAATGAAAAGAACAGTGAATGACCATATTAGCTAAGTTTTAGAATTCGTATACAAGGAGATCTCAGTCCTTCATGGCTAGCGTGATCCACAGCAGTCTTGTTACAACTTCAGATCACCCAACTTTCTCTTATTCTTAGAAGTTCTGATGGTATACCCCTAACTTTGTTGAGCTATGCAGAGGCAGAGTTGAAACACTGGTGTACTCATGTCTGCGGGTAAGAAGGATTCCCAGTGCCAAAAAAAATAAGAGGACTTGTGTTAATGCTGGGATGCATGACATATCCTATGTACAACTTTCTTAGTGGGGTTAACAATGCCAATCTGTATTGATTTCAGCGACTTAAATTAAACTATACAGTAATTTGGTATAATGTTGGATCTACAAACATATTCAGATTTGCAAATTCATAATGGATTCAGATAGGAAAGTAGATCAAGTATTGCCATATTTATTGCATCTTAGAGTTTTCCTTAGACTGAAATCCTGCACAGAGTTTGTTTATTTAGAAAAAAATGTATAAACTATGGCACTTAATTATTATTATTATTATTATTATTATTATTATTATACTCCCCTATACCCGGGGGTCTCAGGGTGGTTCACAGAATAAAATCAAGATATAAAAAACCACAAAAAAATAATAATAAAAAAAACAACAACCCAAGGGCATAGGATATAAATCAGATCAACCAAAGGCCTGGTTAAAAAGGAATGTTTTTGCCTGGCGCCTAAAGTGTATAATGAAGGTGCCAAGCAAACTTCCCTGGGGAGTGTATTCCACAGATGGGGAGCCACTGCAGAGAAGGCCCATTCTCATGTTGCCACCCTCCAGATCTCTCGAGGAGGAGGCATACAAAAGAGGGCCTCAGAAGATGATCTCAGGGTCTGGGTAGGTTCATATGGAAAGAAGTGGTGCTTGAGGTATTGCGGTCCTGAGCTGTTTAAAGCCTCTATTGTACACAAAACTGTATAAAACTATATGTATCTAACTTTTTAGCATGGGTCTAAAATAATATAGCATGGGGATCTGCAAATGCAATAGCACAAGTAGGCTTACATCTATACAATCTTTGGTTGCAATCCAAACATACTTAGTAAGAAGTACAGTGGTACCTCAGTTTACGAACTTAATCCATTCCGGAAGTCCGCTCTTAAACTGAAACAGTTCTTAAACCAAGGTGCACTTTCCCTAATGAGGCCTCCCGCCCCCGGTGCCCTTCCACCGTTCAACCTCCGTTCATGGACTGAGGTAAAGTTCGCTAACCAGAACACTACTTCCAGTTTTGTAGAGTTCGTAAACTGAATAGTTTGTAAACAGGGCTGTTCTTAAACCGAGGTACCACTGTAAATGCCACTGAACTCAGCTGGTCTTGCTTCTCAGTGAAAATGCACATTTGTATCTTTGTTGCTTTTCTTTTTTAAATGCACATAATTTCTGCCTTTTGCCTGCTTATCAGTATCATTAATGTCTGGCCTGTGAATGAATTTTAGCACATTCCTACTCTTTTTGTAAAACAACAGCACCACAGTAAAAATATATTGCAGGAAGAAAGGGAGTTTATAGAGTACTCTGTATTCTAAGAGGCGGTTGTATATTTAGTCTTTGAGCATTTGGAACACTTATTATAGGGATCAATTTGGCAAGAGCAGGGCCCAAATTATTTTAATAAAAAGTTCCATTAAATTCCATTGCATGGATGACTAAGTGCACAGGGATCGAATGTTCAGAGATGTGCATTGAAATAATCTTTCGTGTCTTTCCTGCTGAAAAGGCAGATGATCAGCAAGGCGGGAGCAGGAAGCTGATATGGATGCTGTAATGGAAATAGCAATAAGCCTTCAACAATTTATATAAACGTATAGAATCACATGTAACTTCAGACTTTCATAGAACAGGTAGACAATTTCCAGTGTCATCAAAGAACAGTGAAATACACAATGGCTGCTGCAGTGTTCCTTTCTGAAAGGAATGGTACTGGCTTTAGAAGTAAGAATGAGCAATTGCTAAGCTGCACTGCTGAAAATAGATATAGCTTTTGAGAGCCGAAAGAACACCTGGGCGATTGCTTAGATGATGCTCAGACATCCTCTAGCATATGTTAGATATCTTTGTGTTAATATTCCTTATGGCAGTGGTACAGCTTTTGAAGAAGCTGCCAGTAATAGAAACTCAGCCATAGCTGGCCCTACCACAAAGTAAGGTGAGGTAGATTGCCTCAGGCAGTGATTTTGAGAGTTTTGGAGTGTCATTCAGTGACAGAAAATTTTGAGTCAGCTGTTGTTTTTTTTATAGAAGAGACTACTCTAATGTCAGCCACCAGTCCTTTTGAGCCTGTGGGCACATTTGCAGACCAGAAAAACTGTTGTGGGCAGAACACACACACACTGCGACCGAGAAACACCACAACCTATTCTGTAGCCTACAGAACAATGCTGCTTTCAACCTTATTTCAATAGGGATGGAATGGCAGGGAGGGGTCTCTGTGAGTGTCAGGGAACACCTCTGTGGGCCCCACACTGGTGACTGCCGACATGCGTGATCCCAGGAATGGCAATGGCAGCACAGGGAAACAGATAGATGGTGGAATGCCGTTTCAAGACAGCATCTCCCATTACATCCTAGTATTCAAATGGAAGGTGCTATTGCTTTGAGCCTTGCAGCAATATTTATCTTAGGTATAGATATATATAGAGAAGAACACCCCTCCCCCAGCACACACACTCCTAACCCTAAGAATAGTAAAGTAAGATCAAACCCCTACTTAGTCCTGCATCCTTTTTTCTGGATGTTTTCAGGGAGTCCAGAAACAAAGAATGAAGTCACCCGTGCTCCTCTTTGGTTTGACCCCCCACTGGGCCCTGTGAGACCCTGCATGTTCAGCCTGCTGCTTTGCATGCTTACACAGAAGTAAGTCTTGCTGTGTTTAGTAGTGCTTACACTTAGGTAAGTGTGCACATTGCAGCCTCAGAGACACTCCACCTGCAAACTTGGAGGCTCTGTTTAGAAATTTAGGCTAATGCCCGTTGATATAACCCCTCTTCTCTCCTGTGAAATTGTTTGATTCCTTTTTAAAATCAGGCCATCACTTCCTCATGTGGCAGTGAAATCTATAAGTTTATTATAGATTCTGTGGAGAAGTACTTAGCTCTGTCTGTCCTATATCTACTTCCAATCAATTCCATTGAGTGAGTCAGTGCTGCTATTAGAGAGGGAGAAAAAGCCTTCTCGGTCCATTTTCTTCAGAGCATGCATCATTTTATAAACTTCTTGTCATCTATTTTCCTAAATTTAAAAGCCCCAAATACCTGAACCTCTCCTTATGGTAAAGTTACAACTTACCTTACTGTGTTTGGTTGCCCTTTCTGGCAGCTTAGACACTATATTCCAAATGTGGCCACACCAGAAGTTTGTGCAAGTTGATTTCAAGGTACTATGAAATGAATCAGGATTGGTTATATGACAGCATCGTAACACTGGCATTCCTTATAGGGCTTCTGTTGTTGATTGTGGAGATGATTTTATGTGAAGAAACACATAACACATTAGTGTATTATTATTAATATAATAACAAAGTGGTGGTAGAGGATTGCTCCATATTCCCTGACAAAGAACCCTTTAGAAGTTCTGGCAGTTAGCAGGTAAAGCTCTGTTTGCTTAACCGGGGTGGGGGGGTGTTCAGTCAGATTTTACAGTGTATATCATAGTACCATTTCAAGAGGGATTACTCCTGTAGAATTCAATTTCCACTGTAACAGAGTCCCTAGGCAGATTTTGGGAGTCTAATATTTACTTCCATAGAATAGCCTTCTAAAGTACCATGAATAAAGTACTTTCAATTTATCCCAAAGTAAAAGTCAACCCAAGGACCTAGATGAAACCTAACCTATGAGCCTATTGACCTATGAACAGAACACAAGACGATCAAGAAGTCTGGTTGAAGAGAGCAGAGTGAAGAAATCAAGGGAACTCACTTTCAAAGAGTTACATTGCACTTCTTGTGGGGCTTAATTTACAAAGCAAAAGTCACTCCCGTTGATCTTTGTCTACCTGGGAATGACTTTTGTATCCAAGATGCAAAGGGAACATTGGTTTCTCAAGTGAAGGAAATCACTGTGTGTTAAAAGTTCCCACTGGCATGAAAGAAAGTTTGCCACTTTTATATAGTTATTGGCTATAAGGAGTGTCTCTGTGTGTGGCTAATGCTACTTTCAGAAACCATTGATCTCTAATCCAGAGAGCAGTTTCCTGTGGTACTTCAGTATAGTAATTAAAGTACCTAAGATTTTGCCCGAGACCTCTGATAAAAGAAAAGCTATACAAAAAGACCTCCAGCAATATATATGACTAGTATCACCCCCAACGCTCATTAAACAAAAATAGAGTTGAAAACAGAGAGGTGAGTGTTCTTGAGCTATTTTTACACAATCTTTTGAGCGCATCACAACAGCCAAAGGGAAGACAATCTATGCAAACTTACCCGTATCTGTCCCATTTATCTCCAAACTAAATCCCTTCAGCCTCCCACTTTAGGCCAATTCATCTGGCATTATGAGTCACTGGCTTTGCTCACATAATTCCTGCATATGAAGGTTAGTGGAGCAGAACCTGTTGGTAAGCGCTCACAGCTCCCATGCTGCTGTGATGATGGATTAAAGCAGCCTCAGTTTGTGCTGAGGCAATGGTCCCTTCCTGCAGCCATTAGGGTGGCGTTGTTCTGTGAGAAGCTTAAGAGAATCCCCTCTCCTTGCATATTCCTTATGCTGCTCCTTTCCTGCCCTCTTCCAAGGCATCAAAAGCCCTTTCTGGGCCACACAGGGCTTTCCCTCTCATCATAGTACTGAAAGTATGTCAAACTCATGGGCTCACAGCTGAGACACAGCGGTTGGGTTGGCACTTGCATTTTAGTTATATGATTGTGATTTCATTGTTTCACTGTTTTAGTGTTTTATTTTGCACACCACCTTGAGAGGAATTTATTGTTTATTTG
This sequence comes from Podarcis tiliguerta, assembly GCF_965153285.1. Classification (NCBI taxonomy): domain Eukaryota; kingdom Metazoa; phylum Chordata; class Lepidosauria; order Squamata; family Lacertidae; genus Podarcis; species Podarcis tiliguerta. The sequence continues at coordinate 39,280,801 of NC_139540.1, read as the reverse complement.
CACCATTTCTACACCACTTACTATAATAAAGAAGCAGTGTACAGAAAACTAAAGCAACAACGGACAGCTTAAGCAACAAATATTTTTAAAAGCACACAGTTAACATATAAAAATGTAGCATCAATACAGAATTACTAATAAATGTAAACCAATGTCAGTTCTTTCACCTTTGGACATACCCTCCCTTTCAGTCTCCTGTCTCTCACCCTCCCACCCAGGGTCCCACCCAGGGTCCCAAAGAACTCTCAGTTCACCTGCAAAAGACTCACACCCTTCTGCATATTCAGGGAATGCTAATATATATCCTGAACAGAACTAAACAGTTTTTGCTAAAGGGAATTTGCTAAATTAGTTCATTTAAGGAAATACACTTGAAGAACTTTAGGGAAAATATTGTGCCTGTTTAAAACTATGACTGACATGTATGGTCAAAGAGTAGATGGAAACTTTTGTATATATTATAGCTGCGTGTACCTCCCTAGGGCAAAGCAAATTTAAATCCTAATGAGACTTAGTATACCAGGACACCACCTAAAGAGCCACTGACTGCATGAGTTTACGGCATTATCATGGAATAATTTCAGACCCAGAAATGCCCCAAAGTTACTCTTAGGGCTCTGAAAGGATCTAACATTTGACAGTTCGAGAGAGGTGGACAGAAACCAAAATTGGATCATAGCAAGCACAGTACCATGCAAAGATAAATTTCCCTACCAGTTAACTATTTGAGACAGCTGTAACTAAGAAGGTAGATGTGAGCTGAGTCCCTCCAGGCATCCTTTCAGTGAATATTTACAGCATCTGGGTTTTCTGATTCAGCAAACTGGAATACCTCCAAACACAGGAGGCATGCATTCCTCATCCCTATACACATGTGCTCATACAGGCTGATGCTCAAGCAAAATAATGCTATAGGAAATCTGTTGCCTGAGAGAATTAAAAATGAGAACATTATCCATTCATGTTTGACCTCCAGACAGATTAATGCAGGCAAAGGCCTATGCCTAGATTAATGTGATTAACTAATATTTCACAGAATCAAACTTGTGTTCAGATTGCCAAATTCTGTGTGCAGCTGGAAGAGCAAATGTGCTTCTGCACAACTGAACATCAGAAGGACAAGAACAATGTGTTTAGTCCTCAGCTGTACCAAGTGGAGAGCTGGATGAACTGTTGACGGCATGCCAACTTTCTGCTCTACTAATTCTGGCCTGACATGGCACCACAGTGCCATGTATTCCAGGCTATGTCAATATGTCAATAGAGGGTAGAATGTTGGCAAAGTGTTGCATGTAATGGCTTGGCCAATAATCTCTGTGTTCCATCTCTTTCCAATATAGCAGTATCCTCAACCTGAAGGTCATCCACCCACCCTGCCCCCATTTCCCAGCTGCTCTATGATGCTGGGAAGGAGGACATTGAATGGGCAAGGGATAGTAAGTAAATATGGGCACCGGCAGGAGAGCCAGCTTTAATGCCAGCGGAGCAGGAGCAAGAACACAATTTACAAGGTGGGCGCGAGATGGTGAATTCTTCAACTCTCTGTAGTATCGGGAGCAGCCTGTTCGGAGTGTGGAGTAACAATCTACCCAAATGTGGTAGGCTTTTTAGCTTCTGACAAAGCCTACCCCCCAACCCGAGTGAAATGAACAGGTCCAAGGCATGCTAGTTCAAAACCCTGTCCTGTTTCTCTTGATCATTAGACCAGCATTTGTAATGTCATCTGAATATCTGGATATTTTTTGTCCTTTAAATGCAAATCATATCCCTGTTCCTATAATTTCTTCTTCCACCTTTCCTATCATTATCATCACCTTACACCACTTCAGAAGAAATCAGCTCTTCGGTGCATGATTGAAAGCAAGCCTCCTTGACTTCTACAAGCTGATAGCTGGGTTTTGTTAAATAAGCTTTTAGCATTGTGACAGATTTCATTAACTCTTTGTGTTATGCAAAAGCTGTACCTGTTACAGGATTTATGCACCGTGCTGTGGAAAGCTGGAATGAAGGGTCAGGCTAATGAGCTTGGAACGTGGAGCTGCTTCAAAATCTGAAGAGGAAAGTTCTTACAGGTCACACTGCCCTTGCAACATTGTTTGTAATTACTTTATGTTGCCAAAATGTGCAAAGATTTCTTACTGCAAGGATTATACCCCAAGGATTCTGGCCATGGTAAGACATTCTGAATCAGAATAGATTTATTTTGACATTTTTTTACCTTGTTGCATCCCCAGGGTACTATAGCTTTCTGTTTCATGTTCACATTACAAAAAGTTTGAAATGGATTAAGCTGAATGATAGTGACTTGGACAAAGCCACCCACTGAATTTAGGGTGACTAAGCAGGCATTTGAAACTGGATCTCCTTTGATCAAACCTATCACACCATCTCCTCCACATCACACTGTCTTTCAAATAAAGGAAAATGGAATTTCACAGAGAAATCAGGGTATAGCTATACTCCTCCCCCCACAATTACTTTCATCACTGGTTTATACCAGCTGTAACTACTCTGATTGTGCTCTTGGTGCACCTAGCCTACCTTACAGGTCTCTTGGGAAGGTATAGCAGTAAGTGCAAAATGGCTGCAAAAGGGGACTTGATGCTCACATCATAGGCATAGAATCTTAATTCCTTTAGCCAATGTGATACTTTTCTGACCCTCACTGCAAATTAATTACAGCTCCAAGGTTTCACCCAGTCTTAATCCAGCCTGGTAATCGGATGTTTTAATAGTGAGAACCTGTTTCCAGACAAAACCACATTGGGAATTGAACCCTGGTTGCTAGGAAGGGCAAAGAACAGAGATTTAAAAGAACAGAAAATGAGGAACAAGCAGTGTGTGTGTGGGGGGGAGTGCATTAAGGGAGAAGGGGCAACACCAGCTCTTTAGACTCCAGGGATTCTTATACCTTTGTGTTCAAACAGCTCAAATCATCAAACACAGGTCTGACTCTTCTCATAGGCTAAAAACACTGAAGGGTGGGAGCAGCTAGAGTGGCTGAATAGGAAGTTGCCTGCATATAACTTTGCTTGTAGGAAATAATAATAATAATAATAATAATAATAATAATAATAATAATAATAATAAATGTTATTTATACCCCACCCTCTCCGGCCAGGACTGGGCTCAGGGCAGCTAACATCCAAGTATATAATACATTAAAACATAAAATCAAACATTTGATTAAAATGCAGCTTAAATCAAATTCAGATCAGAATAAAATCAGGTGGCAAATCTAGAGATTTGCTTTTTTTTTTTTTTAAAGAAAGCTTAGCATCTGGACCCACTTGCAGTTGTACCATTATAATCCAGTCTTGCATAATAGAAATGGCTTGGTATTATGCCAGCTGAAAAGATTAACTCTGCAGACAATAGACAGTATCTGTGCATGTACTTCTGGTATAGGCCATCACCCTTGAAGCAACTACATAAACATTTTACCACATGTATTTACATTGTTCCATTCACAGTTCCATGCCACATATATGTGTTATAGAAATTTAAATATGTGTGTGTACATGTTTACACCCCTTTATCCAACCATATGAAGTGGCCTTGGGTGGAATGCCTGGTAGGGCATTTTCATAAGACAGCCTGGGTGAAGGTCCTCCAGGTGTGTGATCCTCCAGGCTTCTGTATCTGGTCCTCAGGACTCCCCACCTCCCAAGCCAAATCTCTTGTTACTCTTCTAGGGATCATCACTGGGTGCTTTTGCCTAGCTGGAATGTGACCTTGAATGAAGATAATGCCTCTTGCAGGCTAGAATGGAGGACAGAGAGTGAGTATGCATCAACTGATGATGTGAGTATGCATCAACCTCTGGTGTTTGTGTGGCAAAAATATACTCTATAAAGGCATAACTTTTGCATCTGGCTCTACCCATTATTGCCCATGGCCCTGCTCACCACTAGCCAAAAATGAGTGGGTGTTTAACAGAATCTCACCCATGTTTCCATCCCAACTGGATGCTGCTTTTCTGTACTTACCAGTAACTCAGAATATGTGACAAATTGCAGCAAACTCAGACTGATTTCAGATGTTTCCCAGCTCATCGGTTCACATTTCAAATGTTGTTGGTTGTTTTTATTTGCTTAGATACATAGAACATCTGGGTATTTGAAATTTGTAGTGAATACTGGTAGATGAGGAATGAGGATAATTCTGGATTTTTTAATGGGAGGCATCATTCTGTATCATGTAACTAGTGCTATAACCACTTTATGTAGGAATACTGTTTTCTATAAATGTTTGCTAGAAGAATGTATCTAGTCTGGCTTCTCTGTTGGCTAAACATCCAAAGTTTTGGCCCTGGGCATCATCTTTTAGGGCTTCTGGTTACAGGTCAGTATTCAATGTCAAGCTACATTCATATAAATATAACACTGTAAACCTTGGCAACTCCTTTACCTTGTAAATTAACCTACACCAAAAGCCATTAGAGAAGATAAAATGCTGAGCAAAGAATCCTCAAAGGAGAAACTGTCAGCTCCGCCGCTCTGGTTGCAATTAATTGATCAAATGATGCAATAAAATGGCCAGTAAATGCAATGCCCTAACTGGTGTTACACAACATTTTTTAACATCATTGCAGCCAAACTAATTTGGCTTTGAAGAGTTTGGAAGCAAGCACCATTTTTCTTTGTGTCATTGGACTTTTCACCTAGCAGCCCACTGATTACTGGGAATAACTCCAGCTACTGAAATGCACGATTCCAGCTAATGAAACTGACCAGCTATCTAAGCATAGCAATGCCATGAGTACTAAAGGATTTTCTAGGAAACCAAGGCACTGCAGCTTTATCTCTATGGGTGCAGCTTTAATTCTATGGCCTAGGGAAAGTGCCAAGAGCCAGCTAGGGAGATGGTAAGAGAAGACAGGAGTCAACTGGGGAACCCAATACAGCCTTAAGGACAATTCCACCCATGTTTCCCTTTCTTTCCATAACTTCAGCTAGCAAGTGGCAGGCTCTAGGCTCTCTGCTCTCTATATCAGCAGAAGGGATACTGAGACTGTATAAATTAAATTGAGTTTTGCTGCAAATACAGTCCTTCTACTTTTCAGTGGTATTTGAATAATTGCACACAGGCCTTGCTGCTAAGATCTGAAAATTGTTCCCATAACAACTACAAAAGGGGAAAAAACATGTTTGTAATTTACCTTGGTACAGGAGTGAAGGAAGAAAACCACAAGAATAGATCAATCATGGACCTTGTACATTTTGCAGTAGTTTAAGCAGGGATAGAGTCAAATTTATCCAAAGGGAACTGCCAAAATATTCAGATACTCAGAATTCCAGATACATGAAGGAATAAATTAAAAAGTTACATAAGAAAGCTGCTGGAAGACAACTGGATGATGGGAGCTGCTCTATCAGCTATAACATTGACAATTCAGCTTTGTTTGATATATGAAATTTATAGAAATACTTTTCAATTTACATTTTCTCCAGATTTTCATAGTTTGGAAAAATTATTTAAGGCTACAGGTACAATTATTGTGGCATCTTTTCTCTTTGTTTTTTGTTATATAACATAATAATTGTTGAAAACCTGAGCAACTGCAAACTTGCAGAGAAACTATGAGAAAAATAATACAGATTTTTTTAAAAAGAACCATCCATTTACGTACACAGGAAGCAACCTTATATCAAGTCAGATTAGATCAGTATTATCTACTTTGACTGGCAGCAGCCTTCCAGAATTTCAGGTAGAGTTTTTTCACATGCCTTGCCCAGAGATGTCAGAGATTAAGACTGGGATCTTTTGCCTGTGCTCTATCCAAAGCTGTCAACGTTTCCCTTTCTTTAAGGGAAATTCCCTTATTCTGAATAGGATTCCTTGCAAGAAAGGGGAAAAGTTGACAGCTATGGCTATCATTGATCTAAACCAACCCCCAAGAGAACACTTATGGAAAATTTGCTGATTGGCTGGAAAAGCTACTATAAAGCAACCAAGTAGCCCACGACAGGAATGAAAGTTGAATAGCTCTGCTGCAGCTCTGTAGAGAGGACTTAATAACTGCAGTGTAGATTACAGAAGTATGGCTAGAATAAAATCTAAGGCAAGTTTTACTCAGGCAAAATCTCTGCAGGAATTTTCTTGGAAGAAAAAAGAACTTGAAGAAAGGTGACATTTGTCAAGGAGTTGGGGATGATTTGCACATCTCTAAGATAGACAGGGTAATCCTGGTGCATATAAAACAGATTATTATTTATTATTATTTATTGAATTTATATACCACCCTATACCCAGAGGTCTCAGAGTGGTTCACAGAACAAAATCAAAATATAAAACCACAAAATATATAATCAAAATGAAAACAACAACCCAATAACCCTCCTCCCAGTTAAGTGTAGTGGCCCCCACCCTGCAGAATGCCCTCCCATCAGATGTCAAGGAGATTAGTAGCTACATAACCTTTAGAAGACAACTGAAGGCAGCCCTATATAGGGAAGCTTTTTAAGGTTTAATATTTTATCATGTTTTTATATATGTTGGAGGCCACCCAAAGTGGCTGGGGCAACCCAGTCAGATAGGTAAATAATACATTATTATTATTATTATTATTATTATTATTATTATTATTATTATTACAGATGAGCTGCTGGGTGGGCACAGCAATTCACAAATTGGATAGTAGGGCCCTAATGCAGCTTTGGCAAAGATGGCAGATGTGTAAACCTGATGGAAAGAATCTGATTCACCTCCTTGACTATACAATAAGAATTATTTAAAAGGTGATATGTCACATCAACACTGAATCTCTGTTGTTGGTTGCTAGCTTAAGTTTCCTCATTTGACCCAGTTACATTTCAAAATATACAGAAGGTGAAAAGCCTAGTACCAAAAACAACCCCTTGTTTTTTCCTCATATTCTATTTTGTTTTCCCCAGTTACATTCCACCTGTAGAAAAATGTCATATATATACCCTGAGTTTTTGTTGACAGAGTTCCGCACAACACATGGCTCAATGAAGCACACAGAAAATAGTCAGTGCTTTCAGAAGTCAATACAAGAAATAGAAATTATCACCTGATGATCACAAGATCCAGATAAATCTACTGCAGGAGGGCTGAATGATACCAAACACATGTAGAATAAGTATTTGATTGATGTCACTGACTAATTTGTGGCTTTTTGTCATGATATTGAAAATGTACATGTCAAGTCAAAACAGAAATTACTTTTCTCACTAAAGCTGTGGATTGAAGGATTTATGAGGATTTACTGCTGGAAGTGGAAACAGGTGGTTGTACAATGCAGCAATGCACAAAATGAATTTAAGAACGGCTTGGGTGGTTTGCAGCAGCTTTAGGCAAATGCCTTCAAGTTAAAGAAACTAGACAGCTTAGGTATTATCCTTCCTCTATGCAAATTACCAAAAAGCTCATAGCCATGGTAGCACTTCATATCAAAGTGTGGGGGGGAGGGGGAATCAATGTCTTTGCTGCATAGAGCAATGCCATGGATAATGGATTTTTGGTAGGCAGCATCTAAGCTGGTTTTCAGACTCTTCAGTCCCCTCAAGAGTTACTCTAAAACATTACTCTCAATGTGCACAAATATAACCTTCATGTGCATTAACCTCATGCAACAAAGGTTGAATAGCTTGCTAGAATATAATCAGTTATCACTTAGGGTAAGTTCATACATGCAAGTTCATCTTTTGATTTCCCATGGTCTATTAATAGTTGAGGACTTTCTCTCATTTACTGATTTACTTCTGTTCACGAGCCATTCATATGAAGTTTTTAAAAGCAACATGAGACCATTTCACCACACATTGCTTCTATTCTTGCAATCTGCTTGCAATTGTGCTGTTGTGGTGCCATGTCCTCCGGCCAAGAAGTGGTGTCAAGGATCCTTAGGATTTCCTTAACATATTAGCTCTCTGAAGGCCTTCATAGCTCCTGTGTTGATGAATATGGGAGAAAGGAGCAGGTAGCCCTACCTCCTGATGTGTGTTCCTGGCTGGGCACTCCTTTGATGTTCATGTGCATAGCAAAAATGTCTGCAGAGAAGGTGCCACTGTGCTCCTAGTTATAAATATGCATGTGTCTATAGGATCTGGACACCTCAATCAACTGGAGTTTGAGATCCTGTGAAGCCTTGCATCTATAGCTTTACACATGAAGGCTCCCTCCCTATAAGATGTCTGCAGTGTTCATACAGCTGTTGGGAAAGGAGTATGAGACTTGGGGCAGACCCATGCCTTGCTCTGGGCCCATCAGCAATTGCATAGGGCTGTTGTCACTCTCCTTTTGGAAAACATCAGTTTCACAGAACTTCGCTAAACAAACAGCACAGCTCTTACACCCCATCCCCCAATTTTGATTTAGTAGTCTTATCTCACAACTGCCTTCTGAATAAGAGATGATAATCTGACATGATTTTACATTGACTAGTATCTTAAGGGAAGCATCTAAAGGGAAAGAGTCTTGATCACCCTAACTGTAAACACTGTTTGCAGACTAAATCCTCAGTCTCTTCTGTAGGCATGCTGGCTATTCTCCTTTTGAAGATCCACCCACACAGGGACACAAAGTAGAAATCCAAAGTGTTCCAAGGCAAACCACAAGCAAACCTAATTATTGCTTTGTTCTGTATTTGGCAAGGCATACTCTTTTCTTCCTGGTGCTAAAGTGGAAGCAGGGAACTCATGTGCTACTGTTCTGCAACACTATCTTAAAAGATAGTTCTCAAAATAGGGAATGGAATATGAAGTAATGATGCTGATAAATTGATTACCTGCCATTCAGCAGGAGGTCCCAGGGTGGGTTACAACAATAAAAAATAAAAAAATACTTAAAAGAAATTGTATTTACAGTGATACAGTTGGCCCTGAAAACAAACATCTCATGTGTCAAAGGCCAAGCTAAAGAGGCGCATGATAGCAATAATTCCAATAATGGCATTTTTCAGCAGCAAATACAATCATAATCCTCATTTTGTCTTCTGGGGGAGGTTAAGGGTATATATTTGTTGTTGTTATTGTTGTTGTTTATTAAATGTGTATACCACCTTTCATCCAAAGATCACAAGGTGGTTCACAACATAAAAATATAAAAAGAGAACACAAAATATATAATAAAATGAAAACAAACCAATAATAATGTAAGGAAGGGGAGAACATTCCACAAATGTACCTCAAAAAGACCAGTTCTTGTGTTACCACCCTCTGGACCTCTCTTGGAGGAGGCACACAAAGAAGGGTGTCAAATGTTTATTGTAGGGTCTGGGTTGGCTCATATGGGGAGAGGTGGTCTTGCTTACAGTTCTAACTGCATAGCCAAAAGAAATGAGATGCAGTCTCAAAAGAGCAAGTCTTTTTTCTCTGGAATACCCCTGCACAGACAGTAAGAGGATAGATTTGCTGCCTATGCAGCCCACACTCAGTCCGCAGTCATCTTATTGGGTGGGGTGGGTGGGGGAACTGGTGTAGCCAGGTGTGATGGGAGACTAATCAGGTGAAACTTTCATGAGCATTGTATACATTGTATACAATACAGCAGGGCTGGGGAATCTCTCTCTCTCTCTCTCTTTTTTAGCCCAAGGGACACATTTCCTTCTGGGCCACCTTCCAGGGGCCATATACCGGTGGTGGGTGGAGCCAAGAGCAAAAATGAGCAGAGCAATGAATGTGAATGTTATTTTTGCACAGCAGGCTAATTTATCCATACTCACACATCCTTCTCTATCCTCCACCAGGATAGAGTAAACAGGAAGCATTATCGGAGTTCAATGACATATTCTCACCAGGAAAACACTGAATGAAGGTGCAAAGCAGGGGGGATGGAAAATGTGACTCAGGAGGATGTGTGGCCTGGAGAGAATACCAGGTCAAGAGAACTGAAGTGCTGCCTTTGGCCCCTTTGCCTGAGATTCCCTATAAATGTACTGTCATGAAATAAGTACAGTGGGTGATTTATCCTTGTAACCAATGCTTTAGTGGGCTAAAGTAGAAAGAATAAAGATCCTTTCAGACAGAGGGTTTTAAAATGATAATTAATCCAATCCAATCCCCAAACCAGGTATGTTGTCAGGTATGTTTTAATTAGAATATCTGGCCTTGGGAGATGAGTAAATGAGTCCAGATTTAGCATAGTAATTTTATTTTATCATTTTTTGTAAATACCAAAATAATGGAATATATGTCTTGGAGCGAACAGTCACGCCGTTTCATTGCTTAAGATTTTTTATTACCATCTCCCTACATCCATCTAAATAGTATTTTTCCTTTGTGGCATTAACAACTACTTGCTGAGAAGGGGGAAACAGGAAACTGTTCAGTTTAATTAGTTTGCTCATTTAAAAATCTCAAACTCATGCCCTGAGAAAATGCCATGATAGTTTGTCCCCAAAGTGGAATATTTTCTTGTTTTCTACACCTATCTTCTCCTATTCCACTGACTGAAAATTTTTTAAGCTGTTGCTTCTGTGAGAGCATTGGCAGAGTGCTACAGTCATTTATGATTTCAGCTGCATTTTCCAGGCTGGACACAATGGCAGGGAGTTACAAGCTCTCACATAAATCAGATTATAGCTTATCAGTGAATTTGTGATGTGGACATCAATATTTGGTGTGGGTGATGGACTCATTGAAAAGGTAGCCTGACTCAGTCGTAAAACTGACAGGGGACAAGCCTCCAAGCAGAAGGATATGTGAAGTTTTTAATCCCCCCCCCTCCATTCTTTTACAGATCATGGGGATAGTGTACTGTAATGTCTAGTAAGAATATAAGGAGAGCCTGCTGAATTAGGCCAATGGCTCATCTAGTCCAGCATCCTGTTGTTACAGTGGAGGTAGCTCATAGCCATCATGGCTAGTAGCTGTGGATAGCCATATCCTCCAAGAATTTGTCTAATCCTCTTTTAGAGCCATCCAAGTTGGTGGCCAAAATTGCCTCCTGTGGGAGTGCATGCCATAGTTTCACTATGTGCTGTATGAAGTTCTTTCTTTTATCTGCCCTGAATCCACCAACAGATTATTTTATCATAACCAAGGAAATAAGTTCACAGCAGGCTTGAATGAAGAGAGGAACTGTTCTGATGCTCTGCCACCACAGCCATACCAGCCTTCCCCCAAACTGGTGGCCTTTAAATATTTTGGACTACAACTGGGCTGATGGGAAATGGAGTTCAACTGCATCTGAAGAGCACCTGATCCATGAAAGCTTATAAGCACAGTGAACAATGCACCTTCTCAATACTGACTGGGAGAAAGCCATCATCAGTGTGCTAATGACCCAAGAATCATACTAGAAAAGGGAGACCAGTTTTGTATTCCATACAATGACAGTACTCAAGCTGGGTAATATAAATACATAATGTTGTGCTATATCTGTATTGACAGCTATGATTCAACACAGGGTTTTCTTTCTCTCCTTTTTTGTTTAGTGTCAAACAGTTCTGTTTTATACCTTCTACTTTTTACTGTTATGAGTTGGGGGGGAAACATGAGTCTGACTCATTATGTAATGACACCGAAGATAAAAGAATGAATCCCACTATAAACACACTGGGATTGATCAGCTGGTAGAGTATCAGACTCAATCTCAGGGATATGGGTTCAAGCCCCACGTTGGGCAATAAATAAATAAAAATCCTGCATTGCAGGATATTGGACTAGATGACCCTTGTGGTCCCTTCCAACTCTATGATACATAAATCTTATGAAACTCTATGAATGTTAGCCAACAAAGAAAGTTTCCCATGGAATATGTACCCAAAGGTACAAAAAAGCTTGCCCCTGACTGTGACATGCAGTTTCTCTCTTGGCTGTTCCACTTCAGAATGCATGTAAGGGTTCTTTGTTTGAAAGCACCACACCCACATTGCCCTGCCTATGCTTTCACATTTGGTTTCAGGCCTAGCCTCTGGTCTTAATGCTCTCAGGGATATTTTTTGCCCTATTCTGCATGTCGAGTGCAGGAAGAAGAAGAAGAAGAAGAAGAAGAAGAAGAAGAAGAAGAAGAGGAGGAGGAGTTTGGATTTGATATCCCGCCTTTCACTCCCTTTAAGGAGTCTCAAAGCGGCTAACATTCTCCTTTCCCTTCCTCCCCCACAACAAACACTCTGTGAGGTGAGTGGGGCTGAGAGACTTCAAGGAAGTGTGACTGGCCCAAGGTCACCCAGCAGCTGCATGTGGAGGAGCGGAGACACGAACCCGGTTCCCCAGATTACGAGACTACCGCTCTTAACCACTACACCACACTGGCTCTCAGTGGTTCAGTGGTGATGGTATGGCAGCGCTCACCTGATTTTCTGTCTCCCATGTCACTCCCGCTTACCAGAAGGTAGAGGAGAAGAGGTGATGCAGTGCTAAGGTTGGTGCAGGGCAAACATACATGCAAGTGTGCTGGACTGGCTCTTCTATATGCTTGAACTGCATCAGCCTTGCCACCATCTCACCCTCTACCTCCTGTAAGCAGCGACAACATGGGCACTGCGAACACTACCATTCCATCAGCTTCTTTTGGACAAAGGCAATGTGGCTGCCTCTTATAGGAACCAATAAAATTGTAGTGGTTCCTTACAAAAGGGTGAGCTATATCTCTGTGTAAGGGAACAATACTGGGTTTTATGCAACTCAGACCTACTCAGTGTAGACTTACTGAAATTAACAAGTAAATAAAAAGTCATGTTTATTAACTTCAATGGGTTTGCTTTGAGTAGGAATGGCATTGAATATCACCCACCATTTATGTAGCAAACCTTAAATTTAACCGCTGGCATAACTAGTTAAGGAATCTTATAAAAGTGAATGAAAAGACCTGCATTTCAGACAAGCCTCATTGCCTGCAAGATGAGACAAGCCCTGTTCTAGATTAACAACTGGTCTGACTTAATATAAGGCAGTTCATTGTATCTTATGATTCAAGTATCCCACAGCCATATCCTTCAAATAATAGTGACTCCTTATTTGTTACTTTTAAAATATAGATAGAAAGATCTCATGTTAGGAAAATGTCAGACAAGCTATCTCTGAGTATAAAACCCATGAGCATAATCTGGATATGTGGCAGTAACCCAGTACATTGAAACTGCATGAAGCTTAAAGTAAGGAAACGTTTATTTAATGCTACACAGCCAGAGCACTTTCATAGTAACAGTCATGGGCCAATACAGGAGCAGTTGTGGGTAACCATATATTTATGGTGACCAATCAGTCAGATTCATAAAGAGTAAAAAAACACACCCTTCTTCCAGTTCACTAAAATGCATCAATTTTCTAAAAATATCACCACAAGTGAAGTTGATCTTTCAGTGACATTGACAGAAAATCAACATAGCATGAGAGCATATGACAGTGCTGATAATACTGCGTAATAATAAATCCTTTAATAAACCTGAAGACTATTTCAGTGAAGAATAAGAGAGCAAACAGAATAAGAGGGTGAAAAGAAAGGCTAATGAAAGCTAGTGTGATATAGTGGTTAAAGCACTAGACTAGTTCCTTGGAGACAAGAGTTCAAATTGCCACTGAGCCATGAAGGTAGCTCATTGACCTTGGGGAGATATAAATATAGTTCAAAAGTAAAAATAAAATAAAAAGGTGTATGTGTCGAAGTGAAGATAAGAAGAAACTCAATAACATTACTCAAACAGTGGCATCCAAGTCGCTACAAAGTCATGCAATTCTACCCTCAAAGTGAATTGTAAACTGCTCACAGCATGTTACAGGGCATGCCATCCAAATATGGGGTAAATAATCTGCTCCTCAAGAATGTGATGGATACAGCTGCCTTCATCATCATGTGGTAGGCATGACTGGTTCTAGCATGTGGCTCAAACACAAGTTTGGTCAGCTTCAGAACCTGATTTCTGCCACCTGCACTCTAGTCCTCATCCAGTCTGTTTCATCAGCCACTGCTTCTCAGAATACCAGAGGGCAATGCAATCACCACAGCACTGGATTCAATCGTTGGGAATAATTGTATTGATGGTCACACTCATCTGTCTCTTTCATTGCAAAATAAGAGCCTTGACAGGATCATATGCTCTGTCCACTGGGGGAAAAACCCTATAGGCATAATAAATGTATCAGAGTTCATCAGCCTCTGAGGACAGACTATCCAGCCTGGTTTTCCATTCTTGCAAGCTATTATGACTCCAGAGTCCAGCAGCAATCAAGACTCCAAGTCAGAGGCTGCAGACTTTCCAGCTAAAGAGTCAGATCAGGTACAGGACTCCTGGAGATCAAGAAATAACTGAGACTGATGAGCATAAGCTCCCAGAATAATCTTCTCAGACCCCCACAGGTACCTTTCCTTGAACCTGAGGAACCAAATACAGTCGTACCTTGGAAGTTGAATGTAATCCATTCCGGAAGTCTGTTTGACTTCCAAAATGTTCAGAAACCAAAGTGCAGCTTTTGACTGGCTGCAGGAAGCTCCTGCAACCAATCAGAAGCCGGGAAGCCCTGTCAGACATTTGGCTTCCAAAAACAGTTCTCAAACCTGAACAGTCACTTCCGGGTTTGTGGCATTTGGGAGCCAAAACGTTCGCGAACTAAGCTGTTCGAAAACCAAGGTACGACTGTAGCTCCCTTGGGATCTCACCAGCCCACCAGTGCAGGGAGCACAACAGATGAGAGGCTAGGGAATAGAGGAGCAGTGCCTGTCTTCAGGCAGGGTGATTGTCTCTTTAAGAACCTAGAGTGAGTCACAAGAGGGCTGAGCTTGTGAAAGGTATGAGAATAGGAGTATAAAAAATCTGCTCTCAACCTTTGTTGGTGCAATTGGCTTCCTTGGAGCTATCCATGGTCCTGCAAGCTCTTTGTTTGGCCTGACCTCTGTGGGTTCCAGCACTGGAGATCTATCACTGGAGCAGAACACAACACCACTGGAAAGAGCCACTGTCAGACCAAACTTTACAAAGTACCAGTTAAGAAGCACTGACAGAGAGACAGACTATTCCCATTTTTTTCTTCATTATTACCCTCACCTATTACAAAATTTAACAGGAGTAGAAAGTAAATGGTTTATTTCATAAAATCTATACAATGCTTGATTGTAAAGAAACCTCAAAGCAGTTTACGTTTGTGTGTGTGGCCTTATTCTGCACTAGTAGCATCACATGGCACTGTTCCACATAGGCATGGTGATCCTTGGATTAACCTCTGCA
Source organism: Podarcis tiliguerta (assembly GCF_965153285.1). NCBI lineage: Eukaryota > Metazoa > Chordata > Lepidosauria > Squamata > Lacertidae > Podarcis > Podarcis tiliguerta. Next base: position 39,265,671 of record NC_139540.1, on the reverse strand, counting down.
TATTTTACTGCTGAATTTGGGTCTTAGAATTGGTTCTTAAATGCTCTAAAAAGGTACATGTAAGAAAATCTACTGGGGAACATAAAGTGGGATGCTAATTTTTTTTAAAGTATCAAACTGCATTCCATTCTGTATTCCAAAGACATTTGGCACAGCAATCAGTTCCACTTTATATACATCCCTCTTTTTCTAATAGAAAAGTGTCAGTTTTTAATACCCGTACAAGGCAAATATGTCAGGTGCAGTTATCACTTCATGCGGTGAACTAACAAGAAGGTTACGATGTGAAATGGCAATTGTTGGTTTTAAAACAAAAATACAATATTGGAGTCATCTACAATTCCTGGCACGGAGGAGATAAATTCTCCTAAGGAAAATGTTGTATTCTTTAATGTTTGATCTCTTTTTCTTAAGACTTGGTATAAAACATGCAGAATTGGATATGCAAAGTCAAGGATAAATCCATAACTAATTAGATTTGCTGGAAATTTATGTGCAGATGGAAGAAAAGAGAAAACATCAGCACAGAGGTGATCCTCACCAAAAATACATTCAGCATTACAGCCTCACCTTGCATGCCAATGAGCATATATATTTATGTTGCAAATCAGAATAAAACTTGAAAGTTTGATTGGTCTGGTTTGAATCTCAAAATAAGTCAAACTACAACTTCTCACTCAAACCATTTCTGGGGAGCAGTTCACACCACTTTGCTCCTGCCCTGTTCTTAGCACAGTGTGGCAACTGAGACAAAGTTTGGCTTAGTGTGCTGTCCCAACATGGAATTGTGGTTAAACTGTAACCTCATCAACCACAATCTGTAGTTAAGAACAAGGCCCGGCTACAGATAAAGATAAAGGAGGAGAGAGCTTAACCACACTTGTAGATTAGGACAACATATTAAGCAAAACCTTGGCCTATCTGTGGCACTAAATAAGTTTTACTCAAACTCATTGAAATGAATGAATCTAAGTTGGTCATGTTTATTACTTTCAATGGGTCCACTCTGAGTTGGACTAGCCTTGGATACAACCCATGGTTAGTGTGGAAAGAGCTTAACCATAAACTCAAGTTCCAATGACATGCCAAGCAAACCTTGGGCTTAGCAGCAACAACAGCAAACAAACAAACAAACAAAAACACAGAAAGGAGCAAAGCAACTGCAAGCTCCTCTCTGGGAGCCAGTGTGGTATCACTTTGCCATGGTTTGGCTTACCATCTTGTATGAACTAGGCCTATATTTCTAATGGCATTTGCTTACCCTCACCATTAATTTTTCATAGGGAATTTATGTGTTCTCACATTTGATGTAAATGTTTATATATGCTTTTCTTCTGGCCTGTCTGCATGATCTTTTTGTGGATTAGGTGTGCTCTAATGCCCTAAAGCCAACAACGTTTTTTTAGGAAAAGCTTTCCCAATAATTTCTGTGAGCACCTGAGCAGCAGAAATGAAAGGAATACAGCTCCTTCCTCTGCAAGATGCTCTGCTGTAAGAAGATGAAAGCAGAGCAGCCAATATCTCACCAGAGAGATGCATGTGTTCCTTGCAAATATAAAAAAGTGCCCATACATTTTGCCATCACATGCAAGCTATATCCAGGATGCATCTTGAAGTCTGAGTCTTTGAATAGCTGTAGGGCGGGGATTTTATTTTAGTGGTGCATTAACATTATTTGCACTCTTGTACTAGGATTGCTGATCTCTTTTTACCGTTCACACAAATGGGACAGATATATCTATTTATCTCTCATCTATCTATCTATCTATCTATCTATCTATCTATCTATCTATCTATGGAGGAAATTTACTAAGATTTAAATATATGTCTGTGTTGCCATCAGAAATCTCTTCTGATCATGTGTGTTAAGGTTGTGTGACTGTGTGTTTGCTAGACTGCATCTGCTATTGGAATGTGGTTCTCAACAGCAAGACAGTCTGCTGGAAATGCAGCCTTCAGCCTGAAAAAGGTTCTCAACTCCTAAAGAGATGCATCAGGACAATTACATATTTTAAACAACCACAAATCAATATGTCAAAATGTTTTGTACACACATACCTGAAATCTTGAGACCATGCTTCGCTAATCATATTGCAGTGTCTTAGCAGTGATTTAGGACCAGTTGTTATTAGCCTTTATTGGCATAGGCTTAAACAATAAAATCATAAAATCATACAGTCATCCAAATACGTTGGTAATCCAAACACATACAATATATAAAAGAGTAGATAGCTGCCACTGAATAAATCAGGCAATATTAGATTTAGCTTTAAAGATCTCAGCTAAATACGCCGAAACAATCTTGGTAGTTTCGGGAGTATCATCCCTCAACAAATATTGGATTACAGACCCTTTGTAAATTGATATTTTAAGCTGTAAGGGAGTCACTAAGAGATCTCTGCAAAGGGTGTTGAGAAGAGGCCAGTCCAAAATTATGTGATGTGATGTATTGTAGCTGGTGTTTTCTTATTACAGGAGCAAATCTGTTCTGGAAGGGGATTTTTTCGAAACCTTCCAAACAAAGCAGATGAGGGGAATGCATTTAGACGAGCTAGCGTAAAAGCATTGCGATGTGATGTACTATCTAAATTATAAAAGTAATCAAGCATTACTCCATGATGGGGCTGCAATCCTAAGTAAGCAGATGAACATACAAAAGGCTGGGAGGGGTAGAGTTTTTGGATTTCATGATCTAGCAGTCTCTGCTTGATGAGAGAGAAGATTTGTGTCTCATCTGATAGTAGGGAATCTATTGCAATCCCCATTTGCCTGAGTTTGAGGGTAATATTGGAAAACCATGGAAAATTATGTGTATATCTCAATAAAGAAGTTAGTAAACTATTCAGGTCTGTATAATATTGAATTTTTAGCCAGTATTTGAAAGTCATAATCCAACCCCTAGATTCTAAGAGATGCTAGCCTAACTCTGAACACATAGCCACACAGGATAGAACAAGTTAATAGCCTTGTTACAAAAACATCAAGAAAGGAAGTTAGACTTGCATGACTGAGAAAAGTTATCCAGTGCCCTGAGATCTCATTGCTCACGAAGCTTCCTCTCCCTACCAGCTTGTTCTCTGTTTTAAAGGCCTCATCAAAGTCCTTACTACTTGTAGGAACATTTCTAGAGACTACCACAAAAATTTACACACATAGTTTAACATGAAGCTAAAGTTGGTTCCGGTTGGAAATATTATCTTTGTGAATTCATGTATTAAAATAAATGATCTGCCCCTCTCAGACCAATGTGAGCAAACTGGATCTGAGCCAGTCACCAGGCTGGACCTCCACAGTTAAACTGAGATGTGTACATTTGAGAGAACCATTGTGCGTGCATGCATGGCAGCACATGCACAGATAACAGGTTCATGAATAGGAGTCTGCTGGGGCAAAAAACCCAGCAGGGTCATACACATCCTTACCTGTTCTCTTGTGTGTACTGCAATGTGCAAATGTGACTTGAAATGTAGAGGAGGCCTAACTAGTGCGTTCATAGCCTAAAAATAGTAAGCGCTAACAGATATGAAAGAGATTCTGTTTCCACAGGGATGACATCTGGGAGAATAATTGATTATTGCTTTCATGACAAAGGCCAGTGATTTTAAGTCATTTCATAGAGGCTTTGACAGTTACTGACAATATAATTTATACCATGTGAGTTGCCATTTTTAGACTCAGGCCCCTTTTTAGTCACCATCTTCAAAATGATGACTTATCTTGTAAAAGGCAAATCACATTTTCAAGTGGTTTGAAGGGGAATGACTCAGTTTGTGACTCACTTCTGTATTGTGACATGCTGCATTCCAAACAAAACAAGAACACTGATAAGTTATAACCTTCACAATACCCCTCTCCTGAAATCGTGCTGACTTCGTGCTGAATTGGGCCTGTATTATTCTCCCCTTATTACTTCTGGGCAACTGAGACTGATAGAGGCTTGTCTAAAAACCATGTGGCGTACTGGCTAGACTGTCACACTGAGAAACCCAAGCTCAAATCACGCATAGCCATGAAACTCACTATGTGACATTGGGCTGGGGCAGGAGTGAGGAACCTCAGACCAAGAGAAAATATGCCTTTATCTGCCCATCAGGATTCCCCTCAGGCTGCACCCCACACTGGCCTCAAGTCACACCTCAATTATTATTTTTTGCCTGGCTAGAATGTGTCATTGAGCTCTGATAGTGCCTCTTGCCTGTCTGGTTGGAGACTAGAAGGGGTGTGTAGGCTATTGTGCTAATGTATTGTTAACAGTTGTTGCTCTGCCCACTCATATCTCTGCTCAGTACCCACCACTACCACACAGCGTGTTCTCCAATAAAAGAGAGCACGTGTTGCGGTGTGGGCCACCGGGCCAGGCCTCTTGTTGCCAGGCAGGTTAATAGTTGTTGCTTGGCATTGTGATTGGATAACCAGGTTGCTGGGGCAAATTGTATATTGCAAATTGGGTGGGTGGGACCATAGTCTTTAAATATTGGTGCCCTCTGGTTTCTCTTTCTCCTTGCAGAGTGCATCGGATCACCCACCCGCCCGCCCGCCCGCCCTCTTTTCCGGTTGACCTTGCTTTGCTTGTCATGGGGTCGTCTGCCTTGGCGCAGGGGCCTAGTAAGAATTTTGCCATTTGGTGATTGGCTGTGCCATTTGGTTTTTGCCTACTACTCAGCAATTCATCACAACTTGTAAGGTTGCGGTTAGGCATTGGTTATAATATGCTGATGGTGGAGGGGTCAGGATAGGCTGCGTCTGCCCCTCCTATTGCGCTGAAGGGAATTCCGTTAAAGGAATCCTGGGGCTTGCCATGATTTCGTCCAATCCCTGTCATGGGACCAGGGCCCAATCCCTGTCATGGGAATCCTTGTCATAGAACCAGGGCCGGCAAGCTTTCGGGGAGCTGCTGGGGTGAGCGGCGTGGGTCCGACGCTTAGCTCAAATGACCCCCAAGTTTGACTTTCCCTTCTACTGGCTACCGATTGGACCTCGGGATGTCAGTTCTGTCCCAGGTGGGGGGACAGATAGTCATAACCAATGTCTAAACAACCACTCACTGATTTTGTATTTTAATAAAGTTGTGGCCAAAATAGTGCCCAAAAACCCAAAACTAAATTACGTGTTATGTGTGAAGTTATTTGAGGGGTGGCCTGGGGACCTACACACGCAACATCCTGATCACTGGCATCTAACCTTCCAAAGGTTCCCCAGAAGAGAATATAGACCTTGGTCTGCAGAAAGGTTCCGCACCCCTGGGCCAGAGTTTTGTTGCCAAAAGAGAACTTTTCCCACGGAGGAAAGCAGAGGATAGAGACAGGCAAATGGACACACTGAGGCATCATTATCATCCATGCTTGACAGAAAGTACAGCTATATCAGCAACAACTCAATTTGAGCTTCTGAATGTGAACTACACATGTGAAGAGGAGGAATCTGAGGAACCCAAAGGCATGTTTTCACTGTAACAACAACAACAGTAGTAAAGCATTAGTTATTCAGACAATCTGTTAAAAATGTGGAGGTTTAGGTGAAATACAATGGATTATAGTATCAGGGAAATTGGTGAGCAGAAAAGGTAACATAAAAACTAAAATGAACACATGAAAGTCAGTTTGAATGAACAGAGAGAAGGTAAGTGTCTTCAGAGAATACCTGTTTCTGACCGAATGGAAGTTCTCCATGGGAACTCCAAGCCAGGTCAAATATTACAAAAGGTCTCTTCACAAATTTGCCTTCTTGCATAAGGCTATATGCATAAATGGGGAGCAGGTGATGCCCTCAAATTTTGCACCTCATCAGCCCCACCTCTTCCCCAAGTATTCAGTGTGCATTTCTGAAAAGCAAGAGTCTACAGCTGCATGGATATAGGCATCCATGTGTTTGAGAATCCTGATTGTGCAGAGTTCCCGGTTGTGTGGAAGGGTGCACATGTAGAACTTCCTTTTCACACACCTTTGCTGAATGTTCAGATATTGGAGCCAGGATGTGTAATGCCAGACATGGAGGCAGGAGGTGCTTGTTCTGTTCCTCCCAAACATGTTTAGCCATATTTATGAAGGTGAATTTGTGAGGAGACTAAAAAGCCAGGAATGAAGACCCACAATTTATATAATTTCACATGAGCTCCAGGGAGCATTAGGTTCTATTTTTCATCCTTAAAAAAAAAAAAAAAAAGACAAGTAAGGAAAGGCAGTAGGAAGCCTTTACAAACATGTGAGTAGAATCTGTATCAAAAAGAATCTTCCTTTTTAACTAGAACTACAATTGAAACAATGGGATAATAACTAATATCCCATTAACTATTATCCATGGTTTTCTTTCAGAACCCAACTCTCATTGTTTACCATTTTTGTTCTTTGTTTGTAATGGCAGAGGCGTTTTTCACACCAAGCTTTGATTCTGATGCAATGTGCAGCACAGCATAGTGCAGAATAAGAACACTTCAAGCATTGCATGCAAACGTCTGTCTGGAAATAAATTATCTAAGTCATAACTTGATGTGCTAACACCAGTGGCAAGTGTTCAGAAACAATGCTGTGTTAATGTAACTGGCTGCTAACATAAAAAGCTGGGTTGCACAAGCAAATGGTGTAAAGATTGTGAAATGGCTTTAAATGGGAAAGCTTTCTTATTTATTTTAAGGGTAAGAAACAGGTGAGGTTAGGCCATCTCCATATTTTATCTTCACCTTGTGTGCTACATTGGAGATAATGAATTCTTTCCTTCAGGCCACTCAGCTTTATGAAATTGAACTGAAGGCCTACCATATTGCATGGAGAAGATTTTTGAAAGTCTGAACTGACTGTCTAATATGTATATGGGCAGATCCTCATCCAGATTACAATTTGTGGCCTGAACTTTGATAGCCAAAGTGGGTGGCACCCTCAAGTTCTTCATGAGGCCCCTTCCCCCAAGCTGATAGTACTGAGGGGAGAGGAAGTACGGTACTTGGAACTGACATAAAGTTATTAGGACTGTCATAGGAATATTAACCATCTCTTTGGCAAGCTGCACATAGTGCTAGGATGTGTTTAATATACCTGCACCCCATTATGTTGGGTGCTTTCATATACTTTTGAGCACATACAATAAAAGACTTGCAATTTTTATTTAAGGCCAAAATCTGTTAGCATAGTGTTTTTGCTGGCTCATGCCACATGTTTCTAACACGTTCTTTTTAAAGCTTCTGACATGTTCTGTGGTTTATTCCTCAGAAAGGCTTTGGTTTTCCCCTGCCCATATTTGTCTTACTTAAATGTCAAGTAGTAGTAGGAACAATCTTGTATTGCAGCTCTCACTGTTCACAGTGAGACATAGTTCAAAGAGGCATCTTTTCCGTCATGTACATTTCCTCAGTCTTGTGACAATCAAATGAATTGGCGCTGAAACAAAGTCTTTTATTAGGCTCCCCCACCCAAATGTATTGTTTGGCCCTCAGAACTGCCCTGGTTCAAGCTTTGACCTACTTATAATGAAACCACTAGCTGCCTCATTACACAGACTACCTCAGCAATATCAAAAAGTACCCAGCAGCTCTAAGGCTTGAATGATCCCCTAAAGCTGTGTTTGATTTTTTTCTCTTCTCTCGAATAACTGAGCATATGTAGTACTTCTGAACTCTTTTTCTGTGGGAGCAAATTTTACCCAGCTGAAACCACCAATATGCATATCATAAATATTAATACAAATGTAATTCTCCATGGAGGAACATCAATACGGAAAAGTTGTAATCTTTCTTTTTAGATGCAAGGCTGGAAAAATATGCTTTAATTAACATGGATTATGTTCTCCTAGTAACCATGACTTTGATGTGCTTTGTTTACAGCATCTATCACCTTTATAAAAGGTGGATTGGATTTTTTAAAATCTAATTTCCATCACAAAGTTCTACTCAGAAAAAGTATTATGAGTGATACGTGTTGTTTTCTGTTTTGAAACAGATTTCTAAATGCAGTAGACATGGATTAAAATTTCCTGCCAACCATGAAGCTCACTGAGTAAACTGGAATTAATTTTTTGCTCTCTGCCTAAACCACCTCACAGGGTTGCTGTGAGGATAGAAAAAGAGGTTAGAGAGAGATCCTTTTATGCTACCTTGAGTGCCTTGAAAGAAGGGTGATATTTTAATGAAACTAAATCAAATACTGAAAAACACAGCTTTGGCATTTTTGCGGGATGAATAGTTTTGTTTTTAAAACAGCTATGGCAACAATTCAACATAGTTAGGTCTGTTGAATAGGCTGATTGCATCCTATATCTTTTTCTAACAACCATGGTTACGGAAATATTGGGTCATACAAATAAAAAAGCTGAATGATAAACAATAGCCACTTCGCAGATTCTGGGGTGAATGGCTGTTACGATCTGCTGTGGTGCCTCTGTACACCCTGCAGAGCCTCACCATTTTGTTGTGGCCGTTGCCGCTTTCCCCTTGGCATTGTGAACACACAGCATTGTGACCACCACCAGGCCACTGCTCAAATCCAACCAACCCACAGCAGCCTGGAGGCAGGGCTTGGGGAGCAGACCTGGAGGCTGCAGTCCTCACTCAGGTCTACTCCCCATTCCTAGCACTGCTCTCAGCAGCTCAGTCACCCACCCAGCCCTCCCTCTATGCATTACTGTTTTTCCTGTTGCTGTTCTTTTAACCTTTCCCTTTTCAGATTTGCTGGCTTTGCTATGGTTTTCAATGGCTGCTGTATTCAGAGCTGGGAAGGAATTTTCCCTGTGCTGCAGGTTTTGCTTTCCCCATAGCACTAGTCACAATTTTGGCGGTCTGGGCCTTGAGCGGAATCCTTTAGCCTATCTTCTGACCTGGGGGGCAAGGGGTAAAGTGGTGATTCCTCCTCCCCCTTACTGTAGTGGCAATAACAGCATATCCCATTAATGTGGCCTTGAGGGAAGTCTCTGCCCCTAGAGCCAGAAACAGGTAGCTAGCGGGCCACAGAGCTTCCCTCAGTATCTTCGTAGGGGCCATTTGTGTAAACCTGCATTTTGCGATGGTCTCATTTTCCCAAACAGATCCTGTCATGCCTCATGCCCCTAACGGGGGCTGGGAGGGATACATGCCTAATGCCTATGCCAAGGTTTACCTACACCTGAAACAATAAAGTTGTGGCCATTTTCTATCCCAGACAGTTGTTGTGTCCATTTCATTCACCCCTCTAGTTGGCCAGGCTCCCAGGGGTGGGGGACTCTGCAGCTAGGTACACAATAGTCTCCTTATAACCTGTACGATAGAGCAAGCATTTTAATGCAATCTAGATTTCCCTTCACCTGTAATGGAATTCAAGTTCTAGTAGGTCAGTTACCAATTCTGGGTGGGCTTGCCCTCCCTCTGAAGGAATAGGTACACAGTCTGGGGGATCTCTTGAATCCATCACACATGCCTTCTGTCCTCCTTCTAGGCAAACAAAGGTCATTATGAGCATTCAAAGGCACACACCATCTGGGCAAAAACACTCAAGAAAGGTGTAAAACAAGGCCGGTAAGAGGTGTATTCATGGCTAGGGAGGGAATGTGGCCTGGAAACAGTTCTGAGGACCAGACAGGTGCCTGTCAGGCTGCATTTGGTCCCTGGGGCTGAAGCTAACCACCCGTCTTCTGAAGACTCTTCCCATTTGCTCTGCCTTTTCTGACATCTTATGATCTTGTTTATACTGCCACTTTGATTTGATGGATTGCTATTTTCACTTACTGCATTTTTATACAATTGTATTTTAATCTGCTGTTCAGCACTTTGGAGGCTTTTGGGATGAAAAGTGACATACAAATAAATGGATGGTGGCGATGGTGATTTCAAAATTTGAAAAAGTGGTGCTCATGCTTTAAATCTCATTCTAATACCTTCCTGGCATACATGTAATGGGGGGGGAGCAATTTGAGACAATCCGTGAAATTAACATGGAATGCCACACTTCTCCTCAGGGAAAGGTATTTGCCTGGGGTGGGGAAACAACCAACAAGATTGTTGACCTGCTTTGTTGACGTAGAGGGGAAGCTATTTTCAACAGTTAAATGACAAGTGGGAACATCTGTGTAATTTAGAAAAATCAAAAGCGTTTGAAAGGTTGTGTGACTTGCATACTTCTTTCACTCTTAACTGCACAACCTATCTAACAAGAAGAGGATATGTGCTCAGAGCTTCCATTCCTAAGAGCAGTAGATTCCAGTGAGACTTGCCACAACCTGGAAAAACTAATCATGCTTATAAATTCTTCAAGGAGCCCCCAATGAACTGAATCACTTCACACATTTATCAAAATGGGCTTGTGGTATGCACAAAGAAGGAGCTTCAGTCTTCATATGCTACCATTGTGCATACTGTACAACATAAAGTATGAGTCAGACTGTACATGCATTCATTAGTGTAATCTTTCAAAATATAGGAGGGAGAGGGGTCCTGTGAATATTCAGAAATGCAGCCCCCTATCATACTTCACCTTGAGAAGATGATGGAGGTACAGTCTACCTCCGGTTACAGACTCTTCAGGTTACAGACTCTGCTAACCCAGAAATAGTACCTCAGGTTAAGAACTTTGCTTCAGGATGAGACCAGAAATTGTGTGGCAGTGGTGTGGTGGCAGCGGGAGGCCCCATTAGCTAAAGTGGTACCTCAGGTTAAGAACAGTTTCAGGTTAAGAACGGACCTCCAGAACGAATTAAGTTCTTAACCCGAGGTACCACTGTATGTGAATGTCTATACTTCCTTGCCACACTTACAGAACTGCTTCAAAAGGCACATGAATTGGACATTTTTTGTCTTTCTGGGCTGTTCAGCTGCTTTTCAGTGGTGCACTACTAGAGGCAATTAATTATCCAGACACATGCCTCTATGGCTGCATTCAGATGCCACAAATCATAGCCTAGATCAGGAATGAATGATGAACTCCAGAGTTCCCTCCTCCCCCTTTCTTTCTCTCAACTGTGCCTCAATGAAAGGCTTCCGGATTTCCACAGTTTGTGATGCTGTAAAGCTGCCAAACTATAGTTTGAGAAGTTCCACTCCCACTTTAAAACCAAAGCAGGATCACAAACCACAGTTTGATCACAGCAAACGTCTGAAGTAGACATGTATAAAAAGGTAAAGGTACCCCTGCCCATACGGGCCAGTCTTGACAGACTCTAGGGTTGTGCGCCCATCTCACACAAGAGGCCGGGGGCCAGCGCTGTCTGGAGACACTTCCGGGTCACGTGGCCAGCATGACATCGCTGCTCTGGCGAGCCAGAGCCGCACACGGAAACGCCGTTTACTTTCCCGCTAGTAAGCGGTCCCTATTTATCTACTTGCACCCGGGAGTGCTTTTGAACTGCTAGGGTGGCAGGCGCTGGGACCGAACAACGGGAGTGCACCCCGCCGCGGGGATTCGAACCGCCAACCTTTTGATCGGCAAGCCCTAGGCGCTGAGGCTTTTACCCACAGCGCCACCCGCGTCCCTAGACATGTATACCATTGAACTAAAAGTTAACTATACTGAGAAGATTGACTTTGTTTATGGAAGTATTTAACAGAGGTCGTTCCTGAATAATATGAGCTTGGAAGAGCACAAAACCCACACAGAGACGCCAAATCTTCAATCTGTTTGTGAAAATCATCAGAGATCGCAAAGAAAGGAATAAATGATAACAACAAGAAGAGAAAGAAAGTAATAAAGATCTATCCGAATTGAACTGGATGGAACTGTTTAATAAAAGCAGCAAATAAGTGATGTCTGGAGTCATCTGGAATTTTGGACTCGTGCGGAGCTTGATGTATGGGTACCCCCCAAAATTTTAAAATTTGGCTGTATAATCTGGAACTAATGTGATTTGAACAATGTGATGTGATTGGCCTGTTAATAAAAATTATTTCAAAAAAAAAAAAAAAGTTAACTATACTGAGAGTGCCTGGACATAGGCTCTTAAACATTTTACACTTGCCATTTGGGGAGAGGATTCTTTAACATCCAGACACAGTTATTGTGTCCTAGTATTTGAGAAGATTGCTTCTAGGGAGTAGCTGATCTCAGAAGAACCCACCACAGGAAACATGCATCCTGGTTGCGAAAAAGGAAGGGCAAACTATGGGGATTCCAAGGACTACTAGAAAATTAGACAGAATCAACAAGAAAAGTGCACTAAAAGTCGAAGCTCTTCAGGACCCCAGGTATTCCTATTGCCCAATGTCCAAACAACTCACTTATCAGCTCTGACTTCACTCATTGGCTAAAAACACTGACAGGTGGGAGCAGGCAGACTGGGTCATTTCATAGAAATTGCTTAGACCTATCTCGTCTGACATCCTGTTTCCCACAGTGGCCATAGTTACCTTTGGGAAACCCACAAAAAGTAGAACATAGGGATCATAGATCTCTTCCATTGTTGTTCTCAGCATGCTGCCTCTGATCCCGACCTAAATGTTGAATGACTAGTAGCTGTCGCAGTAGCAAATTCCATGATTTAACTATGGACCATGAAGGCCAAGGTTTGGAATATTCTCACTATTCTACTTCTCTACTAAACTTTACCTCCCTCACGTACCACTTTTCCTAGAAATAGCATATTTTGGGGTTTGGATGTAGAATCTGGGCATAACAAGTAGCTTGGGCAGCAGCCACATCCATATGCCCCTGACGTTCCCATGTTAAAAGGCTGCCATGAGAAACAGCTAGACTGTTCAGAGCTTCTACGATGCTTGTTAAAATCAGCATTGGCTTGAACACTTAGGCTTTCATAGTCATTACTTAATTATTATTGCTTCCTATTTACTTGTGCTATGTGCACAGAATCTGCAATGAAATTCCTTTAATATTTAGTGCCCATTAAACCAAGGAATGGGGATATAGGCCAATCTGTTGTGAATGTGTGGTTCTGTTAGAGGCGAACCTCACAGAGATGCTAGAAAACTAATTTGTTCACCAGAAAAAATTGTTCAAGCTTCTGCTTATTCTATCCAAGAAATATTCAGCTGTTTGAATACTTGTCATTATCTCATTCCTTGACTATAGGTCTCTGCCATTTTTATCTATACATTTTGTTGTCTTATAAAAGAAATCCAAGTCTAGGGCTGATGTATTATTTATAAAGAATCAACATTTACCTCAGGAAGCATGAGGCGAAAATAGCATCAGAGTAATAAAATAACCTTATGATATCCCGCCCCAACATACCCACAACTTCTATTTAATCACACTTAGCCTGCACCCAATTTGCATTCAAACCATGAGGTGAAATGTTTTAATGCTGAGGGCATGCAATACAACACTTTATATGGAAAAGGCAGAAAAATATACTAAATGAGTTAATAGCTCTTTTCCCTATTCTTGATTCTGACAGCACAACAATTTTCTTCATGCAGAGTCCCCCACCCTCCGCAATTCTAGAATTAAGCAGTTTGAACTCCAAATTAAAAAGTATTTTAGCTGGAGGTGCTTCACACATAGGATGGCTTTGCTGATAGACCTTTTAGTACAGTCCAAAAGCTTCTCTCTAATCCCAGAGAGAGATTCCATTATGCTGGAAGCTCCTTCTCCCAACATACTGAGCTTGCAATCTCTCTTTTGGCTTCCCACAATGATGATGAGGGACCTGTTTGGGTTTCCAGTGATGAATCATCAGGTAGCCTAAATCCTCTGAAATGGGAAAACATCAGCCTTCTGCTTGCACCTAGAATGGAAGTTCTCACTTAATGCAAATCTTTACGTAAGTTTTAACTTCAGTGCATACAAACATATCATTTTGTGCATATTAAACTTTTAATTTAGTACTTATTTTAATGGGGAAATTGACTTGAATGCTATAAGAAGATACCACACTGAACAATGCAGCCTCCAAAAAGGCCAAGGAGTGCATATTCTTCATAACCTTTTACATGGGTTTCTCAAGATTAGGGTAGCTATTATGCCTTTCAGATATTATTGGATTATACCTCTAATCATTCCTGGCTACTGTTGCTGCTGACTTTTTGCTACAGCATCAGCTACATCTGGCATTAAAGACAGCATTAACTCTACCATTGTAAGGATATGTGCTAGTAACAGAAACTGAACAACAAGCAGATAGAACCATAGGCTGTAGAGTTGGAAGGGACCCTGAGAATTATCTAGTCCAACCCCTGCAATGAGATACATAATTCAGTTTCAACTTTGACACAATGTCCACTGGTGAAATATTAAAACCAATCCCATCTTATGAAGGCTTAGCATCTGGCTGGAAAAGCGGGCTATGATGGATGATAATGCACACGAGGATACATAAATGGAAAAGGAATAATCATCATGCAGTATTTAGTACAGAGCAATCTAGTTAATGTAATGGTTAAATGTCAGTCAGCTGACATGTACTGTAAGTAGTCCTTGGGTGATTACAGCAAACATATTGCAATCAGAAAAAAACATACAGAGTGACTGTGTGAACAGGAACCTTCATATAAATGCTGTGGGATAGCAATGATTCCCTCAACTAGAGGACTACTTAAGAAATAGCACCTGTCCCATGTACAGTATCCATGTGGGTATCAATATCTACACAATCACTTGCTTCCATGTGATTGTCCTTCCCTCACAAGCCCAAAACAATCAAGCCTTCATAGTGCTCACAGTATGTGAATGAACTCACTTAATAAAAATCAACAGAGTGGGGAAGATATCAAAGTGGGTTATTGGTAGCAAGAATCCAGAAGAAAGTGCAGATGGACAGATGAGCAATTGTCCAATGTCAAGAAACAAGGAATTTTAGAATGCAGAACAGTTCCTTCTATGCTCACCAAAATCAGCATATTTGTTGGAGAAAAGATATATATGCAGTGTTCAACCCTTACCTACAGTACAGGGAGTCTTTGTTCTGTACCTATTGTTCTCTTCTGGGAAAGCTTCTCATTTAAAAATAAGCCTAATGAAATTTGTTTGACAATGTTTGACACGTCTCCACACTTGTGGTCCACCAGGCCATCAAACATATTGGTGGCCCACCAGGGACTTGGTGAAACTCCTAGCCATCTGTAGAAACAGCAGGCTTGTCTAGCATTTTTAAGGACACAGTTTGGACCCTAGACAACACTGTAAACAATGGCAACTCATCTGGCAAAGAAGTGAACAAGGAAGGAAGCTACATGGGGCTCAGCTTAACTGAGCACATGCACAAATAATCATATGAACTGCACTGTTCTACAAATATTATACAGGAGAAAAACCAAAGCCTTGTGACAAAAATGATGATGCTATTAACCCTATTATGCCTAACATGAATTACTATCTTGCATTAAAGTAAATACATATCTGTAAAAGCAGAGTAAAATATCAAATATCTAAAGTATATAAAATACTTGATTTCTTAATTGATTTCTAATTTGATCAATGGAAGCCATAGCAGCCAAGCTTAAATTCCAAATACCCCACAAGTCAAGCTTAAAATATGAGGTAGGACCACTCTAATACATATCCTAGTACATCAACAGAGCAACTTCTGTGCCTTGGGGTAGTTTGGATTTTGCCTCGAATCAACTGAAGTGGAGATTAGGCAGCAGCCCAGTGATAGTATTGGGGATAGGAAGGAGTGTTGCATCATCTAACCCAGGCATCCCCAACCTTCAGCCCTCCAGATGTTTTGGACTACAATTCCCATCATCCCTGACCACTGGTCCTGTTAGCTAGGGAACATGGGAGTTGTAGGGCAAAACATCTGGAGGGCTGCAGGTTGGGAATGCCTGCTCTAACCAAATCTTCTGATCATATAAAAATGTACAACAATCTTGCACTGCCTGTACCACTTATGATGCAGGTTAGCCACCTATGAAATACAAGGTATAGAGGTCATTTGAAAAACCACATGTATCTCAGATGAACTGCTTCTTCCTCGTTGCATTACTCCCTTCTGTGTTTTACTATGATATATTTTTTCTTCCCCTTTTCATTTGAATTGTTATTACAACCTCCTATAAAAAACATTTCCCCCTTTAGCAGAACACATGGAAGACCTGTTTAAAAACTGCTCATTTACACATATAGTCACCTACAGGAAGTGTTAAGGAATCAGTATGACATGTTTGCTCTGCCCTGTGCAGCATCCTGAAAATGACATCTGCCACAGGGCTAGAGCTTCCCACTTGAGGATCTATCCTGTCTTTAATTGCTTTTAGCTTAAGGCTATGCTGTTAGCTATGACATCCAAGTAAGCTGGCCTCAGAGAAACCATCTCCTTCCCACTCACAAACAGGATTGGTTCACTGTTTGCATACAAATACGGAAAGAGCTCACAGAATGCCAGGCTCATTTTTTAAAAGGGGGAAATTAGCATTTGGTTTCCAGCTATATTAATTGTGAAAAATATCCAGTCAGGGTTTCCTTTTCTTCAGCACCGAATGTGCTGATTCAGGTCTCATGTCGCTTTACTAAAGGCACCACAACACCTGTTTAATCAGAAGGACCTGGGCAGTGCATAGACATTTGCATTAAAAAAAAAGGTTGGTGTAAAAAATAGTAATAATGAGGGTGCCAAAACTGTAATCTTCTAATGTTGCTCATTTATTACCAGTGAATATCTAATGATAATTACCTTCATGCAGCTGTGCTTGTCCCCAGGTTTAAAAAGCAGTTGGTGAAATCATAGTATGGGATTGTTGCAATCACAACAGAGGTGCCTCATTGGACAATGACAGATCTAACAGGTCTAAGGTGTGTCAAATGTTAGATTACAGTAAGTTATTAACCTTCCCCAGCATGGTGCCCTCCGAATGTTTTGGACTAGGACTTCTATCAGCCCCAGTCAGCATGGCCAATGGCCTGGAAAGATGAGAGCTATAATCCCAAACCATCTACAGGGCACCAAGTTGGGAGAAAAGGCTGGGTTCTGTATTTTATTGCAACCCTCACTAACCTTGGGTATTTCTCTTTGGAGACAAGTCATCCAAATGAATTGCTAAGGAAATGCATTTATATAATGCAACCATCAGCACTTTGGTAAAAATGGAAGTGTGTACAATAACAATAATAAGCTTGCCCTACATTTCTCTCAGCTGAGACAGGTTAATTGGAAAAAAACAGGCAATTTATCTAGAGAATGGTAAAGGCTTAAAACAGGGGAAAGCAGAATTAGCCAGATGGCTCTCTTGTGTTCTCCCTTATCCTGTTCCCCTGAACTTGATAGTGCAGGCTGGGAATAAGAGGGAAATATCACTGTGCAGTATTCTGCTGCGGAAGTCTATCCACCTGTAATTCACATAGATAAAATCCCCAAGTGTTTCCACTTGGGAGGGATATATTCACACTATCAATCTGTAAAACAGTCAAAAGTAATATAACTTATGTGATGGAGAGCCTTAAACTTGTTTACATTGAGGTAACATCACTGGGTACATTTATCATTTTATACAACATGTTCTACACAGTGTATTGGAAGAATAGGCATACTTACAATGCAACTACTAGTAAATACCTGATTAGAATATTGCATAGCTTTTACAAGACCACAACTCATGCCTTTATGTCACTGTTCCAGGATCTTCCAGGACAGTTCTCATGAATGCTTTGACAAGATCATATATTCATCCAATGAGGTATTTAAACCCCCCCCCTTAAGGAACTACAAACACACTATTCTTTTAATATTTCAAAATAAGGCACTCTTTGCAAGGAACAACAAAACATTATATATTTTATTCTTCAGCAAGGTTTGAATCAATCTGCTTTCAAAAATCAAATTGTTTTTTTTTAAATCATACACAATTTATTAATGGCATTGGGAACACTGATATCCATAGGTTCAAAACAGCATGGGAACAAGATCTTATAAAACAATTCACAGTTCACAAGTGATAACAAATCTGTCCATTGCTACTATTTGAAAAGACAGCTGCTCAGAATCAAGGTAAATGTACAGAACTCCCCAAACCTCCTCCCCCACCTCATTTGGAGACAATTTCTTCTCTTCCTCTCCCTCAAAAATGCCCACCCGCAATGTATGGTCAAAAACTGAAATAGGCTGGATTGCATGACCAGGAGGTGACAGCCCCAGCCCCCAGAGATCATAAGGAAGGAATAAAGACTCTGAAAACGTTATATGGAATAAAATTAGGCCACAACTTTATTAAACGTCCGAATGTAGAAAGACCTTGGCTTAGGCCTTGGGCTGTATCCCTCCCAGCCCCACAGCCAGGAGAAACTGGGGCTCATCAGGGTAAATGGGATATGGGGGTGCTCTGTGAGATGTAAGTGTAGCAAGCAGCCAAGCCCATATCCCCCCCCCCCACACATATATAAAACCCCTTTAAGAGGGGGACACTGGAATTGCCGCTGCAGGGGGTGAGTCACTTCATGCCCACCCACACACACCCCCCATCTAGGGAAGAAAGACTAAAGGATTCCACCCAAGGCCTTAACCACCACCCGAGACTGCAAATCCGTGGCCTCGCTGCCAAGACCACCTACGTCTGGAAAACCATTCAACTTACCTCCAACCACTCCATCAGGCCATGCCTGATGTCGCACAACAAGAGCTCACTCGAGGCAAGCCAGCCCCTGTTTGCCAGTAAGCACCCTGGGAACTGTAGCACCATGCGCGATCCCGCAAAGGGCACCCACAATGTAAAGTGTGAGTGCCCATTATTGAAACTGTCTTAGCTCCGGTCCAATCACACAAGGAGTTACTTGGCACAATGCTCCTCATGCTGCCCACATATAAAGTACCCATCAAGGCATGGCAAAGTTTAATACTCTCATGTCACCCAACCCAGTACATGCACAGTCTCTGCAGTTAGATGGTCACATAGAGGCCACACTAGTCTCACTTTGTACACACACCAGGAAACAAGAGACAACCATACATTTTATAGTTTTTTATAGACAGGAATTCAACTTAACCAGTTCCATAACCCAGTGAAGAATCCATTGGTTTTCTAGAAGAGTTCGTGTCCTGCTGTGGGAACAATGTTCCCAGATAGATATAGTTGGAGCAGTTAAAATTCAAGCTGGAGAAGCATTGAAGCGTCATAATGCTCACCATGTATTTAAATCAAGCATTAATAATCACAAAGTTCTGTATTCATAGTCAATCAATAAGAGATTTGACAGCATCCCAATCAATAAGAACTTCCACCCAGCATACCATGGGCAAAGTTAGATGAATGGCTCTGCATTTCTAAGAGCCACAAAGTCCCCTACCACACCATGAACCACCTTTATGTTTAGTTTCAAAAGATTTTTGCTATGCATCAGGAAGGATACCTCAAGAAACACAGAGTTCGTTGGAGTTTACACTGCATGGTTCTTTGGATCATAGCCTTTGGGTCACTGATGTAGAATTAGGGATAGTGGGAATTATCTAACTCTTATTCTTGTACTTAAGACTCCAATCCAATGCATAGTTACTTGGGTGTAAGTCACATTAAATGGAGTAGTCCTTGCTTCTGAGTAAACATGCACAGGATATCAAGGTAAAGCATCTTGGACAGATACTTGCATAGCATTTAAAGAAAGCCACAGCTTCCCTGATAAGACTGGTGAACTGTTCTTTTAGTTAGGAATATACCCTCCAATTCCAGCTAGGCTAATAAATCCTATTATCTAGTTGGTTTGAGTCCTACAACTCATTGGCTGCAATCTAGCTGTGGACCCATGTAACTTGTCACTCAGTAGTCACCATGGCTGGTCCAAGACATTTTGGCACCGGAGGCAAACTGCAAAGTGGTGCCACCCCTTCCCCAATCAGGAAAGAAGGGGTGAGTGAAGATCTACAACAGGAGCAAGTGGGGGATAAAGATTTACACTGGGGAACAAGGGTGGGGAATCAAATCAACCTGGCCCCAACATTTGAAGTGGGATTCAAAGGTCATTGGTGGAGGGAAAGTTGTCCACTTTGAATTATGCCAGGTGAGCGCAGATCCCAGGAGACCCCAGAGGGCAGCCTCTGCCATTTCCTCCCTAAGGGTGGGAGGAGACCAGCAAATGCCCCCTATTCATCAAGAGGCTGCTGTAGAGGGCCTGCAGAGGAAGTGGCAGGCCTGGCCTCCAAGGAGCATGCCAAAACTGTTACAGTTACAGTGGTAGTAGCCGTGGGCAATCCATTCCTTGAGTCTAGATATGCTGCCCCCGTGGATCCTGCTGCCTGGGGCAATCACCTCACCTTGCCTCATGGGTGGGTTGGCTCTGCTAGTCACTAAGCATCACCATCTGTCACAAGGTTTTTAGCTGGGGCAATCAGAATAAGGTCCACTATTTAACTGCTGTTTCAGGACTCTAAACTGTGTTTTATATAATCGACTTTTTATTTTGTTCCGTGTATACTGCAATGTTCTTTTGTTGCTATGGCCAATGGCTGACGCAAATAAAGTTTCATTCATTCCTCACCATCTGCATCAGTCAGTGGCGCTCGGATGTGCCTTGCAGTGAGGTTGCCTATCAGTAATGTATGCAAAATGCAAAAAAAGATAGCAGTAATGCATGCAGACCTCCAATGCATCCTGATGCCCCTTGGTCAATCACAGGATCCTGATTACCCCCCCCCCAAAAAAAACTCAAAAACCTTGCTCATGCCCCACAACTCAACAACTTTGGCTCATCTTCCCCCAAAAAAGCTCTACAACTTTGATGAAGCTTTCCCAAAAAAAGCTCAACAAATTTGGTCAATCTAATGGGTAGATCACTGCCAGGAACACAGTCTCATGGAAGTTGGACAGTCCTGGGGTAGAGGAATGTCTCATGTATGCCATAAGTTTGTACAGAAAAGATTTGGAGATGTTTGTGGCTACCTGTTCAGAGTAAGTAGTAGTGCCATGCTTGCACCAAGTTGTTACTATATGTTGCAAGTGCCCTTTCTCTCCCTGCCACCAAATAGGAGTTGCTGAAGTTTCAGCTTGTCAACTCAAGGTCAAAAGATAAGAGTGAGAGAGCACATTAACACATAAAACATTGGCAGCTTGGTGAAACGATATATGCATTATGAAGAACATGATTAACGATTAACTTGCACAGGTTAGCATTTTCAGCATTGGCTAATTATTTTGAGTGCTTCATATTTGATAAATATTTCTGGGTAGGATTTGAACATTTATATGGAGGCTTCTAAAGCTATTGGTTCCCTTTGAAATACTGGCAGTCAATTTCTGTGGCTCTCTATTGCAGCTACTCAAATGGCAGATGATTATAACAGTACTTTCCAGTATCCAGGGTGCTTTGAAAATCCATTAAATATTGCAAAGCATTATGATGCCATGGTGACCAGAACCATAGAAAATATGTAATTAACCTCCTTTCAAAACAAGGAACAGGAAACGGAGCTAGGAAAAATGTCTTATTGACCATCAAATGTGAATGCTCAAACTGCACACACTAATTGATGTATTAAGTAACAATTATTATATCCCAGTTTTTGACTTGCACTATTCAATTGCTTGCTCCATGGTATAATTTAGAGGTTTCAGATCACTTTTTTATTATGCTCATCCTTTTTAATTAATTAATAACATCCTTTGAGTTCTCCTAACATAAGCTGAAAGTTTGGAGACTTACTTTGTATGTTCAAATAAGCTCACAAGGAAATATTAATTTAGGCTATAACCCTTTGTGCTATGTCCAAGTACCGTATATATGCATAGATATTTTTTTAAAAAGTTTCATTCTGAAGTACAAGTAAATATATTGCAACCCAATAACAAAAACAAAGGTGGACAAGGAATTGTATAATAAATTTGAATAAAGTCATAGCCCCCAAAGACATAAAGCAGATTAAAACACTTCTATAAGCACAGACAAATAACACAGAATACATAATAGAATGTTAATATTGTAAGGCAAGTAAATATATATTCCTAAAATGATAAATGAAACTCAAACACTCCTTTGCTGTTGTAATAGATGAAGGGAGACCACATTTCAAAGAAGTCTTGTTTCACTATGACCCTTGCGAGTCTACTTTGATGTTAACTCTTCAGACAATGCTAAGTACCAAATCTTTGTGAACCACTTTTGGGAAACATTCAGAGAGTAGCGCTATAAGACAAGCATCTGGGTAATCCTTCTAATGGACTTTCTAGCACCCGTGTTTCTGATGAACTAATCTTCTATTTTTGACACAATCTGCAGGTATCTGAGGCATTAAAATGCCTACTGTTGGTGACATTACCTGCCCAAGTTTCAGATCAATAAAAAGCAATGCCCTTTTTGTATTTCGTTTCACACTGTGATGGATATACTTGTTCCTAATGAGATATTGCTGGAAAATAGGCACTGAAATACCGTATTATTGTGTTACTATGCTAGTGGCTGCTAATGCCTGTGCAATATTGGCAGAATGCAGTTGAGATCCTGCACACACCCAGCACCAAAGGAAAAAGCAAATCAAAACCAGTGTAAATGAGAAATAATATAGCAACTCTGATAGATATTCCCACAGCACCCACCTATCACAAACAACACACCAATTATGCTCCCCACATCAACTTTTAATGCCTACTAAAAGCTGAATGACACAATGCCATCACCCCTATATAAGATGCAAAAAAAACCCAACCCCAACCCAGAACTAGACAGCAACAAAGATGGCATCTCACCCATCCTAGCAGAGGCCACTGATACATAATGAGCAGGCATCCAGAAACAGCCATCTACTGGCCCACTCCAGTGAGTCCTCATAGTCTGCTTGCAACCTTTTATCAGGCAAACAGAGCCACAGAGAGAATGGAGGACCAATATCCTTCTCTCAGCACTAGGGACTGGGGGAAGGGATTCAGTTAAGTTTGTATTTAATTGCATTATATTAGGAGAAATTGCTTGCACTAATGTGCACATTAGGCAAAATTGCATTAAAATCATGTGTATTCAGAAAAATGTGCAACAAATTTTCATGAGGGCTTTTTTAAAAAAAAATCACATAGTGATGTGGAAATGTGATGAGCTAAATTTATTACTGGAAAAATGGGAAACTGAGATAAAGAAAAATGACAGATTCATCCATCCCTACTCAGACTACAGCCGCTCAGCTCCAAAGTTTAGTGGGTATTAAGCATGCACTGAGAAAACATGGGCTTTCTGGGGAAAGGGTTCAAGTTCTATCATGTGTATTGGGGGGGGGGACATAATACACCCACACACTCACCAGATCTCTCTAAGTAAAAATAGCTGTATTGTGGTAAAAGTAATCATTAATATATATTGTGCAGCTGCATCTCTGTTGTTCTTTACAGCATCACAGATGGGAGGGGAATTGTTGTCAGGACTGAAGGATACAAGAAAGGAAGCTTTTAAACCATTCATCTGAATCTAGTTTGGTGGAAGACCTCAAACAACCCCCCTCCCACCCTGCCAAATGTGTAGGCACCACCCTAAAAGCTGCTGAAGTGAATATTGGGGAAGAAGGGCACCTGCTAACTATGAGAATAATAGAAACACATGTGGAACACTTATCACTTTTAATGAAGCACAACAGTGGTGGATTGAATTCAGACAGCATCACAACAACTACAAGCTGCCAGCTTCTTCTTTTCATGCAAGACCATTCATTCCACAAAGAAAATTTGCATGATGAGCTACACCTGCTGATATTTCCTCGTCTACACAGCTGTTCAAGATGCAGCAACCCTGACCTCTTTTTCAGCAGGTCACCCCAAATGTAGGAAGTCCACATGTGAATCTGAAATCATATGCAAAAGAGCTCTGGGCCAAGAACATTGTGTTTAAGATTAGGGTGTTATGAGGAAATAACTGGCTGCTATTAACTCCTGAGAAACACTGCTCCACTGTTTGTTTTCTAAGCAACTTGTGTGAGTGTTCCTTATTTCAGAAGCCTTGTGCACCCTCCAAGTTCTTTGAAGGAAGATAAAAATGTGGTATGTAAAATAAATACATAGAGCCATGTGCACAAACCATTTAAAAGTCTTTATGAAAGTTCATCAGGATTTTAGTCAAAATCTTACTTAATGTACACTTTTTTATATGCAATTTATATCATATACAGTATACATTGTTGTGATTTCCCCTAAAATAGTAGTAGTAGTAATTAATACCCCACCCATAGTTCATTTTGGCATGTTATTTTGACTAATATGTGCATTTTAAAGTACAGTTTACCTAGTCTATGTATTTTTGTACACATTACTTGGTTCAAGAACTGCATTGCAAAATTCAGAGAAGTATGGATTGTGTTTCAGAAAAATATAAGTTGGGTCCCTTTGCCTTTAAACATGAACTGAATCAAATTTCTTCCTCATCCATAAGCATGAAAATATCAATCTCATTCAGAGAGTACTTGGGCTGAGCATAATATATATTGAGAAACATGTTGTGGATATATGATTAAGGCTGCAATCTTCTACATACCTATTCAGAAGTAAGTCTTATTGAAGCCAATGAGCCTGATCCTTCTTTGCAAATGGTCAATCTAGTTTCCCGTGAAACTATATAACCGTGATCCCTCTACTACCTGATCATTTCTGCTTCTTTCTTTTTACTGGTCATGTGCTTAAAAGGTTCATGAATGAAAGCTTTAACGTCTTCCTTAGAAATTTTGACTGGTGGGTGAGAGTTAAAGGGCAAGCATCTTTATTTCCAGGCACAAAGGTAGAAATTCTATAGCAAAATCCTCTGGGATGAACCAAGATAGTTTAGCTCCTTCATCCATGGCTTAGCTGGAGATGTGCTAGCATATCTTCCCCATCCTGGCTCAGTTGGAACCCAGCTTGCTGAGCCAAGCCTGGTGGATTAAGCTGGTGTAAGTCTTGATAAGGGGGTATTCCAGGGTGTGGTGTGGGCAGGACCAGAGTGGGAGGCTAGATCCTAAGCCTGTTCAGGTGTAAATTATGCCTGCAAAATGCTTGTTTTCCCTCTGCCAGACTTAGGCCAGCACAGCCTGCAGTAAGTAGCTCTGCTGCTGAGCACACATTGGATCTGATGTAACTTTATGCCAGCAGAATTTACACCAGCTTGCTTTATGCCATCTTATTGTGTACCTAATTGCTCCTCAACACTATTTCATCTGATAGAGAATGAAATCAAATATTGAAGATGAACATAAAGTATTGCAATGAGCGGTATTTTGGTTTATTAAATTACAAATTATCCTTCAAGTGTAAGAAAGGCATTTCTATTGAGGTTTTGGTAACACAAAAAACTTAACCCAATACAATTAACTGTATAATCAGTTAAAGAAAGATAATTATCAACTAAACATTCTTAAATGAATAAGAGACCTAATTTTTGCTCATTATGGAAGAAGTGGAATTGAATCACAATGAGAGGCTAGCTTTAGAAGAAAATAGTATTTGCCTAAAAGGAAAACAGCAACACTCTCCCCACCCAATCTCATTCTTTGGAAGATTGCGATGAAAACTCTGGTTTCGATACTGAATCTTGATATCAATTGCAGTATAAGACCAACACCTTTGCCAAGTGTCTCTGTGTGTCCAAACTGAACTTACTTAGGCTCGCTTACACTCTTGGTGGCTATGTTTTCTGCAAGGTCCCCAACCTTGTATGCACAGTTTGTACATGTGTAGGAACATTGCAGATGAAGATGTGAGGAATGGAGGGTAGCATTTGCAACCCAGTCTCTTCTATGTGCATTAACTGTGAGCAAATTGGAGTGCCTGAATAGTGCATAAAGGGTTGGGCAACAAAGATATCCAAAACATGTTTATAGACAGTATGTATCCAGAATAAATTCAGAAGCCCATCTGTGGCACAGAAAAATACACCTCTTTTGGCAAAAGATATTTGGAACAGTAAAAAAAGAAGAAAAGGCTAATGAACAGGGTGGGAGGTACCATACAGTATCTGTTGGTGGTTTTAGATATTTGGGTACAAATAGCATACCAGTGGTGAATAGCAAAACACATAGATATGCAGGCTGTTCCTTTCTGAATTATTGCTTCTGTGTCCGAGGAGAGGAAAACAGTAATTTAAACACACCTGTGATATTCAGGACTGATGAGAGGTAAATATGTTATGCTCTGAGGTACAAAAATTATCTCAAGTAGTATCCTTAGGATGGGAGGTAGTTGCAATCCATAGTCCTTGTATTTAGTATATACTTGCCTATTGAACATTTAGTTTCTATAGTAACCAGAAAGGCATTATATGAAAAATTGGGTCTCATTCATTTATTTGAGGCTGAAACATGCCTAATTAAGATGCAAGCTCCTAAAAAAAGCAGGTAAGCAAAAATATATATCTGATTCTTATCAGAAGATTGGGAAAGACTGTATAAAGCTTAATGTCTTGTTTTAGTGTTAAATCATTTCACTTGCCAAGATCCTCAAGATGCCTAATCAGGTCACCACAGAGTCACGGCTTATGTAAGGATATTGCTACCATTACGGAGAACAGGAGGAAGAATCTTGCTCTATCCAAGTTAATTCCCAAGGTTCTTTGTTTAGTGAGGTAACGATTGTTGCTCACAGCAAGGTTTCTTTTAATTGCACTAGGGCTCTTTCTGTAGGAGATCAGACAAAGTCATGTTGATGCTGGAAACTTAGTGCAAAGCTAAAGCTAAAGTCCCTCCTCAGATGTTTGTTTCTATCAAGACTGGAATGGTTGAGAAGAGACACACCATGTTTTGTAGCTCATGATTCATAGGGGATTGATGCAGCCAGCAACAAACTGAACTATTTTTGATGTCTCCTATTCAGTGGATCAAAACCCCCCGACTAGGATGAAATGCCTATGCAATCTGCAAGCAAGACATGAACCCAATCGACTTTAGAAATGTTGTCATGTCCTTTCACCAGGGGACTCAGTTGCACCATGTTCGGACTAGGACTTTGTACATCCTGATGACATTAAAATACGTTGACCTCTGCACACCTTATCATGGATCAATTCTTCTGGAATAATTGCCCCCTGCTACTGTACTTGATGAACGCAGATGAGACTCACCATTTAAATCTTTTACACATTTACATGATTTCAGTGAACTTGCATCATTCAGGATTACTCTGAAGGATGAACCGAAAAGGTGGGACAAAACTCTCAGTTCTCTTGAATTAAATGTAAATTGGACTCTGTGTTACTCTGAATATACTCGCCAATAGAATAGGCTTCCCTTGATAAGTTAGATGACTACCTGTTTGGGATGCTTTAGGACAACCTTCTCCAACCTGGGTGAAGGTGGTGGGAGTTGTAGTCCAAAACGTATGGAAGACACCAGGTTATGAAAGGCTGCTTTAGAACATCTATCTAACCTTTCAAGACCTGTAACTCCCATCAGCCCCAACCAGTTTAGCCAGTGGTCAGGGGGCCACAGATTCCCTGTCTCTACTTTAGGTATATATCCTATCTTCACATCAACAATGCCAGTTTATGTAAGCTTATCTCTCTTTCAGCTGTTTAGTTGGAAACTTTTTATTGTACTTCTGTAGAATACTTCAAAACTTGATTGAATTTCTGTTTATGTGTAAATATTGTAAACTAGGGATAGTCAATAGGTTGCCATCAGCATGGCCAAAGATCAGAAGGGTGCTGTAGACTGAAGTGAAAGGAAAGATTTTGAATTAGTAACCTATGAGGTATCACAACTGCTTCTTGGTTAGTGTTCAGGTGTTTCTGAGGCCATAGGACTAAGGGACGTGTAATCATGTAAATAGTTATGAAAAGAAGGATGGACTCATGCATTGTGACCAAAGAACTGAAAGCTAAATAGAGAGGAAGGCTTGCTGTTTGCCTCTCTATAGTTGTTGTGGGAAACAAATATTTTGGGGGATTTGTCACACACAAAAGCCATTCAACATGCAGACCCGACTCTAGTAACGGTTAACTTTCCATTCTCTGAGCTTTCAACAGTGCCCTCTCCATGTCATCAAAGTGCTTCAGGGGTGAAATTGGGCAGAATAAAAAATATAGATCACCATAGGGAAATAATAAACCTTGTATCAGCTTGTTTGCTCAAAGGAAACATGCAACCTCTCTCCTTTATAAGGCCCACAGCCCCATTAACAAGGTGATCTGCTACAACATAACCATAAAAGCAGTAGCCATATAATTCAGCTGTGGGGAGGGGGATTTGCCTCCTTTAGCATCACATTACATCACTTCTAACCCTGGTGGTTTGTTCTGAGGATGTTACCAGATCAACATGTTAAACATTTACTAGAATAACCTATTTGAGACCCAAGACTGCAGCTTTTAAACTTGTCTCCTGCAGACAAACCAGCAGTTTCTGCATACCTGAGAAAACCTAGTGGCATACAGAAATCCACATTCTGTGGATTTTTTAAGGAGTTCACTGAGGACTGTGCATGCATGAGTATACACAGGAGGGTGTGCACAGCTCTGTGGGAGAGGTTATAAATATCCTATTGCTTCCAAATGTGCATAAATAAAAACTGACTCTTCTTGAAATAAAAATTGTCCAGTCCAAAAATATGGTTCAAAAGCTTTACTAACAGAACTTAGTGTACAGTTTGCATGTACAATTAAACAATTATATTTAACAGAAATGTGTAGAACCAAAGATGGAAAGTTGAGAGAAACAATTTGACAGATTTCCCTCCCACCTGTGAACAAGCTATTGAAATGAACTATCAGTAATTGTGACAAAGTTGGCACATGTAAGTGGCAGAAGTTGGGAGGGTGGTGTGGATAGAGGCAAAGAGAGATCTTCTTAAAGCAGGTTACTTTGTTACACACTATATTATTATTATTATTATTATTATTAAATTTTCTATATCGCCCTTCATCCACAGATCTCAAGGCAGTTCACAACCCAAAATCGCACTATAAAAACCATATTGACAAGTAGAGAGAAGCTCTCATGGATGTGGAACTCTCGACCTTTCAAGCAGCTCCTCTGTGCATTTGCCTTTCTCTTATGCCACTCTGGTAAACTTGTGGGTGAATAATTAGACGTGGGGTGGGGTGTGTGTCTCCCATTAGTGATGAAGGCAGCTGACCCCACTGCTTTCATATCAATTTGAAATCAAGCTGGCTAGAGAAATGAAACAGAATGGGGTGCTTGTCAGATTTCATGAAAGTGAAAAAAATATTTCTGTTTCTGTAGTCTGCCTCAGCCTACTAAAGAGAGGCACAACAGGGATTAAGATTCTAGATGCTGGTGTTACAAACTGAGGCCAACTGAAGAGAAAGGAAAGTCAGGAGTGAATGAGGAGCCCAAGGGCTTGAAGAAAGCTGAAAGGAACCATCTATGCAAGAGTGCATGAAGGAGTGAAAGTCTCCAGGAAGAGAGATTTTGATTTATTTACTTATAGTTTTCTAGGGTGGTAGACTTATTACCCTTTATCACTGCATCTGCCTGCAATGTATAATTCAGAAGACTCTTCACACACAAAAATGTCAGGCAAAACAAAATTCAGGTTCCAAACTGCTAAGCAAGGGCATTGACAGGATTTCCTTACATTGTACTTTTGTTTTCCACTCTATCAACATCTGTATTTTAGCCTCAGATGGCTGGCTCCTCATTTTCAGCCAGACATGGAGGGCTTTGATAAATCACTCTTGCTTGTTCTAATGCAGTGGACGTTTTGGAGGAGTCAGCTGTGCAACCTGGAGCAGAGACCTGAATGGGCAGGAAATAAAAACAGAGGCTATTAAAAATGTTAAAGTTGGCTAATCAACTATTATCAAGTGCCCAACCCAGCTAATAGGTATAACATTAAACTTCAGGGTTGTTGTTTTTCCTAGGTGGCAATGGAACACATAGCAAATGGTGCTGAATTAGTCTATTCTCACAACATCAGTTTAACTGGAATGGGAAAACATTTAATACAATAATAAATATATTATGGTTGCTCTTGGCTCTAAATGCCAAACCTGTCAATAAAGGCACAAAATTGAATTTAAAAGAGCTCCAGAACAAATGATGATGCTTCTGGTATTTGCTAAAAATGGAATGTAGTGTGAATGGCATGATAGTTGATGTAATTGAGTTGTCATGACACAGAGTTTCCTTCATAGGTAAAACAGAGGTGCTCAGGAAGAAGGTTGACCTGAATAAAGAGTCAGCCTGTTTTGTTTGGGGGTGTTCTGGGAATGCTTCTGGATTTGGTTTTACACTTGGACAACCAGTTGGCAGCTGTAGCCACATATGCCATTGCTCAGCTGAGGCTGGTGAGCTTGTTCTGTCCATTCCTGAGGTAATTCCAATTTACTTCTGGGCACAATTCAAAGTGTTGGTGATTGCCTTTAATGTCCTAAATGGCTTTCTTGGGGGACCACCTTCTCCCATATCATCCTGCTTGCTTCCCAAGACCAGAAGGACAAACCATCTCTGTGTCCCACCTAGAGTGTGGCAAAAGAGAGGACCTTCTCAGGGACTGCACCCAAATTGTAAGACACCTTGGCATTTGAAGCAGCTAGCAGCTTCCCTCAACATTTTTTCTGCTGGTTGCATAAAACATTTTTGTTCCAGAAGCCTTTGGGCTTATTGGGGTGGGGGGTGGGGAGTGATGTTTTTATGACTTGATTTTAACTGCTTTTATTGACTTTTAAATTGATTTACTGTTTTGAAGTTGCCTTTTTAAAAGTTGCAAGCTGCTCTTGAGTTGTGCTTTCCACAAGAAGAGTAGGGTATAAATATCAATTAATTAATAAATCATATGCTTCTGTTCCTACAAACACACAGCAATGCTAGTTTTGCAATAAACATACTGCTTTCTCCAGAGCAATATGTGGATCCTGCTGAAGTAATTCAGCCTGTATCCCTTGATCCCACCAGTCAGTTAATTTCACAGAAATAGTTGCATTTTTTTGTATCAATTATCTCTGTATATATCAATTAAAAATAAACAGAATAGTCTTATCAAGGTTTTGGAAATATCCATTGATAATGGTCAGAATAAGTTATCATCAAAGATACTTTTTTAAAAAATCAATAGCTCTGTGTAATATACCTCAGCTACCAGAATAACAGAAAAATGTAGGTCCCTACATTCATTTAACTGATTCAGCAAAAGGCTTACTTTCATTAGATGGCTATTTTTGGATCGCTTATTTTTGCCAGGTTTCATTACAAGCTAAATTGTGCTTTTTTATAGAAGTAACATAGAGTTGCTAATGAGTTTGATGTCACCAAGATAAAAAGATACTGAAAAAGAAGAGCTTTATATTAAAGCTTTGATCTCTTAAGATGAAGCAGCTTGGTGTATAATGCTATTTCTTCACAGGAATATGAACAATAGTAGTCATCTGGAAAGAAAGCAGGTAGGTAAGAGGATGAAGGAGAATGGGGCCTCATAAGAGAAATTAGAATTCTGCTTATATTCATGCCATCACCCTCTTTGTTGGGACATTAATAGAAGCTTTGTCATACACAATTGTCTGATCAAAGAAACCATTTGGCACAATGAAGTTAGCATAACAAGAGGAGGAGTTCACAGAAGAGAAATGTGTGGGCCACTCTGAGGATTGCATGCATTTTTAATTGTAATAGAGTGAACAATCCACATGGTTGAAACATGGCTTATATATTAAGGCCTCGTTTATTTATTTAGTATAAGTAGATCCCACTTTCTGAGCCTTCAAAGCAGCTAACAGCACTTATAAAACACAACAGATGTGCCAAGAAGCATGTGCTGGAATAAAGCAAAACAACTAGTCCCATTGGGAGTCAGGAACAGGCATAAGAAATTCCTTTCTACTGAGCACTTCCTAGAAATTGGCTTGGTGAGTCAAGGAGACAGTCCAAATGGAGCAGGTCCTGATGTTGTCCTTACCAGCTTCCTTTGCCTGAAGTGTACCATAAAGGTAAAGGTAAAGGGACCCCTGACCGCTGGGTCCAGTCGTGACCGACTCTGGGGTTGTGGTGCTCATCTCGCTTTATTGGCCGAGGGAGCCGGCGTACAGCTTCCAGGTCATGTGGCCAGCATGACTAAGCCGCTTCTGGCGAACCAGAGCAGCACACAGAAATGCCGTTTACCTTCCCATCGCAGCGGTATCTATTTATCTACTTGCACTTTGACTTGCTTTCAAACTGCTAGATGGGCAGGAGATGGGACTGAGCAACGGGAGCTTACCCCGTCGTGGGAATTCGAACCGCCGACCTTCCGACTGGCAAGCACTTGGCTCAGTGGTTTAGACTACAGCGCTACCAAAAGGTTGGATTTAGGTTTTTTGTTTTTTAAAAAGAATTACCGTATTTTTTGCTCTATAAGACTCACTTTTTCCCTTCTAAAAAGTAAGGGGAAATGTGTGTGCGTCTTATGGAGCGAATGCAGGCTGCGCAGCTATCCCAGAAGGCAGAACAGCAAGAGGGATTGCTGCTTTCACTGCACAGCGATCCCTCTTGCTGTTCTGGCTTCTGAGATTCAGAATATTTTTTCTTGTTTTCCTCCTCCAAAAACTAGGTGCGTCTTGTGGTCTGGTGCGTCTTATAGAGTGAAAAATACGGTAGTTTTAAATGATAAGGTGTGTGGCAATTCTGGAAATAATGTCCCTGACCATAAAATCATCAGGGCAACAGTATAGCTTTAATTTTGTATGCATTTCTTTTTTGTACCCTGCCACAATATTTTCAAATGGTGGATAGTTTACATTTTTAAAGTAAGTAAAGTATTTGTTTATTTCAGTCATACCCCATCTTTCCTCCAAGGCTCTCAAGGTGGTAGACGTGGTTCTCCCTTTCTTCAATTTATCCTCACAACAGCCCTGTGATGTAGTTTAGGCTAAGAGATAGTGATTATCCCAAGGTCTCCCAAAGAGCTTTATGGTACAGTGAGGAGTTGAACCCTGGCTTCCTTCGTCCTAGTCCAGCACTCTAACCACTATACCACTGGCTCTCATAATTATAACAAACTATGTGCCAGCCACCAAGCAACCCAAGCATTCATCTTCTGATAATACCTCAGTAGTATCATGCTTGCAATGGAAACATGGTTTCTTCCATAGCTGATGCTTCTTGGTAGCTCATCAGTGCTATACAAGAAAAAGGATGAAGAGGATGCAAATGGTACTGATGACTAAGGGTGTTTTAAAGCCTTACATGCTCATGTTGGAGGAAATGTCAGTTTTCCAGCTCTAACCCTGGGCAGTTTTTCTCTCGTTAGGCCAGAATGTGGGGAACATATGAAGGTGTTCCAAAACTGGAAATAGCCAGTCACTAAGAAATATTTTATATATATATATATATATATATATATATATATATATATATATATATATATATTATTCATTAATTATAATGATACAATAATACATTAAGTATAATTATACAATAATTATAAATCCCAGTTATTGCCACTAATTTGGTTCACTTGTGAGTACATCCCAATTTATGGTTGGATTTGTCAGAAATCTGGATTTTCTCTCACCTGTGTTCAAGTTATCCCCAAGCTTGCTTTATTGCCCTAACATCTGGTATACCCCAGAGCTGCCTAGGCTCTACTAAGAGTTGAGAACACTCCGGAGGAATCATGTCAACTATCCAAGCTGTTTCTATATATGCCATTGATCAATTATCCCTTGAATAACTTCTGGTTCCTTGTGGTAGGGCTCTAGATATACATTTCCTTGCATTTTCATTTTTATAGAGAAATAGTATCATTTTGCTATTAAAAATTAAAAATATTAATGAGAGCAAAACAGTAATTAAAACCTCTTCTATCTTTTGTGGGAACAGAAGCCAACATTTGGGCAACTAAGGGGCTATTCAAGGGACAACTAAAGGACTATTTATCACTAATTACTCAGTTGGCACTAATTAACATGGGCTGAAAAAGCAAATAAGAAATGTTAAATTAAAGGTAAAGGTGCTCATAAAAAACTCAGTTGTGCTTTTCCTGCCCAAAGTATATAGACTGCCACTGTAGCTGAATTTTATAGTTATTTCTATATTTTCATTATGATTTTAAAAATCATGCCAAATGAGATCTGAATAAAACACTGCAGGACAACACAGGAAACACTGGAATGTCATAGGCTGACATCAAAATCTGGAGGTATGTGCTTGTTATTACTGGGAAATTTATGGTGGCATACTTAAAAAAAGAAATATAATTTTCATCCAAGAACTCTGGATCAGTTAGTGATATGTAAAGTATATGGAAATGAAAAGCAAATATGATGTGTAACTAAATCTTTCAGATGCAATGTTTCACCAATAATTTACTCTCGCAAGTTGATAAGCATGTTAACTGCTGTGCAATTCTTCATTATATATGCTAAATTGATTGAACTAAGTTAGGTTGCCAATTTTGTTATACAAGAGTGTATTGGGAGGAACTTTTCCTGGACAACTTGGAAAGCTTCCTGAAGAGTGGGAGGTCAAATATTAAAATAGCCTGTTTATCTATAGAATCATTTGAAGTCTGAAGGCTAAAAAAAGCACAGGAAATTGAGTAGGAAGTGGGAGGTGAAGGGAACTGCAGGCTCCCATCTTTTCTCTCCTCCCAGCAGATTAATAGCAGCACTTGCAATAATCAGAAATGAATTTGTGCATCTTTATTTTTGGAACTATATCCAGTACAAGAGTTTATTCCTGTTGCCCATAGTAATACTGAATTCTGGCTTCCTGAATGCTTAAGTAAGTACTTGCTTATAAAATCAAAACCATACGAAGGTTTAGTCTTGTAATAATAATAACTCTTGTTTACATGAAGCTGAAAGTTGAACCACATACCCATAATATTTTGGACCATTCACATGCCCTACTAATAATTTAGGCAATAATGTTTGGAGAGGAGGACTGGTGGCAGTTACTAGATCTCCTGTCGCAGGTGCCACTATGACTTACTGGGAGGGAGAAGGGTGAGGTTGGTGTGGTGCAAACAGACCAGCAGAGCCAATCCTGTGCCCCTGCTCTTGTGTTCACACCTCACCCCTCTCCTTCTTTGTCAGTCAGAGTGATACTGGTGACAGGAGGTGACCACTAATGAGGGAGGATTCCAAAAGCTGGAAAATAGGACAACTTTCAGGAAGTTCCATGATTTTCAAGCATGAATCCTGAGGGCTCCTCACACAATCTCAGAATGAAGTGCTGTGGGGGTTCCTCCCAGCAGGAAGTGGGGTGTCCACCACCTGTGTAACCTGACTATGGATTTGGCCCAGTGCCTCCCTACCTGCAACAAAGTTGTGAGAGCTTCAAATATGCTTCCCCCGCCCCGTATTGCTATGAGGTAGGCAAAACACCAATAGTGCCAGGCCCAATTGTCCCTGTGAGCAAGGTTCCTTCCCAGCCCCATTAACTACTGGCTGACCTTCATCCACAACACTGCAAAAGACAGTAGAACTAGATGATAAGAGAGGGTGGACAAGGAAATCAGCAGTGGGAATGCCAAAGCAGCAGAGTGGGCCTATATTGATGGCCCAGGAGCAGACCAGAGGAGAAAGGTTGATGAGTCCATGGTTGTACCACATCCAACTGGAGCACTGTTCCCTATCCCCCATTAGTCATGGGGCACAAAGAGGGATCTCTGGGCAATGTGAGGAATCCATAACTTGGTGTGTATTTGTGTATGTGTATATGTATATGTGTATGTATGTATGTATGTATGTGTATGTACACACACACACACACACACACACACACTGCTATCTCTGGAGCCTAAATTTAAGTGATTAGAAAAAACTTTGTATCACATGCAGAATTAAGGGTTTCTTTATTCCTGGGAGTAAAGATTAAATGTCACATCCTCCTCTCAAAATGTTTAGTCTGTCAACTAAAGGCAGTCTTGCAAAATATGGCATCAAGTTCAGCTCTCTATATAAAAAATACTAGTCTCTAGCTGGTATTTTTGGTGGTTCTTCACTAAATCACCGAAGTACCTTTGAAAGGAAAGCACAAGAGAGAAACAAAGTGAGAAAGATGAGCCATAAATAACACTGCAGAATCTGGATGGAAGCTTTAACTATTGTACAGAAGTATATATGGTGTTCCTTTATATTTGATTAGGTTACACTTTGGGTCCTTCATACCTTATACTTTAAAAATCCATGATTGACCACGTAATGCAAGTTGTCAGTTCATATTTGTATAACATGTAGTTTGGTCTTTGAGCTTTACAGAGGATTGATTGTATTGTTTGTTTTACTGTATGACTGCGAGAGCAAATCATAGATTCATAGAACTGTAGCATTGGAAGCAACCCTGAGAGTCCAACTCCCTGCAATGCAGGAATCTCAACTAAAGCATCCATGGCAGATGGCCAGCCAACCTCTGCTTAAAAATCTCCAATGAAGAAGAGTCCACCACTTCTGAGGGAGTCCGTTCCACTGTCAAACAGTTCTTACCATCAAAAAATTCTTCCTAATGATGAATCAGAATCTCCTTTCTTGTAACCTTGAAGCCATTCATTCGAGTCTTACCATTTGGATCAGGAGAAAATAAGCTTGCTCCATCTTCCATGTGGCTACCCTTTAGATATTTGAAGATGGCTATATCTCCTGTCAGTCTTCTCCAGTGGTGGTGTGAGCAGTTCCTCTGTACTGGGCACTGAGCCAAGGGGGTTCCAAATTTAGAAGATCCACTTGGGGGCACCAAGTTTGGGCCTCACACAGGGTGCTATATTGTGAAAGATTACCAAAGTCTGCCTCTGGTCTCCTCTTATCTAGGCTAAACAGGCCTAACTTCCTCAACCATTCCTCATAAGGCTTGGTTTCCAGACCCTTTATCATCCTGGTTGCCCTCCTCTGCACATGTTCCAGCTTGACAATATCCTTCTTAAGTTGTGATGCCCAGAACTAGACACTGTACTCCACATGTGGTCTGACTATGGCAGAATAAAGTGGTTCTATGACTTTCCTTGATTGGGTCACTATACTTCTGTTAATGCACCATAGAATAGCATTAGCTTTTATTGCTACTGCATCACACTGTCGACTCATGTTAATCATGTGGTATGCTAAGACCCCTAGATCCTTTGCACATGTTTTTCATACTGGCAAAACAGGAGTCTCCCATTATATATTTGTGCATCTGGTTCTTCCTGCTCTACGTGTAAAACCTTACATTTGTCCCTACTGAAATTCATTTTGTTAGTTTGGGCCCAGATCTCCAATCTGTTAAGGTCATCTTGAATCCTGATTCTGTCTTCTGCAGCATTAGTTACCCCTTCCAATCTGGTGTCATCTGCAAATTGGATGAGCATTCCCTCAATTCCTTCACCCATGTTGTTTATACAGATGTTGAACAACAACAGGACAGAACCCTGCAGCACCTCACTTGTCACTTTTTTCCAGGATGATGAGGAACCATCTTTGGGTGCAATCAAGCAGCTACAAATCCACCTATCAGTTACCTTGCCCAGCCCACATTTTACCAGTTTCTCTGCAAGAATATAATGGGGGGCTTTGTCAAAAGCTTTATTGAAATCAAGATATACTACATCCACAGCATTACTCTGATCCACCAAGCTTGTAATTTCTGGCCATGGGATCTCATTCAGTAGTTCCTTAAGCTTTTTAAAAATCAGCTTTCTTAAAGACCAGGGTTCGTGTCTAACTACACATAGCTTTCACTTGCCTCTGTATCATGAAACCAAAGAAGACATGCTCACTTCCTCCCAATGTTCCCAGTACTTCAACTTGGTTAAGCAGTTCCTCCTCCTTTGTGAGGACCAGGTCCAAGACAGATGATGTTGCTTCTTCTACCTTTTGCGAAATGAAATGGTCAGAGAGGCCATTTAGGAATTTGGTGGACCTTACTTTCTCGGCTGAGTTTGAGTTCCAAAAGCTATGGGGGTAGTCGAAGTTTCCCATGACTTCTATATCTCTCCTCTCTGAATGTTTGGTAATCTGCTCTAGGAAGGCATCATGTAAACCTTCAGTCTGGCTTGAAGGTCTACAGCAGACACTCACAGTAAGGTCACTGTTGTTTCCCTCTCCTACAATTTTTATGCATATACTCTAAACCTGCCTTCCATGTTCCAGGTCATGGATCTCTTCACAGGTGTACACATCCCTTACATATAATGCTACTTCTTTTCCCTTCTTGTTTGGTCTATTCCTTTTGAATAGGTCATACCCTCTCAGCTTCTACATTCTAGTCATGAGTCTTATCCCACCAGGTTTCAAAGTATTGCTGCTGGTCCCACAGTGTGTTTGATTGTAAATGTTCTTCATTAGTACACACAGTCTAGCTAGCTAATTAAAATGTTCAGTACATAAACACAAAGTGCTTCAGCAATCTTTCGCCATTTTTTTAAAGCTCTGCAGCCTATACAACTGTAGAGTAACATGAGTTGCTTCTCTTTCATTCCAGTATGTGAAACTAGAGGTCCCTTGAGCAACAATTGAAGTTCATACCACAACCATATGGATATCTCAGTTTTGCCAAGGGATGTGCAAATCTGTGTTTCTCATTTCTCCAATCTTAAGTTCAGTTCTCTACATTAGTTTTCATTTAAACACACACACACACACACACACACACACAACACACATACACACACACAGACACACACACACAGGCATACACACTTTACACTAGTAGCTGCATTTCTGTACACCTTAATTGCTGGAAAACTGCATCAAAGTTTGGAGAGGTGTGATTTTTTTTCCAAAGGATGGCTGTGTTTCAGTTCACAAATTATTTGGAAAAGTATGAATTAGGTGGGCTCAAATGCAAACTGAATCAAATTTCTCCCCCATGCCTATTTATATTGTCGCAGTATGGGTGAATTTAAATGTGACACCATGGACTCAGTTACACGGCTGTGTTGTAAAATGCAGTATACAAATGGGACACTAGAGCTAGGCCAAAGTCAATTTATTTTTCAAAACTTATTTTTTAAAAAACCAAAACATTTTCACAGCATTTTTAATATGTGTGCAGATTCCACCCATCACTGCTAAGAAGCCATCTCCATATATGGGATACCTGGAAAAAACAATCTGTGTTCCTGCCCTGACCCATACGCATAACACCTGGATTCAATCCACTCATGTGAAGGATGGCTAGTGGCAAATGTTGCCTATAAATGGAGAACACACCTTTTTCAGTGGTACTCAATATGCCCTTTTTGTTGATGTTGTTGATGTCTCAAATGACAAGGGAATGCTCCTCCAGGGGTGAAGTCAAACGGAATCAAAGTGCCTGCTCTGACTGTAGAGATGGATATGATAGACACGATAGAGGTGTATAAAATTATGGATGATGTGGGAAAATATAGACAAGTCTCCACCCCCCACTCCTCTCATTACATTAGAATCCAGGATCACCCAAAGAAGCTGAGCAGTATAAGCTTCAGGGCATTCAAAAAGAAGCATTTGTTTCACCTAATGCATAGTTAGGAAAGGGCTATTTTGCTCATGTCTTTGTGGGCTTTCCATAGGCATCTGGTTGGACACTGTCAGAACTGGATACTAGCTAGATGTGCTTATACTGTTGGTCTGTCTCAGGAGACAATGGAGGAGTGTGCCTTTGGGGTTGAAGTCACAGGTGGAAGGTTACAGCACCTGTTGTGACTGTAGAGACCCATATGGGAGAGAAATGTTTTCTTGCAGCTGGGGCAGATGAAGGCATCCAGTTTTGCTACTGCAGATGCACCATTGTGTTTCTTCTGTCCGCACTCCTCCCAGTGGCCATTCTTTCCGTAGTCATTGTTATGGATACATGACCTGACTGTCTGTCAAGAGGATTCCCACATGGCAGGGTTGATGTTGCCAACCTTCATGTCACATTGATGCTGTAAAGCTCTGGATTTCCTGCATCAAACAGAGATTGGAATAGATGGCCTACAGGACTGCTTCCCGCTGTAATTCTAAGGCAATCTTGAGACAACCTTAAGGCAATCTTAGGGATGTGGTAGTGCACAGGCTTAGAATACAAAAGATCCCAGGCTTAAACCCTGGAATCTCCAGTGATCGCTGGGAAATTCTGTCCCAAAGTGTGCACTGCCTGTCAACATAGACAATACTGAGTTACATGGACTCATGGATTAATCCAGTACACGGCAGCTTCCTACATTCCTAACATCTGATTAGCTCCACAACTTGTATACAAAAATAACTTTGAGGACCAGACACAGGTGCATGAGTACTTTCCAGAGTACTTTCCAAGTAGGAAAAAATATATTTGTTTTTTGCTTCCATCCTTCCAACCAACAAAAAAACTGGCTCATGAGAATTCCTTTTTAAGCCATCATTGCAGAGTCCTACAAAAATTATATCTTGGGAAACCTATATTTTAGCCCATGTTTGTTATGCTAAATATTTACAGTCAAGAGAGTTATATATGAAGATTGATAAGTTTGGCCATTCTAAGAGAATCTTCAGCAAAATTAGAATTGTCTTATAAATTCTTGGCGGCCTTACCTGCCAGCAACAGAGGCCATGCTTATGTCGCCCACCCCACCCCACCCCGGGAAGTGGAAGTCAGACTGGCAGATAAAAGGGACAGGAATTACTTGCAGTCACCTCACATCTATGGAACTTCCTCCCAAAGATGTATGAACAGTATCCTCTTTGGTAGTGTTTAGACAGTCTAAAAATGGGTTTTGGTCAGGATTGCTTTTCATAAGGGGGTTTAATGTACAATAGCCCCTTGCATCAATATGTTAATCTGAAATGTCTTTTCCTGCTGTTGTTATGGCTGTGATCATTTCAAATAGGTCTGGTACATTCTCAAATTGTTTTAAATTGTTTTAATTTGCCATTGGGGGAAAAATGGATTTTGAATTGTGGCTAATCAATGTATAAAGTGAATGGGTGGATGAATAAATAAATAAAAAATACATCACAATCGGATTGTTCACCAGTCGGAAGTTAAAT
Organism: Podarcis tiliguerta; assembly: GCF_965153285.1. Classification (NCBI taxonomy): domain Eukaryota; kingdom Metazoa; phylum Chordata; class Lepidosauria; order Squamata; family Lacertidae; genus Podarcis; species Podarcis tiliguerta. The sequence continues at coordinate 39,225,067 of NC_139540.1, read as the reverse complement.
TCATTTCTCAGTAAATAGCCTTATTTTTTAACTTGTTTCTGTTCTTTCTTTTAATTGAATCCAGAAAGGTGAGTAATGTAAGTGCCTCTTACTACAAATTCTGTAGGTTTCCTATCAAACATTTGTAGCATTATGTGTCAGAGCTCTTTTGCTAATATTCTTTGTGCTAAAATTAATGTTGCATGCATGGGAGACAGTGGCTGTTTCACCAGACAATTACATGTTTTTGTTAAATTATGCATTACAAGGTTGCTGACTCACTTTGTGTCAAGGAAGAAACAAGTCAAATCTCACTACATTTAGAATAAGTACCTACCTATTATGTGAGAGTAGGTTTTCTGTGTAATACCTGGGCAATTCAAAGTAAGGAGTAGCAATGCTGTTAAAACACATTCCGTTTATCTGCTCTTTATGAATTAGCTGGTTGATTGAATGTAATGCAGGTCGAGCCACATTTCTATAGTGATTTGCCTTTGTGCTTTCCATATAACAGGTTTTCTATTTAGCAAACTATACATAATGAAGGGTTAAATTTAGGAATAAAAGAAGAGCCAGTGAAATGCTGGTATACTGCAGAATAGATGTGTAACAATCCCCAAATGTATGGAAATAAAGGTCATATGTGTGCATACACACATACACACATGTTGCTAAAATCTATTTGAGAAATGGAAAGGATCAAGGAAGGTGATGGATTATGAAGCTATAGGGAAAAAACAATATCCTTAGGATAACATTTCTGTCCCTAGAATCTCATCAGTGAAATTACACTGCAGTCTGGCACTTGTCACCTGCATCATATTGAGCCTGGCTCCTATATTGTGCCAAGTAGTTATGAAGTAACAACCTCCCCCCCCCCCATTTTCTTATCTGGTTTAAGCATACTATTGCAGATGTACAACAAAACAAGATCAGCCCCTCCTCTCTGCCTGCTTCAATCAGAATGCTAGCCGTCGTCTCCTGACAATTGAAGGACAGCATGCTCAAAGTTCCATAGGGATCATTAAAATCTAATCAGGTTCTTAGAAAATCTATAATATGCCCATTTCTATGGCATGCAGCAGGCAAGATGTCTGCAGCAGGTTTCTGAGATGACCGTGACACTGATGGAGAATGATAAGTTGCAGAGGGGCAGCTGTTATTCTACCAAAGTCTCTGAGCAGCTGATCCAATGCCAGGACTTCATGTCACTCAAACGGAGTTCCTTCACCCATTCAGTAGCTTGATTTTAACACTTTAATGCATGCTTTGTGGATAACTTTCAGTATAATAGCAAAATGCGTGTTCTGTTACATTTCTATAGCAAATTGCTGCTGTTAATTCCTCTCTAAAGCAGAAGTAAACCTGACTGTGATCTTTCAGTGGCTAGGGAGGAGACAGGTACCCAGGACCAGATATACTCAAGAGACAGGTGGGTGGGGCATTTGTTGGAATCTTCCTGTCTTGAGAGACAATGCAGCACTGAAGTGACCTCCCATGGTGCAATCTTAGGCAGTGTGTATGGAGGTCCTGGGCTGCCCAGATGGTAAGACCTCCCCTCTCAGCCTCACTGATGTGGTCCAAAGGAAAGCAGAGCAATACATTTGGCACCAGCATGGCTGCAGAAGGTGCCAGAAGGAAGCGTACAAGGTACCACCCAACTATCTTAGGGACTCCACTCCAGATTTGTGTAGAGTTTAGCTTTTTTTGTCTTCTGAAGATATCCCACAAGGCAGTGGAGATTTAGGATCAGAGTCATCCTTCTCCTAGATGAGCTACTTTCCTGGGTTGACAAGCTGCACCTGCTCCTCACTTCCTTCTACAACACTTGCAAAAACCGGCTTCTTGACTATTGGACCCATTATTAGTCTCATCCGCTCAATCTGCCAGAGCTTTCATCGCAGGGGAAGTCCCTAAACCACTGAGGGTTTGAGACCCATTGGTTACCCTCACCTGGTTTAGCCAGCCAGTGAAAGCCATTTCCAAGGTGTGGCTGCTGTCGCATGCTGACAGCTTCTAGGAGCCACAGGTGAGAGCTGAGTGCAGGGTGGGGACCAAAAGTGGACAAACTACCGCAGAAAGAGCACTACGTGTTCCTCACCTAACATGCCATAATGGGTCATTAGGAGAATGGAAACTTACCTGGAACCTCTTTTTCCTAACTTTTCAAAAGCCTTTGAGAGCAAAAACTTTTTCAGAAGAGGAGGACACTTAGAACATTGGACTGCAGCCACTGCCAATCACACAGAGGGTGGGAATGTGGGGGATTGTACAGTAATTCACCTTCACCAGTTACCCTCTCCTTAAAACACTCCACAAAGAAATACATCTACTCATCCATCACCACAATGAGATAAGTTCAGTCCTGAACTTGAAAAGGTAGAGAGTGCCCAGTTTCTCCCTTCCAATCATGTTTAATTGGGCATGTTCAAACTATAAGAGGCAGTAGGAGAAAGGAGGAGAAAGAACAACTGAACAGCAAAACAGCACCTTCCTTTCAGTAAGGCTAGAGGTGTATTTTTTTAAATTTTTTAAAATGGAAATTTATAATCTGGGCTCCCTTGCCTTGCCCCCTCTCTTTACCCTGCCAAATTCTGTCACAAAGAGTGAAGAGAGACTGGCTGAACACACGCTCCATGGTGCTTCATTCATTGTAGGAAAGCTGAATGAGGGTTAGGTTGGTGGTTAACTGGGATCAGCAGAAATACTGGGGGTATTTCTCACCCATATTAAGAGAACTACACTGGCTTCCAGGCTGTTTCCGAGCACAATTCAAAAGCCTGAAGTCACCAGAAGGAACACCATCCAAGCCAAGGTGGGTGATGACCAGAAAGAGAGCCTTTTCAGTGATGATACCTCATTTGCGGTGTTCCTTCCCACAGAAAGCCAACTTGGCACCAGCACCATTGTCATTTCAGTGCCATGTTTTTATCCTCCCAGACTTTTTAATGAAACCTTTTCTCTTTTAACTTGTTGTTTATTGGTATATTTGACTTACGTGTTTCATGTTGCTTTACATTGGTGTATTGTAATGATAATATATTTCAGCAGGCAAGGAATTATGGCCACCCACACTTTTTCCTTCTTAGTGACCATAACTTATATCATGGGCAAGAAACCGCCTCATAGGATATTTGTGTCAGCTTGCAGCCAAATGCTTATGTATTTTTCTTCCCGTATTGGATATGAAATGTTGTGAGGTAATGGTAATGTGAAGAGGGCTGCTTGGAGCGGGGGAGGATGTTGAAAATTCCTCTGGTAAGCAGAAGATAATTAAATATTAATGCGTGTGATTCCTCTCAGACTTTTGTGTGACAATAACAGGGAATCTGTGGTGTTTAAAGAGAGCAGCCTACAGAATAAAGCTGCTTAAAAAAAAAATACAGTGGTACCTCAGGTTAAGAACTTACCGTAATTTGTTCTGGAGGTCTGTTCTTAACATGAAACTGTTTTTAACCTGAGGTACCACTGTAAAACCATCGTAGTGAATTTGTGTGTGAGGGAGAAAGATGTAATACATTAAAACTAAATTCTTTGATCTTGTTCAGTAGACAAATTTTACTGAGAAGTGCCAGAAGTTGTACAGAATGCCACTATTGAGTAATTCAGAGAGAGAGAGAGAGAGAGAGAGACAGAGAGAGAGAGAGAGAAGCGTACTGTACTTTGGAAAATGCTCACTGTGATATTTCACCTAAATATTTCCTTATAAAGTAATTGTGCTGACTTGTTAATTTCCCGACATTTTCTTAGCCATCACTGGTAGATTGGCTAATGTGGCCTGAAGCTACTACACATGATGGCCAGTCCTTGAACCTTTGCTCTGCCCTGTTATTTAACATTTATTTGATGTAAGTGATAACGAAGACATAATTCATGCTTCAGAATACTTTTGGCTATAAGCTGGAGGGTTTTTCTTATCTATCACTAAAAACAGCCATTTGAATGATAGAGTATCCTTGTGAAGAGGCCATCCCTCACATGATCCATTTGCAGGAAGGGAAAGTAGGAATGTGCTAGCTCGCCCCACCATTTCCTTTGCTTCTCTGTCAGCCAGCTTTGCCACCCTCCATGTGCTAGTTGGGAAATTCTGAAGCAAGGAGCATCTTCTACAAGCCTGCATGATTTGGAAATTATGGTAGTGCAAGATGTGGAGGGCCTACGTGGGTGGGATATGCCATACCCTCCAAATGTCCTATAATTGTATATTTTATTGTTGTAACTCACTCTGAGACCTTATGGTAAAGGGTGGGTAAACTTTTTTTTTTTCAAAAAAGAGAGAAGGGTCAGAAAAAGTGTATGAGAAAAGCCTGAAGACTGAGTACCCAGTTGCATATAATATGTTATTCTGCACCCAGAGCTTATTGCTAGATTTACAGGTGTTGAGAACATCTTTGCATGCCCTTTTCCATGTTTGACAAAGAAGTAATAGGCACTCTGCCATTCCCTCAGGTGAAAGAAAATGGTGGCCACCAGTTGGGAGCTGCCCTGGTTGCTTAATGGTAAGCCCTTAATATATTTGAAAAACAAAAAAACCATCTGAAAAATTCCTGAAGTATATAAATCCAATTCAAGAACAAAAATTCATCCCACCTGTGTATCACTGAAGGAGTGTATGGATTGCTGTTGTTTTGGACACACATACACACACTTCCCTGACATCATCACTGCTTTTGGGTGGCATGGAAACTGAGGAGAATTGTCTGTTTTCAGTGGTACTGTGCAGGGGGTTTCCTAAGTTATAGTTCAATCTGAATGCTCCTAGTATTCAGAAATCTGGTACAGTAGCAGAGGAAACAGGTGATCTGCAGTCAAGCCATGAAAGTACTAGAACTGAATACTTTAAACCTATTAAATTGTGAAATGGAAGAGCAGTGAGTTTTTATATTCCCAGCACTCGGTGGCATCCAATGCAGTTACTGTTATACACTTATTTAAATGTTTCAGGGCACGCATCAAAAAGAACTAAAAGGGCTACAAATTTTATATTATCTCACTGTGCTTAGTGCAGGAAAGCTAATTTTAATAATAATAATAATAATAATAATAATAATAGCAAATAGAATTTTGTCCCGAATAAAACATGGTTGTTCAATCTGTTAGAAACATGGGGGCCTGTCCGCACGCGCACACAAATATACACACACGTATACTTCAGCAAGTAATACAATTCTTTCAAAAATTGTAACTGTAGGTTAGTCAGAGTTAATCTGGTGTAGAAGGTGGTGTTATCTGTGTAATAGGAAGCAGGCTTGCAATATCTAATGCTCTTTTGTCAGTTTCCGCTGCTCCCCTCAATCTCCCAATATATAGGGGGCACTGCCTGTGACCAACTTGTCCAGTAAAATCTAGTCAAGCCTTGAACTAGTATGGTATCAGTTTGATCACACAAGACACAAGAAACTTGTCTTTTCAGCACAGCTTCTGCTCTGTTGGTGTTATCTAGGATGAGGCAGATACCATCAATATGAAGAAATGTTGGCAGTTCAGATCCAACAGTCATGTGCCCCTTATGAATGTACTATAGTTTGATTCTACTTGTCTACATATTTTGTAGAATATAGAATCTGAGTAGTGATGAAGTGAAGCAACAGTTTAATTTTCACACAGCACATTTGACTAGCACTTATTTAATATTTATTATTCATATTTATTCATTTGCCTTCATTTTGGCAATATACCCAAGTGGGTTTACAATTTAAAATAGTACCTGAATTATTCTGCAGAACAGCAGTAAGGAACTTGTGGCCCTTCAGATGTTGTTGGTCGCCAACTCTCATCAGCTCCAGACAGCATAGCCAATGGTCATGGATGATGGGAGTTGTAGTCTGGTAGCATCCAGCGGGCCACAAATGCCCCATCCCTGCTGCTGAACTTGGTTTAGGACCAACAGCACAGAAAGCTACTAAAAACCAGTGGTCACAGCTTACCAGGTCTTTCGTGTGCTATTAGCACAGGGCTCTTCATAGACCATACCTTTAAACTCATTACATCAGATATTTTCCGCTTCTTATACTCTTATACAACTCACACTCACACAGATGTAATAAAACAATCATGAAGACACATGCATCACAATACCCCATCTCTGGATTTGCACAGACATAGTCTTAATCATCTCACACCAGGGAGTGAGGCTATAATTCTCCTGCTGTATGTTAAGGAAGTAGCTGCCATTGCTTTCAGTTAAGGGGAATGCTGAAGGAGCCATGTGTGGAGAGCAGGGTAGGCATGGTTTCTAAACAAATCTTTCTTTAAATAAGTAGAACTTATTTCCAAATCTGTAGCATATAAAGTACAAGAGATAATTCATCACAGTACAAAGTTATTCTTTTTCCGCCTAAAATTGGGCCCTGTATAGCAAAATAAAAAAGTTAAGTGAACTGTCAAAAGCAGGTGTGCAAAAAGGGCAGAATTCAGCATTCAGCATAGCAACAAAAATTATTTGATTTAGAACTAGCTGGCATCTGTGAAAATGAAAAGTTGCTACATTTGACTAATGACAATATAACAGTTTATGCTTGGATGATAAAGCCATTAAAGATGATTGCATCTTCAGCAATCTAACATAGGAATGGATTGTGTATTGTGAATTTTTGCAATTGACAAATATCAATGTATTTTCCACTTTCCTCTGGCCACTTATCTTCTTTCAGGATATCAGGAATCCAGTTTAGAAAGCAACCTATGCAGAAAATTGATTCACTCAACTCTTGTGAAAGCTTGTTGTTGTTGCTTTAGTATAATGCAAACCAACCTAGGCCTTTAAGCAGATGGAAATCTATAACATGGAGATTCCAGTAGGGATGATAAGCCATTTTCTGTTTCACATCCATCTTCTACATTGGCTATGGCAGGGATGGGCAGAAGGGAGAAAGGATAATAATAATAATAATAATAATAATAATAATAATAATAATAATAATTTTTATTTATATCCCGCCCTCCCCAGCCGAAGCTGGGCTCAGGGTGGCTAAGAACAATAAAATAGTACAACATTATAAAATCATTTCATTATAAAATTAGTTCAACTCAAATTGATGGCAACCATTATGCTAAAGTTCTGTGAAGATTGCCAAAGGAGGGAGTCAGGCTGTGCCCTGACCAAAGGCCTGATGGAACAGCTCTGTTTTGCAGGCCCTGCGGAAAGATGTCAAGTCCCGCAGATCTGGCAGATCTGAGTAATTTGCATAAGACCAGCAAGGATACTCACTCATGAATGTTAAACAATAGCAGCAAAAGAACACCTTCTCCACTATTTGATTGCTGAGTTGAAGAAAGCTTTGCAGTGAAGAAACCAAGAGCAGATTTATTATATAGTGAGTCCAGCCAGTGGTGGTATGGTAACATCTTTATTCATGGCAGCAAACAAGTAGAAATACACACAAAACCCCCAGCCCTGCCGCTATATATAGGCACCTGGGCTAGGACTACCCAACCAGGGTGAAGCTAATTAAAAGCAATCACTACCTCCTTAACTAGTTCCTGGCTGCTCTGCTACTGTGCTGTGCCTGCAAATTCAATACACAAGAAGATTATTGTGTGACAGGACTTTGAGCTTAGTTATGGTACTGGAAACAAATTCCTAGGCTGAATAGCTAGAAGACCATGTTCCTTAAAAAAATCCTTATGCTCCAGAAACTAGTTCACAAATTACTTTTAGGTACTGTTATTGTTCATGGGAATTGACTAATATCCTAAGCAGCATACCATGTGAGCTGGAATTAAACAATCTGTGCTGTGGAGAGTTGCTTTTTAAGTTTCTAAATGTAGCTTTCCAGTCGTCCCTAAAACTGTTTTGGCTGGTATCTGTTATCTCCTGGCATATGCATTAGACTGTTCACAGAACAGCCTGTCTCACAAATGGAAAAAAAATTGACTGCAAGTTAAGGCATCTCTTGAGCCACATTTCCATTTATATTCCTTAGCACATTCCTAACCATATCTACTCAGAAGTAACACCTATTGTATTCAATAGAGCTTACTCTCAGGTAAGAGGGGTTAGAATTGTAGCATTTAATCGCTTTTCAGTATATCTGGTGGTGCAAATAAAGTTCTGTTACCTCTATCAATAAGAAAAAGATTACAGTAATCAAACAGTTCATCCTTCCTTGGTACATTAAGTGATTTTATGTTTCTTGTGGTAGTTGTCTTGTTAGTAGAACCAGAATACAGCACATTAGAAATTCTGAACTCATTGTTTTAAATTTATGTTGAAATGAAGGTTATGCATTGCATTAAGTCAAGTCATTTGTACAAGAGACACCTGTACCTAATGATGTGGAAGATTATTGCAATACATTATTTGTTAAATTACTTTGTCTCTTTTCTCCAGATCAGTTCTCAGTAATTAATTTCCCAGTTGGTGAAAGGTTCACCAAATGTAATCTATCATGTAAATGGCAATTAGAATGACTGCAGAGTTCTCAATGTGTTTTCCAGGACAGGAGAGTAATGCTAACCATTTCACTTTTTCAGATTTAGGAGATCATTCTAAATTAGCATTCATCAACATGTATGTGGCTCCCTTTCTTTCTAGCATTGGTTTTAGCTTGTCATAGGATTTTTTAAAAATGCCTTTTACATTATTCTGCTCTTAATGTTTCGTCTCATGTGTTTATATCTCAGAGAACAGCCTTTTTGGATTGAGAACTTCCTCAGGATACAATTTGATGCCTATAAATAAAATGAGCCCTGAAATTGCCACTAGAACAGGTTAATTAGCCATCCCCTAGGCACATGCAACTGTAGCCAATCTCCAGTTCAAAGATCTATGCTGCAGCTATTGTCAGCCTGTCCCCCTTTTGATCCCAATTTGGGGCCAATCTTGGTTTGAAAAGAGGAGCATAAACCTAATGGATGAATACATTTCTTATGAGCTAGATAGAAAAATAGCATAACCCAGTCATCCAGATATCTATTTTTTCACTCCTTTACTCAACAACAGGCAGTAGAGGGCATCTTCAAAGTCATCCTTCCCTGTGACTGGACCAAAATCTACAAGTGGCATCAGTCTCTGAAACACAGAGCCTGGAGCATGGGTGATGTTATGAACTAATTGAGGAGCCCACAGATAAAGAGGAGGGCTTTTTCTGTAATACTGTATTCCTTACCATCAGCAAGCCCTCAAGTTCATCTGGAACTCCTTCCACCCCAGGGGTAGTCAATGTAGTGTTGTCCAGATGGTGAGGGATGATGGGGGTTGTAGTCCAGCAACTTCTGTACAGCACTACATCAGCTACCACTGTTCTATCACTTCCTTTGGGAAGCAAGAGCCTGAAATATACAATATGTCAACAGCCACCTGGGATCAGAAGATACTACCACACAGATGCAGATTCCTTATATGTTAGATATAATTGTTTTAGCCACTATGACTTGAAAAGTTAAGTATATATATTTTTAAAAAGGTAAATACAGTGGAATCTCAGGTTAAGTACTTAATTTGTTCCGGAGGTCCGTTCTTAACCTGAAACTGTTCTTAACTTGAAGCACCACTTTAGCTAATGGGGCCTCCTGCTGCTGCCGCACTGCCGGAGCATGATTTCTGTTCTCATCCTGAAGCAAAGTTCTTAACCTGAAGCACTATTTCTGGGCTAGTGGCGTCTGTAACCTGAAGCGTATGTAACCCGAGGTACCACTGTAAATAATAATTGCTTGAGAGCTCCCAACATAAAACTGTTTTCCCTCCATTTATAAAGGTGCAGTTTATAATGAATTATATTTGGGCGATGTGGATCAGGAGATCCACTTTGAAAGTGAGGCTGCTGTCCAGCATTATGACACATTGGCCCTTTCAAGAAACCTTGTAATTATCCGTATAAATCCAACATTCATAGTCTAGTATCATTACAGTGTTTGAGCTGCGAAGCTTCATTCCATTAAAGTTACTATATAAGACAACTTCACAAGATGATTGTGCTGTTCCACAAGAACATGCATGGCATTGTCCTGTATGATGTCTCAACCTCGGATGCCTGCCCTATAAAGAGCACTGTGAAAGAAGGCCGTGTTCTTGCCTCAACTCTCTTTGGCGTATTCTTCTCCCTGTTGCACTTATATGCTTTTAGCTCAACTGAAGACAGTGACAGAGGTCTGTTCAAACTGGCTTGTTTCTGCACCAAGGCAAAGGTGTGGAGGAGGGTCCTTATCCAAATGATGTGCACTCTAAGAAATCTCTGCAGAGGTTCACCAACCTCATTTTGCCTAAGCCTGCTGAGAGTTTGGCCTTACCACCAACCTGACAAAGACCAGGATGTTGCCAGCACTCCATGCATCAGCATTGATGACCACACACTTGAGGTGGTAGATGATTGAGTCTACCTGGGTTCCACCATAACCAGCCTCTCCATCAATGTCTGCTCTGGCCAGACATGAGTATTGGCAAGGCAGTTACAGCAATGACCTGCCTCTCCAAAAAGGTATGGGAAAATGTGATGTTAATCTCCAGTACCAAGATGAAGGCCTACCAGATTTGTGTGCTTTATGGAAGTGAGTCGTGAGCAAATTACAACCATCAGGAATGACACCTCAACACCTTCCACATGCATTGCATCAAGAAGATTTGGGGCACCCCATAGCAGGACAGAGTCTCAAACAAATATGTGCTCCCCCAAGTCCACATTCCTAGCATGTTTGCACTCCTGTCTCAGTGACGTCTCCACTGGCTTGGTCATGCCTACAGAATGGAAGGTGGTAGGATTCCCCAAAGAAGTGCTCTGTTGGGAGCTGGCTTCAGGCACCAGGATCGCTGGTAGATGAACTCTAAATTACAAAGATGTCTGCAAATGTAACATGGAGGAATCCCTTGAAGATGACAGCAGTACCTGGAGACAGATAGTTTGTGCATCCATAGCAGTGACCAGAGGAGGAATAACCACTGGGAGGAGCTCAGAGAGAAGAGACACCATGGTGCATCTGCAGCAGCAAAGCTGGACACCTTCGTCTGCCCTTGCTGCAACAACACATGCCTCTTCTGTATCAGTTTCTACATTCACTGCAGTTTGACTTCACCCCCAGAGGCGACCTCCTCTATTGTCTCCTCAGACATACAGATGCCAACAAGATAACTAACAGCAAAACAAAATCTGGCAGCTGTCTGTGTTTGAGAACACAATTTTAAGTGCGCCCAAGGACTTGTGCATACTTCGTAATAGGTTTTTATGAAAAGCAGTTAAGTATCTTTGAGATGGATTTGCAACATGGGCCTGCTGGATGCTATCTGAGGCAAGTCATAAGCAGAAGCAGAAGCAGTAAAGGTAGCTGCACTTTCCCACAGGAGAGTCAGTGTGGATGAAAGGACTGGTAGGAAAGAAGGGGTGTTGGCGATCACATTGAAACATCTCTTGCAGGATGGAGAAGGCTTCGCTTAACCAGCTTCTCAAGGTTATCTGACTTGGGTAGACAAGAGCTGGATTTCCAAAAATGACTGCCTGGCCTACCCACCCAAAGTTAATAAACGTTGGTAAGAGTGATTGCCCTCCTTCAACATATTTTGGAATGTATGACTTTGAAGAGCCTAGAGCAGTTCTTACACTGATTCTGGGCTTGGAGTCAGGTTTGGGTGGCAGGTAATCTAAACCAAGGGTGCTATTGAATTGATAGTCTTCTATATCAGCCCAACTGCTTAGACCAGGGGTGGGGAACCTGAGATCTTTCAAATTAAACCATGATGGTTGGGGCTAATGGGAGTTGGGGGTTTAAAAACCTGGAGGACCATCAGTGAGCTATCCCTGAGTTATAACCAGTATAGGTATGAGCAAAATTGTCTCACTGCAAATTCTTTAAAACAAGGTTAAAAGGTATAACCCCTATATCATCTTGTTATTACTACTACTACTACTACTACTATTACTCTACTAATCCTACTCACCCTTCACCAGCAGGTCCCAGAGCACGTTACAACAATCTAAAATGTGGCATTATGCAGGGAAACAGTTATGAAAATTGGATCTAGTCTATACATTATTGGAATTGATGGTTTAATAAGAATGTCTCTTTGGAAACATTAACATTTTTACTAGAATGATTTAAGCTGCAAAGCTGTCTTTTATACTGAATTGGTAGAAGGGATTTGCTGGACTGATTCAATTTTTAATTAATGATGGATTTCAGTAGTTATGATATATATTTATTAGATACTTAGTAAAACTGGATATTAAGGATTGTGTTTGTAAGTGACTTTGATTGTACCCTATGCAATATATGTGTGGAATATCAATGATTTTAAAACTTTTCCACAGTGTACTAGTATGAAAGTCAAAGAAAAAGGTACTAAATGTTAATGCAAGTTGTCATAAGCCTTAGATTTTCAGAAACTTTGTCTTCCATTTTGCAATGAAACTGTATTATTGAGCTTGAATCGTCTAAAATAGACTAGAAGTGGCAAATCTTTTCACAGTCATATGCTCAAGTGGTATTTATTTTTCTTATAAATCCCCTTCTGCGGTTTTTTTAACTAGTTGCCTCATGGGAATTCCTCTTAACATTTTTATCATGTTCTAAATAACACTTGTTCCAAGTAATATGGAATTAATGAAATATCTAGGCCAGATAATGCTAAATTTATTTATATGACAGAGACTTCAAGCCTCACTAAACACAGTGAGGCTTACTTTGAAGAAGACATGTAAAGGATTATGCTGTAAGTCATACTGAAATCAGTGGAACAGGTGAGCAACAACTAATTACTTTGAATGGGATTTAATAATGGTTATTCAGGAATCCTCTGATTGCCCCACCGTCACTCCATCTTATTTAGTTATCCGAAGGCTTTGTATTCTGCCTCTAACCTTGCAGCACACGTCCTCTCCCAATTGTTTTTAAAAGCAGTGGACATGAATATGACACTTCTTGAGTAATATTATATATTCTGGAGCCAAGTTACCCCTGTCCATATAGGGGTGGAATGTCCTGTTACTACCACTTGAGAACTGGTGGCACAAGGTCACCACTAAAAACAAAATCTTTCCTTTTCCTCTCCAGTCTGGTTCTGAAGGATGGATTTTAAAAGATGGGAAATTACTTGAAGAAAATCACTTGAAAGCAATCAGTAAAGGTGGCAGAGGTAAGCGAATCCAAAAATGATCACTGATTTTTGCATATTCAACACAACACTCCCAAAGTACCTCTGATCAGAATAAGACTAAACTTATTCAGAGCAGTAGACAATTTTTAGTTGTCTAGTCTGCATTGTCTCATTTTTTTTTCATATTTATAATGCATGTATATTAAGGTTGCAGTCCTACATGGGAGTAAGCCAATTCTTACTGGATATTATATTCTGAGTACACATCTATAGGATTGCACTAAAAAGCACAATTTACTATATTCTAGATGTCTAACACATACATTATTAAAAAAATATTTATTAACAACATTGGAATTCTGTTGGTGCAGGCGCAGACAACATGGTTTTCACTTGTGGATCTTTTCAGGCAGCAGCAACCTACTTCTTTAGCCATAAAACACTTTGCTGCTATGCAGTTTACACTGAAGATTCATGGGGAACTGAACTTGGAGTTTTTGCATTTGCCTCCATACGAAGACTAGAAATTGTGGTCAATCCCCTATGCCCTTGATTTGATCCAGGAACTGTGGGAGATATGGCTGAAATGGTCACTCTGATGAGCTCTATCTCATGAGAATGATAGGAGCAGTTTCTTCTTTGTGGTCTCTGTGCTCCCCTGGATAGGTTCCATCCTTAAACAAGGTGCCATGTTAGAAGCTGGTGTTGAAGCCTTTCGTCTGCAGGGAACAGTGTTCTTTTGTTTCCCTCCAAGTAAATATGCATGGGATTGTGTTGTAAATCCCATGGATATCAATGAATTTCTCACTAACACTGTACAGTACATATAACCTTTCAAAACCTTTAACAAATAAGCAACGTTTTATGAAGGATGGTGCTATTTGAAATCTGCTTTCCTTACTAGAGCTGTGTGAACCAATGGCCTCTTGAAATTCTCCACTCCATCTCTACAGGGGAAGGATAAATTCTCCAACAATTTCTTGGGGGTTGGGCTCATCATTATCGGTGGCTGTAGCATAGCTTCTCCCTGCCCCTCCAGTGTTTTTTGTTTAGTTTTTTGCTACAGCTGCAAGTGGCAGCAACAGCAACTGTGTTGGCAACCTGTTCACCATTTTGCAACTTCCACCACTCCCTGGACCCAGCACCATTGCAGGGCATGCACTGGGGGGCAGGGGGTGAGAGAATGAAAATGGAGCCCACCACACACACAAAAATGGTTGTGAATATTCAGAGAAAATTCTGCAAAGTGGCCTTCTTTTTCTTGGCAGCGGGGCTGAGTAAAAAAAACCAGAGTGTATTCTGAGAAATTAGTTAAATATTCCTGCTTCCCAGACATGCATGCAATGATGGGCCACATTCAAACTATCTGGGATTTTTTGCCCAGATATAAAGAAGGATCCTCCATGCCTTTTTGTAAGCTAAGTGCTTGGTGCTGCAACATTGGAAAGAAACAAGTCCGTCTTTAATTCATCAGAGGACTGAAGATCTGACTTCCTCATCACTATATACCGTAAGCTTGCTGCCTACTGTCGACAAATTTTTATGAGCCCCAAACAGCATCGTGACTGCCTTTACAGAGACATATGTCCAGTAAGGCATACATTATACATATTAGGATACTCTACAGCATGCAAGGAACAGAAGACTCCCCCCCCCCTCAATACACACACATCCAACTCTGTCCTACTTGTTTCCTCCCTCTAATATTTTATTATTTGTATTACTAAAAAAGGAGGAGGGACTTGATAAAAATCCAGATACAACCCCCTTCCCATGTATGATCAGATAATCCCAAGATCCTGGAGCACTGGAGAGAAAAAGCAGGCTTAAATCCAGTTACCCCTTCTTGCTGCTCCCCACATTACAGGTAATAAGTGTCGTGTCAGCTTCTGCATGACTGATTACATTTTATGCTGAGAGGGTGGGTATCTGTGAACACAGCTGTGGGTCTCTGCTGCAATAACATGCAGGTTTCATTTCAAAGTTGCAGCCTTTGGAACCAGCTAGTTGCATTAGCCATAACAAGACGACAATTGAAAAAGAAAGAAAACTGTCACAGTCTCATGGGAACCATTTCCTAGCTAGCAGCAGAGCTGAGAGATATGATGATTTCTCTGGGAGTTCAAAAACACTTTTGAAATGGACTTTGTGGCAAGAGATTTATTTCAAAGATGAAGGATATTAACTATTCAGTGCCATATGGTTTTGTCAGAGTAATTCTAGCGATGAGGCAAGCTACAAATGAACCTCAGTAAGCAGAGATAAATAGCAAGATTTAAATTTGGAAATGAAGATTCCACTTTTGTAAACTAGCTTTTCATGATCACTCCTTAAAGCAAATTGGTAAAACACATGGCTGTTCTACATCACTAATCTCTAAATTGCTTCTCTAAAGTAACAAATTGCTGCCTTTGTTTCTTTATTTCATGTGGTTTGTTCAGAGCTGCCAGTAGGCAAGTACAGATGTACTGGTCCCCATAGCCACTGTTATTATTATTTTTTTTTGAAAAGTTAAGTCTCTAGTCCTCTAAGAAAAATTATGAAATGACATGTGAGCTTCCATCCCACCGCTCGCTGCCCTCACCTTCAATGTTTTAGCCATTGAGTGAACTCAGAGCTGTGATTAATGAGTCCTAAATATATGTTATTTCCTTGTGTCCTGCACTTTTCTCCCTGGCTTTTGTCAGGTACTCCCTTACAAGTTATTTTCCTGCAAATTCTGCTTACTGTGTGTGTGTGTGTGAGAGAGAGAGAGAGAATATCCTGTGCTCTATATGTCTCTCTTCATGTTTAATGAGGCTTAGCCCCAGGTTAGTGGGCACAGGATTTCAGCCTAGGCTTTCTTGTGAGAAAGGGGCAGAGAAAGGTTTGTGGTGATAAGGTCTGTTGTGTGCACCAGACAGGGAATAAGCTTACCTGACTACAGTTGGAACATGTATCTAGGCACACAATATTTATGCCAGTTTGGTTAAAACCTTGGAGGTGTACTAATTTGGGTGAAGTGAGAGGGAGAACAAAATATGACCCTTGGCAAAGTGGCATCACTTTGGTTAAAGGTCACAATGTTTGATACCTGTAATGTGACCACTAAATGCCCCTTCACACTTGAAATAGAGAATAGGCATTCATGAGGGTAGCTCCTGATTTGCTGACAACTTGGGCAAGAAAAGAATAAGAGAAAAAGCTGGGTCTAGATTGAAGATCTTTTGAGACTCAGTTATGTTGTCTGTGTTGTGTTGAGTCTGGGAAAAAATGAAACAAGCCTGGAATAGGCTAACATTTTTCAAATATTTTAAAACCTCTCTGGATTACCATAAGTAGGGGAACAACTCTACACCCTGATGATAAGGCAAAAATCAATAGGGTATCTCCTCATGCAAGATGTTTCATTAGCATTCATCCCTGGTAATGTTTTGTGTTTTTTTAGCTGCTGAAAAGTGAACCTCAGTGTCTCAGACTTTAGAGATAATGAAGTGCTTTTATTAACCTCCCTACCTGGAAAGAGCTGAGTATTTTGCTCCCTAGTAAGTGCCATAAGGTAAATGGGCCCTGACCATTAGGTCCAGTTGCGGACAACTCTGGGGTTGCGTGCTCATCTCGCTCTATAGGCTGAGGGAGCCGATGTTTGTTTGCAGACAGCTTCTGGGTCATGTGGCCAGCATGACAAAGCCGCTTCTGGTGCACCAGAGCAGCACACAGAAATGCCATTTACCTTCCTGCTGGACCGGTACCTATTTATCTACTTGCACTTGATGTGCTTTTGAACTGCTAGGTTGGCAGGAGCAGGGACCGAGCGACGGGAGCTCACCCCGTAGCGGGGATTCGAACCACTGACCTTCTGATCAGCAAGCCCTAGGCTCTGTGGTTTAACCCACAGCACCACCCGCATCCCAAACAGTAAGTGCCATAGCCTTGATTTAGATTGTGTTTTAATGATGCAGCCTGATCCACAAGCTGTCAAATCAGACCCAAACATGTCATATGCTTCACAATATTTTGGGTTGATATGCTGTTCAGTAGAGAACACTGCAGAAGGTCAGATTCAAATAGTTTAACACTGAATGACTGGGGTTTACCCCCCCCCCCCCAAGTTACAAAGTAGAGAGAACGGGTACTGGGTTTGGAACCAAGGTGGCAATTTCCTATGTTTTAGTCAATCATCACAGTGTTTAGCTGCAATAAATGTTCAGAAAGAGCACAGATATTTTTTACACAACCTCCACTAATCCAATTAATCCAGCGTCACTGAAGGACTTTGCTGGCAAAAGGGAGAGCTTGGACTTGGGATATTTAGCATCACTAACCATTTCTACGTTTAAAACTTTAATCAAAACAATACAGATATTAAAATATTATGATTTTAAAAGCTCAATTAAAATAACATCAGGTGCCTCACAACATGGACTGGGTGCAGCTTTGGTGCAAAAATATGGCGAAGTCTGGGAACCAATTATATATGCTTCATGGGCAAAATCAGAATGTCACTATGTCCAAATAGAGAGGGCAACACTGGCTTTGGTCTCTGCTTATAAGAAGGAGAGGGGGGGGGATGTCAATTTGTAGCAGAAACTGATTCCAAGCCTCTGGTTAGTATATTTTTACAAAAAAAAATCTGATGTCTATGCCCCCATGGTTAACGAGACTTTTCTGTCAATTACTGCAATTGAAATTCATACTTCTGTATCAGCCTGGAGCTAACTTGGTGTTGGGTGATGTGTTGCCATGGTCATTTAATAGAAATCAAGAAGAGCTGGATGTAGATTTGGGTCAGGTTCATGTTCATATCAATGGCTTAAGTAAATTAGTTCCTGTGTCTGATGATTTATGGAAGAAAATTGTCTAGGCAACAGCAATCTGTGATGGAATCATTGTAGGTGAACGTTATTTGAAGGAAGCAGAAAGTCAATACAATAGGTTTATGTATGATTTATCTGTTGTTGAAGCAGTACTCATGAAAAGTCTACAAGTGGTAATTCTTCACTCTATTGCTTCTCAGCCATTTGGCTAAGATCAAGTGTACTTCCTCACGCTTTAAGATATGATATGTTACAATGTAGTCGTGAGGTATATTTACGTATTGGAAAATGTAAGCTCAGAGCTCTAACAGTTTATTGCATATAATGCATATGTCTGCTTGCTTATTAATAAAATCTCTTTTCTAAATTACCATATTGAATTCCACAACTTCATATAGAAGGCAGCACAGGACATTGTGCAGTAGTATGTTTATTTACCACATTTATATTCCACGCAATAACTTCTGAGTGACTTGCAGTATCCATATAATAATAACGTAGAGCTATGAACTATCAATAAGACTAAGTAGACATCAACTGAAAAGTGAATTTACTAGAAACTATGAAAGGGGAAGTTGAAAAGTCTTTGCTGGGCATAAAAGGTCTTCTGGTGGTGTTCTGGTATGAATTTTGTCCCTCTTCCACCGCGTTTGAGGCATTTGACTTCTTGAGGATGCCATACGAGGTAATGCTGGGCACAAGGAAGTGGGGAGGCGCATGGTGATGCATTGTTAATGGCACACACCTTCTGTCTGCCTATGTGCATGGCACAGCAGCAATCTGCCTGCACATGCAATTGCTGACAAGATGAGCAGGTCACTATTTTCAGGGCTGAGTAGGAATGGTGTTTGCTTCTTTCCCAGAGTGATGGTGTGCAAAGGTTTTTGCAGCAGAAAGAACAGCTGGCAATCTTAAGCATCATATATCTAGGAAGCATCAGAAAGGCTCTATCCAACATACTCATCCTTACCAGAAAACAACATGAAGTTGTTTATCACACTTGCATAACTTCCAAGAAATTGCAGGAGGAGATGTGACCTTCACAAAACAGTGAGCATCAGGCAAGAGGTAGCAGGTATAAAGACTTCTTGAGGCAGGTATTTTTTATTTGAATTATTTTTCCTTTGTTTTCTTTCCACCATACAGCTATATTCCAATTATCTCAGAAGAACCTTGTTGAAAATGTCAGGGAAGATTTAAAATCAGAATAACAAGCCCACTTTTTTCTACTTCATCTTCCTCTGAATGTCATTTATGAAAAGACCCACACCCAACATATCTCAGGCTTTATGCTTTTCTGCAACAAACAGGTGATGATGTCTGTTGCATCCAAGGGTTCTACACAAACATTACTTTTATTTTATTATTTGAATCAATGCAGGTGGTGGAATAGAGAGGTGGGGGAAAACTATATTGTTACTCTCACCTTTCTTTATTGAGTGGCACTTACTCAGATTTGCTGCGCTTTGGATACATACAGCATTTTATAATATCTGAGGGGTTTCTTTTTGAAAATATCCAGGTTGTATATAGGTGAAGATGCAACTTGATACACCATGTTGCAAGGATGCAGAAGTTTCCACCACCTCCAATGTCATTCCTCTCTTGGCTAACACAAACAACAACACATGCAAGCCAGAGGTGATGTGTCAGGTTATCATAAGATGTGGGGTGTTACAGATCATCACAGTAGCTACATAGATGCTGGGTGGTCAGAGAGAGAGAGAAAGCCCAGGGAGTTTATAGGAGAGGCTGCACAGTTGTGGAAGGAGACCAAATGACAGGAAATAAATGAACAGCCAAAGGAGATAGTGAGTGAGAAGGCAGTGGAGAAAAGAGAGGGACTGCAAGGAAAGAAGAGAGAGAGGAAGAAATTAATTCTAGGTTGATAAGTCCACTGGTGAGCCAGCAAGAAAAGAGTGTAGAAGACTGTGGGTGCGGGGAAGGGAATAATTACTCTACAGAAAATAGAGTGAAAATAGTCCTGGGATGAAAAGGGATTCCAAACGCAACAGGCTGTCTCTGATTTGTGTAAATGTTGAAGGATGGCTGCAGTTTGATTTGCATATTTTTTAAGAAATATGATTGCAAAACCTAGATGGAAACTAGTCATGGCAGTGTGAGAACCACACGCTCCTGAGAATCTACCTTAGTTTTTTGCAGATGCACTGATCCACAATTGCAGATATCATTGACACTGATCTCATGATCATTCCAAGTGTAGCACATGTTCTGGCATTGGTGTGGTGGGGGCAATGGCTAGTGGGAGGCAGCAGACATCCTTGCAAAGCAGATACTTCCATAGCTACCAGAGAGGGGGAAGGGCTGTAGCTCAGTGACAGAGCACAGTTTTTGTATGCAAAAAGTCCCAGGTTCAATCACCTGTGTCTCCAGCTAGGGCTAACAAAGATTCCTGGCTGAATTCCTGGAGGACCACTCACAGGCAGCTGACAATACTGAACGGGATGGACCAGTGGTCTGAATAATTCAGATTGAGGCAGTCCCCTGTGTTCTTATGCAATAACAAACAATGGTGATGTGGCCATAAATGTGGCCTATATATCTCCCCTCCCCTCTTTCATTACATGCTGTTATTTATTTTAAAATGTGTAGTCTAGTCATAAAACTTAGCTATCTCTGGATATTGAGTATCCCCTCATTTCTGCTGCATGTCAGTGTAGAATGTAGACTGGGTTATTGGGGTCCCCCCCCCCCCCTGCATATTGTAACATATGAAAAATATCAGGTGTGAAATGACTTGTAGGTAAGGAGTTTTGACCCATTGGTTCTCTGGTCTATTTCATGAGCTCGCAGAGCAAGAACAAGAATGTATTCCCTCCCCGCTCCTTTGAATGAGGTAATTCACCTCAGAGCTGATTGCTAAACTGATCCATGAGCGCTTGGCACTTGCTCCTTTAATTTTCCACCAGACACACTGATGAAAATGATAGACCCAGACCTCTTACAAAAACCCCCACAAAAAACCCATAGTTAAAGAACCTGCAGGATGTTCCATGAGAAAGCACAGACTATTCTTGACGTAGGGTACCAATGTTTGTCTTTTTTCACACTGAGCAATTTCTGATTAAATGGGAAAGGTTTTACCTAAAAAGAAACTTATAATAGAAAGGGAGGAATACTTAGCAAACACAAAGAGTTCATGGGTACTTTCTCCCTTACTTGAAAGAAATCAAAAGAGCAGTACAATAACTACATTGTTAAGGTAATTTCAGCATTGCCTTTCTGTTATAATCTATCCTGTAAACTATTGAGATTTTTCTGTATCGTGTTGATTGAACCAAGCATACAATTCATTTTTACATCAAAGGGAGAGCTGCAACTCATATTGAACCAAAGGCTCTGACATTATCCTACTTTCAGTTTATCTTCTCCTTAACTATCTGTGCAACAATATTGATTGATTGGTTTACCAACATTATATATATATATATATATATATATATATATATATATATATAGGTCCAGATATGGCAGCAGCCATTGTAACTGTCACAGCTTTAAAAAGGCTGCTTGGGCCTCCAGTGACAGAGCTGCATCCAGAAGCACCTTGAGGTTTTATCCTGCACCTTCAGGGGGGAGTGTAACCCTATCCAGGGCAGCAGCTGACCAATTTCTCAGACATGGGAACCACTTGTTCGCAGTGCTTCCATCTTGCCAGGAATGAAGCTCAACTAATTTTCTCTCATTCATCCCACCACTGCATCCAGGCAACATATAATGCTTGAGTATTTCAATATTGCTAAGCTACCACAACGAAGTAATTCCAGGAGTGGTCATCTCTAGTAACTCACTGTGAATTATCATAATATGCTATGCAATAATTCACTTCTCTGCTGTCTTAGCTGCATTGATGTGTAGCCTTGCCAGCTTCACTGGGTTAAACTCTACATGGTTTTCAGTATATTGACATTTTGGGGTGGGGGGAAGTCTCTGCTTTCCCTTTCCAAAAAGAGCAGCTACTACCCCTGCTGGCTATGTTCTACCTCCATTGTCAGAGGCAGTGTGCCTCTGAATACCAGTTGCTGGAAAGCCCAGGGAGAGAGAGCCCTGTTGTACTAGGGTCCTATGTGTAGGTTTCCCAAATGTATCTGGCTGGCCTCTTTGAGAACAGGATACTAGACTAGTTGGGCCTTTGGCATATGAAGTAATGATGATGTGTAGGTATCTCTTGGCTGGAGAAAACAACATTTCTCTCTCTGTAGCAATGAATTTGGAGTGGGGAATAGATACTAGTCCTTTTGTTTGTCTTTGCCTCCCCATACTTGAAATATATGTGAAAAATTACATACTTTTGTAAAGCGGGTTCTTGAATTAGAGACCAAACATTCCTGTCGTTATGGCGCAGAACACAGAAGATCACACAGTAAATCAAATAATGCATGAAGCTACTGGGTAAACTGTAGTAGATACACTTAAATATTCATTCAAAATGTTACTTCTGAAGACCTGATATGTTTTCACACATGGATAATGAGCACTCTTTGAAAATCTTAGCAATATCTTAACTTCCTGAAGACTAATGCTAGAGCATTTATAGAACAATTAGAGTGGAGGCATGAAACTGACTTGGATCAAATTGCAAGTTATTTATAAATAGTTGAAACAGGCTATATGCTCTGCAATCTCTTCTGTGACTGAAAGAAGAAACATTTCTATTGTAATAACTCCCCGCCCCCCTTTCCTCCTTCTTCTCTTGACTGCAAAGCTGCCCAAAGTGAAATTTCTGAAGTTCATAGAGTGATTTTGGTCAGCCTGGATGTGCCAAGCAGCAATCACCTGAGAAGTTTCTCTCACCCTCAGAATGCAGAACAAGCTCCTCCACAATTGCAAACAATGAGTTCCCAATCGTCCCTCAAAAATTCATCTATTTTTCATGCAAGCACCAGCTGCTAGCCTCAAGTTTATTTCCATTGTGTTTCATTTTTTTCCATTGTGAAAATGACAAAAGCAGTTTTCTGAGGCTTCAGATTCCTGTACAGTTCTTGAGATAGTAGCTTAAGACATGACTCATAGTGGTGCAATCCAAAGCTTGTTTTACCTACTTCCCTTATGTGATAGGGAAAACTAAGACTGCAATCCTAAACTCACTTACATAGGAATAAGCTCCACTGAACACAGTAGGACTTACTTCTGAGTAAACATGCACTGTGGGGGTAATATGGGTGTCATCCAATGCCAATAGTGCTGTTGTGCTAAACATATCTATTTCCAGGTACATATAGAATTGGGGTGATGATAGTCCTAATGCCTATGTCTATGATGTCTATGATGGGGGACAAGATTTGGTGGAGGTGCCTCTTAGCCAGACTGAACCACTGGAAGCTACCACCGTGTCTAATGAAAGCATGTGCTGTTTTTGGAAGTACTATTAGCAGTAGCTGGTGGAAGGCCCCCAAGCAGAGCATGGTCGGGGTGGAGCAGGACTGACCAAGGATCCACTGGATCCTAAGCCAACCAACTGGAGGTGACACAGCAAAAAGAAACCAAACTGTCTGCCCACCTTCTGACTGGCAGGGCTTTGGATACAGTGGTGACTGACACTTGCATGACTCCAGGGCAGAGTTAAGGCTCCTGCCTGGCACAGCAAGAGATTTATCATTTATTTAAATGGAACTGGGATACCATCACTCCTCAATGATGCACTTTCCACAAGTTTTCAAGAAGTTTGTATCATCTGAATTCTTCATTGGTGTAGTGTAATAACATTTGTATAAATTCCAGGGGGCAAAAAAGCTTCTCCAAAGAAAAAAGAAAACAACACA
Organism: Podarcis tiliguerta; assembly: GCF_965153285.1. Lineage (NCBI taxonomy): Eukaryota > Metazoa > Chordata > Lepidosauria > Squamata > Lacertidae > Podarcis > Podarcis tiliguerta. Next base: position 39,201,485 of record NC_139540.1, on the reverse strand, counting down.
TTCACCTTTGTATTTGACGTTTTTATTTCCAGGAGCATAAAATGGCACTCTGAAGATTTTCTTCTCAGATTCTTAATAGGACTAAAAAAAACCTAAGCTGTTCATAAGCTTGAAACCCCATAAGTATTGTTTTGTAACAGCAGGTAAAACTGCACATTACTATCTAGATTCTTCCCCTCTCCTACAAATTCATGTTATATTGTGTTCCTTACTTTTGATCTTCTCCCTTTCTCTCTCTGGCTGATAAAAATATAAATAAAATTAGTGAGGAGTAGGAATATTGAAAATAGTGTAGATAGCTTTGAGGCTTGCAATTGAAGAAACACGTTATTTTAAACCTGTTTGTCATCCATAGTATCTGTTTTGTTTATTTGACAATATATATGCTCGCCCCCGAAGGAGCTTACTACAATAAAAATCAATTTCAACACAGTACAAAATTGGGGAGCAGTGTAATAATCAACACACTGTCAACACAAAGCAAAGGCTAAGCAAAATGAAAAGGTATTAACAGTTCACCTAAAGCTAGAAAGAGGGACGCGGGTGGCGCTGTGGGTTAAACCACAGAGCCTAGGGCTTGCCGATCAGAAGTTCGGCAGTTTGAATCCCCGCGACATGGTGAGCTCCCTTTGTTTGGTCCCTGCTCCTGCCAACCTAGCAGTTCAAAAGCACATCAAAGTGCAAGTAGATAAATATGTACCGCTCCGGCGGGAAGGTAAATGGCGTTTCTGTGTGCTGCTCTGGTTCACCAGAAGCGGCTTGGCCATGCTGGCCACATGACCCGGAAGCTGTACGCCGGCTCCCTCGGCCAATAAAGCGAGATGAGCGCCGCAACCCCAGAGTCGGCCACGACTGGACCTAATGGTCAGTGGTCCCTTTACCTTTAAAGCTAGAAAGGGAATAAATCAAACCAATCAACTAGGTGCTGCTTCAGAAAAGGTAGCATCTCACATCCCAATGAGATACATTTTTTGAAGGAACTGGGTATTTTCTTCCCTTGGACACACTAGCTATGCACGTGTTATTTGGAATGGATGCAGAAGTGGGAACATGACAAGATTGCTTGTTTGAACAGCAGTCACCCACATGATTCTCCCACTGGAAACTCTGTTTGTCACACAACGTAAGAGGCCACTACCTGAGAAACAATTGTCTATACAACTAGTTGTGAAATTAGTTGTGAAATTCTTTGGATCCTGACCTGTTTTATACAGAAAAGGTATACTTTAAAAATTATATACTTAAACTTTACAAACATCATATTGCACATCACCCCAATCTCCAAACAGTATGAGATTCCAGGGGTTCCAGGTGGTTACCTAGGGGTCATCCTTCCTTTGGAATGAGGTACATTCTGTGATGTCTTTATGTGATATGGTTTATTTACGTATGTATATACAACCTGAGCCTATGATGGATGGGGTCACAGCATTAACACCCAAGGAGGGTCTTACTTCACCCATAGTGACAGCCTTGAATGCAAGCAGAAATCAGGCATGTCTTTCCTTCACAGGCTTCAGCCAGCTTCTTCCTCCAGCTTCTAGCTTCTAGTTTGCACACACACAACTCAGCTCTATTTACCCTTTGTCTTTCCTAACTACTACCAGTGAGTCAAGGGAGTGGAGCTGACCCACTTGTCCTCTGGCACAGAGCTACTTCCTTCTCTTAATGGCCCATTACCTAGGCTGTCACCTCACCATGAAGCAAGCCTGGCTATTCCAGGAATATCCTTGCTTATATTTGAATGCTTGCTGGATCCAGGAATTAGAAGGGTTTCACCTTATAGCCTATCTCCCTCCACCCCATGCATAACAATAATATATTATTGTAGCTCATAAAAAAAATTGTTCAGTCACCCATTAGGGCAGGCCCAGAGCTTGGAGTTAGAACATCTATTGCCATGTAGAAAGTTTCAATCCCTGACACCTCCTGGTAGGAGTGGGAATGTCACCTGTCTGAAACCCTGGCAGTGAGTGTAGACAACACTGAGATAGATAGCCCAACGGACTGAGTCAGTATAAGACAGCTTCCAATGTACCATTAGTCTTTCCTCAGGAGCTCAGGTACAGATGGCTTCATAGGTAAGTGTAAGATTAAAGCATCTGTTACCTGTTAGATTGAATTTCACAGTTGTAGCCAACATCACATGAATGTGCCGAGTCACTGGAGAATCAAGTTGGAGGAGGTGTGATAGAATGAGAAGCTGCATTGTGCTGATTTTAATCCTCATTGTTGGTTTCTAGGCACAATAGAGAACATACTTAGAGTTAGAAGAATATACAGGGATGTCTTAAGAGAGATTTATATGACAAATGGAACAAAATCCCGTTTCACAGACTATTAAGCACATCCAGACTTAAGGCTGCTGTCTTTTTCTTTCTCCAAAATCATCACTGAACTACATTTATAGTTGTTTCGCATGCCACAGTAGGCTGTTTACACTTATATAAACACTCTCCATTTCAATTTTCATAAACCATCCGAACAATCACTTTTGCTCTGTACAGAGGAGGAACCCTTATTCTGCATGTTTATAAAAGGGTTGTAAAATGAAATGAAGCAGCAGCTATTGATGATGAAGAAAAAGTCCCAATCTCCCATGCTGAAGTATTTGTGAAGACCAACTGGTCGGTCATGGTCCACTAGGGACAATTTCAACTGCTAAACCCTAGTCTCCTGGTTGGTCCACCGTCCATTCCTATGCTTTGTATAATTATTTCTTTCACTTCTGCAATATCACAATTGTCCTACCAGAAACCTAGGCAGCATCTTTTACCATATTATCCCAAACATATATGTGGGCTAGCCAAATCCTCTCTGAGTTTCTGCTATTGTTGTAATTCCAACAAGTCGTTCCAGTTCCTGATTGAGGGGGAGAACTGTAGCTTCATTATTAATTTGTTCTGTCTATAGTTCACCAAAGCCATATCAGATGCTCAGACAATCTGCCTTCATCTGGATCTGTTTGGTGCCAACTGTTGATTACTCAGCTTCTGGGTGAAAATATCTTGGATTCAATAGGATATTCAAGATCAGAACAGCTCTAGTAGCCATATTTGGGAGACAAATGACAGTCAATGGATGACCATGTGTCCTAACCTCATAGAGAACAGAGCTGTCTTTGATGGAGTCCTATTGAAGAGCTGTCTGGTCCAAGTCTGCTTTAAACAAAAAGAACCATTAGAAGAGAGACTAGGGGCCTTGAAGGTGTTCATCAACAGGCAGGATCTGTGCATCAGATTGTCACACCACCACAGTCTTCACCACTATGTTGAGATGTGCTGTTTTTCAATTTAAATTAATTATCTCTCAATTTTAATCTATTTGTATAAATTAATATAGACAAACATGCAGTTCTGTGGCCTCTTATCTCTTCTCTCTCTCTAGCAATCTATCAGTGGCCAGTGGAGGAGAAAATTATTGCTACTGCCCTTGTCTATGGCATATTCCTAAGAAATCTATGCCTTGACATGATTCAAGTCCCATTTGCATTCTAGAGATCCTCTCCTTCCTTAACAGAAAGGTCCGTATCAGTAGAGAAAGGGAGAGACTGATATCACTGAATCCTACCAGCCCATAGGGAAAAGATGCCTGGGCTGTTTCATAGTTCAGGGACACACAAAAAAAGCAGCCATCCAAACCAGTAAAAATATCCTCCAAAGAATTCAGTAGTCTTTCTTCCACAACTGACCTACCAGCTCCCTTAACTGGAACAAACTGCAAGTTTGTTAGCAGGAATTATTAGGTTTGCTGACCAAACCTGTTCTTATTCCTTTAACAGCAGCCTGTTATGCAGAAATTAAGCAGTTCTGCAACTCCATGTCAGGAAAAGCATCACTAATTCATTTTTTTCATACCAAATTTTATATGCCAAAATATAGGAGTAACGCCAGTAAAAACTCTGCAGCCCTAACTATACTATCACAGATCACTCACCATATAAACTGGCTATTTAAATTCATCTTGTGATTAAATACAATGAGGGTCCCCTAGTGGGGTTGCCATATTTCAAAAAGTGAAAATCCATACACACAAGTCACTGAGCTTTTGGGGAGACCAACTCTCCCCCCCCCCAAAAAAAAAATTGAAGTATTTTAGCTTTGTAAAAGTAAATTCGCACTTCTGACATGGGCAACCCTAATCTTGCACAATCTTGATTAGGGAACTGTCCTGAAACAATGTGCTTTCTTTATTTCAGACACAGACTTTCTCCCTGTGGTCTGCCTTGTTGATAAGTGCCTAAGGACTGCATCTAATTACAAAAGCTTTCCCTTAATATGTAATTTGCACTAGTGCATTCCTCTGAGAACCATTTTTTTAAAACAATCAGTTTAAACTATGGCCCAGGCAATCTAAACCATGACCCTGGAGAGGCTTTAATCAATTTACTTAATCTTGTTCAGTTTGCAGATGTTAAAAGGCCAATTTTGAAAGAAATGAAACTTAAAGAATATTTCTGAGATAAACAGAGACCAAAGAAATGGTTGCCACAACTGAAAGTGATTGTTATCTGAGTTAAAATATCTGTGTATCATTTGTTTTTTTACTGTTTTTTTATTTGTAACGGTAAAGGGACCCCTGACTATCAAGCCCAGTCGCAAACGACTGTGGGGTTGTGGTGCTCATCTCCATTTACTGGCCGAGGGAGCAGGCGTACAGCTTCCTGGTCATGTGGCCAGCATGACTAAGCCACTTCTGGCGAACCAGAGTAGCACACAGAAACACTGTTTATCTTCCCACTGGAGCGGTACCTATTTATCTACTTGCACTTTCACGTGCTTTCAAACTGCTAGGTTGGCAGGAGCAGGGACCAAGCAACAGGAGCTCACCCCATCGTGGGGATTCGAACCGCCAACCTTCTGATTGGCAAGCCCAAGAGGCTCTGTGGTTTAGACCACAGCGCCACCCTTATTTGTAGGCAGAAGGAAAAGGCAGCTAATTACTAGCCAAAGGCATTTCGCCAACAGTATTGCCAATAATTTAGTGCAACTATGTCTCGAATTTGCTCTAAACTGATATGCAAAATTTGATTGTGGTCAGCAAAGTTTGAAGTTCAAATTCTGAATATGTCCATTTCATCTCACAATACAGGCAAACATTGAATAGGAACCATTTATCTTTTATTTACTCAGTTTGTGTTCACAGGATTAACATAATGTTCAAATCTTCACACTTGACAAATACCAACAGCAAACAAATCTTGACTGGCTTTGAAGACAACAGGATTATGAACATTGCAAAAATGGAATAATATACTGCTTAAAGCTGAGGACCACATGCATTAACAAAAGAACAATTCTCCCTTTGGCAAGTTATTATTACTTTCTTTTTGCAATGGAGGTAATAAATATTTGTTTTATTGCACTTAGGATTCTTTATACCCCAAATCTTTAACATTCGGTCATACCACAGGAATATAAAATATTAGCCCAGAGCACAATGTATGACATTGAAACCAGAAATATAACCACAGCAATAATCAGTGCTATTGTGTGTTGTAACAAAACAGCAAAATGGGCATGTTCTATTAAAATGTACTGGGAAATAATGGGTGATAGCCAACATCCAGACTCAGAGAAGACCCATGGAAATCAATATTTCAGGGAGTCTGCACCTGGGAGTAAATCCCATCAAACTCAATGGCATTTCCTTCTGAGTAGCAGGAACTAGGTCCGGGGATTGCGGAGGGATGAGTGAAAGGCAGTTTTTTAAAAAAAGAGAAAAAAGGTGCCAGAAGTCACCATGAAGTTGTTACAGTGAGTGCCACATTTTTAACATTTGAAAAAAGAGAAGTGCCGGTACTGCGTACCCATATTATTTTTTGATGTAGCTGGGTCACATATTCAACCACAAATCATCTAGTCATAAGTCAAAAAATGATGAAAAATCAAGGGATAAACATTAATCTATGAACTGACCCGCAAAATCATAATGACCTGGCTGCTTTCTCCCAGGTAAAGTGGAGTTAGGAGTTAGCCTAGGTTTATTTTTCAACTGAAATGTTTATCACATTTTTAGCAAATAGGAAAATAATGTCAAGGTTATGGGAATGCTATTTTTGTCAAGAGCTAAAACCAGCATGAATATATTTATGTAAGGTATATCCTTTAATAATGATGCACTCCCATCTTTTCATTTGCCACCTATAATTTCTTTTTGATTGCAGGACGCTGACATTAGAAGGCAGAGCATAGAGCTGTTTCATAGTAATATGATTTCTTTTTTTTTTTTTAGCACTAATAAATTTGAGGGCCATCTACTTATTATCTGATTCTATGCAGTCTATTTCTATGATGCATATATTTCTGCAGTAAGAGGACATGAATCAACTGAGGATAATAGAAGAACATTTTCAAAAATTCTAAAGTGATTTCAGACACAAGGAGTGTTGATTTTGATTTTCATAAGTGAGGAGAATAAAGGGACCACCATTCATCAGAACTAACAGGTCCCATTTCAGCAGATTCTCCACTTTAGGGTTCTCCCCAAAAGTTCTATTCTGGGGTGCTGCCCTTAGACATTATCTTCATAGTGGGTTGTGACCCTTCTGCACCATTGCCTCATTGTCCCTGACTGAATAGGAGGGATTTGAGGCTTCTCATCCTCTTGTGCAGTTGCTAAACCCAATATTATATTTAAGAGCATTAAGAACCTAAAAATGTGCAGTTCATAGCTCAGTAGATTAGAGTGTGGTGCTGATAATGCCAAGGTTGCAGGTTTGATCCCCGTATGGGACAGCTACGTATTCCTGCATTGCAGGGGGTTGGTCTAGATGATCCTCAGTCCCTTCCAACTCTATGTTTAAGGAATAGTTGTGACCCCTATACATATCTATCTCATTGCCCCCAGTCTTGCAGAAACTTTTGCTTTTTTACTTTCTGTAAGTAAGTATTTCCTTAACACCTTTCACTGCCCTGCCACTCTTCCCTAGTTTCTCATCCATCTCCTCTCCCTAAGCATTGATGGGTCTTAAGCACAAGATGAAAATTAATGTCGCAAAATGAAAATAAGCACAGTCTAGCATTCAGAGCTGAATCACATGTGCTATGCACACTCCTTCAAAACTGAAATTTTAATTACTTATGAGAGACATTTTAGTATCATAATAAAAAGTATACTATCAATATACTTTGCCAAAAGGTTAAAATTAATTCATATTTGTTTAAGGACTAGTTGCAAATGTAGCTTGGACCTCTGTTCTGTACAATATAGGCCTACCAGCTACTGAAGAAAGTAAATGCATGCAAAAGAGAATTAATGGATTGACTTCTGCTAATTTATACCATATTTACAGCAGCTCAAATATATTATGTACTAAATTAATGTAGGGATGTGGAACATGTGGCCCTCCAGATGTTTAAAGAATACAAGGTTCATTATTTTTGGCCATTGGTCATGATATCTGGGGCAGATGGAAGTTGGAGTCCAACAATAGGTACCCCATTACTGAATTAATGTATTACTCTTAGTGACAGCAGAGCTACCTAACTACTGCTGTGTGACACTCTCTCCTTATATACTGCAAGGCTTCACTGTTTATACTGGCATCAGTGCCTAGAGTGTGAATCTGGGGTGGGGATGATTTCAACTTGCTATACCTTGGGAGGGGAATAATATGCCAAACTTGGATTCCAAAGTGGAACCACCTGTTTTGATCTGGATGGCTCATGACCTGAATTGGATCATGGATCCATGTTGAATCTGCAGCCCTTCAGCCCTTTTACAAGGCTGTAGGGCTTCCTATGTTCTGGTAAAAACAATTTGTTGCCTTTTTTAAATAAAAAAGTTCAGAAACAGGTCATCCATCCGTACATAGCTTGGAGCAACCAGTGGAAGGGGACTGTTTGCTACCAATTCAGTATTTCTCAACGGAAGAGGCAGAACTTGATGATACTCTGTCACTCTCAGAGGAAAATTGTAAAGATTGGGAAAGTTTATGGCTATCACCCCAACCTAGTTTTTATATGGGGGGCAACTATGTTTCTCATATAATTCCCCCTGAGAGCATCAGAATGTCATCAATTCCCACTACAACCTGCCACTGCTTCCTCCCCCAGTGGCAGGAAGGATCTAGCACAGTGTTTCTGAAACCGTGTGTCTCTGTGTGTATTATTATTACCTTTTGATAGACCCACAAGAAGTGAAGGGATTGGGATCTCCCACCCAGTCTACTGTACATTATAGTTTTTCTCAGCTTGTGTGAAATGGTCTGGGAGTGACTTAGATCACCCACGCAAAGTGAGAGGATCTGCAGGGGAGATAATTTCTCAAACTGACAAGGTCTCCTGGGAAGAGAGGAAACTGCAGCACTTACTTACTTCCCAGTCCCCTGCAGAAATTGAGAAGAAGTGCAAATTGCTTTTTCCATCTATCAGTTCTCCTGAGCACCTAAACTTCAGGCTGCTCATCTCAGGAATTCAGATTAAAGCATAAGTGTTGAGCTCCACCATTTTAGTGATGAACAGTGCAATTCTGTATGTGTCTGCTCAATACCATGTGTCACTGAATTAAATGGGGCTCATCCCTACCTGAGTGAATATGGGACTGCGGCTATTTGCTATCAAGGAAAGAGAAAACATAATAATTTCAATAGATTCTGAATAATTACTAGCAGCACAATCCTAACTATGTCTACTCAGAAGTAATCCCTGTTGAATTTAGTTCATAGGTCAGTGGAGTTAGGTTTTCAACTGGGGTCATGTACAGTCTTTTAAAAAGTTTTGTTTTGTTGGCATGTAATGCACTCTGTTCTTATAGGGCTTTTAAAGATAATTTGCAAAGAGCACATAAAATTAACCAATAATTGAACATTATTTTGAAATTGACTAAAGTAGTGATCTTAGATCAAACAGAGTACTTCAAATAGTTCATGCTCATACTTTTCCCCCAGAATAAAGGTGTTAATAAAAAGAAGAATGGGTTAATGTTAGACTGTCTTGTGGTAATAAAATACTAATGTAGTATTAACTGAGTAAAGTGCTAGGTTGTAACTTTAAGCAAACTACTGTATAAATTATATTAGGGTTTAGCTTGTATTAGCGTCATTTGTTCCTAGGAAATACTGCATCAGAGTTGGGCTTCAGTTCTGTTGCTAAGTAAATACTCTAATATATAAAAGAAAAAAACCCTATTCAGCATATGCTTAAATTCAATGCATTAATTCTCATTCATTGCATTATCGATTACACCCCTGATTCAGTATCTCACCTGATTCTAGGAATGTGGACTTGTTAATTTTTATTAACAAAACTTATATACCACTACAAGAACCCAATGCCTATAAGCAGTCTAGACTATTCATTTAAATATATTACATGTTTGTTTCATAACTAGTTTAAAATTGAACCAAATGGGGTCTATTTGACTCAATTTTCATATATTAGAAATGAACATTAATGGGTTGCCCTTTTCTGCCCTTTTTCCAGTTCTACAATACCTTCCTTGAGGTGTGGTGACCAGAACTGTACACATTATTACAAGTGTGGTTGCACCATAGATTAGTATAATATACATTATATTAGCAGTTTTATTTCAATGCTTTCCCCAATGAACTTGAGCATGGAATTTGCCCTTTTCACAGCTGCCACACTGCCAGCATTTTTAGTGAGCTGTCTCCCATGACCCCAAGATCTCTTTCCTATCAGTCACCACCAGTTCAGACCTAATTTGGGTAAATGTGATGTTAGGGTTTTTCAACTCAATGTGCATAAATTAACACTTATGTTTATTGAATTCTGTTTGGCATTTTACCCAGTTTGGATATTTTCCTTTAAAACTTGCAATTCGTTTTTATTTCTACCACCCTAAACAATTGGCCGTCATTGGTAAACATGGACACCTCAGTGCTCATGTCTAACTTCAGTTAAAGTACCAAGTTCCAATACTCATCTTTTGGGAACCCCACTTCTTACATCCTCCCACTGAGAGAATTCTCCATTTCTTCCTCCTCTCTGTCTCCTTTTCTTCAACTATTTTCTGATCCACAGGTGGATCTGTCTTCTCATACCATGATAGCTAAGTTAGGAGTCTTTGGTGATGTACTTTATCAAAAGCAGCTTAAAAGTCTAAGGTTACATGTCAAGTGAATCATACCTAACCACATGTTTAGTGACACTCTCAAAGTTGGGCAGGACATATCTTTGCAGAAGCTAAGTTAGTTCTTCTTCAGCAGCAACACTTAATAATGCTTTCCACCAAATTCTTCTAGGCATAACTTACCTCGTAAAAGCCTCCTGTGTATGCATACTCAGAAGTAAATCCTACTGAGTTCAATGTGATTTATGCCCAGGTAAATCTGGATAAGGGACGCAGGTGGCGCTGTGGGTTAAAGCCTCAGCGCCTAGGGCTTGCCGATCGAAAGGTCGGCGGTTCGAATCCCCGCGGCGGGGTGCGCTCCCGCTGTTTGGTCCCAGCGCCTGCCAACCTAGCAGTTCGAAAGGACCTCCGGGTGCAAGTAGATAAATAGGGACCGCTTACTAGCGGGAAGGTAAACGGTGTTTCCGTGTGCGGCTCTGGCTCGCCAGAGCAGCGATGTCACGCTGGCCACGTGACCCGGAAGTGTCTTCGGACAGCACTGGCCCTCGGCCTCTTAAGTGAGATGGGCGCACAACCCTAGAGTCTGTCAAGACTGGCCCGTACGGGCAGGGGTACCTTTACCTTTACCTTTAAATCTGGATAGGACTGCAGCTTCAGGGAGGATAAGAATTATTTGGGAAATTGGGTGATTAAAACAGGAAGATGACACAGTTGAAGAAAGTACTTTTCATAGATTTTAAGAATCTGTTACCCAGTACTTCCATAGGATGTATTCCCAGAGCTCACAATTTATAGTGTGTTTATGATGGGATTTAGTCCCAAAGTAAAGATGAAGTAATTACTCCCCTTTCTTAAAGAGTGCAATAAATGATCTCTGAGAGTTAGGAGACTACACATAAACCAAAGGGGCCAGGGGATGTCACAGAAATATTATGTGCTTATCAAATTCATAAAAGATCTTTGAACTTTTTAAAAGATCCACAAGGTTATCTTTTCAGTGAGAGAAAAGAAGCTGATAATGAAATTAATTAGGGATATCACTGATGTTGAAAATAATTGAAGAAAAATATTACTGATAATGTTTTTATTTTATAGTAGTATCTCTGGGGTGTGAATGTTCCCCGTTTCTATTTTTTTGCTACTTTATTACAAGAATACATTTAATTTAGAAGGACAGATATAACAGATAATTCTTTTTCTGAAACTACTTAGTTGCCTTAGTTGTATCTTTATAAAAAGTATCTTCATGGATTAAAGTTTGCATTAATCACATGCAATCCAATTAGGAAACTCAATAAGGAAATATAAATATAAAAGACATATTCTGAAGCTGATTGCTTGTTACTGGGAAAGAATTTCCCAGTTAAATGCTTGACGGTCAATTTTTTTTTTAGCATATCACAAGCATTTTTTTAATCTGTTCATATTCTAGTCATCTCATACGGTCTTAATAGTAGTGGTCTAAGCATGGTAATCTTTTATACTAATAACTAATGAAAATGGGGGACACCACTGCATCCTGAAGCAATATTTCTAAGAACCCATTCAGAAAACTCTTCCCATTTTGGTGCCGCTCATAATATATGGATGTAATCTCAGTCAAGTTAGTAGTGATCTGCATCTTTCCATATGCTAAAACTAATGGGCAATGAACATGTAATTCATGTTACATTTTATCAATTAATAGGGAATCTTAAATATTTGTGAAGTTTTTTTTCAATATTCACCCTGTTAGAAGGATCCCTGCATTTTATCTTTCCTAAAGAAAAGAAAACTAACAGAAAACAATATTATATTAACTTGCTCTTCCAAACCTTGGGCTAGATTGCAAGCAAGATATATATCATCCAAATGTGTGGCATCTGGACAAAAGTGATAAAATGTAATTGTGCACTGTTTTCAGAACTGAAGAAAACATTTCAACACAGTGGCATTTCTCTAGAAGCAATGGCCAACCAGTAACTTTGCCTGCAGTTAGAACTAATTAACCAGAACAAGCTAATATAGACAACAATGTAGTTTTTTATTTGCTTGATTGAATTAAGCTTACTTACTGTAGTTGTTTATGACAGAATAACTTCTTTGTTCCGTATAAATGTTGCCACCTTTACATGGCCACAAGTAAGAAACAGGAAAGCTCATAATGGAAGAGGGGAGAAAAATGAGATTAAATTTGCTATTTTGTCCTAACGTAGCTAGTTCTTTAATCCCCACTTTAATTTAGTTGTTTATATTCCAAATTCAAAACTTCACTTAATGTATGATCTAATAGGCCATTGACAGCCTATGTTGCTATGGTAGGGTTAGAAGGAATGAAAACACAATCAAATACAACTCTAAATCTCAGTGTAGGATTGGCCACATAAAGCAAAACACAGCTTGGAGTGTTCCAAGATGCCTATAATTACTTGAGAGGTTTAAGTTGGGACCTACATATAAATGCTCAGTTGTTTACAGTCCTGTTAGTCTACCAGCACCCTGGAAAAGCGGGAATATGTATATAGTGTATTGGTGGATTATCACAAGTGCCATAAAAAGGATGGACTGCAATAGAAAGCTTTAGTTTTGAAGAACAGTAGAAGCAACTTCATCTGATGCTTGTTTGATCAACCTCTAAGTAGCAGTCTCAGGAGACTGTAGTTAGAAAAAGAAACAGTGTCTGAAACAATGTAATTTCAGGGCAACACAATCCTGGACACATTAACAAACGTATTTTAGATCAGTTTAAAGCAAAGTGGTAAATACTAATGTTGTTGCTATGCAAAATGACCAAGCGCACTCACTCGGAAGGTAGAAGGTATGTTAATACATGCTCTACTCTAAACAATATTCTTTCGATTATTCAGTGCTTGGCACATAATGTTCCTAACACATTGCAATTCAGTGCTCCATAAAGCAGCATATGAGCAAATCAGTTGGTCCATATGCACCTGCGTGGTGAAATCTGAAAGGGAGATAACAAGACTTATAAAATCAAATTCCTCATAGCCCCTGTGGATCTCTGAAGTTCTCCTGTTGCTTCCCTCAGGTGATGAAATCAATTGCAACATTTCCTTCTATATTTGACAAGTAATTTAATTAATGAGAAATTTAGGCTCTAGTTAATTAATACAATAATAATAATAATAATAATAATAATAATAATAATAATAGGATTACCCCAGCCACACTGGGCAGCTTCCAACAAAATACAGAGGGAAACGAAGATACAAAACTAATAAAAAGTTTACATGGTTTGCAGTTTGTTTGAAAGTGTGGATTCAAACTGGATACAGGGTTTGCACGAGTTATATTCATTGTTTCTTTTGCATACTTTATTCTAAAGAAAAAATGCTCTTTTGAATGCTACAAAATTAACAGTCTTGGCCAGTTTGTTATTAATGACAACTTCTTCAAACAGCTCATTGCAGCTCTAGAGAAATTACGAGGTGGAACAGCACCCTCCTCTCTGTGTATTGGTAGGGAAAATTCTCATGGCATTCAAGTTCAACTTTTACTCCTCTGGCAACCTGTCGGGTGGGGCAGAGGTGTGGGGCAGAGGTGATGGCAGCAGAGAAGGGGGTGGCCCTACCCACTAGTGGCTTCAAGCTTCCCCACCTGAGACACATGCCCTCAACAGATTACTCCCAAGGGAATGTGGCCCTTGAGAGAATGAAGTTCTCACCACACATACATTACTATTTTTAACTAATTTTGTTTATTCAATCTTACAGATTTTTTTTATATTGTTTTGATTTTATTATAGTTTAATTACTTTTTAGCTTTTATTTTTGATGTGTTTTCAGCTTTCTATGTTTTATCCATGTTTGTCTGAGTTGCCTTGAGTTCCAGTTCTGGGGGAAAGGCGGGATGATGATGATGGTGATGATGAAGAAAATAAGTCACCTTTGTCCACAAAAAAGTGATGCCCTGAAGCACAACTTTAATTACAATATTTTGGTCCTGTGGAATTAAATTAATTGGTGCAGCTTCCAAAGCCACACTTTAGGATCTGAACAGTATCAGATAAATTGTTCCTTCACATGTACAAGCAAAATATAAAGCAAGCAGGCCTGACAATTCAAATGATTAAATGTTTTTTGTTGGGAGCACTGGAAGGAGAGATTTATCTGGAGGCTTTCATACACATATCACTGTTAGCATCAATCACACCCATGAAAGAGAGGAAACGAAATAATCTCTACTTTCAGATCTAAAGAAATAAAGTACAAATGCTTTCAAGCAGACATAAAACCTATCATTGCAAAGTGTTTGTGTCTTTATCCACTTAACACTGTCATAAAATTCTTGATATAATTATCCATCCTATTGAATTTGAATGAAGTTGCTTGATGCACAGCCTAATTCTGTGTATGTATCAGAAGTCATGTCCCATGACTTCAGTGGTATTTACCTCCATGTAACTGTGCATAGGATATAAGTATTGATTCCTTTGGGTTGCTTAATATGTATTATTAATATTGCACATATTAAATTCATAACAACAATCCTTTCTGTGCTATTCAGTAATGCAGAGGTATAAAATTTATATCTGAAATATGGGCCCTGCAATCCTATGGTTCCAGAGACCATAGGAAGGACTGGTACTTTCTCACAGGATGGAAAGAGAGCTCTGGCTTGCTCATTTCCCACCACTGTAGAAACCTCTGCAGCCTTTGTCCTACTGACAAAGCTCTGACATCAGTGAGACAAAATGGGAGTAGACAGCAGGCAGGTTGAGGGTATAGATGCAAAGCATGCAATACCCAGATACCAGGAAGAAAAGTACACCAGCCCCCCAAAACAGCCCTGAGTTAGGGGAAAAACAGAAGCCCTGGAGCTCAAACTACACCTAACCAGAGAGAGCACTACACTGATGGGAGGGAAATTGTTAACAAACTAACAAAGGAACCTGGAAAAGGATTGAGGTACATAAGAGTGCTGCTCAACCCTGACTTCCACCCTGCTGCTGAGAGCCCCATGGGATGTTGAATGAAGTGATTCCGCAGTTAAGACCGTCTCCCTAAATTAATTCAGTGGGACTTAAGAGAAAAAGAAGCACAGGGATAGACCGTAAAATGTTTATTCTTCATATTAGTAGGCTCTATGACTAGTTTGTAGAAAATCGATTTCTTTCTGGTGGAGACATTTTTGTATTTTTTATGGCACAATTGTGCAAAATAAGTAAGATACCAAACATACCGAATAAGAGTGCAAAGGAGTACTTTGTGAGTGCCATCAGACTTTGTCACATTCATTATAATGTTCCCTGCGCTGCTATCTATTTTATACATAAGATCACCCGGCGTTCTCAAATGAGCTAAGGAACAGACAGTATATTATTTTACCAGATGAGTAGGTAGCTGAAAATGGAGGTAGAAAATAAGCTTTGTTGTGCTGTGGGATTTTTGGCATCCATGAACCTGCATGAAATCATAAAAGCAATCTGACAATCTTTGGCCTCTCAGATTACTGAAATAATGTATGTGAAGTGATGTGAGCACTTACAAATGCTAATGTCATCAGGCATTTCATCTGATGACTGGGTGGTACAAGGCCTGTGCTCACCATTACTTCCCCCGCCCGCCCTTTAGTGTCTCTTGTGTCTTGAGAAAAAAGTAGTGAGATAAAGCACAAGTTTCAAGTTAACAAGCCCAAGTCTGCATGGGACTAACAGAGTGAGGAAGAACCTTTGGCCCTCCAAATGTTGCTGACCTAAAACTCCTATCACCCATGGTTGCCGGGGATGATGGGAGTTGTAATTCATTGGTTTGGCTGATTTTCTGCAAGCACAGGCTGCCTTTCAGGGTGGCCTCTTTCCATGGGGTTGTTTCTTCTCAGACCTGCTGTGGGTTCAGCAGGTGAGCAGGACTCAGAACATCTGAGGACTGTGGGAGAGAATTTGCACCTCCCTATTAGCTCTTGTATTGGAAGGCACTCCAGGAAATTCTGTAGTTGGCTCAGGGAAACCCCAAATTTTGCAGAAGTACAAAAAAAAATGTTGTTGGGAGGCCCATGAGTGCAGTCTAAAGAAGACTTGGCATGCTCAGGGGCTAAATAATGCTGACTGTTAGGAGAAAACAAGAAGGAAAACAGCATAGAGTATCCTGGAAATGGGCACCGCTGAGACAGTGAACAGGAGCACTCCACACTGCAAGGTCCCCCTTGTCATGGTGTGTGCATGACTTTCTCACAGTATTTTGGCAAACGTAGAACAAGGTGGACCTTGCAGTTTCCCAGTAAATACACGGAAAAATACCGTATCTTTCTTGTAGTTCAGTGCTTTATGAGCTCTTTCAAAATGGCCAGCCAGCTTAGCATCCACTGGCCAGACTGGCTCTTTCTTCTACCCAAAGGGTCAGAGCATCCCTTCACTTCAGTGGCGTAGCATGGGGGTTGCAGGGGGGGGGCTGGCCGCACCGGGCGCAACTTCTGGGGGTTAGGGTTAGGGGGCGCAAATCCACGGGTTAGGGGGTGCAAATTACTTGCCTTGCCCCGGGTGCTGACAACCCACGCTACGCCACTGCTTCACTTAGGAGAGAAGCTCCTCAAGAGGGAAACCAAAGAGGATTCCTCACTCCATTGTCTCCACGCCTTAAAAAAGAAAACCAACCAAACAAGCACAAGAGAGATGGAAGAGCCATCTGGACCTTCCTTTTGTTTTTTTTAAGAAATGGCAACCAGTCTGAAGGTAGAACTCCTCGCACTGGGAGGGAGAGAGAACATGCTGCAAGAAGGACGCCTGAGGCGCCTCAAGATGCTGCCTCTGTCTTCACCTACTTAGCGAGCCGCCGCCGCGATCATTCTCCTCGCGGGGGGAATTAAGAGCTCGCCGCCTCCCCCAAGCGAGGCGCCATCATCTGCCCAGCGCTTTCCGTGGGTGCTTAAGGAAGCCGATCCCCTCTCCTTAATTCCTTTCCTGCCTCACAGCCCTTGAAAGGGGCGTGTTATTAGCACTTCGTGGAATAAGGAGCCCTTCCAGTTTATGTACACATGTATATGTTTCTGTGTGTTCCTGCAGCAGCTTCTTAGCAAAGGCGCGAGGGGACGTCCGCTATTGGCTCCAATCCTGCAGTTTATCTACGCAGGTGGATTCTTTCCTAACCAGCTGCCTTTTAATTGGAAAACACTAAACGCGCAGGTGGAGGAGGCACAGGGAGAGAGAGAACCTCCGTCCCTCGCCCTCCTTCCCTTTAATGACCAGGGCGGAGATGCGGGGAGACTCGGGAAGCAGGCGGCCGCGTGACACGGAATAGCAACAGCCAATCAGAGAAAAGGAGCTCGTTTCCTGCCCCGCCCCTGAGCCTGAATGTGCCTCTCCACTAGCGTAGGTAGGTCTTCCCTTTTCTTCGGCGCAAGTACTGTAGAACGTTTTTTATGGCCAGAGTTATGGTGGCGGTGTTCTTGAGGAATTATCCAGGCTGTTTCTCTGTTCCTTACTTTTTTAGTGTGATACAGAAACCAGAACAAAAACAGATCCAGCAAACCCACCCGCCCACCACGACGGGTTGGCTTGTTAAGCAGCTTGGCTTGTCAGGTGCGTTGCTATCTGAGCTCTCGCGGTGGAGTAGAAGTAAAACGCAGCAGAATCGGATGGGGGGGGATGGGAGAGTCTCCGCGTTTGGGACTCTCTAAGGCTGTATTTTTCGGAGTCAGAGGAGCCACCGTTTTCTTTCTCTGCTTAGTGAAATATAAAGTGTCGAGAGTGGGTTGCTGCAAAAAGATGTACAAACAAAACGCCTTCCCATTCTAAAGGGCGATGGATGGAGCCGAGCACCACCCAGTAACTCAGCTTTGAGCAGCAAGCTTTTTTTCTTTTTCTTTAAAAAGAAAATCACCATCGTGATTGCAGTGCTTAAATCTTATGGCGTCTTGAGGATTCCTTTTTTATGTGATGGTTTTTGATCACAAGTCGCCTGCTGTGAGACACGCTGATGTAAAACTCCCACCAGGCACCTGCTTGCTCGTCGGCGCCTTTTGGCGTCTGAAATGAATTTATGCTAGCGAGTCTCTCAAGCCTTTCTGCAGGTCAAGGCACTTAACCCGGCGCCTTTGTCCTCACCCCAAATGTTTAGAGGTTGGGCACTCAAACACATGCTCAAGCACTCCACGGCTGGGTTTGGGGACTGAAAGGGGGCGGCTTTTGTTATTTCGGTGATTTCTAGTATGTGCTCCGACTTTGACCCACTTCTCCCTCCCTTGCTTACACGTATTTGGGGATCAAGCACCATGAAATGAATGAGGCTAGCTGACTTCCAAGTAAGCTGCACGTTACATCAGTTTAGCCCTGGGAAGCGGGGATGAGCAGCCACCCGGAGACCCAGTTCCTTATGCATGTAAAACACCTATTAAACTCAGCTTCACGCTTCTGGCTGTTGGCTATTCCGACTCTCCTCCCCGCCACCCCCCTCCCGGTGGAAGCAACGACATGTGACGCCCCCCTCTTTTCCTCCTCTTTCCGCCCCCGCAGAAAACAAAAGCTGGCCGCCCCCTGAAGAGGAGGGGGAGGGAATCGTAACTTTGTGCAACACGTGCTCGTTGCAACAGTGGCAGGGAACTCCTGGACTTGCTTGGGGAGGAATGCCTAGCCGTCTCTTCCTTGTAGTTCAGATCCCGACGAATCCTTTTTCTTTCTCTTCTTCTAGTTTAGCGATTCTCATCTTCATTCCCCGCTGAACAGCTGCGTACCATCGAGCAGGATCGACGCCCCCACATCTGGGGCAGCAGCGAGAGGAATCCATGGCCGTCGAAGAGATTCTGGAATGATGGCAAATCTCCTGCAGGAGGAGAGCGGCGGACCTTAATTTGCCCCCGCAAATTAATTTCCTCTTCAGGGAAGCCTCTGCCTTCCGATGGATGGCGCCCCCTTTGCTAACCGGCAGCGCGCTTGAAAACTTCCTTCCCGGCGTCCCGCCGCCGCCTCCTCCTGCTCTCTCTTTTCCCCAGTAGGGGTCGGTTGGGAAAGGGCCCGCGCTTCCCGGCTCGTCCTTCGGAGCGCCTGCTCCACCTGCAGAGGCTGAGGCATTTCTAAGCCACACGCTGGCGAGCGCCCAGGTTCCCGTCCCCGAAAACGAGCCAGGAAGGACGCCAGGCGGGCGATCGGCGGAGCTGCCCGGCGCTTGGCTTACAGGTCGGCACCCGCAGGCATGGACAGCGCCTCCAGCCTGCACTCCCAGCGCCAGGAAGCGCCGCCGCCGCCGCTGCTGCTGCTGGCGACTCTAGACCGGCTCTCGCCTCGTTGCTGCTACTGCTGCTGAAAGGGCGATCGCGGCGGCTGCTGCTACGTCTTGGCTCGCCCCCGCCTCCCTTCCCTTTCGGATGGACGCCGCGAAGTAGCTGCTCTGCTGTGCTCTGCTCTCTCCCCCCGCAGATGCAAGCAGGGATCGCAGATTCTCTTCCCTCTCCAGTCTGGAGCTCTCCACAGAGACTTCCACAGAGCCCAGCGCTTGGAAACCTCCGGAGTGCAAGTTGCGACTCTTGAGCAATGGGCGCCGCGGTCGGAAGTCAGCGGGCTAGCGCCTTGCCACGGCGGCGCTTCTCTTAACTGCGTGGATTGGGAATATTGGGGAAACAAGTTTCCAGAGGCGGGTCGGGGAGTTGAAAGTCCGGCGTTCCAGTGAGAGCGAGCATGTCAGCAAGTAAGTGGTGGTGGTTGGTTTTTTTTTTGGGGGGGGGGGTGATGCTCGCCAGGAAAAGGTTGCCTCTGGTGTGGCATTTTTTAAATAATAAAAAATTTAAGATGATAATGCCGCTTTTACTCTCTCTTGGGACCTGGAAGGGGGAAGAGGGCATGGTCCCTGTACTAAATGCAGTCCTACATTTTGGATGGGTGTTCCTAGTGTGCTTTCATTTGCAAGAAGCTCTGTTGCAGTACACCATCTGTCCAGCTCTGAAAAGCACTGGAGATGCTTCTGTTTCAGTGCTGACATACCTTTGAGACCCGGTGCGGGGTCCGTGAGCACAACAGAGCTAACAGCGCAAATGTGCCTGCCTGCCGTTTTGCCATTAGTTCCCCAGGTAAATGCCAAGTCTTTTGTAAAGCAAAAGGCACATTCGTCCAGCAGTTCTTACATTTCAGCTGTGCTTCTGTTGATTTGTCTTGGATACATAGAGTGTGTTGTTGTTATTGGTGCTCTTTTCAAATATCTTTTTATATGCAGCCCATGTGCTGTGTGTGTGTGGTCTGTTTCTTGCCTCGGGAACTACTTACCCTTGTGAGGGTCACTGTGGAGCTGGAAATCTGTCACAAAAACGGCTGCTGAATTCTGTATGATTTCAGTTTAGTGTATTGATAGCACAGAGTAGGTGTCTGAGTCAAATATTAAGTTTTGTGTGTGTGTTTTTGAAACATATTCTAAGGCCTATGGAACTGTAATCATTATTATCTTGAAACTCATCAGTTGTGGCAAGCCTGTCACATTGAAAGCACTGAGATCTCCACTTCTCCCTCTCAGCACAATTAGTGAATGGAGCCAGCCGGCTGTTCTCTCTTCCTTGAGACTGCAAACTGCAATCTTTTCCACATTGCCCTTGCTTTTTGCATTCTGCTTTACCCTCAAAGATTTGCAGAGTAAGAGCCATTAAACAGATTTATAGGCAACTGTGGGCATTTGTCTACTAGCTTGATCTGTTCCAAGTGAGCACATTAAGATCAGCATGTGCAGCTATCAAAGGTGCATGTGGGGGAGGTGTGGAGGCAGAGAAGGCTTTTATTTTGGTTTGACTTGCATAAATGAACTTTGTCACATATTATAGTAAGGAGTGGGATTGCATGCAATGATATCTTGATATATGTTGCGGAAAACTAAGCTAAAATGAAATTGGCAGGTTTGTATCTGGGATGCTGCCCAGTAGTTAGATTTTTTTAATAAAAAAACCCCCAACCAACCAACCAACCAACCATAAAGTTTCCCTGTTTGATGCACTTTATTCTGGCCCATGCTTCCAGCTTTGGGTATGTTGTGACAGCCATTATTAGTAGATACAATTAAATGTAGTTTCAGCATATTGTAGCATGATATTTTAGCTGTACATCCTAGAGAACATGGATTGTCATAAGCTCCTTGGGGCAGGGATCAATGTGCACTTTCCTTATGTTACTCTGTATAGTGCTATATCTGCTGATCTTGTTGGAATAAAGAGAATAATTATTTAAATACATTCATAGCAAAAGACAGAATATATAATCCATCTTTCAACCAGGTATTGTACCTGGCTGTCACCAGGTGAGGAAATAGGTCCTGTATGTTAGCTGTCTAAATGCACTTCCAGAACTGCATCAGCAAGGTTCATATTTCTCAGTCATAAGAACCTGAAGTGTTTTTAGATTGTTGGGATGATAATTTCTACCTGCTGTGATGATGACTGCATACACACTTCAGGCATACCTCATTTTATTGTGATTCACTTTCTTGTGCTTCACAAATACTGCTGCTTCTGAGGGTATATGGATGCAGCTGTAGGGAGTCTGGCTGCTTCCAGGGGAAGGAAGCCCCCCCCCCCCTTTCTGGCAATGGGAGTGGAGTTGCCTAGTGCTGGATCTGGGTCCCCCCCCTCTCCCCCCTGCTGTCAGGGGAGCACAGCTTAATAGACTTCAGTACAGTATAAATATAACTTTTAGATTCACTGAGAAATGATTTGTGTGTAACTTGCTTTATTGTGGTGGTCTGGAAAAGAACCTGCAATGTGTAAGATGTATGCCTATGTACCTTTAGCACTTCCTCCTAAAAAAAGTAAAGAAAAAATTTTGGGCACTGTAGTTTAGAGAGCTACGATTCCCAGCAAACCATAGCAAACAGCATCCCAGAATTGTTTGAGAAAAAAATGTGCTTCAAAGGTATAGCATTTTACACACCCTGCCTGCCTGCCTGGTCTTAATGTTAATTAGAGGGGGAAGACTTGATTGGCAATGCAGTCTGCCTCTGAACTATACATATGGACTTATTGTAGTAGTTCCCCATGCAGTGGCAGAGAGGCAGTCTTTCACTAAAGTGCCTGTACAATACAGAACGCTAAACCTTGCCTGAAGGCTGGGATTTATTTAGAGTGCATTAGAGTGGTCCCCTTTGACAAGCAGAAATGATTTAACAGTAGCTGATGAGATAAGCAGATGATTTTTGGGAAACCAGGGGTCCTCGACCAAATCCAGGCACCAAATGCATGTTTTGTTTTCTGCCCTCATATAATTCTGCGGTTTAGCCTAATACTGTCATGAGAACTAATGGACTTAATATGTGCCTTGCTTAAGTGGAGGATGGGAGGGGGTCCTACAATCTGGTGACTGATCAGCACAGTGTAGTGATTCTGGCTAGACAAACTAATGAGATGTTAATAGAATCATAAAATCACAGAGTTGGAAAGAAACCCCGAGGTTCCTCTGTTTTACTAAATTACTTCAGCTACGAAAAAAAGCCAAGAAAGGCATGTTGGAACATATTTGCCTCCCTCTTCAAAAACCACATTCTGGCAATACTTTCGTTAGGACCACTCAAAGTTTCACAGAATAGTGACCAAGTTTTGGAGTTCACCAGAACTCTTTAGCCAGCTGGATGTTAAACAAGGGTGCGAGATGGAGGAGGAGTAACAATCTCTTCTTTTTTGTGTAACATCTAGCGGCTAGCCTGATAAAGCAATCTGGAGAAATAAGTTTATTCTCTCACTTTTTCAGCTTAAATAGTTAGATGAGTGATTCTGTTTTTGGGGTCAACGTAGTTTTCACATACTTTATTAAATAAGTTATTTTGTCCCAATAAAGTGCTAAGCAGAAGTAAAGGCCAATTTGTGAACAGGAAAAAAAAACCCCAGTAGCAACCACAACTGTGTTGTAGTCACTTAGAAATTGATGAAGGAACCATATTACCCCCTTTCACATTTGGCTCTTAGTGTCTTCTCATATATGCTATTCATATGCAGGCAGGCACTAATTCAAATTATTTAATTCTGGCTACTATTTTACTATTGTAAAATGTGAAGAGGTAACTTGTAACCCTAACCGTGTCTACTCGGTTAAATTCAATAGTAAGTCCTATTGAATTTATCATAAAGAAAGCATGTTTGGATCAGCCCTAGATTTCAAAACTAGATTTCTGTTTTATAACAGAAACAAAGTTGGAAGATAGGATAGCTCTGACTTCAGCCGGAGGATGGCGGGGGGGGGGGGGGGAGATATGCATTGGCATATGCCCTTTTAAAGTCCTCCTTTCTTTCCCTTGCATATCTACTCAGAATTAAAGGCCTGTTGAGTTAAGTGGGGCTGATTCCAAGTAAGTATGCATATTGGATCCTCAGTCTTATTTGGCTTGTATAATTTGCTACAATTAATGCCATTGTATTGATAATTTTGCTGTAGATGTCCCAAAAATTCTGCTGACTTTCATTAGAGCATATTTCTGACTCTTAAGACTACAACTATATTCAATACATATCCAGGGATATTAGAAAGCTGATTAAAAGAGAAGAGCTAAGGCTTTCTTAGGGGCATTCCAAAGCATGGAAATTGCAAGTTAAGCTGTCCATACACAATGTAGGCAGTGAACCTATTCTACAGTCCTGCATATTGTGCTTGCTTACAATTTAGTCCTCTGCACCCACACTTCCCTGCAGTCTTTCACCTTCATCCTCTGCCAATAGAAGAACACTGAAGCTGAGGCCACAATGAGGGCAATCGCCACCAGGTTTTACATTGACCTGCTTTAAGTCAGTAAGAGAATGGAGGAGGTGAATCTTGCATATATGGGAGATGGGAGAACATGTTTATTGCTGACAGACTGTCAAAATTAACATGGATGCAGTTCTCATGCTTTTCGATGCATGAGTAAACCTGTAAGCCTAATTCTTCAAATGATTTTTATATTTGAATTTTCTGGCGGCCACCAAGGTGGAAGAAGTACCTCATATTGATGTCCCTCAGAGCTTGCATTAAATGCTGAAAGATATGAGCTTCCTTCTCATCAGCTGAATCCCTTATTGACCCCAGTGCTTTTTGAATCACTTTTATAATCTTATATTTTGCTAGAATGTCTGTACCTGCTATGTTTATACAGAAACGTGATTTGCAAGGAACATCTAGAGTGTGTATGGGCAGGGGAATCAGCAACTGGAAATTTTTCAAATTGTCATAAGGATTTCCTCCCCTATGCAAAAATGGGAGATGTGGAAGGGGGCGGGGGATAGACTAATTGAAATACTTCTTGAAGCAGTGTGTTACAATATTGTCCAGCCACTGACACCGCTGCAACTCCCATATCCTGGCTTCCAAGATGGTTATGATAATATTGCTCCCACATTTGTCTGTATTACTAGGCAACCAACACTCTTAGGACTTGATGGCCTTGTAAGAATCTTCTTCCCCCTGAGGGCTGTATTCCCTCATGGACAGCTTATGGAGTATGCCTGCCAGTGGTGGATGGGTCCAGAGACAAAGTGTGTGGAGCAACAGGTGGTGACCCTTTCCTTTGTATATTTGATGCATTCCAACCAGAGACTAATTAGAGGGTTCTCCACCCTTCATTCTGGTAAAGATGAGGCATTTTCATAGTTCAGGAGCCTGTTCCAGTCACGTAAGAGCACCCAAAGGCAGTGCAGAGCAGGGTGATGGATGGGAGAGCCACAGGAACAAGCTAGAGAGGTCAGGCCTGCTCCCGACCTCTGTTTTAATGAGAAGACATTTAGGCAAGCCTTGGGCTTATGCACCTACCTTCCTTCCTCTGTTCCAGTTATGAGGAAGGGATTGGAAACGTTTTTAACTCACACTAAGTATGAGCAAGCTTATAAGCAGCATTGGATTTAGGGTGGTGTGGGTGGTTCCCTTGCACAGGGGACTAAGCTAAGGGGACATAATGTCCATTTTGGGCCACCAAATGTTGGCCTCGCACAAAGCGCTATATTACAAAGGATTACATTGGGCCCGAGAATCACACACAGAATGATAAACCACGATAAACATGTATTGCATTTGATTGACAAGCATTGTGTGCAATGGAACTCACTTTCTCAAATCTGCTCCAGAAGGTTGAGAGGCTCCCCTTCCATAAATAGATTTAGGGGGCATGTGGAGGGAGGAAAGTGGGGAAGTTCCATTGTGCAAGGGGAAGTTATTGTGGTAATAGAATGAGTGACTTAGCACCACACTGCATGCCAGCGTTTTTTGTTCCTTCAGCATGGTGACAAGGTGTTTCTACAACATACACTCTCTGGCCCCGTAGCTCACTTTTCTCAAATATGTATTCCTGAAAAATACACATAAACAAGGACCAACTTAAATGTGAAAGAGTGGCAAAACATGTTTCAACTCATGTGAGCCTTCCATTTTCTAAAGTTCACAAAGCAGAAATTTGCAATGGAAAGTTATGGGTTTTTCAGCCATAGATTATGGAGACAGATCACCGTCCCCATATCACAGTATTAAGACTGAAAAGAAGAAGAAGAAGAAGAAGAAGGAGAAGAAGAAGAGGAGGAGTTTGGATTTGATATCCTGCTTTATCACTACCCTAAGGAGTCTCAAAGCAGCTAACATTCTCCTTTCCCTTCCTCCCCCACAACAAACACTCTGTGAGGTGAGTGGGGCTGAGAGACTTCAGGGAAGTGTGACTAGCCCCAGGTCACCCAGCAGCTGCACGTGGAGGAGCGGAGACATGAACCCGGTTCACCAGATTACGAGTCAACTGCTCTTAACCTCTACACCACACTGGCTCTCACCACACTGTCAATTCGGCCAGTTGTCCTCTAGGCTAAATTAAGAAATTATGGGTTTTAAAACACTTTAGAAATTTTGTATTTGCAGCTAGAAAATAATTAGCAGATGTTGCAGAAGCATTTTATAACATGCCTTATAATAAGTCATCATTTCATGCTTCAGTAATAAACATTCATTAGATGACAGTGAAACAAGCAGCTAGGAGGCACTGAGTGTCCACATTGTTTTAAATGGGTATATTTTTAATACCAGATTCAGCAATCTCCCAGAAGTTATTATATCTAACTTTAGAAATGTGCATGAGATTATTGCCTATGAAACTTGACTCACATTGCCTGAGACTGCATTTCGTTGGTATGCAATACTCTTGTCAGGCCACTTCTTGCCCTTGTTCGTTTTAAGTACTTTATTTCAGTAAGGGGGACTTATGAGTTTATAGGTGACCAAAGAGCTTGAAGCAGTATGAGGGACACAATCTAAGTCACCAAAGGAGACTAAGGGACCTGACATGACAACTGTCAGTCATGCTAGCACCATGCCATATGGTATTTCTTCCTAGAGGTGATTTCCCTTTGTGCTTTTGGGAAGTGACTATCTGGAGATTATTTTTGATTTTGTGTTACCCGTGATTTTTAATAAAAAAAGGTAATGTGCCACATTTGTACAACTGCAATAAACATTATTGCTTTTACCTAAGTGACCTTCACATGTTTCGGCAGTGTCTGGGAGGGCATCTTAAAATTTATTTTGTTTTATTAAAATGTTACCTGCACTTTCATAGGAAGTATATTAAGGTGGTGTGCAACATAGAAAATTTAATAAAAATTAGAAAGAACATACATAAAAACATAATAAAAACATCAGGAAAAACACAGGTTGGTTAAAAGTGAAGTTTGTATTGCAAAGCCCTGTCTAAACAGCACAGTTTTCAGAATATGTCTGAAAGAAAACAGAGATGGTCCCTGCCGAATTTCTACTGGCAGGGGGTTCTACAAGGTAGGTGCTGCCATGGTAAAGATTTGGTCCCTAGTGATGCTAACCAAACCTCAGGGGCATAGGTAGCTCCAAGTGCAGTCGTGAATGACACTGGGGTTGTGGCGCTCCTCTCGCTTTACTGACCGAGGGAGCCGACGGTTGTCCACAGACAGTTTTGCTGGGTCATGTGGCCAGCATGACTAAGCCACTTCTGGCGAAACCAGAGCAGCGCACGGAAACACCGTTTACCTTCCCGCCGGAGCGGTACCTGTTTATCTACTTGCCCTTTGACATGCTTTTGAAATGCTAGGTTGGCAGGAGCAGGGACCGAACAATAAGAGTTCACCCCATCGTGGGGATTCAAACCGCCAACCTTCCAATCAGCAAGCCCTAGGCTCAGTGGTTTAAACCACAGTGCCACCTGCGTCCCAAACTGTAAGATACTTCATGCCAAAGTTTTTTTGGGCTTTGTGAATTAACACAAGTTATTAACCTTGAACCTAGCTGTTTTTTTGATGTTTGTTTGTCACCATGAGGGCCCTGCTAGGGATGGTAAGGCCAAGTATACATATTTTAATAAACAGGTCCCTCTGAATGTATGGCACAGGCTCTGGCATCTTCTTCGGTGCCCTAGTGTCTGTGGCTCCCCATAGCCACGTTCTGAGTAATTTGGAGTTCAAGTCAAAGGAGTTAAGGAGAATTTCAGCTTTAATTACATTAAATGTGAAATCAGTTTGTTGCATATGTATGTGCCATTGTTTCATTTCAATAGAAATATTGTTTTATTATGCATTATTATCAAACAGTTGGACTGCTTTTATAGTGTTGATTAGTGGTGTTTTGTTGTTGTGTTTTTATTTTTGAATGGCATGGTTTTATTGTGAACTGCTTTGAGCATAATGGATGCATATGCAATGTATGCAGATACCTTGACTAAGAGACTAAGCAAGTGTCAATATTTTATTTTCTTTAAAATACTTTTACACTGACCTTTAAGGCAAAAAACCCCAAAACATTTAAAGTGGTGTATAAAACAGAATAAGTTATACATATCCACAGTTAACTAAAACAACAGCATTTTTAATGGTATTATATCATCCAAAGTTTTGTACTTCATTATGTAAACATGTGCTAAATTTTGTGAGGTTTTATTTGGGACCAAAGGGTGGGAATTATGGGAGTGGGGAAATGGTGATCCTGCTGAATGCGATTGGAGCCAAGCATCATCTGCCCACCTCACACTTCACTGATACCTAGATTAGCCTTGCTGAACCAGGTCCTGTGTAGATATTTTGGACTGCAGCTCCCATCATCCCCAGCCAGAATGGCCAATAGTTAGGGACGAGTGGATTTGTAGTCTGAAACATCTTGTGAACATTGGGAAAGGCTGCCCTAGATGAACCATGCCTAGTCTTTACCATCGTACTTCCTAGTGGAACAGAGCTGGGTCCATTTCCACCACCACCTTGCCAGCAATTTCTGTTTCAATCCACCTGAATGCAATTCAAGTACAGTACATGCAACATGTATTCCACAAGAATAGATCCAGTCTATGCACACATCTCTATTCTTCAGTCATAAAGCTAGTTTTAGGTGTATCCATTTATCCCTTGATGGCGGAGTATTCACTACTGCTCTTAAAGATTAATTAAAATTTTCTTCTTTAACAGTTTTATTTCCATTGGGATTTATTGATGTAGATGTGTACTTTTGTTTTGATACACTGGTTAGACATTCAGGCTAAGAATCTCTCTCTCTCTCTCTCTCTCTCTCTCTGTCTCACACACACACACACTTGCCTGCAAGCTAGACCATAGCGTATGTACTAAGGCAAGATTTAGCGTTATTAAACTTTTATTAGTGTTTAACTTGTAATAGGTTTATCAGAAAAGTGTCAAAATGCATTATGGACTGGAAAATGATGTGCCAGTTGCTATAACCAGCAAGTTCAGAAGTAGATGGATTTTGAAATTTGTGTGAATCTATTACTTGACTTTTAAAATTATAGTGTACTTTAATTCTATTCCCTCCAGCAAATAATTGAATTTAAGCTTTAAAAGCCTTGCGACATCATGTGAGGAAGCCTGACCCTATTTTTTCTTTGACTGGTCTTGAAAAATCTCATTTCCTTTCTCTTGCTCCCGCTCTCTTTCCTTCAATGAATTTGGAGTCTTACTTTTCATGTTTCAGGTATGTAAGTGGCATGTAATGCTAACAGATATTTAGGAAATGACTTTCTGATAAATTCATGGTTATTTTTTAGGAAGATGTGTGCATACTTTTGCTGGTCATACTATCATACAAACAACTATATCTTGCAGGACCAGATGTTGTTGCAGGATCTGATAATTAAATCAGCTGATGTCTCAGTTCTAGCTAGGCACATCCTCTACATTTCAGCTCCCTTCTCATTCTTTTCCATCTGTAAAGGATGGTACCACCTGGGGAAGCTATACCGTGGGTGGGTCTGTGGGAGAGCTGGTGATCTTCCAGGTAATCATACCCCAAGTTGTTCAGGGCTTTTTTTCTACAAAGTACCAAAACCTATGTCCAAAATGTTATGGACATAGCCAGGATTCGGCTGTTGGAAACTGTTTCCAGGCGAAAATTGCTAAATGTCTGGGAAAAACTGGACATATGTCAACCCATGTCAGCAGTGTATATTTTGGCGAATTTGCTTAAAAATAGCTCAGACCAGTAGTTTAAAAAATATACGTTATAAAATAAATTTACATATCAAAATAAATGTTCGCCTGGGTAGGCTGGCTCAGACAAAAAAAGTTTTTAAGCATTGTGTAGCTTAAACAACTCACATCCTCAATGCCACTATCAAGAGCTCACATAATGTCTGTTCCACACTTGCAAGGAACTGATCCTTCTGGAGGGAAGCAGGGAGTTTCAAAGTGCATCAGTTCCTTGCAAGTGTGGAATAGACATGTGAACTCTTGATAGTGGCATTGAGGATGTGATTTAAGCCACAGAATGCTGACAAAGATTTACTTTGGGAGCTCACTTAAATTTGTTTGCCTTTTGTGCCCAACATATCTGCTTTATTTTTCAGTAGAATGTTTTTCCCATTAAGTGTCTAAATTGGGCCATTGTGCACAGTCTTTCAGAAGTTCACAGTCTCACATTTTGGTCAGGGTGTGCATCCCAGAGCAGTTTTGCTGATAACAGAGTGAAAGATTTATTTATGTGATGGTGCACATACTGCACTAAAGTATTTTAAAATATGTTAAGTGCCAGGTATGCCTGTTGTTAGGGACGCGGGTGGTGCTGTGGGTTAAAGCCTCAGTGCCTAGGGCTTGCCGATCGAAAGGTCGGCGGTTCAAATCCCCGCTGCGGGGTGTGCTCCCGCTGTTCGGTCCCAGCGCCTGCCAACCTAGCAGTTCGAAAGCACCCCGGGTGCAAGTAGATAAATAGGGACCGCTTACTAGCGGGAAGGTAAACGGCGTTTCCGTGTGCGGCTCTGGCTCGCCAGAGCAGCGATGTCACGCTGGCCACATGACCCGGAAGTGTCTTCGGACAGCGCTGGCCCCCGGCCTCTTGAGTGAGATGGGCGCACAACCCTAGAGTCTGTCAAGACTGGCCCGTACGGGCAGGGGTACCTTTACCTTTACCTTATGCCTGTTGTACTGCACTAATACACCAAGCTATTTTGGAGCTAATCTGTTGCAGCCTTGGGCAAGATTTTACTTTTGATCTTACTTTTGATCATATACCATTGGCTAAGTTACTGAAACTAGTGTGGTTCATCTGGCTCACATATTAATTACATGGTGGTAGGTTTTCTTTGCGACTGTAATGTATGCATTATTGGCTAAATATCTGGCACGTGATTATCTGGTGAGCTCCCTTCCAGTCATTGACCAGACAACATACGCTTAGCAAGGTTACTATATCATATACCTTCATGTCTAGAACATAGCTCAATCCTGGGTTCTGTACATGTAGATATCTAGGATAAGTTAGCATAGGTTCCAGGACAGAGGCTTGAACCCCACTACTTCTCTCCATCAATAAAGTCCTTGGAGAGTTGACATCTATAGCAGAGGGGTTTGCCTCCAAACGTCCCTGTGTTGACCTCAGTAGCAAAACACTTTGCTCAGCTTTAAGAATTAAACTAGTGCTCCCTTTTGCATCCCGCCCCCATCACACTGAAAATTAATGTAGTAGTTTGACTTGGTGAGGGGGTATCTTAGGATAATAGAATTTTAGAGTTGAAAGGGATGCAAAGGGTCATCTAGTCCAATGCAGGAATCTTCATTTTTAAAATTATATTTAGAACAGGTTATAAACTGCTTCATAAAAAATCCCTAAGCAGAGTACACAAAACATAGTTTTATAGAGTTTTCACACAGCAGTCTAAAAGTCTTTCATTAGTAAAACATTGGTGCGGGAAGAACAACTTTTAAAAGGTTGTATGGAATATATTGTTGCTTGTCTGTCACCTGTGATTTATGTGTGTCCGTTGCCTGGCTCTGCTTTCTTTGATTCCCAGTGTCAAAAGAACTGATGCAACTTTTTCTAGTCTGGATGAATAAACTTGCCTAACAAAAGCAAAAATAAGAAAACATTTTATTCTACAAATATAAGCCAATTATACTGTAACAGGTCAAATTTTCTCCCTACAGTTTTTCTTGGGAGAATTGTTAATAGGTGCTAAGGCTTTGAGCCCTCAGTGGTTCTTGAACTGGTGATGTGAGGAATCTCAGGCTGCTGCTGGCTTTGGATTACCCTCTCAGGAACCAAGTCTTGCAATAAAATATTTGCCTTTCAAGTGCATATTTAAAATTACAGGTCAGTTTTAAAACAATGCTGTATTAGGGCTTCACTCTTTATTGCCTCTGTTTCAGAATTTTATTTTATGAGAGTCTGTGGGCATGGAGTGGGGCCTTCTTTGTGTGAGAGACAGTGAGTGGGCTGCTGTAGGTGAAAAACAGGGTGGGAGCTAAGACCATTTTTAATCCATTTGAATGTCTTGTGTTTAGTTTTTACCTAAAGCTTTGGTTAAACTGGAATTGTTTAAAGCTTATTATAGAAGTGTTAAATTGTTTCTTGGACCTCTTTATCTGATTCCATATCCTCTGCTGACTTACTCAAGGGTGGGAGGAACATTGGGGAAGGGGGATAACAGGTGGTTGAGAGCTCTTGTTCCAAGACGAGGGACCCAGGAGAATAATGCACAGTGGGGGATCATAGGAGATGTAGTCCAACTTCAAGTTATGAAGCTACACAGAACACAGGTTTTTTTGGTTTGTTTTCTGGCTTAACAGTGAAGGGGAGCAGTGGCTAAATTATTTTAGGTGTTTCCTTGAGTCCTTTGCGGGTTTGGTTGGAACAGTCTCAAGATCCTGAGTCTCTTTCCTGGGTGATCAGGAGTGGTGAACAATGCCTATAAAGCTGAGAGACAGGGGTATATACAGTGTAAGTATTTTAGCAGAAATAAAGATTAGTTAGGGAAATCCCTTTGCCATAGCTGCTCATTTAGCTTTTCTTAAATGTGTCTTTGCTCTGAACTATGTTATTTCAATGTCTTCAACATTTCCTGAAATCTTACATCTCTGAATTAAAGCTTTGTTTTTTTTTTTAAATGGAAATGAATTCATAGATGAAATGAATAAATAATAGTGTATTTCTGACTGATAGTTTTCCAATTACATGTTTCAACTGTTTAGATGCAGTTAATAGCCTGGAACTGTTTGAGTTTGCAGTTTTGTATGGACTTGTGCGCAGAAGAGAATTTTATATACAATAAAGCAGTGTTTCCCAATCTTGATTCTCTAGCTGTTTTTGGACTACAATTCCCAGCATCCCTGGCCACTGGTCTTGCTAGGTAGGGGTGATGGGAGTTGTAGTTCAAAAAACAGCTAGAGACCCAAGGTTGGGAAACACTGCAATAAAGCATACATGGTGATTTAAAAAATGAGTACTAGTCTTTCCTCTAGTTAAACATATGGCTGTCACAAACCACAACTGAATGTTTTGACCTCTAGCAGGATTTGCCAACTGGCTGAAGCTCAGTGGTACAGAAGAGATCCCTACATCTGCTTTTTTGAGCCTAATCATGTGTGTCATGATTATTGTTACATAAACACATAGATGTGGATTGATTTAGTATCAAGTTAAGGTCAATTTCACCTTTAGAAGCACATGTTTTGAATATTAAATCAAAGAGTCCAGCTCTTCTGCGATATTTTTGAGACTGTAGAAAGGTGCTTCAGGGTTTTGGCCTGGGCCCATTGTTATTCTACATCTTTATAAACAACTTGAATGAGGGAATTGAAGGGATGGTCATCAAATTTTCAGGTGACACCAAACTGGGAGGGGTAACTAATGCCAGAATCAGGATTCAAGATAAACTTATCAGATTGGAGAACTGGATCCAAACTACCAAAATGAATGTCAATAAGGGCTGCACTTAGGCAGCAAGAAGTGGCCGCACAAATATAAGATGAGGGACACCTGGCTTGCCAGTAGTATATGTGAAAAGGATCTAGGGGTTTTAGTAGACCACAAGATGAACATAAGTTGGTTTTACTTTTGGTGGCTATATAAGAAGGTACTGATGGCTATCTCTAAGTAGATGCAAGTTACATCTAAGCAATGATATGAAGTAATTTGCTTCAATTGGCTTGCTAAACCATGTGAGCCAATGGTTCTCAAACCTTCAGTGTGTTAGGTACTTCCCCTGCATGTGAAGACATGCTCTGGTGGATTAAGCAGATGAGACCAATAGTGGGTCCAGTGGTCAAGATGCAGTTACTGCACATGCTGTAGAGGGAAATGAGGGGCAGATGAGGCTCATCAACCTGGGAAGATAGCCCCTCTAGGTGAAGGAAAACAGAGTTTTCCTAAATCTCCATTGCATTGTGGCTATACTCATTTGTGAGAAAGCCTTTGGGAGTAAACCCTGAGGAGCAGTCCATACCTGCTGCACTGTGGAACATCTTCATGAGAAGGAAAGGCTAAGGAGTAAACCCTACACAAATTTGGAGTGGAATCCCTAAGATAGTGTCTTGTAGGCCGCCTCCTAGCAACTCCTTCAGCCAAGCTGATGCCAATTGTATTACTCTGCTTTCCTTTTGACCACATCTGCGAGGGCAAGAAGGTTTTCTCTCTTTTTGTCACCTGGGCAGCCCAGGTCCTGTGCAGGCTTGCCCTCTGGAGAGGCCACTTTGATGCTGTTAATGCAGCAAAAACAATGCAGGAGGCAGTGGATGCAAGTTGCCGGTTTCTGCAGCCACAACAGGCACTGTGATTCTCCAGTGAAATAACTTGACCCTCAGAGGCACACTCCATTGTCTCTTGAGATAAATGGAGGACAAGAACAAACTTCCAAGTTTGTTGCCATCTCAGTATAGCTCTGTGAATTAAGTTGTAGGGGTGGCGTCTCATCTACAAAGGCCACATAGAATTATTCCTGAAGATGCAGAGCTGGCTCCAGATTTTGCAAGGCTTTGGGCAAAGTACCACTGATGGGCCATCTTAACTTGGAAAATGTCATATCTTCCAACTCCAGCTTGATCTCCTAAGCTTCCTGATATGTGCTATGTCTTGGAGAGTCAGAAATAGGAATCTGTTCACTAAGGAAATGCTTTAAGTCCAATTGCCAACTTTTTTGGCAGCCTGTGTTTTGCAATCTGTGCTGCATCATTTCACATCCGTAACTGATTAGAATGCTGTGATGTTGTTTGTATTTTCTTATTTGCTTGCATCCATTATTCCCAGCAGCTCATTCATTTAATTTGCCTCTCAGCTTTTCCAACTGTTTGAAGACAAGCTATCTTAAAATAATAGGTTGAAAAGTCACAAGGTAAATGATAGGAATACATAGATGTCTCTGGTGTGTAAAGATGCAAAGATGCCAAAATGTGGCCAGAATGGCTATGTACTACCTCCAGTTTTAGAGGCAATATGCTTCTGAATAACACTTGCTGGGAATCACAAGTGGGACGAGCACTGTTGCACCCAGGTCCTCCTTATAGGCTTCCCATAGGCATCTGGTTGGCAATTGTGAGAACAGGATGCTGGACTAGATGCACTTTGGCCTGATTCAGCAGGGTTTTCATTCTGTTCTTAGATGAAGTGGAGAAAGGTGTTCTGAGTTTCACAATAGTCTGCTCTTGATTGAGGCTGCATTCACATGGCAGTTTTCTGTTTTCCTCATGTTCCCTTAACTGTTAATTTCTGCATTCTGTTCGAGCTCTCACATGACATAAAAGCAGCTTTCAGAAATATAGCATAATGACACACAACTAGGGTGCTCGTTTCTATGTTTGCTTCCAGAAATAAAAAAATTGTTGGCAAATAACATGGAAATGCGTGCTATATCCAGCTATATTTCTAGAAGTGACTTTTACATTGTGTGAAATCTCAAACAGAATGTGGATGCTAACAGGGAAACATCAGGAAAATGGAATAAACTGCAGTGTGAATGCTGCCTGAATGTTAAGCATCATTACAGAGAAAATTCTATACGTTTCAAAAATCAGTATGTATCTGAAATACATGACAGTTATTAAATTTTGTCCTGAAACCTTCGAGGTGAAAAACATTCAACACATTTCTTTTTTTTTTAAGCAGCTAAGTTTCTGAAACCACAGTAGGCAGTATGCTTAAAGAAGTTGCTATTAAATACGACTTCTAATATAGGAATCTGGTTTTATATATATATATTAAAAAACCATATTGATCAAAGTATCTTATTATTCTACCACTATATTCCAAGCTTTCCTCATTGCTGTTATCAATCTGTGAAAAGTCATTTTTAAAAATAGTTTGTGCTATTAAATACTATAGGTGTCACTATATACACCTGGATTATTAAATCAGAGATTAATTTTGTTGCAGAAACATTTGCAGGAAAGTGATATTGTGTTATGAAAGGATTCCTTTATTTAAACGAAGCCAATATTTGACTGAAGTTGTGACACTTGGGTATCATAGAAATATTCAGAATGGTATTCCATATCTTTTAGAGATCCATATTTTGAAAGAAAAAGGCTTAAATCAAGAAGGCTTACTTTTTAAAAGAAGGCAATTTTAAATTTAATTTTTAATTGTTTAATTTTTAATTTTTAATTTTTTGATACAATGTCTCTATGTTTTGTCACAGAACAAGCATGGAGTGAATTATTTAATTCTGTGTATTTCATAACGAGTGATATCCAACTAAGTCCATTGATTTCTACACAGTCTACTGTCAAGTGACATGGTGTATAGTCTGTACAATAGAATTTAAGACAAAAATAATAATTTCCTAAGGCTAAACATACCTTTCTAGCAAATAAGGGCCATTGAACAGAGTGGGCCTTACTTCCGAGTAAACATGCACAGGAATGGACTGTAAGCCCTTCTTGTCCTGATACTCTTTTCAAAAACATCCAAGACAGTTTTGAAAGCAGTATCCTTTCTCACTCAAATCTGTAAGATAAATTGATTGGGCATGAAGCATTTCTCCTTGATACCAATATTTTGTTAAAAGTCCCAGATACTGGGTTAGTGGTGCAAAACTGATTCTGTGCCCTGAATGAATTAACGGGTTGAGAAATGGAAGTTTACTGGGAAAATTTCATTTCTTAATGTTCCTGAAGTTAGATCATATCATGTTCCTAGAGTATTATTCAAATTCTTAAAAATTGTTTTCACCTATCAAGAACAAAGAAGAACTATAAGCCAGCAGAACAGAATACAATTATTCTCCAATAACCAACAAAGGCAGCTGAACACCAAAAGACCATTATACCCATTGTTGGTTTCCTGTGAAGATGTTGATTCAGAATGTTCATATTAGTCCAGTTCCTTGGAGTACTAGTGCATTGGGCTTATGAAATATGACGAGGCCATCTTGGGTTAAAGCCTCAGCACCTAGGGCTTACCGATCGAAAGGTCGGCGGTTCGAATCCCCGCGGCGGGGTGCGCTCCCGCTGTTCGGTCCCAGCGCCTGCCAACCTAGCAGTTCGAAAGCACCCCTGGGTGCAAGTAGATAAATAGGGACCGCTTACTAGCGGGAAGGTAAACGGCGTTTCCGTGTGCGGCTCTGGCTCGCCAGAGCAGCATTGTCACGCTGGCCACTAGGCCTCTTTGAGTGAGATGGGCGCACAACCCTAGAGTCTGTCAAGACTGGCCCGTACGGGCAGGGGTACCTTTACCTTTACCTTTACTCTTTCACTTGCTACATATGCTGAAAAGTTAGGTAAGGTGTGTTGTTAGCTGTCTGCTTGCCCACAGCCCTGTCCTGACAGAAGGGACACCATCTCTCTGTAGCTGTTCCTTTTCTGGCCAACTTGATGGGTTATTTGTAAAGTTATACAAGTTAAAATTAGGAAACCGGGAAATGACACCCACAGCTGAATCTGCGGCCTGAAGTGGCTTCATGGTGCCCTGTGATAAGACAAGCTCTTCTCTAAAACTTTGAACCTACATACTTCATTATGACACGTCCCGGTCTATGAAGGCTTGGATTTGTAGCTTAATCCTCAGCAGTGTGTTGTTACTTTATACCCATGTCTCTTCTGTCACTGCCTTCAGTGTTCAAGATTTTCAGTAATTCCTTAATGTCATTTTTACTGCAAAGTATGACTCCAAACTGAATCTATTTCTATAGGAAGAAAGTTCATATTTTTAATGAATGTATAGTCAGCTTCTCCAAAGTTCAGTGCAGAGTACAATGGAAGTCTAAAAAAAGCACAGGAAAAGCAGTAGCAGGACTTCATGTCCGGTTTAATGCAACACTGAGATTTATTTGAACAATTAAACTCATTAGTTTTGTTTTAAAACACTCCCTGTTTTCCTTTACATGTGCAGAAATAGCTTTCATGAATAGTTTCACATTATGAAAAGTAAAATAAATTATTTTACACAACAAAATCATTAGCTGTGATGTCCTGCTTTAATAATTTCTTCAGCAGATGGACAGTTTTACTAATCTGTTCTTAATCTTGTTGGATTATAACATTTTTAGGTGAAGGAGAATACAAATGTTGCAGCTTTTAAATATATTTAGAAACTGACATAGGCACCTTAGGCTAGAAATGTGATGTAGGGGAAGTATCCATGGAAACCAAAATTTGAAGCGAAATGTTCTCAAAAAGGAAATACATAGGTGAAATGCTGTCTGTTTTATACATATCCTTTTTATAAAAACCAAGTCAAACTGAAAGCCTGTTAAACATTTCTATATATCAGTCATACCAATTAGAGTTAGTTTGTTTGCAGTTGTAACAAGTGTATCCTGATCAAAGGATTGTTGCTAATGAAACACATTGGGTGAAATCCAGCTGTGTCCATCTGGCCGTGAACAGATTCTCTTGGCAAAATGGATACCTCTTCCCTCTGTGGTTTGCCATGCACCCATTCCTCACAATCTGCTTTGGGGGGGCTTGGTGAGGGTATGAGGGCTGCAGGTGGGAGGAAAGAATGGACAAGTCCCCTCATGCAAGTGGCAGTCAGTTTGCATAATGCTTATTTTGTTTACTGTTTGTAAGGCCTTATCTCTTTAGCATGCTTGTTGAAGTTTTCATGTGATTTTAAAAAATTCTTTGGTTTTCTTATTTCTCCATCACCCTTGCTTATGGATATTTGTCAGCCACTGTGTTTGACCAGGGCTGGAAAGGATGTTACCCATAGAAAGAGTTTGTGCCAAGAAAATTTGGTTCTATATTTCATTACATTCTCACCACAACTTTCTTTGATGGGAATAGGCATTGGGCAGTGTTACTGCTGGGGAAAGTAATGGACAGTCCCCAGGCTTTCTACCCTTTGGGAAAATAAGTTTAAGGGATTGTGAGTTGTGGCCTCATCGTCATACTTCAGGGGGGTCATAATGGGTGGAGGTGGACCTGGTTGGTTGAAGAACCTACCATGATTGGTGGGCCCTGTGGTGTACTCTTCAGGTCAACTTCTAGTTCAGGCCCCAGCACATGGACTGAGTGGTGATGGTGCTAACGCAAGCATAGGCAGACTCGGCCCTCCAGATGTTTTGGGACTACAACTCTCATCATCCCTGACCACTGGTCCTGTTAGCTAGGGATGATGGGAGTTGTAGTCCCAAAATGTCTGGATGGCCGAGTTTGCCTGTGCCTGAGCTATAATAATAATAATAATATAATAATAATTTATTATTTGTACCCTGCCCATCTGGCTGGGTTTCCCCAGCCACTCTGGTCGGCTTCCAACAAAGATGAAAAATACACTAAAATGTCACATATTAAAAACTTCCCTGAACAGGGCTGCCTTCAGATGTCTTCTGAATGTCAGGTAGTTGTTTATCGCTTTGACATCTGATGGGAGGGCGTTCCACAGGGCGGGCGCCACTACCGAGAAGACCCCCCTGGTGAGCTAATACATTGCACAGCAAATAGGCTATACAATGCATTGATCCTTACCCTATGCCTAGCCAAACCCTTAGGCTGCTGCTATGCATCCAGGTTGTGGCCTTGATCATCCCAATAAGTGTCTCCATGTTTTTATTTGCTCCATATGCCACTCTCACACTCCCCGTGTACCTGGGTGCGTAATATTGGTTCTGGATATTTGTTAAACACCCTTTTATGGTGTTATGGAACACTGACTTATGGCAAATCAGTTTTTGTTGTGATTTTACATTATTTTACATTATCTCAGGGTTTACTTCTCAATGAAGGGAAGATGCTGAGTCACATGCTTTGGCTCTGTGAGGTCTCTGGAATCCTAATAAGGGTTTGAATGCTAGGAGTCCACATTCCATCCTAGTAAATTTGGTAGTTTCAAATTGTCCCATTGTGAAATTGAAGATATACGAAATATAGCCTATGTCCTGAGGCAACCCCAAAAGCAAACAAGGCTACTTATTTAAGTTCCAATACTTATACTGAAATAATAGTAATAATAATAATAATAATAATAATAATAATAATAATAATAATAATAAATTTATACCTCGCCCATCTGGCTGGGTTTCCCCAGCCACTCTGAGTGGCTCCCAACAGAATATTAAACAGAATAAACCTTCAAACATTAAAGACTTCCCTAAATAGGGCTGCCTTCAGATGTCTTCTAAAAGTCAGGTAGTTTATTTCCTTGACATCTGGTGGAAGGGCGTTCCACAGGGCAGGCGCCACTACTGAGAAAGCCCCTCTGCCTTGTTCCCTGTAACCTCACTTCTTGCAGTGAGGGAACTGCCAGAAGACCCTCAATGCTGGACCCTCAGTTTCTGGGCTGAACGATGGGGACAGAGACTCTCCTTCAGGTAAACTGGGCTGAGGCTGTTTTAAAACCACTGCTTTTAAAGATATCGAGTTATTAGATTTTATCATCTGGCAGAATTAATTGTAACTTTTTTCTTCACCTCAGTAGAAGAAATTACCTATTCCAGTTTTCTTTTAACACCTCAATTTATACCTTTACTCTTGCATACAAATGATTCATTCATATGCAACAAATAATTGGAGAAGGCTTGGCTGTGCTAAACTGAGATTCCAAATGTGTTGCATTTGGGCCAGCAACCTTTCATTGTAATGCAAGCTTCCCTGGGAGTCTAGAATGATGTGTTTGGTCTGTTGCAGAATGCAAACAACATCCATCAGAGAACCAGATTACACAGGGTTGTTTGCATTATTCAGCAGGTAGCTGAAATACCACAACATTTAGATGTGAAAGCGATAAAATGCTCAGGAGGCTTTTGAAGGGTTTGTGCAGGCAGAGAGCGATTCTGTAACTCCATCAGTTTATAACCAGATTATCTTCTGAGATGTGAATAAGGGCCTCTTGTAAGAGCTGTAAAGTTCTTATCTTCACAAGGCAGATGCTGATAAGCTATTGTTGGAGGACAGGGAAGCTCAGTCCTGTTTGGCCTGAGTAGTTAATGCCTTTTTAATAACCCTCTCAGTACTGATTGTAAATGCTGATGTGTGGAAATGGAAACATTTTCTTCTGCAAACTTTCAGTAAGTGCCAACCTGATGATAAAGAAGCTCAATGTTGACTTCAGCAATGATTCCAAATAGCATAATACCACTCTGCCATCAATAAGATATTTTGGGTTGGGCTG
Source organism: Podarcis tiliguerta (assembly GCF_965153285.1). NCBI lineage: Eukaryota > Metazoa > Chordata > Lepidosauria > Squamata > Lacertidae > Podarcis > Podarcis tiliguerta. The sequence continues at coordinate 39,160,771 of NC_139540.1, read as the reverse complement.
GAAAAAAGGCCCAATTCAGGAAAGTGTAACCACTTCTTGCCCTAGTGTATTCCAAATATGGTGCAGATTAATTTTCATTAGACCCAACTCAGTTGATAGAGTACCTTTGGACTGCAGATGAATCTTCTGTCACATGCACCCAATAATGAATTGCTGTCTCTCAATGAGTATGTGGGCAACAAGTTTGATGCAAGGTGTAAACTTAAAACCACACAGCAGGTTTTCATCTAATAGTTTCATTCTCATTGAGCTACCTTTAAGGTACATAATTGGTAGCCAGACAAATGGCCAGAAACCATTGTGGGCGATCAAAGTCCTATACTGCTGTATTTGTCCATTTCTTCATCTCATTCTTCTGGAATTTCGTCTGCTAGTATGCTTCACCAAGGTCATTCCTTACACCAAATTCCATATTCATAGGACAAATGAGGTTAATGTGACAAGTAGTAGAAATGTTTTACTTACGATGGTGGAATGCTAAGAAGTGATTGTATCTTAACTGCACAGCTACCAGGTTCCCATTGTTTTAGGTAAAAAGGTAAAGTTAGTAAGATAGTTCCAGGTACTTCAGTAGACTTTTAAAATTAAAGTAGCACAATGTACAGCAGCAATGAGGAACCTCCAACCTGCAAGCCACATTGGGCCCTGCAGGGGCCGTGATTTGGCTCAGATGTATATTTTCCCTAAAACACACCCACCCCACTTGGCATTGTAAGTGATGCGGGATGTGGGACAGATAAAGACGTAGTGGCAAGGAAGTGATCAGGAACCTTAAAACGTGTCCCTGAATGCTCTTTGGCAGGTGACGCCTGGTGCAATAGGCTCTGGCAGCAACCCTCTCTGGTATCAGCTGAGATTTGTAGGGGTTAAGGAGTGTGGTGGCAGCAATTACCATTAGTTTTGGGATTCTACTGGCTTACCTTGCTAGACAGTTGTGGAAGGAAGGGGGTAAACAGGCTTTCCAGACCTCTCCCTTCTGTTGCAATGGTGACAGAGGTGTGTGGCCCTGCCTGCCCATCTGTCAGAGTGACTGCAGCGGTTGAAGGGCAATTTGGATCTGGCCTTATGAACTTTTCAAAATCCTTTGCACCAGGTGTCTAAGCCCCAGGTAGCCAGCTGGCTCTTGGGCACTTGGCAACCTGCAATGGCTTCAAAGCCCTTTTGCTGTATCCAAAGGGCTTTAAAGTCAGCCTCTGCACTCCTGTGTGAGCCATTGTCACAGCAAATGAAAGAGGAGCCTCAAACCACTTCCAGAGATCCCTGGGATTGATTGTTTAAAAACTCAGAGAATTGCAGGTCTGTGAGGAAAATAGGTGCCTCCTAATGATATAAGAGGGACGCGGGTGGCGCTGTGGGTTAAACCACAGAGCCTAGGACTTTCTGATCAGAAGGTCGGCGGTTCGAATCCCCACGACGGGATGAGCTCCCGTTGCTCGGTCCCAGCTCCTGCCAACCTAGCAGTTCAAAAGCACGTCAAAGTGCAAGTAGATAAAGAGGTACCACTCTGGTGGGAAGGTAAATGGCATTTCCGTGCGCTGCTCTGGTTCGCCAGAAGCGGCTTAGTCATGCTGGCCACATGACCCGGAAGCTGTACGCCAGCTCCCTTGGCCAATAAAGCGAGATGAGCGCTGCAACCCCAGAGTTGGCCACGACCGGACCTAATGGTAAAATGGTAAAATTACCTTTACCTAATGATATAAGAATTAGAAACCCTGGTCCTCCTGTGTGACAGGCGGAAATAGTTACCACTATACTAACGAGGATAAGTGACTATGGGGGTGAAGATACCAGTATGGAGCCATGTGTGCTTTACTTCTCATGACTTGTAACCGTTCCTGACATATTTGAAGATGTTTTATGACTCTTTGTTTGCTGTGTTTGAACTACTATGTAAGTTTTTGTTCTGAAGTGCTTTGGGGCAGACCTTCTCAACTGGCATGTTGAGTTCAGTGAGCTCTGTCCTATTGCAATAGCTGTAATAAATGCTGGGTCCCTAAATCTGGATGCTGGACTTGGAAATAGTTTCCTTGGTTCTGTGGTTTATTCAAAAGGTGGCTGTTCCTCACCTGTATAACAAACAAGGTGGTGTAGATGTGAATTCTTACTACACGACCAACTCTCATCACCCTTAAGAAAGTAGTGTTTCCATAATTTGGGGAGGCAGAGAGTCATGACTATTTGAAATGGTATGATTCTGATTTAAATGTATAGGACAGGTGGGGCCTTATTGGCATTTTGCAATAGCACCATTTCTTGCTTTCTGAGGCTTTGGCAAAGTATATGGATTCAATTCCACAGATATGAGAAGTAATCACCTTACTAAGTACCACCATTTCTTACAATGAAAGAAAATGTTTCCTCCTATAAAATAGCATGGTTTACATCACTGAAATTCTAAACTGTCCAAAGTCTAATAATACATTTGGGAAATAGGACTTTAAAAACATAATCCTGCATTTTTAGAATTATTCTGCATGGTTGGGGGTGCTGGCTAAGTTTCTGAATAATTGTGTTATTAACAGGGGACCACAAGTAAAGAGCAAAATCTTGGATTGCTGGAGGAACATAAAAATAAAGCTTTCATGTGTCATAGTGGATAATAAATATTTATCATTGTGCACTATACAACTCGGCATGGGCTGAGTTCTGTAGGAGAAATAGTCAAAAACAGAGGGATTTTATATGTTCTCTATGATTGATGGTGGGTGTAAATAGGATAAATAGGAAGGAAAATTCTGTTAATACAGGAACATCATCATAAAATTGGATTTAGTCTTAGACATATTGCTGGGATTTAGCTTGTTCCCACCCCTCTTTGGACATAATTCTGTATCTAGTGTAATTGGTCAATGAATACCACAATACTTCTTGCAATTTTCAAGACTAGTCTGCTCACTTTCAACTGGAAGCTGGGCATTTAGTATCACTGTTCCCATGCTGTGGAACACTCTTCCAGCAGAGATTTGGCAAGCGCCCTTGCTTTTGACTTTCAGGCATCTCTTGAAGACTTCTAGCTGCCAACAGGCCTGTGGTGTTGTAATTTAAAAAAAAATGATTTTAATTGTTGTTCTGTGCTGCTTTTAATTGGTAGTTTTGTGTTTTTATATTGCCGAACGCCACCCTGGTATTTTACTAGAGGGTGGTATATAAATGCTTTTAGAAATAAATAAAAAACTGTTAACTCAATTTCTGTACAGGGAATTGGGTGGTGATGCCATCTTATCTTTTCCCTCAGGCAGCAAAATGCCTTGGACTGGCCCTGCAATCTCTTTTGCAAATCTTTTCCATGAGAATACAGTAGCCCATTTACAGCCGAGGGATGTGGGCTTCTGTATTATTCTAATTCAAGTATACAAATCAAATTGTTGATTGGTATACTTCCACATCCTATCACAGGGCCACTTGCCTGCCAGAGCCATTTTGGTTTCTGTGTGTGTGTATGTGTACAGGTGTGTGCACACATGTTAAATTTGGGAGCAGATAGAAGTGGTCAGGGAAAACTGAAGGGCCGACATAAAACTGGATGCCTACTGAAGGTTTTGGTTAAATTGATTAATGGAATATGTAGAGCTTACTCTTATGCATGCTTACTCCTAATTAAGTCCCACCATGCTCTTTGAAGCTGACTCTCTCGCTAAATTTGCAGCCTTGGAATGATTCAGATTTTACTTGAAGCTGGATGCAAAGGCTTAATAACCCCACACAGTATAGGGTTACTATGAATCAGTGTATCGGGAGGACTTTGGTTTCTGTGCTGCTGTTTTTTAAAATGGTGACACTCCAGTTACACAGTGGCGTAGCGTGGGTTGTCAGCACCTGGGGCATGGCAAGTAATTTGCGCCCCCTAACTCGTGGAGCCAGGTAGGGGCAGAGAGCTGCGAGTGCGAGCGCCCCCCCCCCCATGTTGCGCCCGGTGCGGCCGGCACCCCCTGCACCCCCCACGCTACGCCACTGCAGTTACACCATACATTTAAAACCACTATATTACTTTAAACAATCATGGCTTCCCTAAAAGGATTATAGGTGATGTACAGTGGTACCTCGGTTTATGAACTTAATCCATTCTGGAAGTCCATTCTTAAGTCAAAGCTGTTCTTAAACCGAGGCACACTTTCCCTGATGAGACCTCCCACCGTCTGTTCCCTTCCACCGTTTGGCTTCTGTTCGTAGACCGAGGTAAAGTTCGCTAACTGGAACACTACTTCGTAAACAGGGCTGTTCTTAAAGCAAGGTATCACTGTAGTTTGTTAAGGGTGCTGAAAGCTGTCAGGAAACCCCTTTTCCCCTCCCAGAGCTACAATGCCCAGAGTTCCATGGGAAGAGGGATTGACTGTTAAAACCACTTTGGGGACTGTAGCTCTGTGAGGGAAATAGTGGTTTCCTAACAACTCTTATCACCCGTAACAAACTACAGCTCCCAGAAATCTTTGGGGGAAACCATGATGATTTAAAGTGGTATCATAGCGCTTTAAATGTATGGTGGGAATGTGTCCTCTGATGCTTTAGAATCCAGGTAATTTATGTCGGTAGGTAAACACTTTTAGCACCCAGCCCTAAAGAAAAAAGCCAACAACTTTCATAACATTTCAGGTGATTTCAGAGATGTTAGTGGGGAAACCAATGCAGCATTGAAAAGTTTAAAGCTAGAACTGCAAATCATAATAGGGAATAAATATGCCAGCCAAAGATTAATGGGCACTGTAAGGGATGTAATGTAGGAACCACAGTGAAAGGAGATGTAGGAGGATATTGCAGGCAGCCCACTTAACAAATGCCTCTCACTGCTTAGTATTAGTGGGAGCGAGCTTAATAATAACTCTGTTCAAATGCTACATTTTGAAATATCCTGCTGTTGAAAGGTGAAGCAGACCAGAATGTGTTGTCTCTTAGTCCTTAATTACCTGTCTTGTTATGCGTAACTATTTTTTGTCATGCTTCCTTTAATTATGTACTTAGAAATAAATGCATTAAAACCCACCCAAGTGCCTGCTATGTACTTGAGATGTTTTGACAAAGCTCTTTTTCTCCCTGTCTTGCACAGGTGCCTTTCTGTTCTGTCTACTGATTTCCATGTAATGTTTGCCTTAACGTGGAATATGAATTACGTGCACAACTGTGCAGACCCTGTGATGCAGGTTTTACATATAACTTCTGTTTACGTCTTAGACATGCAATATCCGGGGCCCATAATGAAATATGCAGTATAATCCTGTACATATTTACAAGGATGTGAGTTGCATTGAGGTCAAAGGGGCTTACTCCCAAGTAAGTATGCACTGTCAAGGAGTAAGTGCCACTGAAAAATGACATTTACTTCTGAAGAAGTGTTCAGAGGATCACATTGTCAAAATATAAACTTTATTTGTATTAAAATGCTCTTTGATGCCCTTATTACTTATCAGAAGAAAAGAAAAAAACAATTGTAAGTGTGTCTCCAGTTTTTCCTAAGCTCTAGCAGAGGGCAAAAGAAAAATCATTCTGCTGCATTGTTTACTTTCCTTGGATACCCTTTAAACCAGCCTTCTTCCAACCAGGTGCCCTCCAAATGTTGTTGAACTACAGATCCCATTATTCCAGGTCATTGACCATGCTGATGGCAGCTGTAGTCTAAAAGGGCACCAGGCTGGGGATGGCTGGTTATACTTTGAACATTGTGTCATTTGACATGAAAGCAACTTGCAGTGCAACAATATCACACTCAAAATCAGCCTTGGGGAAAGAGTTAGGCTCTGCCTATCTGTATTTGAACTTAAAACATCTGCATCCAGACTCAAAACATCTCTTCAAAGTTTTCTCCTCCTACCACTTGTCATTCAGCTCCAGAAACGCATGCTCTTGACCCGGACATGACTGACAGAGTTTTGAGGGAAATATTTAAGCATGAGAGAAGTCAAGAATGTTGAAAAACTTCATGTTCAATAAAGAGGTCATTGTGTGACTGGATTGAAGAGTCCTAATACGACAGCAAAGGAAAGAAGTTGAAATTCTGTCGTCAAATGTGTAGGGTAACGGTTGGGTCAAGTGCTTACACTCAGTGTGCTCACACGTTGAAAATCAATCTTGATGGATTGAAAAGAGTGTTTCGTTTTCATGTGACAAATGGAAGTAGAACATTGCATCCAGACTTAATAGTAACCATTAGTTTCGGTTTTTAAAAAGCTATAATAATTTTTCCACTACCTTGGAAACTTAATGGAATCTGTGCATGAGATCCATCACATTCATTCGAAATATAAATCATGGTGATATTTGTACACAATGAATTAAAAGCAAATATGAATGAAGGGAGACATTACCCACAGGCCATTACCCATGAATACTTAGTGGAATGAAGCAATAAGGTCTCTATCCTGGCTGGTGCAAAGGTCTAGATCATTCATGGCGGAAAGCAGTATGACAGCACTCTGAGTCTGTTTTCATTTACCGTAATTGCTTACAAGTACCTGATGATTTTTCTTTCATGCTGTGTAAAAGCAGATTCAGATCAGGGAGGGGGTACTCCATGCACATTTGAAAACATTTCCACCTGAATCCCCCTGCATGTGGGGACTTGTTACATCATTCTGAATGCTTTTAAAAAAGAGAGAGCTCCTCAAATGGTATTACATCCCTCCTCACCCCAATATACTTGAATCAGCTCTGATATTTGGCAAGACAGAGACTACATGGTAAGTCTTGCTCCTATGAAATCCAGCTCAGTCTTTCCTACTTGCTTTTAATCTCTGTTTGGTTTAGTGAATGTTCAAGACTTTTTGTAAAATCAGACGCTCCTTAGCCCTATGTGTTATCTTGAGCTGTAGTAAAATGAAGGTGGGAACTGCCGGGAGCAAGTTTCTCTTTCTGATACTTTAGACAGTGGAACGTATGATACAGGCTGGACCAAATTTCCTGTGGAACATCTGCAACTTGTTTTTCTTTGCAGGGACTGTAAGATAAAATTTTGGAATACTTGCTAAATTAAGTGACTTTGTACAGGCTCTTCATTAAACAAATCTCTAGCTTACTGGGTTATGAAATATTTATAATATATGCCAACTATGTATAGACATTGGGCAGCCTTCATGGGCTCTGGATCACATTGAATTTAGACTGTGTTCTTTCATTTTAGTTTATTTCATTTCATTTGTTTATTTTGTATTTATAAGCCTCTTTCAAATGTCCTTAATGCTTTTGAAGATAGTGGGAATAATTCTCTGTACATTTTGTTGAATTCCTTTCAGCTACTGTTCATCACTTTTAATGTGCTTATGGCCACAATGGCAGCAGCAGTGGTTCATCTCCAGAGTCCCTGGGCAGCTGGCAGTGACTGGAGAGGATCCAAGTCTCTGTATCTGCAGTTGTATATGTAGGTTCAGCAGCTAACACTTTAGTTGATAGGTGGTGGGCAATTTGAGTATGTCTTGGCAAATGTTGCTCGGTCTATAAATAAACAGTGTCCCTGAGGTCATGTGAGTGCTGATTTCAACTGCAATAGGGAATGTCAAAGAAATTACTGGCCTTTCCTTTGAACAATGAATGTTAACTTCGAGTTCATCAAAGAAATAATCAGTTTTTCATACTTTGTTATCTCAAAAGATATACATGTTTAGGATTTTTATAATAGGCCCTTTTTAACTGAAGTGATTGCCTCATAACTGAACATGGCACCAGCTAAAATATTTAGAAGGATGACAGCCTTCTATATTGTAGCATTTGAAGTGGTACTACTGTTACAGACAAAGGTCCAAACCTGGGGTGACAAGCCAAATTAATCACACCGGGGTGGAAAAAGAAAATGTTTATTCAGATTGCAGCACTCTTTCCTATTTGAGCTTGGTTGCAAGGTTACTGGGGAGACTTGTTATGCCTTGCTAGTTTCTAGTCAATCTCTAATGTATGAGACAAAAGCTAATGTCTAGTGCAGGGGTCTGCAACCTTTAAGACAAAAAGAGCCACTTGGACCCGTTTCCGAAGGGAAAAAAACTGGGAGCCACAAAACCATTGCGACATTTAAAACAAATATATCTCCGGAGCCGCGATCTGACAGTGGGCGGGAAGGTGACGTCGGGACGGTGCGCGACTAACGCACACACCGCCCCATGCGACGTCACAGCCAGTACAGCGCCCGCCACAGTGGGGAGTGTCGGGGCGCACAATGCGCCTCCTCCCCTCGCTAGTATCTGCCCCGGAGCCGCGACAAAGGTGTAAAAGAGCCACATGCGGCTCTGGAGCCGCGGGTTGCAGACCCCTGGTCTAGTGTATACAAAAAGATGGAGTCTTTTTGGTTCTCCTTATTATGTGTTCCCTTCACTACTGACGAAGGTTTCATTCATGATTTAATTTAACATTTAAACTTAGTCCTAGAACCCAATTTCCATGCCTGGCCTCAGCCCTGTGACTTTAAGACTTGCTTTCCCTCCCTATGCAGGAAATACAACAAAACACTTTTATTTTTTAAAATTGTTTGTAGTGGAAGATTTTATGGATAACAAAAGTACATATAATGCCTCTGTTTTCAGTTCATAGAATCCTATCTCTAGGTCAGTTACATTTGGTGTGAGACTGTTATCTTAGGCATTGTGAGGTTTGGGGGAGAAAGATGTGGTGAGAGAAAGAAAGGAGGGTAATGATTTTTCCATCTTTTGCATAATATATGTGCAGGGGTTTTGTGTCAGTGTCACATGGATAGGTTCTTTATCTGTTCATTTATCTGTTTTCATTGACCGTGTGAAAGATTGGGGAGCTCAGGACACGGTTGGTTGCATTCAGTTGATTGTAATGAGTTTTGTTTATGTGTGTGAAGGGGTGGGGGTTGTTGGGTCAAAATAGCCATATCAATTTGTATGCTGTTGTGAGGCATGGGTGGGGTTATGTTGTTGTCTTGTTGGGAAGCCATACCAGGGCAAAAGCATCCTCTTTTGTTTGTACCCATGCTAACTTTAATTTGTTGGTTAGGTTTTCTAGTTGGGCTGTTTCCCACATGGTTTGGTACCAGTGGTCTATGTTCACTCCTGACAGGTCCCTCCAGTGTCTAGTTATGATGCTTCTAGCTGCTGAGAGTAGGCAGCTTACATAGTGTGAGTGTGCGTTGTTGTCTTGGAAAATATTTAATAGGGCCAGTTCTGGAGTTGTTTCTAATAGCTGTTTTGATATTTTTCAGATTTCTTGTTTGAATAATGTCCAAAAGTGTTGAATTTTGGGGCATTCCCACCACATGTGGATGTATGTGCCTGTATTAATGCAACCTCTGCAGCATTTGGGTGAGGTTTCTGGGTGTATCAGCACCAGCTTCCATGGTGTTAGATACTATGTATAAATAAGTTCGCTTCTTTAGACCAAGGTGGATTTAAAGGGTGGTTTAGACCCAAATTTAGACCATTGGGAAGGGTTTATTTTGTATGTTATGTCATGCTCCCATTGGTCTTTGATTGTTGTTAGGGGGTTTGTAGGGTCTTGGGGTACTCTTTTGTATATTGTGGATCCCATCCCCTTGTTGTCTCTTCTTCTGTTGTCAGGAGAAGTTTTTTGAATGTGGTCAAAGGCCTAGTGGCTGCTGCTTTTACTGCTGGGTTATTTAAGGTGGTGTGTAGTTGGTAGTGTGTCAGCCAGGGTATTTGGGTGCCCCCTAGTTTGTCTTGTATTTCTTGTGTTGCTTGTGTAAAAGTCTGTTAGGCAGTATAAGCCTTTGGCTTGCCTTGTTTAGCAAAACACTTTATAAATGGGATTGCCTTTCTTGGATGAAGGTGTCGCTTTCAGAGAAACTTGAGCCTCATTCTCCTCTTGTTGCCAAAATGTAGTTGGTCCTTTTATTCTCTGTAGTGAGATTAGGTTGATCCTTTCCCACAGGATGCCGGGAATTGTAAATTGTCTGCTATGATTCTTCTGATAATTCACTTGTTATGGAGTTCATTTTTCATTCCAGTTGTATCTGACAATTGACCAGCTTAAATATGCATGAATCATCACATGCTGATTAATGTAAACTGCTATTAGCTATTCATGCATCATGTCTTCCTAGAACTAATTTTAAAATGTTAATGGGATTTGAACATCTTGGGGAAGAGAAAGATGATTCAGTCTTGCTTGAGCAAAGTATGAACTTCTGGCATTGTATTTAAAGCACATTTTTCCAAAGGTTTTTCAGATGTCTGAAAGGCATTTGAAGTGATGGACCTTCAAAGGTTCTGGTTTTATTCTACTACCCTTCCAGTAACTCCGCAGGTTGGTGGAGAAATAAGTGTTCTTTAATGTTTTTATGGGGTAAAGGTTTTGTTTTAAAGGTAAAGTATATAGAAATACACACTGTGGAATGTACAAGATCATATGTGTGTACTGTCTTGTAGATATACAATATATCCATGGTGCAGCTGTCAATTTAATTGCCTGATACATCCTGTCAAAATGAGGCTTGCTCAGAGGTCCTTAATATTTATGTTGGGACCATTTGATTCAAATTTTGTAGGTTTCTATTGGATAATACATTGGACATTCTGCTTCACTCCATTGGACCAGAGTTGTGGCCTGATGAGTGAGGAGAATTCTACATAAATTTAGAATGATTGTCTGGGGAAAGACCTTGCTTGAGTATAAAAAGGCAGGTCTCAGATCAGTCAAGAGAGAGCCAGTCAGTTGGTTGGTCAATCAGTCATCATATAAAGCAGCAGCAGAAAGACCTTGGAGCTGGAAACTGGAGCCAGGCAAAAGATATTGGGAATCCTGAAGATAAGCTGGAGCTGAAGGTCTGTGAGGGAATAAAGGAATAAAGTCAAGGGTCTGCAGAGACTGTGGGATGCCTGAGGTAACAGAGGTTGCTCTGTCCAGGTGAAGACTTTGACATGAGTCCAGATTGACACCTGAAAGTCTCAGAACAAGAGGACCAAATTGAAGACTTTGTGCCTCAGTGCCAAGTGATGAAGTGGTAATTGGGTTGGAGTGACTCTGGTAATTGGGTATTGGTATAAATAGCAAGAGGAGATGAATCTCCCAGATCTATTCTTTTTAAAGTGATAATAACACAGTAGCATGGTATAGTGAACACTCTTACTTAAATTAACAGTGCCAAAGTTAACTTTATTCTATAGTAACCATTCTAAGTAAGTAGAAAGTTTTTATTATGTGTTAATGAAAAATAAAATACAGCTTACATTTTTGTTCCACTGTATGCAGTGTCTGTACCACTCCTAATCAAAGCTACAGGTGAACAAATGCATACTATTGAATGGCATTTTTAAATATATGGTGGCAGTAGAGCAACAGGATCAAACATAGTGAGTAAATAGCAGTGGCTATAATAATCTTCCACATTTGATGGTAGTGTTGGTGGGTTAATAGAGAGGAAATTTTACATTTGGTGGCAGTATTGGTGAGATAATAACTGAGAAGCCCTCCTAAGGTTGTACAAAACATTCTCTCCTTGTTAACTTGTATCATGTGTTGAAGTGGATTATGTTGCTGTAAATCAGTGCAATCAGCTCCTTTCCCTGATTCTTTTTTGTGTGTTCCTTCTGCTTGAGTAATGTTGATGTGATCTTAGTCTTGCCACTAAGTACATGGCCACTTGGCATAGATACAAAATACATGGTTGTTTGGTAGACTAAACCCCTGATAACATCCTTTTTATTTGTTACAAGCCGCTCAGTGACATTTTAGTCATTTTACAATCTTATGAGGTAGGTTAGAATTTGCTCAAGGGCCCCCTAGTGACCTTTCTCCAGTCAGTGAGGATTTGAACCTATTTTGTTCCACATGCATCCACCAGTGTGCTATGTATGTTCTGTTACACTGGCCCAGTTTGCATGTAACACTGCAACATCGTATAAGGCTCATCCAGACTTCCTTTTGCACTGTGCTTTCCAGGCACTGGTCCACACCATGTTTGAATATATATATTTTTTCGTCCCAGTGCTTTCCCTGACAAAAAAATATATCCACATTTTACTGCTGAATTGGAGCAAACAGCAATCCATGGAGAACCCTGTTGACATTTCCTGTGATACAACAATAAAACATGGATTTTCCCACAGAAAGTACTGGGGAAAAACACAAAACTGCCCAGACATGGAGCTTTAAAGCTAAAACCTGTGCCTAGAAACATGGAACAAAAGGAAGTTTGGATCATCCTTTAGTGTTTTGCATGGGTATCCACAATAATATTTCAAACATGCTGATGATAAAAGTAAATACTTCAAATAAGTAAAAATATATAACTAGCATCTGAGAACAGACCTGTAATTTCTGGTGGATCTGTTGAGCTGTTGAGGCCTAGATAGACTCTGTCTGAGAGATTTGTATTTCAGGTTTACCCTGCCATTATTTATCAGTGGGTAGATCTGGCATCAAGACAAATATCTTCCCAATTATTGCTGAAATGCTCCATTCTTTCCCTGGCTCCTCATCCCCTCCAGCCTGTAATTAATTGCACTGCTGCTACAATTACCTTCACAGCCTCCCCTGCACTTCCATAAAAATGAAACAGAAAATCCCAATATGTCAGGATAACAACACTGGCTTGCACTTCAGGATTGTCATACACCTCTCTGACTCCCCACTCCCTCCAGCAAAAGGACTATGCTGACACTGGGCTATTTTTGTAGGGCTGCTGTAGTCCATGGACTCTCAGCCACAGCCCTTGCCCTGGCAACTTGGGCTGGGCACAATGATTTTATCTGCATTGGCTGAATAATTTCCAAAATATTAATAGTATAAGAGGGTGAAGAGAAAAATCCATTTTGGGGACATATGAAATAACTTGTGAGTTAGAAAATTTATGAACTCCTTTGCTGCCATCTTTTGCGTTTGCCATTACACAACTTTCCAACCACAGCTATAGAACCTTAGGGTGGCAGCGGCCCAGGAGTACACCTCAGAGGTACACCTGGCTTCTTCAGTATATAGTGTTCAGCAAATGCTGAGGACGCACCTCTATCCCCTGGCCGTTGACACCTGATATGTGTGTTTTCAGGGCCCACCTGAAATCTGTTTGCGGGAGGTGTGAGAGCCTTAAACTTCACCTGGGCTTGTTCCAGCTTGTGAACATAGCATTGACTCATGTTTTAGCATTAACATGGAAATGCCATTGTTACATTTCTGTTGCTTATCTATTGGTAGATGTATCTAAGGCTCAGAGTAAGGAAGGGGAACATTAAGTCAGTCTGGTGTGTTTCAGTCAACCTGTTTGTTAACATTGTTTCCCTTCTGCCATAGAGTTCAGACTCAAATTTGTGGAGTTCCTATGTGGCCTGGCCTCATTCAGGGAACTCAACTGCTCCAGAGGTGCAAAGTGTCAGAGATGGAACTTTGACAAAGTACTGTACTTTCAGACTGTTATCTGAGCTCTCTTTAGAGATCCCTTTCTCCAGCTATTAGGTTGGTTGCTGTGCTTTAAATTGAAATTATGTACCAAAAGTGAATGATAATAGCCAGACGTGTAGCAGTGACATATTGTGCATAAAAAGCTTCATCAGTTTAATATTCTGTATTACTACTGTTGAATACTATTGTGTTTGCCGGCTTTGCTGGTCTATAAATTTTTTCTAGGTGTATCGCAGACTTCCAGCATGGGAGGTGGGGCAGACTTCTGTCTAAATAAGAATTTATTTTGGAGTGACTTGGTTGGTAGGTTTTAATGGGGTCTCAATTGTTTTTGTAAAATTCAGACTTCAGTAATCTCTTAATTTGGGAAAGTTTACATTGCTTCAACTGTATTTAGATACACATGGACTTCTTTTTCTTTTTCTTATTGTGCTGCTGTGTTGCTACTCTGGTTCTTTAATAATGTATGTGTATTTATGTTTCCTGTTGCTTTTAAAGCTCTAATATGCATATAATTCTTGGAATCCTTTGGTTTTGAACAGTGTGGTAAACATGTTATTATTCAGGCACAGTAGTATCTGAATAGTTAGGGTTACTTCAGGCAGATAATGAGAACTTGTTCTGTAAGCTCTCTTTAGGAAGTTAAAGAAAGCATCACATTTGAATTAAACCAAAGAGACCATCTGAATATTTAATAGTTACCACCAGATATTTCCAGCATTTCCCAAAGAATTAAAACTGGTGTTTAGCTGACTCGCAGATTATGATGAGCAACAAATATTAAGCAATTTGCTTAATTGTGCAGCTCAACTGCAGGCACAGTTGAAGGAAATGGATTATTCAGCCCAATTTTGGCACCAAAATGGCCCTGGTCACCATGACCTGGTCAACCTCTTATGACTTCTGTCAGGAGAGATGCATGGGGAATGCAACTTTGTTAATTCTCTTAGTTTAAGTGGATTCTGGTACCGTCAACATGGTATTCTTCTGGACTGACGTGGTGGGCTTAGGACTCAGGGCTTTGGTAATAAAGTGGCACAGCTATGCTCAGCCGATAGAGCATGAGACTCTTAATCTCAGGTTTGTGGGTTCGAGCCGTACATTGGGTGAAAGATTCCTGCATTACAACGGGTTTGAATTAGATGATCCTCGTGGTCCCTTCCAACTCCATGATTCAAGCTATTATTGTGTAGTTCCAGAAAGTGGCACTGAGTTTGTGATGGTTGCTCAGTTCCATGGCACTTGTAGTCATTCAATGCTCTATCTTGTTTCCATTACTATATGAAGCTGCTGGGTGAGGTTATCAGAGTGGGTGGGAGTGAAGTGCCAGTAATATGCTGATAACACACAGCAGTGTGTCGTCAGAGCCGGGTGAGGATATTCATGTGCTAGTCAGCCTTTCTCAACCTTGGGTCCCCAGATGTTTTTGGCCTACAACTCCCATCATGCCTGACCACTGGTCCTGTGAGCTAGGGATCATGGGAGTTGTAGGCCAAAAACATCTGGGGACCCAAAGTTGAGAACCACTGTGCTAGAGCAATGCTTGGATGCAGTAAAGAGCTGGATAGGGGCCAGGAAACCAAAAACTGAAACCTGACAAGATGGAGGCATTGTGGCTGGTTAGTTCCCATGACCAGGAGTTAGGCAAACAGACTGTTCTAGATGGAGTTGCACTTCTCTTGAAGGAACAGGGGTATAGGGATACTCCCAAATCCAGCTTTGTTGCTTGAGGATTAAGTAGCTTCAGTGGTTTTGAGTACCTTTTTCTGATTTGCCACTTATGACCATTTCTGGACAAGAGTGGCCTTGTCATGGTGAATGCAAGCTTTAGTAATAACATGCTCCTATTATTGTAATACATTGGAGATGGGCTGCCCTTGAAGATGATCCAGAAGCTTCAATTAGTGCAGAGCAGAATGTAGCTGCCAGAATTTTAACAGGTACAACCAGATTGATTCTGAAAGCATGACATTGGCTGTGTGTTTGTTTTGGAGTCAAATTTTAAAATGTTTATGTTCACCCATAAAAGCCTTTAAATAGCTTTGGACCTGAGTACCTGAAGGAGAATCATCCTACATAAGCCCTAGGATTTTCTGAGGAGACTCTTCTATGTATACCATCATTGGGGGAGATTTTTTATATGGTGGTGTATGAGAGAGAGAGAGAGAGACCTTTCTTTACAGTGTGACTTACCCTTACCTTAGGAGCACGCTTCAATTCTTGCTGTAGTTTTTACAAATCTTTACTTATGCTCAAACCATTTAGTTGGAGTTTTTCTCTGCTTGGCTGCATGTTGGTGCATGCAATGTGTGCCTCTTTCACTGTTTTTAGTAAATGTCAGCCATAGTTTGGAATGTGAACAGTTCTTTTGTGGATTAATTGCATAATAAAATAGCAAACGATAAGCTTAACAACCCCAGATATGCAAAAATAAGGCAATCATAAAAACAGCTTCCTACATAATGAGTTTTTACTATAAAAATGCTTTAACTTCAAAATGGCAATTCCATTTTGATGATTTGGCATTTGTAGTAGTGTTGTCCACTTTTACATGTTGGAGAAGTCACCTAGAACAAGACAATTCTAGCCCCCAAGGCTGAAAATATGTGTTGAATGTAATAGTATATATTTGAACAGGGTTCTAAATTGTGTGGAGATACTCCAGGGGATGAAAAGGCTTTCACTTCAGAAGTTCATCCTGCATCTCGTAGAAGGCAGGATGGTAATGGGCACTGAAGTTGAATACACTCATTTCTGTTCTCCCCCACACAGTGCTTCTAAAGTGAGTGATTATAATGCCCTGAAGAGAACTTAACTGTGAATTTATCAGTCTTGTGATTGACATGAAATCCACACAAGGAATATCTGAAGGATAGTTACTGGGTGAGATTGGGCCAGTTCTTGGGACTCAGCTAGATTTGGTAAAGACAAAGTGTTTTGAATGCGTTGTACATGCGGTATAACACTGACACCAGATGACGCTGTGGAGTACCATCTTCCCGTAGTGTCTTTCCCTGTATGAGTTTACAATGTGTTTAACTGAATTGCTTCTTTGACCTGTCTAGATCCAGCCACTGTATCTCAGCCTGACTCACATCATAAGGTTGTTGTGAGGATAAAAAGGGGACGAGACAGCCATGTACAGCAACCTGAGTTCCTTTGAGGAAAAGGTGGCCTATAAATGTAATAAACAAAGAAACAAAGGAAGAAGAAGACTGAATGTTCCTCAGTTTTACTATATTCTGTAGTATTTGCCACAGGCTGCTAACATTTGCTCATATCACAATGCCAAGTTCGGTAATATCGGATCCACAGTAATATGACTTCATTTGTCTGTTTGTTTGCCAACTCAAGGTAACAAAGTACATTTTAATTGGAGTTTTTAATTAAAAATATAATTAAAAGTTTGCATTTAGATTACTGGTTGGAGATATTTTATTGTTTTGGTGGTCTCATAGTAATAACAGAGAAAAACGAATCTAACCCTTGAACAAATGGGGAGGCGGAGTTTTGTTTCAGCATCATTAGGTAAGCCCATTGGCACTGAAATTGGATTAGTGCTCCACCTCATGCGTGCTGTAAGCAAATCACTTGCGAAACAATAGCTCTGTTAATCTGGACCTAACTTTTAAGGGGAATGCTTAGTTAAGTTCTACAGTGTTTCCAAGCAAAGATGTGACAAAATTTATCTCCTGTTTTCAAGGAAATTGAGTTTCCCTTTTTTGTATCAGATTTTTTGGAAGATCTGTACAAAACTTTCACATTGCATCATCAACCCCCGCCATGTGTGAATCCCTTGCAGATTATTGCAGTGCCTGGATACACAGTCAGGTCATGCATCCATAGTAGTGACCAGAGGAGGAATGACCACTGGGTGGTGTGCAGAGAAAAGAAACACCTGTTGCATCTGTAGCAGCACAACCAGACACCTTAATCTGCCCCAGCTGCACCAAAACATGCCTCTTCCATATTGGTCGCTACAGTCACAGCATGCACTGTAACCTTCCAATAGTTTGATTTCACCCCCAAAGGCACACTCTTCCTGTTAAGTTGTGGGCGAACATATCAGACGACACAGCGATTCTTCAAACAGCTCTTCTTTATTCTGAGGCCAAAACTGAACTGAACTGAGGAGCTTAGTCAGCCTGCTTATATAGAGCTCCAGTACATTGTTACTGTAACAACTTTCTAAAACTATCCAATCACTGAACGTCACTTTCGATCCTTCATTTGCATAACTATCTACAGTATCCCCCTGCTGGCCCAGGGTGAGAACTTCAGTACATAACACTTCCATTGTCTCCCGACAAGCAAGCAAGCAAGCATCAACAAGTTAAGAATGGATGTATCCATTTTCTCAAAGATGTCTGTGTGGCTGAAGAGTCATTGAAGAATGAATGTAGCAGTTGCACTCAACGTTGGCATGACAAAATATTTATAAAGAGTAGGCAAATAAATCATCTTTGTGAGTTGTTTCTTTTTGGTTGTCTATAAATAGAACTTTGCAACATTAGTCAAACCAGCAAACCCAAATTAGATTGATGTAACACTTCAGTATACAAGCCACATATACTTGCCCTTGTTAGGAATAAATGTTGATGATCAAAACTATCTGCCATGGCTAAATCACACACAGTTCAAAGTCCTACCAGAAGTCAGAGCCTGCAGTCAAGCTGGAAGGTCACTCCAGAACAGAAAAACAAAGTCAAGAATTGGAATAAGCACAATCAGGAAAGACAGTTGCCCAGGAAAAGTAATTGAACAAGCAGGAAGCCTCTACAACTGTTTCTGTTAAGGAAAATCAATTGCCAAGAGTTGAGTGTCTGGAGATAGTCCAGTACCTGAGAATCCTTTACAACCTAAGGAAATCTTTTAATCTGTAGCCAGTGCATTTCCTCTGGAAAAAAGCAGGTGCCAGTACTCACCATGATGTTGTTACAGTAAGTGCTACATTTTTAACCAGTGCTTTTGGAGAAATGGCCTGGTACTGGGTACCACTGAGTACCCGTGAGAAAACCACTGACTGTAGCCCTGTGTGATAAAGAGCAGGCAGTGCACAGAGGTGTGTGCTTTAGGTTCTAGCCCTTGCTGCAATGGACAACTATCTTTTTTGTGAGCTCTCATTTGTATCACCCTGCCAAATAGCAAGGAAAACCTTACTATGAATCAAGCATTAAAATAGCCACTTATTTGGGCTCAGACAGCCAGTTTACCCAGCTACTACACATCATTAAGTAAAGGTAAAGGGACCCCTGACAATTAAGTCCAGTTGTGGATGACTCTGGGGTTGTGGCACTCATCTCACGTTTCGACCTCGGTCCAGTATACCTGAAGGAGTGTCTCCACCCCCATCGTTCTGCCCAGACACTGAGGTCCAGTGCCAAGGGCCTTCTGGTGGTTCCCTCGCTGCGAGAAGCCAAGTTACAGGGAACCAGGCAGAGGGCCGTCTCGGTAGTGGCACCTGCCCTGTGTAACACCCTCCCACCAGATGTCAAAGAGAACAACAACTACCAGACTTTTAGAAGACATCTGAAGGCAGCCCTGTTTAGGGAAACTTTTAATGTTTAATAGACTATTGTATTTTAATAGGCTATTGTATTCTTTTGGAAGCTGCCCAGAGTGGCTGGGGAAACCCAGCCAAATGGGCGGGGTATAAATAATAAATTATTATTATTATTACTGACTGAGGTAGCCGGCATACAACTTCTGGGTCATGTGGCCAGCATGACTAAGCTGCTTCTGGCGAACCAGAGCAGCACAGGAAAATGCCATTTACCTTCCCACTGGAGTGGTACCTATTTATCTACTTGCACTTTGACGTGCTTTCGAACTGCTAGCAGAGAGTGAGCAATGGGAGCTCACACCGTCGCAGGGATTCGAACCGCCGACCTTCTGATCGGCAAACTCTAGGCTCAGTGGTTTAGATCACAGTGCCACCCGCATCCCTACTATACACCATAAGATTTAGATAAATAGTTGTTTGTGTTCATACAGCCTCTGTTGAGTCAGATTTCCAGAAAAGCAATGGAGTTGGGATGGATTACTCACCTTTACAAATATAACCTCTTCATGAAATATGCATACTATTGATTTAATGAATGCTGCCAGCACTTAGAGGGTGTGTGTGTAATGTGTGAACTGGCCCTCTTACAGTTGAAACTTTTTTCTTCTACCAAAATGTAATAATAAAATGGAGCTAAAAAAGTTTTTCAAATTCACATTCCCCAAAACACCCAAAGCCTTTTTATTGGCCGGAGTAGGGGATGAGATACCAAAGAAGGCCTATAATTTTTTCCTCTATGCTACAGCTGCAGCTAGAATAGTATACACCAGATATTGGAAAGAAAGAGGTATTCCAACAAAAGAACAATGGCTGTATAAACTGATAGTTTGCAGAACTACCAAATATGACAGCCAAAATAAGGAATCAGGATGAGAGACAAGCAAGAGATGAGTGGGAATATTTAGAAGAATATCTAAAAAGAGATGACACCAAAACTATTCTACAAGTAGGGGTAATACTTTGAGCAACAGTTAACAACGAAGAAATCGATGGAAGGAAAATAGGGTAGAAAAACTAATGGATATGCAGCAAAACAAGGTAATACTGGAATGCCATGGAGTGATGGGCTGGGAAGTCTGTGTAGAAACAATGTATGATGAAAAATATATGATGTGTAAATTTAAACTGGAAAATGTAGTAGTAGTACTGTAGTAGTAGTAGTAGTAGTAGTAATAATAATAATAATAATAATAATAATAATAATAGTATATGGTGCTTCTCACCATCTCTGCTGGTTTAAACTCTTTGTTTATCAGTTGTAAAGTCAGTAAGGTTCAACTCCTTACGCAGTGCAGCACAATACACTGTTTAGAGTGAGATTATGGGCTACGCTTTCTGTTGAATAAATTACATCCTCTCTCTAGGGCTTTGCAATTAGAAAAGAGTAGGAGAATTGTGAAGGAATGTGTTAATGGTGGTATGTTGTTGTTGATGGCAGCCATTCTGTTTTCTCTGCAACAACATCGACAAACCAAGATCTGTTACATTTCTCACTGAAAACAAATAAATTAGGGTGAGATTACACATACACATTCATCTCTCAGTAACCACAGTATCACAAACAACTAGATTCAATTACTCCAAGCAGATCTTTCCTACCAATCAAAATGAAAGGTTATCCTCCCCGCTCATCCGCCTTGAAGGCAATTCACACTTTCAGCTGGAATTCATAATCTGAAAAGTCATTGAATGATGAGCAATCAAGTGAAACATTTTAATGTGCAAATCTGCCTTTGGCTTCATTTTGTTATATCTGCCTATTGCTAATCTTGATGCTTTCTAAAAAGTGTCTAAAAGTATTGCTCTATCTACTCCAGCTTTTCCCAATTTGGTGCCCTCCAGATGTTTTGGACCACAAAGTCTCATCAGCCCCTGCCAGCATTGCTGGGCCTAATAGGGATTGTATTCCATAACATCTAGAGGGCACCAAATTAGGCAAGGCTGCCCTACTCTGTGGTGATAAGAAGCGATTGGGAGAGCTAGTCAAGTTTTAGATTCTGCACTTCAAGACATGAAAAAACACAAGATTCAGAGGGGGGAAACCACTCTGGGAATAAGATTCTGTGACAGAAAATGGAAGGAAGGGATAAAAGAAGAAAATGCAAACAATTTAAAATTAAAAGAAATGTCAAAACAAGTGGGAAACTAGTTGATTACCATGACTACTGAGAACAGAACATAAAGCAATAAGATTAAAATACGGAGTAGCAGATTTAACACCAAACATTAGGAAAGCAACATTTAGCTGTTCGAGCTGTTCAGCATTTAAACAAGTTGTGTAAGAATTGTGTGGAAACACTTTCCTTGGAGATTTGCATAATATATGTTTTGTGTTCAGGGAAATGTTCTCAGCATTACAGACTAGATTTCATTTTTTTTAAAAAAAAGACAAAACAGGTTTATTGGCTTAAATATGTTGAGCCCTCAAGAGTAAGAGCATAGAGGGAATTCAGGGAAGGTTTCTTAAGGAGTAGTTTTACCACTGCCTCCTTCAAGCAGGCAGCGACCACCTCCTGTTGATCACCTCCCTGGCCCAGCCACTGTTCCCTCTCTGCTGGTTTTTATCAGCCAAGAGGGGCAAGGGTTTAGAGCGCAAGTGGTTGCCCTGACTGATCTGAGCACCTTGCCCACATCCTCGAGCCTTACCAACTGAAACTCATACAATGCAACAGGACTTGACTGTGCTTTGGTCACCCCAAGAGGTTCATAAGTTTGTCATGCAACAGGATATAGGAGAAAAGTATGATGCACCTCTGGAGACAGGAGACACCTTTCTCCTTGATGGAATTTCTCTTACCTAATACTGTTCTTGAAAAGCTACTTTCTGGGAAGCATGCCTAAAGCCACAATTGTGTATAGTCAAAACACACTGGGTGAAATGGTGGGTTGCATTGCCAAAGTGTTTTTTTCTGGATTCCCGCCTTCTTTTCACCCCCCCCTCTTTTTAATGTGCCTAGTGCATAAAGCTGAATGTGCGCAAGTTAAATGTGTGCAAGATGTGGGTATAGCAACACCCCTGCCTCAGTATAACAAATGGCTTGTATCACTTCACATTTTGTGGGGAACCTTTTGGTCCCCTCTGAGTATCATATTAAATGATCAGCAATTAAATAGTATCCTGGAAATCAAAAAGCTGGGAGTTCAGGAAGACTTCTCCATGGTTTAGTTTTTTTTGTGCTTGCACAGTTTTATTTTCTGTCCTTGTCTTTACAGTCCTCCTTGTCCATGGAATCAGTATAACAGGGTTCTGATACATTTTGTGTTAATTATGTTAGATTACAACAGCAGCAGCAGCACATTCACACTGCTGGACTATTTCCCTTGTTCTTTTTAGCAATGATTGGGCACAAAGAAGTAATACTGGAACAAGGCTAGTTGCTCAAAACAGTAATCAAAGGCGGGGCAGACAAGGGCCATGCCTGAGAAACTGTATCTTTGCTTAATACACCAAGATATGAATGAGCCTTGTACCTCCACATACATCCATTTCACTCTGCCCTCCATACCTGAAATGGAGAGCTAGTGTTTATAGTATGTAAAAGGTTAAAATGAGATTTACAGCAACTCTTGTTCCTCCTACAACATGGGTGGGATTTGTGCTGTGTGCGCTTCAGATTTTTGTCAGTTCCATTCTGTGTAAGCTGACCTCAGAGCTTAATAAAGTAGCCATTCTACTGTTCTCTTCAAGTATCACTCATTATTTCCAGTTATAGATTGCTTACTGTGCTGCTAGTGGTAGCCTGCAAAAGGACTTCTGCTAGTGCAATGGGGCTCCCCCTTTTTCTCCCTGCCCCACCTCAAATTGTCTGTGTGTCTGTATTTGTCAGGAGAACCCCCAGAACAGCTCACGGAGGCAACAGGTTGAGAGATAATTCCATCAAGCAAGCAGAAATGCTTCTGCTGAAGGAGCAATCTTCTTAGTGCTATGTTGAATTCTTCCGACTATCTGGAGACCTCAAAGCCATCTGTTGTGGTGCATAATTAACAGGAAGGTATGCAAGTGTGTGAATAGATGCATGAGGGACCCACTTAAGAATATTACATGGTGTTAGAGTAAGCCTGTTCAACATCAACATCCCTGCACAGTGTTTATGATACAAATATAGTCTCTAGGGAAGCTAGTTAGCCTTGAAAAAAGCCAGGATATGAAGACATGGTTTGAAATTGACTTAATATCCAGGTTAACCATAGTTTCCTAGTTTGGATGTAACAGGAAACTATGGTTAACGGCTTGCTCAATTGGAATAAAGTGGCTGTGTTTGAAGCATAATTGGGCTGAAACATGAGTATCAAAAAGTAGCTTATGGAGGTAGTTTTCATGCACCCCCAATAACTGGGCAATTCTCACTAGATGTGTTGAGGTGAGGTTTTGCCTTCCAGGCAGGCCATCCCTTTCTTGTGTTCAGGTTTCTGCAATTCATTATGCTCGGTTACACATATGATTGTCTAATTCAACAGCTGTAGTACAATATGCAAAACCACAATCTGGATTTGGGTGATAAAGCTTCATACGGTTTGAAACTTTGCAGCTTTAGTCACTAAGGAATGCTGTGTCCTGCAGTTTCATGACAACTTCTAGGTTGTGAAGCAGTCTTACTAATGAGCTGTTACAGAGAGTCCAGTCCATTCTTTTGTGCTTCTTTATAGCAGTGTTTAAATCAGCCATTACTAGCATGAACTAGGCACTGTCTTCCCTAGTTGGGAAGAAGTCATGGCTTGCATTGTGCTGGAAGCAAGATTAGATGATGCTGTTAGTCCCTTCATGATCTTAAAAAGAAAGAAAGGGATGTATTATGCTTCAATACAATTCCATATCTCTGTGTAGGGACTGTGAAGCAAGTTCTAATGTAAAAGCTAAATGTGATGGCAGCCTGCATTAAATAGTCTGTTTCAGCATTATGATTTTTTAAAAAATCAAGTAAGAATACATAGAGGGTTTTTTTAGATGTTAGGAGCCCTGTTGAGGGAATGTTATGGCGGGCATGCTAGCATAATAAATTATATAGTTTTTATTGCTGTAAAGCATTCTGAGTTGTGCATTTGCACTATAAGGGTAGGATATAAGTGTAAACATAATTGAAAAAAAGTCTGTAGCTTGTTGAGAATTGTGTGCTATAACCTGTGTTTATAAACATAAGCAAGACAAAATTCCTTCAGTGGATTCTCTTGGTTGTGAAGAAAACTGAACCTGCTGATCCAATATTAGAAAAGGCAGTGGTGCCATCACTGCAAGATTTGGGTGCAGATGTCCAGGGCCCTACTTAGCAGATCTCAGAACCACATTAAACCAGTATCAGAGTGCAAAGTTAAAGCAATGCAAAAGCCTTGCGATGCAAGAATGGTTGGGCTATTCATTTAAAGTCTAAAAGAGGAAAATAAACAAGCTTCATTCAGGAGGGCATTCCACAACCTTGGCATTACTATTGAAAAGGCCCCGTTTTCTGATGAGCTGTGCCTCTGAAGGGTTGGAAGACTCATGTGGGAGAAGATATTCTTTCAAATAATCTGGTTCCAAACCATTTAGAGATTTATAGGTAATCATCAGTCCCTTACATTAGGGCCAGGAGTGACTTGGAAGCTAATGAAACTCCTGTAACAATGGAGCTTATTGATTTCATGAAGCTGGTTTTAGCCAACATCTTGGCTTCTTCATTTTACATGGGCTGAATTTTCTGAACTCTTTTTAAGGGCAGCCCCACATGGAACACATTGTTACTATCCTGGGAGACAGTGGAGGCAGGTGTGGAATCCCTTGACTTTCCAGCAGCCTGCCCAATCTCTCCCTTCTCCTGCACCATTCCTTCACTCTGCATTCCTGCAGCTTCACCTGCCTCAAACTCTCGTCTCCTGGCTGTTTACAGATTCCCCCAGTCCACTAATTCCTTCTTCAAAGTCAGTCTCCAACCACGCTTCTCTTGGTGCCCACTCATCAGTATCCAGCCAGCACTCCTCAGTGTCCAGCCAGTTCCTGAAAAGAACCATGGCAACTAGTTGCACACCATTGCCAACTTGAATATGCCTGTGATTGTCAGCCTTTTCCCCAAATCTAGCTGAAGACCATTTTTGTCCATCACTTCCCACAACACAGATGCGAATGTATTGCGTCTATAGGATTTCTGAATATTTGAAACCAGCGTGTTTCATATATTGCAGATATGGCAGCTGTCGTCTTGATCAGTTGTTGGTACTCTTGACATTAGCCATATTTTCATAAACTGTTTTTGCTAATAAGAGGTGTCCACACAATGACAAACCACCCTTCTGCTGTTTTGCATGTACAATATGTTGTCAGTAAATTACAACTCAATTTCCATTTAGATTTAACTGTTGTAGACTTTCAGACAGATAATTTGTCAAGAAAACCAAATCAAGAGCATAAAGGGAGGTTCTGGTAATAGTATGTTTCATTTCCTCAATGTTTTCAGGATGATTAAGAGGTGTGATATCCTCAACCCCTGAATATTTTTTATTTAAAGAAAGGTAATACTACTACTACTATATTTTTCTTGCCATTCATGCAGTCATATGGTAACAAGCTTGTCAGGATGAGGGATAGAACATTCAGGCGTGGCAGTTTTTACAAGCCTATAGTGTGTACTGCGGCGATAGCGTTTGCAAAAATGCCACATTCATTGTATATTTCATGCTTCAGACTCCATTGAGAAAATGAACCTGCAGTTATAGAATTTAAAAGATGTGAAGTGAAGTCAATCTCATGTGTAAATCTAGTAGAAATGTTTTGTTCACTCAGTTTCAATATATTCCATCGTGAGAATCAGCAGAAATACTTCACTTAAAGGAGTCTCGGTTCTACTGTTTAATGAAGACTGTCAATGACGCTTACAGACTGAATGTGCTTGTGTTACTAATTGTTTTGAATTAAGTTCTCCTGATTTTTTTAAACTCTCCAAAACTGAAGAGTTAACTTGGTTTAGAATGTGAAGATCATCAGAGCTGGGAGACTACAACTATTCCATCACATCCCAGCTAATGGGAGATAAGAGAGTGTGAGCTAGCTGTGCCCATGTGTGAATAAAGCTGTAATCTGGGGCCAAAGTTAGGGAGATTTAGCACAGAGAGGCAGAGAGAGGTGCAGGTTCTTCCTTCAGGAATAGTTAGAAATTGGCTGGATGCCAGACAAACAGATGGATCTGTTAAAGGGGTGATGATAATGCCTCCTTTGACTTGCTCTTAGTTTGGCTGCAGAATTTTGGACAGGATGCAAATGTGACCAGCCTCTTTGAAGTGGGGGATGGGCAGGGAATACATAGAAAACCACAGCAGCCTCTTAAACTACTAGGGGGACTAGGTTAATTGTGTGCAATAACTGTAGCACTAGAGTCAGGCATATTTCAACCTACTGAAACCAATGGACTTAAATACACTTTATGTTGGAGGGCATCCATGGCACTGAATTGTGCCATCTGTGACCCTTCACTCCTGTCTGAATTATTAGCACAGGGATCGAAAGAGTTCTCATATGCCTGACATGATGTTAGTCTGCAGATTTAGCAGGCCTGACACTTGCAAGCCTCTCCATCTGGGAACACCTTTACAGTAGCTATTAGCCATTTCTGTCCTGTCAAAAGTACTATCTTGCTTGAGCAGAAATAAAGCTGTTAGGGTCGGAAATTTTTGGAGTTGCAATCTGGTTTCAGTATCTAATTCAGAGATTTCCTGTGTCCTGATTTACAGTGACTTTGATCAGGAATGAATTGGCATAAAGGCTGATCTCACTTTGAAGATTGTACTAGGCCAAGGGCAAGATACATCAAGGGGACGCAGAGACTATAATGTGCTGCAGCTTTGAGATCAGTGAAGGGTTTGAGTAACCAGGAACTTTCAGTTTACTAATGTCACGAGCAAAAAAACAGGAATAAAACTCCATGACACAATTATGGTGAAACCAGGTTAATTTTCTTGCATAAGAGTGGAAGTAAAGAAAAAAAGGATGTTAATGGTTAATTTATTATTCCAGTATATTATTCCAGTATAATCTAACCTGAAATTCACTGTTAAAGTACATAGAGATGTATCTCTGTAAGGAATCATACATTCTGTCTGTGACTTTTGCGAATCAAAAGCGTACATGATTCTATAGGAGTTAATAAAATCAATGGAATGATGTAAGTGAAAACTTAATTTTGCACTTTTACCTCCAAAACTCCAATAGGCTATTGACACACATTGTGATTCTAAGCAGGAAGTG
Source organism: Podarcis tiliguerta (assembly GCF_965153285.1). Lineage (NCBI taxonomy): Eukaryota > Metazoa > Chordata > Lepidosauria > Squamata > Lacertidae > Podarcis > Podarcis tiliguerta. The sequence goes on along the minus strand of NC_139540.1, from coordinate 39,133,709 downwards.
TGTGATAGAATGCATCAGTCCAGTGATGCATCATGTTGTTCAATAAATATGCTAATAATCTCCTTTAGGCATATTTAGAATATCAGAAAATTCTCTTCTTGGAGCTTACATGTTTTCATAGCAATCATCTGTAAATACATTAAATTACAGTAATGCTTTAAATGTTTCTGTATTAATCTTGTTAAATCATATATCAGCCTGTAGTTCAATAATTCAAGAAGCAAAGTAGTTACTTATCTTAAATTGCCAGCTGAGGCTTTCGGATTTTATTTGTTTGTATCTCAAGTAGAGAAAGTATTGGGCAGGATTTTTGAACAGAGGACTGGGCTGTGAAAGAAAGTTAACAGGGGAATAAAATGAGGAACACATGCAGGCAGTACCACTTCCCTTTTACTCTGTCAATGATTGTCAATAGCTGTGGCTCCATAGCTATATATGCTGGGGATTTTCAGAGCAGCATAGGGAAATGATATTGAAATCCTCTTGAATGTCATGAGTATTGGGGGATCTAATATTTTTTGCTTTTGATTTCCATTGCATTCCACGCAGTTTTCCAAAGGTTGCTCTTGGCTCAGAAGAAAGCAGACTCTTCTGTTCTTAACTTGGCAATGAAGTCTTCTCCAAATTAGGTCCATGACAGGAAGCAGAGATGTATCTGGGAACAGATTGACATTTTGAACATCTCACTGCCCTCTACCTGTCCTGCTTTGGCCACATCTGGCATTATTAATCTGTGGGCTAGGTGGGTCAGGTCCCCCAGCAGAGTCCATTGCAGGCTTAGGGGCCCCCTCCCCAATACAACAGAATGTTAAGGAGTCCATAAAGCCAGGCTGAGGACAAATGTAAGAGATCTGGTCTGAGGCAGAATGCAATCTAATGGCAGCATGCATAAACAGGATTCCTGGGGTCAGCAGCTGAAGACATCACTTCAAAAGTTGGGGAAGCTAAAGAAGTCAGGCTCATGGAGTTGAATGAGATGTGCTGTTCCAGTGCCTGGCAGGCTTCAACTGCAGCCTGATGTAGCCTGGTCTCCCACACCATGCTCAAGACGATGCTTGAATCTGCTCTTAAGACTCCTTTCTTCTGAGGCATCTCATTAGTCTCAAGGGAGCCCTTTGAAGTACAGGTTGTGCGGTGACCTTAGCCTCTCAGGATTGCACTCCCTTGTCAACCAGCAGCCTGGGCTTGGTCCTTCTGGTGCTGATACTTTCAAGCCCTGGAGAGTGACTTTGCTATCCCTCATACTTTGCCAGAGGGTCATAAAACTACTTGAGGGGTTCTCCAGGCATCTCCTAGTGTTTAAAGGCTGGGAGGGATTTCCCTAGGTCTACCTAGGGAAATCCCTCCCAGCCTTTAAATACTAATTGGGGTGTTCTTGTCTGCTCACCCAGGTACATAGGAACATAAAAAGCTGACTTAAATTGAATAATAATAATAATAAACTTGGCCCATCTAGTTCTGTTTTGTCTACGCTGACTGGCAGTAGCTCCCCAGGATTTTGGATGAGGTTCTCTCCCAGACCTACCTGGAAAATGGATGTCAGGGATTGAACCTGAGACCTACTGAGCAATGACCCTTCCCTAGGTCCTGATCAGCAGATTCTTAATCCAAGATCAGTCCAGCCCAGATTGACACTACCTCAGGATGCTTGATAGTAAAATTTGCAATTTCTGAAATGTCAACAGAGATTCCAGCTGCTTTTCTTTTCTCCTTTTCCAGCTAAAATCTCCAAATGCTTCAATTTTCTTGACCAGCTTCTGTTCTTGTACTGGGGATAATGACATCAAATTTATATGTACTCATCCCCTGTTTAGCAAACCATTACTGGCATCTGAGTTTGCTCCCTATGTCTTTCTGACTCACCGCAAAAAGACAAAATCTAAGAGATTGTTCTGTTCATTGTTCCTCCCTCTAGGGAAGAAGCCAGCAGTTCTCTGGTTTCAGTCTGCCTACTTGCTTGGACAGAACTTCCACTTGTCCTAGTGAGTGAATTTTACAAGCCTTGTGGCTAGAAATGTCAAGTGCTATGAGAGCAGAAAATTGCTTTGGACTGAAAGTAGCATTTGTGTGAGGGGCTTAGGCTGAAGGAACATTGTATAGCACTGTGAAAGAAGGAAACAAGAAATGGTATCCTTTATGTGTGTCTTTCCACTTGCTTGCTGTTGTCCCTCAGTAATTTTGTGAGCTGAACTAGTGGCTGTAGATTTTCTTTGGACCTTAACATGTCTTACTTGGCAGGTGAATTACATGTTGTACACTTTCAAATATGATTTAATTTTAGTGCTAGGGATTGGTGGGGGTTGGGGTGAGGGGTGGGGAGTCTGCTTGGCAGTAGATTTTAAAATGGCCTGCAGCCAAGACAACACGAAGTAAGGTGTTCAGTCTGCACAGAAGTCATCGTGAACAGTGAACAATGATGATTTTAGTCTTTGTGGACACTTGCAGAATGTCCTACCTACGGAAACTTGTCTGGCAAGAACTGTGATTAGATTCCCATATCAGACCAAAAAATTCTATTTGTCCAGGCTTTTAACATTTACTATCAATTAATTGTATAAAGATTTTATCTGCTTTGCTGAAATTCTAGGTTGAATTTTTTTATGCTGTTGTTCTTCTCTGTTCAGATATTTTCTGACATTTTATATTGATGTTTTACTATTCTGGCTGTATGTTTCCCTGATAGATGGTTTTTTTGTGTTTTTTTTTTTTGAAGGGCAGCCTAATCCTTTTTTAAAAGAATAAAATGAATATGTGTGGTTGCTCCATTTTCACCAAACATGTGGTACAAGTCCTCACTGAGAAGCACAAATAGGAATGCCAGGAATGCCAAGAAACACTGCAGTAAAGTAAAGTAAAGTAAAATAAATAATAATAATAATAATAATAACAATAATACTTGTTCTACAGTGGTACCTCGGGTTACAGATGCTTCAGGTTAGACTCTGCTAACCCAGAAATAGTACCTCGGGTTAAGAACTTTGCTTCAGGATGAGAACAGAAATCATGTGGTAGTGTCAATGGGAGGCCTCATTAGCTAAAGTGGTGTCTCAGGTTAAGAACAGTTTCAGGTTAAGAACGGACCTCCAGAATGAATTAAGTTCTTAACCCGAGGTGCCACTGTATTTCGATATGGATGGTACATAGTAGTAGTCATGGTGGTGGTGGTGGTACTGAAATGATAACCTTGAGTTCAAACTATTTGCTCTGCTAAATATCAATTGAAATGTTATTCAACTTCCACAAAGGTAAAGAAGTATGAATGAATATGAAGAGAACAGGATTTATTCCTTTCGTTGCTGGATTCTTGGTACATTTGAATAGGGAATCCGGAGTGTGTAGCTCCCAGGCATTCATTGCCCCACTTCTCACCAACAGAGTTGCAGATGGTTTGATGCACACAGTTTTTCCCTTGCTGAGAGCCACAGAGCTCCATGTCATTCCTGGCTTCAGCTGGGATGGTGTGTGGCAGTTGCTGAACAGGACCAGTCAAAGGATGTTTGTATTGATCACACACTCCTCAAGCAGCTCTGCCATTTTGAGAGGAGCCTGCAAGCCCTAATTTGCACAGTGGCCCACAGTGACTTCAAGGGACTAGAAGGGAATCCATTATTTAGTCTGTTACATGGCCAAATAATTGCCATCACATTTTATGCTGCAAAACGGGTGAAAAACTCACATTTAGAGTTGTTTATTTTAAAAATCATTTCTACACTGCCATATAAAATATCAAAGTGGTATACACTATCAAACATAAAACATGATTTAAACCTTTTTATATAAAAAAAGATAATCATTCAGGTGACTGGCTAATCAAAAAATAAACAGCTGCAAAGGCTTATCAGCACAAAAAGTATTCAAGAAACACTTGAATGTTAAAAGCGAGGGTGTTTGCCAAATCTCTGCTTAGCTGCCTCAGTTCTATAGCTATCTGTTGGTGGGAAACCAGAATGCATAGTGGGATGCTAGCAGATGGTAGCTGTTTAAGAAACAATGACCACAAAATCCTTTGTAAATATAATTTTTGCAGATGTTTCTCACAGTGTGGCAGTTGTTCCTGTTTGCAGACTTGAGACAAATTTGTGCCTGAATCAAGGATCTGTCCCTTCCCCACAATAAATCTATGTTTCTAGTATATATGAAAATGTATCCTGCCAAGAGCCTGATATGTTTCACTGTAGACAATTAAGATTACAAATAGTCAGCGGTGTCATTAGGCACACACAAACAGCTGTGTTAGACATCCCTTGCAGGGGTGATGCTTCAGTAACAGCAGATGGAATTTCTTTTCATTTATTTCAGTTTTCATTTCCCTTCCCACTGACAGGCATATTATATACAGGGTGGTGCTGTAAGACAGACATAGGTGGAAGAAACACCACGGAGATGGAAGTGGGCCAAAGCAGTGGTTGGATTCTGCATAGTATACTCAAGTGTGGCAGTTTAAAGTCTAGCAGATTTATTGCAGCATAAGCATAAGCTTCTATATCTGATGCGGGTGGTGCTTCCTTCCCCTTCTGCCCCTCTCTACACTCCAGACAACATGGGGTCAGTTGGGGTCAGTTTAGATCTGCAAACAACTTCATAATGTTCAGGAGCAGATTGGAGATGCTGAACCATGTTCTTTTTCCTATCTTCCCAGAAGGTTTAATACTCTAGTCTTCCTCTCACAAGGATATAAGTCATTTTGGTCTGTAAGGATTTTGGTACATCGGTTTTCTTCTCCAGAGGTTCTTTTGCACAACTAATTTTTCAGATGGTTCCAGCTTGAGGGGCACAGCTTGCTAAAGGAGTAAGTGGAACCAAATATCCCCAAAACAGTTCAGAATTTATATATTGTTCTTCTTCTGCTGCTGCTGCTGTCTTTGTCTTTAAAATTTAGAAAGCTTGAAAAAATGGAATGTGCAATTGTATCTCCTTATGGATAATAATCCAATGTCTACTTAATATAGAAGAAGAGACTAGTGGCAGTGCTTTTGAAATGGAAATGAGAGAACTCATATACACCAAGGAAATGAAATGGGGAAGAATTTAAACTAGGCTTCCACATCCTTTTGGACTTCAAAACATCTGGAGCTGGAAATATTGTGTGGGGCTAATGAGAGTTGTAATTCAAAAAGTCTGGAAGGCAGCAGGTAACAAATGGTTAATATATACAAAGGAAACCATAAAGTCAGAAAACAGTAATAGTGGGTGATTTTAATTAACCCATTTTGAGTGAGTTCAAATTTCCTCACATCAAGCTGTTCTCTTGCAAGGAAGCCCGAAACAAAAACATCTTGATTTTCTTTTAAGTACAGATTAAGATGTAGTTCAAGGGGTAATTGTGCAGCAACCACTTGGTAGCAGTAGCCCAGAATAATTTTAAGTAATCATGGTTACTGAAGGAATACATCTGTCATAAAGCCACTTTCAAACAGGGAGGGAAGTCGACCACATGCCCAGTTTATATAGTTAATGTTGAGCCATTTCTCTCTGATTTGTACTCCATCGCTCACCAACACTGCATCCCAACTTTTCAATTTGCCATTTGTGAGCCAAGGGAGAATAGATATTTATTCCAGTATTCTCCCCTTCTCCAGCATTTTATTTTCCCCAGCTGTGGAATAAGGCTGGAAAAGAATTAGAATGCAATAAAGGGAGCAGATTAGAGTTCACACGCTCCACTTTCTTTTGTTTTCCACTGTAGTGACAGCAGCTGGCCAAAGGTGAAGCATAAGCCATTGCTACTAGCAGGGGGAATTAAGTATTGGCAGATTTGCATGAAGGTTAGGAAGGATTTGAGATGTAACTAACCAAAGATATGAAAACCAATTAGGATTAAAGGAAAGAACGAAGCACTTTTGAATCAGAAACTCTTCCAGAGGGTTGATTTGCTATTTATGCAACTGGGATATAAAAAGATCATTCATGAATGATGCATGTATTATAGCAGATGGTTGTTTACATGGCTGGATCATTTGGGTTGATTCCACAGCCAAGAAGTAAAGTATTGCCCATGTGGGGGCCCTTAGATTTTCTTGGACTCCATCTCCCATCAGCCCTAGCCAGCATACCCAATGATCAGGGAAGATGAGAGTTGTAGTGTCTGGAAGGCATCACCCTGACCACGCCAAAAAATGGTAAACCAAACAGCACTGAGAATACTGTTTGGACCTAGTGGTGCTTAGATCTCAAGTAAGGTTTTTGGGAAAGATCATGTCTGATACAATGCAGAGCCACCTCCATTCAGTGTAGAAATACTGGACTAGGTGGACCAGTGGGGAGGCTGGGGAGGCAGGAAAGGCGCCAATACTGGGACAAAAAAGAAAATCCCACCTAAGAGCACTGAATTAGTGCACTTACAGCCGGGGTAGGGAGTCTGTGTCCTGCCAAGTGTTGCTGGATTTGCCATCATCCCTGACCATCATCCCACCTGGCTGATGGGAGTCCAACAACATCTGGAGGGACACAGATATCCTGCCTCTGACATTGAGTCTTCCTTTCCTGGTTCCTAGATAGGCCAGTGATTTTGCTCCATATAAAGCAAATGCCTAGGTCCAAATGTTGCTCTTCCAACATTTTCTATAAACAATCTGCTGTCCTGCTTTGCAAATTTAGACTTTTGGGGCATACATCCATCATTAGCCTTTGTTTGACACAAGCAGGCGTAACTGTATTTGTAATACTTTTGAATATGGTACCAGGAATTGAAATGGTAGAGTTCTTTCACCATGCTGTATGGTTGGGCATGGACCAATCTTCCATTATCCATTTTTTTATATATATGCACACTATGTCTTCTGAAATTCCCAAACACGTTGCTAGGCAGTAAAATACCTGGAAACATATTTAGGTGAAAAATGTAATACTAAAACAAAATAAAACAACTAGGAAGTTTGTGGAACTATAATCTATAAATACTAGGAGAAACAAATGAATACTATATCTGATCACCTGCATTGAACACCCTTCTCAGTATTGCTTTGGGAATTTCATGCCAATTTCTGAGGTTCAGAACAGAAAAATCTAGCAGTTGCAATCTCGGTCATGCAGAATAGTCCATTATGCAACTGAAGAGCCTTAAAGGAGACATTGCAGAGTAGTTTAAAGCCAACAGAACTATAGGGAGTTGACCTACTAATGGTACTCCCTGTGCAGAGCTAGCTCTGTAAACTTGAACAGGTTGTAAATCTGCTTCCCTGGCTCACACATGGAATGTTCTAGGGAAGGGGTTGAACTCAAGGGCAAGTTTTGTATTCTTTATCACCTTGCAATGTTGTTTAGGGTAGACACTATTTCAGGCATAGGCAAACTTAGTCCTCCAGATGTTTTGGGACTACAATCCCCATCATCCCTGACCACTGGTCCTGTTAGCTAGGGATCATGGGAGTTGTAGTCCCAAAACATCTGGAGGGCCGAGTTTGCCTATGCCTGCATTATTTCATACTTGGAAAACCATATGCATTGTGATAAGGATGGATGGATATTAAGTTCAACTGATGTGAATCATTCAAGACTTCCAAAATTACACACAGAGATATTTCACTGCAGAATAGTAATGTGTGATGTGTTTTCTTAGAGTCCTTTGTTCTATAGTAGCCCATTCTCAGCTGGTAAGAGGATACTGATTCATTTTTAATACACAGTAGGCATCCATACTACTGTGGTGTGATGTGAAATTTGGCAAGCACAAGCATAACAATGAGATTGTTTAGTAAGTTGGCATTATGCAAAAGCAGTGCCTTCTATGAAACTGCTGTATTTTCCATGCATAGATTATTACAGATATCACTTTAATAAGTTTAAAAAGCATGATCATTATATAAATACTGAGTAGTAGGGCTTTGGAGTTCAATTCAGATGCCACTAAAGCAAGGGTAAGGTAGCTGAACTATGATCTAGTGTCATGTCTGAATTGGCAAGCCATGGTTTGTGAAACAAAAGTACAAACCATAGTTTAAAGTGGGTTTGCTAGCCACAGTTTGAGCTAGCTGTGGTTTGGTGTGATATTTGAATCGTGAAACCGTAGTTATAGCTATTGCTCAACCTCTAGGGCTTGCAGTGCTAGGAAGATGAAAAATAAAAGCAAACAAATAACTCTAAACCAAGGTTTGCCTGTACATTTAGAAGCTCAAACTGTGCTTTGAATTCTGGATGGTGCACAAAGCAATCCTGTGAGTTGTTTTCATCCATGCAGAAAAAAGCAAAAGTTATCAGACCGAGTTATGGATGAGTTTACATTGGATTGTGAATATAATATGAACTGTATCTCACTAACAAGGATAGTATTTAAAATGTGTTGCAGTTGAGAGAAATTGGGTATGTACTGTAGCAGTGTGGGAGAGAGCCTTCTTGGTATCAGGATGAGCAATGAAGCTTGTATGGAGGAGGACTACACGTACAGTTCAGTATTTGTGTAGGCCTTCTTTGCACTACTGCGGAATGTGCAGGCACGAAGGTGATACGGTCCACAAGTTTGTGTGACTAGTGAGTGTGATCCCGCTACCTTTCTGACATATTCACTGGGGTGGGTGTGTGAGTGGACAGAGCTGAAATGATATATTGATCAGGACAAAGGTGATACCCTTAGTATCATTCCTTCTGTTAATCTGCTGTTGGCAGCAAGCTGTAAGAATGTGTTTTGTTCTAGACTTATTTCTGTTAGGCTGTTTTCTTCCCATTTGGCAAACTTCTGCATTCTGGCAGGAGTCAGACCCCCTCAAAAACACTATAAATTATTGTTTCTTTGCCATAATTTCACAGAAATTGTTGCCCAGACAATGGGTAAGATGTTTTTATGCATTTCACCTTTCTGGCCTCTCCTTTCTCTCTTACGAGAATCCCACTGCTCTGCTTTGACTGTGGTTTTGTGTTACATCAGCATTAGTGGTAACCACAGTTAATGCTAATGAAGTTCTCTCTTTACTGTGGAAGCAGCATCAAATCCTGCCCCAAAATCTTGGTTGAGAAGGAATCCTGCTCTGACCAATTTTGTGTAAACCCCATTGAAGACTTTCAGAGAGTGGCAGGATATAAACTCAAGATATTGCCCAGTAGTAATATTCTTAAGTCCCATCTGCACAACACATTTAAAGCATATTTATATTACTTTAAACAGTCATGGCTTCATGTAAAGAATCCTGGGAACTTTAATTTGCTAAGGGTGCCAAGAGTTGTCAGGGCACCCCATTCCTGTCACAGAGCTGCAATTCCCAGAGTTCCCTGTGACGAAGGATTGGCTGATAAACCACTCTGAGATTAGCTTTCTGAGGGGAATTAGGGTTTCCTAGTCGTTCTCAGCACCCTTAACAGTTCCTAAGATTCCTTGGATGAAACCATTACTACTTAAAATGGCATGATACTGCTTTAAATGTGTAGTGCAGGTGGGGCCTTAGTTTTAGTTCTCTGGTTGTTAAAGCTGGTATAGAACATATATTTTATGCAACAGATGTTGCTTGTCAGCCCTATGCCTTGTAGTGGATACTCTGTATAACCACAGGATGAAGTTAAACCCACTGATTTGGATGGCTTCAAAGGGGGATTTGATCAATTCATGGAGCTTAAGGCTATCAGTGGTTGCTAGTCATGAAGATTGTATTACCTCTAGTATCAGAGGCAGTGTGGCTTTGGTGGGAAACATGAGTAGGGATAATTCTGTTGCTGCATTCCAGTCCTCCTGGTGGGCTTCTGCCACTCTGTAAACATGCTGCTGGGCCTTGGTCTGATGCAGCAGAACTCTGATTTGTTTGGTTTGTTTTATTTAGTTTATTTATCAAAATGGGTTTCATGCTTGATTGTAGTAAAACTTCTATGTGGTTTATATAGTACAACATTCTTAGCATATGCAGGATAGTATGTGTCTATCTTCTGTTTCCACAGTGTCCTGACATACCTGTGTTTACTGAAAGAGATCTGAAGAACAAGCAGCACACACTCATCTGACCTTAGGAAAACATCAAGCGCCAGCTATTTAAATTAACTGTTTGGAAGGGTTTACACATGTGCCTAATAGCAGTGCTGAACTGTTCATCGGTTTCTGAAATTCTGGTAAAAAAACCCACAACCCATTTCTGAATGTCTCCTGCAGGGTGTGTGTGTGTGTGTGTGTGTGTGTGCACTGTGCAATAGGTTTTTCTTACTTTAGAAAATAACTTTGCAACAGTCCCCAAGGGTGTACAGCAACTGGCATCTAATAAACTCCTTGTAACATTTTCTCTCCGCAAAACGAAATGCTAGGAATAAAAGGTTTTGGAAATCCTTTGGTGCTTATTTTAGTGTCTTTTGCCAGTGTGTGTCAGGATTACAAACAATACAAATAAAATATGCATTTGAGGGGTAGCCAGCATGGTGCCCCCTGAATGTCTTTGGACTGCATCTCCCAACAGGCATAGCAAATGGCCAGGGATGATGAGAGTTGCAGTCCAACAGTATCTGGAGGGCAGCAAGTTGGCTTTCCCTGAATGTAATCAGACTTGAATACATCACTGAAATGGTAAATACTTGCCTGAGAGTAAAGTCTATTGAACTCAGTGGATCTTATTTCTGAATAAGCATGCATGGGATTGCACTATAACAGTAGTAGATTGTGGACTTCGTTTTCCTCTTCCTACCAATAGTACATTGTCATCCCTCAGAACCAGTGAATTGTGCCAGAAAAACTTCTTTCCTGCCCTTTCTGTACAGTTTTTCCCTAGTCCTCACGCTATCCCTTTCCTTTCAACTGTTAGAATATTTGTGAATATTATGAGATCACAATAACTTCCACTAAGCATCTGGATGCTACTCAGTTTTTGTCTGTGATTTCCCAAGAACTAAGATATTGTTGCACTAAACCTTTTCTAAGAGTAGTTTCATAAGGAGCTAAGATGATTATTGTTACAATAATAAAGAAACCTTGCCGTTCTTGGTCAGCATCTGCCCACCGAGGCTCTGGGAAAGTTAGAGTGGGGGAAACTCTCCCACATGACCAACTGACCACTTCATCAGCCTCAGCTGGTCGTGGGGGATGTCAGGATGAGGCAGGAAATTTGAAATTGAATGGGCCAATTGTGGCCAACCTTAAAGGTAAAGGGTGGTGATCAGACCTGGGAACACCTGGCTTCAGTCAGGTCCGCGGTCAATCCATTTAAACCAACTGTGCTTGGAAACAGCAGCTCAGTCAGTCATTGGATGTCCCACCTACCCTTGGCCCTGCCTGAAAGTAAGCAGGCAGTGTATAAGCAAGACCTTGCCATGGAACTAATCTATCACCATACTCAGGGCCAGGGAGGAATTTGCCTGCAGACTAGGGGCGCCTCACCCTTATTGCTGTTCCAGGACAGTCCGCTCTGCTCTATCAATAAATTCATCATCTTGCCCAGTAGCTTGAAGTGTGGCTAGGTGGACCTCCAGTTGCTGTACCTTCTCTTCCAGCAAGCCAACAAACTTGCACTTGCTGTAGTTTTGCACATTTTCAGGCAGGAAGACAAAACATGGTACAGGTGTTGCAGGCCACTGCAGCAGCTCCCTCACCATCTCTTGATCCTATGTACACTGTGAGACAGCACTCTAGACACCCCCCCCAAAAAAAACCCCAACAACACGCCCTTGCAAATGCCCCCGTTTACAGGTCCTGGTCATGAGCTCCCAGAGGTTGTAATCAGTGGAGCACACCTTTACTTCTTTTAGGCTGCCAGAAACCACCAGTTCCTGCAGTGAGACACTTGCCTCTCCCAAGCCCACCTCACCAGTCTCCTCCAGCTAACCATAATAAGCCATGACAGGGAAGGATTGAGAGAGCAACTCATCAGTCAAACTGCTGAGTTACAGAACTTTCCTGAGGTCAAGAAAGCACTTCCACTGTTGGATTCTGGCCAAGGTATAGTAAAACCTTGTTTAACATTGTTTCAATGGTTTCCTTGGAGGTTTACCATTCAAAAGAAAAAAACACGAAAAGACAGGGCAAGAATGTATCTGCTGCACTCTACAAATGTCCCTGAATGGGGGAAACTGTCCACCCCACCCCCTGTTCAAATGTAATAGCCCTACTCTTGACCACTGAAATATTTGGAACTAGTTCCTGCTTTTATGTTTTGATCACCTTTGGTTTCCTGAAGAAATTTAGATAAGATTACTCTGATAGTAAATACTAACTTGACCTTTGTCAATATTTCAAAGGCAGAAGAGGACATTTGAAAAGTCATGTTTGTAGCCCTCTAAGACAGCAGTTCTATGAACACTTATATAACAGAATGTCCCAGTGAAATCAGTGGGGCTTTACCTTTGAGGAAACTTGCGTAGGATCCGGCTGCAAGCAATTTAACAGGAGGGAGGATTATTGTAATGTACCTTTCAAGATTCACCAGCATGCATCTTTCCACACACATTTTCCTTTTGTGTAGTGGTTCTGTTTCCTTCACTAAACTTTAGGCATGGGTTATTTTTAAGTCATACCTAGGAGAAGCCATGGCAACCATGGTCAGAATAACCTGAAGTGCATTTTGATGCCACATGCCAATGCACATGTCTGCCAAGGACACATTTTATTTTGTACATTCTATCTACCTTTTTATTTTTATGCTCATGCTTAATTTGGAAAAATAATATTTTTCTCTCCCTTTTTCTCCACATTCTTTTTCTATTATTTTATTATTATTTTTAATTGGGCTGGATTCAACTATCTGGTACCAGTAGCAGAAGCCTACACAAAAAACTTCTGCTAGCTCAGTGCAGCTCTCCTCATCCTCCTGCAGCCCTCCCCCCCCCCAATTTTTTGGCTGGGGTGTATATCTCGGAAGATCCCCAGAACAGCACACAGGCAAGCAGAAATGCTTGTGCTGTTTTTTAAAAAAATATTTGATGTTTTATTATGTTTATATAAATGCTGTACGCCACCTAAAGTGGCTGGGGAAACTTAGCCAAATGGGTGGGATATAAATAATAAAATTATCAAAATTATTATTATTAGGACTGCTAGGCTGTGGTCCTAGCACAGTTATCTGGGAGTCAGCCCTATTCAATTTATAAGGATTTGCTTCTGAGTAGATTTAGTTGGGATTGCACTGTTACTTATTACTTGAAATGAAAACAGTGATGAAATGAGTTGAGAAATCTGCCTGTGTGAGCAAATTTGCAACATAGAAATGTATTTCAAATGGGTTTTATATGATGGTTTTGAAACTGGGAGCTGACAAACTGGTAAGTTTTTGGATGTATCACCTTTAGTCATAGATTTTAAATGGAGAATTCATTCTCAACACCTTTGTGAGATGTGGGTTGAAAGTGAACTGGAAAACAGTGACTTTCCCAGTGCTACGCTTCAAGTGTGTTGCCTTCAAGCCTAATCTTCTTTCATGTGTGCCATGCTGACACCAGCAAAGTCACCCTTGTTAGCCCATTTCTTATGCCACCATGCAGTCATGTAAAGGAGTTGGGAATATTAAACCAGGGCCACAGCTGAAATTCCCATCATTTCTCTTGGAGTCTAGCAATACTCCAAAGGCCACAGGCTCCCCATCCTCTATCAATGCATGAAGGTGCTGGATGCATCAGAATTGCTGCTTTGCAAAGACAGTGGAACCTCGAGTTGCGGACGTAATCTGTGACGGAGGTACGTCCACAACTTGCAGCATTCGTAACCTGCAGTGCCATGTCTACCCATACTTGTGACTCGATTTGGTGCTTCTGCGCATGCGCGAGCAGCAAAACCTGGAAGTAACCCTTTCCGGTACTTCCGGGTTTCCTGCAGTCTGCAACCTGAAAATACGTAACCCAAAGCTTTTGTAACCTTGAGGTACCACTGTAGCTTGAGCTCCAAAACAACAGGAAACCCACGGCAGATGGTAATCTTACAATCTGCAGTGAAGAACGTAGGCTTTATACAAGGTGACAGGAGCTCAACATTAGCTCCTCAGCAGAACAAGATTCAGCTCCCTCCTAGCTCTCCTCTGGATGATTCCACCATATTGGATTAAACCAACCCATTCATAGGGGTTACATCTATGTACTCAACTGGCCATGCTCTTAACTTAGATTGCAAAGACTGACCTGGGACTGAGGCATATTGAACTCTGTGGAACTTAATTTCTCAGTCAAAACTCATAGGTTTGAATTGTTAGCTATTACTTCTCAGGGCTCCTTTTTGCAGTTATATTTCCACTTTCTTCTTTCCGATCAGCATTTGACAAGTTTTGTGAAATCTGCATCTTTTAAGTCTATTTTCCCCATCTCATTCTTGTTGTGGTTATTGATCTATTCAGTCTTCCTTATCACTCCTTGTGTGTCCTTGGGTTTTGATTCTCTGCTCTTGCTTCTTTCACAGCAGCTCTTTCTTCTCCTCCTTCTGATGATTTTGCCCCTCCTCCACAGCCTGTTCATCCCTCACTTTCCCACCTTCATACTCTCCAACAGTCTATGTTAGAGAAACAGAGCAACCTTCACAAAAAACTTGCTGCCGGCATGACTTTATGCACTGTAAATTCACGCTTGTTTCATTTCTGGGCTCTTTCATATGCAAAACAGGCTTATCTTTCATGGGTTTTTCTTCATCTAATCCTTGGGGTATTTTTTTTTTCTAATTCCCATTCCCCTTTTTTCCAATTTCTGCTTCTCCTTTTCAGTCTTCCTTTCTCCTCATGAATTTGCCTTCTTGGTAAGATAGAATCTATCAGTAATACAATTATGACTCCCTTATCACCTTCTGTTCCTTTATTTTGTCTCTTATGCTCCCTCTGGCTTAATTTTCTTCATTTTACTATGTTATCTTTGGAGATTTAATACCTCCTCCACCATTTAAACCTATTTGCCTTTCCCCCACCCCCTTACCTCCTACCTTTCTTCCTCTTTCTCTGCTCTTTATTTTTTCCTCATTTACTTTATAGTTTCCTTTTTCTTCCAGTCTCTATTCCTCCCATATTTTTTGCAAACATCACGCTACCACCGTTGTTGACCTTGTTGATCAATATGGGTGATATGGGCCTCTGAAGGGTTCGCCAATGCATTCCCTGACAAAGGAACAGCAGGCCTCTAGTTGTCTGGAACGGATACAGCATGGTGCCCCAAGCCCTGTCACTTGTCCAGAAGGTTGGTTAAAGATATCAAAAGCTGCTGACAGGCCCAGGAGAATAAATGGTCCCCCCCCCCCCCGCAGCCAGGATGGATGCAAACAATTTTATCCTCAAGGAACCTAGCAAAAGTATCACAGCAGGCTACGGAGTGAGCAAAACTTATACTCAGCTTAGTACTAGAATGCAACAACAACAACAACAACAACCACCCAGCTGGAAGATGGAGGATGAAAGAGAAATAAACATTTTTAATTTCTTTAACCACCATGCAATAGGTCTTCAAACAGAGTCTAAAGAGTCAGATTTGTCAGATTTCTTGAGAATTCTTCTGCTTGTGCTAAATCGTCATCCATTCAGACTCAGGTCACCACTGAACCATCATGACACCCAAGTGTTAGAAATGTGACATCATCTAGAAGCTATGGTTGTGAGTCGAGGACCCACCACCCTCATAGGATTATAATAAGACACAAAGACACATTATTTTAGGTTAATGGGCAAAATTAGGCCACAACTTTTCTTGGTTACAGCATGTGAGTAGTATTGGCTTAGGCATTGGATGAAACAGCAATACATGACTCCACCCTGCTCAGCAGGGAGTTATATCAGGGTTAGCAGGAACCTGACTGGGAATTGAGTGCTGCTGTGGCTGTTTAAATGCAGCTAGCCCCACCCACCAGCCAGTCCTATTGGTCAGCTGGAATGCATGGCCATGGCAGCAGAGGCAATCAGGAACAGGGAGCTGAATACGCCTTCCTGCTGCTGCGGAAAGCTGCTCCCGCCCACAACCCCTCCCCTCTGGGAGGAGGAGAAGCCCCCCCCAACTCCCTGTTATAGGAATAGCTCAAGTCTTCACTAGGACCAATTTTTTACTTTTTTGTGGCACAATCAATAAATGAATACAATTTGGCAAAAAAAGAAGTTATTTTCATCATTCCTTCTTATTGCTCACAATTGTCAATAACATAGTTGGTGGTGCAATGCTTGCTTACTGGTTCCTCTTGCTGTTGTGGGATTCTTCTTTTGGTTTCTTTAATTTTTCCTCATGTTTCATATTATTAATAACAAGCAAGCAAGCAAACAAACAAACAAACAAACAAAGGTTAAAAAGAGAAAAGGATAGCCAGACTAACTGAATTCATAAACCTATGGGACCCACTGCTTTTGTTGATCAGCAGCAACTCAGTTTCAGGTACCCAAACTATAAATGTGCCTTACTTCAGCTTCCTAGTTTGTTTGGAAACTTGTTACAATTTGCTTAGACCATTATATACTGTTAAAGGGGAGTAGCTATAATGCACAGTAGCTCTTGCGTGTATACAAAGTTAAAATTGTCTGTAGCTGTTTTTAAGAAGGAAGAAACCTTTTGGCAAGAGCAGTTACTTTGAATACTGTTAAACAGTACCGCCAACCCAGTTCAACCAGAAGTAAATCTCACTATGCTCAATAGGACTTAATCCCAAGTAATTGTGCAAAGGGTTGCAGCCTTAGGGTTTGTTTTTAAATGATTTTTTTTTTTAGTTCAATGGAGTTGCTTTTTCAGGAGTATGGTGAAATCTTTAAAACACACAGACCATTATTTAGAAAGATAGAGAGACCTTTGCCATCATCTGAAACCAAATATTTGTGGACTTGTAATGAAAATAATGAAATATGATATTTAAAAACTGTTTATTTGAAAACTGAAACATAGCCTTATATATTATTCATTTTACAAAACTCTCTTCCAGCAGTCAAGCGGCTTAGCATTATATAGATTGCTTGAGCTTGACTTTTACAATAACCTAGAGGTGAGGATGGAGGAAAAACCTGACTGAGTTCTCATTTGAAGGAGAACCTACTTAATCCACACTTTGCATTATGCAAATCAAAACACAAACACCCCTTCAAAATTTGCATTTCTCTGAATTTTGCAGTGCAATTCTCCAATCAAGTATTGTGTACAAAAGTGCATATACTAGAGTGATGTCAACATTATGAATATATTAGTGAAAAGGACAAAAAAATGTATTATATTAGGAGAAACTGCTTTGCAAAAATGTGTGTATAAGAGTCCTGTATTTCTGCAGGGTGGAAATATTGTGAAACTCACAGTTGCCAAGGTAATAAGGGAGGAGAGAAATTTGTAGCAGAGGCTCGGTAGTTCAGTTCCTGCAACCACTGGTTCTCCTGTGTGTATGGGTTAAGAATGCCCAAGGTTTGCAAGAAATATTTGCAAGAAACAATACAGTTCCATTGTTAGTTGTAACGCATAGTTCTATTCTTAGCGGTGTTTTGGGAGACTTACATGCCTTGGTATTAGGCTCCCTGTGGAATTTTGACATAATAGGAGAATGTTTTGAGTGTTGTTGTTTAGTCGTTTAGTCGTGTCCGACTCTTTGTGACCCCATGGACCAGAGCACGCCAGGCACTTCTGTCTTCCACTGCCTCCCGCAGTTTGGTCAGACTCATGTTTGTAGCTTCGAGAACACTGTCCAACCATCTCGTCCTCTGTCGTCCCCTTCTTTTTGTGCCCTCAATCTTTCCCAACATGAGGGTCTTTTCCAGGGAGTCTTCTCTTCTCATGAGTGTATAAACTAATTAATCTAGCACATTTTTCCTGCTATTAATATTATAGCAGATCTGGTTGATGGTCTTTTAAAATGTTGAATAATTTTAAATCGGCATTACTCCAGCCTTACACTCAGCATTCATCCTGCCTGACTGGCCCTTGATTATCTCCAGTGCAATGAGGTTTGCAAAACCTTCTTAGCTAATTCCTACATCGATTTTAAAAACCAATGTCAAATTGTATTATAATGCTTCTGCTCACTCATTTAGTCACCAGGTTCCACTATTGTTCCTACTACTGAGATAGATCACTTGTTGTCATCTAGTCCTTTGTATGCTTTACACCCCAAACATTCATTACCTCATATATGGATTTTTACTCCCCCCTTGGGGATGGTCATGGCAGTGATTGCTTGGACTAGTAAAGATTGAAGATGGATTTGTTATTAAACCAAACTTGAAGTGCCACAAGACCCAGTGAAGAGGAATGGTATTCTGGACTTTTCTAGGTTCTTTAAAGAATCTGGGTAAGCCTACTCCCCCTCCAACAATTTCCCCAAGCCACTTCCTTTTCTAGAATCTGCTGTCAAAATCTGCCCCCCCAATTGGATTCACCTCAACATACAGTGCTAACTCGGGTTACAGACGCTTCAGGTTACAGACTCCGCTTACCCAGAAATAGTATCTCGGGTTAAGAACTTTGCTTCAGGATGAGAACAGATATTGCACGCTGGCGGCACGCCAGCAGTGGGAGGCCCTATTAGCTAAAGTGGTATCTCAGTTTAAGAACAGTTTCAGGTTAAGAACGGACCTCCAGAATGAATTAAGTTCTTAATCTGAGGTACCACTGTACTAGGGACACGGGTGGTGCTGTGGGTTAAACCACAGAGCCTAGGACTTGCTGATCAGATGTTTGGTGGTTCGAATTCCTGTGATGGGGTGAGCTCCCGTTTCACAAAGTGATTGTGTCCTTGAATGCCATGATTTTATTTTAATCATGTCTGAACTTGGAACGTGGATTAAATAATGAGATTGGGTTTAGAGATCTGTGAACCTTTTTGCTAGACTTGTCATCTTTTTTTTTTTTAACTTGATCATACTGTAGTACACATTGGCAAGGTTTCTGAGTTTTGCATTTTTATTTTTGGTTTCCTGTTAATTCTGTGTTTGGCAGATTGTTTTGCCACTAAAATAGTTTCTAAAGGCAAAAATCACACTGGATTTAATTGTGATTGTCTACATAAAAAATGCAATGAAACAGTATACCCATTTTAACATTAGGTAGTCAATCTGGGTTTCTGCTGCAGAAAATGACAAGTCTCTGCCTGAAGGCTTGCAGTTTTTAATAGATAATATATATGAAGGAATGATGGAAAGACTATGCAGTTTCATAAGAATGGACTCTCAAAATAACAAATAAATGGAAATGCTTATTGGCATTTTAAAAATAAATCAGATAAATACTTGTTGAGTAGAAAAGGAAGCAAATAAAAGTCTTAAGGGAAGGAACAGAAGTGTGATGGATAGCAGGGAATAGATAATTCAAGGCATGAGGAGAAGCAAGTGAAGATGGACAAAAAATAAGTAGTGGGAAGGGAAATTCAGCCGTCTGTACATGCCTGCTTGTGTAAGTCCCACTGAACTCAGTGGGGCTTTCTTTTGAGTAGAAATGCATAGGATTGTGCTGTGAATTTGTGATTTGATTTAGAACATCCATTGGGGCTAGGGATACTACCTTTGGCCAGGCCACTCCATATTTGCATCACCTATACAATCCCCACCAATGTAGCGCTTTATCCCTTGCAAGATTTAACGTAATGCCATCCGCGATCCTGCAAAGGTATTGTCCTTGTGGTATAAAACAGGTCGAAATCATTGTACATGTTTTATTCTACTGCCCCTTTTATGCAAAAATCCGTGATGAATATTTGAACACCATGCTGAAAGAAAGCTTAAGTTGCTCAGACTTCTCTAGGGTTTCCTCTCTACTGCAGGCATGACATCACAGAGAATGTAGCAAATTTCTGAGAGATGCAATGAAACTATGTCGCTAGAAGTTGCTGACATTGTAGATTTGCCTTGTTCTGGTGTATGCAATGTTTTTCCTCTGTTTTTCAGCTGTGTGGTTTGTGTTCATATTATACAGTGGTACTTGGTTCTCTAATGGTTTGGCTCCCAAACAAATCAGCTCCCGAATGCTACATACCCAGAAATAAGTGTCCCAGATTGTGAACATTTTTTGGAAGCCCAATGTCTGACCCAGCTTCTGTGGCTTCCGATTGAGTACAGGAAGCTCCTGCAGCCAATCAGAAGCCACGCCTTGGTTTTCGAACGGTTTTGAGAGTCAAACGGACACTCAGAATGGATTGTTTGAGAACCAAGGTAAGACTGTAATGTCTACAAACAATAAAATTGATTGATTGATTGATTGATTGATGTTGCTACAAGACTCAAGAGGCACTTTTTAACATTATACCTTTATTAGTTTTATCTTAAAGGTTCTTCTTTTATGAACAGACTCTAGTTTTACGCTTTAACTTATATACTCTTTTATTCTCTGTATGCCAATAAAGAAGACTGATGGATTATACTTGTAGTAAATAGTAAAGCACTTCATCTGGGTGTATTGTTGCAGTCTCAAATCTGCCCATGACCTTTGACAGTTACAACTGACCAGGACTCCAATGGGAATGCAATGATTTGTGCACACTGCGACCTCATATGCCCTGCTTCCACATGCAGCCTGAACAATGTGATAATGTAATCTCTTCTGATGATTGACACAGAGTATTGAAATAAATGGTCTAATAATTGCACTGGAAGCAGACAGGAGACCCAGCCCTGATTGGTTTCTTATATCTACAATTTCTCTTCTGGACTGCAGTACTTCCTGTTGTCATGTCTCCCTGTCATAGGATTACGACCTGGCACATTGCTTGATCATGTCCTCATCCTTTATCACAGCATTTCCCAACCTTGGGCCTCCAGCTGTTTTTGGACTGACTACAACTCCCATAATCCTCAGCTAGCAAGACCAGTGGTCAGGGATGATGGGAATTGTAGTTCGAAAACAGCTGGAGGCCCAAGGTTGGGAAACACTTCTTTATCACTATGTCAAAGCTGCATTTTGAATGAGTTGATTTCTACATGGTTGAGGTAAAAAATTTTTATCCAGTCACATGGCTGGGAATGATTAAATGGGACCCAACTGTGGAACTGGTCCCTGCTAGGATGGGAAATTCCCATTCAGTGGGAAAGACCCACACAATTGAGTCACTTAAGTGTTATCTCCCATTAGTGCTGGAGATGTGTATTGGAAAGGAGTTCTCCTATGGTTAAGCTAACATTTAAGAAGCCTCTAAATGAAGAGTACTTAGATTCTTGTATTCAATAATAAGAATGAATGTATACGGAAGAAAAAAGGTTGATCTGAATTTTCAGGGTTTTTTAATTTTAAACAACCTCTTTTAACTGGTACAGGGAGAGGAGCAAAAGGGATTTCAATAAGTGATGTAAAGGAGGGGAGAGGAAGGAAGGTTTCCTCTTGCCATGAAAAAGGGAAAGCAGAAACTAAAAGCAACAAAGAACAATATCTGGGTGAAAGTCAAAGCATAAAAACTACAAAGCATACAGCAAATGAGAGGATTGATGGGATTATTGAAAGAAGCTCAAGGCACTCCAGAAATGTGGTGTAAATGGAGCAAAAGGAGATAATGAACATCAAATAGCTAAGCACAGAACATCTTTCTTAAAGGCTTTTGGGGGCCAGTTGGTGTTAGAGGAATGATAGGGCCTTTTGGAGCTACATGTGGGAAATCGCCAAGGATTGAAGCTGCTATATTATACTATAAAGTAGGGAATGCAAGTTCTTCTTCTTCTTTTGGCGTGGGAAAGTAAATAAAGGCTGGATTTTAATAAAATATTATTTTAACTTTTTGGATTGGTTTTGTTCATTTGCAAATTTCCTCAGGCCAAGCAACAAAATATGGATAATATATTGGCATGTGTACAAAGGAGACACAGGATTGCTGGAAAACACTACAAAGCAGTGCAGAAATAATAAAATTGTGCTTATCTAAACCAGTGCATAAATGATACATGAAGCCATGATGCACAATATAGACAGATTGCAATATGTGGTCCGTCTTTAAATTTTCCAGCATTGTGTTACACAAGCAAAAATAAGTACTGAATAAACCACGCTGGCATTTCTTTATTTATCCCTAACATTCCAAAAACATCCCAGTTGTTCTTAAATAAATAACTAGAACTTCACACCAAATTTTCTAATAAGAATTTTAGTTACTGCAAAGTTGTCCTACTACAGATGATGCTAGAATGAAGGATAGCTGGAGATGGTACAAGGCCAAAGTCAAAACAAGTCATGTTTGCCTGTCATTATGAGAGGCTTTATTTTGCTACCCTTAGGGCCAATTCACACATGGATATGCTTCCCTTTATTACACAGGGTTGCAATTCAGAGACTCCACTGTGCTCTTTACTAGGAAGCATTCTAGCTTCCCCCTTCAAGAGGTAGGCTTCACACTCTCCAAAATTACCCCTGGAGGCAAGCCTGAAGGTGCAAATGGCTGTTGTCTTAAGGAATTGCTGCCCATTTCTTGATGCATACGTGGAGTCGGTTTCTATTACCACACAGCAGTGTGGTTAGATCTCACCCACAGTACACAGTGGCATGCTGTTGAAAACATAACTTTTCACCATTGAAAAGTGTTGAGGTGATTCCTAGTGATAATGAAATCTCAGTTTGTAGCTTCAAGGAGGTTTCCTCTTCCATATTTTAATTATGAAACGTATCAAGAATTCCTTAATGTCTGCTGAAGTCTAGGCGGCGATGTTAAGTGTTCATACAAAGGCAAACGAATGCAGTAAAATCAGTGCAGTAGAAACTGAATTCTAAAAGAACTATTTAAAACCAGAGAAATGAACTTCATGTGCTAATAGCTGTCTTGGCCTTCAGTGCCAGATGATGAACTTCAACTCCCAGCTCTGTTTTTGCCAAAGCCTTTAATGTGTAAATCAGATCAGTACATAGGGAAGGCACAGGTGAAAAGGTGCAGGAGGTCCAGAGGTATAATAGACCCCTGACTAAGCACAAGCTAAGACATTGATCCAACAATCAATGCACTCCCTGCACATTTTCTTTTTGAAGAGTGGAGCGGTCATAGCACCTCTCATTCCTCCTCAGGCTCTCACCATCCTCTCCATGGCATCTCCACGGGACTCGTGACACTAGCAGTTTTATGATTATTTTCAAGGCACTTCCATTTCTTGGAAGAATTTTTTAAGAGCTCCTTTTTGCTTGTTGATGCATGCTTCTTGTAATGGCAATTCAGATCCACTGGAAAATTTCTAGTATTGAAAGAGAATATGTGATGGAAAAAATACATGTAGCTATTATTTAGTTGCAAAGCAGAATACTATATATGTCCCATATACTGTCTGCCAATTCCCCTGGTTTTCCTGCAGCCTTTGTTCTAGGATGCATGCCTCTGATTAAGCACACTAGAACTCTTTCAGGCTCTGACTTTACTGTCTTCCTTCTGTTCACAGTGGCAATTAAAGTCGGTCGTGACATTTTGGGTATCGGCAAGGGGAGCCTTAGTTTCCGGGACTGGAAGTAGAGTCTTGTCAATGTCACTATTCGCCCTTGGAACTCTCTTCTCTTCGTCCAAGGAAGTATTTAGTGAGTTATATTGATTTTTCTCCTAATGTCTACTGATCTAATTGATGTTTATCCTGCCTCATTTTCATGTTGTTGTTATTTTTTAAAAAATGCATCTTATTGCTGTTTTATTGTTTTATAGTTTTTTTTTACTTGTGCATTGAGCATTATTTAGTCAAAAGACAAGGTTGATATTCAATCAATAAATTATAACAAAATGCTCAGTCACAATTTGGAATAGGCATTCATTTGTCACTAGAGATGTGAAAGAAGCAGTGTTGGGGTTTTAATGAACTTGTACAGATTCAGAGGGAGATCAACCCCTTGTGGATTTTTAGCTGGCATATTTTGGGGATTTGCCTGGTATCTTCCATCACCATGTTGCTCTTTAGGCCAAACTGTAACTACAACAATTTTTTAAAAAAGAAAATCAACACTTACTTGCTTGAATTCTTCTTTGCTGTATTTATGCCTTTTCTTTTATGGATGCCAGTTGGATTCTTGGAAATATCACTGGCCTCAAGCTGTTTCAGTCTTGAGTCATCGATAGAACTGTGGAGAGTCTTGGGAGAATGTGTATATGTGTGTGGCTCTGTGTGCATGAGCACTGCAACAACAATGCGAAGCTTATGGTGTGGCCTTTGGAATTCATTTAATTTTAAGAAGCCTTAGGGAGATAACTGCTTCCTGAATAAGCTCCAGCAGGTACCATTAAGTTCTGAGCAATTGTGCTAACCAGCCAGTCAAGATTCACAGTTTATTCCCACTCCCACACAATTAATCCTGAAATAAAGACTTGCACTGAAAGAAAGAGCAGGAAATCTGAAATAAAATCTAAATTAAACACTGATAAAGATGAATGAGTGGTATGTGTAATCCCTAGTTGATAACAACCCAGAAGCAGTATTCCATGGAAATTGACCAAGGGATACAATGCTGTACAGAAATAAAATAAAGAATAGGAATAATTATTCTACTCCTTCTCCCTTCACAATTTTTTTTACACAAATAACAGGATCACAGAATTTTTGAATTACAAGGGATCCCAAAGGTAATCTAGTCCAACCCCTGCAATGCAGGAATCTCAGCTAAAGTATCCATGACAGATGGTCATCCAACCTCTGCTTGAAAACCTCTAATGAAAGAAGGTCCACCACCTTCTGAAGTAGTCCATTCTATAATCAAACAGCTCTTGCCACCATAAAGTTCTTCCTAATGTTTAGTTGGAATCGCCTTTCTTGTAATGTTGGTTCAGGTCTTACCCTGTAGAGCAGCAAAAAGCAAGCTTGTTCCATCTTCCATGTGACAACCCTTCAGATATTTGAAAACGGCACACTAATTTCCAGTTATTAGCGTGTAGTAGTTACTTAATAAACTATGATAATTGTACTTGGTGCAAATGAAATGCACAAATACAACACATTTACTTAAATAAGGTGTGCTTATTTAAGTAAATGCTTTCATTTGCTCATACCTAATCTCCTGAGTACCAAATGCCAGTAGATAACAGCATGCTGATTAAACACAAAAGGTCTGATTTAGTGGCAAATTTGTATAATAGACCTGAGATGTGTTAGAGATTATTATTTTATCAGCAACTTCCCCCAGCACATTCTCCAACTGCTGCTAAGCAAACTTGCATACCTAGGCAGTTCTCTTGCATAAATGATGCTATAGTTTTATATAAATCCCATAGATTTATGACTAATGTTTCAAACAAAACATACAGATTTCCAACGTTCAGAGATCAGATTTTTTCTTAAAAACGAACAAACATATGGCTTATTAAATTAATCTCCCCCAAGTTTTTAAATAAAAGCAGTGGTTGAAAACACATCTGTTGGTAGCTAACTATAGCCACATCTTTTCACAGTACACATGCAAAGAAAAATGGAAGCTTTCAAACAAATATTATTGTTTCTCTGGAGAGGTTAGAGAGGCTTCAAGGAGGGCTAATCAAGGCACAACCCCCTCCTCCCCAAAAAAGTTGCTTTCATATTTCTAGTGGAGAACCAGTATGAATTCATAGAGAGGGTGTTAACTCTCACCTGATGCTTAACTGACATTTTAACATAGCACATAAACCCTTCAAAGAAATAAAAATATCTTACATACTTTTAATAGCTTTGTAAACTTCAGAGTCTCAAAAGGCAGTGGCAGAGGAAGGTGGGTGTGGTCCGCCCCGTGTGCCATCCCCGGGGTGGGGGGTGACATTGCTGTGCTGCTGCCCCCATGCCTCTGCTTGCCATTTGTGGCACCCCCCTGGGATGCCGCTCGTGGTACCCCCTTGGGGGGCGCTTGCCCCACCCATGTGAGCTGCTCGCCCGGCTGCCGGAGCACCTAGCTCTGCCTCTGTCGGAAGGAAGGGAATGCCACAGACTCCTGTATTTATCCAATTTACACTCTGATCTTTTGCTGACTTTGAAATGTATTAGGTAAATATATGCTGTTGGCATCCATTTGTCTTATGCACCTTTGGGGGGTAAAGTCAAACCATTGGAGAGTTACAGCACCAGCTGTGGCTGTAGAGACCAATATGGGGGAGACATGCTTTATTGAAGGTGGGGCAGATGAAGGTTTTGCTGCTAAAGGTGCACCATGGCATTCCTTTTCTCTGCACGTCTCCCAGCAGTCCTTCTTCCTCTGGTCACTGCTATGGAACCATGACCTACCTGTCTCTCTGTCACTAGACACTGATAATCTGCAAGGGATTTCTATGCAATGAGGTTAATGTTGCCAGCCTTCATGTCATGTTTGCTGACATCTTTGTAACACAGAGGTGGTCTTCTCAACAGGCCTAGTGCCTGAAGCCAGCGTAGAACACATCCTTGAGGTTCCTGCCATCTTGCATTCTATGTACAGACCAAAACAGTGTAGATGATACTGAGACAGAAGTGTGAACATGCTGGGGATGTGCGCTTGGGGAGAGCACATATTTGTTCGGTCAAATCTCTGTCCTGCCATCTGATGCCCAAAATCTTCCTGACACAGCACATATGTAAAGCATTTAGGCATTGCTCCTGGCAGATGTAAGTTGTCCATGTGGCATTTGCCCTCCTAGGTGTGTGACATCATACTGGGTCATAAGGAAAGGGCTAACTAAGTGTAAAATGATTAACCAACAGGAACCCAAGGGGAGGAGTTAGAGTTGTTAAGAAGTCAGTCTGGAGTTAGAGAAGGGAGAGGGAGGATAAGTTGGTGGGTTGGGCAAGTTTGATGTGAGATACTGAGAGAATCTGTTAAGAGGAGTCAGTTAAACAGTTGGGATAATCAGTCAGAAGGCATTAGGAAGGTATAGGCCGGTAAAGAAACTAAGGTTAAGAAACTGGCAAGAAAATTATCTGAAACCATAAACTTGTTAATGCCTATAAAAGAAACTTGTTTATTTGGTTTAATGTTAACAACTGTCTGGACTCAGTGTGTACCCGAGAGTAACGGGTTGGTGGCAGCGGGAAAGCGGGCACAGTGGTGGCACAGGGATCAACAGACCGTCAAACGTCCGGCGACCCTGTGTGATTGCCACAGTCCATGACTCATTTCCATAAAACAGTGTGCTCAACGTGCAGACCTTCATCTTGGTATTGGTCATTTGCATCACATTCTGCCATACTCTTTTGGAGAGGCAAGCCATTGCCATAGTTGCCTTGCTAATATGCTTGTCCAGCTCAGCATCAATGGAAAGTTTACTGGTTATTGTGTGACCGCAGCTGCATGCTGACAGCTTCTAGGGGCCACAGGTGAGAGTGTAGGGTGGGGACCAAAGGTGGATGAACTACTTCCAAGGGATTATGACATATCCCCATCAGATGTACTGCTCCTCTCCAAACACACCATACTTGTATAACATAGGAAAAAGACTGCCTTTGTGAAACCCTGGAAAGCTGCCTTCAGTCAGTCAGCAGAGTGTTGGCACTTACCTGACCTCCCATCATAGGCAATGCTGTGACTTCCCAGGAAGGAGAGAGGTAGCAGCAAGGTCAGCAGGGCACAAATCCACCGGCAGAGCCAAACTGGTGTTCTCACACCAGCACACTGACCTTTCTACTGCCTCCCTCTCTCCCTCCCAGTAATCCACAGTGATGGGGATGGGAAGCCAGGTAAGTGCTGATGCCTCACAGATCACTATTGCAGTCTGTGAAGAAAGTACAGAGGTACCTTGGGTTACAGACGCTTCAGGTTACAGACTCCGCTAACCCAGAAATAGTACCTTGGGTTAAAAACTTTGCTTCAGCATGAGAACAGAAATCATGTGGCGGCAGCGCAGCGGCAGCGGGAGGCCCCATTAGGTAAAGTGGTACCTCAGGTTAAGAACTGTTTCAGGTTAAGAACGGACCTCCAGAATGAATTAAGTTCTTGAACCCGAGGTACCACTGTACTGAGGTAGATTGACCAATGTTCTGACTCAGTATAAGGCAGGTTCCTTGTGTTCCCCAAACCCACCTGTGTGAAGTGCTTGTTGTCACAACAGCCAGCCAGTCGTGAAGCCAAAGCTGCATTCCATCCAAACCAATGTCTTGTCTGTGCAGAGTGCTGATTGGCTGGCCTTCATGGTGGTCACAAAGCTACTACTTTACTTGCTCAGGCTTCATGCAGGCATAGTTTCTGATTGCTTGTGGAAAGCCCTTGGGAGAAGGTGACTTAAACAGCTGTAAGGAGGTGGGGACTTTCAGTCTCGCAACTGATCCATGGGGCAAGACCAACTGGGGTTACGCTGCTGTGCTCCTTAGGGCTTGCACTCATACAGATCTGTGAAGATTGTGTTTTTGCTAATTCTGAACAGTGTGATTTACAGCCGGCTCACTCGCTGACACCTGTTACTGCTCTTTGAAGGCTATATTTTGTCTCAACTCTTTGCCTCTGCTAGCTTTTCTCCTTTCTTCATAGAACCTTTCCACTTTTTAAATTCATTTTTTATATTTATTCACTTTATAAGTTTCCCTTCCTCCCAGTGAAGCCCAGGGTGGCATGAAGGTTCAGCTTCCAGTGTAATCCATTCTCAAACCACCCACCCCTCTTGCCTTTCTGCATTGTCAGTGCATGAGAAAGTTTTGTTTTCTGTGTCATCCCTGGAGGATTCCCATGGCTTTACAAGATGCTCACAAAGGAGAGAAATATGCTGAGCAAAATCTGCATTTCACCCATATGAGTTCTCTTAAATGACACAGGTAATGATGTGGATTTCATTCTGTTTTCAGATGATCCAGTAACTCACAAACATAATAGCATCACAAATTACTTCTCTGCAGTTGGCACCTAGCTTACATTCTCCTTACACATCTTTGCTGCCTATTTCATTTCTATATTTCATTAGGGAAAGAACTGTAGCTGTGCAGCAAACATCAGCAGGGTGGATGAATTGTGATTCCTTCTGAGTTATTTAGCAGAAAACGTCTGTTCTAGTATCTCATACCTGGCTACCCTCATCATAGTCTTTTGAGTCCTTTTGTCTTATCCCCTTAATGCCTCCTTTGTCAGTTCTGCCAAATGAATGGATCTTTCAGCCTGGTCATTAGAGTCAAGCCCAGATTCTACGTAATGGAGCCAGCTTCATCCCTCTGATCTTTCTCTCAAGCCTCAGTTCTTTCATGTGTTAAAGCAAGCTTGTGAAGTGAGCAGGCTAAGTAGCAGGAAATCCTGTTGAGGCTAGGATCAAGCCAGCAGAGTGTCAAGGCCACTGGAAACAAATGACCACATTTAAAAGATTAAACATGGTTCAGATTTCTCTCAGGGTTTTGTAAAAGATGGTGCAGGGCCAGTTCAAGCAAAACAGGAAGTAAGTAAGCAAGCAAGCAAGAAAGCATGTGGCAATGATACTGCAGGTGGACATTTGCTCAGAAGAGAGACTTCTCAGCAGTGAAGCAATATGGAAAAGATGTGGGATGATTTCTAGATGTTATAGACTCAGGGCCAAACTACATCTTGCACTTGCTTGATTATGTGGACTTTCACTGCACATAGGGAGAGGAGAGTTAAACCATTCATCCCAAGCTGTGACCCCCCCAAAAGAATCTTCCCTCACTCTTCAGTATGGCTATGAGAGCTTTTTTAAAACAACAGCAGCAATTTTTCTAAACCTTGTAGTTCTGGGCAGATTTTTTATCACACTTGCAGTTAGGGAGGAAAGGGAGTAAACCTCCAGTCCCCACTGTGATCTCTAAAACAATCAACACCATCCGTTTACCTTTCTTAATTATCATCATCATCATCATCATCACCATCATCATTATGCATTTAGCACAGCATGGTTTGGCCCTTATTAGTGAATTTTATGTTATGGGTGATAGTCAACCAAGTTTTGAAACTGAGTAATATGTTTAAGTCAGGTCCATTAATTTCAGTAAGTTTACTAGATGGCTAAAACTTAGATGAATACCACTCTAAGTTAATCATACTTAGTCCCATTTGAAATCAGTGTTGCGAGTTGGCCATGACTATTTTAAGTGATTTCAATAGGAACTAAGTGTACCTATGTGACATACAATATTTAATGGCCTAGTTCAGTTGTCACACTAAACCAGCCTCTTTGCTCCTCTCTGGTCCTTCTGCTGCTATGCTGCACTGATGATCTAAGCCATGGTTGGCCAGAAAAATCACAAACCATAAACCACAGGAAAAAATCTTTGTTAAAGCTTCCGGTTCATGTACAGATAGATAAGCCACCAGCCTGGATGTGGACAATGTACTATATGCCAAATTGTGCTTTAGCACAATTCAGCACCACAGCAGAATGACAGAGGATGTAATCTCCTCCCTGGAGCCTGCACACTGACATCGTCATACTAAGCCATAGATCGGAATAGCAGGACATATGAACCAAGGCAACATCTAGCACATAGCTACTTTGCTTGTCTTACTTCTATTAATTATAGGCATGCAGGAGGCATGGCAATCCTTTTTGGAAGTGCAGTGTACTAGGAAGGACAAGTGAAAATCTCCTTTATTGCTAGAGTTCTTGGGAAAAGCTTCCTGCTGGTGTCAATTGAAAGCTTTCCCCCTAAGCGTTCTAGCCGTGTCAGAATGGGCAGCCAGCCAGTTTCAATTCTGATCACAGTTTGGAGAGAAGAGATAAGTCTCCCCTCCCTATGTACCGCATTCCTTGTAGGGTATGCCCCCTACTTCATGACTGTAGTTCATTAAAAAAATGAAGAAGTGGTGGAAAAGAACTACCCATTAAGCATAGCATGTAGTTTGGTCCTCAGTCTTGATCCAACCCTGTGGTTTTGAATCTATAATTCAGATTTCTTGCCACATGAGAGTAAATTCAGTAGGACTAATTGGTAATCTGCTCCCCCTTCTTCACACACAAGTGCTAAAGAGTCATCCAAGCACTGCTATCATTTATCATGCAAAGCTTTTAATATCTCAGCCACTTAAACAGAGAGGTAAACAACAAGGCATGGGTCACTTCCGAGGGTTGATATTTGAAGTTAATAATTAACTTGCATCTTGTAAGGAAGAAAAAATGAACAGAAACAGCCTTTTGCCACTTGGCATATATGCACTTCCTCACTTGACTGATGCTAGAATAATTACAAGGAATGCCATCGCTTTTTCTGCAGAGAAACTTGTCAGTTTCATATATGTGAGCAAAGGAAATATACTGTTGTACCTTGGTTCTCGAATGCCTTATGACTCAAATGTTTTGGCTCCCGAATGCCGCAAACCCGGAAGTAAGTGTTCTGGTTTACAAACTTTTTCCGATTGAGTGCAAGAAGCTCCTGTAGCCAATTGGAAGCTGTGCCTTGGTTTTTTAATGTTTTTGGAAGTCAAAAGGATTCCTCTCAAGAACCAAGGTAAGACTGTATAGGTAAATTCCTGACTGGCTTACTGCTCTATGCAGGGCTACCCTTCAATATAACTTGGAAGCTGCAACTAGTCTAGAATATGAATGGCAGAACATTGAGTGGTACAACCAGATGGGACCACAAGAGACCAGTCCTAAAGAATGTGTGGTTCACTTGCCAACATGCTTCCAGGCCCAGTCAGAGTGCTAACACTGACACATAAAGCCCTGAACAGCTTGGGTCCCAAATAGCTGAATGAACATCTTATTCTCTTCTAACCTGGTTATGTATTAAGATCAACCAGGGAGGATGTTTATATGGTTCCACAGGCAAGGGGAGTGAGGGGAGTGGTTTATGGTAGATGTTTGGTATCTTGATGTAACCTGCCCTGGCAGTAGTCTGGTGGGTGGTGGGTTTATAAATTGAAATATGCATTTTAAAAAACACACCATTTATCACAGTGAGCAAATGCTTCCAAGAGCTTAAAAAACACAAAATGACACAAAATTGGATTCAGCATAATTCAGCGCCACTTCATAATTTATCAGTTGTTAAGTTATAATGCAAGGTCTAATATATTTTACTATAATTTCCCAGGCATAATTACTATGTAAAGGCATGCATGAAATATTACCCACTATAATATGTAAATACACTTAAATTTAATTAGTTAATTTGGTTGAATTCCAGACAGTTCATCAGCTAAAACATATTTAATTGGTTGGCAACTCTAGTACTTAAGCTTCTGTATGCTTAAGTTTAAACAAATTTATGGTTTAAAAGAGTGGCTTATTTAACCTTTTAAGTCAGCAATTCCTTCACCTATCTTGACATGACATTTTAGAGTAGTGCACTCATATTATCCACTTAGTAAAATCTACAGTGGAAGCTAAATAGCCATAGTAGTCATATGACTGGGTGATTGACAGACCAGTCCAAACTCCAGTCAGTTGTGCTGTAGGGAATTTGGGTGAGGTAGAGGTGTCTCTCCCCCCAGCTCCACCAGCTGTGCTAGACTCCACCACCATGAAGCTCTTAGCTATGTACATAAACCACAGGTAGGAAGAAGCTACTTCCAGTGATGTCTCTGCCTACAGTAGCTAGTGTATGAAGCAGAATGTTTTGGAGCTGGGCCAGTTGAGGACCAGAAGAATCCCAGCCCAATCCAACTGCCGTCAGTGGGTTTGTTAAATAAATAAGCATAATAAAATATATGGCTTTGGTAAGACATCACTGCTGAAAGCACAATACAGCACAATACGGTACTATAGAAGGAATGATGTTTGGAGTTTCAGTTCATTTAAAACAGAGGCCTGGTAAGAGGGAGAGATAATATTTGGTAATAAGAGATCATTCTGATAAATTGCCCAGCAAGGAGGAAAAATAGTTGAATTTATTGGTTTAAATGGTCATATCTCAAGATTTTGGATTAGATTAATCAATGGAGGTGTATGAGGTAGACACATAAGCAAAAATGACGTATGCTGCACTGAAAGTCCAGAGCTGGGAAATGTTAGCATTATTGGTGATTGATGACAAGCATCTACAGCACATAATACCAATTTTGAATGTTGACCTTTATTTTTAACAGGAATATATATAAAGTACAGTTTGAGCCAGATGCATTCATTCATTCAATTTATATCCCATCCTTTCTCTCAATGGAGCCCAGGGCAGCAAACTCATCAATAAGACATACATATGTGTATTTAAAAACAGTTGAAAACAGTTCTAAAAACAGTCATCTCAGGGTTGGAAGAAACAGTGCTTTTCATCCATCACATGCCTGGGTGTAATGGTTCTAGGGATTGCTCGTGCGTAAGTTGCCTTTACTCCTGGCTAGGTTGCATGGTTGAACCCTTTCTGTCAGGACAGCCTCAAGTTCCGTGGCTGCCTCAGTCACTGGCAGAATCCGTCAGTGGGCGTTTCTTAAACCGCTTCCAGCATAGAAGCTGTTTGACGCCCAGTCTCCTCCCCTGTTGCCTGCGCGAAAGTTTTCTGCGCAAGGTGGGTGTGGGCAACGGAGTACTCGTGCCCTCTCCGCTGGTCTCCTGCGAAGAGTCCTGGAGCCACCTCTCCGATTCCTCCATCTCCTCCCCTTTCCCACTGGTGTTACGCTGATTACCTTCCCCAGCGGATGGGCTATCCCTCCTTCTACTAGGACCCTCTCCACCATCGTCCGGGAGCCTCCTCTCTGCCTCCCGCTCCGATGGCAGTTCCCTGACACTGGGTAAAGAGGAATGTTTTTCAGTTTATACTGCCAGTCAGTGAAGAGAGTGGCAGGCACACCTCACGAGGGAGGGCAATCCACAAACCGCCACTGAAAAGGCCCTACAGGTCAATGCTAGCCAAGCTGCCTTTTTTCAAACCATTCAGATAACCTGGTATTTAACTAAAGCAATATTTTAAACTTAGATTAGTATTAATAACTATTCCATGTGAGAAACCAAGCAGATTTGTTGCTTTGTTTTGAGTACCGAAATTTCAACAATGTGGTGTTGGGCAACGTGAGCAAAAGCAGCCAACGGCCAATTGCTTATGTCAATTTATTTCGCTTGATTGATTGTGACGGGGAGGGGATGCTAGTGGATTCCCCCCCCCCCCTTGTAGGCTGTAGTACAGTTTGTACTTAGTGACAGGATCCTGACTAAATGAACCAGTTATCTTGCCTAGTATGGCAATTCCTGTGTTTAATAATGAAGTTTTCAATTGGTTGCTTATCTCAAGAGCCATATGGTTTGGAGGTAGGGAAATTATTCATGGAGAAAGACACATGGAGAAAGCTTAAATAAGATTGCTACTCTGCTAGCTAATTTCCTGTGTCACTTGGTAAAGGAGATGAAAACTCCTAGCTAGCTTGCCGAAGTGTGGGTGGAACCACCCTTGAATGCATCAGAGCCACTTCTGTTGCAATAAATAAAAAAAAGATAAAATCCCAAGCAGGATTCCTTCTGACAAATGCTGCGGTCTGTGTTGAAAAAGAAAATTAAATGAAAGATGGATGACTGAAACTAATATGGCACTTTAGCCTCCAGGGCATAGTACCAATTGTACGAGGTGTACTGTACTGTAATTAAAAGCACAGACAACATCTCAGCGAATGGAAAAAGAATTGTGTTTTTAGGGCAAGAATTATTGTACGTGCAACTCTTCGCTAAATTTAGAATGCGGAGTCAGAATTCACTTTTGAACATTACTGTCATCAAGAGTGCTGCTTTTTTTAGAAATTATATAAAGTATTTTTTTAAAAATGCATTAAATGTGTGATGTAGTTGGGAACCTATGGAGGCTCCATGTACTCCGTGGAGTGACTGATAGACTTATTATTTATTATTTATTGTATTTGAACAATGCAACCAACACTAAATGAAAGCCAAAATAAAAACAAGGCTGAGCTGGGGTTGGGGACTTAATGCTGGCTGAGCCGGCTAAACTAGAGATACACTGTATCCTAAGTTGCTCATGCTAGCAGATCTTGTTATAGGATTGCCCTGTGAGTTACTTCAGCATTAACACCATTGCTCAATCAAATACAAAACGTGCTCTAAAAAATAAACTGAAAAATAATACTTATTTAAACCTCTTTGCAGTTTCCCTTTCAGTGTAAAATCTTTTTAATCTTCTAGTCAGATTCAGATACCAAAGTTTCTGCTGACCAGAAGATACATTGCAATTCTAACATCACTGGAAATAAGAGAACAGATGTTCTTCCAACATACTGAATCCAAACCTAAAAGCTTTGATAGCTCTCAGAAAGACACAAAACACTTTGAGCCTGATTGAGTTGGATTACTTAAGAACACCTTGTAAGCACAGTGAGAGGGTTTGCCAGGGTTCTGTAGACCATGTAAGCAGGAACAGAAATTCATACTACAAAAGGGGGAAAGGTGCAACTCAAGCTTGTTAAGCGCAAAACAAGGCAAATGCCCACAAGGCTTCAGTCACAACAAATTGTCACAAGACTTTGGCCACAGTAGTAGATATAATTACTGCTCAAAGATGGCTCACTGCAGCTGAACTGCTTATTCGTTTTATTCATTTAGCAGAATGTATCTTTGTTTTATAACTCCCCTTTCTATCTTCCATCTTTTGTGCTTGCAAAAATTGGCCAATAACTTAATGATATGCTTACATTATTTATCTGATACCTACCTGGTGCGATACCTGCATAGAATGTATTTGTAAGCATCTGGGTGAAAAGAGCAAGGCTCCCTTAAAAGATGGACCAAAGCTGTGATTTTTAGCTTATTTTATTATTACCCATTTGTTACCCAGGTTGAACATCCCCTCATTGTTCTCTTGGCATCTACCCCATATATATCACACTTCTTTTGCTTCCTCCAAATTCTGCTGTCTCTGCATGACCTTTCTTAATTTTCTTCCAGCTCTCCAATCTAGACATGAAGTTGCAGATTTCGCCCATCTCTCTATTTTTGTTAACCACAGACATAAGCATAAACTTCATAGAGATTCAGAGCAAAGCTTTGCTCGTGTCAGTCTGTGTTTGTTCACGTCAAAAGCTTTGCTCATGTCAAAAGTTTTGCTCCTGTCAGGCTACCATGACCATGCCTTCACAGTGTCAGAGGTAGATATTGAATTTGTAATTCTCCTTCCTATAAACTTCAAATTCAGTGATGTTTTCATGAAACCCAAACAATCACATATTCAGTGTGCTGAACTACATGCTCAGAAATATGTTATCTATCCACCCTGGGCCTTTAAGGCAAAATATTTCATTTTGTCTCCATCTTGTTTCCCATGCTGTTCTGAATGTAGATAAAGCTGCTGGGTAAGGAGACTAGGCTATCGTAAATGTGCATATGATACTCAGGTGTAGTTATTTCTTTATTAAATTTCTATACAGTGGTACCTCTGGTTAAGAACGTAATTCGTTCTGGGGGTCCGTTCTTAACCTGAAACTGTTCTTAACCTGAGGTACCACTTTAGCTAATGGGGCCTCCCACTGCCGCCGTGCCACCGGAGCATGATTTCTGTTCTCAGCCTGAAGCAAAGTTCTTAACCTGAGGTACAATTTCTGGGTTAGCGGATTCTGTAACCTGAAGTGTCTGTAACCTGAGGTACCACTTTACTGTCCATTATCTGAGGATCACAGGGTGGTTTTTGTTTACAGTTTCTAATTCTGGTGAGGTAGGAAGTTCTAATTTGGTATTTGATGCCAGTTTTAAAGTGGATGGGGGTGAAAACACTGATGCCTAATTCAGACAAGGAGGAGGCACTTTTGTTTAAGGTAAGATGGTAAGATGATGTGTCCTTCACTGGAGAAGCTGGGCATCTCTATGGCCATTCATACCTGACTTAACCACCCAAAGATTCTTTAGGGAAGCTTTTAATGTTTAACAGACTACTGTATTTTAATACTTTGTTGGAAGCCGCCCAGAGTGGCTGGGGAAACCCAGCCAGATGGGTGGGGTATAAATAATAAAGTATTATTATTATTATTATTATTATTATTATTATTATTATTATTATTTTCTTGTTTAATTCAAGCCAGGAATTAATCTGGCATACAATGGAAGAAGCGTTAGGATGAAACATTCTTTCCCATTGTTCATTCCCAGTTTCCTAAACCATGGCTTATATGCATGGTTGATAAGACTGTCTGAACCTGAGTCAATGTGCAGTTAAGTACTCTTCTAAACATGGTTAGGATCAGGAAGCTTGTGTTTCATGTCACAATTAGCTGCAAGTGTTGAGACGGAGATGTCTGGCTTGATAATAGGAGTTGACCTTTCAGTATGAGCCTATGCTTTTCTTGTACAGAAAACCTTCTAGGTTCTCTCAGTTTCACAATTCAGGGGTTTTTCTTTGCAGACTAGCTTTATGGCTGAAGTCTTGAAACTGAAAGAGGGCTGCCCAATGGCAGATGCTAAACTGACCTCTCACCATCTTCTTATTAAATTAACTGTATTCACAGGATGGTAAATTTATGTTATACCTCCTTGTTATGTTTTACAGTAAATATCAGTGTCTAAAGGCTATGAGACAGTCAGTGAAAAGAAAAAGCAATTTTCAGTATTAGCATAATGTTTTATTCTCTTCTTAAAAGAGACATTTTAAAAATAAAATATTTTGTGGCATGCACAGAAGAAAACCACAGCTAGTGACTAGGCAGTGCTTTTACCTATGAGCTGGTGGTGAATGGTGGGGTCTGAGGAAACCATAAGTGCAAACCATAAGGAAAGATAATAGGATCATAGAATAATAGAGTTTAAAAACCTCAAAAGAAGCATCATCCACCACCTTCTGAATGATACAGACTGGTTTGTGTGTTCCTTAAATAACAGGTTATCTTTCTAGGTAGCTTTTCAGAGTCTGTTCTGTTGTGTGTGTATTTTTAAAATTTAAATGGTCAGGTATTTCTTCACAAAGATAATGCCACCCTGGCATTGTTGGTTTAAAACTATCTAAAATATTCTATGATGATGTCTTGTTACATTTTCTGTGTATAGTTTGATGTGACATAATGAGGGCATATTTTAACTTTAATAAGGACTGTAAACTTCTTTAAAGTAAGTCTGGTAAACTCCTGATGTAACACTCTTCGACAATTTAAAACAATGCAAATATGTTCCTTTTTAAAGTTGAATTAGCAGTAAATAAGTACCGGTAATTGAATGAGAAGTTTTCAAGTATGTTCATAGCAGTAAAATCAACAAATGATTATACAACAGCTTAAAGACTGACAACCATATTAGCTTTTGTGGACTGGCGTCCACTTCATATTAATACTTATATTTTTCTTAACTCATTTGGAGGAATAGGAACAGCTTAACCGAGTTTAAGGTCATTAAAAATCAAGGATAGACAGTTTAAGATAAGTGCATGACTCAGAAATCCCTTTCTTAAGCACACCTGACATTTGACTTGGGATTTTCTTATCATTTGTCATTCCTGCTCTCCTGTATGTGAAACCTTTGAGTTAAAGAAAGCCATGATGAAACAAAACTTGGATGAGTGAAGGACAGCACAGTTGGACTATTAATTAGGCATCTAGCAAGCATTCAGTACAGGAGTGCTCAACTGTGCCAGCACCCCAACTTGCATTGCTGCTGTGACCCAAGCTCAGTTCTGCTCACACTTGTCTAGTTCTTCTCTGCAAGCTGCCTCATCCAGGGTAGAAAAAGAGGTTGAGGGAGGGACAGTGGGGAGCAGGCAGAAGAATGTCCAAACACAACGGCACTCCATAGGGGCCTATCAATCAGTCCCTACGAGGGGAAATGCTTGGAAAGTATCCTTTCCCACCAGAGAGGATGTCTCTTCTGTTCTTGGATGAGGGAGAAGGAGCCGTAGAAAGGAGGACAGTCATGGTACCCTCTCACCATCCTATCAGTGCTTGGAGAAGCACCCACCAGCATTTCCGAGCATTCAACATTATTGCTCAAAGTGCATAATGAATTGGAGGGGCAAGCACAAAACTGTTTGCCCATTGCTACCATTAATACTGCTAACCGTGTGCATATTCTACCATTTGGAAAAGAAATGTGGAAATGGCATTCTGCTACAGTGAAGCCCCATGTGACCCAGACTGGTCACCCTTCACGGCAGATCTGAAAATTCAAAAGCTTGCAAATAGTGTTCT
This sequence comes from Podarcis tiliguerta, assembly GCF_965153285.1. Lineage (NCBI taxonomy): Eukaryota > Metazoa > Chordata > Lepidosauria > Squamata > Lacertidae > Podarcis > Podarcis tiliguerta. The sequence goes on along the minus strand of NC_139540.1, from coordinate 39,095,069 downwards.
TACTTGTTTTATGTGAAGTGCAAATGTATTGTGTTGTCCTTGGAACATCCAGGGCAGTTGCATAGTGAACTACGTGCCATTTCTGTCTGATGCAGAATGGACAGGCATATGGTTCAATTTTTTGTTTAATCGGGTAGCACTTTGACTGTTGATGCATCTGTAGATCATTTGAAGAAAACATATGCTTATGCAGATCCCTAGTTAAAAGGCCACTTGACAGTGCTAATCAAACTGTATTTAATGATAACTGTCTTGACAGAGAATTTTTTTGATTTATTGGCCTCTAGAAAGCTGGTAAAAATCTAATTATGTCTATAGAATATGCATTTTATTAAAAAATTTTCTACAAAGAGGTTTTACTCAAGAATATTGGGAGAGGGAGTTTCAGGCAGGTAAAAATATTTCACTGTGTTCTTGATTTAATTCTCTTTCTTTCTCTCTCTCAAAGCAATATTTATCTAGGTTAATTTTTATTTATATTTGTTCAGTACTGTAAGGCAGGTATGGCCAGACTTGGCCCCCCAGATGTTTTGGGACTAAAATTCCCATTATCCCTGACCACTAGTACTGTTAGCTAGGGATGATGGGAGTTGTAGTCCCAAAACATCTGGAGGGCCAAGTTTGGCCATGCCTGCTGTAAGGGATTGATTGTAGTGGATGTATGCAGATAGAAGCCTTCAGGCTATATGATGTCCAGTCATCCTCTGTTCCTTTATGCCCCACCAGTAGAAAATCACTTCCAGTTGACCCATGCCTTGTGCAGAAAACCTGCATTTTCCTATATAGCCTTGTTGGCCCTGCTTGCTTGTTGCTTAGGCTTCCTGGTCTTTATCTTGTTTGTTTTCTAAGCTTATGGAGCACATACTGTGGCAAGCAAGTCTTCCTCCTCCTCTTGGTTCCCTGTTTCCTAGCTCCTCTTGCGTACAAAACCTCTTCAGTTAGTAAGGATGGATCTAGACACATCAAAGAAGCGTTTCAGTTTAAAGTGCTGCAGATTTAAACAGGGAGAACAGGCAGAGCAAAAACGGGACTCCACATCGCCATCAGATAGCACAATATTATATTGCATATACAATGCATATAAAACACTTATTCTTTACCCATCTAGCTGAGTCCTATGTGTTTTGTTTTCCTCTGCCAAACAGATGCTGGTGTTTTCTCTGTCAAAAGTTCGTGAATTTTCATCATTCTGTGGCTCTTTCCCTCAGCAATTAGTTTGTTTTGTTTTGTTTCCATTGTTTAGTTAGCAGGGGCTGCTGGTCCTGAGTATACCTTGCCATGCCTATTATCTCTCTGTTAACAAGAAGCACTGTTACATCATGTTGCTTCAGCCATATTTTCCTTTATTTTTCTTCCTCAGCAGCTTTGTATTAAATGAAATGTTCTTTTCCTGTGGATTGTAAACATCTAGTTGGATGGGCCATTATCATCTTGAATGACATTGTGTATGAGAAAGCTATTGTGCAGTTGTGGGGAGGGGGGTGAGGCATTTACCTTTCGCTTTGAGAGTAGGGGAGGGTTTCCATGTTTGACTATTACAATGGCAAAGTCTGGGGTTTAATGTGAGATTTTGGTCCACTCATGTTTTACGGTGTTGTGAAGTGGAATGAATTATTGCGTTAACTGTGAAGCTGCACAGATTCTCTTGTGTGAGCTTTCACTGAATTTCTGAAATCAAAGGTTTGTACTCGATGCTTCCCTGGATATGACTCCACATCCATCCACAAAATTGGAAGATATTCTATCTGACCTAAGGTATAACAGTGGCTGCTTATTATTATTATGGTCACATGATGAATGCTGCGACTGAGCCATGCATTTCAAATATGTTCTGCTGTGTTTCTTTGTCTATTGGTTGGAATACTTTGTTCTTTTAATTTAGAGAAAAAAGTGTTTCAGGAAATGAATAGTTGATTTTGGGGGGTGGGTTTTTTTTGGTGGGGGAGTGGGGAGGAAAACTGCACTGGAAGCATGTTATTCTAAGATTTTAAAAGGTTTTGTGTGTTTAGTTTTTGGCCACAGGTGTGTAGGTATGAATGATATATGGATTCAAAAACTTAGGTCATTTGGTATTGCTTGATTTCTAAATAAACAGGCATGGAGTTAGTCTTGTCTGAATATCATACTTGGGCCCACTTACATGGAAACTCTCTCCCTGTCCATAGATGCACAGTTCACATATATAGGAGGGGGAGAGACAGTGGTACTCTGCACTTGTGTAATGATACTTTCTCAAATAAATTTTGTACAAGTCCTATTGTGGTGAAAACAGCAAGGTTAAAAATAGCAGCCCTGCAAAGTCTACATGTTAACCAGCTATCACTAAGTGTATATAAATACTAATAATTTAGATCTTATGTAATCTGACAATTGCTAGTTTAGTTTTAAATAGAATATGATTCCAAATCTGCTAATCCTTCAATGGCTATTGAGAATCTGGGTTATTGTAACTATGAGAAAGCTTGCTAATTTTGTTACAATAAAGGGAGGAAGGCAAGAAGATTAGACCTTTGTGGGGAAATGGAGTATATTTATTATGTTTTGGAACTTGAAAGTGAATGTTCATATACAACCATAAGAGTAATTAGGTACAGTTTAAGGACAATAGCCAATGAATGTTATTAATTATAATTGCAGTTCTATAAACACCAGTGAATTTATCACTTCCTTTTTGTACTGATGTAGAATATATGTTAAGAAAACCTTTTATTATATATATAAAATCATGCAGTACATTTAGAAAGAAGAATTCCAATATAGCTATGCCCAAGTTGAGACATGTGCTTTCTAATGGTTTAATTTATTATTATTTTTTAAATGAACTTAGGAATTAATCACATTAGTCACATTACATTAAATTGATGCTTTATGCAGCAATTGATTTTAACTCAGTCCGGATGATAAGCTTGGTATATGTTTTGTGGTTTGGTGTTGGTTAGTATGCAGCAAGTGATGGATTTGAATTAACATAATATGTTATGCAGTTCAATGGGGCACCTCGGTGTTCTATTTGGGTATGATGGTTATTAGCACAGATGGCTTTTAAAAAGCCTTTGAAAAATTCATAGAGATAAGGCCTATCAGCAGTTGCTAGTAATGGTGGTTGAATTGCACCTCCATGTACAGATGCAGTATACCTCTTGAATAATTTAATCAGGAGATGGTTATCTCCGTCATAACCTCTTTACAAGTTTTCTGGATGCATATATGGCTGATCACTGTTGGGAACAAGACAAGAGTGGTTGAATTCCAGCAAGGTGGGTCTTAATGAAAAATAATGGAATACATTTTATCACTGAATAGCCGTAATGTTATTCCTTGATTTAGCTTTGGTGTTAAAAACTGCAACTTTTGATGCTTTAGCTAAAGCCCAGTCATATGCCTGGCAAGTAGATCACAACCAGATGGCTCAGCATTGCTTGCCCGGAAAAAATGTCACTCCCCTTTGCCAACCATTAAATATGGTTGGCATGCACTTGTACTGGGCACATCAGCTTCCTAATGATCCAGAAAGCTACTACAATGCTGTAAAAGGAGGTTACAGCACTCCCTTTCTTCCTACCCATGATTGCCTGTGTAACTCCTGTCAAGCCAAGTGACACATGTTGCACTGGGGCAAGGGACCTGCTTTGCAAGAGCACCATTGCCTGCTTCTGAACCACAAAATATTGATGTCGTGGCGGTGATGGTTTAACATATTGATTTCCTGCCTTTTCTCCCAGACTGGGATTCAATGTAGCGTACCACATTTAAAACACCATTATAAAATGAATAATAATGGAGCAATAAAGATGAACTAGTTAAAAACCAATAGTTAAAATACAGCAAAACTCCTTTAAAACCAGCATTAAAAATGCAGTTTGCCCAGAAAGCAAGCCAGTGGCAAGCATCATCTCTACCTTAGTTTTCCAAAAGGTCTTCTTCTGCCAGCAGGGTAACAAAGAGGACTTCAACCTAACCTTTTCGGGGAGAGAAATACACCAGAAAAGGCACTGTCTCTTGTGTCAACACCAACTGTGTCTCTAATGTTGATAGGACTGAGCAAAGGTGCTTGGTCACCCAAGAATCTTAACATCCAGGCAGGTTTGCATAGGGAGATAAGCTCTTTCAGGAGCCTGTGGCCAAGGACCTAGGCCCTAGAGGTCATAACTAACATTTTTAATTGTGCCTGGAAACAGACCTGTAGCTAGCAAGGTTAACAAGGGAGTAGCATGCTCCCTGTAGCCAGCCCCAGCCAGCAGTCTTGCCATGGTAGTCTGGACCAGCTGAAGCTTCTGAACACTCTTCAAAGGCAGTCCCATGTAGATCATGTTGTAGTAATCCAAATGGGAGGTCAAGGGGTCATGCCCCAGCACTGGTGAAAGTGGAATGGAATAGAATCAGTTATTTTCATAGGGGATGGGAAGCCAAATTCTGTTTTGCCCCAAAGCATACTTGCATCTCGATCAACTACTTCAGTGGTGTTTCACTCCCCTGAAACATCATCTTCTCCGTCTTCTTTTAGAATTCCTTAGCTTTCTAAAATGCAGAATTATCATGCATGACAAACATTATTTTCGATTGTGCTCCATCAGTCATACTGCTGAGCATTGCATGTTTTACCTTTATCTTTTTTTTTAACCTGCTGAGCATTGCATGTTTTCGCTCTCACTCCTGCCCCTGCCCAGCATTTTAATATTCTTGAAAGCCATACAGCTGAAAAGAGCCGAAACCTTAGATCAGTTGGCCCTACTGTCTGTACCTTGGGAAGGGAAAATGTACTGTTCTTCTCCATGAGGATCCTTTTAGCAATTCCCAGAAAAACACTGACCAACTGGTGATGCTCAGGGAAAGACATTTCCATTTTAAGTACTCTTGAGATGGCACTCCAGTCTCATCTCTGTTGGTATGTGGGGGAAATCAGTGTCAAAGATATAAGTGGTCCCCTGATTGATGAAACTTGGCTCTTAGTGATGCTGCTTTATTATTTTCTTTTGTGTTGGAGATCAGAAAGAATCCTTCTGTGGCTCTAATGAGCTGAAGACTGTTTTCTTTCCTCCCATTCTGACATGAAATAACACTCCACAGATTATTATTTTTTAAAGACCTGGCTTGGAAATAAATGTCTCAGCTTATTAAACTTAAGATACACTGGAGCCTTCTGCCAGTGCACTCCATTCTTGGGCCACCACATCTGTCTTCCCTTTTTCATTTGAAGACTTCTCAAGCTAACAAATCCTATCACTTGTTATGACCTGACCACTGGTCCTGATAGCTAGGGATAATGGGAGTTGTAGTCCAACAACATCTTAGGCTCCAAGGTTTAGGATGGCTGGTATAGATGGATTTGTCAGCTGCTTGGAGGGTAATACGTTTTGCTGTAATGTGGGAGTTAGATGTACAATCCCTTAATTCCAAAACAGATGATCGCAGTGAGAGGAAATCAATGAGGCAACTAGTTATAAACTGTGCATCCAACACAGTAGGGATTTCCTATCCCTATATACTATGTAGAAACAGGAAATCCTATATGATGCCATTGATGATGTCAGGTGATTGACTTGTGGATTGTCCCTCCCAACTGTCAAAGTTGACCCATGGGGTGAGAACAGATAATGATCTCTCCCACTGGGACAAAGAGGTCCCCACCCATGCTAAAAGTTTTCTAGCAACAGGAATATGTCCGTAGTGCTTTTTAGCTTCTTCCCTTTTATCTGAGATTGATTGTGCAGTAATGATAGTGGCTATCGTCAGTGCAGCAGAACTGATGTATGCACCTCTGTGCGATTTCTTTGGTGCTACATGAAGCAAGTGTGGTGTCACGTTTGATGATACCATGAATCATCACGCCTGGCCCTAAATGCTGGTGATTCATGGATGAGGTCTAATTTTTGTGCCTGTAGCAATCACCCTTCTTTCTTAGGATATGCAGATGGAGGAAAAGGAAAGCACTTTCCACTCTACAACAGTACTTGCACCATCATATTAAATACGGCCTTTGAGGATAAGCCATTAGTGCTCAATCAGTGGAAATGTCTGAAAATAGCTTTGGTTCTCATGATGTCAAGAAATGATAGAATAACTACTGTTGCAGTCCTGAAAATTAGTTTTGTTTCTAATGCAGCATGACCTGGACAAGAATCCTGTAGCTATTGTTGGTTCAATTTGTTCCCTTCTCTGTTCAGAATCCAGTGAGTGGGATCTGTGCACATGAAAATAAATTTAGACTTCTGGCATCCAGTGCTGCCAAAGATTACTGAGGGTGGTGAAATCCCTTCCATGCAGAACCTGAAGTCATGTATGCTGCAGTTCTGCACTGCATGGACAGTGCCAAATGGCTTTTCAGTGCCAATATCCTGCTCAGAGATGGAGCACAGAGCATCACACTCCAAAAGTGCTCACAGTTATGCAGCTTGCAGTTTTTATTTTTGCACAAGAGAACTTTAGAACCCAAAAGCTAGTGTTTGTACTATATCTAATGCAGACGGATACCACCAGAAGATTATTGCAGGTATTACAAAGCCTGAATTTCTTAGCAGTTTTCTTCTTTTATGCAATCTGGCTCTGATTTAATATATTAAGCATGTGCGTATATTCATTTACATAGTGCTCTTCTTACTTGCTTTTCATGCATGTTGTAAACCTTGCACCAGTTCTCCAAAGTAGGCTAGTATTTTGCCCATATTGCAGTTTAAAGAAAGGGGCAGAGTCTGAGAGCCAGGGAATTTTGAGTCTTCAAAAAAATTCATAAACAAAAAGAAGGGCTTACAAGCAACTAAAGTAAAGCCTACTTCCATTATTGGCATATTAAACGTTTCTCCATTTGGCCTGTGTGGAAATTTCATAACATAAAAAGGGCCTTATGCTTAATTAAACAGAAGATTGGCTTGAGCTGCAAACCTTGGATTTCCACTTGGTAATATCGTTAGTAAATGAAACTTCCCAGTTCAAAATCCCAGGATGTACATGGTAGCAATCCAAATCCCCTATTCTCAGTTTCTTTTATAAATGAAAGTATGAATAGTCAGTTTCAAGCGAGGAAAGGGATTGTGTGCGATATGTAACTAAACAGTAAGCGCATGAAACTTGGCTGTGTCAGTTGAGCTCCTTCCTTGTAAATGAGAATTCAGAGCAATGGGCCTTTGCATCAGCACAAGTGAATGCTTCCTTTGGTCTGGTGTGGAGCCATATCAGGACTAGGCAAGCTGCTGCCATCACTGAGTTGTCTTAACAGCAGGACATGCATTGAGCTGCCAGCATCCTGTGGCTCTGGGCGCTCAGCTGTGGGAGCAGGTGCATCTGGAGGTTAATTAGCCACTTAGGAGGAAGTGACTGGGGCAAGAGGACAATTCTCAGCAACAGGAACGATTTGCTTGGCAGCTACATTCACACAGCCCGCTTACTGAGAACTCGACTTGCAAAAACCAGATGAAGCCTGTTAGGTAGAAATTAGCATAAGAGAATGTGAGACACCCCCATATTATCTGACTGCTCCTGGGCAAAGCTATATTGAGCCAAGCTGCATTGAAAACTGCTAAGAATTTAGCACTGTTGTAGTGTTCAGATGTTTAAAAAAGATGTTATTTGAACATCTGCATGAAAGTGCTAGGAGAGATTATCCATAATTTTGGCGTGAGTATGCTGATGGCTCCCAGGTCTGTGTTTGTGGTAAAGCATCCCAGAGCTGTCATATGTTCATAGGAAGCTGCCTGTTTACAGAAAGTTGCTGAATCAGACCGTTGGTCTTCCTAGTTACTATATACTGAGGCAAACCATTGGTCCATCTTGCTCAGTGGTGTCATAGTGACTGGTAGAAGCTCTCCAGGATTTCAGAAAGAGGGTTTTCCCAGCAGTTCCTGGAGGTGCCTGGATTTCGTGCATGCAGAACAGGTGGTTCCATGATCCCTCTCAGTGAAGTTTATCTATCCTGAATCAGTGACAAATGGAGGATACTGGTGAGAAGTCAGAGGTGAACATTGGTGTTTTACCCCCAGGCTGTAATTTTGCTAGGGTTATGATTTCCCAATATGAAGAACTGTGAAGTCTTGGAGTCCTTCTCGATTTCACATCACTTTCCATTCAACAGGTGGCTGTCATAGCCAGAGCTGTTTTTTTAACCAACTGAATTCATTGCTTATAGGTGCTTTGTATGAAGTGCTACGATAAACCATGGCTTAGCATGAAGACATGAGTGTGAGGAGATTGTGGCTGCTTTGCTCCTCATTGAGATCCTCTGCTGCTGTGAGCAAAACATTGTTTGGCAGATTGTCCAAACCCAGGTTCATGGTTTGTTTCAGGACATACCACAAGCTGTAACTATGGTTTGTTCATGGGTTTACATTTGCACTGCATCAGATCCTGGAGAGTGGTCTAATTTAGCATGTTAATTTTATTTCTATTTAATAAACACTTTGAAACTGCCAAGCTTGCCTAATACAGTATTTTCAGCACCCATCCATTGTTACTAATGAACTTATAAAACAGAAAATTTTCCGTGGGGAAATAAAGCCCTGGAAAATTTTCTGCCTCACATCACTGGTTTGCAGGTCTTGGAAAGCTGCTCACTCAGTGCCTTTGCCTGACATTTCCAACATGCTTTACCCCTCTTCCTCTTTTGCCCCGATGGCCCATCCCATACTGTGTCATAGGGTCCTCTGACCCTTAGGGGTGGGTTTTTGTAGGGCAAGAGGCTGCAGTAGGGAGGGAGGGGCAATCAACCTTCTGCTTGTGCAAGCTTGTCTTAATAGAAAAAGAAAACTTGAAAAATTGAGGGGATAAGAAAGATGCGTCTTAAGGAACCAGCACTAGATCCTTTAAAATAGTCTGTAAAACAATAAAAAAGATATTAAGGTGCTTTTTGATTTGCTTCTAAAAATGAAGCATATTCTTTTGCCTGCTTGTGGAGTCTAAAACTTGTCCTTTTTAAACCTGTCAGTTAAATCCTTTCCTGAGTCTGCCAGTGGACTTTTTTCTTCTCTGTGTGCTACCATTTTGCAGTTAACAGCATGTGTTGAAATCTTTCAATCCAGGAACTGTGAGGTTCTATGGAAGCCCAGCAGTTAGTCACTGCAAAGTGAATTGAGATTTCACTGCCTCTCAATTGCCCATTCTTCAAAGCAGGGAACTGTCTTACTATGTATCTCTTGCCCAAGAGACTGAATGCATTTTTGGAGTTTACTAAATAACAAATATATCTGTACAATCTAGACAGTTTTAACATCCCCTTTCTGTTGTTTCATTTGTCTGATGAAAGAGTTGAAAAACGTCCTCATCTGAATTTGCCTCGGACACAGGTTTGAGCCTACAGAGGGAAATTGAGTAGATTAAATAAAATTTCAGTTCCCATCAGTAGCTTGGGTCCTGTCTTTACCTATATCACATTAAAGGCTGAGCTATTAGTAATTGCCAATTTTATATTGGCTTCATAATAAACCTACCTTCCCACTAGGCATTTTAGTATGATTGATGCGATGAAGATGGAATTGCTCCATGATATCAGACTTCACTGCTTGTAAGTTGAGGTATATAAGAGAAGAAGCAAAGAGGAAGAAATCCTTTCATTTACTTCAAAGCTTTACAGCTGACAGGGAGCTAGCTGCATGGCATTGCAGTCTGCTACTTATTTGACTGCAAGACTAAATGCCCAGGGAAGCTGCCACCCGAAACCCAGCCATGCTCTTTCATGTAGTATGGATGAGGCTTGCAGCTCTGAAATGCTGCCTGACAGGAAATTAAATTCAAGGCTTTGTTCCAATAAATAAATAAAACATCAAGAAAACATTTAGTTGAGAGAGACCACAACAACCCCATGCTGAATTAACAGAAAGGAAGCTAGCACTGCTTTCTCATTCTGGACTGCTTTATTCCTAGCAATATTGGGGTCATACATGTTAAGGCAGAGGAAATTATCTAAAGATAAATGGTCTGAAATTAAACTCTCCCTCCCCCGCAAGCAAATAGCTTTTCAGTGCCACTCATATTCTACATTGCATGGATGCTATGTTATATAGGTCTTTAAATAGGGGTGCTCATCCAATTTGGGTAAAACTCAGAAACAGGCCCATTTGGGCCTTGAATCTGAAGTCCCACATAGGTTCGCAAAATACATTTGTCCGTAGGTGGCAGCCTCTACCTGCTGCTTGTCATTGCAATTGTCTTGCTAACAGAGCAATACAGACTATCGGAAACCAGCATAATTTATGCAGCTTTAACACAGGTGGCATTAAGTTACCCCATTTTCTTATATGACCCTTTGCAGTGCTGTGATGCTCTGAGAAGTGTATGCACTATTCTAAATGTGTCTACACCATACAGATTCACGTTTATTACTGACCATTCTATTTTCGGTAACTTTTACAATAACTTCCTACATTTAGTTTGATGGGTTTGCTGCTACTGCACACTGAGTTGCTATTTTTCTATTTCCAAGACAATAGGCACAGCTAATTCAAACCCTATGAGGTTATGATAGGTTAGATGTCCCTCCCAATGTGTGCCAAATGGCACTTTTAAAAACATCACCACCCAGAATCTTATTTGCTTATTTGTTAATGTTGTCATTCACCCAGTCTGGAAAGAGCCTTCTGAAAATGTTCAGTCTATTTTCCATTTCATCCTGAATAAAGTGGTTTCATCCTCAGATTGGCTTCCTTATGGCTCATTTGCATGAATAACTTGAACAGCACTCAACCTAATACAGATCCCTCAGAGAAACTGCTGCTTATTTCCCCTCATTATCCATTTTCGTTTTTATCTGCTTTTTCTTCTTTTACCATTTACTGATACACAATAGGATTTGTCCTCTTATTCTGTGACTGCTAAATTTACCTAGGAGCCACTGAAACCTGCATAAAAAACTTGTTTGTAACCCATGTATATAACATGTCTCCTGGGCCACCAATATGTGCATGATTGTGGAAGGGATGTAGCTCAGTGGCAGAGCATCTGATTTGCTTGCAGAAGGTCTCAGTTCCAACCCTCGTGTCGCCAGGTGTGGCTAGGAGAGAAACCTGCCTAAAATCCTGGAGAGCTATTTCCTGTCAGTGTTGCCAATACTGACCTAGATGGACCAATAGAACTAGGCCTATTGGTGCTGATACAGTACGTCAAAAGGCTGGTGAGACAAGATTTCCATTTCCAGAAACCATGATCAGTTGATTTCCTTCATCAGTACTTGCTCTTCTCCAGGCCTATGCAGGTAATTATATGAATATCTGTGGAGTGAAAGTGAGAAGGGGCAAACAGGCTAGCGCTACCCACAATACAAAGCACAAATATCTGAACGGGTATCCTAACTGTGTTTAGCTGAATGTGATTAGAAGTCTTCCTAAGATCAGGAACCTTGTACACTGGGGGAGTTGTCCCATTTTGGGACCTGCAGACCTTCTAACCAAGAGCACCTCTTTTTATCCAGATTTAATGACTCACTCACTGATCCTGTCGCTAACTCCAGACACTGAAAACTTCCATGGCCACCCCCAGAATATACTAGAAAGGAAATATAAAGCTCAGCAGCAGCAGCATACTGATGAAAATCCATTCCCTGTCCCACCAAGATTTCTGCCAACAGTTTCATGTGCAAAAATGGTTCAGATGCATTTATTTCCTTTTCATGTCACCCAAGCCCCTCCTTTTTCACCTGTCTGTGAGAGAAAATGCACTTAAGACCGCATTTTGAGAAATTGAATGGCTTTTATTGAGTGCCATTGTGAATCCATACCTACCTATGCTCCCAAAGAACACCTTTAGTACAGCATTGGACTCTGGACTCAATCCTGGAAAGGGACTCTGAGGGCTCAGTAACAATTGTTGGGGGCAGAGATAACCCATTGCTACTCCAGGTCAAGAGCTCCTTCCTAAATCCATACTCACACAGCTGTGTGAAACAGCTCAGCCCTGACCCAGGATAGGTAATCTTTGTAATCTCTCACTCTCTCTGGGAATTTGAAAATCACAGTGTTGTGCTCTTGCCACTCTCAAATTTCTTCTCATAGCATAGGGATCATTGTTTCTATACAGATATAAATGTGTCACAATATTAAAATATACCCGTGATCCCATATATATGCTACAATGCACCAAATATTCATTAATAGCACTGTGATTTTTAGATATCTTTATTTCATTTATTTCTCACAATAAATGAATGTTTTATTCAATATAGTTTTGGTTTGGATAATACATATGTGTGTTACATGCAGTTCAGGCATATTCCCAGAGCATCACTCAGTTGTGTCCTTCATTTGGTCACATACCATTTTTATGGACTCTAAGGATTCAGGTAGGACAGTGTGGAATCACAACTGCTTCCTTTCATACCAGAAGGGAATATGGAGACTCATACTAACGGTGTGTTTAACAATATTTTATACAGAAGATTCCCAGAAGAATCCTAATTTTGCTTCATCTGGATAGTCTTGACAGGGTTCTGTGAAATGTGAACAAAAGAGATGGCAGAAAGAAGTGAGGCAATATTAATAAAAGCATCAATTTAATAGACTGCGTAACTTTCATATTAAAGCAGTGCATTGTATATAAAACATTTCAGTCTATATTTAAACTAAAACCTGTAATTATTTTTTTTTAAAAAAACACCTTTGAAATTAGTAGGGTCGGCAAAGTCTCAAATTATCAATGACATAACAATGAACTTTTAGGATCAAAATGGGAAATCTACCCACAGTCAACTTGATGTGGAATTATTTGAGGTGTTGAGCATGTTTTTTCAAGCAAGGCAAACTTCTGCTTCAACACATTAGCAACCACAACACACAGCCACGCTGGCACCTTTTGTCTCACCAATATGATTCTATGATTCTAATTGTTCATCTCTATCAATATTCAGATGTTGAAATTCCATGGCATTAACCTTCTAGATACTTTTTATTATTAGACTTATCAGATCATTTCTAGCTATCCATCAATGGTAGTTGGTGGTCACTGGAGCTGGTGGGGTAGAGGGCAAGGCAGATACTCTTAACAGAGATAGACACCAAGGCATGCATAACATGAACAGAGAGAGACACAGACACACACCTAGCACAGAGACACACCTAGCACTGCTACATAGACACAGCTAGGGATACATACATTTCTATGCTGCACGGTAAGACACGGGAGCTCATTTTTTGCAATATGCCACACAAGCCAGGATCTACTTATGGGGGAAGAGGGTGAATCTTGAATCTCCTGCCAATCGTCTATCAGCTGTTTACCCTTCTGTGTTTCTGGCAGGGGGGTTCTGAGAAATGGGTACTATATATAACGGATATCACCAACGTGGTGCCCATGGAGTTCAACTCCCATCAGCCCTAGCCAGCATGGTCAAGAGTCAGGGATAAAGGCACTGCATTGGCTACCCCAATGTAGCGTGTGGCTGGCTAGGCATCTGCTTATAATGAGACATTTCACTGCATCGTAAACTTTGTTTTGAAAATGAACTCACTAGGAAAATCAAAGAGAAGAGCACCATAAAATTTCCTTGCATGGGTAAAAATTCAAATATATATCTGGGTCGCCCTGCTGTTCATTCCATTTGACCTCTTCTTTTTGACATAGTGCTTAGTACTTTTCTAGGATAATCATAATGTGATTCTAGTAGTGTAAAAAACTCTATTTGCTTTCTATAACTACAATTTTAAATGAAATTAATACATTGTGCTCAGTGTAGACTTGTTCTTTATTACTGTGTTATGACTGTAGGTGGAATCAAATCCTACTTGTATAACCTTTCCTATCCCTACCATAAAAACAGTGAAAATTATTTAAGTATTATATTTTAAAATGCAAAGCATCCAAGGCTTCAGCTGTGATCTTTCTCCCCCACCCTGTATGTTTCACAGATGCATCCTGTTTCTTCTTTTCAACTTGGCCATAAAGGATCAAGAAGAATCATGACTGAAAAACTCTGTGGATGGCTACCAGTTTTCCTCTCAGCATTGCTATATCAAGTCTTCAAGTGGTATGTTACATTTTCCCCAAGAACAGCTTGTGGGCTGGCCTTTGGCCTTTGAATATGATAAGAATTATGCTAGCTTCATTTTAATGTCGGGCAGTTTCTGCCACTTCTATGTTGGGGGGAAGCCTTAATGAAATGGTGAGATATGTTTCCTTTCATTCTTGTTTGAAAGGGCAGGTGTGCAGTGTTCATTTAAATACAACACCTTCCCCTTTTATTATCAAAGAAATAAACAACTATCTGACGTTTAGAAGACATCAGAAGGCATACCTGTTTAGGGAAGTTTTTAATGACTGATGTTTTAATGTATTTTTAATCTTTTGTTGGAAGCTGCCCAGAGTGGCTGGGGAAACCCAGTCAGATGGGCAGGGTATAAATAATAAATTGTTGTTGTTGTTATACAGAAATGTGAAGCTAGAGTAAAAATTCGCTATGATATGCACTTGATTACTCATCCTATTTGCATTGCTTCCTTTGATATGAAATGATGGGCTTTCTCATTGAAATAAATAGAATAACATAACTGATTTTGTGAAATTCCATCATAGTGGACAGTGAGAATAAATAGGTAGTTTTGGGTTTAAAATGCATAACATAACGAACAAGAACAAAACAAAACACGACATTTAAAAAGCCATAGATTGCTTAATCAGTCTAAGGCCTGGTTGAAGAGGAATGTTTTTGCCCGGCACTTAAAGATATACAATGAGGACACCAGGTTAACAGGGGTGGAGAAAGGGGGATGCGATGGGGGCGGGTTGCCCTGGTTGTCACCACTGGGGGGGGGTGTGTGACAAAATGCCGGGCGGCACTCACCACGGGGCCTGCTGTGCACCCAAACCATGTGTCTCTCCTGGGAGTGATGTGGTGGCTTGGGTGCCCGCAGACTCTGCACTGCCCCAAACTATCCGTCAACTGCCTCCCCCTCAGCTATTGGGCGGCTGAGTGGGAGGAGGCAAGCAGACTCCTCAGAGGCCCCGTGGAGCATTCTGCCCTGGCTCGCCCCATGGGCAGCTGGCCCCCTGAGCGCAGGGCACGCATGCCGCCCCAGGCGCCCGATTGTCTTGCTCCGCCGCTGCCAAGTAAGCCTCCATAAAGAGAGCATTCCACAAAAGATTGTGTGATCTGAGTAAAAGTTGGATTCAGCAGACTTAATCTGAGCTTTCAAAGGCATATTGACTTGAAAGAGAAAGTGGGAAAGAACTCTACCAGTTTCCTACTCCAGCTGTATGCATTTGTCAAAGGCAGAAAAGTCAACCACACACATTTACCACTTCATGATCCATGAGGCAGTAAATGGAGGGTGGAGACTGGCTCAGAGGCTTTGTGAGCAGCGAGGGAAGAGTTCAGGTGTGTCATTGTACCCATGGCTGCTGGCCAACCCCTGACAAATATGAATTGGTCATCTTTACAACAACTTTATACAGTAGTTCAGTATTACCACTTTTGATTATTGCTACAACGATTTCTACTTTGTTTTTCATTTCAAATAATTTCAGAACCAGTTGTGACTTAAAATACCACACACCAGCATAAAGGCAGAAGCAGATAAATTGCAACCCAGTGCAAGCCTGAGCTAGAGGAGGTAGAATGCTGAGAGATCGTAACTTGCCAAAGGCCACCTGCTGAGTTCAGAGGAGATTTGGACTGGGAGCTTCAGATTGTAGATCTGTCTCTTAACTTCAGCAACTACAGCCACACCTGGGAAAGTACATATGGATGACAGTATAGAACAGGCATGGCCAAACTTGGCCCTCCAGCTGTTTTGGGACTACAATTCCCACCATCCCTGACCACTGGTCCTGTTAGCTAGGGATGGTGGGAGTTGTAGTCCCAAAACAGCTGGAGGGCCAGGTTTGGCCATGCCTGATATAGACCTTTTAAGCTGTTGTATAGCACATTACCTTCTATAGATATAAAATGTGCATATAGCATGGCAACATAATGTGCACATTTTACCACTTCACATTACTTATTAAAACATGAAATTTATTTTTATAAACCACTTAATCAAAATATCTTGTAAGTTATTATTAGTAGTAATGCACCAATAAAAGCAGTAGAATTTGAAAACAATTATGCATAACTAAATTATATGTAATAGCCATTTCCTCTTCCCTGTTGTTCATTGTCTTATAAATATAATAAAAGTATTTTCAATAATTTATTTTTTTAAATGTAGTTTCTAAGCCATAGGGAAATGGCCTTATAGAAACACAGAAGGCAGCTGATCTGATCTCTGTGTTACTTTAAATGAAGCAGAATAGCTTTGTCTCTAAGAGCTCTTGTTGCCCTTCTATTAGAGTGTAGTTATTGATTTCCCTGTAGAACAAGAACACTTTAATCAAGCATTCAAAAATATTTTTGCAGTATTGAATAAATGCTTGCTGTACCAAGGGGATTTCAGGTTTTATTGCCAAGCTGCCCATCATGTGTTGTTTTGTTTGCATATGCCATCTGAGATAAGCTAAATGAGTTTGCTACTTTTGAACTTTTGAGTTCTTGTCAGTAGGAAGAGAGTGAGATTAGTTAATTAAGTCTTGGTTTGGAACTGATAACCACTTTCCATAACAAATTATACTTTCCTGCTCCACTATCTGCTGTGAACATCGTCCTAAACTACAGGGGTACCTTGGCTTTCTAACTTAATCCATTCTGGGAGTCCGTTCGACTCCCAAAACCATTTGAAAACCAAGGCACAGCTTCCGATTGGCTGCAGGAGCTGCGGAAGCTGCATCAGAAATTTGGCTTCCGCAAAACGTTTGTAAACCAGAACACTTACTTCTGGGTTTGCAGCGTTCGGGAGCAGATTTGTTCGGGAGCCAAGCCGTTCGAGTACCAAGGTACTGCTGTACCTCAAACTGAAATCAGGTTGGAATCAAGCTATATTCATAGAACCCTTTATCTCAATCCTAAAAGTAACTTTTAAAGATGGTTTCACTATATGGAAAGCACCCTGGACCACTCTGTGACCTCCTCCCACCACATGGCATCGCATGCAAGCACTGCTCCCCACAAGTTGGGTGGAACCTGGTGCCTGTGTGAAGCAGTGTAACCTCCCCACAACTTTGGCAGGTGCAAAAAGTAATGAAAGTAGGGTCACATGTGACTGTGCACCAGTATCATGAGCACCGTTTATCACAAATGTGAAATAAAAAGGGCACCTGGAGGGTCCCAGAGACTCGTCAAATTGTTTCAAATCTTAAAAAACACAAAAGGCCCACCTTTAATCTTACAAAATAGGATTTGAGTACTACTAGTCTAAGGGACAGGGTGATTGTTACGACCTGTAGATTATTTTACATACTATTACTTATTATAAACTCCATTGAGGAAGTAAATTGCAACTAATGAAAATATTTTTAAATTATGCCTTTTCTTACTTTTCTAAAATATAAAATAGTGGGCAATATTTCTTGTCTCCCACAATTTCCCCTGAATTTCCAATTTTTCCACTGGAAAAAAATAAAGAACCTCCCCTCCCCACCCCCCCACAAAAAAAACCCTAAGGGGGAAAAATCCCTCTCTCTTTCATTCACATATCCAAACACTCAAGTTTTTGAAGGCAAGCTGTATGAGTCGGCGAGAATCATATTCAGAACCAAGGAATTATGAACTACAGTGTCGCTGCTAGTGAAAAGTAATTTTAAATGACTGGTGTGTTGAGAGATACATGGAAACAAATTTACCTTCAATCATATATAATGAAACTGTCTTGCTTATTTCTTCAAAGCTTTGCAACTCTCTCTGACTTTTGGCAAAGCTGGCAGAGTGGGTGGGTGATGAAAGTTGATGTGCAGAAATATCCAGAGGGCCATGGATTCTCCACTCCTGCCTCAACTAATTGATACTCTTCTAAGAATTTATAATTCCTGCTCTTGACAGCATCTTTGTAATCCAGTGTGTCTGCTTAATTTATACAATTTGTTTTAATGTTTACTGGCCAATAAGTCTTAGTTTTAATAAAATCTTTCCCCCCTATTTTTAGACAAATATCTCTTGGTGCCATAGCACATGGATTTCAGGACTACATGTGAAGAGGTAATACCAAACACACACACAATTATTGTGTTTTATTTTGATGATAAATGTGATATGGTTTAACCGAGCTGTTACAAGGAAGGCTAAACTGTATTTTCCAGTAAGTCTCACAGGACAAAGGGAGTTATTCCAACCATTTTAGGGACTCCACTCTGGATTTGAGTAGAATTTACTCCCTATACTTATCTTCTCCCAAAGGAAAGGCAGCAGAGATTTAGGATAAGAGTTTTCCTTCTCCTAGATGGGCTACCTTCCCAGGTTGACAAGCTCCAGCTGCCCCTCCCTTACCTCTCCATCCTGTGCAGAAACCATCTTCTTGGCCATTGGACCCACTATTGTTTTCATCCACTCAGTCTGCCAGAGCCTGTCTTCTCATGCAGGAGAAGACCCTAACTCACCGAGGGTTTGAGACCCATCAGCTACCCTCACCTGGTTTAGCTAGCCAGTGAAAGCCGTACCTGAGGTGTGGCTGCTGATAGCTTCTAAGAGCTGAGTGCTGTGCGGGGGGGGGGGGAACCAAAGGTGCACAAAGCACTCCAGAATGAGCACAACATGTCCCCCACCAGAGGTCCTACCTTCCCCTAACACGCACAGCGGGGGACTTATCTCAAAGGAAATTACACAATAATACAATAAGTACAGTTATTCTTGCATTGAAGGGAATTGGATTAGTTGACCCTTCCATCCTTACAATTCTATGATAGTGCTGCTCAGGGAACAGAAGAAAATGGAGCACAATTCTTGAGTGTATAAAACTGGGGATACATAGCACAGGAGCAGAATAAGTTGTTTTCCTCTTTTGGCAGAAAAGTACTGGGCAGGGGTAATGCAGCTTTCCCCATCATTGCAGTGCTATAATGAGAATAATGTGTGGTTGTTTAAGTTATCCTTTCCATGCAGTTCTTAGAGGAGCAATAAGCCCAAGTAGCAGGTAGGACGGTGTGTGTGAAAACAGAGGTTTCAAATTGATTTGAATTAGCCTGCAACTGCAGAAGATGGGGGGAAGAAGTAAACCTTGATCTGTGAAAATAAAATACAACATCAAAACATTAACATTACTCAGAGTGTATTTCAGGCCAGCATATATTTGTTTGGCTTTATGAAATATGAAATAATTTAACCTTCTTCTGGTGCTAAAGAATTCCCTATTTTTGTGTATCAGTGCCGCACTGGCATAAGAAAGGATGGTATTTAAATGAAGATATCATCTAAAGATGTATTGTACAACTGTAGCTTCTAAAAGGCAAAGACTACCAGGGCCTTATTACATTTTAAAAGTTTTCCATGTAAATTAGGTTATTCTGCTCATGTGCTATCAGTCAGTCCATTGCCGTAAATGGTTTCTTTTTTCATGCTTCACTTCTTTGTTCAAACTGTGAATAAACTCTGCCCATGTGCATTACAATGCCGGCTTCTATTTTAATTTCGTTGTGATGTTTAATTATGTCTACTGTATAGTTACATGCCGCTTAATTCTTGCCCTAAGCTCTCTTTATAAAATTTCTCAAGAGATTTTACAGAGTAATCAGCCAAGTCAGAAGTGTGCAGTCAAGTAAAGCAAAATGACTGTATAAACAATTCAGCATTTCTTTTTAAAAAATAAAAAAAAATAAAAATCTCAGGCAGCCCTCAAATTAATTGGGAGCTATTGGGACACTCCTAGGTATGAATCAATAGGTGTGTTGTTGCTCACTCTCCAACCTTGCTTTGCTGAAAGAAGTTATAACAATAGAATTAAAATGTGGTTATTAGCAAGGTTCTCCCACATTTCCCTTTATTCCCTACTTGCCCACGCCTGGGACTTTAAGCAGTGAAGATGTTCTTATTCCACAAGTCGGGAAGCCAAAATGCAAAGAAACAACTTTTTAAAAGATAACTCATTAAGATTTTGTCTGCTGCCCAGTTGTGCTTGAGCTCCATTGACAGAGCAAAGGGTCTGTTCGAACAATGGAAATTCAACTAGCTGCCCAGAGTGACTGGGGAGACCCAGCCGGATCGGCAGGGTAGTAATAACAAATTACTATTATTAGCAGGGCTGGTACACCCATGAGGCACAATGAAGTGACTGCCTCAGGTGACTTGATTCACAGAGGCAGCACATTCAAATGTATTTTTTCCCCCCTTCTCCTTGTTCCTGGTGTAGATCTTCACTCACCCTGGGGAGGGGGCACCATTTTGTGGTTCACTTCAGGTGGAAATTGGTCAAGGCCGGAAAGGAACCAGGGAAAAGTGACTTGGTTGTGGTAAACCAAGAGTCTTGCCTGACGTTTCTCAGTCATCACATCAGCTGAAAGCCACTTTCAGGGCAAGCAGGGGGAGCAGTGCCAAGAGAGGTGCAATGTTTGTGCCTCCCCCTCAGCCTGCATCCTGGCCAAGCCTATCTTTGCCCCTGGGTTTGGAAAGTATGAATGGATATTAGGGGCAAAGATGTACTGAGAAGGAAAATAACTGAAACCAGAGATCTTTGCAGGGTATCAAATGGATACACTACCACTGTCTAAACTGCATATGAACTGCCACACAAGGAAGAAATGTGCCCATGTAATAATTACCCATTACTCTTCTCAAACAGGAAAAAGATATGAACAGAAGGGACATAATGTCTGGACATTAAAATGTAGTCTTTAGGGACATTAGACATCATCCATTTCAGATTGTCACAGTACACCTCTTGCCATTTTTTTAGTTCAAGCTGACCAGCTGGATTTAGACATCCTTTAGTTAACCAATCTGCAGACACAAGCCATGATCTCAAAAGCACTTGGAATGGATTTGCTTTTGTGCATAGAGGAGCTATTGGATTATAACCATAAAGCAGGATGATTGGAATCCTTCATGGTGTTTCAGTGCTCTACTGTGATCCTAGTTAAGCTCCTGGCTCATGAGTAATCCTAATTAGGATTAATCAGAGGCTGTAAGCTTCACATAGGCTTGCCGGGATGACACCTTCCATTAAGCAATGTGTAAGGTTCAGTCCCATATGCATTGTGACACTAGATACGGAAATAAGTGTCTTGATATTGTGAAGTGGGATTTTTGCTTGCAGCATTTGTTGACATATCCATACTGAGCACAGATATGCAAATATGTGTTACTAAGTGGATCAATCTCCACAATCCAGACATGTTGCTAGTAATCAGTTTTGTACTGTCATTGTCTCAGTATATCTATTTGCAACTAATAACCATAGACATTTCCAGAGATATTTTGGAATATGCTGGCCTCTGTTAAAGCTTTTCCAAAAGACTATCAGAGAAAAAGTATCCTTTTGATCCTCTAACATGAACAATCAGCGTGCAGCTTGGAAACTAAGGAAACCTTTTTCTCTGTTCATCCTTTGAAGACAAAGACAGGGATTTGTTTGCTGCAGGATGGTAACCAGGAGCCTTTCAAAGTGCGGCTGCACTTAGCCAAAGATATTTTGACGATTCAAGAGCAAGACGTGATCTGTGTGTCTGGCGAACCTTTCTATTCTGGTGTAAGTATCATTTTCTTCAGCAGTTTTCAAAATGAAATCATTGTGTATGTTGAGCTTTCCTCACTCCCTTTTGCCTTCCATTGGAGGGTGTTGAAATGAAGAAAAGTTGCAAATTTTTGAAATGATGCATTCAAGTCTAGATAGAAGTCATGAAATACAGTGGTATGGTGCTTCCTGGTGTTGTTTTGGTAGTGTAAATAATACGAGCAGTGTTCAGGAGATCAATGCAGTGAATGGTCCTAAGAAGCATTCAATTAATATAATTCACAGTCAAGATTCAGGTGGGATGAGATAGCTTACTTAATGGGATTTAACTCTACTAGGTGCTATGTTGGGCTCAGGTTAAACCCAGGACTCCAGAGACAAAACAAAAACAAAAACCTCACAGTGGCCATGAGTCTCCCCCTAAGACTCCATGATTGGGCAGGAATATAAAGGATCCAAGTTCTTAGGGACCTTGTAAATTAATACAACAACCTTGAACCTGGGCTTGTAGTGTCCAGGCACTCAGTGCAAGCTTTTGATCTCTGGAGTTATGTGCTGATAGTAGTTCTGTCCCCATCAACAGTCTACTCACAACATTTTGCTTGTGCTGGAGCCTCTGCACTAGGATCAAAGGTATCCCTATGTAGAGCGCATTGCCATAATCAAGTATTACGGTTGCTTAAGAACTCGTAATGCCAAGAGCAGAGTGTTATGAAGATATAAAAAGAGCTTTGCTGTATCTGACCAAAGACTTGTCTAATCTAGCATCCTGTTTCCCACAGGGGCCAACCAGATGCCCTTTGGAAGTCCACAACCTAGACATGAGAGAATAGCCTTTTCCCACTGTTGTTCCCTAGTCCCTGGTATTTAGAGGCTGTTCTTTCTGATTCACTACGGTATCTAACTTTATGTTGATGCTGAGTTACCCATTGGCTCTACCCAAAGAGAATTTAAGAGTTGCTTAAGATCATCAAACCATATCCCTGCAATTCTACCAGATCATATCCAGTTTTTGTGTTTTTTAACATGGATTTATCATTCCCATTTGCATTTCTTTAATATGTCAGAACACCTATTACTTATATCTAGATGACATTTAAATAATGCCTTGGCATAAATGCATGATATTTTTAATTTCCCGTACAGTGTTACAGCCTACATTTCCAGAATATTGTTTTAGAAGGTAACAAATGATGTGCTCCGCTTGGTTAGCCTGGCTGCATGTTATCTGAAGATTAAATGCACAACCCATTAGATAACATATCAATGTGAAGATGGGATTTACTTTTCCTGCTAGAACAATTGTCACAGTTGACACTTTTGAGCCCTTTCCTTTATTTCCTCAGGAACTGAGATGAGATTATAAATGACTAGGTTCATCCCAAAAGACTCTTTGTTCAAAGTATTGTCTATTTCTGCTGTATGCTATTTAAATAATTGTCTAGTGATTAGATATGGAGGGTCTGATTCAACCAACCTGGTGTGTGCTAGCGGAAGCTGGTGCAAGGACTCCAGCTACTGCAATGGGTCTTTCCTTCTCCACCTCCTCCTCTGCACTTTCTGTGCCTTCCCACATCTAACCTGGGGTTGAAAGAACCCCCAGAACAGTCCATGATGGCAGAAGAGGGGAGCCCATTTGGCGAGCAGAAATGCTTGCACTGATGAAACATTTGTTCTAGCACTACACATTTCTACCCTTATAGCTGAACTTTGCTTCTCCCACATTTATTGGATAACTGCCTCCCAGAGATGTATTGTGAGCCCTTGCTCTTGAAGGATCAATTTCACTGAAGGTCAGACCACACGGTACTGGGAGCAATTTGTTGAAGTTATGAGTTTAATGTAGATAAAATGTTACATGTGTTTGAATATGTTGGACTGCCTGTTGCAGAGGACTGGTGGTTTTCCACTCTAGGGTGGGCAGGCTGAGACTTGCGACTGGTTTATGAGGTATTTTTCCTAACTCGTACCCTGAGCTTCTTTGTGTTTGGTGCTATGTGCAGGGAAACAGTTTGCTCTGTTGTTTTTTGAGTGGTGTCTCTCTGTGTGTTACAGCAGAGAGAGACACAACCTTTGCTTTTAAGCAGCATGGACTTACTGTGGGATCCGGGGAAGGAACTTACTGGACTTTAAAAGATGGGGACTCATTACTAATACGCAATGTAGCATTTTGTTGTTCTGCAAGAGTTACTGTTTTGTAACTCTAAATGTTTAAAAACCAAGTGTTAGGTATAGTGTCAGTGAAAAGTATCTGATCAGACTCGTGTAGAAAGAAACCCTCTTCACCACAAGTAAAGCTTTAAAACTTATTTCTTGTGGTGAAGAGGGTTTCTTTCTACACGAGTCTGATCAGAGACTTTTTGTTGACACTATATCTAACACAATTATCCTAACCATACAGCATCTCTAAATGTAATATTTTCTGTTCCTTTCATGGGAATAAATGACAACCATCCACACATATGGAGAGAGTAAAATGGTCCACTCAGGGATGATTTTGAGATGGAGTTAACCCACTGCCGTTTGTCACTGTATCCATGACTCAATATTCATTTTAGGTCAGGAAACGTTCGGTGTAATTGTGGGTAGTGTTTGTGCTGCACACAGTGGCAGCTGGTGACATTTTGACTTAGTAGGGCTGCATTTTCTAAACTTGCTGTTTTCATCACGGTAGGACTTGCACAGCACATATTTAGGAAAGTGTGCCATTTCATGTGTGCAGAGTGCCATTATCACCTTCTCCCTTAAACCCCCCCCCCCAAAAAAAATATTAATCATCAGTGAACAGGGAAAGAACTTCCATGTAAGAGGACCAAAGTATGATTTTCTTGTTTAGAAATTTAGCTATACTTATTGAATCCATATGTTGCTTTCAGCTACACATCTGTTCTTATTTTCAGTGGGAGGGCTGTGATCCAGCAGCTCCAGTGGATCAGTCCCAATTGTATATGTGTCAGGATTGTTTTAGTGTTCTGGTGATACAGCTTAGGTATTAGTATTGTATTGTGTATTTTTTCTGCATGCAAATGGTCTGGTTATTATTGTGACCCCCTTAGGTGTATAATAGCAGGTACCACTAGATAAATAAGGATGGATTTTCACCCACTTCATGGGAACATATGAGGGGCTCATTTCTGAAAATACTCCTATATGCTATTGAAAAGTGACTGCAGGTTTATCTCTGTGTTATACTGGATAGCTGGACACATATTTTAGAAGAATTGCCTAGCAATAGCTGTTTGCATGTGGCAACTCATTGGCATTTGTTTTATGTAACTAATTTGTCACTTTACAATTAGAAAAAACCCAAAAGAGCAGTTCCTTCTTTTTTAATGTTGAAATTCAAAACTCCAAAATGAAGATATAGTGTGCAAGCCTATTTTTATAAGAAATATTACATCTGAATAGAACTGAACTTGGCTTACTCTTTCAGGAAAGGACTGTAACAATTAGAAGACAAGCCGTAGGAGGATTTGGATTAAGTATAAAGGTAGGTTGCATTTCCCCAACTGTTTCCTACGTTCAATCAGAAATGCCATTTGGCTTGTGAATAATGCATTTAATGAGATCAAAAGGTGCTTGATTGTAACCTGCAGTTTCAATGAAAGGTCTGTGTTGGCTGATCTTTACAATAGATAATCAGTTGAAAAAATTTTCCCCATAGTTAATGGAGGAACAATGGAGGCAATATCCGATTAAGATTCATTTGTGCTTATAAGGTTTGGTATATATTTTAAAAGTATATTTCATCTGTGTAGTCTTGTCTTTTGTTCAGTGGTCCTTTAATTTTAATTACTTGTTAATGAACACAATGGCAGGCTCTCTAAATAGCCAGTGAGTTCCCATAAACTATTTATTAATTTCATAGTTGCTTGCTAATAAGATTGAAAATAGTCCTATTTCTCCACTGTATTCATTGTATTACAGATGGAATGATTAATCCACATGAGGATTGGTTTCTCTCTCTCTCTCCCCCCCCCCCCCAATATCTACCTTAGAAAAGCTTAGGAAACATAAAAAGGGAGATAATTTTAAATGGTACATCATAGCTCTGAAACACCATATAAAGCAACAAATCTCTTTTGAACAGAGCTTTTAAAAACATCTCTTTAGTACAGAAATCTTAGCTGTTATCTATGAGTGCAAAACAACATTGGTATATGTTTCCCAAAAATGAACTTATGAAATATGATTTGAGGGGAAAATAAAATGTAGTTCTTTTGCATTCTCATTGAGTAGGAACTTGAAAAAAACAAAACTTTCCAGTTCTTAAAATGAGTCTGGTGTGTTTATTTTAGCAGAACTACCTAATTAAACCAAATGCTAATTAGTGCACTATGGCTACAATCCCATAAGAATGAAAATGGGAACAAGATTTTTTGTTGTTGTTTAAAGTCATTACATGCTGTTATTTTTTTCATGTCTAGAAACAGAAAAGAGAGTAAGTTGTGTAAGCGTGCCTGAACTAAGAATTTAAACATTGGAACACTGGTAGATTTTTCTTTTCTTTTTTAAAGCTACTATATAATTTATGATGATGCTGAAGAAAGTTCAGAATGCTAGGGACTGGAATACAATTAACTTCTTTTTTGCAACACAGATTTCCGCTGGTTTATAAGCATAAGAAAATTATTACTCTGGACAAAATCCAAAAATTATATTCACCTTTCATACATTCAGTTAATTTCAGATAGCTTGCTCAGTCTACCATCATGATATTAATTGCCTCAAATTACTGTTCATGCTTTTAATTGGGGTTCTGAAACAAAATCCTTGGCTGTATTTTAAAAAGAGCTAACAACAGACGTAATGACATACAATACCAGATATAGGAGAACAGAAGGAATTCACATGAAATGACTGTAGGAATTTAGGGTCAACTTCTACTTTCTCAAAATCTATGTTGGTCCATTCATGCACTTCAAAAGATGTTGACTGTGTTTATAAAAAAAACCAAATGCATAACCTGGTACTAATACTCAACAAGCCTAAAAATATCTCTATATCCTAAAAAGAGGGGCAGGGATTGTCATTACTGCACTATTAGCTTCCAGAGACCTTCTTTTTGACCCTTTCCTGTGTTCTTAGTAGCTAGTCAAAGCGGAAATAGAAGCTAAAAGCCCTGCGAGCCCTGATATTTTTTTCTGATGCCCTTCTGTTTCATTAGCATTTCTCTTTCTCTCCTTGTTCATTTTCCCATATCAACTAAGCATTTACAAGTTGCATCCCTCATGCTGTAGGAAAATCCCCACAAACCTCTCAATATCTGCATTTCATTTTTATGCTTTTGCCCAATTCCTCATGGTCTCCTCACTCACAGGATCAGGATGGACCTCCAGATGCTGTTGAACTCCCTTCCACCTGATCAAGGATTATGGGAGTTGTAGTTCAGCAACATCTGTCCCAATCCCAAACATAAGGGATAGAGAGGTGGGCTTGGATCAGGCTAACTCATTTATGGGACTCCAAACCTTTCCATAGATCACAGCCGCAGCGAAGGGAGGGGGAGAGGCTTGCCAGGTTTTTTGCCCCGGGTGAAGCCTCTAGAAGGGCTCTGTTGAGGCTCACCGCCTGTGTGTATATATGTGCAAATACACATGGGGGTGTGTGTGCTAAATTGGGTCTTTGACCTGGGTGACATAAAGCCCAGTTTCACCCCTGCTTAAATACTCACTGTGTCCAACAACTAACTCTGACTTCCTGACCAGCTTCAGAATCACCACAATAGTTCCCACTATGCTACTGTCAGTTCCTAGCATTCCTTGTATTTCTCCTCCCGAAGTTGCTGACTGGCCATTGCTTTGGACTTCCCACTAATCTGTGTTCTCCTTTCTCTGTGTGCATGAAGTCCCAACCACTAACCTTTGCTCTGTGAAGGGAGAGTATCAGCACCCCACCCTTCTCACCGCAAACATAAAGTTAATGCTGCTCTACCAGTCAGGTGAAAACTAGTTCAGGGATAGTTAACTTTCTGTCCAACAGAGTCTGCAACCAAAGATTATTGCCAAAACAGTATCTCTTGCCTTATGAATGTTGGTGACCTGTATTGGTGTGCCAATATGAACCAACTATCATTTGCTGCACTTGATGTCACTTGGGGTTGTAAGAGTTGCTTGATGAAGTCATTGTGTGAATTGAACAGTGCAACCTTGGTTTGAAAAAGGTGAACAAGGCTAGACATTTGAATCTTTCTGCAATAATCCGATTTATACTTTCAAAGTCTGGAAAGGCTAAAAATATAAAGGCATTGTTTGAAGAATATGAGATATGACATTAACATTGATGTTTCAGAATTGCTTCTAGGATAAGAAAGCATAAGGACTAAAACTATGCTTAATCATATTTAGTTGAAGAGCTTGTGAGTTTTTTTATTCTGTTTATTTTTCTATATAAAAAACCCAGCACAGAAACTGAGCAGCTTATTTTGATTTCCACTTCCATTCCTCCCCCGCTTTTAAGGACAACCTGTTACTTTTCTTAGAATTCTCCTTTTCATCTCTTATTTCTTATTCATTTTCCTACTGACTTTTTGTGCTGTGTTACAATGAGAAAAAGAAAATGGAAAGCAGCAAAGAAAACCTTCACATTCATTTTAATCAAATGTCCAATATTCTTGCTTTCTATTGTATGGCTTTGTTTATCTGTTCCTTGTCAGCACGACAAAATGATCACAGCATGGCTACTGTTTCAGAACTGGGCCTATTTTTCTTATTATAAAGTGGGCTCCATATGGTAATCTCTGGAGAATCTGGGGGAACCTGCAGTGAGTTTGCTTTCTTTTGTCAACAGTTCCACATTGTTCCATTCACACCCCGGTCTGCTGATGCTTCCAACAAACATTTTTTCCCTGCCTAACAATGGAGCTGATTGCATTCATATGCCTATTATTAAACAGAATTGTGAAACAGAAAATCTTTACCCCTTTGAATAAAACAAACTTAAAATGAAGTAAAAACTTCAAAGAAATGTAATAATATTTATAAACTGACAACAGGCTCAGTAAAATGTGGTTATTTTCATCTCATAGGGCGGAGCGGAGCATAATATTCCAGTGGTTGTTTCCAAAATTTCAAAAGAACAACGAGGTAAGTATCTGTGCCAGGCTATTTGCTCAGGGGATCCAGCAAAGCATCACCAGGTTTATACATTTCAGACTGGGGAGGAATAACTGAATAGTTAAGAAAAAAAATTGAAATCTGGGCCATAAATATGCATGGCAGGATATTTTTAAGGAACATATGAAGCTGCTTCATGCCGGGTCAAATCCATTGGTTCATCTAGTATTGATTACAATGGCAGAGCAAGCCGATTGGGTGCCTGGGGCAGCGTGCATACCCTGTGCCCTGGGGCATGGCGAGCCAGGGCAGGATGCCCCGTGGGGCCTCCAAGGCGTCTGTCTGCCTCCTCCCACTCAGTTGCCCTACAGCTGAGGGGGAGGTGGCAGGCGGACCATTTGGGGCAGTGGGAGCCTGTGGGCACCCAAGCCACCGTTACTCCCAGGAGAGAGTGTGGCTCGGGCACGCTGCAGGCCCCGTGGTGAGTGCCACCTGGCATTTTGTCACCCCCCTCAGTGGTGACACCCAGGGCAGACCGCCCCCTTCCTCCACCCTTGATTGTTTACTGTAACAGGAAGCGGCCGTCCAGGATTTCAGACAGGGTTCTCTCCCTGCCATATGTGGAAATGCTGGAGACACAAGGCAGATGCGGGAAGCACTGGCCTGCAACCCTTCCTCACACTTTGCACATTTAAAGTAAAATAGAATTTCCTTTGTGAATTTTAGCCTCACATGCTTTAAAACCCTATTCAATACAAGCCTAATTATTATCCCTGAACCGTTTTATATGTACAGCACAGATTATTGTAGCTGTGGTGCACGTGCAGTGTGCCAAGCATTCCCAAAATGCATGAGAAGCTTCTGTTTTCATGGAGCGCCATCTGCACAGCAAAACACCCCAGAAGCCTAGGGTGCACTAATATGTATCCAATTAGGTTTCAGTCAAGTTGTGCATAAGGCTGAGGAGGAGGTGGACTGTGGCCAGGAAGAGCAAATTCCATAGCGGTTCCCTTCTTTGGCTGTAGTTATGAGGTAGAACACTGGTTGAATGCACATCACAGACTAATGTGCAGATTGGAACCTAGCTGTCCATCTGAGTTTGTACTTCTGTGAGAGTTGTGATGCTCTTCTTAGCTCAAAAAACAAAAAACAAAAAATGCATTTAAAATGTTTAGTTTGAGATCAGAGATTTATATTTAAATGTATTTTGGGCAGATTTTTTAAAGCACAGAAACTGGATGGAAAGTGACCAGGACAAGAAATAGACAGATATGTCAATCTCTAGCAGAATCCCTACAAAATGTCACTCAGATCACAAGATCCACTTCAGCCTTGAAGCCTGATAACTGTATTTAGAAACAAGAGCTGCATCTGTTCTTTACATTTTTAGGGTTCAAGAGTAGAAACATGTCCTAGATGCAAAAGGGGAAGTAAATTTCCTCAATAATACTTTCAGAAAATTTTAATTATCTATGTAAATGTGAAATATGAAACCTGTCATGGATTTGTTTTCTTTTGTCACCTATTTCTGATTGTCCTGCTCACATCCTGCTCCATTGATGCAGCTAATGGAAAAATATAGAGGAAAGGTTGAAATGAAAAGCACACCTTTCCTTTATTTTCTCTTTCTTTTTAGCGGAACTCTCAGGCTTGCTGTTCATAGGAGATGCAATTCTACAGGTAGGCAAACCCATTCACTTTTGCCAGCTTTTAGTCCCAAGTATAATGTGAAGTCTAACCTAAGTGAAGCCAATGCTCAAAACTGCCTTTTCTTTTTTTTAAACTCAACAGATTAATGGAATTAATGTAAGAAAATGCAGGCATGAAGAAGTGGTGAGCTTATACTCCTTTTCTAAAAACCATTGCAGTTCTTAATATAAGTCAGCATAGCTGCACTTCTGTCACAGTGTTCATCGTTATGCTCTGTAAGTAGATCAATGATCCCAAGATTGCTAAATGATCTAACCTTTGAATATTGTAACTTCACCATAGAAATGGTTTACTGACCTCAGTTGTGTTACAGCCTAAGGGAGGCTCTGCTTTCTTAGGATTTGTAGGTCCTTTATTTCTGGTGTGCTGTGTGTACCTCTTTAAGCAATACTATTATGTCTGGTTAAGTAGCGCTCCCTGTACATACCAGATGTGTGGAAAGCTCTCGTGTATAAATGGGGAAGTGAGGGTCAGGGTACTGGGCCCACCCCCAACACCATGCACCCGCATGTTGAGCACAGATGTCTACAGTGGAACCCCTTCATGTGAACAGCTCAGTATTGTTGAGGTGCCAGTGGAAGCACTTACCCTAGTGCAAATTCGTGTGTGGGTGTGGCTAATCTGGATTGGGATTGTAGCATGGAGTAAGGAGTTAAATATCCTCCCCCCTACAAGGTCTCAGTTTAGACTTGGCTTCCTCACATTTCCTATTTCCTTTTTAAAAGCTGTTCACACAATTGCTAATTGCATGAATAGTTTCTCACTCAGTTTGGTCTGGGGAACCTGTGGCCATTGAGATGTTTCTGGTCTACAACTCCCATGAGTGCCAGCCAGCATGACCAATAGTCAGAGATGATAGGAGTTGTAGTCTAGCCACATTTGGAGGGCTACAGGTCTGCTCTAAAAGATAAGTTGTCTTGCATAGTTGAGTGATTTAAGAATGCTTTGAAGATGTAAATTCAAGGGAATTATAGCTCTTTTAAAAAGAAGAGTTATTGACTCTTACAAAATTGTGCATCAAACAGTAATGTAAAGGAGCTACTGATTTCCTAAAGAAACTCTTTTCTTTTTAATTGTATATTGCATTATATGAGGTTCAATAACGAATTAAGTTATTTTCCTAATCCCATTTCTTGGAGCTGTACTTCCTTTTTAGTTTTGTGCTTATTTCATATATGGCTCATCAACTTTCAGAGTCTGATTTGTTTGCAAAAGCAGCTTAATCCTTTGCTAGGCTTCTGTATACTAAAACTGAGATTTTTATTTACTGTGTCTTCGAGCCTTGGTGTTCCAGCAGTGATCAGATTACTTTAGTCAGTAGTTAAGCTAATGCAGAAAATCTCTCTGTGGGAGCAAAATGAGATATTGGGGCTTCAGGAAAAGGTTTGGTTGTATTTTTGAGTGCAGTGCCATACAGCTATGCTAGTAAGTCATTGTTTTGTGTTCAGAGTCAATGAAGCAAGATATGAAATGTTTGTGAAATTATGCCGGCACCCTTGTTAACCTGATTATGCTTTCTAAGATTAATATTTCTTTTCAGTTATAATTTGCACAGCCAGCCATGCTTATATTTTAGCACCTGGCAAATGCTTAACCAAAACCTCAGGCAGAGATGTAAAGTGAGTACTTGTTTGCAAACCTTCAGCCATAGAATCATAGAACGGCAGAGTTGGAAGGGACCCTGAGGATCATCTAGTCCAACCCTCTGTAATACATGACTGGATACTTTTATAGATGACTCTTCTCCTGCAACAATCAAAACAAAGCAGATATAAATGAATCAGTAATGACTGGACTGAGAAACGTCTTTAGAAAATTGAGAGGGGCACTTCAGTAAAAGGACTGTGGCAATATTCAAGGAACAGGACATCCTAAGCAGAATATTATGATTGAGCCCTTCACTCCTCCACTGTGGTGCTTATCAGATCCCAGAGCTATTCTTCTTCTCTCTTCTGCCTTCAACTAGGCAGCTATTCCTGTTCTATCTTACAGAGCTACAGAGCTCATGTCCTACACAGCCCAAATGCCCACTCCCCCATCTGGCATCTCTAATCTGTGGGCATCAAATTGTTCACCTCTGTGCCTGGTCCCAGATTCCCATCACTTGCTGCTTCTGGCTTGCCACAAGTGTTTCACATCTGGTATGTATACATTGCAGCAGCCTGCTTAGAGGTGAGTAGAAAGAGGCTCACCCCAAAATCAATTGGGATCCATTGAGTGACCCATTTGCTCTTCACTGGCTGCATTCACGACAGTTTATTCAATTCTCACGACATATCCTTAACTCTTAAACCGAGCTTTCATGCAACACAAAAAAACACTTTTGGAAGTATAGCAGAATATATTTTAGTGCTCATTTCAGTGTTATTGGCTTCCAGGGAAAAAAAACGCCATTTGCAAAGAACACAGAAATGAGCGCTAAACTTCATCTAAGTCTTGTAAAAGCTTAAATATAATGCAGAAAATAACAGTTAGGGAAACAATGGGAAAATGGAATAAACTGTCCTGTGAATTGTGGGGGGTTGGGTGTATGTTTAGGCCAGGCACTGAATGGGCTGGATTTCTCCATTTCCCATCTCATGTTCCCAATGGGGAAACCTTGCTTTGGCATTTCTTGATGAGTCACTGCCTGTGGTCCCTTTCCTGTTGCCTGACCATCACACCTTACCCTCCTATAGAAGCAGGCCGTCTGTCTTTCTTGTGCACCTGGTTCGTCAGGCTGGCCTGGCTTTGGGGGAGTGTGGAGACAAGTTGTTTCTAGCTACTGCCCTAATATTGTTGCAAGACATTTCCCTAGTTAGTCATTTATATTTATATATTAAAGCTGGAAATTTTAAAAGTGGTGGTGGAAGGAGAAGATGTAGTGACAGAACCATTATTTCTTTGTAGAAGGCCCATATTCATTTGTTATTGTTGTTGTTTAGTCGTTTAGTCGTGTCCAACTCTTTGTGACCCCATGGACCAGAGCACGCCAGGCACCCCTCCCGCAGCTTGGTCAGACTCATGTTTGTCGCTTCAAGAACACTGTCCAACCATCTCGTCCTCTGTCGTCCCCTTCTCCTTGTGCCCTCCATCTTTCCCAACATCAGGGTCTTTTCCAGGGAGTCTTCTCTTCTCATGAGGTGGCCAATGTATTGGAGCCTCAGCTTCACGATCTGTCCTTCCAGTGAGCACCCAGGGCTGATTTCCTTAAGAATGGATGTGTTTGATCTTCTTGCAGTCCATGGGACTCTCAAGAGTCTCCTCCAGCACCATAATTCAAAAGCATCAATTCTTAGAAAGATCTCAGGTATTTGGGCTGAAAGAGGCTGTGATAGATCTTGCTGTGTGGCTCAATCATGAAGAGATAGAATTACACACACCCCAACGTTTTAAATCTTTCTTAAGCTATACAAATCCACAAATGTTTTTCCTCCCACAATGAGGTCATGTCACTTCTCGACTCCCACCTTCCTTGGTGCCTGAGACAGGCACCATGCGACTCAACAGACAGGCTGGCCTGTGGCCATAGCCACCTCCTTCCTGGGAAACAAACACATTTTTCTCCCTTTCATGTATTATCCCGGAGCTCTGCTATTTGTGAGTTCAAAGAAAAGTGCATGAAAGAAAAATAAACAAAAGCCTAATTATAAATCTGGTGCAAACAGATATTTGATGCGTGCAAAGGCAGGTCATCTCATTGCCTCTCTGTCTTAATTTCCCTGTCCAAGAGAGCTTTGGCCCATATCTAATGAGTGTATGTTAAAATGGAAAGTGCTGTTGTTTGGAGTGCTTCACAAGCTGTTGTTTTCAGTTCTTCACAGAATATGAACTTTCCCCAAGTATGTTAAATGGATGGCAATGCAAAAATATGCTGTGTTTTAATGTGCTGTATTAGTATCAAATGCAAAGTTTTGTGGACTTCTTTTTTATTTTGTTAAAAAACCTTCTAATGCCTTGAAACTTCTTGTCACATTTAGATAGGACCCTCAGTCCACATCTACACAGTATATTTACTTATAGACAGTGCTTTTTTCTGGGGGTATGCAGGGGCATGCATACCCCTAAACATTTTGTCATAGAATCATAGAATCATAGAGTTGGAATAGACCACAAGGGCCATCGAGTCCAACCCCCTGCCAAGCAGGAAACACCATCAGAGCACTCCTGACATATGGTTGTCAAGCCTCTGCTTAAAGACCTCCAAAGAAGGAGACTCCACCACACTCCTTGGCAGCAAATTCCACTGTCGAACAGCTCTTACTGTCAGGAAGTTCTTCCTAATGTTTAGGTGGAATCTTCTTTCATGTAGTTTGGATCCATTGCTCCGTGTCCGCTTCTCTGGAGCAGCAGAAAACAACCTTTCTCCCTCCTCTATGTGATATCCTTTTATATATTTGAACATGGCTATCATATCACCCCTTAACCTCCTCTTCTCCAGGCTAAACATGCCCAGCTCCCTTAGCCGTTCCTCATAAGGCATCGTTTCCAGGCCTTTGACCATTTTGGTTGCCCTCCTCTGGACACGTTCCAGTTTGTCAGTGTCCTTCTTGAACTGTGGTACCCAGAACTGGACACAGTACTCCAGGTGAGGTCTGACCAGAGCAGAATACAGTGGCACTATTACTTCCCTTGATCTAGATGCTATACTCCTATTGATGCAGCCCAGAATTGCATTGGCTTTTTTAGCTGCCGCATCACACTGTTGGCTCATGTCAAGTTTGTGGTCAACCAAGACTCCTAGATCCTTTTCACATGTACTGCTCTCAAGCCAGGTGTCACCCATCTTGTATTTGTGCCTCTCATTTTTTTTGCCCAAGTGCAATAATTTACATTTCTCCCTGTTAAAATTCATCTTGTTTGTTTTTGCCCAGTTCTCTAGTCTGTCAAGGTCGTTTTGAAGTGTGATCCTGTCCTCTGGGGTGTTAGCCACCCCTCCCAGTTTGGTGTCATCTGCAAATTTGATCAGGATGCCCTTGAGTCCATCATCCAAGTCGTTGATAAAGATGTTGAATAAGACCGGGCCCAAGACAGAACCCTGTGGCACCCCACTAGTCACTCTTCTCCAGGATGAAGAGGAACCATTGATGAGCACCCTTTGGGTTCGGTCAGTCAGCCAGTTACAAATCCACTGAGTGGTAGCATAGTCAAGACCACATTTTACCAGCTTCTTTACAAGAATATCATGGGGCACCTTGTCAAATGCCTTGCTGAAATCAAGGTAGGCTACATCCACTGCGTTCCCTTCATCTACCAGGCTTGTAATTCTGTCAAAAAACGAGATCAGGTTAGTCTGACATGACTTATTTTTCAGAAATCCATGCTGACTATTGGTGATCACAGCATTCCTTTCTAGGTGCTCACAGACTGTTTGCTTAATGATCTGCTCCAGAATCTTCCCTGGTATTGATGTCAGACTGACTGGGCGGTAATTATTTGGGTCCTCTCTTTCCCCCTTTTTGAAAATAGCGACAACATTTGCCCTCCTCCAGTCTGCCGGGACTTTGCCTGTTCTCCAGGAATTCTCAAAGATGACTGCCAGTGGTTCTGAGATCACATCTGCCAGTTCTTTTAATACTCTTGGATGCAGTTCATCTGGCCCTGGAGACTTGTGAATCTAAGTTTGGCCTCATTGAGGGGCAGTCTTTCAATATGAGTAGGAAAATAAGAGTACCCCTAAAATTTTTTTTTTTTTAGAAAAAAAGCACTGCTTACAGGCAAGGACTGTTTCGTAGGGCCAAATCAGAGTTGATGTCAGCTAATTGTGTTGTTGTTGTTGTTGTTAGGATTTTGTTGGGGTTTCTTTTGCTTTACTATTTATTTAGAAGATTTATAAACCTTTTGAGAAAACAACAAGAAGAAAGTGGTGCACAAATGAAACTGGAGATAAAACACAGCTGAAATCCAGTATCCAATTAAAAACAAATATACATAAAACCATCACAATTAAAAGCAAGTGTGTGTATGTATATCTATATATAAACATGCTGAAATAAGTTATTAGCAGGTGTCTAAAACAGAATTGTGAGGGTGTCTGCCTAACATCAATAGGCAGCGCATTCCAAAGTGCAGGTGCTGCACTTTGCAGCCTCTGGCAAATGTGGAACAGACACGGTGTGGCACTTGTAAAAGTGCAAGTCACACAAATGGAAGCCTTCAAATAGGCTTCTGTAGGGCAAGGTAACACTAAGTTAACTGGTCTCAAGCCCCATGAGGCTGAATTTTGTGGAAGTGGTGTTCTGCTGCCTTCACCCAGATCCTCCAATTGTCCCTATTTTCCAGGGTTGTCCCTGGTTTAGAGAAGCGTTCCTGGTTTTTGATTCGATCTCGGAATTTCCCACTTTCTTAGGATGTCCCTGTTTTCATTGGAGAAATGTTGGAGTCTATGGAGTTACCTAACCCCCAAGCTATCTGAAGGAAATCCTGTATAAGGAAGGGTTTTTTAAATGTTCAATATTTAATTATGTTTTATATATATTGTAATCTGCCCAGAAGTCTGGATCAATCCAATCAGATGCGTGGAGTATAAATAGTAACATTATTATTATAGAATGGGACGTCCTTATTTTCATCGGAGAAATGTGGAGGGTATGTTCACCCAGTGAAACAATCTTTAATTTATTTATTTTTAAAAAAGAGACTTGTCCCCTGTAAATTGTGCAATGTAGTTTTACCCTGCCATCAATTTAACAGACTTGGGTAAATGTTTTTTCCCTCCCTGTGGAGATAACAACAGGGTTTGGCTTTTTGAGGGAAGTGGATTTAGATTGCATAAGGAGCATGGAAGGAAATGGTTAAGATCATCTCTCAGAGCATCACTCCCTCCACTCAGCAAGGCTGTCCTTTAGGAGCTGATAAGTACTAAAATGAAAATCACTGTGCCTAGTTTGGCCTTTAATTGCTGCCACTGGCCTATTTTTGAGACAAGCAATCTTGGATACAGAGTCCTAAAATAGGACTTTTTCAAAGAAGCATTTAACCAACCACTTTAGCTAGTCTCTTTTGTAAAATATGAGTGAAAAACTGATACCCACAGAGAGACTTCCTATTAGACAGAAAAAGCAGGCAGAAATAGCATAAGAAGAGCAAAATAAATAGGTTTGGACAAGTTTGGCCTTTCTTCACCTATTGGCTAAGTTCTGTTTCCAAAAGCCCTTTGTTTGGGCCACTTAGCAGTACTGGAGGGCTGCTTGGTTCAGAGTCTGTTGGATCAGACCAGTGGCCCATCTAGTCCATCACCCTGTTCTCACAGTGGCCAACTAGATGCCTATGAGAAGCACAAAACTGGACCTGAGCAGAATAGCACTCTTACTGACTTGGGATTCCCAGCAATTGGTATTCAGAGGCATGAATTACCGTATTTTTAGCTCTATAAGATGCACAGGACGCACCTAGTTTTTGGAGGAGGAAAACAAGAAAAAAAAAATATTCTGACTCTCAGAAGCCAGAACAGCAAGAGGGATCGCTGAGCAGTGAAAGCAGCAATCCCTCTTGCTGTTCTGGCTTCTAGGATAGCTGCGCAGCCTGCATTAGCTCCATAAGACGCACACACATTTCCCCTTACTTTTTAGGAGGGGAAAAGTGTATCTTATAGAGCAAGAAAGACGGTATTTCATATTTCTGGAGCATGTGTCTCTTGTAAAGCTATAAGGCAGAGCCAGCCCAGAGAGAGGTGGAGAGAGAGAGAAGGTGAGAGGGATGGAGGGTACTACTCAAACCAAAAGGATCCCACATTTTCAAAGTTTCAGCTGCATCTCAGCAAGTCATGAACGAGCTGAATCACACACCCCTGATAAGTAATAAGTGAATATCTATGTTTGTACAAACACCATCTGCTGTGTGTGCCAGACTTAGATAACATATTGGAAATTTAACATATCCACACACTAACCACCAGCATAGATAAATATATACATTTTATATTTGTATTATGTGGATAATGATAAAATCGCAGACCCTCTGATTGTCCCTATTTTCCAGGGATGTCCCTGATTAAGAGAAGCCATCTCAGTTTCTGATTTGATCCTGGAATGTCCCACTTTCCCTTCGAATGTCCCTATTTTCATTGGAGAAATGTTGGAGGGTATGGCATTATCAGACTCCCGAGCCATCTGAAAGCAATCCTGTATATGGAAGGTTTTTTAAAAAATGTTTAATGCTTTATTATGTTTTTATATATGTTGGAATCTGCCCAGAGAGCTGGGGCAATTCACTCAGATGTGTGGGGTATAAATAGTAAAATTATCATTATGGAACGGGACGTCCCTATTTTCATTGAGAACAGAACTTCTCAATACTGTGTTTTTACCTGTCTGTACTTGTCATAACTGATTTGTAGCCAATACTGCTACTCAGAGTAGACTCACTGAAATTAATGAACACAGCTAACGTGGGTCTATTAATTTGCATAAGTCTACTTGAGTAAAACTTAGTTGGATGCAACCCATTATGCTGCAGAACACTCTGGGATCAAAAAATGAATGAAGGGCAGACTAAAAATAGACATATTAAACAAACAATAATAAACAAACAATTAAGACTCACTGCTTAGCAGAGGTTGTTGATAGACTGCCAAGATGAAGGCTGAGCCAAATGATCACTAGCAAAAACTTTTGGGGCAAAATGCACTCCCCCCCGCCCCAAGTCATGTCACCTTTTATGCCTATGATTTTCCTTCTCCTCGGGCATCATGTTATCATCTCCCTTGCTGCCTGATCCTAACTAGCCAGTGATCATGGATCATGGAAGTATCATGCCACTCTGTGACCATGCAGTGAAGAGGGTGAAAATTACCAAGATGTTCAGGCAACTAAGTGGAACACTTCTGTTCTGGCAATGTACTTTGTGGGTTGACAATAAAACTGTCACTGTTCAAGTGTGCTAAGAAAGGAAGTACACTCCTTAGCCAGAAGCACATTCTCCTTTGTCCTGTGCTGTAGAAGATTCATTGTCTTTCGTTACCTTTGAGCACTGGAAGAGAGAATGTGTTACCTAGACAACATAGGAATATGCTCCCTTCCACATGTAGCTCTAGATTTTGGGCTGCCTCAGCAATTGCAAGGCCCGGTAAAGTCTTGCGAAGCCCCAGATCTTCCTGAATGTACTCTATGGGCTGTTGCACCCTGCAGGCATTGCAGTGAGCAGCAGAAAGCTCCTGTTTTCAAATGTGCACTCAGTCTCCTTATTCAGCCTATCATTTTTTCACAGCCATAGGTGTGTTTGTCAACAGAGTGCCTAAGTCTGAGGTCAACTTCTGATTTCACCTTGAGCATAATTCCAAAAGTAGTGG
Organism: Podarcis tiliguerta; assembly: GCF_965153285.1. NCBI lineage: Eukaryota > Metazoa > Chordata > Lepidosauria > Squamata > Lacertidae > Podarcis > Podarcis tiliguerta. The sequence goes on along the minus strand of NC_139540.1, from coordinate 39,055,596 downwards.
GGGTAGGATATTATCTGAGCAAAGCTAATGCCAGTATTGTGTGATTGTTGCAAGATTGGTACTAACTGCAGTTTTCCACCCACTAATTCATGTCAATAAGCAAATTATAATTACCAGCAGCTAAATGACCAAATTATGATTGACCTAGTAGTGTATTGTAAACAAGATGTACTTTAATAATGGTTTTTTTGAACTGTATTGCTAAGTACCTATTTTCTCAAAAGATTGGGGGGGGGGGCTTTTGAAAGGAAGGGTCAAATTGTAATAGTGTGGAAGAGTGCAAATAGATACTTGGCAATTTTGTTTTATCACAGCTTTATCATTTTATGTCAACTATGATTGGAAAAATATTTGACCTGCTCTCTTCTGAGTCTAGCATGAAAAAGGAAAGCTATAATTATCAGGTGGTAGTTTTGCAAGGTAGGCAACAATCTGTTTTCCTTGTGACCCAGTTTCCACTGATGTTCAGTACCATCCTCTGTTATTCACCACTTCTCACCCTCAGAGGCTCCTAAGAGCACCAATGGTTCAAATGCCTTACAACTTGAACGTTTTGGCTCCCAAACGACGCAAACCCAGAAGTGAGTGATTCAGTTTGCAAACGTTTATCGGAAGCTGAATGTCTGACACGTCTTCAGCTTCTGATTGAGTTCAGGAAGCTCCTGCAGCCAATTGGAAGCCATGCCTTGCTTATTGAATGTTTTTGGAAGTCAAATGGATTTCCAGAATGGATTCCGTTCAACAAACAGGGTACGTCTGTATCCTTTTTCTTCAGAGTACATTGGGTGGGACAATTGCTGCAAGAGCACAGACACCCTTCTCATCATTGGACTGCTTCTAGGGCCTTGTCCTTTATCCTGTTCACTTTCCTTATGTTCCACTAATTTCCTGACTCCAAAGTTTCTCTCTCTCTCTCTCTCTCTCTCTATATATATATACTCGTTCTAAGCATGAGGGCTCCCCTCTCCAAATCTCTCTTTTTACATTTCTTTGGATGTTGCTTTAGAGAGTGTTCCCTCTTATCTCTGTTCCCGTAAGCTGCTCATTCTGCATAAACTTGTTTAGCAGCTTTTTAGTTTCATCTCTCAACAGCAAATAAAACAGATTCTGTTTTTCAATACTATTTAGTTATGGCCTGTTCAAAACAGAATTTCCACACAACTGTGATCTTGTGTTTCACTTTGCTCTTCCAAACAAGTGTCTGGTGCTTCCAGAAGGGAGATTGGCAAGCCTGGGCTTGATCTTTAGCTCTTTCCAGGTTAACTTGAGCAGCAACAAAGACTTGTCGAATGGTTTACAGTTGGTGGTTTGCCCAGGAGAGCTAAATCATGGACCTGAGTTCTGAGGACATGCTAAGGCAAACTGTGCTTAGATCAGTGCAGACTAGCAGCAGAACAACTGGGGAGGATCAAAGCAGCTGTGATCTCCTCTTCCAAAGGTCATACACTTGCTTGTTTGCCCTAAGCCATTGCTTGACATAGCTTGACTTGTGAACGAAGCCAGTGACACTTTAAATATCATGTTAGTGTTTCTTTTGTTGTTGATATTGCAGATTCGTGTCCAAGGGAGAAAGAGCCATTCAGATATTTCCATCTATAAAACCACGGCTATAATAGAAGTTGTACTCTGAATGTCAATTAACCACTGGCAAGAATGGATTTCTCTGGGATTATTGCCTAATTAGGAATATGAAATGGAAGTGAAGTAAAAGCTGCAATGGGACAAAATTAAAGATGAATTGTGATAAGCATTATCGTTTCCAATGCATTCAAGCCATCACCGTTACGCTCATCAGTGAACACCCTGAACAATTTAAGCTAGTTGCTTTCATTTTTTTCCCAGCACTGTGCTAGAATGCTGACCCAGTATTTTTTTTTCATTTTAGAGTTGTTTATCAACCTACAGATGTAAAATCATCTCACTTGCTCAAAGTATTTGGAGAAAATAGGGGAGCCCTTTGTTTTTAGAAAAATCTATGAAGCTCTCTGTGGGGATGGGCTGTAGCTCAATAGCCTAGCATAATAACCTTTACAGGCAGAAGGTCCCATGTTCAATCCTTGGTATTTCCAAGGTGGGCCTGGGGGAAGAAAACCCTACCTGAAACACCTGAGGACTCATTGCCAGTCAGAGCAGGAAATGGGTTGTCTTGGTATAAGGCTGTTTCCTGTCATCCAAATATGAGAAAGAGCTCCCGAGGGCAAGTTCTTATTTTCAGTTCAGGTCTAGAGAATAAGATAGAGACACAAGAAGCTTCTGAGAAAGAACAGATTAGATGACATAAGATTCAGTAGCTGCAGGTATCCTATAAACCAATTTTCCATACCCTGGAGCCCATGACCAAACCAGCTGGAGCTGATTAATGTTATAGCTGAAAAAAATCTACAGGGCACCAGGTTGGGGAAGATGCAATTGAAACAATGGAGTGTGTACCCTGTGCTGGATACTAATCTTAAATCAGGCTTAACACCTGTTTTTTAAAAACATATTGTTGTGTATATGGTTTTTTTTAAGGTATGGAGAAGAAAAATTAAGGCCTGTAGGTTGTGTCTAGCCTGCCCATGGTTTAACTTCAGTTTGCACTGCCCATGAAAGATAATTTTAGGGGAAACGGGGAAGCTGAACTATTATATAGGACTTTATTTCATTGCCTATCTATTCCTCTTGTTGGGCGCTTACTATTTTACTATAGGTTTTGCAAAATAGGGATGGGACAAAAATGTGTTTATATGTTTCCCTGTATTGCTGAATCAGTGGCATGGATGATCATATGGGAGAAAGCAAAAACCACTTTCAGAGGTTTTACAAGTTATGTCTCACAGATGCAGTGCAATTATTCATCTGTGTATGAAAGGCTATCATTATGTGGATGGGCTGAAGCAGGCAAGAAAGGAAGTTTTCACATGGTTTGCAGGTGACAAGACTAATTTTGTCAGAGAAAGCATTTGCTGCAGTACAAAAATATCTTTCTCAACAGAGATTGGAGGCAGAGCAGCCTACGTACTAAGCTGAGAGAGCTGCAAGTATTGATCAAAAGCATTACTTCAAAAACAGATTTGTCAAAGGATTTTGTTTTATGCCACTGTCAAGGTTCTGGAGAGCTCAGCTAGTAGGGGGGAAAGCTTTCAAAAGTTCATTCAAGTTCTTTAAAAGATTTTCTTCTATCCATTTAGTTACCTTTCTTTTGCTAATAATATTTTTAGTATGCAAAACTGAATTTAAAATTATTTTTCAAGGGTGATTTATAAATAAAGCTGGGTAATAGAAATAAATCTGTCTAACAAATCCTATATTAAAAAGAGTGTGCCCAGCATCACTGTGTGTTCAGTAACATGTACGGAGGCTCATTTTTCAAGTGTGATCACACATAGGTCAGATACAAAGAACAAAGAAGCCAATTTCCTTACTCCAAAGGGGTTTGCTAATCAACCATGCCAGCCCTGCCCATTCCATGAGGGGAGTTTGGGATAGAGAATGGAAGTCTGCTATTGAAAGAAATAAAAGAAAAACATTTTGAGAGCTTAAGCCATTCTTTGGATCTCTCCTATAAAATCTGGAACGAGTGGCCAAAATTACAACAGCACAAACCCTTTTCTGTTGGACATAGGAAGGAGATGTGCTGAATAACAACTCCCATCATCACTGGCCATTGACCATGCTTTGGGGGCAGATATGAGTTGTTGTTTAGCAACATCTGGAGAGCTAAAGGTTCTCCACATCTGGCATTGTGGACACAGATTAGTTGCTGACACAGAGTTGTTCAGTGTGGGACTGTGTTTGACATACCCACCTGAAAATTTTCTTCTCTCTAGATTAGCAATACATAATGAATCCAGCTCACAGACACTTCCACTCTCCCTTATTCCACATCTTATTGACATTCTTACAAAGCCGGCTGTGTAGAGTAGGGCTGGTGACCCAATATAGGTTCATGTTTCTGGGCAGGCAAAAGTATTTCATCTGGCTGAGAAATGGCTCAGGTGCAGCATTTGTGAATGCAATTCCAATTCCCCTTCCCCAAAAGAAATGCAGAGAGAAGTTGCATGTGACTGATTTGCTCAAAAGTGTTGTTGCCTTCATTCCTCCACTACATAAATCCCATCATTCGCTCAGATATGTATGAACTGGGCCACAACATTAGGACAAAATATGCCTCCCTTTTTATGTTACATTACAAAGCTCATGTGTCAGCCCTTTCTATCAATTTTCAACCACCGTGTTTTCATGTTCATGCAAGCAGTTTCTGAATAACCATCCCCATCCTTTTTGCTGTTGGAGTTAGACAAAAGGCTGCTCAGCATAAATAAGATTACTGAGTTCTAAGGAGCTGAACCGCAATGTATCTTGCACAACACATGTGACTACTGTATTCATAGTGCTTTGTGTCTTCTGCCATGTCTGAAAATACTTCTAATAAACTACTATTGCAACGCTGAGGGATATGGAAGAATCTATATAGAGTGTTCAGCAATTCAGAGCTTTCAGTCATAGTGGATGACCTGAGAATACAAATACTGTAAAGTAAGATGCCCGATTAGAGCACTTCATCTCTGGCTGACATTTATTAATGATGTCGAGCATTATTTAGAAGTATTGAAAAAGCTATTGTAACATTTCTAGTCTTTTATTTATTAAGATTTTATTCTTATTTTTGTGCGTTCTCTGAGGTCTCTCTAACCAAATTTCAATAACAAAAGCATCCCACATTTAAATCAGCTCATAAAGGTCTACTTTGATTGTGATTTAAAATTTAAATTTAAATTATTAAAAATATATGGAGCAGTTTTGAAGGGCATGACATTTAGAATATTAAAGAGCTGCTTAAAATATGTGGCTCCAGTGTTTTAAGGTATTTGAAAAATCTCATGCCTGTTTGTATCTTAGTATCTTAACCACATGTATCCAGAAGATAGAAATGAAGTCTGTTTCAAAAGGGAGAAGAGGGCATCATGGAGAGAATAAAGAGGAAGGGGAGTGGTCAGATCTTCTGTAGGGCCAAAGGGCACCTTTCTGTCAGTAGTATAGACCAAGACATTTACTCTAGATATTTCTCGGTCCACCATAACTCCTTCCCATGGTGGGAGCTTAAAGTGGATTAAAACCTGCATGTACCTTGATTTTTTTGGATGTTGTCCACATCACATTCACCCCATTCAACTAGCAACCCATAGTTTTATAACAGTAAACTCTGATTTTGCCAGTGACACTTTAGCCCCTAATTTGGTGTTTTGGTCATTGCTAGACTCCGGGGTCATGATTCCTAGGAGTCTAAAAGGTTCCTGTGTTCTGAAACCCAATGCATAAAGTGGTATGCATTCCATCAACCAGCCTTTTCCAAAAAAATACCACCAATGTGCCTTTCTTCACCATATGGACCAACATGGTGAAGCAGTATATTTTTATTGTCTGTAGCAGCAAAAATAAACATTACTGTGGTATACTTTTTAAAGAGACTGTCTGATTAGTGAGCAACGAGCTTTCGCTGGCAACTGTATGCTTTAGCAGATGTATGAAATAGAATGTGAATGTATATATTCAGCAACAAAAATGTTTAAAGTGTTGGGTTAGAATAGGACAGTTTTAATGTTGTAACCTGAAGGACTCGGTGATCATTTTCAGTGGACGTGAGATAGCAAGATTATTAACAGTACAAATTGAAGCTCAGTTTTGTATACCTATTTTAACATTTCCGTACATCTTACGTTTTGTGAGATAGGTGTCTTCTCTTAAATTTCCGCATGTTGCTGGTGATACCTTTTTCCCTACCTTTTTCTTTCAGTTGTGCATTGCTCGCTACAACCTTCTAAGTAGCATCATCTTTGATATTTTCTGTGATCAAGTGTGTCCCACTTTCAGAAAGGGATGCTCAGCAAAGTTTACATGACTTCCACTGTGTCAAATTACTGTGAAACATTTGCTCATATCTGTGAGAGCAGCACAGGGACAGACAATTCAGTTCTTGATAGATGGCATGGCTGTTACACTAGTGAGAACAGTTTTGATAATCTGGATGAAGTGACTCTGGGTAATTCATGTAACAGAAGAGAAGGGGAAGCACACATTTCTTGTAAATCACCGAAGAAAAATTCCGGGGTTGTTTTTTTAGTCCAAAGTGAGAGGCAAACCAGACAGATTCCACCAATATGCATTTATTTACTAGAGAATTTTCTTTACTAGAGTTTTCTTCTGTGAGTTTAGAAAGGTTTAGCTACCCATGCACTATATTTTTTTACATGGGATGTCTTCATACTGAATTCATACTGAATTATCCAATGAGACTGCCTTGTTTTAAGCAGAAAGGGAGAAGAAGACTGCTCATGGTGTCCTTTTATGATCAGAGGGGAAATGATATTATCCAAGCCCCTCTTGCACAATTTCAGTGGAACGTCGTTCCTTCCTCCTGGAAATAATTGTGTTCTAGAATGCTAATCACAACTGTGCAAGATTTAGCCTGTCCAGGCAGGCACTTTTCACAACCTCATGAGTCTACTGGTTGAAGGGTGATTGACTGTGCAGCTGTGGGTTCATCTGCTTTGGCGTCCACATAATTCCCTCCTCTCGCTGGATTTTGCACCAAAGTCAGCTTTCTCATAAGAGAGGTAGTTCTGCTCACAGGTGGGAGGCTTATGTGTTCTGCTTGGTGATAGTTCCAGCATCTGGCCATCTGCAGGTTTCACAGTCCCTTGCAATATAAGGCTCAGTTTCTGATTCAGTCCCAACTTTTACCAAAATGCTTACCTCAAACCTCTGTGCACTGAAGTATTTTTGTAAAACAAGAGAAGGGATTGGGAAATTTGTCTGTGAAGAATTTTAAGGAAACCAGAATATAACCTTAAAGCTTAAAAATGCACATTTGCTTTTATTGTTCATTTCTTTTTGTGTTGTACAGTAAGCAACTGTGCAATTGTGTGTGAAGGGTAGAATGTAATTTTGGCTTGTATATGTGTGTTACATCTACATCTTTAATCCTCAGGTCCAGGTTCTTCGGAATGCTGGAGAAGAGGTGACCCTAACTGTATCTTTTCTCAAAAGAGCACCTGCGTTTCTCAAACTGCCCCTTAACGAAGACTGTGCATGTAAGTATAAACTGTTATTTTTTAAAAAACAACAACAACCCAAACAAACCCAAGTCTGAATCTGTCATTGGAGCCCCAGAGCCACTTCACATTACTACTTTTTAAGCCTGCTTCTGTGATTTGCCCTGCCTTTGTTAATTTACAAATCATAGTTTGGTTTTTGTTTGCTTATTTTTGCTGAGAATTCTATGAGGTTTTCCCTAGAGCTGATTTTGAGTGTTCCATTTTAAACCTTTGCTTTAGAGATGATGTTATGCTCTCAACTGATTACAACTTGCTTTGAGTGCTATTAAAGTTATTTGACTTAACGATAATTTGTCCAGAGTATTTGCATTTCATTTCTAGATTAATACATAATGGCAGAGATTTGGAGAAGGGTTGGCATTTCCCCCCTAACTTGGCAATTGAGAGTGAATATATCTGTCTTGAGGACTTTTCATTTTAAATTGCAGTCATGGGCTTGAACAGATTGCTCTGCTTAAGTGAAGATTAATGGAGTCCATAGTGATCAGTATTTTGGTTTTGTTCAACCATTTAAACTGATTAGTCTTATTGGGATATAGCAGGAATGGAGAGACAGCTGTCTTCCTTCTATAATTTTAATAAATTGTAGGGACTAGTGCATAGTCTGAGATGGCTCTGTCTGTGTGCTATAGTTGCCCTGTGAAGATTATCACCAGGGTTTCCCTCAGCCTTTTAATTAAGAAAAGGAAGATATTGTTTTTAAAAAGCTTCTGAAATGAATTCAAATAGCCTCCTACCCATTAAATAATTCCCGTTGCATTATATTCATTTATTTTCAAATGTTGATTAACTTGTTGAAAGTGTTCTCATTTCTATCATTATACCAGTTTCTCCTTTATTCATACTAATGAAGATATTTTATATTCATTTGATATTATCAAAACAATTCACTCCTTTCAAGTTTCAAAAATACTACATGTACACAGTAGAATTCGCACACCTACTTTGTTTTTTACAGGCAGAAGACTATTTGGGGGTGGTGAAGTAATGTAGGATCACAGTTATTTGCTTCAGAATTTATAAATGGTTCTACTTTCATAGAATACCTGGGTGGTGTATCGAAATAGAATGTAAAAGATAATGCTGATCATAAAACAGTGTTGACATTTATAAATCTGTACCCTGATGGCAATGCAGATTTTTTTTTTCAAATAGGGAAAACATCTGGTTATCACAAGTCTGTAAGATTACTTTGCATGGCAAAGAACTCCCCATTCCTTCAGTCATCTTTGATGATCTTCATATGCACGGTGGTTTTTGAGAGCTGATGCATTTAGTATCCCTGTAATACACATTAAAACACCCTCTGTAGCAGAGGCAACAGCAGTGCTCTATGTGTGGCTGAATTGTAACTACTGTATGACAAAACCAATGTCAGTTTTGATTATGAAGTGTGCGTAGTTCAGTAAGCTGTGATACACTTTTGTATGTATTTATGTTTTTATTAGGCATTCCTAGTGATCAAAGCAGTGGTACTTCATCGCCTCTGTGTGATAGTGGTTTACATCTTAACTACCATCCCAATAATACGGTAAGAAATGTTTTTTTTTTACCTTGCTGCCAAAAATATGAAAATTTAACACACATGACTGTTAACTGAGAAGTTTACACAATCTATGAGCATGCTGGGAATATGCCAGTTTCAATGTTAGGTAGACTCCATAGAAGCAAAGTGTACTGTAAAAACCCTTTTCTCATTATGCAGCTATAGGTGGGGGAACTTTATGCTAACTCCTGGTTTAGTAATGGAATGAAATCAGACAAAGACCACAACTGACAAGTGGATTTAGATACTCCATTATATTTGCTTCATTTAAGTCTTATTAAAATGGAATAAAAATTGTATAAAGAACCTATGGATCCCAGTATGATTTTGTCATAAATTACCTGGAAACCTAAAGAGCTTGGAACCTGCCACAAACCTCTTGGCATTAAGTACATTTTCCCCAGTGTCCATCTTCCCTCAGTGGTGGTGGGTTCAGTAAGGACTGACCACATCGCTGAGCAGTGCTTCTGAAGCATCTGAACTTCTAGGGAACTATAACTGGCATTGCTACCTACCTGTGCCCCATCACAACCTGGATAGGATGCTGAGTACAGTCACTTTCTTAAAGAAAGTAACGTAGAGTGAAATGATGGTGAGGGTCCCATCCAGTGTGTTCTCTGTTATGTCACTAGGAGAATGCCAGGACCTAATAATTTATTTTGGACATACAGCATTTATTTGGCTTTCTTTCCCCCCTCAGAATTAATTCTAAATTGGATGTGGGTTGGAGGAGTGTTTGCTCATCGCTATTTTGGCTTGCAATTCAAATTATCTTAGTGAACCCACACTAAATTTTAATTATGTTTTCCCCTGGACAATTCAATTTTACTACTACATCCAAACCGGAACAAGGTCTGATTTCAAAAAACTGTCAAATAAATTGGAAACAAAGGTAAGTTTGTGTGTTGTAAAAAAAGGTATCAGCACCAACTCTCATGGAAGAAGCTTTTTTGTTCTTTGTTTGAACATCACTTAGCAATACATCATAGACAGACCCAGAGGCTCAAATAAACACCTGAAATGTTGCAGCATTATTCTGTAGTCTCCTGTCTCTGGAACCAGCTAGAAAGATTCCATCAAGAACATTTTGACACTTCTTGCTTCTGCGGAGGCTACAAATACTTCACTATTAGTGTTTCTTACAACCCTTGTAATATTTCCCCCCTTTCATGTCTGCATGACCTCAAAATGTTTGAAAGAAAATGTTGTTTTAAATGTCAGCATATCCTGTTGGGGTGCTTGTTTTTCTTACCACAAGTTTGCCTCCTTTGCCACTATAATATCCATAGAAATGAACACATGAAGAAAGGTAAAAGCACCTTCAGGATAGAGGGGCATGAGAGTTATTCCCTTTATTGGTGATGTGAGCCAGAGCTCTGTTGCATGAATGGTTTGTTCTTCTTTACTTCCATTGGCAATAACGATGGTGAAGGCTTCTTCTATTCATTGCAGATTCTAGGATAGGTCTATCCTCAACAGCTGAAGTCCTTAGGAAGGATATAGATATAATGCTCATTACACTGGTGTCTCTAGAAACACCCCTTCACTTTCTCCTTTTTGAGTATATGGTGCCCATTGAATAAAACCTGCCCTCTCTTCCTTATATTTGATGGCTTCACTTACGAGCATCCTGCAGGATGTGGTATACTATATAGTTCTCTCTTTGTATAGAAGGTAGAGATTAATGTTACCCTTCCCAGAGAACCTTACAAAATCAAACCTTTCCTGCTATACATATCCCACTTGTTGTAGTGATGAGCATTTTGCAACTAGCCAGTTCGGAAGATTTTCACTGAGTGATCTTGGACCAACCACAGACTCTCAGCCTATCTCACAGGGTTGTTTTCGCAATAAAATGGGGAGAAAGAGGACTATGAAACCACCTCAAGCTCTGTGGTGGAAAGATGGATGAGAAATGTAATGTAATATATAAATGAGGTACTGTTTATTGTAGCTGCTGATGGTAACGCCAAAACATCAAAGGTGTTTGAAATATTTTTCAGGACACACTTTCATGTTCTTCATGGCCTACTTCTCCAGGGCTTAGGTGGGAGAAGAGGTGGTGTGATCTCCGATTAATCCCGCTGCTTCACTCCCGGTTTTCCCAGTATCTCCCAGGGTCAGATATGTGCAGGTAAGTAGATAAAGGAAATATTTTCTCCAAATACTGGAGAATGCCAGTTGCAATTTTTGAAGTGAAGCGTCTGAGAAGGAGAGGTGCCCTCAAACTACCAGATCATTTTTTTTACCATCGTTAGAGAAAGAAAGGCATTTTTTTACTAATAACGAAAAATAGATGTTATGTTAGCTGGGGCTGTAAAACACAGTTAGTGCTAGAAACTAATATGATTAATACTCTAAGGTACAACTTTCCCCGAAGTTCTAGCTATCACAGAAGGAGAGAGAGTCTTACTATTTACAAAAGGAAAAATAAAAAAACCCCTCAGCAATATTAAGTAGAATGGGATTTTTTTCCCTAAGTCATAGAGTAGAGCTATTGAGTATGACTTAGTTAGTTAAAATCCAATTTTAGCTAAGTAAATTAAAACCTGTTGGTACTCAGGCGGAGCATGTTGATTACTTCTAGCTGGAAATGTAGCTCTTTCTCAAGTTGTGCATGAGGCAAAGAATATAACTAAGAGACTTTTTGCATGACTACAAAACCCTTATAAGGCATGTGGAGGCACTGATCGCTTGAAGGAATTTCACATCTAAATCTCCATGCATAGAGAAGCTAACAATCCGTTAAAAGGCCTAGTATCAGTCAGCCATGATCTTTTCCTCAGAAGCTAGACTCTGGACTAGAGTCTCCATGGCAAACTATTCAGTGTTTTCCTGTGCTCTAACCCAGGAATACTTTATTAGGAGTAGTGTCACTGTGTACCTATCTTTCTGGAGGTGGTATCTCTGCCCCTTAATGAGACAGGGAAGGGCAAGGCTGTGTGGAGGTTGACATGATGAAGGCACCCCTATGTATCCAAACCTGTGGTCCCAGCAGGGCACCTGCACAGCACCAATCCTCCTGCCAGGTGTGTGACACTGCCCCTCCTGCTCTGTTCTACGTCGCTAGGCTGGAAACTGTTTTTAGTTGACTCTGATTGGACAAAGGAAGGTAGGGTGGGGTGGGGCAAATTCATATTGGTAAAGGTATGTGTTTATTTGCAGGCTTCTAATGGACAAGGAAATCAGAAATCAATATGCTGATCTCTTTTTCTCAACCTGCAAATCCCTATGAAAAAATCTGTGTGGCTCACTGTAGAGACCCCACAGTGTTAAAGTGGAAGGATTGTTACAGCTAATGCAAAATGCACTGGACCAACCTGAACCAGAGAATAATATGCCCTGTGCTGAAATTTTTCTTTAAAAAAAATAAATCAGATCAACCTTCTATCAAAATTTGTCTGACTTTAAGTCACCCAGATGTAATGGATAGAAGATTGATTTTGAACGAACTGCAGCTACAATTCCCACATTTCTCATGTCTAATCTCAGTCATATATTCATCATGAATAAATAGACCTGTTGTACAATTTCCAGTCCACACTCAGGAGATGGTTTTAGGACATGAAATATCATCATGTTCCCGTGTTTCTTAAGCCACTCAGACCCATGTACTTTCTGGAGGAAATTGGGCCCTTACTGCTTCAGCATTTCAAAGGTTTTTATAGGCTTGATAATTATCTGTCATTTGGATGTAGTAAATCAGTCCACAGAGCATTACGGCAGATAAATCAGCTGTGCAGAAAGCAGACACAGAATGCTTGGATGCCCTCCCCTCATATTGATAAATACATTGCACACATTCATTGTGTTTAGGTTATGTCCAAATGTTGGGAAAATGCAATGTGAAAATCATTAAAGTTATGTGGATCAGTTCTGAGTTCTCAACCCTTCACCTAATTAGTTTTTGAAGCAGATCATATCTGAATTTTCATTAAAAATCTATAATTTAGTGGAGCATGCCAATATAGAATATTCTGCTTTAGTGCTTTTATAGAATATGGGGAGGGGGGACTCTTAAGAAAGTTATGATAGATTTTATTACAAAGTCTTGTTATTTATTTTATTATTTTAAAAGTTCCAAAATATCTTTTTAGTCTTCTCATAGAAAGTATTTTCCCTTTTATTTATTCTAGCTCTGAAAGTTTAGTATTGATGTAGCTTCTGTAGTTATAAACCTGGGTTACTAGTGATCTATTCCACAATTAGGGAGGATGTATATGCTGCGTCCAGATCTGTAGAACCTTTCTTTGTTTTTTTGCACAGACTCCTTCCAATAAGTCACCCATTGCTTTTGGAATTGCAGATGTGAAGCCACTGTTGTCTTCTTCCAGAATAATTGTCCTTTATAATGCATTTAGGCTGCAGTTCTGTTCACACATACCTGGGGAGTAAATCTATTTGAACTCAATGGGGTTTGCATTTGAGTAGATGCTTGGGACTGCTTTGTGGCACCAATGGTGTGAATTTGCCAGTGCCTCCATTCTTTTATTGCATTAAATCAGGGAAGGAGAACCTATGGCTCTCCAAATGTTTTTTAAAGTCCAAATCCCATCAGCCTCAAATAACAGAGGATGATGGAAGTTGTAGTTCAGCAATACTGGGAGGGACGCAGGTTCCCCATTATACATCAAGCATAATGTTTACATTTATTTATTTAATCAATCAGTCAGTCAATCAATCAATCAATAAATCACCCTTCAATTATGTTCCTAGGGCAGTTTATATAAAAATACAATTAAAAATGTAGCAAGATACAGATAAGCTCCTTACCAACTATATATCATTTTTGTCTAATGAGCAATTCCATATGGTGAGAGGTTGCCAAAATGAATTCTTTGCTTCTGAAAACACACCAATTATTATCCTAGCTCCTGTAGAAGCTAAATGATGCATCTGTTCTTGTTTTGGGGGATACAGTGGATGCCATATTGAAATAATGAAATTCTCCAAGGTGGAGATGAATGACTCGGATCCAGAATCAGCATGGTCAAAATATGTGGGGGGTAAAGCTGAAGAGCTATGTGCCACAAATTGCAAATTGCAGCTTGTGCAATCTGCCAGGCTACTACCTTTTCAAGCTTTGCGCCCTGAGCAGATAGCCCAGTGTGAGCAATCTGTATTCAGTTGTTCTGTGGGTTTTGCCAAGATTTAGCTGGAGATGTGCCATATACAAAAGCTAAATATAGAAGAGAATGACTCATAAAATAGGGAAATCAGTAGCAGTTCAATGGCTGACTTTTATTGTGGGGCAAGGGTAGGTAGAGGGGAGTGATTTCGAAGCCTTTTGACAAGTATTATGAAGTTGGTAATGTCGGAGTAGGTGCACTTGTCTCCTGACCTAATCTATTACGATGTGTCCATAGGCAAAATGCATTTCAAGTAATCGCTGTGGATGGCATTTGCAGTGGAATAATTCAGTGTCTCTCGGCTGAAGACTGCATTGACTGGCTACAAGCAATAGCAACGAATATTTCCAACCTCACAAAGCACAATGTAAGTATGCCTCTAAGTTAGTTCATCAGATTTCCCAGTTACATTTGATCCTGACTGTCATAAAGGCCTCTTGGGTTTACGCACAGAATTATCTGTGCATAAACTCTGCTTGAAGCTTCCCCAGAGAAGTGAACTCAAGTCTGTCATCAGCTCAGAATTTTGAAAGCTTCTTGAAAGGGGAATTATTTTTTCCTCGTGGCTACATAGTCCGCTTCATGGCTATCAGTATTATTTCCTTTTTTTTCCTGATATCCACCGACAGAACTAGAAAGAAAAGTAGAGAAGGCATAGTGCTTCCAAGATATGCAGGCTTTCAGCATTCCTATTCTGATACCCAAGATCATGGAAAAGTTCTGTTTTGCCCCACTCCCAACCGCCTACCCCATGCACATAGTAACACAGTTAGATATCTGGTTCAAATCCCATCTTCTCCAGAGAGCTCACATGGTCACCTTAAGCCAGGGGCCAGCAAACTTTTTCAGGAGGGGCTGGTCCACTGTCCCTCAGACCTTGTGGGGGGCTGGACCCACTGCTTCCCAAAAGCACCCCCCTCCCGAAAGACACCCCCCCCCCGCCTATGCCAATTACACTGCAGCCACCGACACTGCCTTGTCTTTGGCAGTGTCAGCGTCCTCTGTCTCAGTGGGGCACAGAGCCCAAACCGCTGGCCTGGGCAGCGGAGGCAGCCTCCACGCTGCTGCCACTTCCTTCCTGCTCAGCTGCTTCCTCCTGCTCGGCTGCCTCAGCAGTAAGGAAGGGGCAGCACCCAGATGCCTCTGGCCTAGGCAGCCTCCGTGCCACTGCTACTTCCTCCGCCACTTCCTCCCACTCGGCTGCCTCAGCAGGAATGAATGGGTGGCGCCCAGAGTCTGTGGCTTCTGATTGGCTGCAGGAGCTTCTGTCGCGGAAGTAAGTCTGTATGCAGTGAGGTCTTTGCACCACATCTGTTTAGCGAGGGGACTGACTGAGTGGGCAGGAGAGTCCGCAAGGTTCGTGGGCCAGATTAACGAGTCCAGTGGGCCGTAGTTTGACGACCTCTGCCTTAAGCCAATTACTGTCTCTCAGCCTTATCTGCCTACCTTCCTCACAGGCTTGTTGTGAGGGGGAAAATATGCAGGAGAAGGGATCATGTAAACATTTTTCTCTTCAACCGATAAATGGCCCTTTAAATTGTGTTGTAAATACAAACCCTGCCAGGGTTAGTTTCATTTGAGTGCAGCTGATGCTTGCTGCAAGTGGGGCTTGCTTTCAGCACTGAATGTCAGCCCAGCTTTTGGCGGGGAAAGTTGCATCAGATTCTTCTTTTGCAGCCATGGTTTGAAAGGATCAGAGCTACAGTTAAGTGCTCTCCTAATGCTTCCTGTGGAATGTGATCATGTGGCATCAGGTGACGTGACAGCATGCTCACCTATTAAAAATGGCCCGTGGAAAGTTGGCCAGTTCTGAATATAGAAGATGTTCAAAATAAAAAAGCATTTCGCAGAATGTTCATTCATGCTCTAATGGCTACAATTCCTCCTCCTACTTCCAACCTCACTGCAATATCTGGGGTCTTCCTTCTCCCAAACTGCCTTCTGTGTTTTGCCTTCTGCCCCAGTTGGACTTTTCCCAGATTTAAAAAGCTGAATCTTAGAGACCAAACAACTTGTGTGAAGTATTTATATGCTGCAGTTCCTTCTGAGTATATAATCTCAGTGGCGATGTGATGATGATTTTAGGCAACCTTGCATATCATTCTATAATATTCCTAGCTGGAATTCCTGACTGATACTATTCTGTGTCTGTTCCCACCAGCACCAATTACTCTCTCTCCTCCCCTCCCTATCAACTTTTAAATATTGCCCTACTTTAGTTTAGCTTTGGTATCATATTGAGTTCTCTGAATCTTGCAATATCCTCCACAGGCTTCTAAAATTAATTTTGTTTCTAATGCCGGGAACATACTGAAGAATTTTGTATCTTGTGGAGATTTATATCCAGCTACAGAACCATTCCAGCTGGTGGCAATACTGAATTGGTATTGCAGACTTGAATCTGTCTGCCATCTGTAATGTTCTGTGCTGCACTCGCCAATTCCCTCACTATTTATTCATCTTGATAGTGCTGTCACTGCGTATGGCTGTCAGTCTCATGACAACCTTGACAAATGGGACTATTGCTAACCTTTGTGCTTACTCTATAACTATTTTCTATTACTAATTTTAGCTTGTGCTTGGGAATATTTTTGGTATTTCAAGGAGCAACGTTCTTACAGTTGCAGCAAACATTTTAAAGCCAAATTTCAATTGCCTCTGATTAATTGCTTCTGATTAGCACTGTAATTATTGCCACAGAAATAATGATGTTTTAACACATTGCCATTACGTGGCATGTTTTTACAAGATTGTAATGTATACAGCAAATTCACAGGCAGTTAAAGTTCCCCATAGTCCAGGAGGGGAGAGGAGTTTAATCTGGTAATGTTGTATGGCTTGGCTTAAGCTTCAGCAATCCATGGAATGATTTGAAGTATGGAGTAAGATTCTGTGTTCTGCACTTCTGTGATGTGTGCTGAATGTCCCAATCCCTCCCACAATTAGCTGTGCCTGGTGTGGTTTTGTCCTGAGCTCTGCAATGGACCATGTTGGCTCTTGTATGGCACACAATGCAATGGTCCATAAGCAAGTGTAAAGAGATGCACAATGGGGCAAGAACTCCCAACTTCACATAAACACTGATGGTGTCTGAACTGGTATTGACTGACCAGGAAAGGGAACCTGAGTTTGTGTAGCTCAATGAAAGCTGCTGCAAATTCCATGTCAGAAATTGTTAGAAGAGGAGTAGTAAATAAAACTGTCATATAATGATATCATTTTTTAAAATCTATGACAGTTCTGGTCACTGCACCTCAAAAAGGATATTGTAGATCTGGAAAATAAAACAATAAAATGCATCTCTCCATCGTGAAAGGTTATAATATTTGTAGCTTTTTAGGGTAAGAACATGAAAATGTACAAATAGCCTCATGGGTCAAGCCAATGGCCTATCTGGTCCAGCATCCTGTTCTCGCAGTAGCCAATCAGAATCCCATAAGCAGGATTCAAGCACAAGAGCCCTCTCCTCTCCTTTGGTTTCTCGCAACTGGTAGAAGAAAAAAAAGCAATTATGGGAAGAAGGATATGATGAAGGCTTATAAAATATAGATGATGTAGAGAAAGTGGATCAGTGAAAAGGTGTTCTTCCTCCTGATGCTAGAACCTGAGGCCATCCAATGAAGTTGAACAGTAGGAGATTCAGAACAGACACTTGATTACCAGTTGCTGGGGAGAAGCAGCGGGAGAGCACAGTTGTGCTCATGTCCTGCTTGTGGGCTTTCCATAGGCATTTTTTTGGGATACTATGGGAACAGAAGTCTGGTCTAGCTGGGATCCATCATGGCTCTTCTTATGTTACTATGACTCTACTCCTGTATGCATTACAGAGCCAAAATTAGACTCCAAAGCCAGGGTTGGGTTGTCGTCCTAGCACCAGGGAATTGCTTCATCCCCCCCCCCCCCCCCGGATGAAGGGCTGGGACTCTTGTGCACCTCTGCTAGTGCAGCATCTCAGTGATAAGAAAGGAGTATCAAGTAGTTCTTATATGGCCAATTATTGCGAAATGTCATAAAGCTAAATGCTCATAGTTAATGTCTTGCCAGAATGAAATTACCCCTTCTTTTCTGTTTCTGAGTCCCCTAGCTCTCTTAATGTCTTTTTTGTCTGATGGGGAATTGATCTGTAATCTAATCATAATGTTCTTTTAAATGTTAGTCGACAGGAAGAATTGAATATTTGACAGCATAAGCAGGAATTGAGCGTTCCGCTATACAGGGACATTTAAGGACGAAGAAAAGGACATTTAGCCACAGAGTCACAAGAAAATATAATGTTTATCAACAAAAGAATGCTGCTGGAAATGTCTGTGATTCAACTAACTGAAACAAGACGGCTTCTGGCATACATTAAGCTGAGGTTAACAATTTTTGTGCCACCTCAGTGCAGTGTATAATTTTGCTTGGGTTGCCAATGATTGCAGTGTCACTTGACAAGCTGTGTCAGAATGGCAAAACAGTTATTGAGGATATCTGCAAACATTTAAACAAGCTGTAGTACAGCATATTTTCTGATCTGTATTTGAAATGCGTTCTTATTTGCTCTTGGCAAGAGTGTCAAGATATCTGTCTCTCAGAAAGTAAGTATAAGCTCACTGAGATGCAAAGATGGACTCGCCATGCCTTTGTGGAGCACAGAGAAAACAAATCAAGATAAAGCGGGATAAGAAGAGCCTCAGCTGGTGTGAAAAGTATTGCTTGAAAGCCTTATGGGCCAGCTAATCCAAGGTTAAGCTCTGTAAATCACAGTTTAGTTTGTGTCAGAGAATACTTGTAGCTTGCTGCACAGTCATATCAAGAGATTCTGGCACCAGTTAATGTTGCTCTAAGTTGGTAGCTCTTTGATCCTTGCAGCACAAAGATTGCCAGAAAACAACACAAGGAGCCAGGTGGAATTTTCCTTCCTCTTTCTACACTTTGCAGCTGATTGGCTTCCAAAGATCCTGTTGAGTTTCTGAGAGGTTAACCCTGGAGATGCCTGTCGCTGTGCTTTATATAGCCTGAAAAACTGAAGCCCTGTGCAAGATGGCAAGAGGATGGGTGACTTGAAACAGCTGCTTTTGGATATGGAGGAGAGGCTGTAAAGAGGGCAGTGGGATGGCAGTAACCACAGAAAATGTAAGAGGGTGGACAAAAAGAAGAGGAACTTTGTATTGGAGGGATATTGCTCTGGTCTAAAGTTCTGCTTTTACATAGCATTTCATGATCACAGCCATTTAAGGGACATCTTAGGGCCCCGTTGCCAGTGGGAGCACCCACAGGGGGTCTTTTCATCAATGTTTGGACCCCAGTGTAGGCACCATAATGATCACAGAAGATGTCATGAGTGTGCCTCTCTTAGTGACTTCTCATTGTTCCACATGGAAGACCATTGGATGATTTGGTGGTGACTCAGTTCTTCCAGATTTCCTTGCATGGGATTTTGTTTACTGTTTTGGCTTACAGTAACTCCGGGGTGAAACAACATTTGCAGCATTGTTTCCCAGTAGGAACTGCAAAACTTTCAGCACACCTTGTGATCTCCAGTGAGAAAAATAGGCTGCCTTTGTGTCACTTCTCTTAAGCAGAGGAGGCCTCATCTCTCTTTTCAAAGTTGCACTTTCTCCCACCATCTGTTGAAATATTGGGACAGAATAGCCATGGCAGAAGCCTGGCCCTTCCACAGTTTATTTTAAACACAGAAAAGCCCCACACATTACAGGTCATTCAAAATGAAAGATTGGCTAGATTAAAAAACAACAACAACGATTGTTATTAAAGATTTCTTAGTTTACAACAATATGTGCATTGTCTCTTTTTTCAAGTTGCGTTTTCTACAGATCACTTTCATTTGTTGTGAGACATTACTGTTGCATACAGTGTTAGGTTAGGAAGAAAAGGGGGAAAGAGGGGAAGGGTGAGTGGGGTGGGATCGGGTGGCAATGCTTCTATTCTTCTACTTTGTGTATGTGTGGGGTTTTGTGTTGGAGTCACTTTTATGGGACTATTCACTTGTTGTATTTCCTTGGTAGTGAGAGAGGTTGGGGTGGCTTAGGGTGCAGTTGGTTGTCTTTGGTTGGCTGTAGTGAGATTTGTTTTTGTGTGTGAGTGGGGTATGTGTATGTGTGTTTTTGGATCAGGTTAGCTAGATTGATTTGTATGCTGTCGGCAGATTCTTCTTGTTGTCCTGTTGAGCTGTGTATGTGATAAAGAGGAACCATACCGGGGTGAAGGCATCTTCTATTTGTCCCCATGTCAGTTTCAGTTTATTGCTTAGTTTTTCTAATAAGGCTGTTTTCCATACTGTTTGATACCATTGGTCCATGCTTACTCCTGACAGGTCTCTCCAGTGTCTGGCTATGATGCTTCTGGCTGCTGAGAGTAGGTGGGTTATCAGCTCTTTATGATGTGAGTGGGCGTTATTATCTTGGAAGTTGTTTCGTGGAGTCAGTTCTGGAGTGCCTTCTAATACTTGCATAGTTATTTCGCATATTTCTTGTATGATTGATGTCCAAATCCAAGCAGCCAAAGATTGGCTTGATTGAAGGCTGCAGCCCATGCACTGGTAAGCTAGAGATTTGATTACTGCAACACACTCTACATGGGGCTTCCCTTGGGTCTGATCCAGACACTTCAGTCCATGCAAAATGCTGTTGCTAGAATGGTGATGGGAACAGACTACCACAAACACATGACACTGGTGTCAGGGATCTTTAGCTGAGATTCCTGCATAGCAGGGGGTAGATTAGATGATCCCTTCCAACTCTACAATTCTATTATTCTGAAAGTGAAAGCTTTTAAAGAATGCACACACACATATATAGACACACACAGTATACAGTCAAACCTCGGTTTTCAAACATCTTGGCTGTCGAACATTTCAGAAGCTGAATGCTGAAAACCTAGAAGTGAATGCTTCCATTTTTGAACATGCCTCAGAAGTTGAATGGCTTCCAGGGCGTGTGTCTCCATTTTTTCAATTGATTTTGTTGACCGGCAATTGAGCCTCAGTTGTCGACTGTTTCGAAAGTCGAACGGTCTTCTGGAACAGATTACATTCGACAACTGAGGTTCCACTGCACACAGAAAAATATAATCTGTCTCCATATCCCAGATAATCTTGGAGTAACTCACAATTTAAATTCATAAACTTGCAAGCAGGGAAGAAGCAACCAACTCAACTCCATTAACTGCAACAGTTCAAATTGGTGCCTGTGCTGCAGCAGCTATAAGCTTGACCTGTGTGGGTCAAGTCATAGGGGGAACTCTAATGTTTCACAGTTGTTTAATAATTAAGGACACAATTATCATTGGGCTCAATCTCAAGCAACACTGGATTTAATTGAAAGAAAATGGGCCTTAACAGCTTGAAGCAGTTCAATCTGTCAGATCAAAAGTGTGTGTGTGTGTGTGTGTGTGTCTTTAGATCTGGTTGAATTCCCAGTTAAATACTAGCTAGTTTAAATAGTTCTCTCTGATAGTGATATGTATTCATGAAATCAGGCAATATAGTCAGATTAGTGACACTGGGAATCTTGCCCAGGGAAGATTCTGAAGCTCCTTTCTCCCATATTGAACAAGTGTTCAAAGAGAACCTTGCTGTGCATTGCCTGTACTGCCTACTTCTGTTCTGGTTTTAGGGTTCCTTGTAAAAGAACTTTGCTTAAGGGAATGACTTCACCTTTCTATCTTGTTTCTAAGTTGTTCAATATGCCTAACAAATCCATAAAAAAAATACTTGAAAACAACTTGAAAGCGTAGAGGCACAGAATGGTTCAAGCACTCGTAACTTGTAAAGAAATCTGAAATGCCTTTAAGATTAAACATTCAACTATGATAAATTATCAGTGCAGTGTGAAAAGTGCTCTCCTAGAAGTGAGAGGAAAGCAGTTTCAGAAAATTAGAGGTAAACAGATGTGCATTTGATCAGTCTAGTAGATCATCTATGAAGCTCTCCAAGCTGCTTGCATTGTTAACATGCAGCAGTTTCTTCATGAAAGTTCCACTTTCATTACAGTGGAGATACGGTATGTAATGATGACAGATGTTTCAGCAGACTGGGGACACTGGCTGCTAGGTGTAATTTATGCAGTGGAACTTTTGAGAGTGTTACTCGAAACTCTATTTTTAATTTACAGTTGCAGTGGGTTAAAGCACTTTTTTTTTTTTAAGCATATGCCAGTTTTGTTGTCGTTTCCCTTTGCAAAGGAGCAAATGCATCAGTGGGATGTATTGGCCTCACAGCTATTACAATACAATCAACGTAACTTTATGTTAAATGCTGCTGTTCATGCAGCTCTAAATTATTCATCCCAGGATTTGGAGAAGATGAGTCGTGTTTATGTGTGTGTGTGTTTAAAAAAAATTAAATATTTCTCAGCACAGAATTGCTTTGCATCTTCAATCATTTAGCTTAAGGAAAGTGAGCTATTGCAAGCCAGCGGCATTACTGTGTGGGAGGTGAGTATCTTCTTAACTCTGTGTGAGATATTTCAGTCAAATTTCCAGCAATAGCTAAAGTTTAGCCAGTAGTCAAAAATAAGGGGTGGTATCTAATTGGTGTCCCTCTACTGACAGAAGGTATCTGTTTGGCTTGAACCGGAATTGAATCAAGTTTTGATCACTCCTTGCAGCTCCAAAATCTGCTGTTGAAGTACTCTGACCCTCTGGAGCAAATCTGGGCAGATTAGCAGGCAGTGAAATCTTTGAAAATTGCCTCCCTCCTAGGGAGGCAAGATGCCTTGAGTCAGCAGAGGGTCACCAATTGGATAATTCCCAATGATGGGTGTCTTGGGAAAGTAAAAATACTGCTCACACATGCTAAACCTCAGAATCAGAGTTAGGCCTTGATTTTAGAGAATAATTGCCATGCTCATTATGCTGACTGGCATAGAAAGCATTACAACTGAAAAAAATAATTATGACGATTACTGTTTAATTTTAAGATGTCTTTTCAGCAACACTTTGGTGACTGATAGCCACTTCACTCCAGGTGCTGCTGTGATGGGAACTCCAGGTAGCTCATTCAGGACTTATCCATACCTACTTTTTGCCCTGTGCTTTCTAGGCACAAGTTCATGCTTTCAAGCTCGGTGTCCAGACTCTCTTTTATCCCTCGGAGCTTTCCCCATGAAAACCTGTTCTTTAAAATTGAAGTGCAACAAATGGGAATTTTGGTTTTTCGTGGATTGCAGTTTGCTCCAGTTCAGCGGTTTTCTCAGGGAAAGCTCCAGAACAAAAAAAGAGCACTCAGACACAGAGCTTGGAAGTGTAGACAGTGGAAAACGTACCTGGAAAACACAGAGGAAAGGTAAGTGTGGAGAAGCCCTCCATTTATCAACACTGTCAGGGCAGGTAGTCACAGACCCTCAGAGAGAGACAAAAGCACTTTACAGCTGCTGTTGAAAGAAACTAAGCATTTGTCACTTGCAGTTGCCACATAGCCTGATAAAGAAAGGTCTCCTCACTTTATCATTGGGCAAAAATAGTAGCATGATATTTTCAGGGTCATTTTAATGGCAGCCACTGGAAACGAAAAGGAAAAGATTGTCAAAATATTGTACAGTGGTACCTCGGATTAAGAACTTGATTAGTTCTAGAGGTCTGTTCTTAACCTGAAACTGTTCTTAACCTGAAGCACCACTTTAGTTAATGGGGCCGCCTGCTGCCACTGCACCACTGCTGTTCTCATCCTGAAGCAAAGTTCTTAACCTGAGGTAATATTTCTGGGTTACGGGAGCTGTAACCTGAAGCATATATAACCTGAAGCATATGTATCCCGAGGTACCACTGTAGTTGAAATCATCATTTGTTTTATTTCAAGCTTTTAAGAGACACATTTTCACACACACACACCGCATGCATATATTGGCATTAGTCTGTTTAATTAAAAAGGAATTACAGGAGATTTGCTCATTTTACTCCCTCATTTAATCTATTACAGAACACAAGCAGTAGCTTTTTGTGTAGTTTTCTGAAAAGTGAAAATATCCCATCTTTGGGAATTTTAAAGAAGAAATACGCTGCTGTTGTTTTTATCGCCATGATAGGGCCTGAAATGTGTTCTTTAAAAACTTTTGCTATATCTTTGTGAATAAAGCCACCAATACAATAGATTTTTATCATTCCTTTTTATCATTTTATCATTGCAACTCAGCACCAAATGACAGGGCAGATGCCCTTAATGTGGAATTCCAGTCATGGTAGCAGGTATACTAACAACTCCAACAGGAGAGGTACCCTTCTCCTTATTTACAGGGCTCTCCAGCATCAAAGCAGATCCTCAGTGCTGTACACAAATACCAAGGAGTCAGATACCTTAGAGATGTGCACTCCAGCCATCTTGGCAGCATTTTGATTGTCCTCATTAGATGACTGATACTTCTAATCACAGATGTTGTAAGAACTCTACCAGTCCTATAGGAGGTGATAGTTAGGCCAACATACCTTGCCCTATATTGGCACCATTATTTGTTGCACCTGCTTATTACAGTTGCCACACACAAACCTCAGCAGGGCTCAGAACTTCAGGGCAGCCACTGTAGCCATCTGAAGCTTTGAACTGTCTCAAACTTTCCCTCTCGGTAGACTGTTAATCAGCAACAATACCAGGTGGGTCACTGAACTGTAATACAAGCTAATACCTGGGATAGGTAGCTTGTACATCAGAAGATAAAATCAGAATTCAACATGTCCATAACAGATTGGAGAACTAGGCCAAAACTAACAAATGTAAGGTACTACACTTAGGTAGGAATAACCATAGTTGTGTGCATAACTGTTGTTGGATTTTAAAGTAAAGTCCTTTTACTTCAGTGTGGAAAAGTGCTAGTGGTGTTTTTTAGAGAGTCCCTTAAAAACAAAACTAGTGAGTGGACCAGTTTTGGGTGCTTAGTAGCCAGCTTTCTGCACCTCAGTTACACCTCAGGGGAAGACATCATGAAGCATCTTCTCTCATGGGGCTTGTCAGATCAAGAAGCTCAGGCAGACTCCAGGAGACATTCTTAATGGAAAAGGGGGCAGACAGCCAGCTGCACCCACCATAATTTAAGAGAAAATTTAAAGTGGTCTGCAGATGTTCAGAATAACTGAACCTCTTTTGCAAGAGAAGAAAACTAACATGAAATTGAAGAATGGTTCTTTGTGTAGCATTAATACTGTTTGTTATAAGAAGTCGGTTAACCTTGGTCCCAGGGCCTGAAGGAACATTATGCTGTACCATGTGCTTTGTCAGTGTCTGGATAGGAGATTGCCTGGGCACCCTGGGTAAATTTCCTTGAGTTACTAATGTAAGAAAGAGAATAGAAATCTAATAGGTAAATAATAATATTTCCATACCACATGAAGTAACTGAGCTATCATGAACCTCTTTTTATGTCCATCTCCCCTTTTTAATAATTTTATTGCATTTTTCAAAAAAAGAAAACTGGTTAAGTTTTTACAAAATATATCATAGACATGCACATGTAACAGTATAATAAAACATATGTTATTTCTTTACTTCAACCCATGAATAATGGTTACTAGAATACAAAAATACCTGGTTTAAAAGTTAATTTGTAATATGTGATGAATCTACTACCTGAATGGAGAAGCTAACCAGTATAGCTTCTGAGTTGCTGAATTGAAAAAAAAAACCACCAACCAACATTTAGAGGAGACAAAATGCCCTTAGCGCCATTGCAATGTCACGACCTGTGGCAGTTCTCTGGCACTTTGCCAGTGCTGCAAGCTGACGTAGGTCATTGCAGTGACACAACATCATGGACTGGCACTGCTATGCTGGAAAATATCCACCATCTCACTTGACATATCTCACAAGGTAGCAGAATAATTACTCTGCTTTATGGTTACTGTCTAGTTGTTTTTTTAACCGAAAAAATCTCTCTACCTATATGCACTCGGTCTGCATTATGTCTTCTTTTCTTGAAGAAAAAAAACCTGCACACCGTAGGCTGTTTTGGTAATGATTGCTTTAAGCAGCAATCCTATACCCACTCACTCAAGACTAAGCCATACTACACTCATTGGGACTTAACTTCTGCTTAGTGATGTTTGGGGTCACACAGTTAAAGTACATTGCAGATAATTGCACAGGAAGAGGAACTGGTACTGGACGGTGGAAATGAATGTACAGGGCCTATCTAATAAATCAATGAAATTTTGTTGCTTTTTCCTGCAGAGCCAGAATTTTTTTCCCTTTCTAGTAGCCCTGGAATTTCCAGACTGAATGCCATCTATGAATAGTCAGACAAATTACTGTAAAAATTATTTACCATATGTCAAAGAGATATGATCCATATTGCTTTAGTGCATGTTCAGTAAAACCTTTTGTCAGAATGGTAGCTCCTTTGCAAGTGAAAAGCAGCATTATGAGGGTGACATTGGACCTATATTTACAATGAGAGTGGGAAATCTAAATAAAAACTGGAAACTATTCTTGATCATTACAGAGTCACATATTTAGTACTTTAAAGTTTGCTTCCGTAGCATGATGCTTATGCAAAATAGTGTTCCATAGGTGACTTCTCAAATGATAATATGGTTTTGAAAAGTGGCTTGTCAGTTGGGATTTTACAATTTTATGTCCGCATCTCAAACAAAGGTAAATTTTAGGTAGTATATTATAGTTCCCAGAACTAGAAGTTTCAATGTGTAGATGCTCCTGACTGAAAGCTCCCAGAGGAAATTATACTGGCTATAATACAGTTAAAATGTGTTAGATTTGCACACTATTATCTCTACATGTCCTCAGTATTCATCCTGCCTTCATCAAAATATTTATTATTTTTTTCAAAAATCAAAGTGAAAATAATTTGAGTTTATGTCATTCTTGACAGTCTTGGGTCAAGCTGTATCTTGTTAAATGTGTTTTCATTTTACTGACAATTGAGAGATGCCTAGAGAGAGTGGGTGTTTCGTTCCAGTTCATCCCTTTGTTTACAGCTGATGGTGCTGCTAGCACTCTTGGCACACCTCTGGAAGAATGTCACAGAGTCTTTGTCACTTCTGGATATTGCTGCAAAAAGCTTTCCCATATTCACTTTCTCCATACGTGCAGAAAGCTTTTATCTCCAGGATGCAAAGCCTTGATCTCCAGGAGTAGCTTGTTTGTTTGACTGGGTAACTGAGGCCACACGGTGGCAGGGGCCTCCAAAAAGCTGTGAGGGTGAAATAATTTGCATGCCGTTAGCTGACCAAGTAGTTTTCAGATTGGTAGAAAGTTGTGAGCTATCTTCTCTGTACTAGTCCATTAATCCAGGCAGACTAACACATCATTATCAAAACCTTTGTTTATGTAGCCTTAAATAAAAATATTAGGCTAACCTATATGGGTTTTGCTGCACATAGGAGGCTTTCTGATCTCTTGGGAAATACCTCATGAAATACCATCATGAGATACTGCTTGGGTACAGGCAGCAAAATATATTTTGATTATATCAGGTGTAATAAAAAGTTCGCACATGTTCCATGCAGGTAACAGAAGTTGGAACCTGGCGTCTTCTTAATTTCCACTTTCATGTATTTGGAAAGGAAGCCATATCCATCTTTCAAAGTCAAATGACATTGTGCATTTTGTACATGAGTATCCAGACCTGAGACCGAAATGCCATCAAGAATTAGCCCAGGCAACCAACAGCTAAGATTTATGGTTGTAACCAGCTAAATTCCACTCAGATCAGACACATTGTAATGAATGGACCTGAGTCCATTAGTTTCAATGGATCTACTCTGAGTTAGATTACATTCGGATAGAGCCTCTAGCTTTTAATGGTTCTTTAGGTTATGTTGTTAAATATGCCATGTTTCACATTTTGTGAGTTCCTGACGTCATTTAACAATCTAGAGTTGTGGTGCTTTGGCTCCATGTAGGTAGAACACATGTAGGTATGAAAAAGAACCTATTTTTGTATGCTGTAATAAAGAAGTACCTATGTCACAGGCATGTTTATATGTGATATCCTTTTATTTCAGAGCCTTGTATACTATACCAAAAGTGTTTGAAGTATCCTTCCTGTAAAGCTTGCCTTACTTACATTTTGTTCACTTTCCGCTGAGATACAATATCAATTGATTTAGGTTAGAATTAGCTCTAGAAATTGTATGTAAAGCCTTGTCCAAATAAATCTACTGAATGTTATCCTTATTTCTTGGAACTCATATGAGCTTGGTTAATAACGATGATCTACTACTACCTGTGCAATGTTGCTATCCAAATGTATAACTTGATTCATTATAGAATAGATGCATGTGAAACCTGATTATAGATCAGGGGTCGGCAAGGTTTACCGGCCATGGGCTGGATCACTCCCACAGAGATCGTCCGTGGGTCGGACTGGCACAGCGCGGCACCAGAAATTGCTTCTGTGCATGTCCTCAGTGCCGGAAATTGCTTCTAAGAATGCCCAGATGCAGAAAATTGCACCTGCACAGAAGTGATTTTTGGAATCTGAACGTGCGTAGATTTGATTTCTGGTATCTGTGCATGCGCAGACGCGATTTCCAGTGTCGCTTGGCGAGTCCTCGCAGCGTGCTGCGCCAGTTAAGCGCAGTGTGCAGGGGACTCTCTGAGCAAACAGCTCAGTTGGGGGCCGGCTTGTGGACCGGTAGAACAGTCTTCGTGGGAAGCATCTGGCCCATGGGCCACACGTTGCTGACTCCTGTTATAGATCATCCACTTTGTGTTTAAGGCTTCATCTGTAATTCTGGTTCACCTTTCTCTTGAATACAAACATATATTTTATTCTGTTAGTAAATGTTAGCAGTTCAAGCTCTGAAATGTTTTCAGGTTTACAAGAACACCAGCCCTAATGTGCAACAAAATTAAATGCATAGAATAAGTAAATCAAAGAAAAACAGTGGTTTGCAGTACACTTGGGCATACATTGGGCACAGTTCACTTAATGAACCATAGTAGTAGAAGCCCTGTACAATGCACTTGCATAATGGGACTTCCCTCCGCTGCTCCTCCCGTGTACCCCCATAATTGGGGAAGACCCCTAGAACAGTGTGCAGGGGAAGCTGGGCTCATTCCATTGGCATGCTGATGTGCTTGCACAGATGGAACGTTTGTAATGGCACAGTGTTGAATTCCACCCATTGTCACATTCAGAAATGCACTACATTTAGAAATATTGAATCCCTGAAAATCTGCACAAAACCCACTCTGTCAGCATCTTTCGGTAGGCTTTGAATCGTTTCACAAAGTAAATCTATCACAATGCCAATGGACGTGTAATGTGCCTGATTTTCATAGTTGAATATGCTTATTTATTAATCAATTTCTGTATTCACTTTTATAGATTAAAAAAATCAACAGGAATTTCCCCGTAAACCAGCAGGTAAGAGAAGAAAAAAAATATTTTGAAACCTTAATATCCAATTGTTCTGTCTGTGGCGAAATAAGCCTTCAATCATCATCTGAAGCCCTTTTTCATGTGTTCCCCTCCACTAGAGGTCTGGAGGATGGCAACATGAGAATGAGCCTTTTGTGCAGGCTGACTCAATAGTGTGTCCCATTTCACAAAATTAACAGCCAGAAGGACAACATAACATTCAGAGATGCTTCAGAATTTCGCACTGGATTTTGGAGTCCTAAATAATTTGGTGGCATTTCCAAAGATGTACACTGCAATAAAGGGAAACTTGATTGCATGCATGACAGTTTCAAGTTTTGTGTGTGTTGTGATTTAATTATGCAAACTGATAAAACACCTCAAAAAAGAAAAGTTAAGTTGATTGTAAATATGGCTGGATAAATACATAAATGCCTTAGTAAAACACTATACAAAAAGCATCTTGATGCACTCTTACATACCATTGCTGCAAGATTGCTCTTTTGCAGACACAGAAAATGTGTATGCATTGGTAATGTAGGTAGAGGAAAAGACACAAATAAATTGAATGGAAAGAAAGCCACAGAAAATTTGCACATGGCCTTCAAGTTCCTGGTTTCTTTTAAGAAATTATCATTGTCAAATCAAAATCCTAATTAGACCAGAGTAAACCAGAGGAACAAAAAAGCTACTGAAGAATGCCTCTAATGCATTGAAAAAAATTATGTCATTCATAAAATTAAAGCAGATTGTTGTGATCTAGACATTGCATAGTACTGGATTCAGCATGTAAGGTTGTTTCTTCCATGAGCTGTTTGCATGGGTGAAAACAGATGCCTGGTAGCTTCTCTTTTTGTATGGAAGAGTGTAGGGTCATGGATTTTAATTATTGTCTAAGTGTTGCATATAATTTGGATTTATATCCAAAATAGCAAAAAAATAATAATCATCAGAATTGGGTGGTATTTTAAAGGTGTTCATATTTTTAAAAAATTACATGGATTGAAGGCAGGAAACTACAGGGCACCATGATGTCATGTTGTGATGTCATATGCTACAGAGGAGGCGTTAGATGTGTGGCTGTTGTTTTCAAGGAAAGCTGCCATTTAAAATACTGCAAGGATCCAATGAAAGGTCTTTTGGTTCTTTTCTTTTTGTCTCTCTCTCTTTTAAAAATGTCTAACCCTGAAACTCCTGATAAGCCAATTCTGAAAGAATTGCTGTTTCAAGTTGTTGTCTCCATAAAAAGCTATTGCCTCACTTGTTCTGGATTTCTTTCAACTTAGCTTGTTTATTCACATGTTTTATTTCATTAAGTTATATATGTGTCTTCTTTTAGCCCCTCAAACGCCTCCTCAGTTATTATTATAAACACCTTGTGATTCATTCTATAGCATGAATTTTCAAGCTTGGTAATAGATCTCCAGATACTGTCCTGAGGCAGAAGGAGCTCACCATCTGAAAGCATTACAGCACTAGAGGGAAATGATAGAGGGGGAGGGAAATTTCCATTTCTTTCCACGAAAGGAGGCTCCAAGAGCACTGCAATTAGAAAATGTCAAGGTGACATATAAGGGCTTCTATATTTGGTCTGCCAAGTTAGGACAGAGAAACGCAGGTGTGCTTCATTTTCTTGGAATTCATCACTGCCGAGCAGCTGTTTATCAGTGACAGAAAATGTCAGTACCTGGGAGAGATGGGAACAGTAATAAGTGGTGGTGAATTCGAAAAGTTAATGTAAACATTTTCTTAAAAATAAACAGATGCACAATTTAATCTCCTCCAGGTTTCCAGATCCTTTTTGCGTTGACCGTCCCCTTCCTGTTTTTTGTTATTTTCTGAACCAGATACAAACAACACTCAAGGTGGTCAGGCATGCTGGATTTTTGCTTTTGCATAGTGAGCTTTCAGTCTGGTATCCTTTTACTTTCAGAAGATGACTGCTGTTAATCTCATAATGCAGAGGTTTTTGAGTCCATGGCTCCCTTGACCAACTGCATCCTTTCTGTGGCAGCCCTGTGGGGCTCAGGAGCCCAGTTATGTCACCCCTTGCCTGCAGAGCTGGCAGCCTCTCGCCCTTTTTCAAACACTCTCCCTTGTGGAGTCTTCCCTCAGCCTCCTCTCCTCTCCCCTCTCCTTGGCAGTCCTCCAGGCAGCCGCTGAGGCCATCCCTGGTCTCTGAGCTGCCCCACCCCACCCCAAAGAGAGCTGCCTCCTCACACTGCCCCATAGGAGCATGGGAAGCACCCCCAGGCCAGGCCCAGAGGCTCTTTCTGCCTGGGGAGCTTATACCCAGGCTCCCGCAACAAGCAGCTGTTCAAGCCTTAGGAGGCAGAGATGCAAGAGGGCATCAGAGGAGGAGCTTCCCTGGAACTGAATGGAATGCGAAGCAGTAGGTCAGAAGCCATTTACCCGCAGGTGCCTCATGGGTGTGTACCCTAAATGCCACGTTGTGACAAAATGACAGGCAATTGGAAGCCAAATTATCCACATATGGCCCAAATCAAATGGTAGAGAGTAGGCAGAAGGTGTACTCCAAGGACAATGAAAGGGTACTCTTAAATTCCTACTAACCCCCCAGAGGTGGCTGGGTTATCATACACTGCTTAAAGGGTAGGTGAGTCATTGCAAAAGCACCGGATGAGGAAGATGAGATGAGCCATATACAGATAAGAAGCCACCCTCACCATTGACATGATTCCCTCCCCAAACTCCTCCTCACACAAGGAGGAAGGCCAAAAACCCTCCTCTGAGCAAGATAGGGTAAATTTGCTCCTCCATAAAATGGTCACCTGGCATTAGCAATAATTCCACCCAACCCCTATGGGCAGTGGGTGGGGTGTATGTGCTTTCTTGGGCTCGTTCTTTTGAACAATTAGGACAGAGATTTACTAAAGGTCTGGAGGCAGTCATCTCCCTCAGCTACCAGGTGTTGAGCCAGCCTTCTCCACTAGATGGGGAAATTATAACTGTGTTTATGCAATTTGTTTAATGTGCTTCACATGTGTTGTCTCAGTAATTTTTGCAACAGAACTTTAAGGCAGGTTTGTGTTATTATCTTCATATTTCAGATGTAATGCTGTAGCTGAGGAAAGTGGGTTGCCTGAAGGCCACCTAATTCTTGGTGAGCCCTCCACTGCATTTTGTAGAGACATATCAATCCTACATCATTGTAGAGCAGAAATTCTAACATTCATAGACTTCAAAGGCTCTGCTTTCACTAAGCATTATATAATAGACTTTGAACAAGAGCAGTTGCTACTTTTAACAATGCACCTCTGCACAGATTTTCCTTGTGAGAATTCTTGCACTCATCTTCAAATAAACCAGCATTCACGTATCCCATACAGTATATGAAAAATGAGGTTGTGATTGTCTTAGAAGTCTTGTTTGACTGGTCATCTGTGCAGTTACAAGTCATTTCAGTGTGTCCCACTGATCTTTCCTAGCATGTGGGCTTTTTTTCCTGGTGGGAAAAAAAAGGACAATGATGGAAGATACTTGTCCCAGCCCTTAGCACATACCCAAGATGGCTCAAAATCTGAGCAGTAGCTGCCTTGAGTCCTGGTCCGAGCTCTCTTGAGAGTTCCATACTATGGCCTGCATATGCATGGAATCCACTGACTGCACAAACAACACCAAAGAGCAAGGGTTAAAGGTGAGCAGTACATATTTGGGGGATGTCAAGTTTGGCGTAGTTTATTAAAATGCAGGCACTTGGGGTTACCATTCCTAACTAGGCCCTTGTCACAGCAGCAGATCACATTTTTGCCCCCCTTGTGTGTGTTTTGAGGATCCATTTGTAAAGAGGAGCAAAGCTATCAGGGACAAGATGATAGGACAGTATTTATCTGACTAATAGACATCTGTGTTGAAGCTGACTACATACAAATATTTTCACTGTGAAATAATAAGCGCCAAGTAGACATTTATATTATAACTCTTTGCAGAGCGATAAAATTAAAAATGAGCGCTGAAATAAATGTATTAATGTTAGGGTTTTAGGCATTTAGTGGGATCAGTTACATATTGAAACAATTGTCTCCATATATGTTTCTAATACCTAAAGAAGAAGGAAAATGTATGGCCACATGTGTGGGTGTCTCTCTGTGTGTACACTCACACTGCTTTGAGATATTTGACTCTATATGGAGATAATTGCTTCAATTCTCCATAGTTGTTTCTCAAAAACTTTTAAGTCAGCATCTCTTGACAGACATCAATGGAATTTTTTTAATGTCTTAGAATATACTTGCCCCGTCGCCATCTGTTGTCACCAAACAGATTTTTGATCAGGCTCATCACGACGAGGAAGGCACTAGGTTGAAACAACTATTGCTAAGTGTGTATAAAAACGCATAGGGGAGCTGGGTTCTTGCTGTTAAATTAAGCAGAAGTGCACACCAGGATGTCAATTACGCTGCGATAATTCCCTCATATTGCCCTGTCAGCTGTCTGTGCAACTAAGCATTGATTATTTTCGCAACTAATGTTTGATTATTTTTGCATTGATTTGAGCTGAGAATGCCTTTGTTATTACATGTTTACTTGGTTTTATTTAAAGGAAGAGAATTCCCCAAAGAGAGTTGTAAAAGAAAAAGAGGTAAAAGAGATGTAATGTAATTCATTCTCATTACTGCTTTAGATTCTTCTGAGAAGCCTTATTTCTTCAGTCTGGGATTCTTTAGGCTTCTCATGTTTTGAGAATGTATGCCTTTCTTGGTGTCCTTCTGCACTGTGTCCCAAGTTACGTGGCAAGTGTTTGAGAAGCTTTTAGGCCGAATGTGTGTAGCAATTCCCTTTCCTGGTTTTTTTTAAAAAACACAGTGCGTGATTCTCTGTCTGCAGGAACAGTGCAGGGTCCTGGTAGCCAGTTGGTTAACTGAGCATTTGGCAAGTGGGCTTTCCTACAGATGGTCAGCTTGAATGCTTGCTGTGCACATTGGCATGCAATGCATGCTGTATTCATGCAAAGACGGTTAAGGTAAATTAAGAGAGCTGCTGGAAATGCCAGGTAGAAGGAATGGGACATTAGCCAGCTTCCCAAATCTGAAGGAAACTCAAGAGGGATTGGTGGAAATCCAGAGAGAAAAGCATGGTTTTGTTGCTGCTGTTGTTTGAAATTTTAGAGTGTAACCTAGCAGTTCTGTCAATATCCACTTCCATGTGATAGTGATACATAGCAAAGTCGTCTAGATCTCATTGAAATATCCTTGAGATGTGAGCAGCTTTCATCTGCTACAGTGGGTGCATATTAGCAGCTTTGCATTTCCTTGACCATGATTATATTTAGAGTTGGGTCTCATATACATCCACTGTAAGGATGAAGGAACAAAATCCACTTGAAAATTAGCCCGGCTGAATTGATTCAAAATAATTATACTAGGCACAGTTTAGGCATTCCCAGTACAATTCTATTCATGGTCACAGAACTAATAATTCTTGTGTTTAGAATGTGAAAACATTGGGTAAGCCTAGATGAATGTTATTCCTTAGGAAACTGTATAAACTCCATAAATTAATTGGAACTGATGATGTAGACATTTTAAGTACAGCTATGCATAACACTTAAGTTTTACAGAAGGACGTTAAAATTTAGTTTATAGAAATCATGAAAAAATGTTTTATTATTGTCTGCTCTATTTCTGGTCAAACAATATTTCTTAACATGCCATGGTATCTTTATCCCTAAAGTATTTTGTGTAGTGTAGATGTTCTAGCTGCACACTCAACCAAGAAGACAGTATTTTGACAGTATCCATTTGATATTCACTCTTTAGATTCACCCGCAGCAAAGTAGTTCAAACAAATTCCAAAAAGATGTATCATGTATGCATAGGATGTTCACTGCAAATTTCGAAGATGACATTCTGTTGATCTGGCACTGATATGTTGTCAGTTCTGCTGTTCATCTCCATAAGCAGAATCTTCCAACAACCTAAGTATAACTATATTTATGCTTGAAGGTGATAATACCTGTAAAAGCATTTTTGGCTTTACTCACTCAACACTTCCCCCCCCCCATCCCCGATTCAAATATTGTTATCTTGTTATGGCAGGTTTGTTGTCATAGGATATTCTTCTTCTATGCAAGAACAAAGAAATCTAGGATATTTCAGACTCACACCCTTACTGATCATCTTGGACCATTGATAGGACATTTATCCATGCTCTTCTGTATTCCTTTAATGTGAAAAGTTTCGGCACATAGGCAATAACCGTAGGGGTGGTGATGCCAGGATAAAACTGCCATGGAAATACACTTCTTTGAAACCCTTCTTTGAAAAGCATACAATACTTGTCTCCTAGTCTTCCCACTCCTGTTGTTTTTATCTTAACATCAAGAGCTGAAATTCAGGAAGGCATTTGATTTTTATACTTATTTTATTGCAGTATGGTAAAGCTTTCAGCATCAACT
Source organism: Podarcis tiliguerta (assembly GCF_965153285.1). NCBI lineage: Eukaryota > Metazoa > Chordata > Lepidosauria > Squamata > Lacertidae > Podarcis > Podarcis tiliguerta. Next base: position 39,020,095 of record NC_139540.1, on the reverse strand, counting down.
AGTGAATGGAAATAATGTTAACTTTCATATTATAATTTACAGGGGATCTGGCATTAGTTTACTTTCTCATTATATTAGAGTATTGAAGATCTGTCAGGTAATAATGAATACATTCAACCTAGTGCCCCATACCTCCAAATATATAGCCTAACATAACAGCCATGCTGTTTATTATGGGAGCTCGGGGAAAGAGAAACTATCAGAGCCTTAAATCAATGCAATTTAAAGTCTTTGTTATTGATCAGTTCATGAAATATGGTGTACATCCATCTATAGCTTCATCTAGCTTATAGAAGTTGTACTAGTCAAACTAGCTGCTCATGTGAGCTTAGTCCAAAGCTCTCAATATGCCTCAGATGTTAGGACTGTATACTTAGGAATAAAAATAGGAAATATAAATTAAATAATGATAAAAGATGAATGAATAAAGTACTGCCAAGTGTTTGACTCTCTCAAAAGCCTTTCTTAAGATAATTTCTGCCCTTGGGTTTAGATAGATAGACATGTTTTTGAATTTCCATCCTGGCAAATCTTACCTCCCCCTGCCCCAGTCTCCCTTCCCCACATTGCAGAGCAGCATAGATACATCTGCGACTAAGATTTTGGAAATTTCTAAGGCAATGGAAATGGCAATGTGTATGCCTATTGTATGATTCCTGAAAAGTATATCTCCTTCCCTGTCTTTGAAATATTGTCTGAAAATCTTAGAAGAACATGTGTTCCATAGCTAACATTGAGAATTTCAAATTACCATGTATTCTGTTTAAGCATACAGTTCACTCTTTCGTAGTGTGCAATAGGGTATAAACATGCTTATCTTCATATGGACTGTGCCCATTGTTCAGTAGGTTTTTACAGCAATCTCATATAAATCATTTAATCCACCTGAGGATTTGATAGACTCTTTGAAATCTGTTTTGAGCTGTGTTCTTAAGTGTAATTAGCCTTCAAGCTCACAGTTTGGCCTTGAGTTGCAAGTCATGATCTCTCATCCTGACTTATCCCAGAAGGCAGTCATGAAGATAAAAAGCAGCTCAGATGAAGTGCAGAATACAAATTCCACTATGTCTTTAGTGCATAAAATATGCAGGTAGTTAAGGATGCTGCATAAGAGACAGAATGCAAAAAAAGGGGGGGGGCAAAAAAGAGAATTCTCTTCCTTAATTCTGTAGTGTAGGGAAGTTTTGTCAATTTCAGTTTGGTGGGCAAGCTTGAAGCAAAGTGGATGGGGATGCAAAATACGGAGAAGAGGGTTTGAGCATGCAGAAAGAGTGTTTCCCAGTAACCACAACCAGTCAAGAGGTATCTGGGATTAGAGGGCCAGTTTTGATCTTCAGACAGAGCATATCTATGTGGGGTTGCCAACTTTACTGGTAGGGTTTCTGTACGTTTCAAAAGCGGTGGATCACCTGCATCCCTCCCATTTTTTTCAGGACTCCCAATTCATATCCAATGGTCAGGGACCACGAGAGTTGTAGTCCAACAGCATCTGGAGGGCCACCCCTTTTTAACAGTTGTCTGTATCTATACTAGGAAAAGCTATATCTGTCTTGCCTCCACTTCTAAAATGGCAATTATGGTTGCATCTCTTCTTTTACAATTTAAGCTTTGCTTACTAAACTAAATTAGATATCTCTTGCTTCACAGCCCTACAGTTCTACATTGCCTCACTCTTGAGCATATTGATTTGAAAAACTCATTTCAAATATGAAAATGCTGTATTTCATATGGATTTTTTCCCCAAATTTTACCAGTAGCAGCTTGGAATAATTAGAACTTATGTACTAAAGGTGCATATGTAGGTGAAGTCACACTTATTTCAATGGATTTGTATGTAAGCTCAGACATAGGAGGTTGTTACAGCACAATAGCACAATGAAATTAAGATAATAAGAAGTTCAGCTGCAATTCTGTGCAGATTTGTCTGAAAATAAGCCAAAAATAAAATATGCCTTCCTGGATCAGACCAAAGGTCACACAAGACGCTTCTGGGAAATCCACAATGAGAATATAAAGGATGTTCTTAGCAACTCCTACTGAGAATAATACTGCCTCTGATATTTGAGGTGACATATAGCCATATGATTTAATTTGTCATTGATAGTTTTGCTCCATGGATTTATCTAATTGCCTGTTGGTCATCAAGCTTCATGCCCACCTGTTTGGGAGCCATTTCCTTATCTCATAGCCATCAACAGATGGAAAATCAGTTTGCAGTGTAAGCACTTTAACTTAATCAGGTCACTAGGACTCTTATTCTATTTTGAAATGAATGTTAGATTTTTGTGTGAAGTTTAAAGAATCTGAAAGTCATACTGCTGTATATGCACACAAACAGTTTATTCAGTGCTGCTGTAAAGAGGGGCTAGGCCACATAGATAAATGAGAACATATATTTTAAGCTGCAAATGATCTAGCAACAGCTTCTGTTCCAAATCTACAGCTGCCCTCCCATTTATCTTCAACCCTTAAATACTAAATTTTACAGCCTGTGTATGGCAGCCTCATCTATCTTTCACATCAACCTTCTGGAATCATGAAACACATTTCTGAGAAGGATCCATTGTGCGCTTTGCAGGAAGGAAAATATTATCCCATGTTCAGCTGCCAGGGAAGGTGCTTAGAATTCATCAAACTTTTTTTTTTTTAAGTTGTTGGGAAATCAGTATATGTTGCTTGTGGGTTGGCTGAACAAAATTATAGAAGACAGGATAGGCCAAACTGGGAGTTCCTCTCTGCTTTAGTGGGCATTTTGTCGGCTATCTTTCTAGTACTACTGAGCCACAAACTGAAATGTTCCGAACCACCTGCCTCTTTGTGATCCCTCAAGCTTCCTGCTTTTAGTACCTCTCAGGTTGTCCCCTCCTCTGAGGTGTGGCCAGTTTCTCACTAACAGGAACCAAGATCTAAGTAGTCTTCTGTGCCTTCCCTGGGGGGCTCTTGGGCAGGCAGCTTCCGCCACTCTTCCCCATCCTGCCAGTCCCTGACACTAGCAGTTATTGATAGCCTTATCCCCATGAATGCTTCTACTCTCTTTTGACATGCAGAGTGACACCGCTTCCAGTACGTACTTCCCTGGCCTTCCTGTATAGTTTTAATCTATGTAATTGGTTTTATTTCCTTTTATGCAATTTTATTTTTGCAAAGTGTTTTAGTTTATTTTATAACAAGTGAGGCCTTTTGTTCTTGATAGCATAAAGAAGGCAAAATCTTATGACCAAAGCTTGATTTAATAAAACCAGTTCAGGAGCTCAGCTAGTCTTATAGCTGGGTTGCTTTAGACAAGTCAATCTTCCCATGGTGGTTATTAGAAGGAATGAAATAAATAAGAAAATGCTTGTAAATTGTAATGCATATACCTACAGCATACACACAGATGTAAAGGAGCAGAGCCCCATATAACATAAAACCCACAAAGTTAACCTGCCACTTTCTTATTTGGGAAATTTATTTCAGTGTTGATGCTTCTTCTGGGCAACAATAAACTTCATTTCTGGAAGTTCTGCTTGCTAAGTTACTTTAAATGAGTTGCATCAGATAATATGTTTTTGGAATCTGCCAACCATGAAAAACTCTTCATTACTAATCTAGCTTTGATGAAGTAATGAAATGAGATATAATCTGGAGATCTCAAGAACTACAATACATTCTTTTCGGTTTCAGCTTTACATTGAAATTCAGCTGGTTTTACATACGTTATGAATCCATTTCACATGTCCTCTTATATACAATTGCTGTAATAGATTGTTATATCTGTCAATTACTTTACTTACCTCTTAACACTGTTTTTAGGTTCCATTATCTTTATCTGTGCTGTTTGCACCTACACTATAGCCATTACACACAATCACTTCAAGTCTCGAAATTGGAATTATATACCTTGATTATTCTATCCTCTTTCAATTATAGGCATTGATTTCTCTTGTAGAAGATTAATGGCCCTTTCTATAATGGTATAATTCTGCTAGCAATTTAATCTTATGTCTACATATTATCAAGTTTGATTATTTCTGATGTTTGTGTTCCTATAACTTTCTTTTAGACAAACCTGACTGCTGTGTAGTAAACTATTTGGAGTGTGATTAAATGGATCAGTTTGTAATTTGTGATTAATTTTATAGAAGTGCATTCAAAATCCAAGCATGTGATAGAAACAAAAAAAGGTGGATTGACTGTAAATACTGGGAAGAAAGACCAGTACACAATGGTACTGGGGCTGGAGATGGATCATGTAAGAGCAATACTGTATCTTTGGCTGAAAATTGACCTGAAAGTAGCTATCTTGAGCCATAAACCATGATAAGTCACAGTGGAGCAGCTTCAGAAGTCAGAATGCAGGCAGTATAGTAGGAAATCAAGATTGAAGAGTGGTCCAGAGAGACTAAATAGCAACAACAAAATGACTTATTGCCAAGGAAAGGGCATAAGTAGAATTATCTTGCAATAAATTGGTCTCTCTCAATTCTTAGCCACCCTGTAGTGCCTGAATATAAACGAGAAGCAAGCTCTTAGGGGGTGGGAGTAGGTCATTTAGTTATCCAGACATTAGTGTTATGCCTGTAAGTTAGTTCCACTGGAAATTCAATATCCAAAAGACTTACCCAAAGCATACTTTATCCCTGCTGCCTCAACACTATTAAGTTAATCCAAGCCCACTAAGACTTCTGGACTTCTTTGCAGTCCCAGCTCAATTTGTCTTTCACAGCTATGATTTTTATAGTAGCAAACAGTCTGCTGTGGATTTTCAGGGGGAATGTGAAGCAGTACACAAGACTCTCTGATGCATGGTAAATTCTTGGTCACAATGTGTAGGAAACTCATATCAAAAAATTTGTGGAGAACAGCTCTGGGGAGACTGTCAATGAATGTCCCTAGATCCTTGAGCAAACCATAGCATTCCTTTGAAAAAAAGGACAGTAGGGTCCTTTTAGTGATAAATTTGACAGCCTAATGGGATTACAGAATAATGTTTCTAATGCCAGTGGGCCGGTGAGTTGCATGGCAAGTAAACAAGACACATTGATGATTTCTTACTGTATAGATATGTTGGATTGTATAAAACTAGGCATGCATCAACAACTATAGAAACTAACACGAATATGTTGCAGCTGCCGGGCCATGTGCAGCAAGCCCCCAGGAGCCAGGAAGGGGTAGTGAAACATAAGAATAAACAGGCACAACAATGTTCTGAAACTGAAAACAGCCACAACTTTATTGATCACAGATGCTGGTAGGCTTTGGCTTAGGCACTGGGGATGTCTCTGAGTCAGTCTCCTGACTGATGGCTAACATTGAACAGGGTTGTATCTGGATGAAGGGATGCCTCACAATGCAGGTCAGCCAAGCTGACCCCCAGGCCAGTTAAATTTTCAGTTGCGCTAATGTTTCCAAACTAACAATATATAAAATTAACAAACTGGAATTTAACAGTGCAGATCCCAAATAAAACTATATGGTAACACAAAGCAACTAACTGACTTTTCTGAACGCTATTCAAAGTCTTGGTGCTGATCTTTAAAGCCCTAAATGGCCTTGGCCCTGTATACCTGAAGGAGCGTCTCCACCATCGTTCAGCCCGGACACTGAGATCCAGTATCAAGGGCCTTCTGGTGGTTCCCTCACTGCGAGAAGTGAGGTTACAGGAAACCAGGCAGAGTGGCATCCACCCTGTGGAATGCCCTTCAATCAGATGTCAAGGAGATCAATATATCTTTTATGAGACATCTGAAGGCAGCCCTGTATAGGAAAGCGTTTTAAGGTTTAATGTTTTATTATGTTTCTATATATGCTGGAAGCCGCCCAGAGCGGCTGGGGCAACTCAGTCAGATTTGCGGGCTATGATGATGATGATGATGATGATGATGATGATGATTTGAAAGACCCAGGTAAATAAAAAGGGTCTGAAATTGCATTTTGAAATGGGAGTTTTGAAAGCCAGACTTGAAGGTCAGCTGTCATTGATGTTATATGCATTAGGGCAGATTAAGAAAATTAGAGAGCCTTTCTTTCTTTCTTTCTTTCCTTCCTTCCTTCCTTCCTTCTTTAAAAACTTTGTATATGGAGGAAACAGAGTGTGAGAGTTAAATATATTCCCATTTCCATGGAATATAGCCAGTGCTTTTTTTCAGGGGGGGGGGTGCAGGGGTACGGATACCCTTAAACATTTTGTGAATCTAAGTTTGGCCTCACTGAGGGGCAGTCTTTCAATTTAAGTAGGAAAATGAGAGTACTCCTAAACATTTTTTAATGGAAAAAGCACGGAATATAGCTTCCTGTGTGTGTGTGTGTGTGTGTGTGCATGAGTGTGTGTGTTGTGTCTCTAACACCCTGTTATAGTGTGTATGTTGAGAGCAAGTGCTTAGATGAGGGTCTGCCCACACCATCTACTGGAATGCACCCCCCTAGCAGCTTTCTAACCAGTTACCTAATATGGCCCTTGGCTGAAAAAGATTTCTCACCCCTGGACATATGGGTTGTAAAATACGAGAAGATGGGTTTTTGACACAGGCTTTGGTGGCATTTTGTAAGAGTAAATGAGAAGCATGGGGAAGGCTTTTAAGGCAAAAAGCCATTTCGGGTGGTTCAGAATGGTAGAGCTGAAAAAAACAAATGGCACGGGGGGGTATATATTGGGCTAAAGCAGCAGAAAAATTGGGGTGAACATGGGAAGGTTTGAAAATATGGGCAAGGAGTTGCATCTACTTTCCTGCTCTCTGATCCCCACAACATAGGTTTTTGCATGCAGGGACTACTTATTTGGTGACCTATGAGGTGTTTATCCAACTATGCTTCTCCCCCCCCCCTTTTTTTGTAAGATTTCTTTTAGGTAAGTGAGCAAATCAGTAATATAAATTACTTACAGTTCTGCTGAAACAAAGTTATAGGGTCTCCCCCTTTCTCTGATCAATTTCATATCTTGCAATGCAGCAAGAGATGGTCTTGAATATTGCTTCTGATATCTTGTAGTCTTTTGAATTAACAGTTTGACAGGTGCTGTACGGTCTGAATCAAAAATATCCTTTTTATGTTAATAAATCTTTAATAAAAGAAAGGCCCGTCAGTGAAATCAATCTAATTCATTCACATGATGTAGAGAGACAAGGGAACAATATATCAAAGAGCAATTGCTTTAAATTTCCGGGACTGCTTTAATACTGGGGGAAAAAATCCAGTGTGAAATATCAATGCATCTATATAGAACAAATGGCTTTATCTGGGTTGATAAATGACATCAGACATTATGAAATATTATCAAGGTTTTCAGAGAGAAAATCTGTTAAATGAACAAAATCCCTTGCTTATAAATTAAATATCCCCAGTTCTCACACATACTTGATTAACTTTATTTATGGGAACTAGCAGATCAGAATCTCAAGATATTGGACCTGCAAATGTAGGAGCCATCATGTAAATTTTCTTCCATATCTATCAGTTGGATAGCTAGCAGTGGCAGTAGCAAACTCCACAAAGGCATTGTAGAAATCAGTTGTGTCTAAAAGTCATCAAGGATATAGACCATTTTAGTTGGCCCTACATCCTTCTAGGGTCGGTAACTCCTATAATATTGGCACAAAGGTGACAAGCCTGGTAGCTGGATCTAGTCTACTGAGCCATTTCTGGTGGTCCTGTGACAATTAGGTGCTTCTTGCCTTGAAAGATGGCCTCTTCTCCCAGATTCAAAAGCAGCGACTCTTTGATGCAAAGGAAGTGCGCTTCCAATTCTTCTTCATTTTATCCACAGCTTGATTCCCCCCCCCCCCAATTTCCAGTAAAAAGCTACATTCAAAGTCACAAGTAGTTAGTAGATGAGATGTTTTTTCAATAAATCACAGCAACTCTTCCATGCTGCTAGTTTTAAACTAAGTAGAAACTAGAGAAGGGAAAATCTTTCGATGCATAAAAATACAATTGCTTAGGCCTAGTGTTTCAATTACAGTTTTAATCAGGGGCACTAAAAACAAAGACATGCTATATTCTCCATGTAGTCTACTGTCAAGTAATTCATTTTACAGTGAATGCAGTTTAAAGAGACAGTAACATTGTCCGAGTTATGCTTTTCTTTTGCTTCTAAAAGAGGTTAAAAACAGGCACTTGGGTCACAATTTTTTTTTGCTCAACCCTAAGACTCAGGTTCATGGTCCACTAGAAGATGAGTATCCTCACAAGTGATTATGACCATCATATGATACCATGTTTTGGCAATGTTATGAATGATGTTTGGACAGCTGGCACATCTCTCTCAGTATAATATAATAGAGTTTCCTGTAACAAAACTGTCACATAAAGTTTGCAAACATGCTTGAATGCAGTGTTAAGTATATTTGTTGCAACATCATTTCCACATAATAATCTAATGTGGGGAAGTACGATTATATTCTTTTATGCAATGCAGTGAAAATTTATTTCCATCTTCTCCTTTTTATTTCACACAGTTGCAAAGAAAACCAAAAAGAAGCATTTCATTAGGAATTTTAATTAACAGTGGGCTGTTTGCACAATTTAAGGCTTGAAATTATGTATGGGATGAGTTGTGCATGCCATGTATATTGTTGAATGACTTTCTGTGTGAATAAATCTTGAGTGACACGTATGCACAATTCAAGACGTGGATTGTGTCAGCAGAAATTTCATGGGACTTCTAGAAACAGGCTGTTGAATGTTGCATATTTTCATAACAAATGTTCATCGTATGTGTGTAGAATTTGTCAAAACTATTTGTATTTTCTGCCAGATAGTCTACACAGGCTGGACAGAAGAACGGGAACAAGATTCTCTTCAGGACAGAATGTATACACCAAAGTTTCTAGCGTTGAGAGGTTCTTCACTTTATAAATTTATAGCACCTCCAGTAAGTATTAGTACCATTTATTGGCTGCCCATTAAATGGTTTTTATGAAATTGATATAAAGGTTTTATGTTACTCCTAGGCATTTCATTCAGCTCTGTTGTAAGGAAAAGCAACAATAGTGATGGGAAAATTTGATTTATTAAGACAAAATTGCTATGAAAAGAAATGAGCATACAACTAATTTTGTCCATTCCCAGTACTGAGATTTCTTTGTAAACTTAGAAACTCTCGGATCTTTACACAGCATGTTTTCAGAAACTACCTTCTCTGTTGATGCCATAATCATGAGGAAATATCTAATAAGTATGAGGGGGGAAATTCTTGATAGAATTTTCTTCTAGTGTACAATTTTGTTTCTGACCATGTAACAAAAGAATGAGGTTGGGGAGATACCCTGGTTCTTTTCCTTAGATTACTGCAATACATTCTACATGAGGAAAAGGTAAAGGACCCCTGGACGGTTAAGTTCAGTCAAACGTGCCTATGGGGTGCGGCACTCATCTTGCTTCAGGCCGAGGGAGCCAGCATTAGACCACACTACAGAGGACTGCCTGATTCTTTCCCTATGGTGGAGCAGATCTGATAAGGAAGAAGAAAGGGAAAACTTTTCAGTGCATAGAAATATAACGCTTTAGGCCCAAAGTTTGATTAAGCTCTTAAACAGGATGCTAAAACAAAAAAGACACTTCAGTCAGTCCAGAAGGCTGAGGTCAGGCTCTTCATACAGGCCACATATAAGGAGTGTATGAATCCCTTAGCTACACAGGCTTCCATTTTGTGTCCAGGTTCAATCCAATATTCTAGTGATGACCTTTGAAACCCTTTATAGTTTGACACCTGGATATCTGAAGGACTGTCTACTCCCATGTGAACAAACTCGGCTGCCTTCTGAGATCGTTGTTAGAGGTCCTCCTCCGTGTGGCATCCGTGCCATATAAATATGCTGTGTCCTATTTGGCATGTGTCCAATAAAGAGAATATATCACACTGAAACTGCTTTTGTAAGGAGCTTGCCCACAGAGATTGGTTTTGCAGAGCTTTCAGGTTATGCTTGTTGAATCATTCAGATTAGATTCCAGCCTTGTGAAGTGGTGCAGGGTTGGCAGGGCAGCATGAACAGCACCCCCTAGAAAAATGCACCTGGGGACATTGCCCCCCCCTCCAGCTATGCCTCTTATTTAACCCTTTCTAACCTCCACAGAGGTGAGTGGGAGTCATTATCAGAGCTCAAGGACACATTCCAACCAGACAAAAACACTCAAGAACGATTTGAGGGCATAGCCTGCAGAAAAAGGGTGCAAGTGAGGAGGGGTGTGGCTTAAGGAGAGTCCCAAGGACCATATATACCAGACTAGAGGGCCACATTTGGCCCTCAGGCCTAAGGTTTCCCACCCCTGCTGTACACCATAGTTTGACATTACTTTCCAACCGATATAACTGGATGGAAAAACAGTTCAATTAATTTTTTTTCTTTTCACCCAAGGTTACTACGTGGGACTGGACACGAGCCGAAAGAACTTTTTCTGTATATGAGATTATGTACAAAATTCTCAAGGTATGAAGAATAAAAATGCAACTTCATTGTACTGAGGGGAAGGAGGGATGGCTGTATTCACCAAACACAACCTTGTCATTGACTACTGCTAGCAAAATATCCCATGGAAGTCAAGTTGGTGGAGAAAAATGGTCTGTGTGAACAGTTTCAAAATGATAGAAATAATTTGGGGAAAGGATTTAATGTGGGCTAAGATTTTGCCACGGGATCTTGTAAGTATCATGTGGAATAAGAAGGGTAGCTTTGTCAGGAACCTTTCTTTTAACACAGAATAATCAAAGTCGTTCCACAGACACCATATACACCTTAGAGTAGAGTAGAGTTTCCAACTCTGAGGGCCTGATTTTCAAGGAGGCCTGAGCTACAGCACCTCATATGGCCAATGTCAGCACCAGGCCACCTTTGACAGTGTCTGGTGCTTTGCCATCCACCCACAAAGAGCATGACTGGCTACTGATGCTTCCTCCCACCCCCTTGTTTCAGGAGTATAGGAAGCTGCCTTATATTAAGTTAGAACATTAGTACACCTAGTTCAATTCTGTTCATGCTGACTGGCAGTTGCTCTTTGAGGTTCAGATAGAGGGCATGGTCAGTTCTACCTGGAGGTGCCAGGGATTGAACCTGGAACTTTCTACATGTAAAACATTTGCTTTGCCCCTGAGCTGCATCCCTTCATTGCAGGCATTCTAGTGAGCATGAGGACAGCTTGGAGCCACCATTTAACTTTCCTACAATGTCCCAAGCCAGTCACAATGTAGCATTGCTGAGAAATTGTGAGACATTTAAATGGTTGAGACCTCCATTACATTGGGGGTGCTCCAGGGGTGTTCTTGTGCATTGTAGAAGATGTGAATTGTGACCAAGGGATGGTGACCCCAAGTTACCCTGATGCTCGACTGTGCACAATGGGTGAAGTAAGCACTCATATGGAAGAGACCCACCAGAGGGCATTATGCCAAAAGAGTCCCTTCAAACCTGGAACCAGCCCTAACTGCTTTATTGTTGAATAGATTATGTGTTGGGTTCATTATTCAATTTTATTTAATCTGCTTCCAAATATTAGGTGAGGTTTGTTAATGATACCACAGCTTGCATGAAACCATATTGTAAATTTAGGGCAGTTTCACAAATGACTCTAGGAATTGTAACCATAAATGTTCCCACATTTGCAATATGAATGAATGAATCACCTTGATCAGTACACACAATCACTTTTTAAGTGACTTCGCCCCTCATTTTTGTATCATATAAACACCACTGAGAAGTGACAAACTGGTAGCCAAATTGTTTTTTTAAAGTATTGAGTGTAAAAATGCAATTATTCTTATCTGATGTTTATCTTCACGTGCCATCTGTGCTTTACATTTAATGAAACATAATAAGATAGGGTTTATGATAGTCCAATTTGTTTTAAATGTAGAGCCCTAAATGCCAAGTAGTAAATGAATGATAACAAATAATTTTAAAGGGAGTTGTTAAAAAAGCTAATGTACGCACAACAATACTTCACAGTATATTGTATCTGGGATTATAGAAGTAGAAATGGCTATTTGGCTAATGCCTTGCAACAGGAGCTGAATTTAAAACCATCATTTGCCCAACTTTACTATACCGTGGCATCTGGTGATCGAAAAATAAATTCAGCTTTATCACAACATTATGGCAAGAAATGAAGACTACTAGTTTCTACTGGAAGTGTTAAGATATGTTCACCCATTACACTTAGTTTGAAAATTGTAATTTATCCTTAAGTGATGAACCTATTTTTTCAGAAACTTAGTCATTTCAGTCTTAATTTAATATTGTCTCTAGGGATTCAGTGCTGTAGCATCTAGTCAGTGTCATTTAGGCATGATAAGGCCCTTAGCCTGGATATACTGTGTGCATAAGTAATTCTTAGCACACAAATGGCTGGACTCAAGGCAATGATTAGAACCAAGCCAGTCTTTCTGCATCATGTCCATTTATTGCACAAGGAAGAGGCATCATTTTATCCTAAATTCACTCCCCTGTTTCTGCCTCTGGCATTCTCTCTCCAAATGTGCTTTCCAATTTCTCATTTTCATTCTCCTTCCTCCCCTCATTTAGCTCTTGCTCGCTCTCCCTCTCTATCCCCAATGGCTCCCCTTGGCAATAGCCATTTAAGCAACAATCAACAATTACTAATGCTGATACTCCTCTGCTTAACTGAACACGATAATGGGACTTCTATAAAGGAAAATTTCACACCAAATGGTTTGGGGGACGGGACGGGCAGGGAATGGGACATGAAGCAATTCTCTTCTGAAGCTTTCCCTAGCACTGCATGTTAAGAAAAACAGGTATCTGCAGTGTCTGTCGACAGGCTTGCATTCCCGAGCAGATATTTTTCAAAAGTTACTATTGAGCATTGTGTCAACATGTTGAATATTCCTTGTGCTGTCCAACCGGAGCCAGGGCCCATAAATTAAGGGAGTGGGGCCACAAAACAAACATTGTTCAGAGCAGGTCATCTCCAGTCTCTTTCAGTTCCATCATCAAGAAGCTTGAGAAGCTGAATTACTTTGCATCTAGTATCATACTTACAAGGTCCTTTTAAGGTATGCAGAGAGAGGAATAGTCTGCAAAGCAGCAAACCAAATATATATAATGCCAAATCTTGGCATTTGTTGAGTACTTTTAATTTGAAATAATTTATTTTTAAGTCCTTGTCTCCCTTAGACAGATGTATTGCTCTCACTTAATATGAAAATCAGTATTAATTAGGCCAGCAAGTGTTGCACTTTCCCATTAGAAGAGATGCTGGTTTAAACTCTTCTGGGATATGAGCCAAGTACTTGACAGTTGTGCTACAGGCTTTATTACATTTGCATTCCCCTTACTCCCTACTTTCAACAACAACAACAAAAAGTAGAGCAAACTTTTTTGAGTACCTAGCTCAACATAAAGTTCTTTTTAGGGTTCTGTCTCCAGACATTAGAAACTGGAATAAGTTATGTAAATCAGTTGAATCTGAAAGTGTTTACAGGTTGGTGGATGGAAATTCCATTGTGTCTAATTTGACCATGTATTAGACAAGACAGCACCCTCAGTAGATTTTAGGAATCAGTTACAATTGGTTATTGATTATGCTTGAAGACGAGTGATTGGATAATTGCCTGAATGTGCATGTTGTGTAGCTAGTGATCCATTTTACATGTAATTTATTTTTATTTTCTTTTTTAAAGTCATAATGATTATCATGTTTTATCAGGAATTATATCTGTTCTTTTTCCCTCAACATGAATCGGTCACTATGTCCAACTATGAAATAAACTGGAACTTCTTTTTTTAATCAATTTTTATTACAAGTTTTCAACACGGAATACAATAAAAGCCAAACTAATCTACAGAAGAAAAATAATTAAAAAGGCAAGAATAAAAAAGAATAAAATAAAAAAGAAAGGAAACTCCTATTAGCCCCAGCCAGCATGGTCCATGGTCAGGGGTGAGAGTAGTTAAAAGCCAACATCTGGAGGGTCATATGCAGTTCCAGCAGCTGTACTGCCTTGGAAGCAGAACAACTGCGACTGACCCTTCCTCTGTTACAATACAAAGGAGGAGTCAAATGCCCAAATACTAATATATAGAAAGACACACCAGCAGCTAGTATATCAAACTTACCTGAGCTCATTATGAAAGAAGTAAACTAATCAGTTCTGGCATATTTATCCAAGATATGTGAATCTCAAAATACAAACCAGGAGGATGACAGAAAGAATAGTTTCACAGCATAGTTGAGCTAGGAGCAGATGAGTTGGGACAGAGATCTTTTGATGGACAGGAATCAGAAAACGGAGCAGGGATTGATAGCTTTTTCCATTTCATTTCCCATCTTTTTCCCATGGTTACATGTTCTGCTCAGGCTCTCTTTCGTTATTTTCCATTTAAAATTTATATAATGTGTTTTCCTCATGCAGCTATCAGTTGCTACAATTTCAAGTAAACCTTTTTTCTTTTATTGATGCATGTCATCACATCTAGATTCTTTTCTTCATTTTTGATGGGTGCTTGAATGTGCATCAGTGTGTGGATGCCAGTTTTCTTGACCGCTGCTTTTAATGGTGTGTGCATTTGGACGCTGCCTGCAAGAGGGAAAAGGAGAAGTCTTTCCCTTCAGTAAAGCCCAATGAATGAGGTGAAATTGACATTACTTTCGTCAGTTTCATTTTTTGCTTTTGCTTCTAATAACCTCAGAAAATTCTGATGTTTCAGCTCTGCACCTATTTACTCAGTAGAATATCAGCTTAAATCAATGAGATGATTTCAGAAGCATCCATTATGTAATTAAAATAAAAATCTAGCTATTCCTACCATCCACTAGCAAAATCTAAACTGAATTGTCCTGTGTTTCTTTATCACATGTGCAAGGCACAAACATCCTTAATAAAGTTGTTCCCCATTTATTACAGAAAGCTCTATATCGTTATTTAAGGGGGAGAGATGCAGTTAGCTTTATCTGCCATGGAGATGAAAGGGAAAATTCACCTGCTAAATGTGTACATATCAGGACACTGTTAAATATTTAGAAATCTTCTCATAATATGTTGGCATCCCTAAATCTCAGACCCACTTGAAAATCACATCCTCTGAACCATGTGCCCTCTCCGCCAATCTCAGCTGTTTGGTTATTGTTGATGGGTTTCTTTAAAAAGGCATTTTGTACATGCTTAAATACACTCTTGTCTTTGCTGTACACCCACCCCCACAGTCTCTATTCTGAGTTGACCCACACAGGTGAATTAGTAAAACTTTATTGCACTACAGCAGAGGTGGGGAACCTTTTCTGGCCTGTGGGGCTGGTCTTTATTTCCCCACCCTAGAGGACTGCAGCTGACAGGTGGGCAGTTAATCACCTGACATCCCTATGACATCAGGTGATTCTGTACTTTGAAGCCCTGGCTGTTGGGACTTCAAAGCACAACAAAGGGCTGTTTGAGAGACCTTTTGCAAACAGGCCCACACCGTTCTTCAAACTTCTGATGTCAGGTGTAAGGCAGATAGATGTGGCTTGCCCATCACAGGCCATGATTGGCTAGATAACAGTATACAGTGGTACCTCGGGTTACATGTGCTTCAGGTTACAGACTCCGCTAACCCAGAAATAGTGCCTCGGGTTAAGAACATTGCTTCAGGATGAGAACAGAAATCATGCTTTGGCGGTGCGGCGGCAGCAGGAGGCCCCATTAGCTAAAGTGGTGCTTCAGGTTAAGAACAGTTTCAGGTTAAGAATGGACCTCCGGAACAAATTAAGTACTTAACCCGAGGTACCACTGTAAAGGGGAAATAGGATGAAATTGATTAATCTCTTTTTTATATTAAAAAAAAAACCTTTAAAAATTAACTATGCACTATTAGCAGCTATAGGACATTTTGTATCCCACTCTTTCTCCATGGAACAGAAAGCCACACATTATCTTAACAGTTCCCTTGTTATGAGATCATGACTGGCAACTTAAGGCCATGCAGTGAGCTTGAAGGCTAATTACATTTAGGAACAAAGCTCCAAGCAGACTCCAAGGACTCAGTGAAATCCCCAGGTGGATTAAATGTGATTTAAATTAGATGCAGGGAAATGCAAACATATCCCAATGGAGTTGTTCAGCTCAGAAGAAATCATTCAGTGTACAATTGGGTCTAAAGGGCAAAGAATCCTGGTGGCGGGTTATGCAAAGAAGCAAGATGTTGAAGTGTGTTTGTATTTGAAGGCAAGGCCCCTAATTGCGTAGGTTGTTGCTCAAGAATCAGAGTAATGAGAATACCCTCCTTTTCAGTTGTGGAAGAGAATGACAACATTTCCCCAAGTACCTTTAAATCTGGATGCATCACTTGAAAATGTTAATGCCACATAGACGGTGGAGGGAAAGCACTCTTAGTTATATGTGCATGCCAGTCAGTGCCGTTTCCTTCATTTAGTTTATAGAACCAGCAAATTGCAACTACAACAACAACAGCAACAAAACTAATTACACCACCACTTGTGGAAAATAGCCTAAGACTGTTTGGAGGGCCTCGATTCCTCAAGCAGGATGCCTCAAAACCTCCAACGGGCCTAGATTCAAGAGCCTGCACCCCTTATGACAGATAACATACATTCACTGCTAAAGGAATAGCAGAAAAGTCCAATCATTTGAGAACTGTTTGAATGCATTTGGTTTATTTTCTTTATCCGAAGCCTTGCCAAAAACAAATTGTAGTGTTTTTCAGCAGTAAAGAAATTGTTGATGTATATTTCTGTGCATTTCTGGCGTACCATTAGGGGGGATCCTGGGCCAAGAACAGATTGGTCCCACATGCACTGTAGAACCCCAGGAGTGGATGAAATATTTCCAAACCCTCTTCTATGATGACAAAGCTCAGCACAACGATCCAAGTGCCTACTCTGAGAATTTACCATATTGGCCTCCTGTCTCCATAGAGGAGGTGGGGAAACTAATTGCCCAACTGAAAAACAACAAAGCCCCGGGCATAGACTACATTCCAGCAGAGCTCCTGAAGAACAATACCAGTTGGTGGGCTCCCATAATGGCGTCAATATTTACATACATTGATTCAACAGGCATAATCCCTGGTTGCTGGACAGAGGCAGTAATCATCCCAATCTATAAAAAGGGTCCTATGGCAGATCCAGCGAGCTACAGACCCATCAGCCTCCTCCCCATTCCCAGCAAATTGTACGCCAAACACCTCCACATTAAACTAATCGACTGGATGGAAACTGAGGCAGTTCTGGCAGAGGAGCAAGCCGGCTTCAGACAGGGCAGAACAACAATAGACCATTGCTTCGTACTAGCACATCTCATTGACAAATATGTCAACAAAACACGTGGGATTCTATACGCAGCATTTATTGACCTAAAGGCGGCCTTTGACTCGATTTCACGAATCAAACTCTGGGCGAAACTCAATGCTACCAACATTGACAAAAGATTACTATTCCTGATAAAAAGCCTATATAAAGACTCCAAGTTATATGTAAGAGCCTCAGTAAATGGGCAACTAATTGGCCCTGTACCAGCCACCAAAGGAGTCAAGCAGGGTTGCATTCTAGCCCCAGCCTTATTTAACTTATATATCAATGACATGGTCAAACACCTAACATCCCCAGAGTTCCATGCCCCCAAACTGGCCGAAAAATCAATTTCAGTGCTCCTCTATGCGGACGATGCGGTTCTCTTATCACGAACTAAAGTAGGCCTCAAAAGGCTACTAAGAGAATTCTCAGCTTACTGCAGGAGAGATCAATTGGTAGTTAATCACCAAAAAACTAAAGTCATGGTCTTCGCTAGGAGACACAGACATCACAGATGGGAGATGGACAATCAGCCAATAGAACAGGTCAAAATTTTCAAATACCTCGGAGTAGTTTTCCAGTCAACAGGGGCCTGGGAGGCCCACCATAAATATGCTAGGGAAAAAGCATCTCAGAGCGTCAAAATACTGTCTCGCTTTTACTTTACGAAGGGGGGCAGACATATCCCAGCAGCTTTGGATGTCTTTCAAGCAAAACCCTTGGCACAACTACTCTACGGGGCCCAAATCTGGACAGGAAATCATTGCCGCACACTCGAAACGGTCCAGTCTAAATTCCTAAGACAGATTCTAGCCGTTCCATCATGCGTACCAAATGCGGCCCTACGGCTGGAGACCGGCCTCCTCTCCGTCGAGACCCGGACCTGGATAAGAACATTCAACTATTGGCTTCGTTTAAATTTAAACCCATCCGGACTATTACCTCTAGTAGCACGAGACGCTCATAGGAGTCGGTGGTCCAAAGCAGTGCATCAAAAACTACTTACATGTGGCCTACAAGCACAGCATCTCCTGAAAGTGGGTCTCCCCAAGGCAAAAACTATTATCGAACAGCGCTTGAAGGATATTGAGCAGCAGAATAATCTGGCCTATATTAAGAAATTTAGTGCCTGGTACGCTTATCTGCCCCCCTCCCATTTTGATTTTCGGGCACCTTATTTGTCTACCTTAACCATTCCAAAACTTAGGCGGGCCTTTACACTGGCCAGACTAAATATGTTACCGTCAGCTGTTCTCGAAGGTAGATATCAAAAAATCCCATTTGAGAACCGGCTCTGCCCCTGTGGAGCTGGCTACGTAGAGACGGCGTCACACGTTCTCTTGTCTTGCTCCCTATATAAAGATCTCAGGGACGAGACCATCACGCCGCTCCTATCGGCCATCCCCGGCCGCTCTTGCGAAGCCAAATTGTGCTCACTTCTAGCCGATCAGAACAGCTTGACAACAGAGAAGGTTGCCAATTTTATCGAGAGAGCAATGAGATTGAGAGCTGGTATCTGAATGATATCAGCGTGGTCACCCGGATTCCTCGCCTGGGTTTTTATGATTATTATCATTATGTTTTATTACTATTATTTTATTACTATTATTTTATTACTGCCAAGTTTTAAGTACTGAGATTATTAATTTACCTAGGGTTTTAATAGGTCACAAGATTTTAATTATATTTGTAATGTACCTCTGTTGGTGTTTGTCCTTTGATGCTATGGCCTGTTGGCTATGCAAATAAAGTTTTATTCATTCATTCTCTCTCTGTGCATGAATACACAAAATATATGACACACTTCTGAGGCATTTTATGACTGGTGACCTTGGGGACTATTCAGAGATTGGACACTGGCACCTGTGAATCCTTGTAGCCAAACTGTCCTCTGCTACTTGGCGTGAAAACTCTAAAACATTCTTTTATTTCAAATCCATTTAAATGCTGAGACTAATGTGGGCTGAATAAAAATTACATGGCACTTTGTTCTGCATCTAACATGTGGGTCTGTACTGTAAGAAATATTAATTGATGTATGCAAGATTATATAACTCCAGGTTTTCATCAGGACAGTGATCTACTGGATCGTCGAAAACACTGCTTTGGTGTCCAGTCTGAAACGGGAGAGGATCTCTACTTTTCTGTGGAATTAGAATGTGACCTCATATTATGGGAAAAGGCCTTCCAATCAGCAACTTTTTTAGAAGTGGAACGAATACAGGTAAGAAACATGTGGTGTCAAATTCACTTGGGATTATTATTATGCAATACATTTTATGTGATAGTCAGTGCTTTTTTCTGGGGGGAAGCAGGGGTATGCATACCCCTAAACATTTTGTGAATCTAAGTTTGGACTCATTGAGGGACAGTATTTCAATATGAATAGGAAAATGAGAGAACCCCTAAACATTTTTTCTTTTTCTTTTTTTTTAAAAGCACTGGTGATAGTGATAGTTATTACCAAAGACTTTTGGGGGGGGGGAGGGAGGTGGTTTGGAATATTTAATGGGAAAAAGAGTTAATGATATACTACAAATTGTTTCCATATAGGAAAAAAATCTCATTTAGAAACAAAACAAGATAGGGTTCTGTATACACTTGTAGTTTTTGAAACCCAAACACTGAAAGTACTAATGAGATTAGGTGTGGTTGTTTGATATGTTCTTCGCCAAACCAAAATGGCGGTTCAGCAGCTAGAAGCATTGAGTTGTAGCCTTCTGTTATTTTGCTTATTTTCTTAGCTTTTGCTTTGAAAATGAAAAATATCTGCTAATGAGATAAGGATAAACAATGGTGTGGCAGCACGGTGCATCCCAATAGTGGGGCTAGAAGCTTGAATCTGGGAAACTTGGGCCCAGATCATCCATGAAGCTTGTTGCATGGCCTTGGGCTAGTCACTATCAGGATAGCGGTTCTGATCTCATGGTAGAATTTATTCAAGAAGACAACGAGAAATTGGAATTTTATGGTATGGTAAAGGAGAGACCAGGACTTGATAACATCAAGTCAACCAGAATGTTGTTGGTTTGAGTTCACTCAGGGACAACTGTGGGAAAGATTCTTGTATTGCAGAGGTTGAGCTAGATCAGGCATGGCCAAACTTGGCCCTCCAGCTGTTTTGGGACTACAACTCCCATCATCCCTAGCTAACAAGACCAGTGGTCAGGGATGATGGGAACTGTAGTCCCAAAACAACTGGAGGGCCAAGTTTTGCCATGCCTGGACTAGATGAATACCTTCCAACCCTACAAGTCTATGATTCTATAAGTGCAGATGATTTCAGGGTGGCAGAAGAACTTGGGAGTCACTATGTTGTTACGTAAATATTTATAAGAATAGAACATCTATTATTTTATTATACTTCATCCTTTTGAAATACACAGGATGTTTGGTTGGGTATCTCTTATATTAATGGGTATAGTTTACATCCATTCCTCTTGTAGTAAGCCAGCTTTCTCCCCTCTCCCCAACTTATCCAGGATCACAAATAGTGTCACGGATCACAAATAATGCACTTTTAATGCAAGCATTACGATTTTGCAATACTGATTGATGAATGACTCCCCTCCCCTCTAACCCTGTAAACTTCTTAGCCCATTTTCAATTAATTACAATGTGTTTCAAGTTGATATGCAGTCACTGTTTGGCAGATCAATCAGATTGATTCAGTTGGCAGAGGCACAGAACCTGGTTACTATTTTGAGTTTTTACATATACAGAATAGCCAAAGCTCCTTCTTTTCACATAGAAACCTGGGGAAATCACCTAGCGTCTTGAGGGCAGGGAATGCTTCTCTGTAATATAATGGGGCAACCTTTACAAAAGAAAATGCATCTTGTTAGGAAATGTATGCAGTGGTGTGTTCTACATGTTGTATAATGGATTTGCAGATAGTTCATCTCACTCAGATCAGTGGGATATCAGTGGGATATGCACTACAGCTTTGTTTAAACAACAGTCATAGTGTACAACTATTAAGGTTAAGGGGACCCCTGACCATTAGGTCCAGTCATGGCCGACTCTGGGGTTGCGGCGCTCGTCTCACTTTATTGGCCGAGGGAGCTGGCGTACAGCTTCTGGGTCATGTGGCCAGCATGACTAGTTTATCCTGATTTGTACCTTTATGAACTTTGTAATAATTCGAACTTGCATTTATGATTTTGTTCCAACACTGATTTTTGAAAACTGGAATTCTGGCATGAACTTAATCGCCAAGAGTCTCCGAACCTTTTCCACTTTAGAAATGGGCTTGGATGAGCTTTTTCCTCCATTGAATTCTCTCCCACTTTAAACATCTCCTACTAAGCTATAGTATACTTCAGGTTTTGGGACCTGAGGAACATAATGCTTCGGTTTCTGCTCCTGAATTAGGGCAACTGAATTATTCACAGACCCAGTTTTAAGATTCTGTACTTTTTGCACATGGTAGATTAAATATTGAGTTGCCTCTTATATGGGAAACTTTCATTCCGAATAGGGGTTTTTTCATCTTTTTCAGCGTGTGAAATCAATAATCAAAAGCAAATAATTCACTCTTTTTATGGCAGGTGTAATGTTTTAACGGTTTATATTAGATCTGTACGAACTTTGACATTGTGTGCTCTCTTGGCAGCATTCTTCAATTTATTCTCTCCAAGTTCACAGCAAAGGGGATTAATTAAAGTAAGCTGAAAAGCTACAGGTGAAATAAAACCTCTGATTAGGAGCCAGAGAGTGAGAGGCTAGAGACTGACCCTTTACCACTCTAACCTGTGGTGCACATTAATATCTCTTTACCAATTTGTGACAGCTGCTCAAAGCCCGTTATAATCTTTCACCTTTCAATATTTCCTGCTAGGAGTTGTGCTTGTTACTCATAGCTTTGTAGCTGGGGGAGTGGGGAGGGGAAGACTGATCCTTAGGTGAAGTGATTGATGGAGCAAATCTAGCACTTGCAGAGGTATTGAACTGCTAAATTAGAACACTAAGGTGGATGGCCGGTGCGTTTAGAACAGAACTTTCCTTCAGTCTAAAGTTACTTCCTCATGCTTACCTGCCACACAGGTTAAAGCAGACGTGGGGAACCTCTGGCTTGCCACGTGTTGAAAATGGCAGCTCCCATCAGCCCCAGCCAGCATGGCCGATGGTCAGGGATTATGAGAGTTGTAGTTCAACGTCATCCAGAGGGCCACAGGTTCATCACACCTGTGTTTTAAAGTAACCCACATCACTTCTTCAACACAAGGCGCCACTGCAGTCCTTTACATAAAGAAGTTACTTTGCCCAGAAATTTGAGATAGGGATACATTTATGAATGTGTGTAACAGTGAGCATCCAAACCCTAAGTAAGGTGTCTGAGGGACTAAAAAGAATTATGAGGCTCTGTTTCCAGCCCAATGATCTCTGTGTTTTAATCATTTTTATAACTGAAAGATATGACAAAAGGAAGCAATTGTGGGTTTTTTTTTGCAAGTTAATAAAATTAAACATTTATGCCCATAACATTTATTACTACATAATATACTAAATATTAATAAAACTTACATGAAGTTGGTGAGCTTTAACAAGCAGTTGAGTCACAAATATGGCTGCTTATGAGGCTTTCCATTGATTACTTTGTTTTTTATTTTTCTCTGTGGAATGATTTGTTTCACTCACAAAATCAAAAATCATTTATTTTCTCCTATTACTTTTACTGGATGTTTTATGTACTAGTTTTTGCTAATCATTTTAAGCCCAGTATTTAATTTTATTTCTCTTACAATAAACATTTTCCGGAAATCTTACAAAAAAAGAGACAGCATCTATGTACTCTGCTCTAAATTTTTGAACTTTGATAGGACTAATAATAATTAACTGGATGCAGGAATGCTGTTGTTGTTGTTGTTGTTTTAGTTGAGTGCAATTCACATATACACAAATGTGTAACCGTGTATGCTACGTTTGATTCCAATGGCAGGCTTCAGTTTCTCTGGATTGTATTCAGAGGCTTGGAATCAAAGTTCCCTGCACATGAATATGAAAGGTGCGTCTACATATTGGGGGTGGGGGGAACAATGATTCCTAGCAGCCGTCCCTCACATACTGTTTCAGCTCAGGAAGCCTCGTTCCACACCCAGTAAGCATGGGGTGCCTTTGCCCAGCAGCGTTGGGCCCATAGACTGCAGCAAAATGCAGTCTTACAAAGGGGAGAGGAAAGCCTTCCACTTGGCGCCCGCCCACCCTCTGGTTAGAACCTTCACTGAGCAATTTTGAGTAGCTCGTTGACAGGGCGGGAAATAATTTTTTTCACTCAACCTGATTGGCACTTCCCTCCCACCTTTCCCCCAGTGAAATTATGGTCTTCCTTTGTTAGGCGGAACAACATTGTTTGTTGAGGGCAGAAATGGCATTGGGCAGGATCCACATAGGATGGGAGAGCCCATAAAGGGCCCGAGGGGACAATTGACCATGGTACCTCCAAGCTTGGGTTGAGGTGCCTGGTTGGAATCTGCACCCTGGTCACCCAGTGAGACCTTGCTTGCTTGGCTTGCACTACACAAAGTTCAGCACTGGCTGACTCCCATGAAATGGGTTTGGGGTGGTCCAAACCCAGGAGACCCATTCCATCATGGAATGATTTCATAATCCCTTACCCTGCCTTTTGCTGTCAATAAAGATTTTATTCCATCACTGTTCTACGGTCTGGCTATTTTGCTGCTCTGATGGGTCACATATTGTGCCTGCCTGGGCCTTACCTTTTGAGGGGAGGAACAAGTGCCTGTTGTGGCAGGAGATAATGAAATCCCATGGATCAATTCTTCAGATCCAGGCCAGTATTTATACTTTGTTGAGCCATGCCATATTCACCTGTGGAACACTTGGCTCCAACATCTGAGCTATATCCAATTTTTATCATGCTGTATAGAAAATATGTCTCAGTGGTTTGAATTATAAATGGTACTTTTTGAGGACTGCTGTGGCAATGGCAGCTGAGAAAATGATTCATACTATCCATTTTCTAGCAGAGCTTTTCTAAAATGGACTCTTGCTCTTCTCATTCCATCTCCCCCTCCCCCCTGACTTTCTTTGCTTCCCACCAAATTTTTGTGGTTGTCGTGGGAGATAATAAAGTCATAATCTAAAGTCAACAGCCCTGGAGACAAATGCAGAATCACGAAAGCTTGTCTCCTCAGCTGGCTACGGGCCAAATTTCTGTGGCTCTTCTTCCATTCAATCCTACCTTTCCCCCTTTTTTCAGCCATCTATTTGGGATGGGACAATTCCTTTAGCATCTGAAGATATCACACTTTAGTTTGTCTTATTTTTATGCCTTTGCCAACATCTAAACATGGGCTGCCTAGAATTGCTTGAAAAAGCTGTCCCTTATCTCAAAAGACCACACAAAGGTGGTGCATATTGAATAGCACTTGTTTCAAAACACTGCCGTTTCAAAGAGCTCTAGTAACCCTTTTGGTTTGATAAGGGAATTAGACACCTGACACATACTTTGCAACCTGCATATGTTTACAAAATGATCACTTTTAAAGATGTGGAAGTATAGCATATAAGTAGTGCAATGAATACCCATCTCAGTGTCCCAACTAACTGGTTATTCTTGGTGCGTTCTGTTCTGTTCCAAATATGGGAATGTGCCTGGCCTGTTCACAGGGACCTTCTAGGAAGCTTTGGAAGACTGACAGCATTGGATTTGCCCCTCTCATCCCTGTGAACTCATTTGTGATCTCTGTATGGGCTAAGAATCTAGAGTCAGCCCTTCAGGCTCCCTTCTTCATTTGTGCAAAAAGCAGTGGCACAAAGAGACATCTCTCGCTCTATGCTCCCCCTCTCCACTCTTTATTTTTCCTCCTTGAATTTTGCCCTGATGCTGAGTAGGGCTATCTTCAAAAAGTGTAGCAACTGTGTGAGTAAAGTTCTTGATCTTCGCAGTCACTGCCTCACATGCCTCAAAGAGGCTGACATCATTAAAATGTGAAAGTTTTTTGCAGAAGTCTTGCAGAAAGTGCTCAGGAAACAAATTGTTGCCACCATGGACATTTCTCCCAAAGGCCATGCAGTAATTGATACTATGCAGGGGTGTAAAGGAAGGGATCCAGCATACCCAGTCTTCCAGAGCTTTCTAGAAAGTTCCACCAGTAGGTTGTGCAGGTGCTTTTCCATATCTGTGACTGCATTTACAGGTGAGCCACTTTAGGTTTTGATGTTATTTGTTTGTTTATTGAAATCATGTTAGTTATGAATTATATGATTTGAGAAATTGGGGGGGGGGAGCTACTGTTGGCAGAAAACAGAAATCTGAATTTAAATTGATAGGAATCACTTTGCAATGGACAACCTAATTAGCAATCAGATTATTTCTGCTTGGCAGTTTCTGTTTAAACATTTATTTTGTATAAAAAGTCCTTAAGTCATTGTTCTTCCAGCTCTAAACTAGGGTTTTCATCGGTCTCAGAAGGATTTCAAGAGATTTGTCTCTGACTTTAATGTGAAAAGGTAGCATCTTTCATAAGCACTTCTGTGATGAGTAGCTTGGCCTTTTCAAGCTCTGCTGTGCACTTCACATCTTGACAATGATGTTCTGATCAGAAAAATGCCTAATTTGTGCTGAGAAGTACTAGCTTGGCATTAGGAACCAGAAGCCAACTATCAAACAAGGAGCTCAGTGGAAGAATGTAATTTGTTGTTAACTGAAACTCAGTGTTGAACAGTTTCATTTTATCAACGCAAACCAAAATGTCACACTGTATTGGGGGGGGGGGGGGTTGGAGAGATACGAAACTAAAAATAAAGGGAGTTCTTCCGATTTCCTTCTATGTTAGAAGTGCTGTATTAGCAATTTGCTGGCAATGGAAATTTGGTCATTTGCCCTTATCAACACATTTCCTGACATAAATTATTTAAAAATGAATTGGGGTGGTGTCAACTATAATACAAATCATAAAAATAGATAAATGTAGGTCCATCAAGTGGTTAGATCAAAGTCCACAAGAACCCCACTAGGACAATTCTAGGAACCTAAGAGTCTTCTTATTCCTTGTCTTCTTTCATGAGCCATTGCATCAACGGCAAATACCTAGTCATTATATATATTTTGTTTGCATACCCACTTCCAATGAAATATGTTTATCTTGCATTAAAGTAATGGGACATAAAAGCTGCAGACAAAAGTGCCTCTCTTTATTTACCAAAGGTGCATGTGTCCCCAGTCATATGCAAGCAGATGTATTCCATGTGTGATCAGAAATTAGGAGGTGATGCATTTCACTCTCAATTACTTCATTTACATTGAGGAATAGGCAAAGACAGTTGAATTCCAATACAGTGATACCTCGGTTTATGAACTTCATCTGTTCCGGAAGTCCATTCTTAAACCAAAGTGTTCTTAAACCAAGGCGTGCTTTCCCATAGCAGTGGGGGACTCAATTTACAAATGGAACACACTCAGCAAGGAAGTGAAACATGTTCTTATTCCAAGGCAAAGTTTACAAATCAAAACACTTCCTTCCAGGTTCGCAGTGTTCTTAATTCAAGTTGTTCATAAAGTACCACTGTATTTACTTACCTACTGTGCTAAATTGTAGCCAGATAGTCAGGGGTGGCACATCCTGCTTCACCACTTGAGGAAAAATGGGAAGTGTTGCATTGCACTGCTGCCGCCGCCACCCCTACAACCCCCTGCCTGTTTCTGCCGCTTCTGCCTGCTATTCCGCCACTGCACACTCAGCCCCTATGTGTTCTCCATGTAGGTAGAGGTAGAAGCTCTCTTTCATGGAATGCAAATAGCCAGTTGATTGAATGGCTAAGGGTTTGTGTTATTTGCAAAGATGTCTTTTGTTCTTGCCAGGGCTAATTAGTAACTAAACAGGTATTTCCCCTTAGCTATAATTTTTCAAAATACATGTACTCAACTGAAGCGCTATCTAACATGCTGCGTTTTTCAATCTTTCTTAGTGCAAGACATATGCCTGTGTTCTGGAGAGTCATCTTATGGGGCTTACCATAGACTTTGGCATGGGTTTCGTATGCTTTGACGCTGCAACAAAGGTAAGACCATGAGAAGATGTTTACACTCTGTTAATGATTCATTACCAAGAATTATCTTTTCAATTGAGAGTTGAGCCATTGTTTGAAGTCTGCCCTATGCTGTATTTGCCTCCCCCCATATGAACCAACCTGGACCCTGTGATCATAATCTGAGGCTCTCCATGAGAGGTCCTGAGGGTGGCAACATGAGAACGGGCCTTCTCTGCAGTGGATCCCCGCTTGTGGAATGCTCTCCCCAGGGAGGCTTGCCTGCCCCATTCGTTACATATCTTTAAGTGCCAGGCAAAAACATCCCTCTTCTCCCAGATTTTAGGCTAATTTAACAATCTATGGCATTTAAAACTTGGGGGTATTGTTTTTATTTGTTACTATGGTATGCATTCTTTTGTTTTTATATGGTAAAGCACCCTGTGATCCTCAGCTGAAGGGTAGTATAGAAATTTAATAAATAATAATTTTATCCTATCACATTCTCAATATGCTTTTTAAAATAGTTTCTGCAGGACTTATTTCTGTAGAATGTTCTTGAGATGGAATACATGACTTGATCCTTTTCTACAGCCCCTGCTCTTCTACTTGTTCCATCTCCTTTCCTTTTCTCTCCCCCTTCTCCATGAACATCATAAAGCACACAATTCAAAAGCTCTAAAAAGGGACAAACTTCTAGAGATATGGCCAAAGTTCACATGAAGTTTGGCATTCAGTATGGCATTCCATTTGAAGAGAATCATTGCATCTCTGGAATTCTTTTCCAGTTTAGTTTAGTTTTTTTCTATTTCAGTTCATAGATGAACTTCTTCTTTACCTAATCTCTCTTACCTGGTAGCAGGTGCTGCTGCTCTGGTGGCAGAGAATGTGTGGAGACATCTTTCCTTGCCTCACCCTCCTTCCCACAGCAGCAATCCTGATACCAGGAGCTTGGGGAAATATAAACCCTTCATACTGTTACCACAAGAGCAGAAAGTTCTGCCACCAGGCAAGGGGATTTAGGTGCTTATGAGAGCAGCATTAAGCAATGCACTCACATTGATGCCATTGGGAGAATGACAGAGTTCATTCTTGCTTTTAACTGGTTCAGAATAAACTCAGCCAATTTTCCAGTCTCAAGGAGGAAGGGGAGAAACTCATTTTGACAAGCCTAATTATAAATGTAATCTGTGCAAACTTGCCCATTGCTACAAATTTCTTAAACACATGAGAAAAGGGACTGAAGCTTTTAGCATGCAGACAATATGCTTTTGAATCATAGCCCTTCATTCCATGGCCCTGATTGAGGGAGCCAGAAGCAGAGAATGGGGTTTTGGTTGTGTTCCTGATGTTTCCCCCTCCATAGTAAGAGCTCTGACAGTGCTGATAACCTATAATGAATTCAAAAAAAAAAGGTGCCTCTGCCAGCTTCTGTTTCCTGCTCCCGCTCACAACAAATGTTATGGAGTGAAATAGGTTTCTACTTGCAGATTGTTTTCTCTGGATCAGGGTGATTGTTTTATTATCTAGATGTTAATAGAAAAATCACAATCCACATTGGTCAAATGTCAAGATTGTACTTTCTCTATGAGAGTCATGAAAAACAAAGCACAGTTTGTTTTTCTTCTTCCATGGTGCTACTCTCCTCTAAAATCTCTTTCAACACCGTTTCCTCTGATAGAATCCATCAGATAGGAAACTGCTCTAACAAAACTATTAACATAGTTATGGCTTCGGATTTATATTTTCAGAACAGAAGAAACCACACACAGATATCTTAATCAACATATCCAGCTGGCAACAGTGTCAGAATAAGAGAAATGTCAGTTGCCTTCCAGACAGAAACCATTAGAATCAGCCTCAGTCCTTGTAATATTTTCTCTAGCCTTATAAAATCCTACTTTGCTCATTCACCTGAAGCAAGTAATTTGCTTTGACAGGCCACTGACATACTATCAGCTTTTACATTATCATGATTACCACAAGCCTGATCTATACTTCACTGAAGTCAGTGGGTGCCTTTCCATTGATTTTGCCCCCCCCAACTGCCAAAATATACCCCAGGCCTTGTCAAAGAACATTGCAGATTATTTTCCCAAGGTATTTACTTGACCAGAAGAATAAATTTGGTTTGGAACCTATCACATACCCCCATCCATATTCTCTTTGTGCACATTACTGTGTTTTGATTATTAAGAGCTGGGCCAAATTTCTGACAGCTTCAATTTTCATGTCAAAAATTGCACTTCTGATCAATCAGGGCCTTTATTGATCAGCTAAGCAATGTGCAGGAAAATTGTGAGAGTTTCTGCATGTATCATCCATATCAGCGGTGTTTAAAAGTTCCTGATCTGGCCCACAGAAAATGCCAGAAGGGTTTTGACATCTCTGAGCTTTTCTCACCAAACTTTGAGAGAGCCTCTGACTCAACTGAGTGAATCCATTTTTTGAGGACATGGTGAGGTGGGGGCTGTCACCAGTTACATGAATTGTAGGAGAAGGCTTGCCCACAGAAAGCAGATAAAGGGACTAAGCCCAAGGTTTTGGTCCAGTTAGGAAGCTTCCTTGAGGTTGGTGACACAAACATAGGAATTCAACAGCTTTATTCTGACATTCTGCTCACTGCTAACAATAATACAAGAGGAGGAACCGATTGCGCAGGGTTCCAGATCACATAGGAGCTTGTACTATGAAGGTTCCTACCTCACAGCAATGGTATTTTTCAGTAGAAACCTACTGCTACCCAATATTAATGATCTTTACAATTTATCACTTGTGGCAGCAACACTCATAACAGCATATCATCTATCCTGGTATTTTTATTTTTTTGAGAAACTCAAAAAGCCTTTTCGTTATCTTTGAAATTCATGAGTGAAGACAAAATCCTACTGCTGCTTTTCCTTTTCTGATGCCAGTAAAGTTGAATAATTCAAACTTGAGATCCTTACCCTTTTATCTCTCCTGCTATTCATAAAAAACCGGGGGGTTGGGGTGATGAGTGATGGCCTTTGGGTTTCAAAGCCTTTGTAGTTCTTGATTATTATTACTTCACTTTTCTATAGCAAACAACATCTAAAGTAGCTGGCAAGAGGTGTAAACACAAAGCATACAAATATTAAAATTACACGAAGCACAAATTAATTATTCTTTAGTAAGCATCCTTTAGATTTGTTATGGATTGAATACAGAGGCCAGGATCAATTCCTGTGGCTCAGGCAAGCAAACAAGCCAAAGCTGGTTAAAAAGTGCAGGCTGAATCCAGGAGCATATCCATCTGTACATACCTTGGAAGAAAAAGCATCTTCATCCAGAAGAGATTGGATACTCATCTTCAAATTAATGGAGCCTTTAACAGCATTTCCATCTTATCTGGATGAAGTATCAAGTTGTTCACCCCCCACCAATTCTTCCCTGGTGCCATATGCCAGTTCAAGACTGTCACCTACCACTTTGTGTTCAGAAAATGGAAATGTGTCATTATCATTATACTGATGGTAGTTCAGTCGTTGTTTCAGTTCCCATGTTGTAATTTTCTGTCCAAAAGAGCAATCAACTCCCTACAGTCTTTATTGGAATCCAGTATCATGGCTTTGCAGTATAGTATGTATTGTTAGGGTTTCATTTCCACTATCACCAAACTAGGACGTATTTATGTAACGCTCCCTGCCCCTTTAGCCTGAGCATAACTATGCATAAATTATGCTTGGTATGAAAAAGGTGACTGAAAGATTGGAAGTTGTGGTCATTAATAGAAAAACTAGAAGCTGCCTTATTTCAAATCAGACCACTGCACTGATAAAGCAGCAGATCTCCAGGGTTTCTGATGGGGGATATTTTCATTCCTAACTGGAGATGCAGCCAATTAAACCTTAGACCACCTTCATGCAAACCAGATGCTGTACCACTGAGTTGTAGCCCTTC
Source organism: Podarcis tiliguerta (assembly GCF_965153285.1). NCBI lineage: Eukaryota > Metazoa > Chordata > Lepidosauria > Squamata > Lacertidae > Podarcis > Podarcis tiliguerta. The sequence goes on along the minus strand of NC_139540.1, from coordinate 38,988,967 downwards.
CCCATAAACATAAAATGCTACCTTATATCAAGTCAGATTATTGGTCCATTTTGCTTAGTAATCTTGGCACTGATTGTGTTGGATTCCAAGCCTTTATCAGGAGAAACTGGCAACTCTCCCAGGCACCCGGCTTGGTCTCCTGTTGACCTCCCGGTCTGCTCTCCCGGCAGGATCCAGGCAGAGGTCGCGATAGGCGATCCTTCTCAGCATGAGAAGAACACACCCCTCTTTCCTGCCCCCCCCCCCCCGGCAGGGGAAAGAGATAGACAGAAACGTATTTACATGGCTTTATTTCTGTCTTTGCAGTGTTACAAAAAACATGTCTGCTCTCTGCAAACTCCAGCAGACGACTGAACAAACACTTCCTGTACAGCTCATATTACACTCTGAGCTAATTCCGGTGCCCTCTGTTTCCCACAGACACTCCCAACATCATGTGGTGTTGTTTTCAAGCAATCAGCTCTCAGCAGCATTGCTTCTATATCGTAACAGATTGGCAGTGGAAGTCCAGGGTTTCAGGCAGGCAATCTTCTCCAGCCCTACCTGGAGTTGCCAGAGATTGAACCCATGACCTTCTGCAGGCAAACTTGATTCTCTACCACAAAAGACAAGCAAAAGAAAGTCCTTTTCACATCACATAGTTAACTGAATGGAAGTTGCTGCCACTAGATGTAAGACAGGGGGCTTCAGAGGGTAATAAAAATTAATTCACAGAGGATATGCCTATGAATGACTATTAACCATGGCAGCTAAACTGTATCTTCAAATTCAGAGGCAGCTTGTCTCTGAATATTATTTGTTGTGGGGCAAACAAGAGGACAGATGCCTTCTTGACATATTTGTAGAATTCCCGATAGCATCCGGCTGATCACTTCTAGAAGCAGGATGCTGGACTCGATGGATCCTTGGTGTTCTCCAACAGGGATATTCTTGGTTTTGAAATTCCTCAAACCACAAAGCCAGATGGCTTTAGCAGCTTCCATGTTTTCTGAAATCGGGTCATTATTAGCTGGCAATGAAGCTAACTCTGCAGCTTCCAATTAAAATTAAATCACTTGTGCCAACCAAGGAAAAAAGCAAGTGCCTAAGAAGTAATCAGGATTCTTCACCACTCCAAACCCAGCACCTGGCACACTTGAGGGTAGCTTTCATTTTGGTTGAAACGAGCTGGCATGATGGGATGGCTGATACACTGCCTATTTCCCAGAGTGCCAATTCCAAGCTCTGCTAAGTAGCAAAGCTTTGTAACAAAAGTGAATTCAAGGAAGGATGTATTAAGCCCATCTTGGAACAGTGTGTTTGCATGATACCATGTCAAGAGCAATAAGAATGTGATACTTTTAGAGGGTTTTCTTTCCCAATTAAATTTATCCTCTAATAAAATCAAGAGGAACAGATGTTTCTAACAAGAGCTATGTCGGCCTCATTTGGATGTAATGCAAAACTATAATTGAGTGTTGTAGGAATGAGCCTGGGCTTCATTAGCCACCCTGCCCTCTGATTTCCTCTAGTGCAGGCACAAGGAGAGCAGTAGTTTTCACTTCTATTTTTAACTAACCAGAGTTTAACTAACCAAATCCCAACAAACCCATGGTTTAGGAAGTTGGTTTATTTTCCTAAGCCTGTAGCCCCCCAGATGCTGTTGAACTACAACTCCCATCAGCCTTGTCCACAGTGTCTGGATCTGGTGGGAGTTATAGTGCAACAACAACTGCAGAGCTACAGGTTGGCCACCCCAACTCTACATTACGGTTCAGCTGAACCTCTTTAAAGTTTGGATGTAACAATACACTGTGGGTAAATCAGAATGGAAACCAAAGTTTCCAATTTCCTCCTTGCAGCCATACGAGAAGAGGAAATGAGGAGCACACAAGTCCAGAGCTCAGGCAGTTAATGCTAAACCATTTCAGACCAGGCCTGTGAGAATCAACAAATTAGGTAGGAAGTTCAGGTTTCCTGACATAGGGTAAAATATGTTCAGCCAGTTGTAGTATGAAATGTCAAATTAATAATGTTTCCTAACAAGTGCATATTGATAGTTCCCATTATTTTCATTTTGCTGAGAAGCAGTTCTTGAATACTGCATTATCCTGGAATTTGGACTGGAAAATGAGAAGTTTTGTGATGATCAAAAGACCACAGAAAAGTTAGAGAGGGAGGGTGCTTATTAACTTTTTCTTGCAACTACTGTACATTTTGTTTGCTGGTGCCTGGATGGCCGCCATTGCATGGTTTGTAGCGGTTTTGTGCTTTGGTTTTTTTCCTGCTCACTTTTGACCTTCTGAACATGTGCATTTGTAACCCTCCTTTCAACAAAGCTTCCAGGGCAGCTTATGTAAACAGAATACAAAAAACCCCCCAAAAACTTGTTTTAAAAAACCAGCAGGCAATAGCAGAAATAATAATGATAGCTAGATAAAAGCAGCAAGAAATCATTTGATAGAAATGAAGGCCAACTGAGAAGCTAAAGCAGGTCTAGGAAAACAAAAAGGTCTCTGCTGGATGTGAAGATGTGAAGGCAGGCACCAGGCAAACCCTCTCCCCTTGCTTTAGCTCCCCTCCCACATCACTATAGTCCTTCTAAGTCCATGATCCTTGCTACAATGTTGTGCAGGTGTCCTGTGCCCAAACAGCATCTGCAAATGGACAATTAGGATCTTGCATCAAGTGCCTTCGAAGGGTAATGAAAGTGCATCAACAAATGAGACTATCAGGTGTGGGGCAAGTGGTCATGGTTTAGAGAAAGCAGCATTGCAGTCTAAATTGGGACTCATGCTGAGCCTAATTAGGCCCACAGGACAGAGATTTCCCACCCAGCCTTGATTAATAAGCTTAGTCTTCTTATAGCAATCTTATTGTGTCTAAAAATCTTCTGTAGAGGTCCATAGCCAAGAAATTTCTTGAACAGAGATATAATACACAGCTGCAAAGAAGCTGTTGTGGCTCTTTGACTTTGGAATCCCTCTCTAAGGAGCCACACCTAGTGCCAACATTACAATCTTTTCAAGATTTTGCTCTATATCCCAGGCATTTAGTTGGAACTGTTTTTGTTCTTTTGTTAAAATCTGAGAATGGGAAGTTGCACAATGTGTCATTGCTGAAATGAAGCTTATCGGTAGTCTAGAGGCAGGGGTAAAGCGAATGAAAGGCTGGAGATGACTGGTTAAAATGCTTAATTTAACCCACTGAAATTGATTGCAGTTATGGCCCAGAATGCTAGATTAGTTTTCAAAGATCAATCAGTGGATGTTTATTTCTTCAGATTAACATGGTTGTCACCATCTTGCCCTTCATGTAAGCTTCCCTTAGGCATTTGTCCATAGCTAGAGACAGAATGATGAACCAGATGGTCTGTCTCAGCATAGCAATTTTATACCCAAGTTAAATATCTCACCCTCAGTATCTGCTTCTTCACTTTGGGGTTAATAGTGACCTGGAGGATTACAAATAAGGATTACAGAGCATTATCTCTATTAGTATTTTCCACATTAATGTGTGTGTGGGGGGGGAATCTTCTATTTTTTTTGCTAAATGTAAACCCTGTATGTAAATACAACAGTATTTTCAGGGAGGCTTCAATTAAACTGAAAAAAGAACTACAATACAAACAATTATAAAATTGTCCACCATTATAGAACCATTATATTTCTCTGATGCTGAGCAGCAATACCTGTTACTTTTGAAAAGCCAAACTTATACTGGCTATTGGAAACATTATAATTTTTGGCCATAAATGTGCATTTATGAACTTGAGCTCCCCAGCCCTGAGATCCCAATGCACTCATTGTATATTACATTATAATATGTTCTAACATTTAGTTTTAAACTGTTGTTTTAAGAACTGAGTGAACCTGTGTGAGGGAATCCTGACACCCAGAATGGAATGCTAGACTGCTGTAAAAAGCTTGGATGCTACACTATTGTACCAAGTGTACATGATGCTGAGACATTCACATGAATAAGTACTCCCACAGACCTGCCACTTTGCCAGAAAAACAAGCACTCTTGACCCATAGCTCCACTATGTTGTGTGACTCCATCACGACCCTCAAAATGGGCAGAGTTTGGGACAGTATCTTGGTCTTACTAATTCCAAACAATTCAAGCAAATAAGAGTACATTTTGGCTGGTGACCAGTTAACAGTAGCCCTATGCAAATATTCAAATTATGTACAAAATGGAGTGTGGAGCAGGATCATGGTGGCAGGCCCCATCCTGACTTAAAGAGCATTAAGAAAGCCTAAATGCATACAGTTCTGCACAACCAGACTCCAGAGAGACCTTGAATTGAATGTGCTTAGATATTCACATTTGAATATCTTCATAAGGCTTACATATAGCAGCCCATGTTTACATCGCGAAAACTTAAAGACGACCATTTATTCACATCCCGTATTCAGTGAATGCTGAATGGCTACATCTTTCCCCTGACCTTTGACACTTGAGATGTGTATTTTTAGAGCCTACCCTATTTTTTATGTCTGTATTCTTTGTCATTGTAAGTTTTTAAATGGTTTTTAATATTGTATTTCAGATTGTTGTAACCTTAAATAAGTAGCAGTAATAATAATAATAGGCTGTAATTTTTGGTGTTAGGATTTGTAGATGATGCTTCAAAGCATTTGCTTGATAGGTAGTTTGTAATATTTCATCATTCTTTGGGGAACAATTTCTCTAAAGGCAGTTGGATCCATTGCTCCAGGTTACAGTTTTGGAATTACAGATGGTTTCTTTGCTTTCGCTAGAGCTGAATGAAGCCAAAGTACCATGTGTGGCAATCTTATTGGTGTATTTGTCTCACCTAAAAATGGGCATACAGATATAGTTTGATCATGATGGGTAGAAGGAAGTTCTAAAGCACAAGATGATAGTCCTATGTTTTCCCCCTCAGGTAGGAAGCCATTTGGAAACCCTGCTCCATTACATAACATTAATCAGCCCATTTGGCCAATTTTATTGAAATGGAAGTTATCAGAACACTAACTTTGCACTAGGAAAATGAGTTAATCTGCAATAAATAGGTACTCAGGACAGGAGATGAAGTCTGGCTTATTTACCACATATTTGACATAGTGTAAATTGGGGTCTTCACTTTACTTCTATCTTTTGCTGTTAACCAGGTTCAGCCTGAGCTAAAAGGATTTCAACGAACATTTCACAAATGCAGCCTGAGTGCTCTGAACCAGACACTGTCAAAATGTGATGCAGTTTTATGATCAAAGAGACTTTGGAGCAGAGAACACTGCTCTTGTTTAATTTTATTATCATTGGTACGTTATAAAGTTCTCTAGAAGGACTTTTTCTCTGCTTATATTTTGTGTGCTGATGTTCCTGTGTATGTTTTCTTCTTCTTCTTCTTCTTTCCCCCCCCCCCCCCCCCTTTAGGCTGTACTATGGCGGTACAAGTTTTCCCAGCTTAAAGGGTCTTCAGATGATGGCAAGAGCAAAATCAAATTCTTGTTCCAAAATCCAGATACTAAACAGATTGAAGCAAAGGTAAAAGCAAGAACTCCAATATGTTTCCCTTGTCTGAAGGATATTAGATCAAGTAAACAGGGGCAGGGAAGACAACAAAATTTGAGGCTCGTGTACTGATGCTTAAATAACAAGATGAACACTCAGTTCTGTTGCTATTTTGTCTGAGAACTAGAAAAAAGTAAACTAAAAATCAGGCAGAGCTGCATGCAAAGCCAAGCCAAGCCGATAACTAGGTTGATGCATTGTAGTCTTCATTCAGTAGGGAATTGGACATTGAGAGGACAGTTCCTTCAGTGTAAAAGTCTGCCCCTCAGTAGCTAGTCCAGTTATTTAAGGTATTAGCTAATACACATACAAAAAGGCTGTTGCTGTAACTATACACACTGCTTGTACTCTGGGGAGGTCACTTGAGTGCTCCTAACATAGCAGCCCCATGGGGTGCACTCCATTGTCTCTTGAGATTGATGGATGCCATCATGGGCCATCAACATGTTAACAGCTTGGCTTTTCTCTGGCTAGCTATGTGAAGCTGCCTTGGCTTGTGATCCTAAACAGCACTTGGCTTTTAATTAACCAGACTTTTCTTACCTCATGAATTCATGAGTTTCTCAAATTCTAGCTCTTTACTGGGTCTAGAGATTATGGAGAGTCTACCCCTCCCCCAAACTCATAACAATATGTTGTGATAAAGGGTGCTACGGATATTTATTAGGTATGCATTTCAACTTTGTGGTTTGGCAGAGCTTAGCATATGCTATGAATACTAAACTACCCAGGTGAAATTATGCCACATACTTACTTCATTTATTATATCAGGTAGCTGATGCCATTCCTGCTTCTCAGCCACCTGGTAACAGCAGACTGTGCTGAGACAGAATTTGTACACCTTTCTTCCCTCTGATTCCTAATCTTCGTCAGAAAGCGTTGCTGTAACAACAGTTATGGTGTGGGTGGGGGAATGCTAGTGGATTTGTCTATGTGTTGTGGTTATACATTGTGGAGTTATATACAAGAGAAGGAATGAAGACTATTTACTTTAATAATAATAATAATTTTATTATTTATACACCACCCATCTGGCTGGGCTGTTCCAGCCACTCTGGGCAGCTTGCAACACATATTAAAACATCAAACATTTAAACTTCTCAATACAGGTCTGCCTTCAGAGGTCTTCTAAAAGTTGTATAGTTATTTTTCTTCTTGACATCTGATGGGACGGTGTTCCACAGGGAGGGCGGCACTGCTGAGAAGGCCCTCTGCCTGGTAACCTCACTTCTCGCAGTGAGGGAACCACCAGAAGGCCCTCGGCGCTGGACCTCAGTGTCTGGGCTGAATGATGGGGTGGCAGCACTCCTTCAGGTATATGAGGCCTTTGAAGGTCAGCACCAACCCTTTGAATTGTGTGGCGCTGGTCTGAGTCCTAGACTTTTGCATGTTATGAAGAAGAAGCTTCCTGTTTTATGCTTCTGTTATAACTTGCAAACCCTCAAAGTGAGAGACATCTGATGCCAGGACAGCTTATCTACAGGGAAGAAAATGGGGCAAGGGACAGCGACCATATATTCATTTTTAGTGCTTCCTTATAGCATGTGAGTAAAGGATAAATTATTACATGTGATGTCTTGTTCCTGCAATAAGTACTGCTGTGAAATCCTGTTCTCTGTAAAAGTGTTTGAGCATGTGTCTCAGGATTGCATTGAGCAGCATGCCAGAGCATTTTACATTTTCTGTCAGACTTTACTTCATAAAAGAGCAAATTCCGGTTCACCTGCACTTATACCTATATGTTTAATCAAGAACAGAGAATTCAAATGTGGGTTCATGTGCAGTTACTGACAGAATATTTTATTGGCCAGTAGCTCTAACATTAACCTGGGTATGTCTGGCAATCTTTCTCCATTGTAAGGTAAGTTCTGACAGGGGGAAAATATATATAGATCCTGACAAGTGAGAAGCCCATGCTATAAAAGCAGCCGCCTGCACATTTGACCAGTCATGTTTGCCCGCTTGGACATAAAACTTTAGTTACAAACTGAACATAAAATAACACTAAATCTAGTTTTATAATCTTCAGTGATAGAGGAAGTCTTGCTCAGGTACAGTTCTAAGGAAAAAATCTTGGCTCATTGGGAATTGCCAGCCAATAATAAACTTGTATTTTTGTGATACATTTCATAAAAGAATTCAGAGAGGAGTTTATTCCAGATTAAATTCCATGTGTTTGGTTCACATGCAGGTTTTTGGAAACGTGAGATTTACTGCTGCACAACAGAGGATTGCCGCCATAGGCACATTATGTCCTCAACTGGTACAGGGAAGGCTGAAAGAATGAGCACAGGAGACTGGTATTGGGTTGAATTAGGCCACAACTTTATTGATTACAGGAAAGGGTAGGTTTGGCTTAGGCATTGGGCATGTATCCAGCATCAGGCAACACACCTACTATCTGACAGGAGCCTAGTGGGTTTGACACTGTACTGTGCCACAACCCCACACAGGCTGCCATTTGAAGAGTGTATTGGCCCATCAGTCCCTGTGTGGATTCCTGGACAGAGTCACCCCTCCCAGACCCCTTTAGCAGTGTATCCTCCAGCCCAATGCCTTATCCCCCCAAAGTTGTAACAGTTACTGTGAGGTAGGTGAAAACATGCCAAATTGCTTGCAGAAGAAAATTCCTCCCTGCCCCCAAAATGACGACCAAGCAAAGCATAGCAAAGACTGTATGCCACACGTCTGCTTCCCCCCTGGGCAGACCACTAACATACTGGGGTGGGTGAAAAATCCTGTGATGGTCAGCAAATAGGGCAGCCTGCACCTAGCCACCCCCTTAAATAAGCTAAAGGTGGAATGGGCACAGCCTCTCCTGCCACTGTCCCTCCTAATCTATTGTGCAATCAAGTTGCCAGCAGATCAATTGTACCATTAAGTGACTTTAACTTAGTGCTACAATCCAATATATTCAAAGCACACATTAGTAAAAATCTGGAAGAAATGTGAAATGCTCCTTGAGAATGTCAGACTCATTAGTCTACTATTTATGGTGAAAAGCAAGAAAGCTAGCCAAATTTTGGCATTGTTTACAATGCAGCTTTAATTACGAATTACCAAGTGCATTATAGAAATACAGCAGCATCATGCCTCATTGCTTAGTATGTATTCCTCACCCTTTGATTGTAAAGATTTTTTTGAAAAAGGACAGCTTTCTATAATGCTGTTTTTGAAAGCTCAAAATCAGCCTTTTAAAATTGTATTTGTTTTGGGGACACTGTGCTTTATATTTCATGCAGAAAGCATCCCAGCGAACACATCCTTTAAGTTCACATCCTCTTTGCTGTTTCCACATTTAGCTAATAGGATATTTCTGTTTTGTTCCTGGGTTTACAGAAGATGTAACAACTTACCGTATTTTTCGCACCGTAGGGCGCACCGGACCATAGGGCGTACCTAGTTTTGGGAGGCGGAAAACAAGAAAAAAATATTCTGAACCCCAGAAGTCAGAAGAGCAAGAGGGATCTGGCTTCTGGGATACCGTGTGACTGTTCTGGCTGCTGGGGTAACCGTGCCAAGCCTCTTCAGGGCAGCGGGATGAAGGCTCCCCCTGCCCAAAGAAGCTGCACAGGGCTAAAGCAGAAGCCAGGACAGACGCGTCGCTGAAGGGGCAATGCGCCTTCTCTCTCTCTATGCAGCGCCCCTCCTTCACAGGAGAGGCGGTGCGCAGAGAGGGAGAAGGCACAGCGCCCTTCAGCGAAGCTAGAGAAGGAACAGAAGGAGACCCTTCTGTTCCTCCTCAGGCTTCGCTGGACAGGCGTGTTGCTGCCAAGCGGGAGGAGGAACAGAAAGAGTCCCTTCTGTTCCTCCTCCAGCTTCGCACGACAGGCGCGTCGCTCAAGGGGCGCTACGCCTTCTCTCTCTCTGCGCAGCGCCTCTCCTTCACAGGAGAGGCGGTGCGCAGAGAGGGAGAAGGTGCAGCGCCCTTCAGCGAAGCTGGGGAAGGAACAGAAGGAGACCCTTCAGTTCCTCCTCCGGCTTCCAGGACTGGCGCGTTGCCGCGGAGCCAAGGCGCGCCTAGTTTTTTGGGGGGGAAATAAAGGGAAGAAAAATTATTTTTCCCCCAGGCGCGGGGCTGGGGCGGGGGAAGCTCGAGCTTCCCCCAACCCCAGCCCACAGAACAGGCAACTCTCCGCAAGCCGCTGGAGCCCAAATGCGGGCTCCAGCGCCTTGCCAAGAGCTACCCAAGCGTGCCGGGGCTTCGGGATAAGAGGCAGCTCTGTGCAAGCCGGGGGAGCCCTCCCGCGGCTTGCGCAGTGCTGCCTCTTATCCCGACGCCCCAGCGCGCTGAGCAGTCTCTTCGGGTAGCTTTGGGATAAGAGGCAGCTCTGCGCAAGCCGGGGGAGCCCTCCCGCGGCTTGCGCACAGCTACCCGAAGCCCCGGCGCGACTGCTCAGCGCGCCCGGGCTTCGAGGTGCAGGCAGCTCTGCGCAAGCCGGGGGAGCCCGGGGGGGTCTCCCGCGGGCTCCCAGGGCTTGCGGATAGCTTCCTGAAGCCTGGAGAGGGAGAGGGGTCAGTGCGCACAGACCCCTCTCGCTCTCCAGGCTTCAGCGAAAGCCTGCATTCGCCCCATAGGACGCACACACATTTCCCCTTCATTTTTGGAGGGGAAAAAGTGTGTCCTATAGAGCGAAAAATATGGTAAATGATGCCAGCATTGTGGACAGGGAATATCATCATGTTTTGTTAAGTCTTTGTGAGTTTCCCATTACTTTTAGTTATAAAATACTAGGCAAAGGTTAAACCAATCCATTTATGTCATTCATCCATCACTCTGTTAATTCCAAACACAGAGTAAGATTCCCCCCCAACCAATGTTATTTTATTTAACAAAAATTGTATACTAATTAACTATAAATAGAACCTCTAAGGCAGGGGTTGTCAACCTAGTCCCTACCGCCCACTAATGGGCATTTCAGAATTCTAGGTGGGCAGTAGGGGGTTCTATGGCACAAGCTGAATCCTCCTTCCATCGAGCACTGGTGGGCCGTAAGGAAATTTTACCATCAAGAAAGATTCATTAGTGGGTGGTAGGTATAAAAAGGTTGACTACCACTGCTCTAACCCCACCCCATAAAATATACAATACCATTATCAATAACAGTCATAGTCAAAAGCAAGTTTTGAAAAATGGTTCACCTTGATCTGTTTTACGTCATCAGCATATTGATGATATCCTCACCTTATCCCACAGTGATCTCTTGCCAGTGTTGGAAAATATGGGGAAAGTAATAGAATTGTGACATGAGCACAATTTCCTGAAGGATTCTAGTAGCTATTAATGCTGAAATCCAGTGTGCTGCAATGACTGAGAGTGTCACATGTGAGTTTCTGGCTCAAATCTTGCCCAGCCATGGTTAGATGGCCTTTATGTAGGCTGGTATCTGTGTCTCCAGTGCTATGTGGGGATAATAGTACTATCCATTGATTTTAATGGGTCCAGTATTCAATATGACTTCAGTCAGATGCAACCCAAATCATAAGTTGCTCATAGTTGTAGTAATAATATTCAGTGTCATAATTTGTGAAAAGGTACCAGACTATACCAGATTAACAACCAAAGTATGTTGTAAGTATTAGCATTGTTCTGCCCCCACAAGGGTCAGTTATTTAGTGATAGCAAATTTGTGTATTAGTATTAGGTAGAAGGAATAATTATGCCCCTTTAAGAAAACATAATGCCTTTCCCCCCTTTTAGACCTCAAGGCAGATTGGGAAATGTAGGTACAGCTATATTCTAGTTTCTATTGGCTCTGCTCAGAGCGGGAAGAAACCTCCCTTTCTCTTTTGTTTCAGTCTAGTGCTTGCCTATCCAGGAAGATAGATGAACTCGCTCGTTCTTACATAACTCAGCAGGGAACTTCATAAAAAGCATCTAACCACTTTAATTTTCCTAACTTGTAACATGAAATTAATGTAATTTGCAGGAAATCATCATGAACCTGGCACACGCTAAACTGCAGTTAGTGGATATAGTATACATGCAGCAGGATACTTTTATTCTGAAAATAGTAGCCTACCGTGTCATAAAACATGGCTTAACAGTTAGAACATTTTGCACTAGGATGGTAGAAATCTCAAAACACTGTATCCAACTAAGTCATATTAAACTTAAACTGATTTAAATCAATAATCTTAGGTTAGTCAGTTCCATTGCAGTGGTTCCAACTCTGTGTATGATTTAGATGCCATCCACTGAATGTGGCTTTCCATCTCTATGGGAAGAGATAAACAGCATCCCTAGGTTCTAGTATTCCTCTTTATTCAGAATGTCCTCTACAAGCTTTTTGACCATCAAGGTCACAAATGGAATGGGCACCATTAGGCAATTCTTCCCAAGGGGTGAAGTAACATGGCTGCAAATGCTGCCCAGGAGGGTTTGGTCAGGGGCTTTGATCCCCACTGGGACAGACAGAACCAGAAGAAAGGATAACAGCTGTGGTCAAGACTGTGGCTTGGCATGGTTATCAGGAAGCTCAGCATTGCAAAAGGAAGGTCCCACCTCTTTAGGGAAAATGAGATTTGCTAAGTTAGTGGAAGGAGGCTGCAAACTTTATCAGGAATGTGGTAAGAAATATTAAGACCTTGTGCTTACCTTTGTAAAGAGGAAAGGATCCAAGGTAGGTTGATCACTCCAGATGGCACAAGGACCAGTGCAGAACTGGAAAATGTCACCTGTGTTGGGAGAGCAAAAAGTTCATGTTGATTGCAATGGGGAAAAGCAGAATGGTCACAAGAATGGAGCAGCTTGAGAATGGGCTATGATTCAGGATAAAGGTGGGATACAAGGAGCTGTGTTTTAGTAACTCAGCTCAGGAACCTTCTTACACCTGATTTTCCTCATAATAGCTTAATTTTCCCCCCCCATGCCCATTTTTCATGTTCTTTCAATAATGTTGTGGCCAGTTCAAGCCCATTGATAGGTTTCCACTTCCTTTTATCGTTCTCTACCTACCAGAGGGGCAGGGGGATGAGTTAGCCCATGGATTGTAGAAATAAAGAAACAGCGAATTTAACTTTCTTCTTTCTAGTTCTTCGACAAATTTTCTTTTCCATGCTAAGTCATGGCTTAGTTTCTAGCATTCATTGTCACAAACGTGCAATATAAAATTGCTGTAGCATTCCACTCAAATATCTGAGTGCATGTTCTTCACTGGCCAACAAACACTGCAGCTTTTCACAGTGATGGATGACTATCCTTGACTTGGTTAAACCTCTGTTTGATTGTCTCTACAACAGAGTGCTGGGTGTGCTGTGGAAGATGAAAAGGTGGCCTAATCTTACCTTTGACTTCTTTGCTTTCACTTTCAGGAGTTGGAATTTTCCAACCTGTTTGCAGTCCTGCATTGTATCCACTCCTTCTTTGCGGCCAAAGTGGCCTGTTTGGACCCACTCTATGTTGGCAGTCAGGCCACAGCTGCTGCTACTGCTGTTACTGCTGCTGCTACTACTGGTGCTGCTGTTGCTACATCTTCTGGCACTAGCAAATTGAAGTATACGACTTGATGGCTCCTATTTCTGCACTTGCCACTTTCCAGGAGTACATGAGACTACGTATACGAAACATTCATCAGACAGGTTTCTCGGAGAACCAACAGCAAGCAAGCGAACTGACTCAAGAGACAAGTGGCAGTTGTCAGCAGAGTATAGTCACATGGGATCATGAATTAAGTCTCAATTTTACAAGGCATCAGTACATAATCCAAGCAGAAATCTCTGAGGTGGATGAAGATGCTTTTATAGTATAATCTGATTGTGTTTTGAATGACACTGGAAACAAAAGAAACAGAAATAAACGAATGACACAGTGCTGCACTTAAGTATTTAATACAATTTTCAAATCTCCATAATAACAGACATTTTCTTTCCAGATGTTTTTATATGACAACCTACCAAGTTCTGGATCAGAACTAATTTCCTCTTGCTAGACTATAAATGTCAAGCAAAGAGGGATCAGTGTGTAGCAACAAGGAAGTGAATGCAAAAAGATGCTACTGTATCTCCTTAGAAAAGAAAGCACCTTAAGTACTGTTGCAAATTCATATTTGTGCCCTTTTGACATAGAATCATCTTCATTCTTAATTTTGGTTCCATCCCATTATCATAATGATAATAGTATAGCCATATTAGGTCAACATGTTTTTAAAAAGGAAATATAAGCATAATGAAGCCATCTGCTATTGAAGCCTATAGTACTTAAGCCACTTAGCTCTTGCTCTCATGAACAGCAAATGAGGTGGAAATTCTGTAATTCTCAAATTGCAGTTTGGGGCTCACAAAATTCAGTGTTCTGTGATACAGGCAGTAGCAGCCAGCGGGGGGGGGGGGCAAGGCAGCAGAGAGCTCAGGGTGGTGCAGGCACAGTGCTGGGTATGTTGGATTGCCTTCGCTGCTGCTGTTGTACCACACCTGCTCCTCGCTGCCTTGCCACTCCCTACCCAGTAACCAGTAGAGATGCATGACTTAGGGAAACCAAGTCATAATAATAATAATAATAATAATAATAATAATAATAATAATAATAATTTATTTATACCCCGCCCATCTGGCTGAGTTTCCCCAGCCACTCTAGGTGGCTCCCAGTCAAGTATTAAAAACAATACAGAAACACAGCACACACAGCCGCCAGCTGCTGCTGCATATGGGGAGGGAGGAATCACAGCATGTAGCGAACTCGATGTGAGCATGAATGGTGGTAGCATAGCCTTCAACATGACATGCCAATTTTCTTTCTGTGTGGATATTTTTCATGGAGAATCATCATATCTTGATGAGCCTTCACCTCAGAGCCTAAACTAAACACAGGTTCACCTGTTTTTGTGAGACCTAGGCCTCAATTCTGGAGTAATTCCATTGACCTTATTAGAACTACCCAGAAATTGTTGTTTGAGGATCATGGTCTTAAGCCAACAAAACCTTTCCCCCTTTTCCCTTTGCTATCTTTCTACATACAGATTCTCTGTTGTTAGTAAAAATCTGTTAACATTCAGAATTGTTTTAATTATGAATGAATTACAAAACCAATGTTAAACCTGTTTAATTATGTCTTTTATTATTCAGTTTTATAGTGAAGTGTCTTTTAATCTGCCAGGCTTTGTTCTCAAATCCCAAGTATTATATTTTGTTACAGGCACAATAAAGGTCGCACAAGGCTTTACTTTTAAATTTGATTTTCATATTACCAACAGGAAACCAAGAAATAGAATTCATTTACTCCTTTGTATTTTAATTAACAGCTGTTAAAAATGACCTTACAAAAAAGCAAGCTTTCTTGTAGGTTAAATGGAACATCCCATTTCTTGAAGTGAAACTTGGAAAGTTTTAGCAAACTCTTAAAATGGCATTCAGTGTTGTGTCATGTAAAACTAGCCCACAGGGTAAGACAATGAGCCCTTTTCAGATATTTTATGTATGAGGCCAGCAGGCTCTGCCTCCATTGTTCATGCATTCATTGTACCATTTGCAAAGACCTCCATACATACAGTTGTACATGCAGAGGATTCTTCATCTGTTCGGCAACTCTGGAAAAGCAGCATGCCCTAATATTATAAGAGAGCCCTCTTTGCATCCACTGGGGTCTTTTGAGATAGTATAAGAAACACTCATACATTGGAAGGCAGAGCCTCCCGCTTAGATATAACCCCTCCCACATGCACTGATTTCATCTGTAAAATGTCTGAAAAGGGTATTATGCTTTACATGTATTTTTAAGAATTGTATTTTAATGATGAATCTAGAGAAAGTGTAAAATTTGATCTACTATATATGTACAGTGTATATAACACTGATAAGGTTCCAAAGAGCCATTAGGAAATATTCTCTCATTCTCTCTCTCTCTCTCTGAAATGAGTTTAGTTTTGCATCGAGTACAATCCAGATCACAATTATGTGTATAAGCCAGATTCAAATCAATGCAAATAAGTATTTTCAACCATGCAGTTTGTTCCCCATTGCCCTTACACCAAGGTTAGGCATTATGTGGTCCTTAATCTAATTTAATACAAGTTGGGGAAAGGGGAACAATCCAGTGGGAAATGAGCTAACAGAAGGAGAGAGAGAGAAAATAGTGGCCAAAAGGGAAGAAAAGGGAGTTGGCTCCATCCACTCTTGGCTCCAGTTTCCCCATTGGTGGCTGCAGTCCCATCCACTACCAGCATGCAGTCTCCAATATATTACCCCTGAGACAAAATGGCCCTCAACAGAAATAAGGGTTGTCCATCTCTGCCTTTTGTGCAGAACTGTTCAGGGAGATTTGAGATCTATACATGCAGAGAGTCCTTTTTATATTTACTTTCCAGAAAAGTTGCCTCATCTCTGTCCCTCTTACTGTAAATTGCTTTGCTGGAGTTTTCTTTGGGGCATGAATTTTAAAAGTCCCATTGCCCATGTGTTCAGTGTATAAAATGAGATGGGCCAATGCTATACAGTGGAATCTTGGCTCCCAAACACCCAGGGAGCTAACATTCCAGCTCCTGAATGAATGAAAACTGGAAGTAATTGTTCTGGTTTTCAAACGTTATTTGGAAGCCAAACACCCGGTGCGGCTTCTGATTGGCTGCAGGAAGCGTCTACAGCCAATCAGAAGCTGCGCCTTGATTCCCAAACTGTTTCAGGAATTGAACAGACTCCCAGAACAGATTAAGTTTAGGAACCAAGATTCCACTGTACTATCTTAAACTGAAGCTTGTAACTGATAGTTTTCATTTCGCATATACATGTAGCACATACACATTTTATACCAGTATGGTAACCTGCTGCTACTTAACTATCCCTGTGCAATATTTTTATGAACTAATCTTTCAGTAATTTGTAGTTCTTGCTGAAATTAGCTTTGAAGGAAATAACTAAGGTTAAGAAGGAAACAGTGACTACATTTGATATTACTTGGTCCAAAGTATCCATAAGAGTGAGTCACTAATTGCAAGCATTATATTAGAACTTCATAGGAAGGTTGTCTTGGGGGGGGGGGTAATATTTCATAAATCATGGTGGGATCCAATTAACACTGTGCTAGCTCATACCAGTGAATCAAGCATGTAACACACACACAGTTTTCCCTGCTCACATAAGATATATCACTCCTCTGCCCACCAAACAGGATGTTGGAGCCAATCCCAGGCACAAATGTTTCAACTCATCAACTAGGGCTTTGAAGGAAAGGCAGGATGTTTAAATGAATATGATAATATGTATTGAATTCACATAACTAGTATCATGGTTCTGTGGATCCTTCATTAGCATGCAGCATGTTGATAATCATGCAATAGAGTCAGTAATATTTTAAAATTCAGAGTTTTATCCAGGATGTGACCTAAGCATCTCAAAAGACCACACACACATATCACATTGCCAATTTGTGCATCAAATCCAATTCATAAATCTATTCAATATTGTTTCCAGTTACAAATTCAAAGTAATATGTGTGAGAGTATAGTGATACAAGATGAATCTTGTACAAGGTGGCATATTTGAATTCACTAAGCTAGGAACCAAGGTATTCCAAGTACTCCATGTAATCTAAAGGCTCTGTTTTGAAAATGTGACACTGGAGAGATCTGAACGGTTGGCATTAGAGCCCGAAGTCAACAGCAAAATTTTGCCCGCTGACTTCAGTAGAATCAATGGCAAGCAAAGTAGATGATTGCTTTTACTTCTCATGCACTTAATAGTAAAGTCACTCGCTCACTTTGAAGCTGATGTGGGGATTAGCACTCATTAATGGGAATGATCATGATTGTGCCTTAAAAGTATCAATCTTGCTACACTATTACAGTAATCCTCATACTAATAGCTTCTCATAATGGCAACTAAACTGCCTACTTTCTGAAGCCAAAAGCAAAATTCTTGAAACTATAACAGACCAAAAGATAACACAGATTACAAATGGGTCTGCTATATAATTAGGAGATGACTCATGTAGTTGTATTTTTCAAACAATAATGGCTACCTTGTGGCAGCTTAGAAATCTGGCATCGTTAGGGCTGCCTTATTTATTTGTACCTGTCTTTGGGAGGCAAGTATGGATGTGATAAGTTCACCCTTTGATTATTATTATTTTAAATGCTGTGGTTTCCTTTAGAAACTACTACAAAAATGAGGAAGCTGCTGAACTCAAGGTATTCATTAAAAGTATTTTTGGTACCATAACAAATGCATCTTCAAGAAAAGCTTATAACACAGAAAAGTAGAACTCAAGATTCTTATTTTTAAATACACATGGTCACTCATATGAAGTAAGAATGTGACTTATGTTGAATCAGGTAGCTTCAAGGCCTTGCTACCAGAGATCTATTTAGCTGGAGATGGTGGGGATGGCTCCTTAGACCATTTGTATGAAAAATGTGTTCTACTCTCAAGCTATAGCTCTGACTGGTGTAAGTGAGTTAAGGGGGGTGATTGCACTCATTTTGTGAAAGCATCCATTCATATAATGCAAAGTGCCATGGCAGAATCATGAGAGAGTCTGCTTTTTACATATTGTTTGCAATTGTGCGGCCCAGAATATCCTGAAGATACTATGCATGTGGTAATTCAGTTTACAGTTTGGTGATGCTTAATACATAATTTTTTAAGTTAATTCCAGTAAGAGATGGTCAACAGAACTAAATTCTGGTGGCACCTCTAAATATAGCTGTTCAACCTTATATATAATATGATATGTGAATCTAACTGCAATCCTGAGGTCCGTATGGGCCAGAGCTGTGCCATTGCTTGTTGTGTCTTTTTAGCTTTTCCAGGCAGTAGCTCCCAGTGTATTGGCTCATGCCCTGTGATTATTAAGAACCCCCACAACAACTTAGAAAAGGGTTAAAATCTGTTGGGTGATTTTTAAGTTAACACCACCTGTTGCCAGGGAATATGGTAAAGAACGCCCTGAGTATGTGCATTCCTGAGAACTTTGGTCTACAACTGATGAGTCATATCCTGACCAAACGTGGGTCACAGCAGTGACACCACCACTGTGTGGGTGGGTGTGTTTAGGGGGGGGGAGTGTATTTGGTTACAACAAATGCCCCTTTTATAGAATGGGGAACTTCATCAAGAGCATCTATTTTCATCACTACATGAGGAAACTACATCTACAAAAATTTCATCTTGCTGTTCAACATTTAAATCAATCAGGGCAGGGAACCCTGTGGCCCTGCAGATGTTGTCAGACTCCAACTGCCATCTTTCATTATCATTGGCCATGGTGTCTGGGGCTGATAGAATCTGGAGTTGAACAACATCTGGAGAATCACAGCTTCCCCGGCGCGAATATAAATGTACATTAGTCCCCTGCTTTCTCTCCTTATATCTGATTGCAGGAAGCTAGACATATATGGTTTAGAAATATTGAAGTGAGTTCCCTGTTGCTGGATGTAGCTAAAGCTGGGTTGTGAACCTTAAAATCTGACAGCTATTGCCCCAAGGACTTTGGGACCACAGGGACATGCAATAACTTGCATGAAAGCTCTGTGAGTTCTGTGTAATTAAAATATGGACTATGAATATCCTGCAGATAATATTGCACTGGAAAGATTAACATCCTCTTCCATATAATGGGGCATGATTCTTTATAAGTTACACAGCTGTTTTTTGGGGTTGTAATTGCCAGCAGAAATTCTGTGTAAAAACTAGGCTAGGATCCAATAAGCAGCATGCATGAGCTCAAAGCACACTCCTGCATGGGGGTGGGGGAGGTTGACTCCCTCCCCCCTCCCCCCTGAAGCATCATATATTGCTCTAGAGGGTTCCCCAATTCTCAAGACAGCTTTTGTGGGGAAGCAGAAAGGAGAAGGAGCTGGAAAGGGTCCAGTGGGAAATGGACTGGAAAGCCATGGTGCATATACAGCCTTTGGATCCAAGTCTAATTAGATAGAGCTATCTCGATGAGAATAGCTTAACTTGAAACTTGGGGGTTGTTTTGTCATATCAATCTAAATTGATATGTAAAATTTGTAAAATGCAAATGCCACATATTATTCTGCTTCAAGAACAACTCACAAAACATGGATTGAATATTATCCTCTGAAGAGTCAAGGCATTGTTCTAATAAACCTTGTTCCATCAAGTATTGATCAGATAACTCAGTGTGCTTTAGTATAGGTAATGATGGGAATTGTAGCCTCTCTTGAACTTTTCAGAATCACTCATAACCAGCAGTCTTCATGATTACATCTCAAGCTGTATTGTTTTACTCAGAGGAGTGAAAGGAAGCGGTGCCTAAAGATTTTGAAGTTCCTAACTGAAAATTGCGAAGGAAATCAAGATAGGTAGACTTGAATGAATTATCTGCATGCATATGTTCCACTTTAGAACTTATTCTTTTTTTGGTATGCATCCATAAAATACATTAATGGAGCACAGGGCAGATGAAGGTGGTTTTAAAAATGTCTGGGGGAGGGGGGCCTCATTCCTATGCTGGCAAAGCATTTGAATACATGTGTAACTCCATGCATGTGTTGTAATGACTTCCATCAATAGGAATAATATTGTGCATGCTTTTAAAGGCTTACATGAATCATGTTCTAGATAATAAAAAGTATTTAGTCTTCATGGAGAGAAAAAATTGATCAGTCTTAGGAAATGAAATCCTTGTGGAAGTGACCAGAGATTTCATTATGGCCGAAACCCATTTATTGAAATTGCGGGAAATGTTTTTGTTTTTTTTTAATCATTTTGATTCTGCAAACAGGCACCCCAGCTGTGTAATACTAGCTGATGCATGAGCTCCAATATCCACCGGAGTTGCCAAATTCATTTCAAGCATTAAATTTGTATTCCCACATAACAGTGTACATGTATCTATTTCTTTGTTTTGGCATGGAGGCCATCATAGAACATGTGGTGATCTTGAGAGCCCCAGACTAAAATACTGAACAGGTTTGCCTGTGCATAACTCCTCTTGAATTAAATTGGACTTGCATGAATGTAACTGAGCACAGGATTTCAGCCAAAGTGTGGCTCAAAACAATTTGAACAATCGATGCCTGGTTTACAGTAATAATCTATGACCTTTTTAGAAATAGGATTGATTTGAAACTTTGAGCCACTCCAAATGTTCCAAACCTAACTTCAAGTGAATAACAATCCCTCAGAACAAAATGCAGATCAACTTTATTTCTATATTTTATGGTATATTCTGCACTTGCTTTAAGATATAATTCTAAGTAAAATATGTATATATTGGTTGGGGAAATGACTATTTTTGCAGCAGATGCACAATCTTGACATAGAGTAATAAAATCATATCAGCTATTTTTCCCCAGACCTTAAAATTATCTGATTTTGGCTTATTCTCATTGCTTTGTACATTGATAATATTTCATGAGTTTTAATTTGTGGTTGGGGGAAATGACAGAGCAAATGTAATATAAAGTATTATATATTTTATAAATACTGAGGTTTAAAATACCAGATCAAAAAATCTAAATATTTATTTCATTTTTAATTATGTTTGTGGCTCTTTGTAGTGTTTTGTGACTCAAAGACATCTAGTTGTTTAAACTCATTAATGAACTACTAATAAAACATTTCCTTCTGTTTGGTTTTGTTTCATTGATTTGTAATCATGAAAAGAAAAAAATAAAATACTTTTTTAACAACTTGTTTTGGGCATATGATGTGTGGCTATCTGCATCAGACTAGAAACTGCATTAACAGATGTTTTTATTGCTGGGATTTTTATTGCTAATATGTTTCATGGGATGAAATTCATAAATGAAATAAATGAAACAATTAAGTTCACACACACACAGTCTCCTTTGGTGCTGATGGGACATTTTTCTAAGTCAAGGGTTCTTGGCTGGGGAATGAAAAAGTGAACCTCCGCTTCACATATAATGCCTTCATACTGAGAATTGGGCTCCCGAACACTCTACCTACCTAAAGAAAAGCAAAAAACCTAGCTGCCTGCTATATATTTAAGTACACAGCTCATTTGGCCCTCTAACTCTATAGTACGTATTAAGCTCTGAAGTGCATGCAATGCCCTACCTTCCAATCGCCTCTTCCTCAAACCAAAGGAAATGTCAGAGGACTTCCTAGGACCAAAGTCTTCATCTGGCGTGTCCCTTCCTGGGGAAAACAATATTGTAAGTGAGGTAACTAGTACAGAACAGATGGAAGAAGCCTATATATCCATCACCATCTCAGTTTGCCAAGTGCTAGCCAAATCGACACCATTCATCCACAAGAGGGGAGATATGAATGAGCTTAAGCGAAACCCCAAGGTTTGCAGAAGTACAAGAAAATCTGATAGGAATAAAAACTAGCCAGCTAGGACTTGAATGCTCAGTGGCTACCGTGTGGTAAATTACTATTGAAAGAGAAAGAAAAAAGCCATGCAAATTGGGGGCTTTGTGCTGGCTTGGGCAATCAGGCTCGTCATCCAAAACATCTGAAGAGAACCATACTGCTGAAGGCTAATCAGCCTCATCTAGTGATACAGGATATTATATCTGATGCTTTGTGTGTTTCTTTGGCTCTTCTCTACTTTATTTGCTACTAGGGATGGGAGAACTTGCAGTGTGATGACTTCAGATCACTCATTTTACATCATGAAATGCCACTGACAATAGGGAAATAACAAGACATGGTCTTCCTGTTTTCAGCAATACCCCAGTGCCTGTCATAATATCTTATTCTTCCAGCCTGAATAATTGTGATAATGCAGGGGTTGAAAATGAATTATTTCTGAGTTTCTGCTTTATCATATTTTTAGCATATTGTTGAAAGATTTGATTGCCATATCACTCTCCTTAAAACTTGGCAAATAGTTTCATCATTTTGTCTGTATGGTAGCTGATATTTAACATTTCATTTAGCATACAGCTATAGAGCTGGCATGACTCTTCTGAAAAAGAACTCTTTCTAAGGTGATCAAAGAAAAAAATACTGAATTATATATGCTGAACTATACTGAGAGCATACATGCTAGCAATAATACATTGTGGAAAATTGAACTCAACAAACCATAATCTTACACCTAAACATTACATGCCCCTGCAGCTGTGTACAGATTTTTATTTCTAAGGGGCAATGGGAAGAATTTATCACTAATGTGATAACAACCCTTAACCTAGAATTGCTAGATTCAAAATTATATAACTGGGGGAACCTATAGATATAGTTGAATGGGGAAAACAATTTTGTTCCTTGGTCTAATTTACACCCACTCACATGCATTGTTTCACCCAAGTTGGGAATGATGAAATTGATTAGACCACAGAATGCTTGTAATTGGATCCAATCAATTTCACATTTAAGAGGGCTTGAACAGCAGGACATTGTTTACTGAAAAGGCAAAATAGCATCATGCTTGTGCTTTCCTCACTTTTTAAAGGACAAGTTGAGGACATGGATTGTGTACATCACATATCCCTTAATACATGGAAACAAACAAACAAATGAATTATAACCTTGGGAAAAAACCCCAACTGTCCCAGGCATTGGAATGGTGAAGTATATTATTCATCATGGCGTCTTTGCAAGAGACATTCTGTCAAAATAAACTTACTGCAGAAGTGCTGCACGTGTTTCTGGGGAACAGTTCCAGCTTTTCCTCAAAAAAACTATAAGTGCTATTGTCAGGGAACTCTTTGCCCTGTCTATTGCTCTTTGCCCTGTCTATTGCAGCTCTGGCAATTTCAATAATCATTAATTTCAAAATTAATGATGTCAGTATCAATAATGGAGAACACACAATACAACTGTTTGCAGATGATGTGGCAATTGTCACAAGCAAACATGAAATGTCACTGCAGGAAAGTCAAAGACAAGTAGACAGGTACAGTAAAGTTTCAGGCTTTAAAGGTAATTATAAAAAATCAGCATTATAGGTATGCAGATAGAGAATCTCCTTTGAGAACAGGGTTTTATTTCTCGCTCAAAGAGGGCTATAAGGGCATGGGCAAGGAAAGAGACTTCCAATGGCCTTTCTTGTTGGCACTTCAAGATATTTCAAACAGCTTCAAATAAATGCTGGATGGAATTCTGAGATGGTCTCAAAGGTCTAGTTGGAAGAGATGTCAAGGGATGGTACATTTGTCTGCATGTGGTGGTCAATCATGTCCTCTGAGAGATATATTTGGGACAAGATCCTCACATAAATAGACATTATGACCATACAAAGCAGTTATAGGCACTTTCCCAAAGGATTTACTGTCTACAATGCATAAAGATTTTGAGTGGTATACAACACAGCATTGTAGAGTTAGCACTGAACCTGTTCTGTTACCAGGTTGTCTTATGCTACTGGGCAAGAGGTTCCACAAGCAAGTAGTTGGTATTTATATGCACAGTTTGTAGAGGACAGAAAAATAAAATACCTAGCCACAACAGTTCCAGTATGGCAAGCTCTTGTGCAATGGTTCTAGCAGGCTGACACATTGGATACAATCCTTTCTTTTATATCCTTTAGCAGCAGAAAGAGCAGTAATTACAATCCATTGTAAGGATTCTCTCAGACTGTGGTTTTGGGGCAGGGGTGGGTTTTGGGCAGTGTGCAGTTAAGTTGCATCAGGTGTGCAGCCAAGAAGCATGCCTTTGTAAAACCTGGTAAGTACTTGCCAGGCTTCAGGGTGGAGGCATGATTGCTCTGACAGGGTCCTAGAGTCCTCCCACCTCCTTACCAGGCTTTGGAAAGGAGGTAGGAGGCCTCTAGGACCCTTCCAGAGCCTTTTGCCTCCTTCACAAAGCCCAGCTTCAGCCGGCACTGCGAGAGCTGTGGGAGAGGGCACCAAATGGCCTTGCACAGGGGAGCATATTACCAAGGCCCACCCCTGTTTGGGAGGCTTTAGGACCAGTTATTGATAAAGAAGCTTATCCACCATAAGTTTGTTAAAGGCCATACAAAACCTGAATCATTTGATGTAACACAGTGCTCATTTTTGTGATATGTCCATCATATATAGCCCATAACCAATGCTTCTCCCAGATCCTTGTATGTTTTTGCTGGACTACTGAGAGAAAAATTAAAAGCTTGGAGGCTTTTACTAACTTGGTTGTGTTGATTGTGTCAGAAGAACCTTACACTTTTTTGAATCCAAACCAGTGTCTATAGCTCCTGGCCATTATATTTACTTCATTACCACAACTAATCAGGGACCTAGTCTGTATGAATAATACCTACTTTGTGTTTGGGGAGGGGGAGTCTCACAAAACTGTCATTCTACATCCATACATATACCAATATGCTCACTTTCAGTTAGTTAGAAACAGCATACATAAACACATTGGTCTAATAAACGATATCTCAAACTGAACTGTGTGTAGAGTGTAGGTACTTTGTTTTGTTGCATTTTGGTGAATGTTTCATGCTTGTCATTAAAGCTGAATATGCTGTTTCATTAGATTAGGGATAAATGTTTCCCTTAATCTGTTTAGTGTTTTGATGCAATCTGTATGGCTGGATTTGTAGAGGGTGAATAATTCTTTAGGAAGTATCAAAGGACCAGGCAAACAAGTTTGCTTCTTTTGTGCATATTAGCCAGCTTTCTTTCCTAGCTCTCTTGCTTACAAAGTGGAACAGCTGAAGAATACAGAATATCTCCCCTCACATCACATATTAGATTTCAGCATTTAGACCAGCTTTCTCCTCATATAAAGGTAAAGGTAAAGGTAACCCTGCCCGTACGGGCCAGTCTTGACAGACTCTAGGGTTGTGCGCTCATCTCACTCTATAGGCTGAGAGCCAGCGCTGTCCGCAGACACTTCCGGGTCACATGGCCAGTGTGACAAGCTGCATCTGGCGGGCCAGCACAGCACACAGAACGCCGTTTACCTTCCCGCTGGTGAGCGGTCCCTATTTATCTACTTGCACCTAGGGGTGCTTTCGAACTGCTAGGTTGGCAGGCGCTGGGACCGAACGACGGGAGCGCACCCCGCTGTGGGGATTCGAACCTCCGACCATGCGATCGGCAAGTCCTAGGCGCTGAGGTTTTACCCACAGCGCCACCTGCGCCCCTTCTCCTCATATACCCCTCATCAAATCTTCATGTATCACAGACACTTCTTTTGCTCTGAAGTTATTTGTTTGTGTCTGTGTATGTGTACTCCAAAATATTTACTGAGTACTATGGTTTTATTTCTTTAGGAATTGATTCTTTTTCATACATTTTTAAGGCCACAAACTGAAATCACTGAAAACCTATAAGGGCCTCATTCAATATATTATTTCCCCCCGTGTAAATAGTCTTTGGGCTATCCCTGCTTGAGAATACACTAATATAGACAAATATAACAAGTGAATATAGAGCTCGAGCAGAATAGTGATATCGCAGAGCTTTCCACCACTGCCTTCTGGAACTAAATCTTTCTCTCAGGGAGCAGAGAAGGAAGCCCGCAGCATCTAGTGGCCTCTCAGCCACCATCCCAAGCACCATTGGATTCTTCTCTTAGTGTTTCTTTTATATATTGTTATATCTCTTTTTAGGAACATATGAAGCTGGCTCGCCCTGAGTCAGAGCATGGGCCCATCTAGCTCAGCATTGTCAACAGATGGTGGTCATGGCTCTCCTGGATTTCCGGTAGATGATTCTGCCAGCCAAACTCAAGACTGAACCTGGGACCTTCTGTGTTCAACCTCTACCACAGAGCTACTGTCCTGCCCTCTACAGATCTTCTTTTGCTATATGATTATATAGATGTTCTATTGATAGCACATAAGAGGAGCCCTCCTGGATCACATCAAGGAAGCCTACACATACTCAGGGCTGCTCAGACTGGTGACAAAAGTCAGCTAGCCTGACTTTTTACATTTGACAAAACATCACCATTCAGGGGTCAAGAGAAGACTCGTGGGGAACCCAAAATTTCTTGGAAGTATATAACAAAAGCTTTCAAAAAATCCATAAGGGGTGACAAATGTTTTCACAATTTTAAACATATGGCCGAGGAGGTGGGAGACCCTAAGAGGGGAACTCCAAAACAGCCCAAAGAGCATACCCTGTGGCCATGTTAGGGGTGGTGCACAATAACAGAAAGAATCAAATAAATATACTGGGAGAGGGTACAGATGACTGAATGGCACACTAACCAGGAGCATCCATACTGCAACACTCTGTTGCCACTGAGTCCCACTTTTCAGGGTATATATCTATCCAATATATTAGGGAAGTCATGCAACAAGGAGCAGAACTGTGCTCAAGCTGAACCTTTCTCAAGAAAGGCAATATTATTGGATAAGAACCCCATAACACCATATAAATGTCACCATGGTAATGTATAATAGCTAATAGCTACCAGATATCCATGATCATGAACACTTTACAATAACAGTTTGTTATCAAATTTACTGAAATGTATTTTCAGGCTCTATTATCACAGGGCGAAAAGAAACGAAAAGAAAAGAAAACTTTAAAGGATCACTGTGTAGGATGCCTGACATACTTTTGAAAATAAACAGTGAAGCCAGTGTCAAACACGGTGTTCTTTTATTGGGGGGGGGGGGGAGAATAGTGGTACTGTGGTCCATGACCCAGATTTGTTCTCAATAGCAGCCTACATTCCATCCTGGCTTCACCCAAGATGCCATGCACTTCCCTACTTCCCTGCACCCCCATTTGATATTGGGGGGGGGGGGCAGGGAAGTAGGGAGACATTGAAAGTGTGTGTGTGTGCATGCGCGCGCGCGCGCTCATGACATCAAACATGGTGTCAGTGGAACGGTCTAGCTTCCATTAATCTGCCTGGAGCCGCTTTGTGTGTGTGTCATGTATGAAAGGTATGTGTGCAGTAATACAATGATAACCGTGAAATTGTATCATCTGAATATCTTTAAGGCAGTCGCTTCCTTTTCATGATAGTTTGTTGAAAGAGCAGTAGCTGCAAAGGTGATAGCATCTGAATCACTCAAGCTGCTTACCATGGCTCAGGTGAAAATTATTATTTGGGAGGAATTGTTCCTCTTTTTGGAATTCTTCAGTTCATTCTGTGCCAAGTAATTCCCCTCTGACCAGATGAATGGCTATTTGATCCATGTGACTTAACTCAATAAAAAAGTGCAATGACACCATTAGAATATGATGCGCTTCTAGTAAAACAGTGTTAATGCATAGCTCCTAATAGTCTACACTATATTTCCATCTAAGCATATTATTTTTAATTCCCAGGCCACAGAAGAAGAGATATTAAACAAAACTCTTCATAGATTTCCAAAGTGATCTTGCATCATTTCCAGTAAAATTAAAGCCATAATCATGAACTCTGGTATAACCTTTTGCTAGTTAAGGAACTTCAAGGAGCTAAAATAATTTAGCAGTGCTTTTCCAAAATATCTAATGGGGGCAACGTATGGCAGCTGAATGCCACACTGAAACAGAATGCAGAAAACCATCTCTACTTTAATAAGCATGCTATTAACCTTTCTCAGCAAAACGGTTATGATGCAGATCATCTTCCTGTATTTCACATATATCAGCTTACTGGGGAAAGCAAGCAAACAAATTCCTATTGCAAGAAGAAACATGTCTGCTTTGATCACAAAGTCCTCTTTGAAGAAGGAACATTTTAGAGAAAATGTAAGATACAGGCCAAAAAGTAAGTATTTGGTATTTGGAGCGGCTGGTATATACAGGTGAAACACTCAGCAGCTCTTCCTGTTTCTCAAAATTATCAAGAATTAATCTTAGTCCCACTAACAGCACAAACTTTAGGAAGCAGAGCAACTCACGGGAGGGAAAAATTCTTTTCTTTCCTTCCCATCGCATCTTTGGGACAGCATGAGCAGTGACGGCACACAGACTGAGTCTTGGGAAACAGCTGGTTGGCTTCCCCCCACCCCACTCTGTTTCAAAAACTGATGCTATGCCAGCAGCTTCTATGTAACATGGGTCTCTGGTCAGGATAGTTTAAAAGATGAGGAGTTAGCATGTAACGCCAAGTATAGAGGACAACCTGCTTCATGCTTTCACTAATAATAATGACACGAGCCACATGCCAACAGATGGGTAATGGCTTGGCCACCTGAAGCAACTTCTACTTTCATGACAAATCCAGCTGTTACCCAGTCCCACTGAAACTTTAGTTAAATACTAATACTAATACTACTAATAATAAATGTTGCCAATTCCATGAGGTCAATGCATTCCTTCACTTTCTCCTGCCATTGACTTTCTCCTGCAACCAAGTTTTATATGCAACCTCAGGCAAAAATATTCATTTTATTGTTATTTAACAAAACGGATATACTGCTTGTTGGTAACAAAACCTCTAAGAGGATAACAAAATACAAACCACGTTAAAATTGTCAACAAAAGACAAAATCAGGTAGTTACAAACCTTTTAGGGATTATTAAAATAAACAGTAAACCAAAATGAGATTAACATATATGACAACATTCTGCATGTCTGGATAGGCTTGCTGAAACAAAAAAATGTTGTAAGCAGACACCAAAAAAAAGGTACAGCAAACACATCTGCCTGATGTCAATAGCAATAAGGAGTGATAGGAAAGTGAATAATAAGGAATAATGCAGGAAACTTGTTCTATAAAGCCAACCTGTTCTGCTCCTGTGTTCTAAATAAATGGTTGTCCCATAAACCTGTTGGCCTAGAGGCTGGTTTGGGAAATTTGAGATGTAAGCGCTTCCAACTCTTACTCCTATCCTGATTGTGTCAAGCCTCATTCCATCATCATTTTCAAATGCAATAGAAGCATGCATGGGGAGAAGGAGCCACTGTCTAGAAACCTGGATGGGGCAGCGCTCAACAGGATGGCAGCATGGTCAAAGCCATGTGGATACACTTGAAGGCATATTGGATTCTGCCAGTGCCCTTACATGTCCCCAACCTCCCCACCACCCAACCTCAGGCCAATATAGGTAACCAGCAGTGACACACTATGACATTTGACCCATGATAAATAGATAAAATATGCACAACAAGAAATGGGAATACATTTATGCTTGGGCTATTATAGAAAAATGTTCTGTGCCTCTTCAGTAGATTTTTTAAAAAGCAGCAAACCAGTTCTGATATTATCTTTGCATTTCATTTATTTACCAATATTTAAAGGATAGGAAGGATTTGGAGTCAACTTATGTCACATAGCTGAAGGATTTTTTCGAGCCAAAGAAAAATCCAAGTTCTCAAATTTTCTATTAAAATCCTGTAGTTGAAATATAAATGTGGTAACTAGCATATGAGATATTCATGCATTAAACAGTACAGTACCTATTTTAGGGAATAGGCATTATTGGAAAGTGAATAAAAAATGCATACTATTATACACTGGTAAAACCAGAAGTTGCATACAGGGACAGTGCTGGGGCATTCTCAACCCCCCTCCCCAATCTTCAGAAAGTGGGTTTATTATTCAAAAGGGGCACCAAAGACTTTGGTGGTTATAAGATACAGAAGAGTAACTACAACAAAGATTTGTACTTTTGGTAGTTTCACCCCCCCCCCCCCATTTCATGTTCCTTGTTTACTTCAGTATGAGACTACTTTCATTTTTCCTGCTTGCCTCAGTCATGCAGTTTTGGATCACAATTCAGTTACTAATTTGCAGCTGTATCACAAAAGTATGACTCAATGACAGAAGGTCCTTGAGTTTCATTTTCAGACCTCTAGGACACTTTCATTACATGAAGAGCTAAACAGAATCAGAGCACGATTCTTGGCAATAGCGTTTTGCAAAGATTTCAGTTTTTTTAAAAAAATCAAGGATAATCTGCAGTGGGATTTGACTTTGGGCAGTAGCATCACATTCTAGCTCAAATTTAATTTGAGATCAATTAGAGCAGCTGCCCCAAGGCCCCTTTGCAGCAGAGGTCCTTTCTAGCCAGTTCTGCCTCCTCCAGTTCTGCCTGTAACACTTTAATATGCCTTTATTGATTTTCTTATTATTTAAAACCAAATTTTCAAGCCGACCATAAGGATGCTGTGCAACCCACACCACAAGCAGCAGGTGGGGTGTTGAAGCATTGCTGGTGGCAATCTCAAAGAAAAATTTCTGAGCTATTTTTAAGGAAATTTGCCGAAATCTACACTTCCAACATGGGCTGCCATACATCCAGATTTTCCGGGACATTTAAGCAAATTCTGCCCAGGCACTGTTTCAGATGGCCGAATCCTGCCCATGTCTGGGAAATTCTAGACATATGGCAGCCCTAGCCACATGTAGTGTTGCTGGGTGGGTGGGGAGGTCACAAGCCAACTACCTGAAGCTAAAAGGCTTTCCTCACAGTCACATTTGTAAGTTGGGTTTTAGCTGCCCACCCTTTTCTAGTTTCAGTGCAGGATTAGTGGTCAATATGGGGACAAGCGGGTTCAGTTTCTCGGGGTAGCAGTCCTGAGAGACAGGAGTATCCTTTGGCCAGTGCTATTTTTCTAGAAAAAGAGGTGCTGGAATTCACCATGAATGCCTCCCCTGTTCTCTTATAATGGCAATGGTGCCCACTTGAGAGGTGCTGGAACTGAGATCCAGCAAGTTCCTATTGAAAAAAAAGTCCTGCTTTGGGCATTTCAGAACTGTCAGCTACTGAGCCCACTACTTAGTGAATATAATAGTTTCTTCACAATACTCAGATATGTAAGTCCCACTGAGTTCAATGGGATTTACACCCAGATATATGTGCAGAACTGCAACCTAAATTACCAATATGGAAACTAAACATAAAATAGGATAAGGAAAAATGAAACCTTCTTGAAATCACAGGTACAGTGATACGATCCCCTCTTAGTTAAAGAATAATTACTTGGT
This sequence comes from Podarcis tiliguerta, assembly GCF_965153285.1. Classification (NCBI taxonomy): domain Eukaryota; kingdom Metazoa; phylum Chordata; class Lepidosauria; order Squamata; family Lacertidae; genus Podarcis; species Podarcis tiliguerta. The sequence continues at coordinate 38,957,754 of NC_139540.1, read as the reverse complement.
TTAAATATTGTGCAGGAATAATATATTTTTCCAGGTTTATGCATTTATTGTAATCCTTTTAAAAATGTGCATTTACTCTCATAATAGTAAGAACTTACTTTGAATAATGCAGTAAAAATGCTCTCAATAGTATGTTTTCAAAGTTACATTACTAGCATTCATTTTCTGAATTAAATTGGAAATAGGAAAAGGGGGGAGTGTGTGTGTGTATGCACACACACTTTATTCAGTTTAAATAGCAAGTGTTACTGAAAAATCACACAATACATGATTCACCAGTAATTACAAAGAAACGCAAACATTTTATGAAAAGGAACTATTGATATATAACCACAACAGACTGAAGTATTCCAATGTGATCTCTAATGGAAACTAGCAACATTCACAGACACACCAACTCAATCATTCTAAAACAGACATAAAAGCAAATTATAGTAACAGCTAATATTGAATGTATGGGTCTTTAAAAGGCTTTTTACTCAAAGCAAACAAGGCTTCTTTTTTATTAAAAAGAAAGAAAATACCTAAAATAGTTCTACAGATAAAACAAGCAAAATACTGCTCTTCAGTTTCCAAATTGCTACTCTCTTATTTTGCTATAGGAATAATTTGGTACACTGTATTCATTATAATGACTGAAGAGAAATCATCTCTAGTGTTTATTGAATTTGTTCTGGCCAAACAACTCAGCAACATATAAAGTTGATTTGGGAAGTTTTGTGAATTTTTCAAGATATATCTAGATTATTATCCCCTAAATCCTGACTTAAATTGCTTTCGAAGAGTTGTCCAGAACACAGTGTGGTTCTTTGTACATCAAATTGCCCCCAAGGTGTCACCAATGTGTTCTGACTCAGCTATCTTAAATTTTCACTTATGTGACTGTGCAAAGCACAGCCTTCTATAAGCCCAGTAGAACAAGTGAATCATTGTGTTCACTAGCTATCCTGTTCAATAGGATGTCACTTACCCTTTGTGTGCATGGAGGTATAAAGATACATGCAGACCCCCTTATTCTACATCTGATTTTTTTTGGGGGGGGAGGGAACACAGCTACGAAAGGTATATGCCTCACTTTGGCCATTGCATTTGAAACTACTGGTAATGCAGAGGGACAGTTCCAGTGCTGAAAGTTCTCTTTTCAGTTTGCACATGGAGCACTCCCTCCACACCTTTCCACTCAGTCCCATGGTGGGAAACTCAAATTATCGTAGGTACTCTCTTCTTAGGAATCCCAAGCTTTAAGAATTGTCTCATAAGAGACCACATTGTAATTCCGTGAACTATTCTGTAGTCTTTGGGTGATGGGTGGTATAGAAATTTAAGGAAATAATGATAATAATGATAATAATAATATCTGCATAAGCCTTCATGAGATGCCACCAAGATTGTTCTAGCTATAATCAGCACCTGCTTCCTACTTCCTCTTCTCTTCACCTCACAACAATTCTGGGTTGGGTGTTTTCTTCAGTTTTGTTAGGAAGCTGAAAGTGTTCCACCTTTTTAAGCTGTTTGCCAATTTTTCACAAAAACAGGATGGTTTTTGTAGTCTGTTTGCTTTCTGAGGCATGCCATGTGGAGCTCAAGGCAAAATACAAAAAACGTTTGTCTCCCTCTATTACAGCCTGTGTCTATATGGCAGGGGAAGCCAACCTGGTGCCTCTTGGACTTCTATGGGCAGGGGCATGTCAAAGGGGGTGCTTTCCTTTCTACAGCCCTCCTCTCCCTTTATATACATGGACATAGTCATGAGGAATTGCTCACCTCACAGCTTTTATTAGGCATTAGTTATTAGACCACACTCGGAATACCCTGAGCCAATGCCAGTGATACTTCCCTCTCCCTGAAAGTTAAAGCAGCTTCTTTTGATTCCAGTTTTACTTACTTACTTACTTACTAAACTTATATCCCACATTTCCTCCCAAAGAAGCCCAGTTTGGCAAACAATACAATTAAAAATAAAATAACAACAGATTTAAAACATCTAAGTATCTACATAGTTCATCACCAGCCACCTGTGATCCAGCTCAAGGACACTTCTGTAAACATTAAGCATACTTCTTGCTTTATTAAGTCCTTACTAAAGCCAAGCAGTTCTTTCTCTGTCAGCTATAACAGCCTTTTCTAGCATATGCATGAAAGGGGAGGGGAGGGATGGAGAGAATAATGTAGTTCCGTTACAGGAGCTTCCTGTGTTTTCAGCTCTGTTGGGGCTGAAGCGAGCAAGTTCACTGAAATGAGATTTATTTCCCTGTCTGTGCTGACTTTCTCCAGAGACTCAGAAGGGAATATCTTCTCCATCCCAGCACAGGGGCTTGGATGAACCTGAAATGGATTAGCCCACTTTGTAAAAGGACAAACTACGACTAGTTCCTTTTCAGATAGAATGACCAAAGTAGAGTAAGTCCTTTTAAAAAATGAGCTTTCCAAACACAGACAGGAACCATATGCTCAGCATTAGTTGGTCACAAAGTTCTCTGTCCACCTAAGGATGTGTATCCAGAAGTTTGCTTTGAAATGTGCAGAGTTCCCTAGCTAGATTGGGGCACTGGAGTTTAATTCTATGATTTCTGTACAGTGGTACCTCGGGTTACATACGCTTCAGGTTACATACGCTTAAGGTTACAGACTCCGCTAACCAAGAAACAGTACCTCGGGTTAAGAACTTTGCTTCAGGATGAGAACAGAAATCATGCTCCGGCGGCATGATGGCAGCGGGAGGGACCATTAGCTAAAGTGATGCTTCAGGTTAAGAACAGTTTCAGGTTAAGAATGGACCTCCAGAATGAATTAAGTACTTAACCTGAGGTACCACTGTATTTTGGTCTGGCAAATATCATATGTGAACAGACTCACAAACGAAAGCAGAATAAAGTCACCCCACTACACTGCTGCTAAGGAATTACTTATAACTGCTGTTGAGGGAATGCTTACCTTTATAAAAGTGGTAAAGATAGAAGCTATGTTCTCTTACAGCAACAAAAGCACTGAGCTGTCAGATTTGGGGTGGCATAAAAATGTTCCCTTTTTAAATGCTGGGCGACTCATCTCTTCAGTGCTAAATTTAGCTTGAAATTTAAAAGGCAGCTTAATAATAAAAAGCCCTTAAACTATTTCTCTCTCTCAAAATTGTTTATATGTTTCCCTTGGATAACATGCTTCCATTTATATTAGAAGAATTCATAACAATGTTTGTAGAAATGACACTTCGTGAAAAGAACTCTGATCCTTTGTTACCACTTTGATTAATTTTATTCATTGCATTGTTCTGTGCTGAAAGTGGCCCATAGGGCGGCATTGAAAAGACAATTTTAATCACACAAAAAGACAGGAAAACAGGCTTTCCTCCAAGAGAAATAAACAAAGAGGAAAGCATACCCTGCAGAGTTTTGAGGAAGCAGAAAACCCTCTCCATTTAAACAGTGGAGCTTTATGGTGGGGCAAGTAATTGATGTGGAGGAAATGAAGACATCAGTTCTGGATTTTAAAAAAATCCTATCACAAACAACACAGCAATCCTCTTGCTCTTTTTGTTAAAGCTTATCCATTGAACTTCAAGTAGGTCTGTGAAGAGAAAAAGAACAAAGCTCAAAAGAACGCAACATTTCTCAGCAGGGTAGCCATTGTTGTGCTCCTGTCCAAAGCAGGGCAAGTTACCAACAACAACAAAAAGCATTTAAGCACTGCTTGGCACCGTGCTTTGAGTTTTTGACTGCCATTTCAGTAAAAAAATAACTGTATCCAAACACAATGAGCAGTAGTAAATACTCTAGAACAGGGAAGAGTCATAGAGGGGGTTCCTTTTGTGAAGATTTTGGACAGTGTTGAAAAGCTCTCCCTTTTTCGGCAGTCTTTGAAGATGGTGTTGAAAGGGAGAGAAAGGATTCTGTTTAGAATGAGGACAATGCATTGGCTTAGTTATCCACCAGTGACATCAACACATAATCAAATCTGATTAGCCACATCATGTTATGATGTCATCCTGCTCCCTATGTAATTCCTTAGTGGCTGGGATTGACCATGTGACTAACTAAGGAAGAGGGTTCTATAATGAAAAGCAGCAGCAGAGAAGGGAAACAATGGCAGAAATGTAGTTGAAATAGGAGAATATTCTCAAGTTTAGGGTCCCCCCCAAAAAATGTTTCTGTCTTCCAAAAGCATAACTTCCAAAAGCATCACGGTAATGGCACCTGCCCTGTGGAACGCCCTCCCATCAGATGTCAAAGAAATAAACAACTACCTGATGTTTAGAAGACATCTGAAGGCAGCCCTGTTTAGGGAAGTTTTTAATGACTGATGTTTTAATGTATTTTTAATCTCTTGTTGGAAGCCGCCCAGAGTAGCTGGGGAAACCCAGCCAGATGGGTGGGGTATAAGTAATAAATCATCATCATCATCATCATCACTTTCAAAGTGAACATTGGAATACATGCAGTAACATACTGGGTAGCTCTTCTCTAGCATCCACCATGGTCACCATGCTGAAATTAAAAGGCTTTGTGTAACTCCCCATTCTAGATGCCATATGAACATTTTACGAGCAAACATATGCATACATCTTATCAGACTCAGTCCTACAGGACAAGCTAGGAATATCTCCTTACACGTGTCACTAATCTCTAGAGCTAGAAATGGTGGCATAAGCAAACACCCAAATTAGCTAAGCCCTTGCAATGACTGCGGCCAGCAAGCTCAGATTCCATGGGAGACTACAAGTATTGTTTTTGTGCTCCTCTCCGCACAACCTCAGAACATTGGAAATGGAAATGATGGTGCGCTTGACTGGCTGCAGCTTCTCAGCTGTGAAGGGAAAGCATCCTGCAATCTATCAAAGGTATTTCTTCCTTGCTATTACATCACAAATTCCAGGTATTAAGCCATGTATTAATAGTAGGCTACAGCACACTGACTCCTGCATTAAATGAAGCCCTGGATGTTGGGAGTTATTGGGGGAAAAACAAAAATGACATTTGTCATGGCTCTTGGGGGAAGATGGCAAATGTAAAATTGCCACTCTTCAGAGACTAATTGCAATGTGCTGTATATTCTTGGCACACCTGATGAAACTATTCTATCAATCCTAACCACATTCATGCTCCTGGAATTATGTCAGAGGGCTTTAATATCAGACCAGAACAAAAATGCTTCTATTGGAAGCACTTTGTTAAAGAAATGAATGTTCTTGGAGGTGTAATCTGTGAACTAAACAAACCATAATTTTGAAGCTGCTCCAATGTAAAAAATACATTTCATTTTTCAAGCTATATGTGAAAGTCAGCAAATCTAATACCTGAGATTGGATATCTTTTAACAACAGCAGGCTTCACCTTTTGAAAGGAGGGCTTGTTGGAATGAGCCCAGGGCAGCAAGAAGTTATAATTTAAAATATACTACTTTAAATGAATACTTTTCTAAACGAAAAGAAAAAAAAATATATTGTCATTGCTCTAGAAGAAGATGCTTATATAAAACTCAGTGGGAAGAATTTCACTGACAGGCATAATGTGGAAAAGTCCCCCACCCAATTTAAAATAAATGATTAAACCTTCCACTTAAGCCCCACCCCCCTTATCACAGTAATAAATATTTGCTAAAGGAAACAAAAGTCTTACAGCTCTCTCCTACAATCTCCCAGCACCTAGGCCTGTAGTCAGAAGCCTTGTGGCAAGGGGACCCAAGTGTACGTTGGGAAGAGGGACCCGGTGCAGAATGGACAATGACTAAAATTCAGTTAGCCTAATATAATTCATTCATTTGTTTAAACAATTTAAACCAAACTTTCATATAAAATATTGCAATGCGCTATATCACCTAATGTATGATTAAGGCTGGAGTCTATGCCGATTAAGTCTGATTCTACGATCTCTGGGAGGGTGTCCCTGGAGCATATAAGAGCATGAATTTCCCACTCCACAGTTAGAGAGGGAGGTCTGCCGGTGGAGTGGGAAGTCTTTCCACAGAGGCATCCTCCTTGCAACCATGAAATGGCTCTTCTCCACTGCATCTGCATCTATTCAGAGTTTTTATGAAGGGCAAGAGTCTTCCTAAGAGGCTTGGGTGCAGCCTGAAGCCTGGAAAGCACCTGAAAAGGTCAGGGCAAAAGTCTCTTTGGGAGGCACCAAATAGCACTGAATCAGGTGGAATTATCTTAATACAATGTGCTTCTTTGCTACCTTTGGCAGGCGTCTGTACAAATGATGCAGCTCCACATGTAACAAGAATGGCTCAGCTCTTCACACCGGCCTCCTGTTGGTTTCCATCAATTCAACATGCTTGATTTTGACAAAAAGCCATAATGAGCTAGAGCTCCGCTACATATGTAACTGACTATACCCTTCTCTAGCTGCCATTGCAACTGTTATTAATCAAGATTAACAATTTATCCCTAAAGGTGAATTGTGATCAGCTAACAAAGACTCACAGAAAGGTGTCCACTTGAGTCACAAGCATAGAAATCTTTCCGCAGTCTGAAGACTGTACGGTTTTCCTAATGAAGTATGCAAAGTTCCTCTGTTTGTTCTGCCATTTGGTGCTGAGAGGTTAAGACAACAGAGATTATGTGAATTTAAATTGAAATGTGGTCTTGTTCCTTGCATCTCACTACAGTAATCTGAATTTTCAGAATAGGAGAACATAAAAATGTAAATACATTAACAGAAGAATAAAAAATGCCCTATCTGAGCATACAGAGTAACAATTAATCTTCAATGAGTCTGGTCAAATATTTATTGTGTTGAATTTAAGGGAAATGATTTCTCAGCTTCTCTAGTCATTTTTATCTAGTAGCAGAGTTACTTCAAGAGCCCATTGAGTGGATCTTATTTGGGCTTGGTAAATAGCACTTACGGTAGTGGTTTTGCTCGCTTGTTTTTGGAGAAAAAAGCACTGCTTCGAGAGTGCTGATGCAGCATAGTGCACAGTATATACTAACAACATTGCAAACCTATTTTATGGTCCACAGCAGTGGAAGAGATAAATTCTCCAGATGAAATTAGAGTTCACATGAAAAAGAGTTGGCTAGCTAAAAAGGAATCATTTATTATGCAAGTGGTAGCTGCCTGCCTGCCATTTTCTGCCTTCTGTCCTCTCTGTGCCTGTTGCTGGGCCCCATAATCCTTTGACATTTTTAGAAGTTAGTTGGATTGCAGCCATTAGCATGCAACAACACTGTAACAGTTGCGTTTAGGTCCTAGAGCAGCTTCACGATTAATGCCACAATCTGCTGTGCATGTACAGAAAACACTCACCCTGTCTAAGGGCAACCTGTTTCCAGAATCTTTGCTTCAGTATACCAACATCTTGGAGGTGGTAATGGTGCATCAGCCCTAGAAAGTTTAACAGCAGTAGGGCTACATCACCAAGAGGGAATTTTCTTTGTGGGCTGAGTAATGCAAAAGCAGTAATGAGACTGAAAATACTACTGTGATATCTGAAGACACCCTCACTTTAGCCTTTCAGGTGTTTCTTGAAGCCTTTTTGTGCGTCAACAGACCTTTGCAGTTGATTAGTCAGGCACCTGAATGATTACTTATTTAAATTTTCAGTCTTTTTTTTATAGTGTACACAGCATTGATATACATTGTGATATAGTGCTATAGAAGTACTTTTTAAAATAAAAAAAATAAAAAATAAACTGGTCTGCTTTACATTTTTAATATCCTGGGTAGCAACATAGTTGCCTGGCTGCAATGCCTACTAGTGCATGAGGACACAATGGAACATTTTGTTGCAGCTGTCAGTCATAGTGCTGTAATGCATTATTTCATGGTGGAAATTACTTTGACCTCAAAAATGAGAAATGCATTCTCAACAATGGGCTACCTGGTCACCGCTGCATGTTTCTCAATGTTTCTAGCCACCCCACAGATCAAAGCTGGAGAGAAATGAGGGCCTAAATTCAAGCCTTCTTTCCTCCTCATGGTGTAAGAGTGGAATTATTATCTGCACCCAGTAGACTATCAAAACTGACAGTGCTAATGAACATCTGTTTGGTGCTGCATGTGCTATCTCTCCATAGTTGTGAACCATGTAGGCAGCCCTGGTCCCGGAAATGATGTGCTCAGCAACCTTTCATGCACCCAGCTACCAGTTCAGCTGGAGATATGTCACTGCCAGTCTGCTTTTATGAGCACGTCACTCTTGCTAGATTGTGGTGTTCAAGTTCATGGTTTTAATAAAACTCTTTGTTAAGAATTACTAATAAATATTTCCCACTTGCCATTTCTATGGCTTAAGTGTGCATTTCAAATATTTCACTGCTCTTTTACAAGTCTTGTAAACACAGCTAATTGGAGTTTGACAAGACACGACAAATAGGACTGGATCTGAGACATGCATCAAAATGCTGACAATAGAAAATGAAGCTATCAATTAAGTTTTATGTGCAAGGGTTTATTTAGAAATAACTGAAATGAAAAACTATGTCATTTGACATATTGAGTGCTAAGTTACACCTTGACATTTTGCAAACACCAGTGTTGGGTAATCTCCATCTAAATTAACAGCTGGGGCTTCAAAATCTAAAAGCAGCCATGTGTCATTAACATCTGTCATCAATAAAGCCCTTCTAATCATGGATCTTCCTGGAGAGATCAAACTGTCTTTTTAAATCTGTTGTTTGGTCTTTCACTACCATAACTGACAGTGCTCATAAAAGTCTACCTTCACTCTTGCCACATCAGCATTTTAGCATCTGCCTATCGCACTGCAACAGTTGCAAAACTGCTAATTGGTGTGTGTGGTGGGTTTTTCTTTTTTTAAAGAAATACAATTACTGCTGTTATAGTTTGCCTTTGTTAGAATTAAATTAAATATAAGTTTTGGCGCATGGACTTAATCATCCAAAATGTGATCTGTGTAATGATAGCCAGAACATTTGCTTTATGTTCCTACAAAATTCATTTGAGTTGCTGAATAGTCAGTTAGAGCTTCCATCAACTTACTGCAGCACTTTACTCACCAAATATATAGTTCTATAATTTATCACTTTTCAGCTAGCAGGAGTGATACAAAGGCAACTAATCAACACAGAAAGCAAAACAGTCTCCCTCCTTTCCACTCTCTACAAATATCTCTTCTAGAATCACACTGCACATGGGAGGACTGAAAGCCATTATAAAGCCTACAAGAACAGAATGTTGATTCAAACAAACAGGCATCAGCCATTCAATTCTATTTACACTCCACCTTCCTTCCCCACAAACAGATACTCTGAATGGTCGCAGCATTCAAGAAAAAGGAATAGCAACCTTGCAATCCTATGCCTTTTCTGCTATGTTCAGTGAGGCTTACTACCAGGTAACTAGGATTGCCAATTTAAATTTATAGGGTTGAATTCAATGCAGTGCTAAGTCGGTTATGTATGAGCACAAGATTCCGACAAAACATCAGGAAGAAATTTCCGACAGTAAGAGATGTTCAACAGTGGGTTCTCTTTCTTTGGAGCTTTTTTAGCAGAGGCTGGATGGCCATCTGTCATGGGTGCTTTAGTTGAGATTCCTGCATTGCAGGGGGTTGGACTAGATGACCCTTGGGGTCCCTTCCAACTCGACAATTATTTATGCCCCTCCTCCCCCTGTGCACACTCTAAACATGTTCTGGAGACGGTGATGTTTGTCCCTGCCATGGTTCTGATGGGAATATACAGTAGAAGGTCCAATGTCTACTGTTTACGAGTAAAAGTTCCCATTGGTGCAAAATGAATTAAAAAACTGAGAGCAATTGAAATTGATAGATTCATCCTTTGCTTAAAAAACAACCACCACCAATAACTATGCAAAGTCAAACAATCTAAACAATGACACATTTAGTTTGGCCTTTGAGCTACCACAGTCATTGGGAAGGAAAAGGGTGAAATGTTTTAAAAGTAGAAAGGGTAAAGCCACTCCTTCTCACTTCCCATCCTGCTTGCAGTGAGAGGAACCCGCCACAGCTGCCAACCCCATCCATAGGATTGCTGTTACTTGGTTTATCGCCGTTCTTCACTCTGTGGAGATGCTGCAGACATCTCTCTGGAAATAATCTGTCATTTAGTTTATTTCAAGGACTGGGAAGGTCAATGCTATAGCAACATTTTAAGGCTCAAGTCCAGAGTTTTTATTAGATTGTGCTTTTATTTAATAATACATGCACATGAAATCATTTTATCCAGTATCTAATTTTCATTTTGGGATGTAGAAATTCCCTTACGGGGGATTTTTTTTAAAAAAAGACAAAACAAAATGTTCCTACTATATTTGCTTTTTGCCAGGGATGGGGGACATTTGACCCTCACATACTGGCCTGGTTAAGTGCAACAGCAGAGATCGTTCTCTGTGTGACAGAAGGATTAATTCTTCTATTAGTAAGTCAGCCAAGGTGGGAGGGCAGAGGTCCTGCTCAGCCATGATCATCACTATAGTGGCATGTGTTCTGATTGGCTAAGTAGTTCTGAGAGAACTTTTCCTCAGTATGTTTTGTTTGCTGTCTCCCTGCTATGCACAAAGCCTGAACTAAGAGAGATTATAGAAGGTATTTTTGTTTGGTACGCTCAGTAAAGTATTATCAGGATTCTTTCTCTCTGGACTGCATATATATTATGTAATTTTGCTAACAGGGCCATCACATTTTAAAGTCTTGCTGCACCATTCAGAGACCAATTTCTACCTTCATCACCACGTGGTGCCTCTTGACAGATTGCCCCACCCCACTGCATAGCAGTGAATGGTACTGTATACAAGTTTCTTAAGTTTATATGTTCTTGGTGCCTCTGAACATTGTAATGCAGGGGTGAGCATGTGTACCTTCAATTTACAAGGCACCCGAAACTTAGAATACCAATTCAAGCGAACCAAATTTAAGCAATTTTCCACCCAAAGTAATTCTTAATGAATAAACACTAGATGTGTTTTTTTCAACTGACAAATCCCAATTCTCGGGACATATTTGGAGGCCTGAATATTAACCACCTATTGAAATTGCTCCTTTCCCCAGCACTTAAAGCCACTCTGCTGAACTAATAGTTTCCTGGAGACGTTCTTTTCTTTGTCTCACTTCATTACTTGATTTCTTGCTTTCTGTTCAGATTCTCCTGTAGAGGAACTAATTTGTATGTGTGTGTATGATGGAAAGTAGTAAACTGGACTAGCATTTTGCTTCATTTTATTACGTGCAGTGGCACCAAAACTGGCAATACTTTAATCACCTTGTAAGTTTTATGGCATGTTCAATTTACAGTTGCATTTCACATTTAAGCATGGCAATAAAGAAAATAGTTAATAATATTTCCTACCAAGCACACTGTTTTTGTTCTGGAGAAATATCCCTGGTGCCCAGCTCCTCAGTCCTGCTATCTCCAAATTTCCCCTCCCCTTTTGCATGGGAGGACAGTCATGTAAACACAGAAAATATATAACAGTTCCAGAATGATGGGAATCCCTCACAAGGTAAAGATCCGAATGTCAGGCTTATTGAAGGCACAGGGGCAGTGTTTAAATTGATTAAAAAAAACAAAGGCAAGCCTCAGCCTATCATTGGAACTGTGATAAATTAGATATTTCTTATGCAGGTCCAGCCAAACCCTGCAGCAAGGTGAACTTCCCTATTTCAGACTGCCCAACGGGGATAGGCAGACAGCTGAAGACAGGAATTGGAGTCTAAACAGAGCCATAAAACTTTTACAAGTGTTCTTTCTTGTGTTTCAAAGTCTTGGTCTGGGCCTCTTCTCATGGAGGACCACAAGATAGTTTATTCAGTAGTCTGAGAAAGAGTTTAAAGAAATATCTCTATTTGTGCTACTTGGGGTTTTCTGTTTTCGGACAGCTACAACATTTGCCAGAATGTGGTCCAAAGGATTCAGTTTGTACTAAGACTGCTGCACAGCACTCAGATATTCTTTTTCAGTTGGCTTTTCTTATCTTCTCAAATACCTTTGGAAGAACAAAGAGGTTCTTAATATTCTCTAACGTTTTTATTGTTCATTAGCTCCCCTTTTAAGCTTGGGACAGTGGAAATTTCCAAATTAGTCCAAGCAAAATGTTTGCTGTGTTATCCCTCTCACCTCAGAATAATTGTCTTATCAAAACTAAATGTAAACTTCTAGTGAGGTACTTGGCTACCTTAATTATTGGCACTCATTCCAATTATATGTTAATTAATTTAGCCTAGCAGGTGTTCCTAGCAACTAAGGAAGAAATGGGCTGTAAAACATAATGAAACAATCACTTTTATTATTCTTCCCCCAGCCCCACAACAAGAGAGCTACTTTTAAGGGTGCAAAGGGCTATCTTGAACATCCAATAACAAGCAGGCCTTCAACTGTCAGACACGTAACTGTGACAGTCTCTGAGGTAACCAGATACTAAGGAGAATGAAGCCATTATATTGTTAATAGCTGTGTGTAGAAGATGGAATTTCAGCAGTTGCTACTTATCAGGTATGAGTAGGAAAACCTGCACTTATTTAAAATGCAACTTCTGCATAACCATTTAGCATACAGGAGCCACCTGCCATTTTATCTTGTTTACTCTTAATATTCTCTGCTATCTGGTTTCAAAGATATTGATTTTTAATATTTAAAGAAATGCAGTATATTCCTCCACCTAGAATTTTTGTTTTTGATAAATACAGCCATTATGTGTTATCAGATTTCAAGGCAGTTTATAATGACAGTACAACACATTACAATGCAGAGTAACAGCAGCAGATAAAACACCGTAATAAGTAAAAACATCATAAATTTAAAACAATTGTATGCAAAGAAATCTTTTTACCTGAACAGCAACAATGTCGGTAGCATCTCTTTGGGGAGGATATTCTGTAGCTGGGGTTTCACAGGTAAACAAGCCTTCTCCCACATTGAAATCAGCCTCACCTCAGAAATGTCCTGCATTAACACCCTTTCTAAGGTGACTTTCTTTCAATAATATACCCATTATTTCCTTCACTCACATTTGATCTCCACCCCTTCACAGCCAGTTTATATAAAAAGCAAGCCCTGTGCTCAGGAGTACAGGTTCAGTAGTCAAGTTGAGGGCTTATTGAAGTCAAGCCACCAGATCCTTATTATTGGATACCAATCCAAAAAACAATACAGTTCCCCTCCCCATTTAAGTTATGTTTGTGGCTGGCTAGAGAAACATTATCAGTATCTGATCATTCTGGTTCCCCAGACTAGTAATCTCAATGGATGCCCTGAATAGCACATACTCTGTGGGTGCTGTAAGTGAACACACACTCCTTTTACAATATGGGAGGCTGTATATTCCTAAGCAATAATAATAGGTCAGGAAAATAGTAATGAGAATTATAACACTTTCTTACAGACCTCCGATGTTTTGTATCCTCTGCCTCTGGACATGTATGCTGTTTTTATTTATCTATTCATATATTTTCTTCAGTCTGTGTCAAAGTTCATTTCATTGTCATTATCACTGTATCTGGGCTTTGACTTTCCTTTTGATTAATGGAAAATATCCCTGGCAAATGTAGTAGCTTAAGGGCTGTAATGAATCCATGCTAACCTCTTTTTTCTTTCTCTCAAGGTACACATTAAAAACATAGCGATATTAAACTGCAGCACAGCCTTCTCTAACGCCTCCTTCTTCAGCAGCCGACTATCTTTTATGCAGTATAACAGCCTCCTATTCTTGCCACACCTGATCCTGATTGCTAGTGTAACTGTACAAGACCAAAGGTATTTGCCCCTCCTGCATCATCCAGTCCCGGCCATTACAGTCAATCCTGCTCTCCCCCCCACCAACTTTTGAGGAGACTTTAACCTTAAGCAATCCAGGCAGGCACTTCCCACACATTTTTTTATTGTTTTATTATGTTTGTAAACCACTTTGAGGGGCCCCCACACACAATCAAGCAGCATATAAGTGTGTGTGTGCTACAAACAGTTCCATCACACTGGCTATGTAATCTTGTCCTTCTTACTATTGGTGTGTTTCATTTCAAATGCACCCCTTACAGCAGGCATCCCCAACCTGCGGCCCTCCAGATGTTTTGGCCTACAATTCCCATGATCCCTAGCTAACAGGACCAGTAGTCAGGGATGTTGGGAATTGTAGTCCAAAACATCTGGAGGGCTGAAGATTCGGGATGCCTGCCTTACAGAGATGCCATTAAAGCTGGTTCTGCCCTTCTTAACTCTTTAATCCAATCCAAACCAGCCTGCCTTACTGTGGGAGCATTATAGCCAATCTCCCCACCCGCTCCTAACTGCTGAAAGTTTATGACCGGAAGGACCAGCAACCTACTTTTTCAATTTATTATGTTTAGTTTTTAAAGAATGTTCACCAAGTGGAGGATGTTTAAAGAATGTTCACCAAGCTTAGTTTGTGGCCACCTTCCTGCCTCCTAACCTATGGCCAGACTAGGAGGTGACACTGGCTGTCAGCTTCCTTTTCCTCCTTCCTTTGTAGAATTTGGCAGGCAGGAGAATGGGAACGAAACCAGTTGGCTCTGCCTGTCATTGGCTCAGGAGGCACCTACCGTTGTTTTTTTCTGACTTCCACTCCTCCAGGCCTAATGGGAACCAGTCACCACTGCCTTTGCACAAAGAGATTAATTTTAATTATATTTATAAAGATAACAGGATCGGAAGAATAATGTGAACGGGGCTTGCTGCCACTTTAAAGGCTCTGTGCCTTTAGCAGCCACATGAAAGCAACTGGTGCAGTCTTTCATAGTTCTGCATAGTCTTGCCAGAGAAAAACCCCCTGTTGATTTCATGCCCACCATGCAGTTATTAAATGAGCAGAGTATGGATGCCAAGGTAGAAAGAAGCTTGTAGATTAAGATACTCTATTATTATCTTGGAGTGTGTGTGTGCTGCATTATTACACCCATGAAGATTTATGAGCAATGGGAAGAATATAATGACAATGTTGCATTGGTAGTTAGAAGTTACTTGTTATGTAAATTGCTATTAGTAGCACCTACAGTCCTGAATGATTGATTATGTGCCACGATCAATGTTGTGATTGCACCAGCCCTAGTTCTGTTTCTTGTGGCTTCTTCTACGCTCCTTTGTTGTTGTCAAGTTGTTTTTGCTGTAAATTTACCGTAATTTCCTAAAACCTTTACCTTTAGCAGTTTCCCCCATCAGTTTCTTTTATTCTAAACTTTTGCTTCATTTTCATTCAGTTCAAAGTCCCTTCAGTTCGATATTTGCTTCTCTAGGTTCCTTTGCATTTCTGAGGCATTGACAAGAA
This sequence comes from Podarcis tiliguerta, assembly GCF_965153285.1. NCBI lineage: Eukaryota > Metazoa > Chordata > Lepidosauria > Squamata > Lacertidae > Podarcis > Podarcis tiliguerta. Next base: position 38,942,557 of record NC_139540.1, on the reverse strand, counting down.
ATTCTAACTGTGACTGCACGTGGCACTTAAAAGTCTGCTTTATTACCCATCACAATCCATATGCTCATGGCAAAGACAAAAGGTAGCAGGCAATGCTGACATAGGATGACTGTCTTGCAGCAAATTTCTAACAATGTTACTCAGAGGTAAGTCTGCTTAGAAATGCAGACATTCAAGTTATTAGGAGCTGCCTCTGCTTTATTGTTTATGATGGGCCTTTTTTTGGTTTTTTTTAGAAATGGTGTTTGTTTTGCTCTTGGTTTCATAACATTAATTGTGTTTCACTGCTTATTTAATGTTTTTAAACTGCCCAGGAATCTGTTTTGATGAAGGGCAGTCCAGGTCTATAAATAAATAATAATACAATAAATTTTCAACAAGCTGCAAAAAATATCAATGCATATAGCATGCATTGTATGATCGACAAATGGTTTATGCTTCCTTACATGTAATTCAATTTAAGTGATATGTTTGTGGATTTGAGCCGTTCTGTACAGTGTCGTTTGAGGCTCTACTGAGTATCAGATCTTGCAAATTGCTCAAATGTGCTTAAATCCAGAAGATAAATCTAAGAAATTGAATCTTATGTAAAATCAGAGAGTTACTGAATTTCAAACACATTCCAGATATTGTGTGCTTTTCTTAATAAATAAGTAACAACTCTATATTCCTGCGTGGTTACATTCATAGGATTTTGACAAGCATCTACCCAACTTTTCTGTTGATGTGTTTTTTGCATGAGCTAAAAGCTACAAAGAATAATTAGCAATAATCATCACAGAAAAAAACCAAGCAACCAGTAGCATGTAAACCCATAGCTAGTAAACCACTTTATGGACCATACTTTTTATGAAGATCAACTCTGATGATGTCATTGGTACCATATCCTGACCTGCAGGTAACATGTCCACTTAGTTCAGCTTGTTCACTGTCTACCAGCCTGGTATTTCTGGAGTCTCATATGCAAAACTTAATGTCAATGACCATTCCCTATTGTTCACACTACAAATTCAGGACTCAGGGGTATATTGCTTCTATAAATGGTGGTTCATTTAGATAGGTCTATTACACAGTAATTTGTTGTTCACCTAAGGTAAAGCTCTTCGCCACATTTTTGTGTGTGGCATTACAGCTACCAGTAGTGAATTTGTACAGGTGTAACTCTGCCAACCTAGCAGTTTGAAAGCACATCAAAGTGCAAGTAGATAAATAGGTACCGCTCCGGCGGGACGGTAAACGGCATTTCTGTGCGCTGCTCTGGTTCGCCAGAAGCATCTTAGTCATGCTGGCCACATGACCCGGAAGCTGTCTGCGGACAAACGCCGGCTCCCTCGGCCAATAAAGCGAGATGAGCGCCGCAACCCCAGAGTCGGTCACGACTGGACCTAATGGTCAGGGGTCCCTTTACCTTTACCTTTAACTCTGTCACCCTGGGCTCCTTCAGGAGGAATGGCAGAATACAATTTCGCTAAATAAATAATATATGACTGCCTTGTGTGATTCTTATTGCCTGCTTTAAGAACATGTTAAATGATATGACCAGAGCTGGCCTGAGACATTTTGGCACCTGAGGCAAATGACAAAATGGCAGCTCCCCCATTAGGGAAGAAGGGGTGAGTAATGATATATGCCAGGGTAAGTGAAGATCTACATTGGGAATGAGGGAGGAGTAAGATCTATATTTGGGGGAAAGGGGGCGGGAATCAAATAAACCTTACCTGACAAATGAAGTGGGAATCAAATGGGGCCCACTCTGAATCATGTCAGACAGGTACAGACTCCAGGAGACCCCAGAAGGCAGCCCCTCCCATTTCCTCCCTAAGGGTGTAAGGAGACCAACAGCGTGTGGCAGCTGTGGTGGACAATGCATTCCTTGGAGGCTGGATGTGCTGCCCCTTTGGATCCTGCCACCCGAGGCGGTCACCTCACCTTGCCTCATGGGTGGACCCACCCTGGATCTGGCTCACTTTACCTCTGAAGGCGGTGTGCCACCAGCTGCACTGCAGGATGAGGACCACAAAATGAAGAACAAAGATGGTGATGAAGAAAGGATCATGTGAAGGTGATAGTTTCAATGCATGTCAGGTAGGAGCTTTCAGTTGCCATCCTTGGTAGGCAGAAACTTTAGCCAACTTATTAACATCCATCTTGATAACCATAAAGTGGGTAGAAATTAGCTGGTCCCAGGTGTTTAACAGCTGGCATATAAGGACTGTAATTGCGATAGATCAATTCTACAAGCTTGCTGCTGTCAACACCCTAATTCCCAAACCACACTTTCCTTTTAATGTTAAGTACTGTCAGTGCAACTTAACATTTCTTCCCTCTTGATTATCATAATCTATACCAATATTCCTTCAGGACTGGAAAAAAAAATCTGTATTTCTCCACTGCTTGCAAAACCCTACTTAATACGCATTTGGATTCTTCTTCTCACACAGAGAAATAATCTCTCAGGACCTGAGGCATTTCAACACCTCCCTCTTTCTTTGATTTTTTTATGTGCTTATTTCTTTGCCACTTACAATTTGATGGTTGATTAACAGAATGGAGCTGAAATGGGGCCCTGGATATTTATATGACTCTGCAATGCATCATTCTTTCAGTTATTTTTCAGGAGGGCTGGAAAGCAGATGATAACTTTGTAGCATAGATGCAAGTAGGCCAATGCTTGACGATGTCACATAATTGCCTTGGCAAAAATAGGAAAAGTTCCATTCCATTTTAGAGTAGTTTCATTTGACCTCTGTGATGCTGTCCCATAGGTGAATCTGATTGGAAATCCAGCCCTATAATATCTCTGTTTTGGCTAGGATCGCTAAAGGAATAAGCAAGCATGGTGATGAATGGTGCAGAAGCACCAGCAGAGGAGAATCAAGAATTATGCGTTATTATTGCAAAACAATACAAATATAGCAATGAAAAAATGGTAATGCCGAGCTGTTTCAGTATGGAGAAACATCTAGCTCTCTAATGGTTCTCTTTTTGTTCTGAAAATATCTGTGGATCAAAATTCAGCACATCCTTATTGCTAAATGATGAGATAAGCCTTCTCACCTCAGTTCTACAAAGGTTTTTATGTAGGAATTGTGGTTAATATTGTGAAACCACAAACAACATTCAGTACCATTCAGTAGTGCAGGTTATTTTCTTTTGCCTCTGGCTGTATGCACATGATCTAGGCAGAAGATATATAGAAATGCTCCTTTTTAATAAAGTCACTCACTTCTATTACATAAATCTGCGATGACCTGAATATGTAGATGGACACTGAGGATTTCTGTGTGTTATTAATTCACATTACTTTTTTTTTGTTCAACAAAAAGCTTAATACCTGTGTTATAATTTTTGGTTACTGGGCCACTGCTTTCTTTTCCTTTTCCTTTCAAGGTCACTTAACTACAGGTACTCCCATGACCCTATTTTCATACACAGTTGAGAATGGTTTGATAAAATGTGACTTAGATATAAGTGGATATTTTCATGAGGATCAGAGTCCTTGGGGAAAAGATAGGAACAAAATATTATTTTGCTAAAACTTTGTGGAATGTTTCCCTCTTTACTACAATGTCACATAATTATGTGTTCAATAAGTGTGCTAATCATTTTCATTCTTGAATATTTGCTTCCATAGCAATTCAAAATGCAGACTTACAGGTGGCAGAAACTGAGTGCCTGCTTGCCCATCAGAGCTTGCATTTCCTGTTCATGAAAACTGATGGGCAGGCAACTAACCTAATTACTGCCTCTGTCGTAAAAAGCACCCAGTCCTGCAAAATCGGACAGTTTTGCAGTCTTCTCCCATTGCTGTTTCTTAGAAAAATGCATGGTGATTTCCATGTTATTTTATGGTGGCTACCTTTCTCTCCCCCCCCCCCCCAAATGTGGTGCTATCATGCTCCAATGTTTAATCCTCTTCTAAAGCCATCCATAAAGAAGGCTGATTGCCGAAGAATTGATGCTTTTGAATTATGGTGCTGGAGGAGACTCTTGAGAGTCCTATGGACTGCAAGAAGATCAAACCTCTCTATTCTTAAGGAAATCAGCCCTGAGTGCTCACTGGAAGGACAGATCCTGAAGCTGAGGCTCCAATACTTTGGCTACCTCATGAGAAGAGAAGACTCCCTGGAAAAGACCCTGATGTCGGGGTCGACAGAGGACAAGATGGTTGGATAGTGTTCTCGAAGCTACTAGCATGAGTCTGACCGAACCACAGGAGGCAGTGGAAGACAGGAGTGTCGCGAATTCCTCGCAGTGCTTTTAGCAGAATGCTCAGAGTCTCAGGTTCTTTAGTGCAGTATTGTTTAATGTGAGCTAAATATATATACAAATATTTACAGAAGCAGTTCAGACAGAGTACCTGCACCTTGAGGCAAAAGAAGACTCCACACTCATCTACACTACTCCACCACAGGACCACAAAGCATGTTCTCCTTCAGGGAGAGCACGTGTTGCGGTGGGGTCTACTGAGCCACCCCTCTGTTACCAGGCAGGGTCTCTAAAGATGGCCTGGGGCAGTGATTGGTTCACTGGGTTGCTGGGGTAAAATAATAATAATAATAATAATAAATTTTATTTATACCCCGCCCTCCCCAGCCAAAGCCGGGCTCAGGGCGGCTAACAACAATAAAAACAAAAGTTATGTTGTAATTTTGGTGGGAGGGGTAAAAGGCTTAAATACTCTGCACGCAGCCTTGTACTTTCTCTTTTGCTGCGTGCAACGGATCACCCGCCCACCCGCCCTAGAGTAAGGGGTTGTTGCGTTGACCTTGCTATGCCTGTCATGGGGTCGTCTGCCTTTGAGCAGGGGCCTGGTAGGAATTTTTCCACCTGGCAAATTGGATGGCTGGGTGGGTTTTGCCTACTGCATAGCAAATCGTCACAACTTGTAAGGTTGTGGTTAGGCATTGGTTATAAATTGGTGGAGGAGGGGTTAGGATAGGCTGTGCCTGCCCCTCCATGGTTGCTGCGGAAAGGGAATTCCGTTAAAGGAATCCTGGGGCTTGCCATCTTTTCATCCAATCCCTGGAATGGGACTAGGGCCGGCAAGCCTTCGGGGAGCAGGCGGGTGAGAGTTGAGGGTCTGTGTCTCAGCTCCAATTCCTCCCCGACTTGCTTTCCCCTGCACTGTCTTTTGGTGGTGCCCGGAAGTTAGTTCTGTCCCCAGGCGGGGGGACAGATAGTCTTAACCAATGCCTAAACAACCACTCATGGTTTGTATTTGAATAAAGTTGTGGCCAAAATCATGCCAAAAATCTTAAACAAAAATTACGTGTCTGTTGTGAGTTATTTGGGGGGTGGATTGGGGACCTCGACACGCAATTACTGTTGAACAGGCTCTACCTTTAAACAGGTGACAGCCAATCACATTACTGCTGAGTCATTCCACAGAGAGTATTGCATCGGCCTGTTGCAAACTGAAGCCTGCAAACCTACTTACACAGCATTCTGTGAATCCCAACAAGGAGTTCCAGGCGTGCTCTGGTCCATGGTGTCACGAAGAGTCGGACAAGACTAAACGACTAAACAACAACAACAAAAAGCCATCCAAGTTGGTGGCCATCATTGCCTCCTTGGTGTTCCATGCAAAATCCTAAAACATTCTAGTGTTGTGCTAGAGGGGAGGAAACTTAACTCTATCCACTTCATCCTTGCCATGCATAATTTTATAAACCTCTATCATCTTGGCTGTTACTCATCTTTTCTCCAACTTAAGAAGCCCCAAATGCTTTCTCTCGTTATTGGAGAGTTGTTCCATTCCCTGCGCCTTTTCCGGCTCCACAATATCTTTTTTGAGGTCAGGTGACCAGAACTGTACACAGTATTCCAAGTGCAGTATCGCCATTGATTTGTACAATTGCATTTGTATATTAGCAGTTTTACCTTCAGTTCCTAGCATGGATTTTGCTCACTATGTGACAACTGTGAAAAGGGAAAACATCTTCACTGACTTATCCCATACAACCTCAAAGTCTCATTCAAATCCCATAGGTGTATGAGTTTTTGCCTCAACATGCATCACTGAATTGCATTTGCCATTTTACAGGTGATTCACAATTTTGGAATGCCTTTTGGAGTTCTCTACAAGTTCTTTTTTGTTTGTTTGCTTTAACAACCCTGAACAATATATTATCGTCAAGAAACTTAGCCACCACACTAACGAGCCCTAACTCAAGATGCTTTATGAGCAAGTTGAAAAACACAGGTCCCAATACCAATCTCTCCACTGAGAGAACTGTCCATTTATGGCTACTCTTTGCTTTCTATTACTCAACCAGTTCCTGATCCACAAAAGGACATCACCTCTTATTCCTTGACTGCTAAGCTCACTCAGAAATCTTTGGTGAGGTAATTGTTAAAGAGGCACATAGTGTAGCCCACTCACAAGACTATGCTACCTCTGTAAACCCCTAAGTGATTGCTTGTTTGCAAATCTTCTATATTAAATTATTCTAGCACGTGGAAAGCTCTCACTCCTACAAAATGTAAAAGGTAAAGGGACCCCTGACCATTAGGTCCAGTCGCTGATGACTCTGGGGTTGTGGCACTCATCTTGCTTTACCGGCCGAGGGAGCCAGAATGCTTTCGGGTCATGTGGCCAGAATGATTAAGCCGCTTCTGGCAAACCAGAGCAGCGCATGGAAATGCCATTTACCTTCCCGCCGGAACAGTACCTATTTATCTACAGTACTTGCACTGTGTATTTTTGAACTGCTAGGTTGCCAACAGTTGGGGCCGAGCAATGGGAGCTCACCCCATCGCAGGGATTCGAACCGCCGACCTTCTGATCGGCAAGGCCTAGGCTCTGTGGTTTAGACCACAGCGCCACCTGCGTCCCTCCCACAAAATGTACAGTACACTAAATTTACTTGGTTGGGGATACAGCCCCATGCATCCTACATTTGTAATAAAAGCAACTCTCCCTAATAAAGCTACCTAGACTAATTAAAAAATTACAAGAACAGCAACTGTGAACCAGTATAAACAACAAGGTCATGTTTTACAAAAAGAAGAAATGAGAAACAGATGTGACCTTAATGAAGGTTCTTAGTAAAAAGCAAGTCATGCTGAGCTTACAAAACCAAACTGGCAGAGTCCAAACTCATGTTTAATGAAACTAGTGCTACATAGCAATAGTTCTGCACTGTTTTAATTAAGTGAGAAAATGTTCTATTAATTCTAGACAACAATATAATTATCTGCAGGAACCAAAATAGATACTGAGGACTTGAGGCAAGTTGTCCCAACTGTCTTACATAGATCATTACCTACCCAAGTATAGCTACAAGGTTGGCATAATTAAAAATTCAACCCACTGTGAAGTGAAAACTCAATTCTTATAGCTGTTTCAAGTTGCTTTGATAATATAGTTCCAGTTTCCTTCAAGCATGCTTCTGCTCCAGCCAACTCCTTTTGCTGTTGTTTTGCACACAGTTCTGCAGTTACGGGGAAGTCTTTCTAGGGTAGCTTTCTTCAGAGGAAAGAAGTCCCGGCTCCCATTCTTAAGGCACAGTGTGTTTCTTACATTGTGGTTATACTGCTCTATTATTGTGGCTAAAGCATTCTGGACAGAGGTTGGATAGTCATCTGTCATAGATGATTTAGTTGAGATTCCTGCATCGCAGAGGGTTGGACTAGATGACCCTCAGCATGCCAACTCTATAATTTTATGAGTCTATTATTCTGAAGAGTGAAAGTGGGGTGCAAATGTAAATACAGACTAAGGTGACATTCTGAATTACCCTTAAGTAGGGATTAACAAATCTTCCATTTGGGTTTCTCATTTTGTCCCAGTAACAAGTTGAATTTGTCATATTTCTATATCAGTTTGTGAAAGAAAAAAAATAAAGTCTTCGCAAAAAAATCAGCATTTTACATGCATATTTCTCTTAATACACACATTTTGGAAGAAGTCTTCCCTAAAATACATTTTAGAAACAATATAATGCATTTTGCTTATTATTTCCCCAATGTTCTAGTTTCATTAATACATATGTGTATTACTGCACATTTACTCCTAAAACACACATTATTCACATTTTTCATTCAGAGAAGTGCAAATTTTGAAGTACAGCTATTTTTCAATAGACTATTGTTTTAGGAAATGCAAATTAGGTATGTTAAAATGCAAACAGAACTGAATTTCTCCCCCATTCATTCACTTAAGGTAGCATTTTGTTTTTGCTCTTGATGCTGCTAAAACTAGATTTGACTTTCTAGGTTACACATATGGTTAATTTTAAATGCATGACTATGGCTTGAGGGCAAGGTTGGCCTATTTATTGGTGTTTTTATTTGGTTGTTTCATAATCGGTAATTTATGTTATACCAGCATTGATTCATTATTGCAATTGTTTTATGATTTGTTGAAATCAATTACTTTAATATCACCCAGAGAAACAGAGGCAAAATGTTCACTCTACATGAGATTAATATGCACCAAGATTTGCTGAACTACTTATGGCCTGCCTAAACACTTAAAGTAAAAACAATGATGAGTCTTGCAGCCCTTTCAAAGCTAGCAGATATGTAATGAAAGAAAATTTTGTGGACTACAGTCCATGGATGCATGAAGTTTTGCAGGCACTGTATATATATATCAGATATATATGGTTGGAGGTGGGAGGAATTATAAACAGTGAGGTCACAGAAGGAGATAAAATACAGAAAACTACAGTGTGATAATTACTTTCTTAACACTGACTAATCACCCCAAAACAGTAGTTCATAACGCAAACATCCTGACAATGGTAAGCCAATTAGTGTAATAAAATCCATTACACTGATTCCACCCACAAGTGATAGCACTGAACCCCTTAATGTATTGCAATTCAGGGGTTTCAAATTGCACTCTCCCTTTGCAATTCCTTTGATCAAGGATAGCCACCTTGAGATCAGTTAGTGTGTCCAACAAGGCTGAAACACCCCCTCACTGTATTTTCTATATTTCTGATTTTGCACAGGGACTGGCCTCTTTGTCCTATGTATAGTTCAGAAAGGCATTGTTGGTAGAACAAGCACATAGGAAGACGAGTTGGTAGATGAACTCCTGTTATAGATGACATTATCAGATCCGGTCATAGTGTTGCCAGAATATATATGAGACTAGAATTGGCCTCCAGCTCTGCAACAAATCTGACCTCTGCATCCATATCCCTGTTGTGTGGGCCACTGTTAGCTGCTTTAGGCTGCGTGGCTATTTATAAGAAGGGCTTGCCACACAATGAGGTGGATTTCCAGTGTAGCATTTCTCCAGTGGTTTTATTTGAAGTATATCATGAAAAAATAGAATTGATGGAAACTGTAGCCCATCAAATATCCAGGGTTGACTGACCTCAGCTTACATTAGTGGAATAATTAATTTTGTAGATATACCTGCAACAGTGCAGCAGTTGTTCCTTGCTGTTTTCATTTTATTCCAATAATGTATTTCAAAGTGTACTTCATTTCATATTTCTAATTGTCTCAAAGCATCTTACAACCATGGAGTTTAATTGCACCCCAGTAGCATGTTTCCACCATGTAAAATGTTTCACTGAGCTGTCTACAAATTATATGGTGCCTATTATACTAGCTGTGAAACCATTTCTCAAGCTCTCGTATCAATAGTGCTTAATAGCTTAAAGAAATGGCACTATTAGAAAATTAGATATCATAAATAATTTCAGAGAGTAGGAAATGAGTAACTGGATACTAGAAACAGCAATCAGAGCAGGCCACAATTTTATTAAAGGAACACGGCTAGCATATGCATGCTTTAAGGGCCGATTGTATGGAAAACACTTTTATTATGCTTCCTGTTGAGATGCCCAAGGAGACTGGCATGGGCAAGCCAGTCAAGATGCCCTGGCACATCAGCTCACCCTTTAGCAACACTCTCCTACATCTCAGCTGATGAAGCACCCAGTGAAACATAGTATCCTATCAGGAGTGTCTTATCAAAATAAAATTAATATTCACATACAGATCCCAAAATATTAAATTGAGTGATATTCCTGAAGTTTTTTCAGAACAAATATTTTTCTAGGTCATAATGCTTAGAGCTATATAGGCTATGCAAAGATGGCATTCTGAAATTCTTCACTTACTGGTGGGAGTTAAAGTGGCGAAGGATTTATTTCATGCTGGAGCCTATGATGGAGGAGTTCACAGCATCAGCACTCAAAGAAAGTCTAGTTTCTCCCATATCCACAGCCTTGGATCCCAACAGAAATCAGCCATGGTGTGCTCTCTCTCTCTCTCTCTCTCTCTCTCTGCCTTTCCAGCCTACAGCTTTTCTTCCAGATTCTAGCTCACCTCAACTCTAAATTCTGGTTTTTGTCCTCACTATCAGTGAGTTGTGGGAGGGCCCCACCCATTTGCCATCTCTCACAGAGCCCCTTAATCCCCGTTCATGGCTCATCACCTGAACAATTTCTTCATCAGGAAGCTAGCCTGGCTTGATTAGCCTTTTAACAATTGCTGGATCCAAGGATCAGGTGGCCTGATTGGATTTAAACACTTGCGAAGCCTTGATTAGATTTTAATATTTGCTGGATCCAGGGATTAGAAAGGTCTGGCACCCAGTTTAATCCATACACACCAAACTCATAACACCATGGTATTGCCTTGGCTTTGTCACATTCATTTTCACCATATTTCTCAGTACTCAGTTCAACAAAACAATAGAGTAGTCCATTTCTCTGCAAAATGAATTTTGTGAGCAGAACTCATTGTCATTTCATTTAACAAAGGATAAGAAAGAAAATCATTCTTGCCATTCCATGTGATTCCTAGGATATCTGACAATCAAGCAACAAAGAACTTTGAATTGTCTCACCTTTTCCTAGAATGATTTTCTGGTAGGTAACCTAGTATCCTGCAAACATCATAGAAAGCATGTATACTGTACACCAGATGTGGGAAACCTGTGGCCCTCCAGACCTTTCTGAATTACAACTACTGTCCTCCTCAGCAAGCAAGACCAATGGGAGGAAGGAAAGGAGTTGTATTTAAACAGCAGGTGGAGGGCCAAAGGTTCCCCACATTGCTGGAAAATGCAAACATACAGGTGGTATCAGATCAAACATGTTTTCTAAAATGTAGATCAGACAAGTTACAGGTTCTTGTCTAAGTCTCATTTGTTTACTGCCATCTTCTGTATTAAAATGAATGTGCAAGCAAAATTATATTTACAAGCATGCAAATACTTGCTCTTGCAAAAGAGAATGCATCACAGTTTCACAATGTTAGAAGAAATATTATATTTATCATTGCTGAAAGATGTTTCTAAAGTGACTATGTGTCTATTTTCTTTCAGATGTGTTTGTTAATATGAGATGCAAAGAATCACATGTTTATTTTATGGTATGTGTAAACATAAGAACAGTCCAATTGGCTCCAAGAAAAAGTACATCTAGATCAGCATTCTGTTTCCTACAACAGCCAGCCAGGTTCTCCATTGGTTTTACTTCACCCCCAAAGGCTCACTTCTCCACTGTCTCCCAAGACAAGACAGGTGCCATCTATTATATTAGATTCAAGCATCCACTGCTTCCTACTTTACACAAATCAACTGTTCAGAATCTTAAGTTGTTATCAATAAGCCTATGATAATATACTAAGATGATTCTCAACAGCAGAAATATATGGGAAAATTCCTTCCTATCTCAGGGACCCTTAGTGCAGTTTTAGTTGAAGACTCTTCCTGTAATGGTACCCAAACAATAACAGATGCCCAGACATGCAGCAGATTTTTAGTGTACAGTGCATTCAAAGGGTCAATAAAAAGACATGAAAGTAACTAGCTACTCCAGGAATGAAATTAACCAGTCAGGCTGCTGACATAAATTACACCTCTCATGCTGAATATAGCTCTTAATGTTTGCCATTTAATCAATTCAACAGCACCTCATTAATCCTCTTATATGAGATTCTAAATATTCATTAAGAAATGCAACTAGGACACTTTAAAAAAATGTTCATGTGGACTGAAAATATTGCTCCTTGCTTTCAACTGACTCACCCATATCTGTGGGATCAAAGATAACCTTGAGCAAATGAAATCATAACTTTTTATTGGGCCAACTAATCATCCCAAATATTGTGCAAGCAAGCCTTTGAACTACACATTCTCTGTTGGGCACAGATGCTAAGAGGGAAACAATAATGGAAACAACAAAGGTTACTGTTACAGGTTCAGGCTGATGGCAGCTATAATGAATGGCTGTACTGTGTCTTAGAATATGGGAGCCAATACATATTATATGTTTAGAAAGCAAAGCTGCTTTGGGAAGGTCAGATGTAAGAGTGGTAAAGCTGCTGAAGAGGGAAGATGAACTTAACCCTTTCACCTGCTGTTTCTGTCCTCCAAATGGCTCCCAAATAGCAACCCCGCCCAAGGCTGTCTTTACCTGGGGGTGAAGGGGTGCAGGGCACCCGGGTGCCAAATTCTGGAAGGCACCAGGCACCTGTCGCTGGAATCTCCTAAGCTCTTAACTATCTACCTGTTATGAAATAATAATTTTGATCAAGCTAGAAAAATAAAATACATATATACCTAGGTATTACCGAAATGTATACCTACTGTTAAGGTACGCAGGTGGCGCTGTGGGTAAAAGCCTCAGCACCTAGGGCTTGCCGATCGAAAGGTCGGCGGTTCGAATCCCTGTGGCGGGGTGCGCTCCCGTTGTTCGGTCCCAGCGCCTGCCAACCTAGCAGTTCGAAAGCACTCCTGGGTGCAAGTAGATAAATAGGGACCGCTTACTAGCGGGAAGGTAAACGGTGTTTCCATGTGCGGCTCTGGCTTGCCAGAGCAGCGATGTCACACTGGCCACGTGACCTGGAAGTGTCTTCGGACAGCGCTGGCCCCCGGGCCTCTTGAGTGAGATGGGCGCACAACCCTAGAGTCTGTCAAGACTGGCCCGTATGGGCAGGGGTACCTTTACCTTTTTATACCTACTGTTTCACTAAAGGACTTTTGACTTTGTGCGCTCATTTACCAAAGACGCGCCACACTAGCGGCGGTGCTTGTCATTCACAATGGCAGCACTTGTCATTCTCAATGGCGCCATGTACATGAAATTAACTAAATTTGGGGGCGCTGGGTGGATCTTTGCACCCCAGTGGCGCATATGCTAAAGGCGGCCCTGCCCCTGTCCCTTGGGTTTAGCATAGGGTTTAGCATAGGGATAAAGCCTGAAACCCAATCCAAGAGTGAGCTGCTTAAAAGGGATTCAGACCTCACCCTAAGTGGTCTGTGTCTTCAAAGCTAAGTAGGCTGTGCCCCAGACATCAAACCTACTTTGGAGGTCTTGAGTTAAACCCTCAATAAGTGGAGGGGACATCACCTTCCTGCTAAAGGTAGTGCCTGCCAGTAACTTATTTAATTTATTGAATTTAGATACCGCCCTGTACCCAGAAGTCTCAGGGTGGTTCACAGCAATATATAAAATCAAAATAAGAACAATAACCCCCCTGCAAGAGCCACATTTTAAAAGGGTATAGGATGTCCATCGGGTCATGTCTGCACTGGCTCAGTCACTCCTACCTTCAAAATGCCCCCTTAAACATGTCCACAATTTTTAGGTGGCAGAATTGGACAGTCACTTTTCCTTCCATTTTGAACAGAGAATAGGTGGAAATAGATTTTCACTGTGAATGCAGTGTTGGTTGATCTAGAAGTCCTTCTCCCCATTAATGGAGGTGACTGGGGGTATACTAGCACCATTTTGTCTTCCTCTCTCCAATTCCACTTTCCTTTCTTTTTTAGATGTAGCAGCCACTTAGTTGTCCCCATGGTAGGCATTTTATGAATGACACCTCAAAATCCCAGATGTGCCACTGGCCCAAAAAGAATTGGTGACTCTTGTTGTACAGCATTGTCCTGTCCAGTTAGTACCTATAACCTTAAACCTAATGGATTACCTGCATCTTAAACCAAATGGATTACCAGCTAGTGAAATCCCATATTCAAAGGCAGTATGTTGCTGAATGCAGACAAACTATAGGATAATGCCGCTTAAGAGCTTCCCAAATGCATATCAGTTGAAACTTCGAGTGGAGCAAAGAATTTCAGCTGGATGCAAATCACAATACGAAACTGAAGAGCATCGTGCATTTCCAAACTATTCAATCTAATAACTCAAATCATTTAAATAAATTAATCACTATAGCAAGGTTTGTTTGTTTTTGTACCACACAGCAAATGCCACTAGTACAATAAACCTGCAACTTACATGGGGTTTACATTCTGTGGATTGTGTTTAAAGCCAAAATCAAATAAAGGTTCAGTGGTGCATTGGGTTCAGTGGTGAGTGGGATTTCCAAAGTCATTTTCCCCACAATCCCAACCCCTTTCCACCCCTTTTATTTATTTTTTGCCACGAGCATAAATGTGAATGCACATAAGTTAAATGTGCATAGTTGTAGGCTTACTGTAGTGAAATTCTTATTCAAGTCAACACAGTTTTCAAACATAAACCCATACAAGATTAGGGAGTTCCTTGGCTCCCCCCCCCCCCCCGAGAAACAAAGAGTTTTTTTCTCTTATTCAAACTTCTTTAGAGGGAATACAGTAGATTATCTAGCACTATGAACAACAGAAAATCATTTTAGTGAATACCAAAAGGTATTAGCCACATGAATCTCAAACTTACAAAATAGCATAATCTCCCCCAATTGTATTTTGTAAGTTTGAGATTCATGCGGCTAATTGAACAATATCTCTCTGTTCACTGTAATAGATGATTCTCCCCTTTTTTGGTTAGTAAATATGCATATACCAACTAGAATTGTACTACTATTTTGAAAGCCACTGTTAAATTATGTTGCCATAGGTCATAAATTACAGGAAATAATAAACTCTGCACTAGAAAGCTGGCATGCTCTTTACATTTATCACATTATAGATGCTCACTTTTCTTTTACACACCCACCCACCCACCATGATGACTCCTTAAGTATTTATAAACAATAACTAATAATTCTTTTAAAAAGTGAGTTTTATCTCTTCCTGGCAGGCAGTCAAAGTCTCCTTTAAACATTTCCCTTTTGCTGGTTCCCAAAAGGTAGATTACAATTTTCTCCATACTTTTTTAAAAATAGCAAATTGGATTTAAATTAATTTTAGGGCAGTGTTTGCACCCAAAATAAACTTATAATAACTTATAATAATGGCTTTGAGCCATATGATTCTGTCCTGGAGAAGATGCCCACTTGGTCAATGTGAATGATTTTGTGAGAAAAATGGTCCCTGCTGCAAGAAGATCATCGTTAATATTCAATGCTCTACTGCTTAACTAAGTGGTTTGTTTACTCTTACATGATTTCTCCAGCCCTAGGAAACCTCCTGGTGATATGCTTCATTCCCAATTGCTTGGGAGGTTTATAGGGCTGGTCTGTTAAACTGTTTAACCATATTCTGACAATTGCAGAAAAACTCAGGAATATATATTTTTATAACCACACCATACCATTTGTGTGGAAGGAAGGCATCCATTGTGCATTTCATTTGAAAGCTGGTTATTTGAAACAGGCATGTCTTAAAATCAGATATATATTCCAGCTCTGAAGGAGAATCAATAAACTCATTCTGGGTTGCCATTACAAAGCACTAGTGTAATATTTCTCAGTTTGTGTCATGTCCATTTGACATTAATATTTGGAGATAAATGTGTACAATTTAACTACATTTCCCCACTAAACCACTAAAAAAAAACAACCCTAATACTTTATTTCATAAGAATATATTTTCATGAAGAAATAGTTCCCTTTTGGCTTAATAAGGTCTGGATATGTCTTTTTATTTTAGCAGAAAGACAGAGCTGAACAAAACATCAAAGAAGAACTGAAAAACAGAAAAGCTAATGGTAAAATTAAGACTGACTCTTACACACTAGTAGGGTGTGTGGCTTTCTGCATGTCTGTGAAACATGATATATATAGGATGCTGCTGTGTCTTGTTCAAAGACATCTACGCTTAAGCGTGTGAATGATACTTTAAGTGCATCAGTAAATAATTTGGCAGACTAATAATACACACAATGGATTTCTTTGTGTCACATTTGATGAAATGTTAGAAACCTACCATGAAGCACATTTGTATGAGTTCAACTGAAATGAGTGCAAGCTGGATAAGAGCACAACAATGTTACAGGGCATTTCCCATTTATTGCAAAAGGAGAACTTCACCGTGAGTTATGCCTGTGAGGCCAGACTATGACAGACCTATCCAACAGGCTGATGTAAAGTGCAAGGATTATTCCAAACAATAAAACGGTGAGACGTAATACATACATACAGAATATATATAGATATGGCTGAGAGCCAAAATGAAAGCACTGAAAAACACCTAGAATGGAACAATTCTAAGTATGACATGGCCACAGCCTCTCCAGTTTGAAGATACTTTGTACATATCATTCATCAAACCCAGTCCAGGGGTGTTAGAAGAGTGAAACTATGGATCTAGAGACATAATACCCCATGGATTTAGGCCTAATCCCACTTCTGAGAGTAAACCCTGTTGTATTGATTATGATTTGCTTCTGAGTAGAGGATTTTGCTGTTAATAGATCAAATTACCCTAACCCTCTCCCCTGTTTTCTTTGGGGGGGGGGGGAGAAGGAGCAGCAGCAGCTGGAGGAGTATGATGAGATTGGCACACTCATACTGTGAGTCCTTTTCTCTCTTGCCCCCTCCTCCCCCTCAGCCCTACTTTTAGGACAGGGGAAACAGCCATGAAAACAGTGTGATGATGAACTAGCACAAATCTTTTAGAGAGAGAAATAAGTACAGAAAGCAATATTCCAAGTAATGTCTCATTTCGCTGAATTGATTGGACACTCCAGGGCAACTTCATTATAGCCCACAAACAAGTTTGGACAAAATCTGTAAGAATTATATTTTGCTTATGAGGCAGATATGAGCAAGCTGACCTTTATGCATAGGCAATGATGTTAATACTTGATCATTTCTAAAAACGTTTACACCATTTAGTGCTTCACTTTAACAACTCTGTCCAGAACAGCCAAAAATATAGAGCTAATCTCCTTAATGCTGAGCCTGTCAGGACCCTGGTAAAAAGATGACTAACATCACAGTTATTGTTACAATCGTGCTAGATTTCAGGCAGTATCATTTATCTGTTTTGCAGTTGTAGGCATGAAAGTAGCCTGAATGCAAATGAAGAACTGTCCTCACAAAGACTAGCAAATTATTTTGAATCAATGGTAAAAAAAGTTTGAATTCATGAAGCTGTGTAGTGTGAACCATGCAAACTGTATCTATGAGGAAAAACTGAAATACCAAAATGTGAATCAAATTTCAGCATTAGCATTTTTAAAATTTCCTATTTTAATATTTTTAGGAACACTTTTGAGAAAATTAAATCTCATTAATAATTTTAATGTTACAAATTTGATACTTCGCAAGGTAAACACTTTTATTGTGCTTCATATTTTTTTTCAAAACCCACAAGCAAAAAAAAACCAATGAAAAGTTTTTCAATCTAATTGTATTGTCATAATTCAGAATGTTCTAAGAAATTTCTGCAAAAGCAGAGTATTTGGTGACAATGTCCCCATTTCATTTCTATTCTAATTCAGAGTGATCTCTCAACTCATTATAACAAATTGACCTACATCAGGGTAGCAGAGCGATCTTTCTCTTTCTATTGATGGCTAAGATATATTGTTTAGTAGAAGCACTAATGTGTTGAAACAGATGTGTCTGAATTGTGTAAGGACCAGCTGTTCACATGGCTGCAGGCAGTAGCTTTTGGAACAAGATTTGTTGTAATAATAGTATGATTTATGTTGTTCTTTGATGATTGGTTTTATTTTAGTTCTAAAATGTTATCCTGTCTTTTGGTGGTTAATGAAAAGAACCAGCTACTCCACCTCAGGGCCTCAGGAGCCGGCACTATTGATGCACACAATGTGGTTGTGTTCTTCAGGGCTTTTGCTCTCAAAGTTTTTGAAACTTTTCCGTACATGAATGTGCATATTTTTCATGAATACTAGAAACCCATATTTTATTTCCTACTTCAAACTCACACTACATGTCACAGATTATATTTATAGAGGTTGAATGTGGAAGGATCTCAGTGCTTTGCCTGCAGGTCTTTTCTATGATGTTTTGTATGTGTTGCAAAATATGTGCATCCTTGACCCCCTCAGCACAATGGAAGGTTCCATTGAAGTGGGGTGTGGGAAAGATTTTGTTCATTTTATAGACAAAGATGATTCCTTAAATGAAAAAGTAATGTACCATAAGTGTAGCCTTTTCTAAAAATAACCTGCTTAGTGAAGGCAGAAGGCAGTGAAATAAAATGCTTTTGAAAATGACACATTTTCTCTGTCCTCTCAAAATATTATAGATGGTTAAACTTATCTTTTCGAAACCTTGGTTTTTTAAAGAGCATTTTTCTTGGTATATGGGTTGTTCAAACACTGTATTTTTCCACATTCATTTCCATATATAGCCTTTCCTCCTCCCAGGAGGGGAGGGGTTGTGATCGGGAGATGATTCCTGCGTCATGCAGGGGGTGCTCCACCCCCTGCTTCAACTCCAGGGCTGGCACCACGCCCCTTCCCGGTTGGGCACCCAATAGGGAAGCTCGACAGGGGCGTGGTTCAAACACTGTATTTTTCCACATTCATTTCCATATATTAAAAAGTTATTTTCAAAAGTTTTTCTATGGATGTTTCTCTGTCAAGATGGATTTTGCTAAGCATTGTAATTCTGAAGATATTAATTAATTACATTGAACAGCCGGCAAACTCCCCTCTGCTTTGTTTAATTCAAAATTGACTCATTATTTCAGAGAACTCTACAAAAGACTAAATAAGGAGATAGATGATAGATGATGATGATAGATGATAGATGATAGATGATAGATGATAGATGATAGATGATAGATAGATAGATAGATAGATGATAGATGATAGATAGATAGATAGATAGATATAGATGATAGATATAGAGAGAGAAAGAAAGAAAGAAAGAAAGAAAGAGTGTTGTAAAACAACCAATTGGGAGCATCTGCTCACCACTGCCTGAGCTGTGATTAGACCTGGGCAAAACAAACGTCACAAATGTCAAGACTACAGAATTCACTAATCACAAGGTATATTGACAGCAGCTTTATGTGACAGCTTTTGAAGGGGTTTTACAGGCTCCCAGTGGTTATGAGGCTTGATGACTGTATAGTACCTCCAATATCAGAGGTTGTATACTTCTAAATATAGTGGTACTTCGGGTTAAGTACTTATTTCGTTCCAGAGGTCCGTTCTTAACCTGAAACTGTTCTTAACCTGAAGCACCACTTTAGCTAATGGGGCCTCCCACTGCCGCTGTGCCGCCGGAGCATGATTTCTGTTCTCATCCTGAAGCAAAGTTCTTAACCCAAGGTAATATTTCTGGGTTAGCCGAGTCTGTAACCTTAAGCATCTGTAACCTGAAGCATATGTAACCCAAGGTACCACTGTACCAGTTGCTTGGAAGCACACATGGGCAGCTAGATGGCCTTGTAGGCACCTAGATGGCCAGCGTAAGAACAATATGCTGGGCCTATGGTTAGATCCAGCAGAACTTTTATTATATTCATGCTGTACATTGTCAGAATTTCATGTTACATTCCAAGCTATTGTCAGGGCTGGAGTCAGATGCAGTTCAGCACAAAAAAGCAGAGTCAGTTGTCAGCGAAGTTAATTCTTCGTTCAAGAAAACAAACATAACTTGGCCTGGTGGTCTCAGCAACACTTCCCAGTAGGTCTTGACCCTATAGAGAAGTTTTCCAAGACTGAAGGACCCTGCCTTCCACTCCCTCTAAGGCCCCTCCTCTCCCAGATGTTTCCCAAGCAGACAAAAACAGCTTCTGTCCACCTCTGGTCTGTCCTCCTCATTACTTTGTGTGTTCTTGGAGACCAGTGGGGAGGAGAGCTTGTTGCAGCAGGAGAGGAAGAATCACAGGATTCTGGTCTCTTGACACACCCCCACCTTCTCTGTTTCAGGCTTAGAGTCTGAACTGCTCCCTGTCACAGGTTCCTCATACTCACTAAACCCTGTTGCCCCTTCAGCATCCAACATCTCCTCCCAGTCTTCTCCCTTGTTATGTATTGAAGTTCTCACCCTGGGCTAGGAGGGGGATACTGTAGATAGTTATGCAGATGAAGGATCTCAAGTGACATTCAGTGATTGGATAGTTTTAGAAAGCTGCTACAGTAACGTTGTACTGGAGCTCTATATAAGCAGGCTGACTGAGCCCTTCAGTCAGTTCTGTTCTGGCCTCTGAATAAACAAGAGCTGTTTGAAGAATCGCTGTGTCGTCTGATATGTTCGCCCACAACCTAACATCCCTCCTCAGTGTCCCACCACCAATCCCTGGGCTCTAAGCTTCCTTCCTCTTACATTTCCCTTGGGGGTTCTTCGGCTCGTGCCTCTCACCACCTGTCATCTCGTCCAGCCAGTCAGTTTGTTCAGTTGTAACTACATCCAACCTCAGGAGCTTGGTAAATTTATGTGCTGAACCACTTAATTATAAATTCTGGCAACATCACTAATTGCTTTTCCTCCAAGTTGTGTTGAGCAGGTTTCTAGCCTCACGGCAAAGAACATGATTTGCCTGAGGCCACCCAATGAATGGATTTACAGCATTCCCTGTCTTTGAAGATGATGATTTAGGGCAGTTCCAAAGAGAGGAGTATATAAAGATGTGTCAAAAGTAGTACAATAACTTTCGTTACTTTGCAGACATTGTCCAAAGTGTATCATTCTGAGGATTCAGCTCCCTTCATAAGCAACTGAAATATCAGGGGAGTGTCCACAAATATCCACCCTCACAAAAAGTGAAGCTTACTTCTGCTTGTCATTAAGTAGCACTTTGCCATCATTCTCATTCAGTGGATAATTTGGTAAATAAGTGGCACCATTCTCCCAAAGACACCATGATGTATTATTTTAACTGAGATGCCATCACATTTTTTAAAATGGTAGTAAAACTTCAAATGAACAGGCTGCACTGGTTCTTTGCTTGTACCTTATAAAGACTTTAGATTCCACTTCATCATTGTCCAGAGGCCAGACATTCAGTTCTAAAAAGAAAAAGAATGAATTTATTAACAATGTAATTCAAATATGCCAAGGACAAAAAGTTTTATGAATTATATTCATATCAAAAGTATTCTCAGTGAAGTCTTTTTGATCCTAATGAATGGATCATCAGAGCAAATGGAAGTATGCAAGCAATAATGTCATCTAAAGTGAAAAGAAGCAAGTATTTTTCAATTGTACAATAAAGGTCATAGGGCTGCCTTTAACATAATGGATCATAAGACCAGTGATCTGTATTAGAAATTTGTTTCACTGAATTCCTGATCGTTAGTTTTAATCCAAATGTGATGGCATAATTTTCGAAAGCGAAATTCTATGCATATTTACTAAGAAATAAGTCCCAGTATGTTCAAGTCATAGCACTGCAACCTGAGACTTTAGAGCTATTTTGTTTTCACATTATTTTGTTATATTATGATTTTCTGTTGATGTTATAATTTGATGTTTTTACTATACTTAAAGTTTCAGACCTGTGCTCAATGGTGTGGGAATAAGCCATATTGAACACTGTAACTTACTTCCAAGTATGCATGACGAGAATTTCTTTGCCTGTCGTTGGAAGATGTTTTGCAAGATGGAGTGTGTGTGTGTATAAATATATATATGAAAAGCAAATGCATTTGTTGAGGTTTTTCCCCATCCTGAGCAAATATTCGGCAAGGGAAATAGGAACAAATTGCCATGAATTTTTATAGAACACTTGTTGGGTGCCTAATCAGCAAAGTCCTCTGGGTGGTTCAAGCAGAAGTCAAACAATTCAAACATTAAAATATTTAAGAAATTATACATTAACATTAAAATTTAATTGATTCAATTTCCTGCCTAAAAACCCAGCATAAGAAGCATAAAAACATTTAAAACTCAGTAGAAACTATCATTTTCATATGAGAGAATGACTATTTCTAGGTCTGAGCAGGCCAAATTAAGACATGCACGTCATTAAGCCACCTGGATTGGTCTTGTCACATTGGTCTTGTCTTGACTTTTCACAAGTGACAATTGCCAACAGAAATGTCATGAAGACTTTCTGTTAATGATAATTAATTAATATACTGCTTAATTACAATGGTAGCTTCTAATCAGATTACATGTATAAAATTCAATTATAATAAAAAATATAAGCACACATAATTTAAATGCACAATAAAACTATTTCCTCAAAACAAGCATTCATAATTAAAATGTACAATAGAAGAAGCCCACTGAAACAGCACAATTAAAGAGCTAAAACACCAATTAAAAAATTAAAGCAGGAGTTCAAGTAAAGAGAATGTTTGCTCAAACAGGTGTGTCTTTGAGAGCCAGTGCAATGCCAATACACATAGGGCCTTTCAACCAACCAATCTTTATTATGTTCAAAGACTAGACAACAAAAATATCCACAATAACACATATATCCTACATCAGCACCAAGGGGCAGAATCAGTAAACAAAATTTAAATTTCATATAGACTTATTTACATTAAAAGTAACACTCCATCAGCTAAAGTCTGTGATACAGAGTCTAAAATCAGTGTCACTGTCACAATGGCCTCTCTTGTCCACATTGCCATAAGAGAGAATTTCAAGACCGACCTGGTGGCATTCAGGTCTTTGCCAGGAAGAAAGTATTTAATATAAGTTTTCTCTGAGTGGTCAAGAAGTTTCCTTAATAAAGGATGAATTAGCTCTTTGCGGATATCACAGTATAGTGGGCAATACAAAAGAATGCAGCCAATTTTTTGGGTCTCATCTGAATTCAACTGGGATGGCATGATATCTGCCTTCTAATAGTGTTGAGGGGAGGGCATTAAAGCTGGCTCAGGAGAAAACTCAGCAGTGTTTGTGGTTCTCCAGTACATTTAGATAAGTAGCTGGATAAGATGTAACAAAGAAGAAGAAGAAGAAGAAGTATAGTTTTAGTATTTATATCCTACCCATCTGACTGGGTCTCTCCAGCCACTCTGCGCGGTTTACAGCTTATATAAAAACATAATCTCTGAATCTTGGAATTCTATATCCCAGATTTGTTCTTTAATGATGCTTCTAGCTCTCCCTAATTCTAGACCTAGAAGATATTCAGGAGAAAGGCTGTATGAAACATGAAGCTCGTTTTCTTGTGAGGCCCTTCCACCATTTTGCTTGATAATTATCTATCGGCATCAAAGAGAGCAGTTCAGTTGGGGTCTTATTGAGTCTGAGTCATGTATACAGAGTAGCCAAACTTTGGCTTCAATCCTATATAGGATAAAAAAAAAAAAAAAGGTGAAGGACCCCTGGACGGTTAAGTCCACTCAAAGGTGACTATAATCCTGTCTCCAGCCAAAGAGCTGCATTAGGGGAACATTTAGGGGTTTGGAGTACTGAGTTTAGGAATTCTGACTGGATTTTTCATAAAGGCCCAGATTAGAGAAGGGAACTAGTTGTATAGTATTGGTTTTGCAGCAAACAGTTTGATAGCAGTTGGGATGAAGTTCCCTCTCTTCATTCAATGAAATCTTAAAATTGCCACAGCATTTTGGGGGGCCATAGAGGAGATAGGGCTTCTCATATTTCAGCAGGGAGAGCATAATGGGGCTCATCACCAAGGTTATGGTTAGCAGATTGCAGAAATTGCAATGCCTGCATGGAACCACCCGACAAAACAGTTCCAGGTCTCTCACACACTGCAGTCATAACTACAGACTCAACACTTCATTTTTCCCCACCTTAAGACTGACATATATTCTGTCGGAAAACTGCAGTTGAAGACATTAATCTACATGTTTCAGTATCAATTTTGCCTGTCTACAAATTCAGCAATTTACATTTTGTCAGCTGGTGTTGGTGGCCAATCTCAACCCATCAGTGCCACAATTGGTGATTTGAAAGATAATCCAAGCAGCTCATACTGACATCAAAATGGCTTTTCTTATTTTGCACCTAACATGAAGCTGCATGTTGTCACCCTCAATTATTAAAGGGATTTAGGTAGCTTCAGCACAAAATGACATCAGATAAATTGCCCACAAGCAACATTTCATGAAGTCCCTAGCTCATCTCTGAAAGTGTGCAGAAAATTAGCAAACAGCTTTAGCCTGGATTGCAGAAACTAAATTGAATTAAAAGGAAGCTTACACACACACCCTCTGGAAGGGCTCATATTTTAAATGTTTTGATTTAAAGGAAACATTGGATTTTATTGTTCAGATTTATTACAAACTGAAGACACACTTAATCCCAGTGAGCTTCAATCAAACCTATCAAAGACACTCTAGATTTTATGAGGAATAATCTAGGCAGGCTGAGTGAAAATGCAACCCTTTCATTCATTCCTCAGATACAAACTAAATAAGTTGGCATAAGCAGCTTTCCGGTAGAGATTTGATTTAGCACTGCTGCCACTGCCTTTTCCTCCTTTCTTGTTCATACACACATAGAGTAAGTGCCTAATTTAGTTAAGTATACAAATCTGGGCACTTTGCAGAGTCAAAACTCAAAGCAGACAAAAAACAGCCCATGTGTGTGTTATTGAAAAACATTTGGTATACAATCAGACTTTTGTCCCAATCCAACAAAGATGTGAGTGTCTTCAGTGAACCTTGGACCTAGTACCCAAACCTGTGTCTTTGTTGATGTTTTGGGACTGGGTTTACATATGCTTTACCAAGTATGCCCTGCCTTTGACTGTGCCCATTGTTTGTGAGGCAGAAGGAAGAAAGGAAAGCTCAAATTGTGTTCCAAATACGCCCTCACCAATTTTGGCAATTCTAAATTTGCAGTCTTCCCCAACCTGGTGCCCTCCAAATGTTTTGGGCTACAATTCCATCATTCCTAGCAAGCAGAGCTATACTGGGTGGAGCTGATGGGAGATGTAGTCCAAAGTACATGAAAGGCACCAGGTTGGAGGCAGGGAGGCTGATCTACTGTATTAGCATAAATATCTGAAAGTATTTGAGGGGAATAATAAGGAAGAACATTCATTTTAAAATCCTGTCACTAGATTATTACTCAGAATACTCATTTCTCAGGCTCACAGCAGATAAAATATCTACAACTTCTGCTGATTCAACACTGTTGTCAGTTAACTGTCTTCTTTTCCAGAACAGAAACCAATAAAATTTGCTGCAACAGTAGATAATCACATTACAGGTAGTTTCAATCATGCTGCTTCGTGGATACTATCCAAAGTACTCTGCAGCCTAACCTAAGGATTGCCAAGGGCATGGGGAAAGAACATTTATTGTGTGTTTAACCTCTGTAACCCAAGGGAAAGGTTACAATCATAATGATTAAAACTGCTAATTCATCTGCTCTAATGTATTATAGGACTCATAAGGATCAAATATTTTTATCTACCCAAACTTCTCTGTTGCACATACGGGAGAAACATGGCAGAAACCTATCCTGATACAAGAGTTCAATCAGAGTTTCTTGGTGTAAAAATTGCTGCAAAGAGTGAAGGCAATAAAGGTCACATTTCAAAATGCTACCCAAGCCGTATTCATTTTAATTAGGATTTTTGTCAACATTAATTAACGGTTAGAAGTAAAGATTGCTGGAGTCTTGCATATACCTTTTAGCTTTCCATCATTAAGAACAGTGAAATTTGATTTATTAATGTGGAAAAATATTGCATTATGAAATTAAGACATTGCAGCTTCCAAATAATATTTTCTGTTGGCATGAAACATGCGTCACCGTAATGTAACTTTCACAATGGTGCCCTAGGACTAGGTAGATATTTCATACTTCCCTCTAGGCAGCATATTGAGAAGAGTAGAATATATGACCAAGACCTATTTTTACTGTCATAACTGTGGAAGTCTAACTCTTTTGCTGTCTAGCTGGCATGAAATAGACAATATAAACTAGGGTGGTTTCATTCACTGGAATTTCTCTTGCATCTGGAAAAGCCACTGTTTTCTAGTTCAGAATAGAAGCCTTGGTGACTCCTAATGCTCACCATCAATCTGAGGTGAGCTTTATGGCCCCATAAGTTTTTCTACAGCATGGATTGTAGTCCATTTTCCTGCCTCTCTCCCTACTGCCTTCACACTTAACTGGTTTGGCAGAAGCATGGAGACCTGCTATGGTAGTGTCCCTGGTCCCTGGGTTGCAGCCCAGGGATAATGTATCATCTGGCCTAGGTTAGCCTAGTTCCCTAGTCTCTCATAGAAAAGGACAGAGCAGACTCCTACCTTCCAGGCCAGCCTTCACTGTTGAAGTAATTTCCTCACTCATAATGTGCAAGAATCTTCCCTCCTCTACACTCAGTTTTTAATTCCTCCACCCTCAAGATCCAGGCCCAACACAAACCTGCCAGAAGCTAATTTGCCATAAGCAAATGACTGTTCTGAATCATATCTGGTGTACATTGTCTTGATATGGTTGTTTAGAATGTGATTAATAAATTGATGGTGATAATAATATAAGATCGTGCCCTTTCCATTAGCAGATGCCAACTGGACCGGCACTTAAATTTTACCTCAACCTTAGTGATGGGGCATTTTCTTCCACTGCCCTGAGGAGTGCAGGGCAGATAATGGGAAACACATACCTCTGCTGATGAACATCCCTCAGCATCTACTACCTGAGTCAACACACTTAATCTGGCATAAATTGGAAGGAAATGCCTTCTGAATTTGGTTAAACCACAGAGCCTAGGACTTGCCGATCAGAAGGTCGGCGGTTCAAATCCCCATGGTGGCGTGAGCTCCCGTTGCTCAGTCCCTGCTCCTGCCAACCTAGCAGTTCGAAAGCACGTCAAAGTGAAAGTAGATAAATAGGTACCACTCCAACGGGAAGGTAAACGGCGTTTCCGTGCGCTGCTCTGGTTCGCCAGAAGCGGCTTAGTCATGCTGGCCACATGACCCGGAAGCTGTACGCTGGCTCCCTCGGCCAATAAAGCAAGATGAGTGCCGCAACCCCAGGGGTCCCTTTACCTTTACCTTTAATCTCTTTGAAAGCAGAGTAAAATTATCTGAATTTTAGGGAATTAATCTTATCATGGTCTGTGGCTGTGATCCCAAAAAACACGTCTCCCCCCATTGTCTATATAAAATGGAAAATACCTGCTTATGATTAAGTGTTCAAATCAGAGCAGAAGTCCCCAAACACACATCATAACTTGAACATGCCAAATATGGCAGCACATTTTTGAGAAGCATCATTGAGAGACTAGTGAAGGGATCAGCAAGTCTTGGTCCTAATCCCCCTGACCCTTCAGTAATCAAAATAGACATAAAGAAGGTGTGGATGATTTGATATCTGTGACAACATAATTTTTCCCTGCCCTCCCCCCACCTTCCAATTACTTCTGAAAGGGAAATTTAGTTGCTGAGTAGGGGACAAGTTGATCTATAGTGTACTAAACTTGCAAGATCTATGTGTTGCTCTTCAATAAATATACTAGTATGCCATAAGGGAACACAGAAGCTCTGTGATTCATATGATACAACAATTTTCAAACCTTTTTTCCTCCCTTTGCATTTGTGTCCACCACTGAGATAAATGCTGTGATTTGATAGTTTATACAAGAATTCCCAGATTCCCTATGCAATATCTCAGTGTACACTGTCATGTAGATCTAAGAGCTGTTTTCAGACTTGAAATTTACAAATCTAATGAAAAACAGAACAAGGGATCATAGAAATGCAACATGGTGTTTGCCCTAATGTGCAAATTCAAAAAATTGTTAAGGAATTCCCCCCCTTACAAAGCCATTTGAGTACATAGTTCCCCAAAGAACTACTTTATGCACACACCAGAATATTTTAAAGCTACCAGCTAATACTCATTTCCATTTCCCAAATACTTATCCTACCATATTTTAACTAGGAAAGAAAATAATTTTAAATATTATTGTCTGGAACTTTAAAAAAAAAGGAAAAAAAGATAGCCTACAGAAATTTTTTCATGCACTGTGAAAGTGAGAGATAAACAACGCAGACTGGGAGGGGGAAAGGGTCAGCAACTTCTTTTTTTAACAAAATGTATTGGTAAGCATGCTTATACAGTGAGTTCTATACAATGTGTGTGTGTGTGTGTGTGTGTGTGTATAAATGTATGTGTGTATGTGTGTGTGTGTGTGTGTGTGTGTATCTGCATGCTAACTTAACTGAGAAGTAAACAATGAATTTAAGGGGAAACATGCTAACTGCCACCATATACCTTATGGGCTGTTATGCAGAAGACAGAGCAGGTTTGGCCAGAGAACCAGAATAGAATCAATGGGCAGAAATGGCTGGGAAGTATTAGAGCAACCATCCTGATGGTAAAAGTTCTATAACAGTGGAACAGTCAGTCTCAGGAGAAGATGGACTATCTTTGCAGGGGATAGTTAACCAGAGGCTTTGTCATGGACATTGTAATTGCATTGGGGAAGGGCCGTTGCTCAGTGGTAGAGCACCTGGCATCTCCAGGTAGATCTGAGAGATGAACTCTGCCTGAATCCTTAAAGAGCAGACAATATTGAGCAAGATGGACCAATGGGCTGCCTTCCTAGGTTCCTAGTTCCTACGTTTAACAAGGGGTTGGAATAGGTGATCAATAAGGCCACTGCCAGCTCTGTAATTCTATGATTCATCAAAAACACAAAACACCATCAAAGGCATATCAGATGTTACATCAGAAGTACAGATTCATTGGAGATTTAGGAAAGGCTCAGTAATTAGATTTTTAAAATCCAAGTAGGAGGAGAGGTCTGGATGGGGATATAGGAAGTACACCATGCCCCTCTCTAACCTAATTAACCACAATCGCCTCTTGTGCACTGATTGTCCATGGGCACATGCTAAGGAGGAAGACAATGGGCATCATTTACAGATCCCTCCAAACATGATAGGGACTGAGCTCTGTATGTGTCAGGCTACCTGGCAATGTGCCCCACTAAATGAAGGAGGGTTATTTCTGAGTAAATGTGTATGATTGCTAATAACTGTCATTAATAATGGATCATCTGTTAATGTATTATACAGGTTTATTTATTTGTTTACTATGGCAATATGTTATATTAAATATACCTATTATGCAGCAGCATCAGTTAGAATACCATGAAATATACCATTGCTTTCCTTTACAGGCCAGTTGCATAATCAGAAGGTTTAGTTGTAATTTAACTTGTAATGTAAAGGAAAGTTGAGTTTTTAAATTCCAGAGAACCAATGACTCTGTCCTAAATATGCATCCTATACTATGTGGAGGGACGCAGGTGGCGCTGTGGTCTAAACCACGGAGCCTCTTGCGCATGCCAATCAGAAGGTCGGCAGTTCGAATCCCCGTGACGGGGGGAGCTCCCGTTGCTCGGTCCCAACCTAGCAGTTCGAAAGCATGCCAAAAAGTGCAAGTCAGTAAACAGGTACCACTCTGGCAGGAAGGTAAACGGCGTTTCCGTGCACTGCTCTGGTTTCGGTGCTCCATTGCGCCAGAAGTGGCTTAGTCATGCTGGCCACATGGCACGGAAAAACTGTCTGCGGACAAACACCGGCTCCCTCAGCCTGTAAAGTGAGATGAGTGCCTCAATCCCTGAGTCGTCTGTGACTGGACTTAACTGTCAGGGGTCCTTTACCTTTATACTATATGAAATCCAGCTGATTAAAATTAAAAGGATATCAGGGTCATTGTGTCATCTAATCCATTATGCACATTACACATCTCATGCTATTGCATAAATCCTTTAAATCTCCAATGCTTATCTTATTCATATAATCATAGTTTTCCGTGCTTCAAATTATTCCTATGAATTAACACCTGCAAGTGCTTCATTCACCCCAGTCATTGAGCCTGTCAATCATCTCTCTCAAGGTGAAATACCTTCTCAATATGTTTTCCCAAAGCATGTCATGTATTTACGGGCGCGCGGGCACGCGCGCGCGCACACACACACACACACACACATTCCTCTAAAGCAATTACTTAAATTTATGTGACATAATTGGGGGAAAGCTGCAATCGAACAAAACTGTATTGAACCTAGAAGAGCATATATTGAAGAAATTAACATCTTAGGCTCTGAAGAAGTAAATAATTGAGAGGAATAAAAGTGAACATGCCAGGATGTTCACTTAGTGCCCTTATTGTGATTTATTGATGTGAGCCATCTAGAGGACATTCCAATCAAAAGGCAGAGCATAACTAGCTAACTTGGTAGCTAACTAGCTTGCCTCTACCAACACCAAGGACACTGGAGAATTTCTTTAAAATTTCAGTTTGTGTAGGGTTTTGAACTTATCACTGTGATATGGTCAAGGATGGTGTGTGTGTTTCCTTCTAGTAAACATCTCTCCAGCACTCTGCAGCCTCCCCAGATGTCTGCAGTTCCTGATCTGAACAACTCTTATGGGGGAAGACTCAGCTCATGATATCGTTCCCTGGGAAGCCTGCAGAGCACCGACTACTGATTAAATAAATTGAATAACAGAAGGGACACTCTCAAAGCTACCAGCTACCTAAAAAAGGAAGATAATAGTAAGAAAAATCTCATGCACCACCTATGAGCATTTCACTGACATTTTTTGCTCCCCTTTCATAGCTTTCAAATTGTTATAATTATATATTTATTTATACCCTGCCTTTTCCCCTGACAGGACTCAAGACAGCTTACAGATAAAAATAATAACTATTAAAAATATAGAAAAAACCATAATAAAAAAAAATGTTGATAGTATATATATATATTCCAAAATTAAAAATGGAAAGCGTAATGCTGGTGGTCAACAAAAGGGTTTAAAGACTGTTTCAAGGCAAATCTAAAAAAATGTAGTATAAACACCAACAATTGGGAAATACTTGCCTGTGAGCACATCAGCTGGAGAATAGTCCTTACCAAAGGTGTCATGGGCTTTGAAGACACTCAAACTCAGGACGCAAGGGAGAAATGTGCTAAGAGGAAGGCACGCTTGGCAAACCTTCACCATGATCAACTCCCACCCAGAAACCTATGTCCCCACTGTGGAAGGACATGTGGATCAGTCCTTCCATTAAAAGCAGTCAGTTCCCAGAAGCCTGTTGGAACAAGAAAGTCTTTATCCAACCTGGTGGAATGTTCTGTCACAAGAGAGAAGGGCCCTGCAGGGCTTGACATCTTTCCGCAGGGCCTGCAAGACAGAGCTGTTCCACCAGGCCTTTGGTCAGGGCGCAGCCTGACTCCCTCCTTTGGCAATCTTTACAGAACTTTAGTATGGTTGCCATCAATTTTGATCTTAATTAATTTTTATAATGTTTTTAGAATGTTGCACTATTTTAGTGTTGTTAGCCGCCCTGAGCCCTGCTTCGGCTGGGGAGGGCAGGATATAAATAAAATTTATTATTATTATTATTTATCTTCTGGTGGAAAAACAACAAAGAGGACGTCAATCTAGCTTTTCTGAGGAGGGAGTTCCAATGTCTGGGAGCAGCCACCACAGTTAATATTCTCATTCATTGAGTAAGAATTGTTAGGAAAAAATGTGGGAGACGTATTCAGCACAGCAGTAGTCCTAAGGAATGACACTTTACTGGTTCTATATTTTTTAAATGTGATTAGCTTTCTAACAACCCTATGCATGTCTATTCAAAAAGTCACTTTCACTTGATTTTAGTGGAAGTAGCTGCTAAGTTAAGTGCATGTAGAGTTGTCATTTAAGGATTACGCTGCAAAACATTTCCCCCCCAGTGCATTGTCTGAGGTTGCTATATTCTTCAGGTTCACAAAATAGCATCAGAGGAGAGGTTGATTAATGTGGTGTCCTATTTTAGCAATAATATGCTGCCATGAAGAAAAATATTGCAAACTATAGGTTGGTAAGCGACAAGGGTGTTAGCAGTTGACAGACTGATAGAAAATGAAAGGCATTATTCAGCCCAACTTTTGTTTAAATAGGCTCACTAGATTGAGGTTTTTAAAGACAACAGATGAGGAATGGAAGTCAAAATCTGAGCGGGGGTGGGTGGGTGGAAATGTGTGCTGTTATATGTAAGTTCTACAGCTAAATACACAAAATCTTAAATATGATGCAGTTGTTCTAAGCCTTCAGCAGCATGATGCCTTCCAGAAGTTTGGACTACATCTTCCTTCAGCCCTGGCCAACATGGCACTGCTGACTGGGACTAGGGGCAATTTTGGTCCAAAACATCTGGATTGTACCAGGTTGCAGAAAACTGTTATGAGTCATATGGTGTGTGTTTCTGAGTGGTGGCCCATCAGGGTTTCCCAAACTAGCAGGACCAGTGGGCAGCTGGAGACCCAAGTTTGGGAAACCCTGGTCTAAATCAGAGTTTCCCAGACTTGGGTCTCCAGATGTTGGACTAAAATTCCCACCATTCCTGGCCACTGGTCCTGCTTGCTAGGGATGATGGGAGTTGTAGTTCCTAAACAGCTGGAGACCCAAGTTTGGGAAACTGTGGTCTAGATGATAAGGTTACTGTAGGGATCAGCATCAGGACCAATTCTACTGAGCAGCACAGTGATCTGCTTCAGGCTACTCCATCATTGGTGAAGGCAGATATTGGTACCTAATGGTGCTGCAAGACTTGTTAAAGTGATACCCCCAGTGGGCCAAAATGTTATGCAACATAATTTTCCATAATATAGGCACTTACTTACCTATGAGTAAAGGTAAAGGTACCCCTGCCCGTACGGGCCAGTCGTGTCCGACTCTAGGGTTGTGCGCCCATCTCACTTAAGAGGCCGGGGGCCAGCGCTGTCCGGAGACACTTCCGGGTCACGTGGCCAGCGAGCCTGCACCAGCGCAGCACACAGAAATGCCGTTTACCTTCCCGCTATAAAGCGGTACCTATTTATCTACTTGCACTTAAGGATGCTTTCGAACTGCTAGGTGGGCAGGAGCTGGGACCGAAAGACGGGAGCTCACCCCGCCATGGGGATTTGAACAGCCGACCATGCAATCGGCAAGCCCTAGGCGCTGAGGTTTTACCCACAGCGCCACCCGCGTCCCACTACCTATGAGTAGTCTCCATTAAATTAAATGGGGCTTTTTGGGGTACACTATATGGATTCTGCTTCAGGTAGCAAAATGTCTTGGTCTGATAGTAATCAGCATCTTTGTGGAGTATTCTTCAACCACTCCCAGTCATATTTGGAACAATCCACGGGGTGAGTTGGGACCATCACATCATGAATTTTAATTCTAATGTAATGGCCAGCTCTGTGTTCAAGCTCCACATGGTATGTGCATGGGAGCAAAACTAAAAACCCCCCAAAAAATCTGAAGAAAAAGGGAAAGATTTCTTTTCAAAATTAGCAATATCCAAGCTGAGCTAAAATAGAAAGAGATTACTTCTGCAAGTCGTTCTCCTCAGCATTTGGAGTCAAGTCCAGATTTCCTTTCAAGCATTGTTTGAGAACAATAATTGAACATGACACCAATGAGAAAGTCAGCTTAGCTAGAATCCCTCAGGATAAGTTTAAATCAAAAACTGCTGCATAATGTCTTCATTCTAAGTTGGAAGAAAGTGGTTATATGAGTGAATGTTATTGTCAGACACATGCACTGCTAGGCACAGATTGTGGGCTTGGCAGCCAAGCTATTCCCAGCCTGGTGTACAAAATGCTTTTAAATTCATTTCAAGGCTACAAGCTCATCCGCTAATCATCACAAGAACCAGCAGCAGGTCAACTGAAGCAGAAAGCACAACAGTGTTAAACACTACAAATATAGTCCTGCATTTCTGCCCCCCTCCAGAACTGCCCCACTCATTAGTTTCTCAGTTCCCCTAACCCTTTCGTCAAGTTCAGTTGTGTTTGCAACAAATCGTGTCCTCCCTAAAAGAGGGCACATGTTGCAGTGAGACCTGGAGACTGACCTCCTGTGTTGTGGGTGGGTTGGATTGGTTAGCCACAACACCCGATTGGTAGGTCCCTTGATGTTGGGTCCAATCTGGCCAATGAGGCACAGTCTAAAGGGACTGAGGGACCTATATATACCCATGCACGTGACCCTACTACCGCTGTGCACTGGGGCCTGTCCGTCGACTGGATCAAGGATCTGGGCCGCTGGAAATCTGATGCATACAGGGGTTATGTTCGGATGCAGCGCTGAGGTGCAGTTATCAATGTTGCTTTGTTCATTCCTAGGTCCCCCTATCCTGTATGTCTGGGTAGTCGGGCACAGCACTGTCCACTGGCCCGGCAGTAGGGTGGCAGAGTCTGGATTCGGACGCAGGCTTGGACTCCCCAACCACGTGTGTGTCTCCTGGATATCCAGACGATGAATGCATTGGGAGGAGCCTCTCCCGAACGTGCGGATGAAGGTGTCTGTGGAAGACACGCCTGCAGTGGTGGTGGTGCAGCTGGGTGAGAATGATTTGCTGGTAGCTCCCAGCTTGAGCATGCAGGAGGACTTGGAAGAGTTGAAGGCAGCTCTTCCTGGACTCAAAATTTTTTGGTTGAAGCTGTTGAAGTAATGCCCAGCTGCCACCAAGAGGGTCAGGATGTGTGTCCAGAGTGCAGTGGCTAAGAAGGTTCTGGACTTGGGCAGGACAGTGATCTGTCACCTGGGCATTAACTTCCGTGATGCATCCCTTTACAGGCTCGATGGGTTTCATCTGTCTGTAATTGGGAATGATTTGTGGCTCCATGTCAACGGAGTTAAGGGATTGGTTACAGGTGTGAGTGGTTGGCGGCAAGCATGAGGCTCATATGGCGGATAGGCACTGGTTCAAGTGATAGGGATGGGAGAGCGGTCTCACCATCCCTATGTGAAGGGTATTCCGTTAAAGGAATCCAGGGACTCAACTGGTTTGGTCAACCCCTGGGAGGGGGTTGTGCCCGTGCCTGAGTCCAGGGGGGCATTTGGGTGGTGAACATAGTCTGTTCCCAGCTTTTCACCTACCCAGGTGTTCACCCTTGGCGGACCTATGCTGGTGCCCTGGGTCAGCGCTCCTGCAAGGGGGCAGGGAGGTAGTCAAACCAGAGCCTATGCAACCACTCACCTTCTGTAATTAATAAAGTTGTGGCCTAAATTCTGCCAAAAACCAAAACTAAAATTTGAGTCAAGTGTGAATTTATTTTGGGGGGGAGGTCTCTGGGTCTGAACACGCAAAAAGGGAAGGAAAGTATTGTCGCTGTCTATTTGAAAAGAGTGAAAGAGCAAGATTTGAACTGAACCTGGGTGGCTTCTCAGTACCCCTTTTCACCTATTTACCCACATTTGATTGTCTTGACTCTTCTTCCTGGTATGTTGGCAATAGTGATTTGATTTAGAGATAGGGGTGGGGATGTGGATGGGAAAACTTGGCACCACACCTGCCAGCTTTTATAAAACACCAGCCTGATCTGCAGAGGCTCAAAAGCAGAATCTGAAGTCAATGAGAGCTTTCCTATCAGGTCTGTAGCCAGGATGCAGCCAAACAGGGCACTGCCCAAGCTGTAACACTGCTTCAGTTTATCTAGTTCTTTGGGAGAAAATGATACTGTCTCAGAAGTTGGTGAAGTGGCAAAAATATGGCATAAGTGCATTGGTTGCCATTTTTGTTTCCAGGTTTAATGGAAGGGGCTCAGGCTTAGTCCTAAATAACTAAGTTGTAGTGTAAGAAGGAATGGTTAGAATGTGCCAGAGAAAGATAGCTAGGGAACAAACATCTTACTGATTTCCTATTATACATTACAGTAGGTGCAAGTAGATAAATAGGTACTGCTCTGGCGGGAAGGTAAACGGCGTTTCCGTGCGCTGTTCTGGTTCACCAGAAGCGGCTTAGTCATGCTGGCCACATGACCCGGAAGCTGTATGCTGGCTCCCTCGGCCAATTAAGCGAGATGAGCGTCGCAACCCCAGAGTCGGTCATGACTGGACCTAATGGTCAGGAGTCCCTTTACCTTTAATTTTAGGTGCATTTGGGAAAAAAGAAAGAACCGCTTAGTTTCAGCATAAAATACTTGATCGAGACATGATGTGAACAAAACCCATGTAGCTTTTCTCTGGAAACATCACCCAGACATGCTAAGTGTCAGAACCTGACAGTAGCAATGTAATGAATAATATTGAAATAGAGGAATAATTATGCAGGAAGTGTGTAGCTGCATGTTAACAGTGTGACCAGTGTCGTTAATAATCTGTCACTTATTGTCTTCCAAATGGGAGCTTTATCCTCAGGTGAAAGGTTCATAAATATTTCATGGCAGACTATGGAGAAAAATTACACTTTAAGCATGTGGATAATCGTGAGGCTGCTATAGAGCCGTCATGAATTTTCATAAACTTTTAATTCTTGCAGTGTTTGGAACAAATGCATAATTATAACAACCTGATAAATGTTCATGACATTTGCCGAATAATGCCTGAGTATTTATTTATTCATGAATTATTGAATGCACTTTTTTTTTTAAGTCAACATTTTCCACGAAAGAATATAAATTGATAAAATAAGAAAGCTGGGAAGATGATATGGGGCTTCATATCAAATATTGTGCTTCTGGTAGGCATTGTCGAATCAGTTAATTTTTGGATTCTCTCACTTTTTCATTTAACCAATCTTAAATCCAACTCCCCACATTTCCACATTAGTTTGGTAATGCCATTTTAAAAGAAGTGGTCATGAAAATCAGCATTTTAGTTTGAACCTTTCCAAATATACCTATTTTTTGCAAAGTAGTTTTACCTGCTATAATGCATTTCTGGCATATGCATTTTTGTACACACTACAAGGCTGGAGGACTGCCTTCCACATTTCTGTGTAGTGCAAATTTCAAAGAACGGTTGTGTTCTGTTTCACGCATGGTTTTAGAATTTGAGATTTAGGTAGTTTCATCTTTTAATGTTAACTGAATCAAAATTCTCTCCGACCCCTAGTTTCTGGTGCAGGTGGAGCTATTGTTTCAAATCCCTGCTTTATAGAAACAGCATCGCAAAATTCACCAAATCCAGTTTTTAAAGTGAACTTTCTTGCTGAACAATAATCATAGTTCTAAGTGAATAAAGTGAAAGCAGGTTTCACTGGTTGTTATAGACAGCCATTGAGTTAAGCCAGAGCAACAGAACAGAACACTTGGGGTGGATTTTCGCATTACAGGACATAGTAAGACTAAGACAGCAATATCATTTGCAGGTGAGAGGACAACTGCACTAGGTGATAGAGCTGTGGATACCATTAAAAGACAGCAATTTGCCAGTTATTTTTGCTTACAACCTTTTTTTTTTTTTTTTTAGCCATCAGGCCAATGACTGGAAGAGCAACATTCAGATTTTCCACCACAGGCATTAAAATGTCTTGAATGTCCTTTACATGAAGATATGGACACATGTTTGGTGTGGAAATCTACCTTTTTGTGCTATTGAGGCTTGTTCCTCTCTATGAGGAATTTCCTGGGAAGGGTTGATTGTTGCTCTGTTAAAGTAATAGGGGTTTCCTAAGGATTATTCATGGCCTTAAACCCTCAAGTGTTCCTAGAATTCTCAGGGTTGGGGAGGCATGGCTATTAAAGTGGTATAGTACTGCTTTAAATGGATGGTGTGGATGTGGGCTAAGAAGGAATGTGACTGTATTGAGGATCAATGGGGATGCCTAAGAGTTCCCTGACCTATTCCGATGTTGGAGGACTGTGGATAATCAATAAATGGAAAGGGAAAGCCCAACTCTCTCTCAAGAGACAGACCAATTCTTAAGGCAGAGTACACAACCTAGCTGATTTTCTGGGGGAAAAAATCCTGGCCATTGAATTCTAACTCCACTAAACTTACATTGTATTATATTGTAAGAACCCCATATTATAGCTACATTTCATCTGTTATATTATTCCCAGCGTTATAACAGCAATCTGGTGCTTAGCTGTATTTAATCAATGGCTTTGCTTCCCTCCTTTCCCAGGAAACGTTGAGGGGAAATTAACAGTTTTATACCTTAATTATATATACGTTAATTTTAGCCTATATTCCTAGTTTCATCAGATGATAATCAGGTCTTTTTTCTTTCTTTCTTGATAGCATGAGTCTTACCGTACCATAATGTCAGATGGAATTGGATCCATGTAAATCCATGTAAAAATGAAGAAAGCTTAACTAGAGAGAATAGTTTTAAACATTTCATGGAAGACTGGATCCAGATGATTATTGCAGAATTCATCTGCTCTTAGAGAAAAGAGAAGAGTAATTTAATCTAGATACTTTACACAATCCAAAAAACACTTATGTGAGTCAATCTGGGTTCTCTTTTCCATTTGCTGTGTGCAGGTTTGGAAAAATCTATGTTTGTTTACTCATTATATTGACAAATATGGCTATTTTCACCTTATCTTTCCAGAACAGTATGTCTTAGCACATCTGTTCACAATTAGTATTTCAAGCCAGATGGCTGCTTTCACACTTGCTCATTTACTGTAACACAGTATACCGACTTGCCTGCTGCAGAAGCTATTTTTTTCTGCATTAGGATAGGAATATCCATTGCACTGGGTTTCTAATATCAAGCCTAATTTAATCAGCCTATTTTAATACAGAAGATAATGCATTAAATACTGTGCTCTGGAACACGCTAGGATTCCAATCCACGCAACCGCTCCCTTGGCATTTGCCCCATTAATGGAATAAAATTACCGTATTCCATCCTGCAAAATGATTTGCCTTACCCAAGAGGATTGCACAAAGCAATCAATATACCGCAAGTATAGAAGTCTGCATGTAGCACAACCTACCCTGTTGATGCAGGTCAGCTTGTAACATCTTGCTCAGAGGTTGCATGTGATGTACCCACGGAGGCCTTCCTGGCACCCACAGGTGACCCTCCCTCCCCACACACTGAAATTGGGCTTGAAAGAAGCATTCTGTTGTAGCCAATAGGTTGTGTGGTGTGTGTGTGTTGTTCATGGCAGTTTTGCCGTTAAAAATTGTGTCCATGGATCCAAATAGGTTGACTTCTGCCTGACTATTGCATACACTCCACAAAACGCCTGTAGTCCACACTGGCTAACTATTCTTTTGTTTTAAAGTGTAAGATCTAAAGTAATAATTCCATATAATTATTTCCTCTAGGTCAATTAAATATTATTGTAGGATGAGAATAACAACCTGCTCACTGATTCTATACCATGGGTAGGCAAGCTAAGGCCTGGGGGCCAGATCCGGCCCAATTGCCTTCTAAATCTGGCCAGCAGACGGTCCAGGAATCAGCGTGTTTTTACATGAGTAGAATCTGTGCCTTTATTTAAAATGCCCCTCTGGGTTATTTGTGGGGCATAGGAATTCATTCTCCTGCCCCCCCCAAAAAAAAATCCAGCCCACCACATGGTCTGAGGGACAGTGAACCAGCCCTGACCCCTGTTCTATACTGTACTCACTGATTATATACCGTCATATACCCAACCAACCCATTGAGTTCCCTCCTTCAAGAACAAATGATGTCTGCCTCTAACAACACCTAAAAACTATTTCTCCACAGTGTATTGCTATCTTAAGTAACAGCAGAAGCCTCTTTTAGGAGATATGCCTACCACTATGCAAACCAATGATGATCTAATGGAACCTCAGACACTGACCCAAGACCTCCGGATTAAACACCCACCAGCACTGTCAGGACTTTATAAATTGCAATTCGGGGATGTGTATAGATGAAGTAAGTGGTAAAAATCTTGCACGAATGGTATTCTTAAACTAGATGGAACACAGATTTCATTATTTTTACACCTCCTTTCAATTATATTCCTAGGGCAGTTTACACAGACCAAAACAATCAAAATGAGCATAAAAACAAAACAAGCTAAAAAAGCTGCAAAATCATAACTGCAGGACTACAGTCTGAAAAGTTCAGATAAACAAAAAGGCCTTTGCCTGGTGCTAAAAGGAATATAAAAGTAGGTGCCAGGAGAATCTAGGGAGAGTGCTCCACAGCTGGGATGCCACCACTGAGAAGGCCCTTTTGAACCATCTAACTCATACCCTCCAACATTTCTCCAATGAAAATAGGGATGTCCTACTCCATAATGATTACTATTTTTACCCCACACGTCTGGCTGGGTTGCCCCAGACACTCTGGGCAGCTTCCAACGTATATAAAAATCATTATTAAACATTGAAAAACTTCCCAATACAGGATTGCCTTTAGATGGGAGTCAAGTAACTCCATACCCACCAACATTTCTCCAATGAAAATACAGACATCCTAAGGAAAAGAGGGACATTCCAGGATCAAATCAGAAACCAGGACTGCTTCTCTAAATCAGGGATGTCCCTGGAAAATAAGGACACTTGGAGGGTCTGCTAGTTGTAGGAGGCCTTCTG
This sequence comes from Podarcis tiliguerta, assembly GCF_965153285.1. Taxonomy (NCBI): domain Eukaryota; kingdom Metazoa; phylum Chordata; class Lepidosauria; order Squamata; family Lacertidae; genus Podarcis; species Podarcis tiliguerta. The sequence continues at coordinate 38,902,298 of NC_139540.1, read as the reverse complement.
TTGAAGATTCTAATATACAAGTACATACGAAAGCCAGTAGTAATTGAAATGCCCTGACTCTAAGCCACAGAATGCTTTCAAGCCTGGTGTGTGTGCATGTGTGTGTGTGTGTGTGTGTGTGCACGTGTGTGTGTGTGTATCCAGACGGTGGATCAGATCCTGATCTTCCCCACCCCCATGAGCCAGATTTAGCAGGTGAGGAGGGCCATCCTTAAGGATATCAGGTGACTGATCAAATATGAGCTGATCATTGGCAAACAGAACTATGTAAGCTTCAACCATCAACTAATCATCAGGGCTTGTGTAGCTCCATGTGTGGCACTATGCAAGCCTGAAAATGAGCTGACAGTTGGTGTTTCCAAAATACTGTGCACAGGGCTTTTTAGGCGCCACTGACCAGCTGATTTGTGATGTCTGTGAACCTCCTTTGGCTTAGCTGTGTCTTTATCTGCCCCATACTTGACATCATATACGAGGGCAGGTTGGTGTGGCTTGGCCAAAATGGCTTTACTTGCGAAACGGTGAGGCCTCACAGGCCCAATAAGACCCATAGGCCAGATGTTCTCCACCCCTGCTTTAAAAGATGGAAGCTAGCCCTTTGAATGGAGCCCAGAATCAGAAGGCAGCACTAAACTGCATGTTAAAAGTCAAAACCCCTAACTGCCATAATCCAAGCATGCAGTATTACAAAATACAATTGATACTGATAATTTAAATTGATAACCCCATAAAAACTGTAATAAGTACAGGAACTAAATAGTCACAGACAAGCTTAAAATAAATAAACAGGCAGATCAAATTAATCTAAAAGGTAGATATTAAAGCCAAGGTAGCAAAGAACACTCAAATGCAGGGACAAAATACATTTAGGTTCTCATTTCTTTAATGGAGAGGGTGATTAGGACATCTTAAGGCAAATATAAACAAATGGCATAGTGTGTGACCTTACATAAGATGAATTTCACATCCCCTTTCCTTTAACCCTTCCCACCCCTCACCAGGGGAGCATAAAGATGCCCTCTCAACCTGGATTAAGCAACTGAAAGAGCCTGGCCTTTGTGCTTAGTGTCCACCTAAAGCAGTGACCACACCTCCCCCTCCATTAAAATCCACTGGGATCAGCCTACCATTGACAGATCATCACCTACGTAGGGTAGGGGCATTTGGCCCTCCAGATGTTATTGGACTCCAACTCCCATCAGCCCCAGCTTGAACTGCCTATGGCCAGGAATCATGGAAGTTGTTGTAATCCTACAACATTTGGAAGACTGCAGGGTGCCCACTCCTGTATATAGCATGGTAACATTTTGTCAAATAAAATAAAACAGAACAGCTTGACTAAATCATGCTGTACTCACTGTCACATTATTTGAAAAGTAATTATTTTAGATGTGATACTGATATATTTATATTCAAAAGTGCAGTTCATACGAGCCACATTTAGAATTTCATATTCTGAAGGATGACAGAGCTCTTCTGGTGAGCAGAAGAGGGGGTTTTGTTTGCGGGAACAAGACAAGCAACACTTTTAGGAATTATTTATTCTACCAGTAATGAAAGATTCAGGAATCTGTCATTTTCTGCATATGGTCACCTTAGCCTGTTTACTGTCTGAAAGAGCAGTTCACACCTAGGTGTTCAATAGGCTCCTCTGGAGAGCATTTCAGTAAAGAGTATTTATACCACAGGCAGTTTGTTTAGGATTCTGAAGGTACTATGCAATTCTGTAACCTAGAGACAAACTAGCTTGTTTCACAGGTATAAAGCACGAAGGCTTATCAATTTAAAAATGCTAATCCAAGTTAGTAATTTACAACAGGAGCTGCAGATTCCCTACACTTTATGTGACGGCTTTCTCTGAGCAACCTGTGCGTAATGAGCTAAACACAAACCCAATATTAATTCATTCAGACAAAGTAAAAAAAAAGGATATACTGTGAGGTACCATAATGAGATATATTTCAGTGCTAGGGGCATAATATACACAGCATCACCTGTGCTGCATGACTGCCATTTTAATTTCAGAGACATTATTTCCCCAGAAGAAAACTATGCACTTACACTTGTATTCCTAATCAGGTTCAGAGGATTCATACCTTCAATATTGCTTTTTGGCTTAAACATTAAAAAGGTAAAGCCAAAAGCAATACTGAAAGTAGGAATCCTCTGAACCTGATAAGTAATACGAGTGTAATTGTGTAGTTTTCTTTTGGGAACATATTACAAAAGACACAGGAATAATAGGAAATTTTACGTATTGGTTTATGAAATTAAGCTGCAGACTTCCCTGTGGGATAGTTCTCATAGACTTTGGGTAATTCCAAGTGGATGTTTATTCGGGCATGCATGTTTTTCACAGCATCCACACTATGTCACTGTCATCAAAACGTCATCCCACCCCCCTACCCCAATTTAATCTGGATTTCCCCTTAACACAGACAATCTTGTAAGCAACAGTAAATGAGGTCCTCCCTTAAAGAGGGCACGTATTGAGGTGAGACCTGGAAAACCGACACCCTGTGTTGTGGGTGGGTACGATTGGTCAGCCTCAACACCCGATTGGTAGGTCCCTCGAAGCTGGGTGCAATCTGGCCAATGGGATGCAGTCCAAATGGATTGAGGGACTTATTTATGCCCATGCACGTGTCCCAGAGCTCCCTCTTTCGGCACGTGCATTCGGAACATCCACCCACCTCTCCCTATTTCTAGGGCTTTGTGCTTGACCTTGCTATGCCGACGTGTCTCGTCTGTCGTTGGGACAGGGGCACGGCAGGAATTTTCCCCACTTGGCTGATTGGCTGTTGCCATTTGGGTTCCATCCGCTGCATAGCAAATCATCACAACTTGTAAGGCTCTGGTTCAGGTGATAGGGACAGGAGAACGCTCTCGCCATCCCTATGTGAAGGGTATTCCGTTAAAGGAATCCAGGGACTCGATGGTTTGGTCAACCCCTGAGGGGGGGTTGTGCCCAACCCAGAGTCCGGGGGGGGGACATTTGGGTGGCAGAGTTAGCCCATTCCCGGCTTTCCGCTTATCCAGGTGTTCACCCTTGGCTGACCTATGCTGGAACCCTGGGTCAACCCAACCTGCATGGCAGGGAGCTAGTTGAAACAGAACCTATGCAACCAGTCACTTTCTGTAATCAATAAAGTTGTGGCCTAAATTCTGCCAAAAACCAAAATCAAAATTTTGAGACAAGTGCGAATTTATTTAGGGGGGAAGTTTCTGAGTCTGAACACGCAATTCATTTTACATCCACGGTCACTTCTGCTGTGAATGCAGATTAGCACATTTTCTTTTTCCTTTGGTGGGTGGTTTGTCCTGTGTGTGATGATGTTTTGGTGGCTGGTTTTTCTTGCCACACACTCACCTCTGTGCACTCCTCACCTGAGCACAAAATATTCATTTTATTTCCATTGGCCCATAATTCCACCAATTGTAGCACACTGAAGGTATGCCTAGAATTCAAGCAACCTGGTTTGGAGGCACTGTTCTCTTAAGATCTCTGCATAGTACACACAAGGGGTTACTTTGAATTCTGTAATTGCTGTATAAACATTGTTTTTGTTCAAAAAAAAAAAAAAGCAGTACGGTGGTCTTTCACAAGTCTTCTACAAGTGAATATCACTCTTCCACAAGAACTCAGAATAAACATTTTAAAAACGAATAGAAACGGGTATTGCTCCAGTCCACCTTAAAAAAAATACAAGCCTCCCAAAACCTGTGCACATGCCCAGAATGGAAAATGGAAAATGTAGTGGGGGACAGGGGATGAGAGATTTAGGGAATGAACAGAAAAACATAGCCAAGATACATTCCTTTAAGGTCTGCTCACTGGTATAGATGGCAAGGAGCAGAATAGCAATGAATGTGCCTGACTGAAGAAGAGGGTTTGGAAGCTGATGTGCCAAACATGCACACAGAAAATAAGATTTTTGTGACCCTTCTGTGATGTCAGTTTCCCATCTGGGAGCACCAATATGCTCAAGGTTCAGGTACATTAAAAAGTTATAACCTTTTCTATTGCAACCATTTTTTTTCCAGGTGTGGATTGGAAAGATGGTTTTATCTGGGAAATGGATAAATCTTTTGTTAAACCTGGCTCCTAAGTAAAAAAAAAAAGTATTGGTGTTTCCAACATGTATTGGGCTTAGACTAAAGTTAGAAATGAATTATCTCTCACAGTATTGGTGGTGTGTGTTTTAAAGAATGATGCATAATAATGGCAAAGATGTCAGAACTACAGCAAGCAAACCACTGAAATTATAACAAAAGCTTTTCCTTCCTCACTTTAATAGTTTGCGTAAATGAAAAACTGGAAACAAAAATATCATAAGAACTAATAGTAGTGCTTAGGTTAATGGTCTGTTGAAATATCTTCTTCTACTAAGGTCCTAGAGCCCCATTGCCACCTTCTTTTTCCCTTGGCCAGACATAGGACCACTTCTCATACCAGTAGCAGATGATCAAATTAGTATGTGTTTATAATGAAACATTTGTATATGAAAAGCTATCACAATTCTAATTTCCAATCAAAATATGAATCTTGTGGGTAGCATTAAAGACAGCGGCTCTTCCAAATTTACAGAAACCGTGTATTCATTGTCAATTTCTCATTTATAGTTATAAAACATAACTACCATGCCATTTGAAACAATCTGGACACAATAAAATCAAAAGGCAATGCAGCCGAAATCTACAGTGATATAACTCCAGCAGTTTGTTATACAAGTTCCTTTACAGCCAGGGTAATGTGCTTTTAAAAGGGCGGGTGAGAGATTGCAACTTTCTTCTCTTTCTCCTTATTATTAGAACATTTTATTTTAAATGTACAAATTGTCTTGGTACACATAATGTCTAGAATCCAGCCCATAAACTTCACAATAAGCAGTGCTATTAAATTCAGCAGGATAGTTCCAAAGAAATGGGAACAGACTCGAGCCATGTAAAAAGGTGTTTAATATATGTGGTTAACAGAGAGAAAGAGAAAGCTTGGCCATGAGAAGTCAGCATCCTGTTTATCTGCTTCTGATAATTATAAACTGGAGGCATAAAATGAAGGGGAAGTAAGTGCAGCTGAGGACCAGTGGCTCATAAAACCAACAGTCATAGTGAGTTAAAGCAAGATGGATGGAACCCCTTTCCAGGAGAGCTATGTAAGACAATAGTCAGGCTTCACTCTCCCTATTTTCTCCCCACATGTTGTCCACCAAGGTGACCAAGGATGCTTCCATCTCTAAACTGGGTCTGACACCAGACTGGAATGGATTTAAATAATGTTATCGCTTAAACTACCTGGATTTAAGAGGCTACCAGCCACTCCAACAGCTTGCTCAGAAATGGATAATTGGTCCCTAGGCATTAATTGTCCATAGGATCAATCCTCTGAGATTCTTAATCCCAACTCAGCTCAGGCTGCAGATTTCAGCAGCCACAATGAGCAAGTGTCTAGAGAACATGTGGCTGAGCTCAGTCCTTCAAGTCGCTTGTCCACATCCCCAGGTTGCAAAAGCTGAAAAATAAGCATAGCTACAGGACCATATGGTGTCCTAGCTGCATCCCTCTCTGATTCTGTAAAAACTATGGTATCCAAGTCAGCACAGATTAACAAGTGATTTCACCCGTAAAATATAATGCAAATTGGTCACAGCAGGCATTTTTCAAAGGCAGCCCCACACCGAGCATCATGCAACAATTCAATCTCTGTGTAATAAAGGCATGTGTCACTGTGCCCAGATGTCTGCTTACCTTATTAGGTAGGCAGCATTGCTAAATGATCATTTAGCAGGCCTCGCTGTCCAAACGGCACTGATGGAGGCTTGTCCTTGGGGAATTTAAACTCCGGCACAGCGGGGAGGCTGTCCTCTCTCACCCTTCGCCAGATCTCCCACCCACCTCGCCCTCTTTTTCTGCTTTGATGTGTTATGACCTTGCTATGGACTAATGTCGGTCGCCATATTGTTGGGACCGGGCAGGAATTTTACCACTTGGCATATTGACTCCGCCATTTGGTTTTCACCTACCTCGTTGCAATTGTCACAACTTTGTGAGGTTAGGCATTGGGTAAGCCTTTGTTTAGATGGAGGGGAGGTTGTAGCCTCCGCCTGCCCCCTCCTCATTAAGGGTATCTTGTTAAACAGATCTGGGGGTGTGGATTCTCTCAAATGCCCGGACATGGGCTAGGGCCATACCACCACCTCAACTGGGACCCCTTGGGGTGCCCCTATTTGATGCAAGTCATAGGGCTCCCCCTATTGGTGGGTTTACCCTTAGTTAGACTTCTAGCAGATGGGCAGGCGTCGAGGTATAGTCTGGCTTCACCCAATGCCTAAGCCAAACTTCTCACATCTGTAACCAATGAAGTTGTGGCCAATTTGAACCCATAAACCAAAATCCACTTGTTCATGTGCTTTATTTATTCACTAGGGGACTGTGGGTCATGGGGCCTTGGCACACAACTGGGTTTACCAGGAAACAGGGACAGTTGGTGTGTAAGTAAAATCTGGGAAACTGCACTCCTGGCTACACCTGAGCATCCTAAATCACATCTGGGTCCAGGAGCACTTCTAGGCCATGAACCTACTTTTCCAAGAGGGGTCAACTCCATCCATGACATGCTGCATCTCTACTGTTTTAGTGTGAATTATAAACCACCTTGGGATAAATATTTATGAAGAGCAGTATATGGATGTTCTAATTATTTCTTGAATTTACAGCTGTTTTAACCAAAACCATTTGTGTTTTCATGTTGATTAAGCTTCAGTTTGTTAGCCCACATCCAGCCTATTATTGATAGCAGGCACCAATTGGACACTTTCTACGGCTTCACTAGAATGAACTGGAAAGAAGAGGGATACTGCACTCCCCGCATAGTTTTCTATATAGATGCTAAAAAGCACGGGGGAGTCTGGAGGACAAAAATATGATACCCTAATGACTAACATGTCGACCAACAGTCTCCAAGCAACACCTTATGAAACAAACCCTACAGGAAGGGTCACAACTATAGAAAAACAGTGCTTCCAAGTCCCATTCCTGTAGGCAGTCCAGAATACCAAGCTGTTGACACTGAAAGTATCTATGTAACAGTACCAACAAGGCTTGTATACACAGCACCATTACTCTGGCTCCAGTGAGCTCCCAGCACTGGTGTTTGAAGCCACATTAGCCACAGTCCATATGTATCCTGTGGTTTCTTGAGAAATACTGCTGACTGATGTGCTGTCCCTCAAACCAGCTTCCATCTGATTTGAAAACACAAGGCATCGTTAAGTTGAGGCGTTTACATTTTAGACATTCATTGCACATGGATGGATGACAGATCCACTGAATATGAATTGGGGTGGTTGCAGGCAAAGGACAACAAATCCGCTAATGTATGAGGGGGTGGGGTATTCAGGTAATGAAGTGTACAGCAATGTAAAATGCTATTTGAAACACAGCCGGGAATGACCTTGCTGTATCTTAAGCTGCTGATGTACATGTCCAAGGACATCACTGCCCTAGGCTATTTCCCTGAATGGTTAGTCTTCTGGGACAACCACTGACATCTGGGCTGGAAGCCAGACTAAAATGGAGTTGTGACAGATGACCTATTGCTTCCATGGTAATTCAGTGATACTCTGATTAGGTACATTCAAAAACAGCAGAAATAATGTTAGTTTATAGCAAAAAATTAACAACTGTATTACTACAGCCACAAATTAAACCAGAGATATTGGTTCCAGCCCAATACTCAGAGACACAGTGAAAAAATTGGGTATAACCCTAGTGTGTCAAAGTGCTGTAGTTTATCTCTTAAACTGAAGCATATGGATTTCAGGAAGCACAAAAGAGTTTGCAGAGTTTATATTAAATCACTTAATACCACGAATCTCACCGAAATCAGACTATGTCAGATCTGAGCTCCTTTTTCCTTTTGCAGGGATAGAAAGAGCATTGGCCTTGTCAAGCTAAGCCTCTGGCACCATCTACAACACATCTGCCCCCAAACTGTGCCATTATTTCCTGAGTAGGGTGCATAGGGATTCCAGCATTGGAAATTACCATGCAAACCATTTGGCAAATCGCTCCCTTCTGTGTTCTTTTGCTAGAGAATTTTTGAAAAGCAAGAGTATATATTGGCACAGAACAGCCCACCCTCATTTGCTCTTGCACTGAGTACCCATATGGAAGGAGACCCTTTCCAATCAAGGTTGCCAGGGACATTTTTTTTAGAGGAATCAGTTATATGCATTTAGTGCAGGAAACATCAGTGTTAATGCTAGTGTAACTACAGCAATCATGTCCATCAGAGACACTCCAAGTGTATACTGGGCAGAAAAGCTACATATGTAATACAGTGGTACCTCGGGTTACATATGCTTCAGGTTACAGACCCAGAAATAGTACCTCGGGTTAAGAACTTTGCTTCAGGATGAGAACAGAAATCGTGCTCTGGCGGCGCGGCAGCAGCAGGAGGCCCCATTAACTAAAGTGGTGCTTCAGGTTAAGAACGGACCTCTAGAACAAATTAAGTACTTAATCTGAGGTACCACTGTAATCACAAATAACAGCGTACACATGGCTTGGATCCAAATAACAGTTCTGGGAAGCTCACCTCAAAAAGGAAATTGTGGAGTTTGGATAGTTTCAGAAAAAAGGCAACCAAACTAATCAAGGGAATGGAGAAGCTCCGCTATGAAGAAAGTTTGCATCATTTGGAGGTTTTTGGTTTACAGAAAATGCGAATAAGAGTCAATATGATAGAAGTGTATAAAATGCACAGCACGGAGATATATTTTTTCCTCACTCACTCATAACATTAGAACTCATGGACATACAATGAAACTGAGTGTTGGAGGATTTAGACAAAAAGTACTTATTCACACATATAGCTAAATTGTGGATTTTGCTCCCACAAGAGGCACTGATGGTCACCAACTTAGATGGCTTTAAGAAAGGGTTAGAAAATTCATGAGTGTAAAGGCTATCAGTGACTACTAGTCCTGATGGCTCTCCTTTGCCTCCATAGCTTGAGGATGTGTGCTTCTGAATACCTGTTGCTGGAAATGGTGTTGCTGTTGTTTAGTCATTTAGTCGTGTCCGACTCTTCATGCCCCCATGGACCAGAGCAAGCCAGGCACTTCTGTCTTCCACTGCCTCCCGCAGTTTAGTCAAACTCATGCTGGTAGCTTTGAGAACACTATCCAACCATCTCATCCTCTGTCGTCCCCTTCTCCTTGTGCCCTCCATCTTTCCCAACATCAGGGTCTTTTCCAGGGAGTCTTCTCTTCTCATGAGGTGGCCAAAGTATTGGAGTCTCAGCTTCAGGATCTGTCCTTCCAGTGAGCACTCAGGGCTGATTTCCTTAAGAATGGATACGTTTGATCTTCTTGCAGTCCATGGGACTCTCAAGAGTTTCCTCCAGCACCATAATTCAAAAGCTGGAAATGGTAGGAAATGACAATGCTCTTGTGCTTGGGTGCTGCTTGCAGCCTCCCATTGACATCTGTCTGGGCACTAGAAGAACAGCATGCTGGACTAGATGGGCCATTGGCCTGATCCAGCAGTCTCATCTTATGTTGTTAACACTTAGCAGAAGCAAACAAGGCAAAAGCATCTATACAAAGCTAGTGGAAAACTTCTTGCAGTTCAGATCCACCATGTATCTGATGGGCCATTGGTAAGAGGATATATTAATTATATTTAATCCTCTACAAACTCACATGTGTGGGTTAACAAACAAATGAAAAATGACTTGTACCAGTTTTTTAAACTGTGGGCTAGCAAATAAAGAGCCCCAGTAGCTGAGTTTAAATCCCAACGTTACGCAGATTAATGAAGCATAGGAATAGGGTACTAAACCTTCTTTTATTTTGTTCCAGCTGCCTGAGGCAGCTGGCCCCCACTTTTAACCTCATGCAATGAAACAGGCCACAGACTGCAAAGTCAGTTTAAAAATGATTTACTTATTTGAGGTCACACTAATGCATTGCTCTATGAAGCAACTATAAGAAACGCAGGTAGATGCTTTTGGGTAAACAGACACAGACAGCCCCCCATTTATGTGGGGGTTATGTTCCAAAGCACCACACTCCTCAGTGAAATCACGTATGATTGAAACCCAATGAAAAAGCCTGCAAACACCCTGGTTCCACCCCGCCCCCGTTCCGCCCTTTTAATGACATTTCAGTGACATCTTTATAATGTTTCTGGGTCACTTATGGGTTCGGCGCAATGTGTGTACATATTGAACATACGCATATTGAACATACGTGCACATATTGAACATACGTAAATGGGGCTGCCTGTATAGCAAAGCAGCCTCAGACACATGTGATATGTTGAGACATGTCAGCCTCCTTTGCATGCAGCATGAAGGGGGGGTGGGCTGACAGGAAACAAGCTCTACTTCCTTCCTCTCAGGAGAATAGGGGATGTGACATCACTGAGCCTACTCTAGCAATTTAGAACTCTGGTCCTTAACCCCTTCATATACTAACTAGCATTGTTAGGTTTGTCAGCATATCTCACAGTACAGTCAAACCTCGGTTGTCAAGCATAATCTGTTCTGGAAGACCATTCAACTTCCGAAATGTTTGACAACTGAAAACTGAAAGCAGAAGCCTCAATACAATAGGGAAACTCAAAATGGAAGCCATGTAGCACATTCGGCTTCCCGAAAATCGTTTGAAAACCGGAGCACTTACTTCCGGGTTTTCGTAGTTCGGGAGCCAAGATGTTCCAAAACGGAGGCGTTCGGGAACCGAGGTTTGACTGTATCAGGGGTCATGTTACAGTATAAGAAATAGTAAATAAAGAAAATACAGGCTGCAGTATATAAACTCAAGTGGGCCATTAAAGGCACTTGAAAATGAGCTTGTACAAAAGAAGAATCTCCTCTGACTTTTCTCAAGCAATACTTTTCTACAAAGTTGGAAAGTGTTGTTTGTTCTGTGCGTGGCAGAGATATTCAGCTTGCAGAAGGAAAACAAGGAACAACCAAATGTTTCCCTACAATAATGCATCCCTGTCAGGTGCAACAGCATGTTTAAGGCATCCCTCAGGGATCCAACTCCAGCATTCTACCCTTTTCCTTGACTGCCACAGCTGCATCACACAAGGATTTTATTTTTATGTTTCTGCTAACTGCCATACCCCAAACACCATTCACATCAGATCCAAAAACAAAACAAAATGCATAAAGCATCAGTCATCAACAAAATACACAAACTTGTAAGAAACATGGTCCAATGATTTCATGAAATAAAACTGACTAGGCAGAGCTGAAGAGAACAAACAGCATAAGAAAAGATACAAATGTAGGTCGGAAAATATTTAAAGGGAAGTAAGATGCAGGTATGGTTTGGGAACATATAAATCAGAACTGAAAGCAAAACAGAAGCAAATGCCAGAGGGAGTGAGAATGACTGCTTCTTAATAGGAAAAGGGTTGACATCATTTTAAAACCTCTTCTTGAACAAAACAGTACAATGCAGCAGAAGAAGGATGATACACAGAATCACACAGATTGCACTGTACAGATTGTTAGAGTTAGACTTGCCAGACCGTATAAAAATAACCTTCCTGAACTTGGAATGACCTCATTAAGGTTTCAGCCACAATGCCTACAGGAAGTAAGTCAACAGTAGTACATAACATGCATGCCTTTCAGAATCACAGACAGACAGACACATTACATAGAAGAACACTGTGAGTATTTGCTTTGGTTTGGTTTGTTTTTTAAGCCAACTACATTATCAGAACATGCACCAACTAGTTGCAACTCATCTTCTCTTAACTATATCCATCCTCAGTCTCAGGGCTAGTTAAACCTTTATGCAAGTATGCTGAACAGTAAGATGCCTACCACACTGCAGAACAGAGAAGAAAGTAGGGATGGGGGGGGGGGGTTGGTTCCCTGTTTAATGTGAACCTACCTAAGAGATACACAGTAGATGATGTTTGTGATATTTTTTGGACGATTAAGTCATACTGCACTCTGATCATTTTTAGCCAGTTAAATCATGTTGTATCCTGATAGTTGGCAGATAAAGATCCAATATCATGTGAAAATTCAATAAATGCCAAAAACATGTGAATGGTCACCAATAAAGCTATTGCCCTCAACGCAATGGTTGCTCTTTTATCTATATGCAACTCAAAGAGATATTGTCACTTATCTTTTGACAATGGCAAGACTAACCATAACTAAGGTAGGAATTCAACATGGTGCTCAACAGAGCAATCCCCCTCTCCTCCCCCTGTAGGTTCTGGGGGTTCTCCTGGCTCCACAGAGTGGATTTGGGGAACGCATGGGGGTGGAGAGGGGTTAGATTCCCTTGCACTAGTTGGAGCCTTTCTGCTGCCTTCAGCCAGAGTGCTTGGTTCACTGAATGCAGCCCTATGTTTTGGAGATTTTAAAATGCAAACCTGATGGAAATCTGGGTTTCAACAATTGTGGGATATAGTTCTCATGGGAAAACGTACTATTAAAATATGAGAATGAAGAAACAATAAGAAACCAGACCAGTTTTATGCTGCCACAAAGGAATATGCCCACAGAGCTCCAGCAGCTCATGGTTGCTTGCAGAAATATTCTTGTTATTTGATGGACTATAGGAATTGACAAGCTTTTGACTTCCTTTTTTCCCCTTTTAGATTTGGAATGCTGTACTCATCTGTCAGCAGAGGGGATTTCCTGTTTGTGCTGTGTTTATCTGAAAATCAATAAAATATTTTTTTCTGAAAGAAACAAAAACAAAACAGCAACATATGTACTAAATTAGCTAAGGCTTTGTAGCTGGAGGGGAACAGACCCCCTCCAGTGTTTGACAGTGGAACAGACTCCCCTTGGAAGGTCATGGACTCTCATTCATTGGAAGTTTTTAAGCAGAGGTTGGCTGGCCATCTGTCATGGATGATTACGATTCAACTCTAGTTGAGATTGCAGGGGTTAGATTATATGATCCTTGGGGTTCCTTCCAACTCTATTATTCTACAATGCTATTATTCTAATGCAAACGATTGTGGGTTTGGTGACCTTGGTGCTGATGAGAATACTGACCAGCTGTTTCGGAAAGAACAGCTCAACTGGATTCAGAACTTTGAAACAGGACAGGTCTTGTGGGGATGTGAATTAGCCTTCATTAGGGTGCAATCAGGATGAATTTAGGGCAAAGAGATTATTGATCTATCTAAAAGCTCTTCACATAACTTTTTAAGCATAAGCTTCACACACAAAAAGAAAACTCATACAAGATAAGCAGAACGCCCCACATAGTATATTCTTACAAAACAGAGTGGCCAAACAGCATTTAAAAGCCAAGTTGGGGGGGGGGGGACTGGGTCTTTAAAGTCTGTTTAAAAAATATCAAGGGAAGAAGTCTATCTAACATCTTATGGTATTGCATTTCATAGCTGTGGGGCCACTGGTGACAAGGCTCTGTCCTAAGTGCTTGTCAACTGTACAGGCTTAGTTGATAGACATCTGTCACCATTAATCTTTTAGGGAGAGATTAATGGTGCAATCATATGCATGTCTGCTGCTCAGAAGCTGCGCTGAGTCAAATGAAGCTTGCCCTCGGGTAAGTGTTTATAGAATTGCAACTTAAAATCCAGTGATTTCTATCCACTCTGGTGATTGAAAAGTTGCTTAACAATATTCAAGATTTATTTGCTTTTCGTCCAATGAATAAACATATTTGGCGAAAACAGAACAGATACAAGAAGCAAACTAGCAGCAGGGAACTATTTTGCAATGTAAATTGACTCAGTTGAGTGTGAGTAGAAGGATCTGCAGACTGGAACCAGTGAATGACAGGCAGCTTAGAGTTTCAGTTCCGCTGCCTGCATAAGTCATTCACAGCATCTACTGGTCCTAAGTGCAAGGGCTTGAAGAGCCAGAGGAGTGATCTGCAATACAGAGCAGAGCATTAATTCCTGGACTCTCATGTGCACAGTAGCTCCTGCATGGCTTTCTTGGGCTATGCTATGTTTCCTATTATTAAAATGTGAAGGGAGATAACAAAATGTAGTTACTCGCAGGCAAAAATATCTAGTTGTTGGGGGGAAGGGGAGCAGTAACACAGGCTCTTTTACAGAGAAAATAGCTTGATGAATCAGATGTTCAGAGCTTAATAAAGAAGAAATTAAAGACTTGTTCATACTAGCCCCCTCTAGCTCTTCACACACCCCTTAGTTTAGTATAAATATAGCTTTGGCACAGCTTTTCACAGATGAGTAGCTATGTTCAAATGTCAATCATTCATCTGTAAGGAGGCACTCCAGTCTACTCTGAGTGGCTGCCCAAACTGCAAGTGTGAAGGAGCATTAAAACCACACTCACGGGAACCAGGGAAGAAACAAATGATAATGATACAGTATTATTATTATTATTATTATTATTATTATTATTATTATTATTATTTTATTTTCACAGAGTTGGGGGCATATGATGCCAATCCTGGCCCAACTGCACTGGCTGCCAATTAGTTTCTGGGCCAAATCCAAACTGTTGGTTTTGACCTATAAAGCCTTAAATGGCTCAGGACCGCAATACCGCCATAGGCACCAACCTGAACACTGCAATCATCATTTGAGGCCCTTCATGTGCCTCTACTCCTCAAGAGGTTTTTTTTGGGGGGTGGTAGCATGAGAAAGGGCCCTTTTGCCATGGGTCCCTGCTTGTGGAATGCTCTCCCTAGAGCAGCTTGCCTGGCGCCCACATTACATATCTTTAGATGCCAGGCAAAAACATTCTTCTTCTCCCTGGCACCTATGGCCCATTCTGGTGTATGTACAGCATCACAACTAGATGCCTTCATCTGCCCCAGCTGCAACAAAGTGCATCTCTTCCATATCAATCTCTACAGCCACAGCAAGCACTGCAACCTTCCAATAGTTCGATTTCATTCCCAAAGGCACACTCCCTCCATTGTCTCCTGAGACAGACAGATGCCAACAACAATGGCCTTTTAAACTGGGGGGTGGGTGAGTATTATTTTGTTTCTTATTATGGTATATATTTTTGTGTGTAATATCATAAACAACCTTTTGATCTTTCAATGAACAGTGGCAAATAACTTTAATAAATGATGATGCAATGATGATGATAAAATTACTAAACATAAAACGTGCTATTATACCACTGTCATTTTTATTAAAGATTCTGAGAACTGTAGCTCTGTGATAGCATGCCCATAACAAAAGATGGTTCCCAGGATTTTTGGGGGGGTGTCATGGCTGTTAAAATGGTAAAAGAGTGTTTTAAATCTATCTTGTGGATGTGACACCTCTGGCCAAGGCAGCAGTGTTTGGAAAGATGTATACAAAAGATAACCCACAAGGGAAGATACTTAGATGCAAGTGAACTTATTTGATTAACCTCATTATTTATATCAGCAGCTCTCAAATAAAGCATGTGCCTTTGATTCAGAGATGTTCAATTAGTCTCTCACTCCACGGGCACATTTGTGGTAGAGCAGAGTGATTGTTGAATTGATTGAAACCAAATCATCAAAGATGAAGGATCATATTCATAACAGTCACATGCCACCATGAATGTTTAATCAGCCCAACAGGCTAACTCACAGATCATCCCCCAACCACAGTTCATATCTAGAGCTCCCCTAATACACTTTTATCATTTCTGATCTTCTTCTGACATGCATTTTAATAAATGCTGAAGATGAAATAAATTCTTAAAAAAAAAAAAAGCCAATGCTAAACTGGCTGTAGGAAATGTTTTGAAATGACTTAGTACATTTTTAGAATCTCAGTTTGAGCTGATTGAACAGGCCAGTTAGAACAGATCTTGTATATTTTGGTGAAGTTCTTCAATTATGTATTTCTCTCACACACAAGCTTACACAGGGAGGGGGCATCAGGGAATTCTGCAGTTAGAGGTAGAATACTGAATGCTATAGACCAGTGATAAATGGCTAAGAATTTATTCTCTGTTGGACAGGCTAAGCTTACACGTTCAGGGTTTAATTGATCAAAATATTAAGAGTAGGGAAAGCTTGCTCATTCTGGGATTTTCCATTTTCTCTTTTTTATATTTTCCCTTCCAACGTTCATGTGTGCAAGTCACTAGAGATGTTGAAGACTTGTTGAAGAAAATCAGAGAGATGTACAGTGCTTGTCCTGCATTGTTGCCGAGATGTGTTGGGCTCATGCAGTCTACAGTGCAATAAGAGATAGTGGCCATTTTAGGCTCAAATATCCTCTGAAAATGTCACAGCATTGTTCTGTTGGTATAGCTATTTTATATGGGTTTACTATTTTGTGTGTATGTAAAACAACACACACCAAGAAAACAACAACCTGAAGTGGAAATATACAGAATTAATTTGAGACTGAACTAAAGCTGGGGAAAATGAGAAATCAAAGAAACCAGGACAGACAGATTATCCCATCCCTAGCTGCTTTGCAAGGGGAATCCCCTGTTTTATTTCATCTGTTGAGACTAACCATGTGGTTAGTCCCTGTGAATTAAACAAAATCCTTTTGTTCTTTGAATGATCACAGTCATTACTCCTTTGTTTCACTGCATAGCAAACTACTGCATAGCAAGGTTCAAAGAAATGCATAACTGATGCTGAAGGTACAATGTGCTGAGAGTCTCAGAGGACTTATCTTGTCCAATTTGTATGCTGTACTGCCGAGCAGGTTTGCAATTTATGCTAACAGTTAATGAAATGTGGAAGCAAATGTAGTTGAAATAGTATAATAAAAAGTGAAATCTTTTCTCTCCCCCCAAGAAACTGGCTTGACAGTCACTGAGTCTCTGATGCAATGTCTCCTGTGAAAAAGAAAAGAGAATAAATTCATGGAAAGTCATGGGCGCGCCTGGGTGTGTGAGGACGCAGCAGGGGAGGCACTCCCTTCTCAGCCCGATTGGGCTGATTAGAAGCATGCCTGCCTCTTGTGTCCTCCTCATCTTGCTTTTCCTGTGTGGGCTAGAAGGGCAAAATGAGGAGGACGCAGCAGGGGAGGCACATGCCCTTCCAGTCAAGCTGGGTGGGGGGGCGCACTCACCTGCCGGAGCCCAGTAAAGGAGAGGGGCGGCAAAACAGCCGCTGCCTCTCCTCCTCTCTGCTGCTTCCGTCCCTGAGCCAACCATGACCCAGGAGTGGAGCAGTGGGAGCCTGTTGTGGGGCAACTGGTTGTGCCCCCTCAAAAAATGTGCCCGGGGCTACAGCCCCCTATGCTATGCCCCTGTTCATAGAGGACCCTAGTAGACAGAAGCAGAGAGGAACGGAGAGGGAAAGGAGACATGAGTGGTAAGAAAGGGTAGAGGAATAAAGAAGCAACTTGTTTTGTCTAAGTCTTTCTGACTGTGTCCTCCTTAGTTGTTATTTCTATTTTATTCAAGTAGTTCTGCAGTTTAGAGTGAATGGCATATCCACAGGCACCCACCAAGTTCATGGCTGGGAAGAGGCTAATTTCTAGAATTCTTAGGACCAAGTTTAATATTTCCTCCACAAAATACTGCACTTTGTTAATGACAATGTACATGGATATTTGCACATGGATATTTTCCTCCCTCCTTATGTGAATGGCTCAGGAGTGTGCCTGTGTCATGTAGGCCTTGGGTATTGATGTGTCTCATAGACCCTTCAGATTCACATCTTGAGAGAAAGTAAACAGCAAGAACCAAAACACTTTTAACATACACTGCCCTAAGCTGCAATAGGATCAAGGCTATTGATTGAGACAGAAAGACAAATATTGGTGATAGTAGCAGTGGTAGAGCAAGCTGATTGGGCCCCTGGGGCAGTGCGCATGTCCTGAGCCCAGGGGCGGGACCAGCTGCCTTTGGGGGCAGGGCAGCCGCCCATAAGGTGGGGCTAGCCGAGGCAGGATGTGGGGTGCGGCAAGCTGGGGCAGGATGCTCCACGGGGCCTCTGAGAAGTCTGCCTGCCTCCTTCCACTCAGCTGCCCTACAGCTGAGGGGAAGGCAGCGGGTGGACTATTTGGGGTAGCGCGGAGCCTGTGGGCACCCAAGCCACTGCGTCACTCCTAGGAGAGACACATGGCTCGGGCGCACTGCGGGTCCCGCAGTGAGTGCTGCCTGGCATTTTGTCACCCCCCTCAGTGGTGACACCCGGGGTGGACCACCCCGACCCCCTTCCTCTGCCCCTGGATAGTAGCTGAGGAGCATAGTGAAAAATAAAATAAAGCCCAAAAGTTTGGCGTTGATTCAATACTGAGTAAATCATCTACAGGGATAAAGGAAGAAACAAAAGGTGGCCATTGTATAAATCTTCTTGGAAAACGACCAGTTACTATGGCCAAAAGGCAGAAGCAAACTCTAGAGATTAGAAATCTAAGATGTCAGGCATCTTAAATAGATCACCTGATAAATTGCTGAGCTGGGGTTATTATGGTTGTCAAATGTCAGTCTTTATTAAACTACTGCTAGTTAGCTCTGAGATATTTCTTTTTTCTGCTGCCCACGCTGTAGCAGGAAATAGACTACTTCTGTTCATTTCAGTGTGTCTAGCATTTACCAATAATTATTTTCCTGCTAAAGTGCTGAAGTAAACTTCTGATGAAGTAGTAAACAGACAGAAGCAGCACATGCCCCCCAGGGTAGACTGTTATTCTTTCAGAGAAGCTAGGATGTAACAGGAAGAAGTGACACAGCTAGTTCATTTTAGGTCCGGACTTGGTAGTCTTATAGTCATCCCTTTAGACAGGCATTGTGCATTACTTCAGTTGTGAAGTACACAACTGACATTTCATTTCTTTTCTTCCCTTCCCCACCATCTGTGCTTTATCACTGCGTCTATATTCCTGCTATGTTAAAGCAAAACAAAATGAACAAAAACAGTTTGCTCACCCCAGTTTTTTTTTTTAAAAAGTAGTAGTCTGAGCATGTGCAGTTTTTGGATTTTAAATGAATTCAAATCATACCATCATAATTACAACAGAGATAAAATGAGTTTACTTCAGTTGCCTGATGGTAAACACATTTGCATGGGAATGAGCACCATTTTCTGGTAGCAAAGGAGTGGGTGTGTATGCAAAAATAGTAACTGAGCATCTGTAACCATGTAAATACCCAGTTGGTTGCCCCTGATGATAAAATGCTTTTTTTTGTTTTTAAGAAGAAAAATAAAAATTGAAGCAGTGACCAGGGTCAGTTCTGAATTTTCCGCTTTTCAGTTACACTGTCCACTGTGTTGCATTTTGTAGAAGCACAAATAAGCAACCAATACTATGATGACAATGAAAATACAAACTTAAGTATTAATTGTATTAATTATAAGACCCGCAATCCACTCTCATTCTCAGAATGTTTGTTATACTAGTTATTCATTCAATTGATTCTTCACATGCAGTTTCTTCCATTAAGTAAATATGCTGGTCTAGTGGGGTGTAGTTGATTCCATTTATATATGACATGAAGGGAAACCATATATCTAAAAATATGTCATACACTGCTATCCCTCTAATCCAGAAGTTGCCAATGTGCTGTCCATGGGTGCCTGTATGCAAAAGGTCTCAGTAAATATCCCCTAAAAATGCACAGCACAGGAGATATTGCTTGCTCTTTCTACTCAGGTCCTGTTTGCCCTGGCTTGGCCTTTCCTACATTGAATTCATCCCCTTAAACATGCTGACATGCTCTTTTGCCATTGGAGGGGGTGACTGATGGGGGAGAGGGGACATGACCACATGTTTATGTGGTGTGCTCTCTTTTTCTGCTATTTTAGATGACTGGTGTGCACACCACTTTCTCAAGATTCTCTCTCCCCCCCCCCCCCCCGGAACTCAAGGCAGTGCACATAATTCTCCTCCTCCGCTCCATTTTATCTTCACAACAGTGAGTGAGGTTAGTCTCAGGTATTGTGACTGGCCCAAGGTCACCCATTCATTAAGCTGAGTGGAGATTCGAGCCGTGGCCTCCTGGGTCAAGTCCAGCACTCTAATCATTATATCACACTAGCTCCCAAAATGTTGCTGACCCCTGGAAGCCCCCCATATCACACAGCTATGTGGCAGTTTTCCCACTGAGGATGAAGTACCGGTACTTTTTTTCTTTTTCCCCTTTTCCCCGCAATTTCTATTCTTGTGGCAGCAATGTTTAGAAACAGCAAGAATTAATGTTTCAAGGTGACAATCAAAGATCAAATTAAAGCAGCATAAATATAAACTATATCCAGTAACAGTATATTCCACAAACAGCAGAAAATCACTACATAACAGCTCTTCAATAATTAATGGTCAGCTCGAAACCAAGATGCATATGCAAGAGTCTTCCTTAAAAGGAAGGTCTTCATCATATGACAAATGGCCATGAAAGAGAGAATGAGATAGGCCTTAGACAAGTGTCATGAAGAAACAGAACTGGGCATGCTACTGTGACTTCTAAATATCAATTTAGTATATTTATAAACACATCTTTGTCATTCCTCTGGCAGAAGCCGTCACTGAAAAAGCACTTTAACGTGCATGCAAGATGTGTACTTTTTGCTATGGCAGCATCAGCATAGAGAGGAGCTTCAGTCCTGTCATCACAAGGACTCTATTGGCATTCAAGGAGGGTGGGCCTCATTTAGTTTTAAGGCAATTTCAATCAATTTTTCTTGTATATAGCCAAAGGCCTTTACAATGGACCACAGAGAATAAAATGAAACTTTCAACTAGTATCATACACATAACCTGTAAGTAATTTATAACATTAAGACTTAAGATTGGAGTGCATTCACATAGTTGGAATGGAGCTTCTTGGCTGCCAGTGTAAATTTGGCTACCTGGTGTGCAATATATAGATGTTTATCTGCTAGGAGTTCCAACTGTTACTTCCTGTGTGGATTGACCTGGAAGCCAATCAAGAAATGGCAATATAAATTTCCATCTGGGCATTTTATACAGGGGGCATGTCAGCAGGTACTGTGTGATGTTCTCTACCTGATTGCATCTATGTATACATTTGCGATCTGTATGAGGAATTCCTCTAAATATGCCGAGGGCATCTGATGAAATCTTAGTTCTACAAAGGCCCTGCATAGTTGTGGGAAGGTCAGGGTCTAAAGGAAACAGGGCCTTGAGTGATTGGTCTTAATTTGGGTACCAAGTAGAGTAGCGGGCAGCAATGATGGATGCTCTGTCTTGGTTGGCATCCTGATCAGAAATCCAATTTCTAAGGTCACGTGGGCTAAGGGATAAAGTAGTTCTCCATTTGGAGATTATAAGCCCTAAACTTATCTTGGCACTTGTGTGCCCAGCCACCTGTCCTTAGTTGCTCTAACCAGCAGAGCTTAGTAAGAGTATGATCCTCGAAGACATTTAGCCTGTGCCAGTATTTCAGTTGGGCTAGATCAATTCTGGCTGCTAGCGAGGGAAGGCCCAACTCGGCTCTGAGGTGGGCTGCTGGTGTCCTGCAGGGAAAGCCCAAAATCTGCCTCAGAAATTTGTTTTGTCAGACAACTATTTCAGATTTGACACCAGTTCCCCAACTCTCAGCCCCTAGAGCATTTGGGCCATGATTTTAGAGACAAAGATCTTAATAGCTGGGTTGATATTAGCTTTATTGCTTCCGGATGGGGTTTCCATGATGACTTCCCATCAATAAGTAATCCTAGATATTTAAATCTGGGTACTTGCTCAAGGGTGTGACCGCCTAGAGTCTACCTGGACTTGGTAGTCCTCTTGTCAAATACCTTGGTTTTATCATAGTTGATATGTAGATGCTCTTTTTTACACAGCTGTCCAAATTTAACCAGCATCCTTCTAAGTCCGATTTTATTCTGGGGTAACAAAACTAAGTAATCAGCCTAGAGAAGAATTGGCACTTTACAATTCCCGAGGGTGGGGGCAAAAAATAATGGGGATGCCATATCAGGAATGAGATCATTTATATCGTAATTAAATAGGAAGGATGCCAGTATACATC
The DNA here is from genome assembly GCF_965153285.1 of Podarcis tiliguerta. Taxonomy (NCBI): domain Eukaryota; kingdom Metazoa; phylum Chordata; class Lepidosauria; order Squamata; family Lacertidae; genus Podarcis; species Podarcis tiliguerta. Next base: position 38,880,409 of record NC_139540.1, on the reverse strand, counting down.
CTTGCTTGACACCTCTGTTAATTTAAATTGCCTATGAGAGGGCGCCTTGAAGGCCCTTGAAGGTTCCTCAATGCAGTTGTTGGATGAGCCAGAGAAGTCTTTTATTGATATTTGAATGGGCCAGTTTGTTCTACAGCTGTTCAGTTGTTCCCTGTCTATTAAATCAAATGCTGAGGAGAAGTCAACAAATGTAGCATAGAGAGTCTTATGTGGGCTTCTGGTGAATTTACAGATTAAGTGGTACAAAACAAATACTTGGTCTGTGGTGCACCTGCCCTTCTTAAATCTGCTTGTCCTTTGTGGATGATGGCTTATTTGCTGTCCCATTCCAGAATTTTATTTTGTAGATATTGTGAGTATAATTTGGAAGCCACATCTAGGAGACTAATGGGTCTATAGTTATGGAGATCTGGTAGGTCTCCTTTTGGGGGGATTGGCACAACTATGCTGGTGAGCCACCCCAAGGGGGTGTCTCCAGTCATATTTATGTGAGTAAATAGCTAGGCCAAAACTGGGGTAGTTTTAAGGTAGAAATCTTCTTATTTTGTGTTGTCTAGCACAAAAGGAAGTCATAGGAAAACAGCCCAGTGTTGAAGCACGAGTGTTTGCTTTTCTGTCCTGAACATCAAAATCACTGGTTATTCCAACCAAGGGCAAAATTGCTTCCTTATAATTATCCAGTTTTAGGAAATTCAGCATGTTAATTGCATCTGCTATCCCAAAGTAATTTCAGAGTAGCATTACCCCCATAAAAATCAACCTTCTGTAAGATCCAAAGTTGTAATTCAGTGAATCTTTAAGCAATAAAACGCAGGAATAATTTAACAGCTTTGTGAATTAGTTACTGTATTGGGGAACTCACTTTAAGGGATCTAGACACCACCTCATTTGAGCCCACTTCTCACTTAGATAGTAAAATCTGTACCTGGATGTTCCACTTCAATCTGTAGCTCTAGGCTTCCATAATTGAATGTTTATCTATACAAACAACTCCTTCTTCATAGCAAACTTGGAAGAAAGCTGGACTAGAGCACATCACCCTCTCATCCGGGTTTATGTAGAGGGATTTTTATATATGGAGCAGCAATCAGTCATGCAGGACCATCCCAATACATTTTTTCTTTCTGAGGCAAAGAATAAGATGGTTCTCCTCCGCATTCCATGTAGAAAAACAAACAGCTTGGCAGCTGAATCTTACTTCAACGCTATAAATATAGCACCATCCACTACTATGCCTGAGAATGGCAGGCTAGCTTAGGGCAGGCCACACACACAACAATGCTCTCTCACACCTTCCCACTGCTCCTCATCCCTCAGCATCTGCCATCTTCGCTCTTCCCAATTATAGGGCTTGCCCTGCAGCCAAGTCCAACCTGTAGTGCGAAATAGATCATTCAAGAGACACAGGTTGAATAGCTCAGAGAGAACAGTGAGCTTGGTCTGTCACAATCCTGATCCCTCCGATATAAGCCTCAATGTACATAGCCAATACTCCTTAGCAAAAAACAGAGTATGAAAACGTCTTCTGGGGGAAAATCTGGATACACACACAGCTGAATCTGAAGCATATACCTGAGCAAAGAACCAACTCAGCACAGGATTGTGCCATGCAAAAGCTGCACAAAGCCTCAGATTCACTGTCATGCTGAGAGCCATATTGTTGTACACTGATTAGGCTACATAGAGCATCACATCACATTTGTCATGCTTTGGTGCAGACCATCCCTTAGGCCAGGGGCAGTCACTGTGGTGCCCCCCAGATCTTGTTGGACTACAATGCCCATCATCCCTGACTTCACCTCCACTCATACTATGTCATCTTCTCATTCTTCTGTTCATCTAGTCTAAGGTTACCAGATTTTTTTCAATGAATCCGGAGACACTTTTCAACTTCAATGGATCTTGTATGGGGACTGATGTGTAAATCCAGGGACTGTCCCTGGGAAAGTGGGACGTCTGGTAACCTTAATCTAGTCTCTGGATGCCGTCCTGTTTTTCCACAACACCAAAGTGTGATGATTGCTCTGCTGATGGTGCCAGTGCTTAGAGAAGAGTCACTATGCTGGCACTGGGCTGCTTTTTGTGGTACAACATCAGGAGAGAGCGTACAAGATCAGTCTGTGAAAATGTAGTAACTTTCCTAAAAAGGCTGAAAGAATTAGATGAAACTCCCAAATGAAATCAAGCAACTTTTCTAAAGTGTTTGCAGAGTGAAGGCATTTTGCAGCTCTAGCTTTGCAGCACAAATACCACCACTTGCAACACTTTAATACCGACACCAAAGTCAGTATTTTAATAATTCAGGACATGGCATGGGAAATTTGGTCTGTTTAAAGAGAGTGCAGAGGTGGGCTACAAGCTTATTCGTTCTTCCACTTCACCACTCGGGGATTGAGAACTCACCAGGCAGAACTAAGAATGATGAATACATCACAGTGTGTTGTGCAATAAAAATCCAAAGCTCCAGCTGTCAGATTAACTCTCCAGAGGGAAAAGTAGTCTGTTTCTATTGCTATGAATAAGGCCTTCTATAATTGTGGATTACTGCTACTCTCTAAAGATTCTGAAAAGTGTGATTGATTATTTAATTGTGTATGTTGTCATGTACACCTGTATTTTTGGTTGAGAGATCTCTGAAGACACAGTTTGGGATGAGTTCTACTAATTGCTTCTGCCATCTAAATTTGTGATGTCACTGAAGTTTGTAAATACTTTGTCCAGCACTTAATGCTTGGCTGTAGCAATCAGGAAACACTTCCCCCCAAGCATTCCGCTCTAGCTTGAAACTGAAACAAGATTTTGAACATTTCATTGGCTAGTATTCAGAGACAAAGCACCTAAAGCTTTGTGGACAACTTTTTAAAAAAATAATAAGACCTTATTTTTGCTAACATTCTTGATTGCTTGAAATCATGCACCAACACTAACCAACCAACCAACCAACCAACCAGAGTTGTTTCTTAAATTTTGGTGATAAGAATCATACTCATTTAGACTAATTTTCCAATTTGTTTCTTGCAAAAAAAGAAAGAAAGAAATGCAAATTTGTTCTTCCCATTCAGTTCTACAGCGCTCTTTCTGGTTCCAGGGTGTGCTTGTTTGAGAAGAGGAATTTGGGAGCAGTTGAATTAACAGCAGGTGCCCAGAGCCATATTTCCTAGGGGAGAATGCACCAATCCATTCCCCACATGATCATAAACACGGGAAATAGTTTTCATCTACTTGTGTAGTAGAAACTATGTGAAGTAGCCCTTTGTTTCAAATTTTAATAGTTTCAGAACAAGTAAGTAGACAGAAGACTCCAGCATGGCTCAAAAGGGTCAGCATATCAGGTGGACAAGCTCTACGTAACAGATGATCAATGATGCAAAGATAATTTTCAGGATGAAGTCGGGGTTCTCTCTCATCCCAAATGACTCCTCAGCCATGTTTGAGCCAGATGGTAAGAAGATCAGCTTCAGGGACTGTAAGAGAGTCTTCTAGCAACAGCATAATATTGGTAAAGACAGAGGGAGGTTTTAGGAATTTCTGGACCCACCAGCTCTGCCCAGCATAGGACCCTGTTTTAGATACCACACTGCAAGCTTGTGCTGCAATACTTGAAACTTCAGATAGAATCAGTTCTGGTATTTACTCATGTCTTTTGTCAATACACAGTTGCCGCTGACACGCTACTGCTATTTGCAATAGTCTTTTGAAAAACATGAATGTACTGTGGATCTATGTTAGCACACACAGGCATTGAATTACAGTATGGGATTGTGTGCATTATAACCTTGCAAGCTTCAACCTGCAATCTCCAGTTAATAGAAATTCATTGATTTATTCCAGCTATCTGTTAAGGGGGGTATACTGCATCACAACAGTTGATTTGCTGTGTGCTGCTGGCCGAAGGCAGTTCTAGACTATGCATGGACTGATATACTTCTTGGTAAATAGGGATAGACATAATGGACATGGGTTGGAGATGGAACATTATTTTCCTATCCTTTGCCTTTAGCAGAAAAATCCCTTGAGCCAAGCCACATCCTGGCACCATATTTTATTTTACATTCCTATGATCAAAAGCTGGTACTTTAGTCATGCTTTTTGGCTCATTTTTTGGTCAATAACCCATCAAAGTGATGGACAGGCACTGTTAGAACCTGTCAGACATGTGGGGGAGCAGGAAGAGGTCTAGCCACTCTTCACCCTGAGCATCATTCCTTCTCTTGAGTCTCCCTTGCTGCCCTTCTGGAAGGCAGAAATGGACCAAGTAGCAAAAGGCAGACCTGGTGCCAGTGAGGATTCACAAGTGCACACCAGATTGCAGTCTTAAATACTATCATTCACTAAGCTAGTAACAGCCTAGAGATTTCCTATGTAAATAGGAAGTACAGTCCAGAATGCATCCCAAGGATTCATAGACATATGCTGTGCAGTCACAGTTTGTTCTAGTGGAGTTCAAGGTAAGACAACATTCAAATATTAGGCACAATACCCAGCACCACACACATCCCTCCTGTCCTGTAGCTGCTGTTACTAAGCATGCTTATCAAAGTAGCATCTGCAGGAGAGGAAGCTGGGAAAGATTTATCTGCACATCTAAACTTTCACCTAAGACAATTACATGAACCAAGCAAAGAGAAGGGGAGGGAGAATCTGTTCTGCTCATCATCTCACTGGCACGACCAGCATAGCAGGTGAGATAGAGGGGTGCTCTTTCATCTCACTCCCACCTTTCAATTCATGCCAGGTCTTGGGGTCAAAGTAGCAGGAACTGGCATACTGCCATGACCAATACCACCTATAATGCCCCCCACCATCAAAATGTGCAAATGGAAGCTGAAATAGGGTTGATTTCCCATGTTCTCTCAGCTGCTCCAGTCTTCAAATGCATCAGTAGAACAGATAGTGTATATCTCCTTGATTGGTGAAATGCTTATTGCCTATAAATATGAAGAAGCAAATAGAAACTAAACAGAAATCTACACATCCAAGAAAGGGAGGTGAATAATAAGCAGATACAGAACTATACTATTCTGAAAAGTCAAAAAGAATAACTAATTATATCTGAAGGCAAAAAGTTGGGGGAATAAAAGGATATGATTCATTGTTTGTTGAAATGTCTCCTCACCAACGTATGTGTCATTCCTGAATCAATGAATGAATAACTAATATATGGTGTTGTCTTAAAAGCCAGATTATTATGATACCCATTATGTCAATTCCTATTCTTCTCTGCCCTAAAAACAGCATTTCAGAAGCGACAAATTTCTACTCCTGACTGAAAGAAAGCTGCATACTGAAGCTAATATTCATCTATTATGTACAGCACTTATTGCTTATTTACAGACAAATCACAGACAAGCAAGCTTTAGGGCTATAAATAATGCTCCTCAATCCTAACCTAGCAATAGGTTTCCTTTAACTCAAACATGGGAAACCTGTGGCCCTCGATGTTCCAACCCCCACCTGCCTCAGTCAGTTGATGGGCATTCCCATTCAAGTGGTGTGTGCGCACTGTGTCATGTGATCCATTATGTGGGGTGGGGCTTACCTGGGCCCCCACAATATTTTATTCAAGTTGGCACCCCTGGGGAGTTGTAGTCCATCTGTGCATGGAGGGCTACATGTCTGAATTCCTCCTTTCACCCACTAACTTAGGATCCATACCCTCCAAGTGTCCTGATCTTCCAGGGAATTACAAATCCATCCCGGCTTCTGATTTGATCCTGGAATGTTCCTATTTCCCCTGCCAGTGCTGCTGCCACCAAGCTTGGAGGGTGAGCTGGCACTTCTCCTGAGCAGCAGAGGCAAGGGAGAATCCTATTGCCTCTCTGTGGCTTCTCCATGGTCACTGCTGCGGCCTTGGGCAGCTCGTTGAAGCTGCTAGAGAGCAGAAGAGGAGGGGAGACTGCCCCTGCCAAGGACAAGCCCCATGTGACGGGCCGGGTCTGAGGGGCAGGCAGAGGGCAGGGTTGCCCTGGGTGCAGGGCCAGCTTAGCCATAGGTGCTAGGGCTGCTGGGCACCCGGGTGCCGGGCTCTCAGGGGCGCCAGGCTGAGAGTCTGGGGCCGAGATTTGGAGTCTTGGGATTGCAGAGCTAGGCCAGCCAACAGCTCCTGAGTGGAGCAGAGCCTGTCATATTGGGCGCTGAGGCAGTTGCCCAGCTCTGCCCTCCTGCATGCTTGGGATTGGCGGGCCATCAAGAGGCCCGGCCAGCACACCCAAGACATGCAGCTTCCCTCCCAAGCCTCTGCAGGAAATGCTCTCCTCCTGCAGCGGCATGGGAGAGAGTTGTGTGCCCCCCAAAAGCTCAACAACTCAGACCTGCCTCCCTAAAAAAGCTCAACAACTTTGGCCTCCCCCCCCCCCCAAATTGGGGGCACTGGGCAGTTTTCTGCACCCCAGTGCCACATATGATAAAGACAGCCCTGTCTGGGTTGGAAGAAAGGGAGAACAGAGTGGAGCACAAGGAGGCTTCACAAAAACAGCATATGCAGGAACCATACTAATAACCAGTGTTTTTCTTCTAGGGCAAAAGGTGCAGGTACCCCCAGAAAAAAAGCACTGCTAATAACTTATACAGCCTATTTACATAATTGTTCAATTGCAGCATATCAAGTAATAAAAGTTCTGGAAACTTTAGCTGCCATTCCTGAACCCAATTTTGGGGTAGGGTAACTCCATGGTGGTTGTTTTTTGCCACAAATTTATATTTGGAAGAAATCTATGGCAAGTGAGAATCCACTGCAATCCACAATCATTGGCTTCTAGACAATCAAGGCAACATCATAACCATAAAGATATTCTAAGCTGAGTTGTAAGAAACACAGGCCCAGCAATCCACAGAATAAGTGCACAACCTGCAATTTGCACCAGAATGTGGCTGTAGCTTTGCCTTAATAAGGATGAGAGTCTCAGGCTTTGGGGATTAAGATCCAGTATGGATCATTTTCCTGAAGTCAAATTATATTTGTACTCTGAGTTCTTTACTACTGAGTTAATGATGGTTTGCTTCAACCCATTAACTGTCATTGCTGGGACTTAGGGAAAGATGGCACAGAGCCATGTCACTGACTTAATTTGGAAACAGCAGGTGATTCCTCATATGTTCCATTGAGCAATCAGCTTTGTCCTAACGACTCCAGAGAACAAGTAAAGATTGTTTCCTTTCTTGAAATATACCTAGAATGCAGTCGTCCTGGCACCGGATATATCATACCAAGAGTGTCAGGCCTTGCATGACCTATTCTTTAATGATACATTAAAATAAAACCAAATATTAGAAGGATGGATTGTTAAACCACCAGGGGAATTGTAGCTCTGTGAGGGGATCAGGGGACTCCCAACAACTCTGAACACCCCTAACAAACTACAGTTCCCAGAATTCTTTGGGGGAAACCATGACTTTGTAAAGTGGTATAAGAGTGCTTTAAATGTATAGTGCAGGTGGCGTCTCAGTCTGAAAAAATTGTACCTGAGGGAGGCTACCAAGAACTCCTGTTATGATAGTTGTAGTGCATGGGTGGGGATCCTCAAGCCTAGAGGTCAAATGTGTCCCTCCGGACCACTCTAGCCAGCACCTGGGGAGAGAGATGGACTGAGACCTTATTCCTATCCTGCTAATGTTATAGCAGCCATAGCCAACAGTCAGCTGAGTAAATGTTTATGAGGGAAGGCATGGAAGAGAGGAGTTGTAGCTGGGCAGGAATATTTCTTTGAAATAGATTACAGACAGAACTGGAAATAAACTTTAGGCACCTGGTTCAGAATACAGGTGTGTAGGAGTGTGCCAAATACATCGTGGAATTTCAAAGTTTCAGTGACACTGCAACCCACTAAAGCCAGCCTTGGACCTGTAATCTACTGAGTCACTTAAGACTTGGGCCTGAGTGCCTGATATAAACCTGTCATTCACCCAAAGACTTATAGGCCTTTCCTAGGCATATATCATTCCGGGAAAATCTATCTTCTGTTCTGGAAGAAGTAACCAATTTTAAGGCTAGTACACGTAGCACAAAGCAACCATCCCATCAGCTAAGGACCTTCCCTGCCCGGCACGGCCATGTGTTGCCCAAATTTGTTCTTGCAGATCTAGCAGGTTTGGGAAAGCGAGGCTGCACAGCAGGGAGAAGAGAGGGAAAGTTCTTGTTGTGGAAGCAGAAATCCTTGTGCTGATGCAACGAGGGATGTAGATATGGCCTCAACCTTAGAACACCATTTTCCAAAGTAAGAACAGTACTCCCCTCAGAACGTCAGCACGTGAATTAACCACTGACATTTTAAAATCATCTTTCCCCAATACTGAACAGTTATACAATAAAATCCATATGCTTTGAATTATTATAGCTCCTCATGTCACCATACGAAATGCAGTTCTGACTCGATTGGGAATTCTGACTTCCAGAAGGGTTTATTGAAGTCAGTCTTTTCCCCGCCACTGTATTCTTTTCTTCTGTAATTACATGGATACATCTACCATAAGTTATGCACCACACAATGTTTTTGAGAGCATTCTTTTGCTGACAAGCTGAGAACACAAAGAAATTTGAATGTGGTTTTTTAAAAAAATGAAAACTCCCAACAGTTTAGTCTTAGTTTAATGTGAAATTTGCTAATCACTGCTAGTTCCAGGGTCCTTCTGTTAAAAGTGTTCTTTCATCTGCTATAATGGTTTCTGTCATCAGATGGGAGAGCCAAATTACACCGTGTGATGTTCAGTACTGCAGTTTATTGTTAAGTTGTATTGATTTGAATGCCAGAAGCTATTGATCCTGGAAACCACTAACTATAAATGCAGTCTCTGGAACTTGTTAAAAGCAGTCACTGTATTTATGCCAATCCCTCCTACTGTTTGTTTGAATATTCTCCAGAACAAATATTATATAAGCCAAAATCCATGTTTATCTTTGTCCTCCCCTCCTCCATTAATGTTTATTTGCCAACAGAGTGGTGAAGAAGGTAGGGTCAAAAGATAAAGGATTGTCAGACTAATATTGGTAAACTGCAGAGGAACCAAGGAAGTGTGATTTCCTCTTCTATTTTTCCACATTTCTGAAGATAAATGTAGAAGCATCTCCAGAGTCTTATCCTGCACAGACCTTTATGGTTTCCAGGATACATGACAAGCCCACCCCTTCTATCCAAGGAAAAACTGATACTGCTCATAATCTCATAGGCTGCACCGCCTCTCCTATCAAAGTTACCCAAATAGTGGGCAGTCTAATAGCATTTAGAATTATCTAATAGTTTAGTAAACTGTCCCATAAGCAGTGCTATTTTTCTAGAAAAAGAGGTGCCGGAATTCACCATGAACACCTCTCCTGTTCTTTTAGAATGGCAATGGCGCCCACCTGAGAGATGCTGGAAAAAAGCTGTGCCCATAGGAAATATTAAACAGCAAAACAGTGGGGGATTCTGTGCAACTAAAGAGCTAGCTAAGGCTAACTTTGATAGACCCATATAGGAGCTATAAGATTATTTTCACACAGCAAGCAGAAAAATAACACAGTAGGCCCATCTGGGCTGTTTCTGTATCAGAAGCTAAGGAGTTTCGCTGTCCGTAGTCTGAACACATAGTGAAGCACTCTTAGGACAATTTGAGCACACCAAAGGAACTGAAAAATGCAAGTCAGTTTATTAGTCTGTTCTTCATGTTGACTGTTTTCAACTATTAAAATGATGCTTGAAGGAAAATAAGGGATTATTGCTTACGCCATCTACTGAATGTAGGGGAATAAGCAAACTAGAGGAAGTTTGGTTTAATTTTAAACATTAGGGGAAATGCATCCATATTTTTTGAAGAGACATGCAGTGAAATAATATTATTTTCTGAGTCAAAGTGCTTTACAGAAAGTTAGACATGTGTTTCTCTTTACATGTCTAATTGATTAGGCTAGATATATGGTATATACTCACTGTTTCTATGACTCTGATAGTATAATAGGATCAATGAGTCAGATACTTATTTCAGATATTTATTTCAAAATAAACATTGACCGTTTCTGCCATTGTATTTTGAACATCACAGTGGTGGTGTTTGTTTCACACTAAATATACCTAATGCTGTGTTGAAATGAGTTAAAGTTGGTTGGAAGAATTTGTGTCTTCACTGTATAAAGGGTACTTGATGTCATACTGCTAAAACTTTTTGATTTTAGTGGTATCTGTCTCCTGCATTCCAACTAAACAAATCAAAATGATGTGGCATGGTGAGTTTAATTCTTATAGTGTGGATTTTTTTACATCATATCATGCTTGATCTATTAATTTCAATTCAAAGGATGAACATGACCCACCGACTGTTAAAATGTAGCACCAGAGTAGCAAACTACAACCTAATGACAATTATATGTGTACTGTTACAAATGAAAGAGCCCATTTTTTTATGGGTAAGTGAATCTTCTCACGTTATTTAAATTGGTTTCCATTTTCTTTTCTAGCGAGAGTAACGGCTATAACATTTCCCCCTGATTAGTTTCCAATTTATAAAATGTTTAAAGCATGTTATGTTCAAGGGAGATTGCAGCTACATAATAATACATTACTATTTTAAAATAAATCCTAGCAAGCTTAGTAAGTGGAGAGTTTCCATGCTATTTTACATGCTAATAAAACTGACTAATCAACAGACAATGGAGTCAATATATTTAAAGGAACATCAAAAAATAGTTTGATATAAATAGCCAACAATGATAGTCATATTTAATGAAATTGCTTCTACTGCCTAGCTTTTATAATGGCAAAAGGTGAATGCTAGAACTGGATAATTGATTTTGGGAATATGCATCCCTTGGTACCTTTTCTGAGGAGGAGTGCACTTGAAACCAACAGTCATGCACTGATCACCTCAGTCAGCAAAGGCTCCCACTTCTCCTGGTTGCTTTCATTTACAGCAACCTTTCCCAACTTGGTGCCCTCCAGATGTTTTCACTATAACTCTTTCACTGAGACTGATTGAAGTTGTAATGCAAAACACAATGTTGAAGAAGAATGATTTACAGGATGAATAAGCTTTCAATGCCCAGTCATCTTCAGGCACATCCTCACAAGCACTGTGTATTCATGGCAGAAGCCTCCAACAAATACAGATGAGCAGTGAATTCAGATGGAGCACATATTGTTTTCCCTGTTTCCCTTTGCATTTCAGCCTTCTCAGGTCCACTATAAATCAAGGGATTGTGTGATGATGAGGTGGTGAGAGGGAACTGTAGAAGGTGGCATTCAGCTATGAATTACAATCAATATGCTTGAGTCCTCATGTCTGAGTTCTGTGAGGCTTATTCCCAGGTAGGATCCAGCAGACCCAGGTCCCTGACACACTGTCCAAAAACACTTTATGCTCTACCGCTGGTAATAGAACCATCAATAGCAGCTTACTACCCACTAGGTGAAGCCAGGGGTTTCAACTGCAATACAATCCCACATATACCAGTGCTGGTGTTTCTCTCTGCCGATGGAGGGTAGTGAAGAAAAACCTATGCACCACCTCCCTAAGCCCCCTCCACCATCAACACAGGTCATCAGTCTAATCTTCTCAGGGCTGGCCCACCCCATGAGGTAAGGGGAGAAGACTGTCTCAGGTGGCAGGATTCACTGGTGCAGCAGATCCTGATGTCAATCTTTCTTCCCCTCTTGTTCCTGATATAGAGCTTCCCTCCCCACTTTTTCCCTGGTGGGGAGGAAAGCGCCATTTTGAGGTCTCCTCAGGGGCCAAAATGCCCTGGACCAGCCCTGACTCCCCTACTTCAACGAGGGACACTTTAAGACTATCACTATTTTGCAGGAGTGTTTCAAGTGCATAGTGGCAAATTCAGGTTTCCTAACTCAAGTGGATTTGGTGCTCTAGCATTTAAAAAAAGCTTCCAACAAAAGAGGACCCTTTGCAGCAAGAAAAATGATGGAAAAATGAAAATGTATGTGATTTAAAAAGGCTTGATGCAATATTGTATGATTTCCCCATAAACAAATCAAAGTTAATGCTCATTGAACAGTGGAATTTGCACAAAGTTTGAGGGGAGTTTAGACAAATCAGGATGAAATTCTCAACAGAGCTTTTCTGGAAGCACCCCTGGTCATCAACAGCACAGTTGTCAACGTTTGGGAGAAGACCCATTAAGAGAATTCAAAAATCATGTTGGCTAAATTAGTCATTTGAAATTGACTGCCTTAAAATACTCTATTATACTGCCAGATATATAATTCGCTAAATGTGGAGACAGGATTTTTCACATCAACTCTACCAAATGTTAAAATGTCACAAAAATTCCTTACTGGTTCAACATGGTGTAGTTATGGATATATTTCATGATTATTGCAACAGAAAGTAGGTCTGTCTGGTGCTCCTTCAAGTATTGTAGCACAAACAACTAAAAGTAATAGTTTATCCTAGCCGAACCCTAATTTACTCATCACTTACTGCATAAATCAACAATGGATGCTGCACAGTGGGAACCCATATGCAAATAGTTTTTTGCATTCTGTTAGAGCAGTGGTTCTCACCACATTCGTTCAGCAGGAGAAGATGGCAAGTGTGGTGGGACAAGGACAGTCAAAGAAACATTTAAACATGTCAGCATACTAGAGTATCAATAGATAGACAGATCGATAACTAGAAAAGCATCCACACCTCTCTTGAAGAGCACTGGTTATTCGTCTACAGTTCTCCCCAACATATTGTTGTGAACAGGGATTTTCAAATTTGACAACTATGAAAGATCAGAAAAGAGAAAGACTTATTTGTGTTGTTGATGAGGAGGTGAAGAAGAAGAGGAGGAGGAGGAGGAGTTTGGATTTGATATCCAGCTTTATCACTACCCGAAGGAGTCTCAAAGCGGCTAACATTCTCCTTTCCCTTCCTCCCCCACAACAAACACTCTGTGAGGTGAATGGGGCTGAGACTTCAGAGACGTGCGACTAGCCCAAGGTCACCCAGCAGCTGCATGTGGAGGAGCGGAGACACAAACCCGGTTCACCAGATTACGAGCCTACCGCTCTTAACCAATACACCACACTGGCTCCTCCTGTTGAGAGCTTGTTTGTCTCAAATCAGATCTAATATACGGTGAATGAGATTACCTGGCAAAAGCAAGCTCACACCTCTCATTAAGTTTGTATACATGCTTAAGATACATTTGTAAGAGGCTTGTTTATAATTATATTTTGGGAATAATTCGTGTTCTTATGTAGCTGCATTGTTTTATACTTTCTGGGTGTCCCATTATCTTATTATAAAGGTTGTACTATATATTATTGTTAGGATATTTCCGTTCCACCTTAAAAGGGAGCAGGATGTTTGTGTCACAGCCTGCGTATTTCCTGTTCTCACAGGATGTTTATGTTGTGTCTTTGCTTTCGTTTTTCTCTCTCTCTGCCGGAAACTCTCAAGCAGGCAGTTGTGTTTTTCTTTGTTCTGATCAACGCTGAATAAACTTCTATATAATGCTCTCCTGGGTGCATCTTTTGCTGTGCGAACTCTACTGATAAGAGCGTGCATCAGTTCTGGAATGTGCCAAAGCTATTTTGGGAGCTCATGTCGCTAATTGCTGATACTGCGTGTCTGTGGGAGATCGATGGGCGTCCAGAGACGACGTGGAGTCAAGATGGACTATGTCTCCCTGGCAGTATCCCAACAGTTATAAATCAAGCACTGCTAGTAGTAGGTTGTTTTTGTTTTTATTGATAAGAAATATATTGAAAAACAAAAAGAAACAACTAGCAGTGCTTGATTAATAACATATAGCACAACTTCAGCGTAGCATGAGCAAATTTTTATTCTGAAAGTGTGGCCCAGAGAAAAACATTTGAGAACTTCTATATTAGAGGGACACTTCAATCATTTGTTTTGCTGTCAGCAACATCTAAGTTTACTTGGCAATGCTTGCAATCCAGGACTCGTTATGTTTCATATTTGAAACTAAATGCTTTCCTCCTTGCTCCGTAAATATTTCTCACAATGAAAGTGTTTAGAGGCCCAAAGTTTTAACCTAGTTAGAAAGTACGTCTTTGAGCTAGTCCCTAACAAACACTGAGCACACCTTACCTAAAATTCTCCTGATCAGATTCCATTAAAATGAATGGGCGTCACACAAAACCATGCTAAATCTCCATTTGTCCTACCCCTCCATTATAGTGGCTTTTACACAAGAGATTGTACTAACTATGAAGCAAAAACTGCTGATCTCTTTAAGCAGCTCAAACTTTCCCTTCCTTCACTCCTCTGTGGTTCTCATATTGATGGCAAATTTAATTATGGATGAATTCCATCAATGAAAGCCAACAAAACATCAAGCTTGGTTTTTTGAGTTATGTGTGGCTTAGGTGAGATTAGTTTAGAGGTACAACAGAAGCTGCTGAAGTCACAAGAGTGTATACTGAGCCCTAGTTAGCATCAATTATTGTTGCCGGAAGCCTGAACAATGCCTTGCCGTTAAAGACCACAGAGGAATAATTCATAGCTTACAAAGAGCTGAATTTGGGCCTGAAGGCACCCCCGACAGTTGTTTATTGGAATAATTGCAGTGATGTAGCTAATGGAGATCAACAGCTTCAAATCTCAATAGGACTGTTGTTAAATATTTTGACAAATAGACTGTTGATAACATGTGCTGTTTCTACCTGGTCTTTTATTGGTGGTTTTGTCCAGAGCAGCAGTCATTTGTATAACAGTTTTATTTTAGCACTCTTAGACTACAGTCCTGGACACAGTTATCAGGAAATAAGCTTTATCAAACTCAGTGAGACCTAGTAAGCATAGGATTTCATGCCCATATCAGTTAAGAATTGATCAATTAATTTTATACTTAAAAGTCTTTTAAAAATGCTCTAACAGAACACTTTTTAACATTTCCTAACCAGAACGGGGGGCGGGGTTAAGGGACTATTATGCAGCTGCCAAGATAGACCAGAGCAATACTATATTGAAACAATCCCTAGCATAAGAGCTTATGTCTCTGCTGTATATTATTTATTGAATATTACTGTTTAAAAAACTAAAAAAAATATTTTATGCATATAGTCCGAATGATTTTGAAATGAAGTTTTAAAGTGACAATTGAGTATAGCTGAAAAGAAAAAGCTTGAATCATTGCAGTAGTGGTATTTAAAATAATGGACACTCTCTGAGGCAGACTTTAAAGTAGCTACAGTACAATTAACAAGGTAAGGATGCCTTTGCACTGCATTTTCCCCAGTTCTTTCCAAGTAAAACAGTTTGTTACTTAAGATCATTGCAGAAATGGTGTTTATAGAATACAGCACTCCCCGAGGTGGTTTATAAAGTGGCAATGGTGCAATTAACAGTATGTGGGTTGTTTTGTGTAAATGTTTGTTACTTTGTGCCTCTCAGCAGTAATATTTAGACACACCAGCAATACTAAATTCTGTTGAGGGAATGCTCTGTGAAACATTAAGCTGTTATGTGCACAGAACAGTCTACATACACTTTGGAGGTGGGAAGAAATTTGGATCATAATTTTTCTTTAGTCTAATGGACACAGTTCCCAACCATGGATGAAGAGGAGCAGATGGGTAATCATTCTCGTTAAGATAGCCAATATTTCTTTATTTTATAGCTTGAAAATAGTTAACACAACTAATTTATTAAGAACGATGCCTATGAATAAACAACACTCCAAATGCAAAGGACCTAACCCTGAATCATTGCTGTTTTCATGTCATTTGCCTATCAGTAGTTGGATAACAGTCAGTTCCTGCCATAAAAAGTTCATTTCAGTCTACAGATCTATTTGCGTTTTTTCTTCTCCCTTTAGCTGTATTCAATGCAAAGTCCTCCAGTGCAGGACTTGGGGGGGGGGCAGATACTGAGTGCCCCACTTAGCAGAATGAGCAGAAGGTTCCCCAAAGGTCACGAACTTGCATAACACCAAGGAAAGGGAAGAGGATCCCGGCAAAGGGTGTAGCCACTATTGGTACAAGCTGGAGATGGGGAAGGGGAGGTTGGGGACTTAGGACGTACTCACAGGGCATCAGAGGATGTCGAAGGGGCAGCTGACAGATCACAGGAGCCAGGAGAAGAGGACACATCACCGGAATCAGACATGTCCCAGTCTCTGCAAACACAGCAGGCTCTGAGGCATCTGGAACAGTGAGAAGTGCACTCCAGGCGCCTGGAGCAGGCAAGGGAACACATCTCAGCTTACTAGTTGACCAGGTGGAGACCATAGGGCTTGTTAGGTCTGGGAGGAGCTTTGTTGTCACTCAGTTGGATTAAGTTCAGGGCAGGTGAGGATCATGTGCCTCGTCAAGTGGAGAGACACAGCTGTTCAGCTGGAGCAAACCCAGGTGTGTCAATCAAGATTGGAAGGGATATAGGGGAAGCAAGGCAAGGCCTCTGTGTCTGCTCAACTTTAAAATCACATTTTAAATTCCACACTTCCAGAGCAATTTAGGATTTTTTTAAAAAAAGAAATCAGCAGCGCTTCAGTGCAAATTTATTATGTACTTTCTTCCTTTTGTAAAGCGTTCTGGAGATTTTTACAGTCAAGCTGTATAAAATTTTTATTAAATAAAATAAACACATTTTTGTATAACGTTCTGACTCATATACATCTTCTTCGAGCAATTTCCCCTAAAATAATGCATTATGTATGCTACTTTTTAAAATATGCATTTTTATTCTTGTGCCCTTTCCCCCAAAATATGCATAGGTTAGAGACAAGCGAATTTCAAATGATAGCAACAGTTTGGTTTGCATGTTGGTTGAAGAAGTGCAAATTTTGTCATTTTGCATTAAAATGTAAAGAAAACCAAATTTCTCCCTCATCCCTAGCTATTACCAACCTTCTTTTTCTACAACCTATTCTGTGCCCACTATTTCATTTGACTTGCATCCCATAATGCAGTGGGGTTATACTCAATGCCCTCCTTCCATTAATGCAAGGATTTCACGCAACAGAACTCCACCACTCTCCTCTCCCCACCTGTGTCCTGAACCCTCAAAAACCATTCTAGAGGGTTGATAGGAAAACTCAGACTGGATTTAGGGTTTGTGTGTGTGTACAGGTCTCATGCAGGGAGGAGAAGCTCCATTTCACAGCCAAAAATTATTGTGCTAATGGAACAAATTTATTGAATACCATCCCCACCAGGGAATAGGCATTATATTAAAGTGCTGGGTGTCCAGTATAAATTTCACAGGAGGAGAAAATTCCAATTTCATTCCTTTTCTATGTAATGGGACTGTAAAAAAAAGTTGATTTTAATTATGTGCTGTAACAGCTTTGAAGACGAATTGTTGTTAAATGGATAATTGCTCATCACTATAGACATAAAATACTGAGAGACATAAAATTAGCAATCCAGGTAGCCTTGCATGTTATGATGGCAACTAGTTTTCTAACACCAATTACACTTCATTTTCCTCCATGCATCACTGTATTTACAGGCTGGAAATGCAAAAGAAGTAACTTTAATATATATCTCCTGCTGCAGTCAAACTTCTTTTGTGACTGGAGAGGATCTATCCCACAGAGAAGCTGAGTGTAAGTCACTGTGCTTTATAATTCACATGGCTAAGATTCAGCAGGTGAGAATGAGTAATTTGGTAGCTTCAGGGGGTGAGAAAATCATTTCAAGGCATCCAAAAGTCTGGCACATAAAAAACCCCTCTGTGTGTCACTTCTTCAGAACTGTCAGTATGCAAGGGACACAGAGTCCAGGCCAGCATCTTAAACTCTGGAAATGCAGAGATTGAGAGAAGGGCATTCTAGCTTCTGCCACCAGAAGACCAAGCATCCAACACATCATTGCAAAACGAAGGCCAACCTGTCTCCATCCACCAGCCAGAAAAGCAAGAGCTTCAGGGGACTTGAGTGTTTTTATTCCTGATAGCTTTATTCCATGTCATAACAATTTTCCAAAACTGTTTCTTGTTCTAATTTTACCTTTCTATTTCATTAAATCATCATCATCATCATCCTTAAAAATGAGTGAATCTTAAACAGAGAGAATAAATTAGCCCGTCTCCTCAGTCAAATGTTATTCATAACTTTATAACCTTTATCAAGCATTTTCTTATAGAGCAATCATATGCATAAATCAGTAAATGAGCATAGGATTGCAGCATCAAACTTAATGGGAGTTGGTTCTAAAACTATCTCTATGAGATTGCACTACTAGACTCTTTTTTAAAAATCATCTTAAGCAAATGGCCCCAGAGTCTCTAATCCCCCCCCCTTGCAGGGCAGTGGCATAGCATTCCCCCCCCCCCCCCGGGGTGGTTGCCCTGAGCACAAAATTGTTGGGGGCACAAAATGTCAACCCCCTATGCTGCCTCAATACAGTGTGTGCTTCTGTTGCTGGACTCCATTGAAAATGGCTTCCCCATATGAACCACTAAGTGACTTCTCCAGACAATGGAACAACTCTTCTTTCTTATCTCAGCAGCTGCTGTCTCCTGGGTGATGTGGATGCCATTAGGCAACTGAAGGCACATACATACTCCATCCATTTCCCTTCCTCTCACCCACTCCCCTCTGCATGGCCCCAGCCACTGGCAACCCACGCTACACCACTGCTGCATGGATCCGCAGTGGCTTGTTACAATAGTTTAGTTCAGTATTTGGAGTTCACACCTTTTTAAACTAGCTGAACTCACTGAATATAAATATGTTTCACCCAAGTTTTAAACAGGTGCTGCAATGTCTCTGTTTACAAATCCAGAACAATACAGCTGCAATACTGCAATAAGTCGTGCAACATGAAATTAGCTGGCACAGCAATCAGTGCATCCCATTCTAAGCACATTTTTTTGCTGATGCAGCAAAGTTTTGGATTGGCCCATTAGGTATGAAAATAATTCATTACCATAGTAATGGTGGACTGACAAAATAATTAAGCCACAGCACTCAGACCTTAGCCAGTTTACTCTTCTTAATTCAGCGAGGTCAAATTGTCAAGGATGGAACTAAACTTACTTAAATTTAAATATTCCAATAAAATTGATTTATAAATAAGGCTATTATTCAGGCAAAAGTTATTTTAGCATCAATGTTTGTTGCCTTAAGGAAAATACAAAGCTAACATTTTATTTCAATAAGAAGGGGGGGAAATGCTGTATATCTTCTGTCTTTTATATCTTTCTAAGGCCAACCAGTCATAAACAAAAATTCATCAACAAATGTGGCATCCAAGGTACACAGGAGAAGAAATCAATAGCTTGACCCTCAATTATCCTTATAAATAGGTCCATCATGAATAACACCCAACAATTAACTAGCTTGCCAGGAAAAGAGCAAGAATTATGATTATCCAGATGGTGCATTCTCCCCCGCCCCACAAAAAAAAGTTTACGCCAATGGTTAGCAGCTGGGTCACACAGATGACAAGCAATTCCATATACACTAGCTGCCATGTTGAAATAAAGAGAAAATGGTGGAAACTCAAACCAACAAGGTGTGTGCTTTAAGATAGCATGGTGCTGTACAATTACTCTGGGCGGGGAATCAAATGTTGGTGTAATAAAAACATTTCAATAATAAGATTGTGTCTCAGTTAGTCACAGATTATTTAAACATTCAGATTAACAGCACAATACTGTTCATGAAAATCCCACAACAAAGCTGCTGCTATTATGGATGCAGTTTAGGTGAGAGAAAACTGGGTATTGCCCATACCCACAGAAAGAGCAAACTATTGAGTTATTTTGCTCAGTGGCAGAAAGAGAAAAGAGAATTAGCTGGTCTGACACTGGAGTGGCCAAGTGTGCTCTTTTACAGAGGGCTGTAATTTATCTGACAATCTGTTTGGTCCCGGCTGGAGAAGAAGACTGTAAGAAGGGAAGGCAGAAAGTTCCTCTCCAGTATTTACAGTGGACCAACGAGGAGCACCTAGCCTCAGTCTTTCCTACTACGGGGAGCTGCATTGTATTTATAATATTTGAATTATAATAATTATTTCTGAATTTGCACATGTAATTACAAATTTGCATATGCATGCTTTATGCAAATCTGTGCCCTATTTTTGGCTGGTTGGTTTCCTCTTTCGTGGCAATGTTTATGTGGACAGCCTAACTAGCCTATCTGCTTCTTTTCTCCATCTCTCTCGATTGTACTTTGCTTTACTGATTCCCCATTGCTGCATGCATTCTTTGATAAGAAGGTGAGAGGACTTGTAAACAAATAATAACCGAAGTTTGGGTAGGCTTGTAATGAAAGTCAAAAATGTCCAAGCTGTTCCCTTCCCTTTCACATTTCTGCAAATCTACCATCCAATGACAGTGATGGGCAGAATGAGAACTGCTTGGGTCTTCAGTTGGCTCCCCAAAGCATTACCAACAGGTGTTCCCAAGGCACAATGTCAACAACAACAACAAATTTCTTTTTAAAAAACACCAGCTTTTCCTGAGATGTCTCTGGGGTTGGTGGAATGTAAAAGGAATAAGAACGTTCGTAAACTTGGAAATGGGAATTCACAGCAGTGTGAAAACTTAGTTTATTTAAAGGATCTGAGATTAACCCTAAAGAAGTGGGGAGGGATTTGATGTGGATTTGGGCACACTGTGAAATAGCTATAGCAGTTCATAGTTTTAGTAAAACTGTTGGAGTAAAACTGACTGTCAATCATTCTTGATCCAAATATAGCATACAGTTGTTGATACTTGTTAAGCAAACCCTGCAAAATATATGATAGGTATCATGACCACACTCACAATCAAGCAAAAATTTAATTAACACCATCTTTTCAACAAGTTCTTTCCTGATATAACTGACATCAGTTGATATAAATAGCATCAGTTGTGCTTTTTCCAGTAATAAGCATTTCAGGTTATAATTTCTTGCTGTTGCCTAATTATATACAATAATATAGCATGCAACAAGCTCAAATTAGCAAGGGCAGAAATACTTCAATATTCTTGTTCATTATAAATCAGGTTATTTGAAGGCATTTAATTAACATTGTTAATGAATGGCTAGCATTATAGTATTTATGCCACAATATGCACACAGCCAATGCCTCTTAACATCAGTCCTTTGCCCTATTCAGTATTTTTATATCCAGCACTGTAATGAAAAAAGGAAATGTGTTGCTTGGTGTCTAATTTTCAACTGATATATGACCGAAGCACTGTAAAGCAAGTGAAAAGAAGCACATATTGCTTTTCAGGATTCCTGTGTAGTTGTTTCAAAGAGACAGAACTTGAGTCTTAAAACAAATAAATTGAACAGTTGCTTAATTTAGTTTGAGTCTGCTTGACATTATAGCAGGCTGGTGGAGATTGTTATGACCCTCTTGGTGCCTTTTGTGTTACTCTCCATTTCAGCACTTATTCTAAAAGTATTTGTATTACAGTAAGTGGTCATCACTATGCAATGGAAATATTCTATATGTGTGCAACTAGGTTGGCCGAACTTTACATGAACAGGGATTCTATTACCCCAATGATCCGCATCACTTGCGCACAACCAATGTGATCACAGTTACATTATCACCAGCAACAAGAACTCCATTTAGTATAAATTTGGATGGGGGATGACAACAAAAACAACACTGTTTTTCCTAGCTTATTTTGAGGTGAATATTATAAGCTTTGAATATCTGAGCCAGGCAGTTTCTGGCGTGGTGTTCTCAAGTGGTGGGTTGGGGAATTCACTCTGCCTCAGTGGAGCATTCCCAGTCACGGTGAACAGGCAAAATAAGGGGGAGTAAGGGTGACGTGAACCCCTAGAAAGGTCTGAGAGGAGGTCTCAGACCGAAAAAGGCACCAAGCAGTGAAGAAAGGGATCCTCTGTCGTTCCAGCACAGTTTAAGTGGAGGAAGTCAGAGGGCTCTCAGCGCAAGAAGGACGCAAGCCTGACCGTGAAACGCCCCGAGACCCCCAAGGAGAAAAGCACCAGGTTACTCCATATGGTAGATGGTGGGTACAAACGCACTCCCGTATTTCTGAAGATGAAATAACAAAAATTGATAGAAAGGGAGAGTTGAATTCTTACGGGAAAATAACAAAGATGGAGTGACGAAATAAGGCTGAAGGAGGTCCACCGTGTTTGGTGAATAAAGCTGGGACCAGAAAGCTCTATAAAAGGACTTAAGAGTGAGAAAGTGCATACTGAGAATTAAAAGGCAAAGGAACTTACCGGATTTGGCAAAGAAGAATCAAAACTACAGAGTTATTAAAAAATCCTTAAAAAATATTATCTAAAATGTATAATCTATTATTAGAATGGGAATTAAAAGATGAAGGTGAAGGAAGTTATGATTAAGTGGGCTAGAGATATAGGCAACACGATTTGATTAGACCAAAGGGAGAAATTATGGAAATATGATATCAAATTCACAGCCTGCATCACAATCAGAAAAAATATAATGAAAATGATATATCAATGGTATTTAACCCCAGTCAAATTGGCGAAAATTTATAAATCAAAATCTACTTTGTGCTGGAGATGCAAAACAGAGATAGGAACCATGTATCATATGTGGTGGGAGTGTGTTTATATTAAACAATTTTGGAGTGACATTCAAGAGTAGCTTTAAAAAATGCTTAAAATATCATGTAAAAAACCCCCAGAGGCGTACCTCTTGGGAATTATATCAACTGACATTCCTGCAGCTAGGAAAAAAGTTTTCTTATATTCAACCGCTGCGGCCAGAATGATTATAGCAAAAAAAAGAAAAAACTCCCTCAATAAGAGAATGGCAAAGATTTTGTGAATATATAGAATCAGCAAGACTTACAGCAGTGGTAAGAGGCCAATCAGACCAAAAACTGATAGAGGAGTAGACTTGCGTGAAGGAATACATCAAAAAACATTGTTCTGGTATTAATATATCAATATGCAATGGATGAAACTTATAGAGTAAAAAATTAAGAAGAAATGGGTATAAGATGAGATAGTGAAAAATAATATTGATAACACAGCAAAAAGAAGAAAAGAAATAAAGGAAGCCACACAGAGGTGGAGGGGAGTCAAGATTTATGTCTGTTAGTTTGTATGTTTGTTTCCTTTTTTGTAATCTAAGTTGAGAGGTGTATGTATCTATGTATAATAAGTTTGTTTAGTGTTCTGGTTTGTATTTGTAAGTATTGCATTTATCAATACAAGTTTTAAAAAGAAGAAGAATATCTGAGCCAGGAAACAAGAACTCCAAGTATATATGTAGTTATCATCTCATATGTAGTTATCATCTCTTCTCTTGGAAGAAGCCTGTGTCAACTATGGCCATTAAGAAAGCATGGCTAAGCAGGCCTCAGAAATCATGTTGCTCACCAACCCCTTATGAAACCTATTGACGTTATTTTGACTTGACTTCCTTATTATGCTTCAAACTTCTAGATGCATTTCAAAAGCCTATGAAAAATAATAACAGTGAGTATTGGTGACACTTTGAAGAGTAACAAGTTTATTGTGGCATAAGTTTCATGGAGTACAGTCCATTTCATCAAATGCATGAAGTGTTATCCTGAATTGAAAGTATATTCAGTGGTACCTCGGGATGCGAACAGGATCCGTTCTTTTCACATTAAGACTCTCCTCCCTGAAAGAGAGGGGAGTGGTTGTGGGCGGGAGCCCGAGCACCGCCCCCGCAGGGGGCGTCAGCCCCCTGCCTCTTCTGTTCACCTGGCTGGCGCCCACGCCCCATCGGCGGGCACCCAACCCGGTGCCGCCGAGGGGGCGTGTTCAGCGGACTATATTCTGCGGCACCAGCCCTCCCCTCGGCCTCATTCTTCGTCGCCCCTTCAAGAGTCACCCACCTTCCACTCCCTTTTAGCTCAGGGTCTAAGCTTTCCATTGGCCTTGCTATGGACCTTAGGTTGGTCGCCCGGTTGTCCGGAGGCCTGGTAGGAATTCTTCCATTTGGCATTAGGCCTTTTGGTTTTTTCGTCTACCTCGTAGCAATCATCACAACTTTCGTGGTATTGGTGGGTAGGTTAGGCATTGGATTAATGTGTTGTGGTGTGTTGGAAGGCTAGGTGTGGCCATCGCCTATGCCTTCAATTTTGGGTATTCCGTTAAAGGAATCTGGCGGCCGTGTATTCTGTCCGATGCCTGCTTGGCGGGAGGCCATGGCACGACCCTCGGTGACATCAGGGGAGAGCCTATAGTTGGATTAGCATGAACAGGCTCCACCTACTGGTGAATCAACCCCCTGTTGTGGTCATCCAATGCCTAAGCCAATACCTTTTTCGCTGCTGTAACCAATAAAGTTGTGGCCTTTTCTTGCCCATAAACCATATATCACATGTCCTTGTGTATTCATTCCACCTCGCGGTGGTCGGGTCCTCGAACCACAACTTTGTGCCTGCAGATAATCAGTTGGCATGTAGCCTGTGACCTAAGCTAGAGGGTGTGGTGTTTGGGGTTTTTTAGCTACAAAATGCTGAATTGATTTGATCTTACATCAATTTTTACATGACTGTCTGCATGATTTCTAAGCAATATCCAACAACCTGATCCTATGTTATACTATTACAGCAGCAACCAATCACCGGATTTGGTAGTAGGTTCACAAGGAATGTGTGGGGTTGGGCTGAATGATTCCCTCACTGAAGTGGAATTGTCATAAATGAAAAAAGATATGCACAAAAGTTGTATTAAATTAAAAATATACTAATACCAGCAAAATAGGTCAAGTGAATTGTTGAAGTTACTTAGTTGTTTTATTATTATTATTATTATTATTATTGCCCTGGGGTTACCATTTGGGTTTCCTACCTCAGGCATCAAATAACCTGGGCCATTTCTGCATGTGGATCCTCTTCAATGGTGCATGATAATTGTATTTTTGCTGCCTTTGGTTCTGGCAATATTTCATGGATCAGGCAGCCAGGAATATTAATACTAAACTCAATGAGAACAGTCAGCCAGCAATTACAGAACAAAAGCATAAATGAATGAAATACAAGCTATGGCAAGGTTTAAGGCAAGCAGGTAGAGGCAAAAACATGTTTGGTTGCCCTTGATTTGAATGAAAGGTTCATTGACAATACATAACCTAACCAAGATGGGGCGGTGGTGGGGTGTTTTTCTTAAGCAAAACATTTCTTCCAATTAAATAGAAAGGTTAAGCAAACAGGTTAACAGACTCCAGTGAACAGCATCTGCTTGGTCTGTCAAGCACTTGCTTACACACAGGCATCACATGTATTTTTAGATGGTGTTAAGAGGCACTCAAGCATGTATTCCTAAAACACAGAATTTCAATGAGCTCAACCCATCTGTTTAAGCGTATGTTCCGAGAAGTTACTGTACGTAATTCAGTCTCATGCTTGCTAATATTAGGTCTGGGGTTTTTTCCAGTGGGTAATACATGCAGCACACATTTAACTAATGTGATAAACATAAAGCTGTTTGGAGCTGATTCTAGCTTTTTGATAGCTACAGACCACTCCAGGAAAGCTGCATTGGTTTTTATCTTGCGGAACAGCCACCCTGAAGTTAGTCTGTGATTAATAGCAGCTGTTTCCAGAGAGAGCAAATAATATTGCAGAAAAGCTATCCGGACACCTAGTTGGTTCAATGCTGTCTATGGGAGAGAAAAACTCATTTTTCCAATATGAGTTGCATATTGATATTTGCATTGTCAAGTTGGTTCTTTGTGTCCAGAAGTTACATGATAACTTTTCAATGGAGAGGTCGATGGGGAGCAACCCCACAAATGAAAAAACTCAAATAAAAAAACCCCACACAAAGTGTTTTCAAGTCCTTCCAAAAAGTTTTCTGTTAACTTGAGAAACATTATACTGAATAACTATTGTTGATATATGTTGATAGATGCAAACCATCTATCATGGATTGTGTTCATCAGTCAGATGCACATTCAATTAAATCAAGGCAAAATCCCATACTCTTGTGCATTACAGAACAAGTATAAACAGATCATTACTTTCCAATTCATGAGCTTTTTCTAAAAGTAAAGCACACAACTACAAATTTCTAAGTATTAGAGATGGGGTTCACATTCATGTACCCACAATTTCTTCTTTATGAGTCTATAGCTCATAAAATGCATGTCATCTCAGTCCTTCACATTTTTCAAAAATGGCATAATTGATTTTGATTTTGCAAGAACTCCTTATGCAATGCATTTCACTATTTGCAGTTTTACTGTTAATTGTTTCCTACAGTCACAAGGTATCCATCTAGGGGTGTTGTAATTTGTTTGTCTTGTGGAGTCTTTGTTTTCATCATTGCGTAATACCAACAAGGACACAGTCCCATATTTTTTAAATTATTATTGTAAATTTTATTTATTAATTTGGTATCAAGGCACGCTATAAAATAGTAAAGAGGAGCAGGGAAGAGAGGCGGTTGATGTTTTTCTGTAATACTTAGCAGTAGCTTTTTTAAAAAATGCAGTAAGGCTGGATTCCTAACCTGAATTACCTGAAAGTAAGCACAACTAATTTAAATGGGACTTACTGCTGAATAGACATGGTTAGGAATGGATAACTGACTAACCTGGTAAAATACATAAATTGTATTTTTTTTAATGTCAGCCATTAGTGAAAGCAACAACATTTTGTACTTCATGGCAAAGTGTGTGTGTCTCTGTAAGACCTTTGCAGAGAGAGAGAGAGAGAGAGAGAGCGTGAGAGAGCGCTACCCCAGATTAAGCAATACATCTCTCCCCCCCCCCCCCACACCCTCGCCCACACATAAGATCAGGAGACAGGAACAGAAACAGAAACATAACAATGAATGTTAATGGTGACTATCATCACCTCAGCTCAACAGAGTTCAATGGAATACACATTTTAGCAGCACCACGGACTTGACATAGAAATGGGTGGCACAATTATAATGGTATGGTTCAATAAGTCGCTAGCCAGTTCCTTATTTTTTTCAAGAGCAAAGAAATTTGTTCCATTAGCTATTACCAATACTTGCATGAACCAGATCAAATTGCAGAGCTTGTGAATGACCACAAGCAAGTGAACAGGGCTCAGCTCAAGTGCAAGTTCCATTATTGCAAAGAACATTACGACCCCTACTAAATATTTGTGGCCAAGTCACTAAGATCCCCCGTCAAAATTTCAAAGCAAGGAAACTTAGTGCTAAAAATCATATGATTTTACTGACTTCAGCAAAAACCCAGCTGCAAAACATTTTTGAAATGTTACAGTTCCTCCACATATACATTTACAGTCTCACAAAGAGAATGTGTTTTATATACAGTATGTGGTGACATTTAAAAGTGATAAATTGTATGCATGACTAGAAAGGAGGAGGATTTCTATGTTCCTTCTGGTGTCAATAGAAGCAGATCTCTGCAATCATTTATATAATAAAATCAAAAGTACCATTACATTTCTTCCTTTTCTTTTGAAGAAGTACAACTACCTAATGAATAATCAAGTAAAAATTAAGATAATGAGAATAATTCAGAACATAGCTAACCTCCTCTACCTTGTTTGAATAAGGATGGCACTTCTGTTGTCATAAACTTATTTCACTACAATGGAAATATTCATGTTAATCCTTATAGATTTCTAGAACAGAGATGAAGCATTAAGAAAAGCAACACTTCACATTTTGAAGATGAACCTTGAAGTAATTTAAGGCAATAATAACTCTAGAAGAGGAAATAATGAATTATATTGGCAAGAACTTGAATTCATAGTTGACCATTGATACTAAAGTGGAAAATGCAGCTGTGTTTTACTATAACTGAGTTTCCTGACCTGTGGATCACACAATACAGAGCCAGAAAATGTGGATGGACTCAGATGCTGATCTAGAGATATTCTTGCATAATAGCAGGATGAGCCAGGATTCTCCCACCAAACAGATGGTAAGTGCTGTCAACTTTGACATATTGATCAATGCAGTCACTCAACTGACATGAAGGAACAGGATTTAAAAGAAGAATTAGGGATGGATCTGCCAGTTCTAGTTCTCTCAGTTTCTAGTTTTTCCAAGAATCTTAAATTCAGTTCTGCACCTTTCTGAAGCAAGTTGTGATTCATAGAATCATAGAATCTATTAGGACCATCTAGTTCAACCTCCTGCAGGAATATGCAGCTGTCCCGTATGGTGACTGAACCTGTGACTTTGGCATTATCAGCACCAAACTCTAACCAACTGAGCTATCTAGTATTGGTTAAAAAAAAAAATCCTCATGAAAATCTGAAGCATTTTCTCCTAATAAACACATTTTCAACTAATGTACATATTTTTGCAAGCAATTCTTTTCCTAATATAATACATTTTTGTAAACATTGTCTGGTTGAAGAACTGCACCACAAAATTTGGATGTCTGCATTTTGAAGAATGGCTGCACTTTGGTTCTCACATAATTTCAAAAAGTGTGCATTTGATAGATTTGACTTCAAATCTCTTCCCCATCTCTAGCAGGCTGATTTATGTCCCCAAAAGCTGAGTGTGGGCTGCTGACTACAAATTAGAGTACTGTACATGTCTTTGAGAAAAGTGAACCACCTTTACTCCTAAAACACTACTGTGCTAATCACAGAAAGAAAGCCATGTGGATTTCTCACCTGTTTTGGTTCATATACTAGTCCCAGTCAATCATAGGACTAAGGACATGTCCTCCATACTTGGATTGCAGGAGGAAATGGGTTATAGTGCTGCCTATGCAGATACAGAATTTGGGCTGTTAAAGAGCCCTGGCATTGTCAATATGGTAGCTCACCAGAAGTACGCTGATGACAGCACTAGTATTCTAGTCAAAAACGGCCAAAGGACTGTGGGGGATTTTAGGGAGTGTGTGTGTGTTAAAATGAGTCTTCTGGTCCTCAGTATATCACTGGAGTAATTTGATAATATTAAGAAAATGAAAACGAAGGCCACACATCCAAATGTAGTGACCTTGTGTTCTATTAAGCATTTGTGTGAGCATCTTCCAGAGGAAGAAGTAAAAGTGTCATCACTCAGGACAATGAAACATGCACTGGACAAAGTGTAATTTTACATTAGGGAATATCTGCTTTGGGAGGCAGATGGCCTGGCTGATTTAAAAGGTCTTTTCTGCATTTAACTTTGAAGCAACGGAAATCATCTGGAAATGAACCTTGAACTAACACTAACCTTAATAGTTGGAAATGAGCATACTTTCCCAACGACTTTCATTTTGGGCGCTAATATTTCTTTGCACCACATTCTAAGCTGCTCCCCTACAAGTCTCAAAAACAGCTTCCAGCATGGTACAGTGTGACTCCTATTGAAAAGAATGTTTGCATGTATGTATATAACCCTTAAAGAGGATGAAAGAGGAGAGTGAAAAATATGGTTTGAAGCTCAACATCAAAAAAACAAAGATCATGGCCACTGGTCCCATCACCTCCAGGCAAATAGAAGGGGAAGAAATGGAGGCAGTGAGAGATTTTACCTTCTTGGGTTCCATGATCACTGCAGATGGTGACAGCAACCACGAATTTAAAAGACGACTGCTTCTTGGGAGAAAAGCAATGACAAACCTAGAGAGCATCTTAAAACGCAGAGACATCACCTTGCCAACAAAGGTCCGTATAGTTAAAGCTATGGTTTTCTCAGTAGTGATGTATGGAAGTGAGAGCTGGACCATAAAGAAGGCTGATTGCCGAAGAATTGATGCTTTTGAATTATGGTGCTGGAGGAGACTCTTAAGAGTCCCAGGGACTGCAAGAAGATCAAACCTATCCATTCTGAAGGAAATCAGCCCTGAGTGCTCAGTGGAAGGACAGATCCTTAAGCGGAAACTCCAATACTTTGGCCACCTCATGAGAAGAGAAGACTCCCTGGAAAAGAACCTGATGTTGGGAAATATGGAGGGCACAAGGAGAAGGGGACGACAGAGGACAAGATGGTTGGATAGTGTTCTTGAACCTACCAGCATGAGTTTGACCAAATTGCAGGAGGCAGTGGAAGACAGGAGTGCCTGGCGTGCTCTGGTCCATGGGGTCACGAAGAGTCGGACACAACTAAACGACTACACAACAATAACAAAATATAATCCCTAGACTTCCATGTGAGTGTATATATTGCAGTCCAGTTGTTACACCCTTATAGAGCCTTCTCTAGCTGCACAATTCATGGTTTACTCTGAAGTCCCATTTTGTTACACTCTAGTAAATTCATTTGGAATTGCAGTCTAGGACAATTCGTGTTGAACACAATACAACACCCAATCCTGCACAGGGACACATGGGCATCTGTACAACCAAACTGTGATCTATATTCTTGAGCAGTTCAGTCCATGTGTGATGTTTCAGTGGACCATGTGTGCAACCACTTGAACAAACATGTGTAAAGCAGGATGCAAAAACAACCCTTATGGTGTGTTTTTTTGTGGGAATCCAATTAAAACAGGGGAACGAAATACAATTCATCAAAACGTAAGAAAACACAAAAATGCACAACCTTTGGCAAATGTATAGAAAGAATCTATAATGCTGCATGTTGACCTCGGAGATTGATCTTAAGATCAAAGTCTGTTTAACAGATTTTTTTGCAAAATGTACAGCAGGATATCAGGAGTTCAATAGTGGAATGGAACAAGTCCCTTAATTCTTGGACATCAATTTGGGTACTTGGTGCTGGCATACTGCCAATAGCTTTGAGTCATCTTTGCTGATGCACACCTACTCCAGAACACCCACACACACTCTTTTCACTTTCACCTCCAAAATATGTACTTTTAAAAGGTGGTCCTCAAATTATTTCAGTGACTATGAGGGATCCAGCTCTTTTGCCAGTTTCAGAGGGTGAAAGCATAAGAAGCATAGTGGATGTGGTTGCTAGGCAACCACTTGTGCTTGCACTCCTATTCCTGGTACATAATCACCAGGAACTCCCCCACTAGGATTTCCAAAGTGACTGTGCCAAAGGTTCTGTTCCCCATCAATCATGATTGCAATGACCTGGATACTGGCTTCCTGTGCCACATGACAATGATAGCCAATCAGAAAGTCCAAGCTGCTATTGCCTTTGATGCTTCTCCAGTCCCAGGTTGAGCCAATGTAGGTGAGAAATCTTTAGCGTACCAATATATGAGAATCTTCCCTTCTGTCATTATCACACACCATATTTCCTCAATATCAAGATGCCAAATGTGATGCAGACCCAGTTGTGCAACGGTGGCGACTGGCAGCATAACAAATCTGATGCACTGGCTTCTAGGTGTTCTGGAGATAGTTACATAAAGGTGCATGATTTAACAGAATAAAGGAAATGCATGCACACTCCATCCTGTACACACATACTCGATCCTACAAACACACACAAACACACACACACACACACACACACACACACACACACAAGATATAGTAAGATCAGGCTTAAGACACCTTCATACTTTTACCTTAAAATCTTGATCAACATATCAGTGCAGAATATAGTTGTCCCTTTTGTTAAGCTCTATTGCCTTGAAAACACATTATATCAGGTGCCAGCAATGCACCGTAATTACCCTCTGATGTGTTTCTGATTGGTTTCCAGTAGCTGTACTTTTCTCAAAAAGCATTAGGTCATGCTGGACACAGCTGCCCCCGTGAGCTGCTCTCTGCAATGGTTACTAAATGAACTTTTTGAGAGTGAGCTATTGATAATGACTCTGAAACAATTTATTCCATTCTCAAGCATTTGGTACTTTGAAAAGTGCTCTCCCCCCTGCAAAACACCAACTCCCCCCTTAGGCATCTTTGGGACATGATTAAGAGTATGGGTTCCTTTGGGTTGCCGGAAAAGGAGAAATATATCAAGCTGTTACCCATTAAAAAAATCTCCCTGTTTCTATCGATTAAGTATCATTACTGGGATGTGGGCTGACCTTGACTCCTTGCACATACCCTTTAGGCCATTTCTACCCTCTCTTTTAGGGAAAGATGTATACCACATCTGGCTTTGGTAACACAATTCCACTTAAAGCACCACTGGGCATTTTTGTTCCATATTTAAAGATGTGTGGTGCTTAAAGTAAATGTGATCTCCTTTTCATGTGCGCCTCTTTGCATGTTGGAGAGGGCTACACACAGAGAAAATAGGACCCACACTGATCATTTCTACTTAACCCATCTCCCTCCTACCCGATTCCCTCAGGACTAGGCCTATATATAATTTTGCCAATTTTTATTGAAAGAGACAACCACCCTCTACCACAGCTTTCATCAACTTGGTGTCCTCTGGATGTTTCAGATGACAGATCCAACTCTAGCTCCATTGTGGTGGATGGGGCTGATGGGATTTGTGGTCCAAAAGATTCCAAGGACACCAGGTGGGTGAAGGCTTCTCTATCACACACACACACACACACACACACCCCAGAACTTAATTTGAGCTAAGTCTTACCAGGGCTGGTTTCCATGCCAGGGATCAGCATGGAACATGTGGTATAATAAGACTGTTTTAAAGTATATCCAGAGTATAAACTTATTTTATGAAGCCTTTTACTGAACTGGATCATTGATGAGTCCAGCCCTCATTGAAAGGCCAGGCTAGATGCGATTTTAACCATGTCATTGCATTTAAGGGAAAAATCCACCATCCATCCATCTACCTTGAGGCAAGGTGCTTCCAGAAGATGTTTTGTCAGTACTTAGGGGGTGGGGTGGCAATTAGTATTTGAAGGAACTTTGAAAGGCACCAGTCAGCACATTAAAGAATTCATCTTTCATAGTTCACAGTCAGGGAGAGTGGGGTGGCAGTGCTGAATTATGCCCCCTTCAGCAAAAAATGCAGATCTGTTACTATATGCCTCACCTCTGCCTGAATCCCGAAAGGGCCATAACTAGCCCCCACAACTTTGGAATACGGAACTGTTAGCATATGGCTGTTTTAAAGCAGGTTTATGTAGGAATTACCAATGATTATGGTGATGAATGCAATATTTAGGTTCCAGAGACTAACATATTCTGAAACCTGTAGGCTTTATGCAGGGATGCTTGTCAGATGAGCAATATGTCAGAGCACATAAACACTAAACTCTGAGAACATTTACTGCACTGTCCAACACAAGATTGAGACTCTGGCAAATTTCCCATAGAGTGTTTCAGACCCTCTGTTTCATATGAACTTATGCCAGGCCTTCCATCTGTGTTGCCACAGAGAAAGATGTGATATTGGCTCAGACTTTCTGGCACCATTTTGTGTGTCTCTTGTGATCTGGTCTTTGATAAAGTGTCTGCTGCAGATGTC
The DNA here is from genome assembly GCF_965153285.1 of Podarcis tiliguerta. Taxonomy (NCBI): domain Eukaryota; kingdom Metazoa; phylum Chordata; class Lepidosauria; order Squamata; family Lacertidae; genus Podarcis; species Podarcis tiliguerta. The sequence goes on along the minus strand of NC_139540.1, from coordinate 38,847,330 downwards.
AACTAGGTCAAGCTGAAAGGGGAAAATGAAATGGTGCAGCACAGAGAAGAAGCAGCGATTAAAATAAAACCCAGCCCAAATGGTACCCTTGAAATCTCCTCTTCCAAAAGGTTTAGGGATGTCACATCTACTTTTCCAGTCAATGTTACTTCCATCAAAACAGCATAGGTCCTCATGTTGCTAACATTTTATAATATTCCTTTTATAACAACAATAAAAAATAATGTTCACAGTGAAGCTGGAATCCAGCCGAAACCCTCTCTCTTTTACACATCCTATAAATCTACATCTTGCATTCTCAGTCAGAAGCTCAAGTGTCTGCACATAGCGCAAGCAAGTGCCTGTCAGTAAAGAACAGCCTCAGGAAATGTATTTTGTTTTCTGTCACCAAGGAAGAACAATAATCTACTGTGAGGCAGACAGAGAATGTATACTAGCTAGCTGCAAACAACCAATCTGCACTGCCACTGTGTGCCTTCGCTAGCCCAGTTCAGGCAAATGTCTGAGGTATTCTGTCAGTGTGTGACCAAGGACTGGCACATCAAGTGTTGAAGCGTATAGGAGCAAAATCAAGGGCACAGAGGGCAGTCTGATCAACATGGGCAATGCTTCTTGTCCTGATTCTACTCACAGACACGACTTGATTTCTCATGACATCACTAGTCAGGTTACTTAAAAGGTCAGTTTTCAAGGATGTTACTTGCTGGTTGCTGTGTTAGAATCCAACGACTCCAATGTTGCAAACAACATCTAATCTAGCAAAATTTCATCTGGTTTTATCTTGGCACTCAGAGGCAATGTCTGGCCACTACCAAACATTCATTAAGTTTGCTCTCGGATTTAATTGCTCGTCTTTCTAATTTTACATACCCCATTTCATTGTCATCCATACATTAAAATAATGTTTACTTGAATTTCCTCAGAGAAATCAGTTGCTTGTTTTTCTCTTTTTCTGTAATGAGACAGGAGAAATTAAGTGCTCCAGTTAATGAATATTTAATGGTTTATTTGTTTGGGGGGGGTGAGGATTAAAATTTGCCACGGTCTACAGAGTTTTAAGCAAAAATCGAAAGAAATACACACACAAACACACATATACTAAAATTATTATGGGCCTCATGAATCATGGATTAAACCAAGGATCATCAAACTTGGGGGAGGGTGCCTTGGGTACATTTGGAAATTTGAGAAACTGCCATTGGGTTGCTTCCCTCCTTCCCATCATCCCCACAATAGACAGAAAGAGACATTCTTTTCAGTTGCTCATTTTTCTAATCTTAGATTCAGTTCTCCACATTTCCGCATTACTTTGCACCTAAAAATAAGAAGCCCTCATGAAAATTCACCATTTTAATGTGAATTTCTCCTAATCTGCATATGCTACATTATATTTTGCCTAATGTACACATTTTTGCAAGGCAATTTCCTCATAAATAATGCATTTTGGTATGTTAATTCCACCAATATGTGCATTTATATGGATACTTTACCACAGTTTCTATAGACATTTTTGTACATTTTGGCTGGAGAACTGCATTGCAAAATTCAGAGAAAGACTCATTTTGAAGGAAGGATGTGTTTTGGATTGCCTACCGTTTCTGAAAGTGAGATTTGAGTATAATGACCTCAAAGTGTGAACTGAATCAAATTTCTTCCCCAACTCTAGGTCTGAGTAAAAGCCAGTAGTGTCAAAATAGAACCTCTAACTAGCATTATTTTACACAGAAATTAAAGCTTACATTGATAGACTGCACAGCACAAATCAGGGGACATTTTCAAGGGCACCATGTTGCTGACCCCATTATTAAACGAAACACATTCCTTTTTCAAACTACGGTTATGCTGGAAATTTCTACAATTTTTCAAAACCATTCTTCCGCTTGCACGGCAGGATTTTCCTCTATCCCTTCCTCCCATGTGCTACTTGTGCCCTCTAAAGTTGCTCCTAGGGATTGGGGAAAGCCCCATAATAGGTTTAGGGACTGTGTGGGGACTCATGGGAGAAGGAGGTGGAGGAGGTCCCACTGCTCAAGCAGACCTGACATGCATACCCCACTTAGAACTACGATGAATTCCTACCCAACGAAAACAGGCACATTGTCAGGGATGAACCAGAGGTCTCATGTTCCCCAGAGGGAGGGGGGAGCCTGGGAGCGGAAGATGTGGATGAGGTGCCCGAGGGGGAGGGAGGCAACGAAGAGAGAGAGATTGGAATAAGCCCAGAAGGGCTGGGGAGACGGAAAGTTCACAGGGGTTAAGCTCAGGCTCAGAATCTGGGGGGAGGTTTACAGCCGCCTCAAGAGGTGTGTGGTAAAGAGGAGAGTGGAACGATGGAGTGGGAAACTTCGCCATTTTATGAGCTGTTGGAGAGGCAAACGCAGGCTTCAGCAGAGATCTGAACTGAGTGACTCTGATGGATGAACGATGTGCTAATGACCCATTGTAAATAAAGACTATAAAAACATCAAGAGGCTCCTGTGGCATCTGTGGTGAGGAGAGACGCCCACAGCTCTGACACACATGACATCCAAAATAGGACCCTCATTGTGATGTGTCAATCACATCCTCTAGAGCAGCTGCTCCTGATTAGGTAAGTACTGCAGACCCCCTGCTTTTCAAAAGCCAAGCCATGGACCTCCTACTTTTGGAAAGGTTGGTATCTCTATGGTAGTTTTTGTTATGTAACTGGTGCCACAAACCCCCTGGGTGGGTTACATAGACCCCTGCAGTCCGCAGACCACCAGTTGGGGACCACTACTCTAAACGACTGATGCAGTATTGGTGCTTTCCTATGAATTAAACGTATAAAGCTGTAAATATTTACACAAAGAAAGGGATCTGTTTTGTACTTCATCTGAGACAGGTTTCTGTCATTTTTCTGACAAAATTAAAAGTCCCATGTTCATTACCAGGTCAAATTTTTAAAAGTTCTTAAGCTCATGTTTGTGGCACATTTTCAAAAATGAGCTTTATTTAAAAGAACCTCTTAAGAACGGGCTGGAGAAGAACAAAAAGGCTAGGCCTCTTAAGAGCTTAAGGGGTTTTTTGATGAAAAATTATGTTCTTTCAGGATCAATGGTATAACTGAATGGCTACTAAGTAATAACAATTACTCTGCATTCAATTCGCATAGAAACCAGTAGTACTGGATAGTCAACCAAGGACTTCATGCTCTTCTAACTGCAATTATTGTAAGTTCCCAAAGCAGAATTTTTGCTGGTGCTCAGAATAAGTATGGTACTTAAATTCCCTCCACTTCAATTATTTGCCTCATTGATGTACTCTGAGACCACTTTGCTCCATACGATGGGAAAGCCAGATAAGGCCCTTGGCAGTTCTATCTTTATTGGGATGAATTATTTATCATAAAAACAAAATAACAAATCGGAAGCTGAGGAAAATGGAGCTGATGCTAAAGCCATATGTTGGCCTCCTTCGATTCTTGGCTCTGTGCAGTCATAGTTCTCAGATGCCAGGAAGGCCTTTAAGAATGGCTAGCAGTGCAGTCCTATACATTACATTAACACAGCACTGGAAGTAGCAATTAAGGTTTGACCTCTTCCTAATAAACTGAGAGGAAGTTATCTACTGCTTCCACACTTTTCTGTCGCTTGCCAGCAAAAGGTCTCCTGCGTATTCATGTGAGAGCTGTATTTAGGCCAATGTGTCATGGTGCTAAGTAATGTACTTTTCAAAAGACAAAGGATGCTGCTGAGGTCAAAGGAGATAAACAAGGTCAAGGTAAAAATAATGGCTGCTACTTCACCCTTTTTGGAGCTACGGTTTTCATGAGCCTGGTGCTCATAACCTAGCAGTAGATCCCCTGTGCTGCTGTCTCTGTATGTCAGGCATTTAGTCCATTAGGTGTTTCGTTTCAGAGGAGATTTTTCTGTACATGTTTAAAGGAAAGAGGCATCATGGAAGGCAGGGGATGGCTCAGTCGGTAGAGCCTGAGACTCTTAATCTCAGGCTAGGAGATCAATCCCCATGTTGGTGAGAAAGATTCCTGCACTGTAGGGGGTTAGACTAGATGACCCTTATGGTCCCTTCAAACTCTAGAATTCTATGGTTCTATTTTGTCTGGAATAATAAAAGTTGAGCTGCAGTCTTGTACACGTTTAACCGGTGTGAGCAAGCTTCTTTGGTAGATGGGTTTTCACACATTTTAAGAGTCTCGTGAATTAGAATCTCTAGTGATGGTGGCACATATTGGGAGATTAATCTGGTAACTTAGTCACACAGGTCTTAATATGGGGATATTTACTGAACACATGCACAAGCAAAATATGCACATTTAATACTGCAGTAGTGAATATCTTAGCAAATATGCACGCAAACACTTTTCTTTGGTTTTCTATTACACATGCACTGTTAGAGTTGTTGCAAGCAGAATCCCTGGTCTGCACTTTCTGCAGAGCAGAAATGAATGTTCTCCATCACAACAAACAACTGCAAAACTTTACTGGAAACAGTCTTAAAACAGTTACAATTAAATGTTGCAAAATACAAAATAATACATTGCTTTTAAACAAGCAAACAAATGTGATTCTGCATTCTTTAAATCCTTAATGTAGTTCGGTAACTTTCCTCTCTCTGCTCCCAGAGAGAGATCCTATGCAAGCATCTTGCTTGTTTAAGATCGCTCACCTGGAGTTTATAATGCTGCTGGTACCAACGACTAACTAAGATGCTGAGTTCTCAGGTTTCATCTTCCTGCCATGAGAGATCACTGCTTGGGTTTCCAGGATAAGTCATCCATTAGCCTTGAACACTCTCTGAGCCACATTTTCTAAAGACAAACCTCTTGAGTAAATTTAATGCAAACCTCTCTACATAGCATTTTGGCTTTGGTTTGGTTAATAACTAGCAGCATGAATAGGCCCCTTTCAAGAAACAGCAGATTCACATCTATATCCATTGCCTTACTTTTATGAAAAGTTTCAATATCCCACTCTGTGCAACACAAAACTGTCAACAATGAAACAGTTCTTTTTGCTATTGATGCAGTTTTGCATTCAGTAGTTGTTTTCAATAGTTCATGCCCAGCCTTAAGACCACCAAAGCATAAATATCTGCTGAAGACACAACATATATTAAACAAACCAAAGATTGGTGGAATTGCTGTGCATTTATTTAACAATCAATCAGTTGGATACGGCATGCAATCTAATCACATTTCTTATTGGCAATTGTGCTTTCTTTTCTGATAGTCCTGTGAATGCTTTACCAGGTTCTCTTTATATTTAACAAACATCAATGGGGAAGAGACAAAAGAAGAAACTCATTTCATTCGTATGGGTCAACAAATTGTTATAAAACAGTTGTATTTATCCATTGTATTTGATTCATGAAAGCCTGTGTTGATTGCAGTAATTTATCCAATGCTTCTACGTTTCAGCTACTTACATTTTCAATCTCTCTGTGTGCCTATTGTGAATTGCTGACCACTTCTCACCAGCTCAAACTTCAGAAACTTTGGAAACAACATAGTTAGAAATTAGATTCATAGAATCATAGAGTTGGAAGGAACTCAGGGGTCATCTAGTCCAACCCCCTACAATGCAGGATACTCAGCTAAAGCATCCATGACAGATGACCATTCAACTTCTGCTTAAAAATCTCAAAAGAAGGAGAGCCCACCACTTCTTGTGGGAGTCTGTTCCACTGCCGAAAAGATCTTCCTGTCAGAAAGTGTTTTCGAATGTTCAGTCGGAATCTCCTTTCTTGTAACTTGAAGCCATTGCTTCGAGTCCTATCCTTCAGAGCAGGAGAAAACAAGCATGCTCCCTCTTCCATGTGACAGCCCTTAATATATCTGAAGGTGGCTATCATATCTCAGTCTCCTCTTCTCCAGGCTAAACATACCCAGCCCCTTCAAGCGCTTCTTGTAAGGCTTAGTTTCCAGACCCTTGATCATCTTGGTTTCCCTCCTCTGCACACATTCCAGCTTGCACCAGCCCATCACTTTTTCTAATAAGTTTGATTAAAAAACTGCACTGGAAAGAGCAGGGAAACAACCACTAGCTGGCAATATCATAGAACCTCCATGTGAACAAATTATTATGAATGCTTGGGCAGTCTGGATGCTCCCTCCATCCCTCAGAATCGTTTTCCTTCTCAGAACTCCAGTCTTCCTGGAAGAGGAGCCTTGTAGTATCCAACTCTGAGCATTTCCTTGTTATATAGCTGAAAGTCTAGTCAAGCTGGAGTGACTTGAGCAAAGCTTTCACTCTGAATTTGCCAAGCTTTATGCTTATATTTACAGTTATAAATATGGGTAGAATATGCTTCTTCATGTATTCCTTTGCTAGATGAAAAGCTGGGATTTAAATTAAATTAATTATGCCATGCAGAGTTGGCAGAATTTGGTCAGGATGCAGTATGTTTGGGGAGAGGTAAAAAAAAAGGGGGGGAGTTATTCAAGCCATCTTCTAGGGAGGTTTCCTCTTTCACCTAGATGCTTATAAAGATAATTTAGGAAGGTATCACAACCTGTAGGTAGCAGCTAAAGAAATAATGCAAGGGTGCCAGGAACTCAGCAGCCAATTTTTGCAAGCATGCTGGATGGAAGTTTCTAGCATAGGGTTCCCTCCCGGAGCTAATGGCATCAGACCCTAGTTTAGGCAAATGTTAAAGCCCTCCTGCCCCTGAGTTTGAGTCCTGATGGTCCCCCTCCATGGCAGCTGCTAAGTAAAAAACAAAAATAGGTCACATTAAATGCTTATACACATTTAATATCACATCTAGTGTGGTGCTAAATGGAAAACTCCCCAAGGGTATTTTTATTGATCTGTAAACCATTGCGGGAGCCTTTCTAGTAGAAGAGTGAATGAAGGAAAGATCTATCTGAACTCTAGTTCCAAACATTTGTGCTGATGCCCTCGAAAAGTGTCTCACACACAAATCCCCAGGTTCTTGGAAATTTGAAAAAAAAAAATCCGAATTTCTCACTGAGTGGAATACTCTCAAAAACATTTTTGACGGTGTGTGTTCCTTTTGATCATGACCAGGATTAAGAGATGTTCAAGAGCAGCAGTACACAGGACATTCACATATAATTGAAACTCTGGATGAATAAAGCTATCATTAACTCAGACATATCTCTTCTAAAAGATAGCCAAACATCATCTTTAAGGGGATGGGGTGGGGGCGAACACTTACAAGAAAACATCAAACCTTATTACTCACATCCTCATTCACATCTTTCTAAAACCATTTTTCCTTGGTGCAATGCAATGCTATTTTAAGGAATGCCTTCATACAAACATTGTATTTCAATGAAAACCTTTATTTATATGTTGAAACCTGAGCTTTGAAAGAATGTCCTGCCCAGATGAATAGCTTAGATGAATTCAAAAGTCAAATATCAGAAAAGAAGCCATTATGAAGTGAAGCAATCTTGTGGGTTTTTACAGATTTTTCAGAGCTCCAATGACAAACCAAACAATGTTGAAAATTATTGACTGTGCCTGCTATGCACAAAACAATACCCCAAAGAGAGTGACTAGATTAATTTGGCCATTTGTCTTTTTAAATGTTAAAACTCTCAGTGCAAGTTCTTTGTTGTTTGTCAATGACACTGAAGTTTTTTTGTTTGCAATCTAGCCCTCTAAATAAATATTTTTAGAAAGCAGATGACTGTGTTGTTAGTAGCACTGTTGTTCTTGCAAAGTAGAAAGCACAAACCTTGGTTCTTTGTGAGATGTTTTTATTCTGTTGAAGGACATGACTCAATAGTTCAGGTTATTTGGCTCCACTGAAAGGCAAAGTGAAGATATTAATGTGTCCTCCTTTCAGGGAGATATATGACACTACCATTGCAATATTCCTTACCATGGAATTTTCCGGCACATTAAATAGAAGGTACCACCTACAGAGTACTGGAGTGACGTCTCACCTGTACCCATTGGGAATCTGATAAAAGGGCATTGACCAGCCTAGGACACAAATAAATGATCCTTTTCATAGTTGTACGCCATGTCCAAAAGGCTCCAGAGGTTAATTAGAAGGCTCATTGCCAAAACCTCTCCCCTTGCAGGAGTCCATGGCTAATTAATCATTTTCTAATCAAGTTTTTTTAAAAAAAGACTTACATCAATTAGCAGGTCAGTTTTCAGTGCCCTGACATGGTCAAAATGCTCAGACTTTATAGCTTGGTTGTTGGCATCTGTCTCGGGAGACAATGGAGGAGAGCATCTTTGGGGGTGAAGTCAAACTGTTGGAAGGTTGCAGCGCTTGCTGTGGCTGTAGAGACTGATGCAAAAGAGACATGTTTTGTTGCAGCTGGGGCAGATGAAGGCATCCAGTTATGGTCAAAATGCTGAGACTTTATGTCTAGTTGCAAACAAACGCCTCCATGGCTTCCATGAGCATGTCCAAGAAAAGACAGAATGCACACACTTATAGTTTTCATACTGGCATAGCAGCATAGAAAGATGTCTTATACTAAGGCAACTGGTGCATCTATCCATCTGTCTACCCTTACTTATCAACAAATCTCTAGGGTTTCAGACTGGGATCTCTCCAAGCCCTACCTGGCGATTCTGGGAACTGAACCTTAGACCTTCTGTCTGCAAAGCAGTTTCTCTGCCACTGGACTATATTCTATTTTAAATAGAGATAAGCCTGGGAGCCCAATCTTCCCCCAACATTGCTGCTTATCCAAGGGTCTTTCCCCGTTGTAGTGCACCAGAATCATCTCCTTTCCCATTTGAGCTGAGATGTAGGTCAAGAGATCTTTAGTCATCTTCCTAGCATGAACACCAGCAGAGACTTTAGCAGAGCCCTCCACTTACTTTTCTCAACTGGTTCTTGCCACTGCACAGGTTGCACGAGAGTGAGCTGAATAGGTTGGAGATAGAACTTTTCTCACTCCTGTGCTGCCTTTTCTCTCAGGAGAGAAAGCGGCCAAAGCCATGACCCACCAAGGAATGGAGTTTGTTGTTGCTGGCCCTTGAATCCCTGCAGATTTCAGCTTATGGGTCTTGTTAAAATTAGTTGCCTAATACTGGGGTCTCTAAAGGCCAAACTGCATCTAAAATGGGGTGGGAGATCTGTCGTCAGAACTGACTCACATTCTTTTTGTTTGTGCTTGAAAACAGATGCAGGGAGTTTCAGTTCTGACTGTAGCAAAGCCACTTGGGGAAGTGGGATAATCAACTCTTTCCTCCCTTGCTGCTTTCTCAAGTGAGAGCCACCACCCCCTCACCACCAAAAAGCTTCTGTATTTCACTAAGGGGGAAATATGGGTACAGAATGCTGTGCTTGTATTTTCTTTCATATGGATAAACAGTAGCTGGAAGAGGAAAAACTTGAATTGGGAAAACAGTACAGGGGAAAGAGGTTAAAACACCTTTTATGTCCAAATGAAGGCATCAGGAGTTCCAGTCATGGATCTTCTGCATCATGTGTAGTTTTGGCCATCTAGGAAACACAGCGGTGGTGTGGACAGGACCTACTAAGTCTCAATCCTGATTTTGTACCACAATATGTTCCTTTAGAAAGCACCCATAGATCAATCTAGCCCAATTTTATGGTCCTGCGCTTAACTGTGATCATATCTGATGCTCAAATCCCAGACTCTCTTGTACATGTACATTTCTTATTATCTCCATCCATCACAGTGGCAAGGCTAACCTCTGTGCTTGACTTTTCATTGCAGGTTGGTTCAAGACGGCATTATATAGGACTGGGGAAAGGATTTATATCCCAGACTGAGCATTCAGCAACACATACCTTACAGCTCCGAGTAATGCAGCCTTCTTTCATCTGGTGCTCATTTTCCTTCAGTTGAATCCCATTACCATCCAAGCACCCCGCCTGCCTGAGGCAAGCCTCCAGCTTGTTTATCTGCAAAAGGGCAGGGGAGCAGTGGAATGGGACAAGGCAGAAACTTAGCAGCTGAATGATAAGATGTAATAAATCATTGTTAGAGCATACATTTAATAGGTCCAAAATCCTTCAATCCTTCTTTTTGCTGCCAGCAAACTAAAGATAGATTCATATACAAACACATTCTCTTTCCAGCAAGTAATTTTCTACGTTCAGTTCTTGGTGACTATTACATAAAGTGTGATCACACAAATAGACCCAATACATGCTAGGTTCTTAAAATCTTGAGACTTTTAAAATCAGACTGACTAGGGGAAGAGAAGAACGTGTGTCCCAATTGCCTGCAAAATAACTTGCCACAGAGCTCTTCTCAGTGGGACATAATGATTAATGTGTTATATTTAAATGTACAGCTCCCCTTATCCCATGGCATCAGGGCAGGTAAACACAATTTTATATAGCAGAGATAATTATCTGTCCTTGAGCACTAAGTCTAAAGAGCAACAAACATTATTCAGGAATTAATAATTTTCTAAAGTACCTCCTGAAGGAAACAAGGTGATTGTGCAAATTAGACTTCTAAATCGGCTCAAAAACATCTACCTTTGTGAATGATCTGTGCACTCTCCGTGTGCTGATGGACAAAAACTGGAGAGTCTTTGAAGAGCTATGGAGGTAACTTAAGAAACTCCTTATGCTCTGGTTTGCATACTACTTTACCCCATAGTTAAAATAAACTATGGTTAAATGTGAATGTACCGTGTGTGCGCACTACTGAAATCGTGGATACTTCATTCCTCCCCCATTTGGTCGGTCACTTAAATGTCTTTCATTAGCATCCCCAAAGAATGAGCTAGGCTGCAAGAGTGATGGTGCCCTCTGGGCAAATGGGTGTGCCTCCCCACCTCACCTAACTGCCAGGTAGACAAAACAAAGGTGAGTGTGATATGAGCTCGGCAGAAAGCAGGTAGAGAAGCTGGAGACATAGAGACAGGTTTGCTCTATGCAAAGCTTTGGTGCTTCTCTGGAAACCTAATGGGGAAGCAAAATCTGTTGGGGTGTTCATACTGCGAGCCCCTCCATCAGCTTGTATGTATGTGAAAATAAAACCATATATCCGAATAACACCACAGTCTCCACTGAACTTTGTTCCAAAGAAACCAAACCCTGGGTTAATCTTGGAACTCTCAGGATTTCTCACCAGAAGGGTATGAAATCAGCTTTCTAGGCTTTCTCTGAATACAGTTCTAGCATAATGAAGCGGGGGGCAGGGGCGGATTCTGTCTCTGCAAGCATTTCAGGTGGCCAGATGGAACAATTCTGCTTTCCCCCCTCTTTGTGCTATTCTGGGGGTTCTCCCAACACATCCCCAGCCAATTGCTGGGGGCACACGAGTGGGGAGAGGAAGATCCATTACATAAGCAGAAGTCCTTGCACAGGGCTTCCACAGACAGGGCTCATTAGGTGAATTGTGCCCACAGAAAATTAAAGCATTCTATAAATCCACACTATGTGTTATCCAAGTAATCATAATAAAATAACTATTTGCTGCGTTTTGAGTGTGCAGTAAGTTCCATGGAAACAGAGGCCGGATCAGCTAACAGTTCAGAAATTGCAACATGGAATTGGGTTGCTTGCCTTTAAAAAAACAGTGTGAGTTTCACAGGTGCATCTCTAATAACCATTAATTGGAAGCTGAACAGGATTTCATTCCCTTTGAAGAAGATCCAGCAGATTTAGTCCCCTTTGCTGTCACTATATGACACTATCCTTTCTTCTTGTTAATGGGGAATAGGCCATTTGGGAGTTGATCACCGGAAGAAAGGACAGACAAGAACAAGCCTGTTTCCCTTTCAATAGCATTTTGAATTCTACTGAAGAGGGAATGTTAAAAAGAGGGAGGGAAAGTGCACTCCAGACTCAGTGCAGGCACCAATACTGATGCTTCAGGACTCCTGTTGATCTGTCACAATGTGCGTGACTTTGAGGAAACTGTAGCCCTGTGCATTTAAAAGTTGAAGAGGAAAGCTGTGAATGGCCCTCTGAGTTCAAATCAGAGACAACCCGAAAAGATTCAGAACATATTTTGTGAGCAATATGTCTAGTGTGAGTATTGATCTCTTCCCAGTGTGGCCTGTGGCCCATTGTGTTTTTCATTATAAAGTAAATTAGATCTAGGACTACTGAAAAACTTATGAATAGGACTGGACTAATCCAAATTGTCCTTGTGCTACCGGACTACATGGAGCAACTGAACTAGCTCTACAATATGAACAGCTCCACCAAACTGTATGAATAGAGTACCAGCCAGCCTGTCTCTTCCTCAAAGGAAGTGCATCGCTGAATCCACTTCAAAACTGCAAGTCTGTGATGGTGCAGGAAGGATGGCTAGAATCAAATCCTTACTGGGTCCCACAGAGAAGGATTACTTTATGCTGTGCATGCTCTGGAAACTAAGGAACTATGAGGAACAGCTGAAACAGCTGGGCATGTTTTGCCTGGATTAGAGAAAAATAAAGGAAGACATGATAGTGATCTTCAAATTTCTGCAAAGAAACATGGAGCACTGCCCTGTACAACCAGGTTGATCCATTTCATAGAATCATAGAATCATAGAATCATAGAATCATAGAGTTGGAAGAGACCACAAGGGTCATCGAGTCCAACCCCCTGCCAAGCAGGAAACACCATCAGAGCACTCCTGACATATGGTTGTCAAGCCTCTGCTTAAAGACCTCCAAAGAAGGAGACTCCACCACACTCCTTGGCAGCAAATTCCACTGTCGAACAGCTCTTACTGTCAGGAAGTTCTTCCTAATGTTTAGGTGGAATCTTCTTTCTTGTAGTTTGGATCCATTGCTCCGTGTCCGCTTCTCTGGAGCAGCAGAAAACAACCTTTCTCCCTCCTCTATGTGACATCCTTTTATATATTTGAACATGGCTATCATATCACCCCTTAACCTCCTCTTCTCCAGGCTAAACATGCCCAGCTCCCTTAGCCGTTCCTCATAAGGCATCGTTTCCAGGCCTTTGACCATTTTGGTTGCCCTCCTCTGGACACGTTCCAGTTTGTCAATGTCCTTCTTGAACTGTGGTGCCCAGAACTGGACACAGTACTCCAGGTGAGGTCTGACCAGAGCAGAATACAGTGGCACTATAACTTCCCTTGATCTAGACGCTATACTCCTATTGATGCAGCCCAGAATTGCATTGGCTTTTTTAGCTGCCGCGTCACACTGTTGGCTCATGTCAAGTTTGTGGTCAACCAAGACTCCTAGATCCTTTTCACATGTACTGCTCTCAAGCCAGGTGTCACCCATCTTGTATTTGTTCCTCTCATTTTTTTTGCCCAAGTGCAATACTTTACATTTCTCCCTGTTAAAATTCATCTTGTTTGTTTTGGCCCAGTTCTCTAATCTGTCAAGGTCGTTTTGAAGTGTGATCCTGTCCTCTGGGGTGTTAGCCACCCCTCCCAGTTTGGTGTCATCTGCAAATTTGATCAGGATGCCCTTGAGTCCATCATCCAAGTCGTTGATAAAGATGTTGAATAAGACCGGGCCCAAGACAGAACCCTGTGGCACCCCACTAGTCACTCTTCTCCAGGATGAAGAGGAACCATTGATGAGCACCCTTTGGGTCCGGTCAGTAAGCCAGTTACAAATCCACTGAGTGGTAGCATAGTCAAGACCGCATTTTACCAGCTTCTTTACAAGAATATCATGGGGCACCTTGTCAAATTTATCTCTGTATTGTCTACACCAACATTTTATTGGACTCCAGTTCCCAGCAGCCCTAGATGACCTCCAAGATCTTTTCCAACTCTGTAATGCTATGATGATATTTTTCATTTTTTGCAAATGCCCCATTGGCTGGCATAATAATATTTCTCCGCGAACACTAGGTTTTGGGAGGTTTTTAAAAGCATCTTTTTATATCATTATAATTAGGTTATTGCACAATGTTGTTCTCTTTCGTTTGCATCACCAGCAGCAGCAGCACATGAAGGGAGCTGGAATCATAGCAGTGCCCTCTCAGTGGTGGCACTGCTTCCTCTGAGAAGGGGATGGAGCAGGATAGGGTGGTGGTGAGGTCTGGCCCCTTGCCTGGCTAATTCAACAACTGAATCCTTGCTGGATCCAGGAATTAGAAGGCACTCAGTCACATAGCCCTAATGAGAGCTGTATAATCACAGTTTAAATGTGGGCAAATATTTCATTTGTGAGCCTGGCTGTTATGAATGGAAACTCATAATTGTCCCAAGTGTTTGGTAATGTTGAATGACAATGTAATATCTATTCTTTTAACAAAAGCCATCACAACAGTATTAGGAAAATCTATTTTTTTCTGGCTGTGGCCTGGAAAACGCTTTTGTTATAAAGGTGTATTTAATTTTATTCTTTTAAAATTTCATTTTGTATGCTGCTTTCGCACTTAAATGTGCCCAAAGTGGGAAATGGGGGGAGGGGAGGATGAAGACTCCTCAGTGTATTATTTCAATCAGTCTTAAAGGCTTATTCATTTCAAAGTATAATATGCCATTCTAATTAATTAATTAATTAATTAATTAATTATGATATTATTAATATTATAACATTTTTAATCCATTGAAACATAAAGTCTCAATCATGAAAACATTCCAATTAAAAAACGAGATTAATGCACAATAAAATGTAAAACGGAGTTTTAAAAAGGCAGACTGGGTTTCATTTGAAAGTGCTAATTGGCTCTATATTTTACCTGAAAGTTAAAAAAGAGAAATTCAGCTATACAGTATATATAATAAGAACATAAGAAAGGTCATGCTGGATCAGAATAAAGTGCCATGTAATTCAGCATCCTATTCTGATAGTGGCCCACTGTGGCAAGCCCCCAAGCAGAAATGAGTACAGTAATCTTCTCTCACTCCTGCTCCTTAGTAACTGAAGGTCACCTATCATAGGAAGGGAAAGCATATTGGTAAATTTTAGTACATTTAAAGGCCTATTCTCATGAGCCCATTAATTACTCCTTAGTTCACCCATTAACTACTAGTCCATATGAGCATGTATCAAGATTCAGCTATCACTGCTAATGTGGACAGAAAAGTATGGTGTGAAGTTGTGCTGTCCCTCACTTTTGATTAACACCCCCCCCCCAAAAAAAAAACATGACAGGATTCAAGCATATGATCCTTAGAAAATTTACCCAAGTTCTGTGTCACGTAAACCATTTCCCTTTTCCTTTGTGGATCAAGTGTTTCTAAAGTAAGGTAAAAGGTAAAGGACCCCTGGACGGTTAAGTCCAGGCAAAGACGACTATGGGGTTGTGGCACTCATCCTGCTTTCAGGCTGAGGGCACCAGCGTTTGTCCACAGACAGCTTGTGGCCAGCATGACTAAACCGCTTCTGGTGCAACAGAACACTGTGATGGAAACCACAGAGCATGGGAATGCCGTTTACCTTCCCGCCACAGTGGTACCTATTTATCTACTTGCACTGGTGTGCTTTCAATCTGCTAGGTTGACAGGAGCTGGGACGGAGCAACAGGAGCTCACCCTGTCACGGGGATGCAAGTGGTGTCGTGGTCTAAACCACTGAGCCGCTTGGGCTTGCCAATTAGAAGTAATAGCAATTAAAAGAAGAGGAATCCATTGCTGTTTGGCCTTCTCAAGTTTTTCTAAGCACCAGTAATTTTTTTTCTGCTTCTCAAGCTTTTCTAAGCACCAGTAATTTTTGCTTTGAAATCCGCCTAAGTCTGTTTTTAATAATAATAATAAAACCCACAGAAGTACTAAATTAGCAGCAGACTCTCTTTTGATGGACATCTCATGCACAACCTAAAAGTACATAGTAGGAGGGAGCCATTCCTCTAAACAGCTTTTGAAGTAGCATTCGAAGGCCAGTAAGCATTGTTTCTAGGGGCCACAGTGAAATGTACAGTGCAAACCTAGGCTTGTTTACTTGAAAGGATAGAAGTCTTAGCCTCTTTTGGAAGAATGTATTCACAGATATGTACCATGCCGTTAATAGAGACTGCAAAATAAATTTTGAAAAGGGGCATGAGAAGTGAATGTGTTTTCTCCTCTTTCTTCGATTTAATTAACAGTTCCACAGCAGCTGGAAGACACTACTGTAACTCCCATTACCTTTGGTCATGCTGGTTGCAACTGATCAGAGTTCAAGTCCCACAATGTGTAGAGTGTCATAGGCTGCCCAACCCTGATTTAGACACTTAAGGAGAAATCAAATATTTGAAGTTTGGCATTCATGTATTTTTGATCTCTGATATATTAAACAATGCCTCCAAGACATGTAACCTATTTAATCAGGTGCAGCTAACCGATGCCATTGATTTCATGGAGGACATAGGCACAATTAAATTTCTCTACTTGGTCGTGGGGTGGTTTATGATTATTATTTTTTAAAGTATCGGCTTTCTGTAACTAATGGCCATCATTTTATTGCGTGTCGAGGTCCCCAGGGCCACCCCAATAACTCACACATCACACAGAATTTTTTGTTTAAGATTTTTGGCATAATTTTGGCCACAACTTTATTGAAATACAAATTTGTGAGTGGTTGCGACTATCTGCCCCCACCATGGGGGACAGACTGACATTCCGCACGATGCGAAAGTCAGAATAGGGGAATACACTTGGGGGTTATGCGGAGCAGGGAACCTGCCCTCACCCCAAATACAACCAGGAGCTCATTGCTATGGCCCGAGTCCCCTTGACAGAGTGGACAAGCAATAGTTAGCCCCCAATTCCTTTAGTGGAATCACTTGCAGCAGCAGCATTAGAGGGGCAGGCACTCAACCTACCAAGGGCAGGCACTCAACCACTTCCCCTCAACCAACCAAACCATAAACCAATGCCTAACCGCAACCTTACAAGTTGTGACAATTTGCTACGCAGTAGGCAAAAACCAAATGGCCCTAGCCAATCAGCCAGATGGACAAAATTCCTACCAGGCCCCTGCCCCAAGAGCAGACGACCCCATGACAGACATAACAAGGTCAAAGCGAACAACCCTAATTCTAGGGAGGGGGTGACGGGCAATCCGATGCACGGTCGAAAAGAGGAAGCCCTAGCCTCGTGCAAGGAGTTTTAGCATTTCTGGCTGTCAATCAACAAATGGCAACATTAACTTCTTCCCAACAACAAGGGAAGCCCCAATCGCATCAGTGGCCAACAAACAATTAGCCCGCCCCCAACTTTGGAGTGTCCTGGCGGCCCCCACCGCAACACGTGCTCTCCATGAAAGAGAACACGCTTTGTCCATACATATTTAAAACAGTTCTTGTGAAGGTGTTGGAGATTCACAGATTTTATGTTAAGAAAAGTGAAATAGATTGCCATTTGTGATAATAAAATTCTTAAAGAAGAATGAAAATCCTCCTGCAACTATTGATTTATGTCTCTTTTACTGTTAGCTTTAAATACCAAAAACATAAAAACTGTACAGCTCTCCAATACTAGAGCATACAATAATTAAAAATCTATGGCCGAAAATCCATTTTTATATAAGATAAATTAATTTCATGACTTAAAAGGTGCTAAATGAATTCAGTGATATTTCAATGAGTCTGAAGCACACTTCTTCATCTATGCTACAATCCGGCAATTTAGTAAAGAAATTGATGTCAAATGTAAAACAGGATAGGAAGAATTCAGGAGGAAATGTTTAGAAAGGAAAACATATTAAATCATACATTGAGTAGAAACACATTTTAATAATAATAATATCAATAAATGCAACTGTGTTATGATCTTCCTTTTAATTTGTCTCTTGAATAGCTCATTTTGGGGGGGGGGGCAGCATCAATTTTTGTTCTTTCAGGGGGCGGGGAGGTAGTAATTACTGTGCTTTCCTTTTGTGTGTGAGAAAGGGACTCACAAAACATCTTAAATAGGGACAGGGCTTTTTTAAGCTGGAACTCGCTGGACCTCAGTTCCGGCACCTTTCAGGTGGGTGCCATTGCCATTATAAGAGAACAAGGGAGGTGTTCATCTGAATTCTGGCACCTCTTTTTCTAGAAAAATAGCACTGAATAGGTACATCTTAAACCATGAATGCATGTAAAAACTGGCCTTAGTTTTTTCATTCCCTGGAAATATTCTCACCTGAAGAGTTTATTTAGGGCCTGACACAAAACAAGTGATGTGATATAGAGACTAGAATGTGCAAAAAATGTGGATGTGAAGCAGCCAATCACACATAACTAATGTTTGTGTCAGCATTGTAAAAGGACATGTGTTAAGGTTTAGTTTTGTTATTATCAACCCAAAACTTTATTTTATTTTATTTTTTAAAACATCAATTAATACTACCCAAACATTTCCCCATTGGGAGACAGTCGGGAAGGGTGTGGGGTTTTTTTACGAGAAAAAACGTCAGCAAAGCAAGCACATGATTTTTAAAAAAACAAATGAAAAGCAACAGCACCGATAATGAAACTCTTTATACTCTCCGTCAATTTAAGCTGCAATTCCTCCTCATCTGTTTTTGTTCCTGAAATCTCATTAAAATTGGCAGCGGTGTGCTTTAATGTTGAAATACTATTTAATTTTGTCATCTGCCTTTGCAGAAGTTAATGTAATATCTAACTGTTTTTCTGTACAAGCAAATAACATCTTTCCAGGGAATGAATATAGATTTGAACCTGTCTGCAATACAAAAGCAAAAACTAAGGGAAGGAGAGCTCTAGATCTTTACATCAAATGTTTTCTTTTTGACCTGCATTTTTTTCAGATCAAAACCTGCCATTGACTATATCAACTTCTCTGAAAACACCTTACTTTGTACAGCTCTGCTCAATCATTTTGATCCCCAGGAGAGACACTCTTAGTATTTATTTCATTTATTTCTGTAACAAAATGGGTTTACAACCTACTAGAACAAAAGACCTCTACACTATTTGGAATAGTGTAAAATATTCTATTAAAATACCAATAAAAAAGCAAAGTTTAAAAACAGGTTATACAAAAAAAGATTAGTAATCTTTAAGACTTAACATCTTACTAAAATTGATTTAGTGGGTGGACATTTCCTAGAATTGTAGAGTTGGAACAGACATCAAGAATCATCTAGTCCAACCCCCTGCAGTGTAGAAATCTGAACGAAAGCATCCAACCTCTGCTTAAAAACCTCCCTAACCTTCCGAGGGTGTCTGTTCTACTGTCTAACAGCTCTAAGTGCTGCCTGATGTTTAACCTGAATCTCTTTTCTTTTAACTTGTATTCATGGGTATAGGTCCTGCCCTCCAGATCAAGAGAAAACAAGCTTGCTCCATCTTCCATGTGATAGCCCTTTAGATATTGAAGATGGCTATTATATCTCCTCTCACTCTTATCTTTCTCGTGTTAAACATACCTAACTCCCAACCATTTCTCATAAGGCTTGGTTTCCAGACCCTAGATCATCTTTCACCCTCCTCTGCACAGGTTTCAGCTTGTCAATATCCTTCTTAAATTGTGATGCCCAGAACTGGACACAGTGTTCCAGCTGTGGCCTGACCAAGGCAAAGTAGACTGGTCCTATTACTTCCCTAGATTAGGACACTAGACTTGTGTTGATGCAGCCTAGAAAGCATCAGTTTTTTTGCTGCTGCATCACGCTGTTGACTCATGTTAAGCTTGTGGTCTATTAAGACCTTAGATACTTTTCACATTACTACTGGTAAGCCAGGTGTGCCCCATCTTATACTGGTGTATCTGGTTATTCCTGCCTAGGTGTAGAACCTTACATTTGTCCCTATTAAAAGTAGTTTTGTTATTTTGGGCCCAGTTCTCCAATCAGTTGTGGCTATCTTGAATCTCATTTCTGCCTTTTGTGGCATTAGCTATCCCTCCCAGTTAAGTATCATCCGCTAATTTGATGAGCATCCCCTAAATTCCTTTGCCCAAGTCATTTATAAAGACAATGAACAACAACGATCTCAGGACAGAACCCTGCGGCGCCCCACTTGTCACTTTTCTCCAGGATAATGATAGTTACCTTAGCCTTATTTTCCCCAAATTTTGAAAATGGGGACAACATTTTCCTGCCTCCAATCTGCAGAGACCTCACCAAGAATTCTCAAAGATAATAGACAAAGGCTTTGAAGTTACATCCACAAGCTCCTTTAATATACTTGGATGCAGCTCATCAGGCCCTGAATTCAATTAAAGTAGCTAGGTGTTCCCTTACCAATTCTTTTCTTGTCTTGGGCTGCAGCTCCCTTCTTGTGTTGTTTATTCTGTTATCACTAGGTTGGGTACTGCTTCCCTTTTGGGTGCTGACAGAGGCAAAGTAGGTGTTGAGCAGTTCCACCTCCTCTCTGTCACCCAATAGCATTTCTCCCATCCATCTTTGAATCCCTTCGCTTTGAGTATTTCTGACCATGCGATCTCATCCAGTACTAACTTCACCTTTAGACATCAGCCTTCTTAAAGTTCTATCAATGCTACATAGGATGTTGGGATACATGCACTTATTTAGGTAGTGGATTGTGGGACAGTAAATGAATATCCATTACCATTCTACAACTGCACATCAAGCAATGGCAAACGTATTTCAAAAATCCTTAATTTTATCAAAACAGGAACACACACACACACACACACACACACACCATTTTGCCTTAATCCCATAAACATCAATGACTGATGTCACAGCCATCTGATGAAACAGAAGGCATTAGTAGTAACATATTTTATTTCCCATCAATATTAGATGAGATGTATGACTTTAAATGAAACTGCTCGTCGCATGTATTTTCATGCTGCAAACACCAAGAAAGATTGATTTCATTTGGTGATATTCTTAGTTCATAAAACCTGCTTATATTGTTTTCAAGTCTCCAGAGTCAATGTGTATACGTATTCCAAAGGCAAAGATCAAATGACTAAAGAAAAATGTATATTAAAGAAGGCTTTGAGACTCAAAAGGAGGGCGGGGGACAGAAATCCCTATGAATTTGTCTCCAAGTTGGGAGAAGGTGAAGTATCATACATACTTGAAATGTTGTCATAACATTACACCATTCAGTTGCTTCCTGGAGATCTAAGTGAGCACAGTTAAATGAAAAATATTGCATGCCTAACTTACACATGACACATTTTTAGTAGAGGCAGCAGGCTTTTAACTGTTAGAAAACTACCCTTAGACTACAGCAGGGATCACCAACACGGAAGAAGAAGAAGAAGAGTTTGGATTTGATATCCCGCCTTTCACTTCCTTTAAGGAGTCTCAAAGCGGCTAACATTCTCCTTTCCCTTCCTCCCCCACAACAGACACTCTGTGAGGTGAGTGGGGCTGAGAGACTGTGACTGGCCCAAGGTCACCCAGCAGCTGCATGTGGAGGAGCGGAGACGGCACCTGAAGAATCCAGTGTATCCTCTATAGTGCCTAGGAAAGTCTTCATAAATATCTCGTTCAGAATCTACAATGTATGAGGGGCTGTTTTCTCTTCCTGCTCTGTTCCTGTTTGCACTGACTCACCCCCTTGAACACACACCCTTAAAGATACCCGCGTTTTCTGGATGCCACAATTAGACACTCACCTTCCCTTCTGCTCTGAATGGAACTATGATGCCACTTTAAACAGGCGTGGCTTCCCCCAAAGCATTGTGGAAGCTGCAGTTTGTTAAGGGTGCTGAGAGTTGTTAGCAGGCTGTTATCCCCTTCACAGAATTAGAGTTCCCAGAGTTCCCCTGGAAGGGGGATTAATTGCTAAACCATTCTGGAAATTGTAGCGCTGTGAGGGGAATGGGGTTCTCCCAACAACTCTCCACACCCTTAACAAACTACAGCTCCCAGAATTCAATGGGAGAAGCCACGCCTGTTCAAAGTGGGATCATAGTGCTTCAAACGTATAGTGCAGACCTTTTACTCTCTGACCACAGCAACCTCTCTAGTTCCATATCTGGTTTTTCTACTGACGTCAGGCTACATAATGCTGCTCACAGTCGGATGTTGCAGGTGTGCATTCTAGAAAGCAGTTTTCCTGTATGTGTGTCTGACTGATTTTCTTTGTAGAGTGTTGAAGGTGGTGGTGGTGCAGCAGCAGCAGCATAGGAGCTGTGGTCAGGGTCTGGCTTCACTCTCCCTCAGACAGCATTGCAATAATCATCATGTCTGCAAATACCTTTTCTCATCTCTTAAAGTGTGTGTGTGTGTGCGCGCGCTATTGGTCTTACAAGTGCCTACATAGAAAGCTACAATAAATGGTAAACTGTATGGCGCAGTAATGTTCATTACACCATTACCTACCCATTGTCTCCCATTCTGATACACTGCCAAAGTGTGAAAGGGGTAGGGCAAGGCAGCAGGGTGGTGGGGCTCAATGAAGAGTGGTGGGTTTGAGGAGGACAGATGAACAGGGTGACAGTGGAGCTGTTGTTGGCTATCAAACATCTCTACAACACTGGAAACATCCAGAATGTATGGCATAGTACAGTGTGTGTGTGTGTGTGTGTGTGTGTGTGTGTGTGATGGGAATGAAGAAGTGGGAATGGTTTGTTTGCATGCAAGATGTTTAAAAATCAATGAAACATTAATAACAATGGATGAAGTTGGAAGTCTAGTATTTTAATATCAATTTACCTATATATGAAGGCTAATATACAATTTCTATAATCTTCATTAATCTGCAATTTCTTCAACTGAATCAACATGTTCTGCAAGCACTCAAAGGATGCTTTCTTCTTAAAGTTCATTTACAAAAACTGGTTCCTATGGTATCTTGACCTTTTTAGGTAGGAGAGTCTTTCCTCTGATAAGTGCAACAGCTTTCATCTTCAAATCCCATCCATATTTCATTCTTTTTTTTTAAGAAGTACTTATAGCCAGTTGATTTCTTTGGATAGTTCCTATTGTGAATAACCCTAGAACAGGTCTCTAAGCTTTTAAGTAAATAATTGGCACTAAAATTGGTTTTACCCACTTGTTCCCTATTTTGAAGAGGTTTTCGAGTGCAACCAGAGAAAAGGGAGCAAAGCAATCTGATATGAGGTTAAGATGAAGGAGACAGGCACAGTGATAGCATATTCACTGTCTTAAAATACATGTGTGTGTATTTATCTAGCCAGTAGAGTACATGTGGGAGCCTTTAAAATAATCATCATACAGAAGTGCCGTGTTATGGTTCACTGAGGAGCATTCTAACGCAGCATTGTCAGGTATCAAATGGTTTTGCATGGACTATGTGTGAGCATGTGTCAGTGTGTGCACTGAAGCAAGTGTGGTGGTGAGTCTGAGCATGCAAAGCAATCACAGTACATACAGTAGCAACACATGATAATTTGGTACGTCAGTACTTCTGCACTCTGGATGAAAGCCAAAAAGATGGGTGCCTTGGGTTGCTTTATTGATTCATCAGCATTTCCTCATCACAATCCTGCCTGCTGCTATTTAAATCCACAAACCTGCCACATCTGCTGAGTGGAAATAATGATAATCTTCTGTGTATACTCAAAATAAAGAGTGCTCATGATATGAGAGGCTTACATGCTACGGTAACAAGAGCAATACAGTAAGCTGTGCTGCCAGTTGATTAAATCACCTCTTCAATATAAACATGAAGAACTGACAGCTGTATATTTTCTTTGGGGATTTATATTACCATCTGGCTTTATAATTTGCAGATGGAAGTTGTGCGTTGTGTTGTCATTTGCTGGTTTTAAGGTAATCTAGAGAAAGGCAGCTCTGATTTCATATTTGTTTGGTAATATCTTGCACATGATTCATTAACATTCCTAATTATCAGAGACTAAAGGAAACCAAATGCATGATAAGAGATGTGAATTACAGTAGTGAAATATTTCTTGCATGTCTGCATTTTATTAAAATGTGTAGTAAAATTCAATTAAAATAGTCGGATTTTTTTTTAAAAAAAGCTCAAAACCAGGCCTATCACCAACTTGGTGAGTGGTTCTGCAAATGTCAGAATCCATACCATTGCCAGGGGTCAGGGTACCAATACTTAAGTCCGCTCTACCCTCGTACTTTTGGTGGCTGGTGCGCCCATCTTTATCTCCCCCAAAAGTAATGCACAAAAAGTATCACTGTCAGACCTTACCAGGAAGAGTCATTGTCTCCTGTAATTGGGCTCTACGTAAAACCAATTGACCAAGCCTCACAAAGGGAAATTGATTGTAAGTGCAACATCATGTCAACCATCATCCTCCCTCTAATGGTGCCCAGTCCCCAATATCCCATAGGAAGGTAGAGTTTGTGTGTTGACAATAGGAACACTTTTGGACTTTATAGGTCAAAGCTAAGCCACCAGCCTGGAAATCAGAAGTTATCATCAATCATTGGGTTGGATCCAGACTTAGTTGTGCTTAGAGTAGACCTATCATAATAAATGGTGTGTGTGTTAGTCATGGTCAACTTGACCTGTTGATTTCAATGGTTCTAGTCTAAACACAGCTAGGTCTGGATCCAACCCAGAAAGTCCAGCTCCGCATTGATTCTGGTAACTTTGTGTGATCCAGGTGCTAGCTCTGTCAGCAATATTAAGGTTAAGGCTACTAGGAAGAAGGATCTTCATATGTTCAGTATTAAAAGTCTAAAGCTGTGGTTGTCTTGTTCATCAATAAATTCTTTAGAAAGAAAATTAACTGGAATTTCTTGGGGGGGGTTAAGTGCATGCAAGAAAAATATTATTTGAAAAGCAAAATAAGGAAAAATATTATTGAGAGAAAGGTGGAAAGGGGAGACAAGAGAGACTCTCATGGGAAAAGAAGTTTGTTGACCTAGTTATTGCTATGCACCAACATCTAAGTGAGTTTCATGGCTCCTAATAGGTTTTTCTCACACACCAGTGTGTTTCAGAGATAAATAATTCAGAATCACATAGGTCTATTGATGAAATATAGGTATTTTACTGTTGGTGCGTGCAGAAAATTCAGAAACTTCAACTGGCTATTTCTAATGCATGAGCATTTCCAGGAGTTGTGAAAAATACCAATGAGGAGCTGTGGGAGATACACAGAAATATATCCATGAGTGCAGATTCCCCCCCCCCCCTACACACACACCTTGGAGTTTATAAAGAAGTGCAAATACCCAGAGGACCAGTTTAGATTTCCAAACCTGTGGTTTTACTACCTAAAATCTGTAACCCCAGCAATATGTTGTCATTTGATAAATTGTACCAATGTGCTATGTTAGATCCAATAATGCCATATCTATTTACATTTATGAACTGCTTCCTCCTCCTCCTTTAAAATTTGTCATTCAGTAAAATCATTATATGATAAACTGCTGACAAGAGCTAGCAGTGTTAATATATGATAGATTTTTTGATATATATTGTATATATGGAAACATATAAATTCCTAAACAGTTACAGCTATCTGAAGCTCCAGTTCTTGCCTCAAACTTTAAAATATATAATATAAAATGTATATAAAATGTTTTGTGTCTCCATTAAAGTCCTATATTCAATATATGCTTCTTTATTTTTTAAACATCTGGATCCTTCACAAAACCACAGCACAGATAGGAGTTGTATTCCTTTAGAACATTTGGCATGTGAATTATTATAAGGATGTGAATGCAGAAGGAAACTGGTAGGTTTGGTAGGTTTCTGGATGAAACATCGGCTCTGGATCCATTCCAGTCCGGCTTCCGCGCTGGTCATGGGACCGAGACGGCTCTGGTCGCCCTAACAGATGATCTCCGTAGGCAGCTGGATCAAGGCGGGTCGGGGCTGCTGATTCTTCTAGACCTGTCAGCAGCCTTCGACATGGTCGATCACGAACTCCTGGACCACCGCCTTGCCGACGTGGGGATCCAGGGCACAGTCCTTCAATGGCTGCGCTCGTTTCTCTCCGGTCGGGGACAGAGGGTGGCGCTTGGGGGGGAATTGTCATCCCGCCACTCCTTGGTGTGTGGAGTGCCCCAGGGTGCGATACTCTCCCCGATGCTTTTTAACATCTTTATGCGCCCCCTCGCCCAGCTTGTCCGGAGTTTTGGGCTGGGCTGCCATCAGTATGCTGATGACACCCAACTCTATCTGTTGATGGATGGCCACCCTGACTCGGCCCCAGACACACTGACCAGATGCTTGGAAGCTGTGGCTGGATGGTTACGTGGGAGCCGGTTGAAGTTAAATCCTTCGAAGACAGAGGTCCTCTGGCTGGGACAGGACGATATGGGATTGAGGGGGCAACTCCCATCTCTAGCGGGGGTGCAATTAGTGCCAGCACCGTCCGTTAAGAGTTTGGGTGTAATCTTCGACACCTCCCTCTCCATGGAGGCGCAGATTGCAGCTATAACAAAGGCGGCATTTTTTCATCTCCGCCAAGCTAAGCAGTTGGCTCCTTACCTCTCTCGCCCTGACCTAGCCACTGTGATCCATGCGACGGTCACCTCCAGACTGGATTATTGTAACTCGCTCTACGTGGGGCTGCCCTTGAGACTGACCCAGAAACTCCAGAGGGTGCAGAATGCCGCAGCGAGACTCCTTACAGGGTCTTCACTGCGAGATCACATTCATCCGGTGCTATACCAGCTGCACTGGCTCCCGGTGGAGTACAGGATCAGGTTTAAGGTGCTGGTTTTAACCTTTAAAGCCCTATACGGCCTAGGACCCTCGTACCTACGGGACCGCCTCTCCTGGTATGCCCCACAGAGAAACCTACGCTCATCAAATAAAAACATCCTGAAGGTCCCAGGCCTCAGAGAGGTTAGGCTGGCCTCAACTAGAGCCAGGGCTTTCTCGGCTGCGGCTCCAATCTGGTGGAACGCTCTGTCACAAGAGACTAGGGCCCTGCGGGACCTGACATCTTTCCGCAGAGCCTGCAAGACAGAGTTGTTCCACCAGGCCTTTGGTCAGGTCCCAGCCTGACTCCCTCCTCTGGCAACCTGCACAGAATTTTGCTCAACGGTTGCCATTAATTTGACCTTAATTAATTTTTATAATGGAATGTTTTTAGAATGTTTGATTATTTGATTGTTTGATTATTTAATTGTTGTTAGCCGCCCTGAGCCCGGCTTCGGCTGGGGAGGGCGGGATATAAATAAAATTTATTATTATTATTATTATTATTAACTGTACGTCTATTTGTAAAACATCAAATTAAACACAGAATAAGGGCATTGCTACCACTAGTCCTTGGAGTTTTCATTGCTAGTTAGTTTAAAATTGCATGTGAAATTATTTTAAAATCATGTCAAATGCCAGCTGTTTAGTGCAAGACACACCAATTCCAGGAAATGACAAGGCAATCATTGTATTGTTTTTAACACTCAATTGGGAGCCGCCCAGAGTGGTGGGGGAAACTCAGCCAGATGGCGGGGTATAAATAATAAATTATCATCATCATCATCATCATCCAGTTTTGTGTCAAAAATATGTATGTACTGTATATGATTACAGTTGATAAAAGATTTCAGCAGGTTCAAATAGAGACATTTTGAGCATAGAAACTGTCCTTGAAATGCATAGCTGATCTTTTAACATTTCAGATCTAGGTTGGTGAAAAGTGTTTGCCCTTTAGTGTTATGGGATCTCCATGTCTATCGAACTCAAAGGCACAAGCGATTGTGAGCTTTTGGTCAGCAGTGGCAAGGGTTCGACCAGCTGGCTTTGCCAACAGAGAGCTCACCTGCATGTGGAGCTGAGTGACCGTGGGGGAGATTACTGCAGTCCATCATTAGCTGGAGGGAAACTTTTGGCTACTGATGGGCTATAGGATCCAGCAAAACTCTTGCTACGCTGGTAGAATACCACATACATCAGATTGAAAAGAGCTGGCTTAGATACTCAAGATAGCAAAATGATAGGTTTAGAAGCAGTAAGCATTTCCCCATACTATCATGCCCAGAATGAGGGCAGCAATAAAATCCCACTAAAATGTGTAACAGGCATGCTCCCAAATGAAGCCTAGCACAGATGATCTACCTGTTACAAAGTAAAATGCTATGTACATGGATTATTCTATTAGAGCATAGATATGGAAATCTGATGATGCTATTCATAAGCTGATCTAGTGGTGCAGCAATAAAACTGGATAGGGGACCGCATGCTGAGGTTCATGGGGTTGGATTAGATGAGTCTGGGGATTCCTTCCAGTTCTGTGATTGAAAGCTACTTCTGCCTCAACTTCCATTCTGATACTTTCATCCACACAGGGGACATATTATTTATGCAAGAACAGGCTTCCAATCCCTGATTGGCCAATGGACAGGTGTTGCTTTTTACCTGCTGTACATTACTCTGACACTTAACATATGAAGAGCCCTGCTGGATCAAGGCAAATAGTCATTTAGTCCAATTCCTGTTTCCCTACAGTCTCCAACTGGATATCTATCAGAATCTCATAATTAGGACATGAGCCTAATAACATTCTCCTGCCAATGACCCCCAATAACTGGTCATTCAATGGCATCATGTTTTTGGATTATTTTTGGTATTGACCAGAATTACTTCTGGTAGGCATTGATAGCCTTATTCTCACAGCCATCCAAGCTGACAATCATCACTACATTTTAGGGTGCTGTATTCTGCATGTGCTGTTCTGAATCTCCTACTATGCAACTTTCTTGGTTGACCCCTGTTTTCTGGTATAACAAGTTAAGTCCATATTCCAGTCTCAAGTCTTCATTCTAGGTGTGGTGGCAAGACAAAAAAGCATGCATTCTGCAGTGTTTTCTCTTGTGTATAACGTAGGAGGGGAAGCATAGGCCACATAACAAGTTAAATACTTTGCTGTGTAGGGAACAAGCAATGTTGCAAATCAATAGGTTTCCATTATTGGCTTCTTTGCTCTCCCTGCTATCAAATCTTTAGATTTTGTTTCAAGCTAGACTGGGCGATGCCATAGAAACAATCTATATTGCAGTTCTGAGTGGCTGTAGGTCAAAAAGATGAATTTCTAAAGGGAGAATCATATGCATTTTCCCTCGGCACAAGCAGTGTGTCCTTTCCTTGGAAACACTGAACCAGTAATGATGGCTATTAAAGGAACAATGGGTGAGTTACACAGAAAATTCTTTGGTGACGTTAATTTGTTCTGCCCCTTTTCTAATTTAGGAACAAGCAGTGGCTAAGTAGCATAAAAACAGAAACCATTTCTGGGAGCAAAGAAAAATAAAATCTTACTGGGAAAGCACATTTCTTCTTGTGGAGTTAATTGCACTGTCAACTTTTTGGATAGTATAAAAGTGGCCAATTTCAACAGAATGATCACCAGCTTGCTGGCTTGCAAAAATAGACCCAGAGTGCAAAATATTTCTCGTGTACAAAGTTCAAAGATGGGGAATGAGTAAGATTTAAAAGTTACTACTTTTTAAAAAGTAGCAGGGTTTTAAAACTGCCAAGAGAAAGAGTGTGCATGAGAAAATCAATCTCATAGCAGGAAGTATAAAGGTAAAGGTAAAGGTACCCCTGCCCGTACGGGCCAGTCTTGACAGACTCTAGGGTTGTGCGCCCATCTCACTCAAGAGGCCGGGGGCCAGCGCTGTCCGGAGACACTTCCGGGTCACGTGGCCAGCGTGACATCGCTGCTCTGGCGAGCCAGAGCCGCACACGGAAACGCCGTTTACCTTCCCGCTAGTAAGCGGTCCCTATTTATCTATTTGCACCCGGGAGTGCTTTCGAACTGCTAGGTTGGCAGGTGCTGGGACCGAACAATGGGAGCACACCCCGCCGCGGGGATTCGAACCGCCGACCTTTCGATCGGCAAGCCCTAGGCGCTGAGGCTTTTACCCACAGCGCCACCCGCGTCCCTGCAGGAAGTATACCCCATTGAAAATGAGTTGCTATATACAGTACAGTCGTGGTGGCCTGGATAGAACACTCACAACAAAGCATTCTTTGACTTTAACCCTGATGGCAACGTTCTACTTCAGCATGCTACTGAATACCAGTTGCTGGAAATCATGGGACAGAAGGGTGCCGTTGTGCTCAGGCACTGCTTATGGGCTTCTTATAGGCATCTGGTTGGTCACTGTGAGAACAGAACATTGGACTAGATGGCCACTGGCCAGATCAAGCAGGCCCTTCTTATGGTCTTATCAGTAGCTCCCAAGGCTTATCAACATTTGGCTTGTAACATAGTTATGGAGCAGCCAAATGCACATTAAAAACCTGTGGACAAACTTTCAGAAGCAACAAAGTACTCTTGATTCAGTTATATCTGAGTCCCATGTCTGCAGGAGATGTTCAAGATCTTCTGAAAGATAAATGCTCAGTGTGTGTCAAGAGTTGCATGACAAATGATAAAACGTTCAGAGCTTCAAGGCCAGCATGAGGATGCTGAAGCAAAACAAAATAAAATAAAAGAATAAAGAAATTCCTTCCAGTAGCACCTTAGAGATCAACTAAGTTAGTTATTGGTATGAGCTTTCGTGTGCATGCACACTTCTTCAGATACACTGAAACAGAAGTCACGAGACCCTTATATATAATGAGAAGGTGGGGAGGGGTATTACTCAGAAGGGTGGTGGGAATGGGTGATTGGCCAATTGGTGTGGTAAACCTGTTGACGACTGTTAACGACTGCAATTGGTTGCTGTTAGCCAGGTGATGCCATTCCTGCCTTAGGTGGGGGTGGGTTTGCCTAACACACCTCCCCACAGAGGAAAGGAGACATGAGGTTTTCTCCCACTCTGCAGGTGGCCCGGAGGACATGTGGTTCCTGGCGCCAAGTAGAGGGCTGTATCAGCATTCTCTTCAAGCTGTTCTCCTCTCCCTCTGTTTCCCTTTGCAGCATCTGCCTGCCTTCCCTTCCTGTATAGTGTAGGCTTCAGCTAGCTGTCTTTTGGTGGGTCTGGGTAGGAATTGGGGAGGGGACTCTGATTGGGTCTTGGGACTCCCTATTTCCCCCCTACTTTGTGATGCAGAGCATCTTCTTCTGATTTGGAATAATTTGGCTGGTTGGCAATCAACGTGGGCAGGGAAGGGTTAGGAAGATCTCAATCTACACCTTGGATTGGGACTATTCTTTAAAATACCTTGGGACATCTTGCCTCCATTTCCTTCCTTTTCTTTTTGGGGGTTTCTGTTGGTTTGCCTCTTTGTTATCTGCAAAAATCAATAAAATATTTTTTAAAAAATAATGATAAAAAAGAGGGAAATGGTCAGTTTCACCATTAGGAAGCTGTTGAGGGAAACAGAACTATAAAGCTTGTTTGTCTTTATAGAGCAGGCATCATAAAAGTGAACTGCCTAGGAGTACTTTAAAAGGTGGGAAGGGCAGAAGTAAATAATTTTGAATCTCCAGATGAGCCAGGAGGCAGCTTAATAGTACCACATTAAAATAACAGAATATCTACTGCGTGTGATCATAAAAATAGCAAACCACATGGAAGAAGGAAATGGAAATGTACCTGCATCTGAAAAATGCTAGGCTCCAAAGATCATTAGTTCAAAAGAAAAATCATTATAATATGAATGTGGGAGAGGTGAAGAGTGTGTAAAATCAACCATGACAATTGAGATAAAAATAATTCTGCTCAAAAAGAGAAGTTCTGTGATTGAGGTCATGGGAAGCTCAGTGAAACAATCTATATAAACTACATTGATAGATAAAACAAGTTAATAGGGGAAAAAACTGATTTAAAGAGGATTGCACACAAAATCTTATAGCACTGTAATACAGGGACTAGAGACAGAAGAAGAATCAGTTCTAAAAGGATTTATACATAGAATTTTGTGGTTCAGACTTGACTGAGCTTTGTTCGTACCTGACTGCCTCTTGTATTCAGCACTGGGCTGCTCATACATTGTCAGTTGTTGGATATGTTGCTGTATCTGCTTTATGTGCTGATTACATTAGGAAACCTAAAGTGTATACGCATATAATTGTTGGCATCTGTCTGTCTCAAGAGAGAATGGAATGTGCCTCCAGAGGTGAAGCCAAACTGATCTGTTAGCAACACCAAAGTGATCTCAATCCTGTAGAAGGTAGTAATCCTAAACACACTTACCAGGAAGTACATCCCATTGAAATCAGTGGGACTTACCTTCTGAGCAAATAAATACAGTGGTACCTCAGGTTACAAACACTTCAGGTTATAGACCCGCTAACCTGGAAGTAGTACCTTGGGTTAAGAACTTTACCTCAGGATGAGAACAGAAATTGCGGGCCAGTGGCAGCAGGACGCTCCATTAGCTAAAGTGGTACCTCAGGTTAAGAACGAATTAAGTTTGTAACCAGAGGTACTACTGTAAATGCAATCCCTTCTGATCCAGAAATGTGAGGGTTACAAGCCAGCCAAATTAATGGAAGCCTTTCTGACTGCTACAGAAAAATTAAGAATGTATTTAACTGTCTCTCATTCAGAGAAATTGAACTTAATTTGAACTTCCGATGATACATTAGAAATAAATGCTATCATCATCTTTTGTATTTGAACACTTTTCTGACACAGGTTGCCTAGCATACCTAGTGAAAGAAAGAACCAGTGCCTCATTTATCTATTCATTGTGTTCTTACACATTCAGCTTCAGTTGCATGGGTGGGATGTAACATAGCGTGAATGGGCATGCCCTGGGGAGCAGGGCTTCTCATTCCTTTCCTCCTATGTGCTCCTTAAATCTGCCCCAGAGGGTTGGGGTATGCAGGTGACTGGAAGAAGTCCCATTATGGAAGTGAATTTCTATTATTAGGGCTGCCATATGTCTGAGCAGTGCTTTGTCCTGGATCTTAGGTAAGTCAACAACTTTTGGGGTGTCCTGGTTTTTACTTATTGAAATATGTCAACTCTAGTTATGCAAGCAGGCAGGTATCACTCCAAGTCACCATTTGAATTATAAAAATTATAAAGACTATTGTCCATTATATCAACAAAGCTTTTATTTATTATGACTACATGTGCATTTCAAGATGTATCCAAATAAACTGCTTCAGGTGACCAGTTTTTGAAAGGTTTTGAAAAAAGAATTTGACGTTGATTACCTGGGCATATTGTATTTCAGTCATTTTTGGCTTTTTTGGCATGGAGTGACAACTGTATCTGTTATGCAGATGCCATTAAGTTATCCTGGCTAAATGAAAGATAACTGGCTATTCAATTATTTCAATCCTTGAAATATTCCAATATCTTTCTCTAGATGTTTTGTGGGTAGATGTGTGTGTCTGCACCCAATAAATATGTATTTGCCATGCAATCTAAATGACGCATGAATATTTATGAACAGAAATTGCAGTGATGAAAAGTCATTAAAGAAAATCCCTGCTGTCTATTACTAGCCTTTGAAGCCATGCTGGAGAGTGATAAATTATGCTCAAGGCCCAAACACTGCAGCATGGGGAGGTTCCACTTTACCCAGGTCCTGAGGTACAGGCCCCCCCTGGACCGAAAGATCATTACCAAGAAAAAAATATGATGCTAAATTATAGATCATGCTTCAGGATGTTCATGCAAACCAAGTAGATGGGACCAGAACTTTCTTGAGAAGCACACATAACCCAGAGGCTCACAAGCAGCTGTAGCAGGAGTGAGGAACTTTTGACTCTACAGAAGTTACTGAACTACAACTCCTGTCAGCCTCAGTAAGCAAGCCCAATAATCAGGGATCATTGTCATTGTGGTACAGCAACATCTGAAGAGCCGGAGTCTCCCCATATCTGTTTGGAAGAGAAAGGGTGTTGGCTGAAAGGAGGAACAAAAGAGGTAAGGGGGCCAGGGCCACTTTCTGAAAAGTGGGTGGTAGATATTGGATGGGTGCTGCTAAGTCAGAAGAGTCCACAGGGCTTGGTATTGTTGATTAATGAATGGCAGGGTGTTGCCCTGATAATAATAGGTTGCAGAGGAGATTGGCTTTTGCATATTCCATAGCCTGGGACACTTAATGAAGATGGATACAGGGAAGATAAAAGAAAGTACTTCATCATACAGCACATAGTGAAACTATGGAACTTGATCCCACAGGAGTCAGTGATTGTCACCAACTTGGATGGCTTTAAAGGAGGATTAGACAAATTCCTGGAGGAGAGAACTATCAATGGCTACTAGCAATTATGCCTATGTCCTGTCCCCATTGTCAGAGGCAGTAGGCCTCTGAATACCAGTCGCTGGGAATCCAAAGTGGGAGGAGTGCTGCTGCACTCAGGTCTTGTTTGCAGACTTCCCACAGGCACCTGGCTGGCCACTGTGAGAACATGCTGGACCAGATGGCCATTGGTCTGATACAGCAGGCCACATTCTTTTCCATTCCATTGAAGGGTGGGAGGTAGAAGGGTCAGTCCATGAACTTTATCCTTGGTATCCGAAGAATTGTGCACGCACACAAAAGCTCATACCAATAACAAACTTAGTTGGTCTCTAAGGTGCTACTGGAAGGAATTTTTTAATCTTGTTTCGACTATGGCAGACCAACACGGCTACCTACCGGTAACTTTATCCTTGGGTTGTTAGGTTTCTTTGTTTGTTTTGCTAGTTTGACAGCTGTAAATGGAAGCTAAAAGACAAGATGAAGATAGTTTGCAGCCATGCATAAAGAACATTTGTGTGTGTGTGTGTGTGTGTGTGTGTGTGTGTGTGTGTGTATAAACTTAGATATGTGTATTGTGTGTGTACCATACTGTTATGTATGGCTGTAAATATGAAGAAGGCAGCCAGAAATGTAAGGAGGTCAAACACAGGGAGTTAGAGGAACTAAAAAATATCAACCAAACTTCCTTATTTTCAAAACACACAAAGCTTGTGAGGAGGTAACCCAGATCACAAAATGTATACCAGACTCTGCTTAGGTACTGATTGTACTTGTGGGGAAGAATGAATTTAGCAAATGGTAAAAATGCTGTAATATGTGTGCAAAGTAGCACATCTGAGGCCTGAATTGTGCATTTATTAAAAATAGTGACTGTCAGAGCTGGCTTCTGGTCCCAGCTCACAGAGGACCAACGCTAGCCGGTAGTAATGTATCAAAGTCTTTATTGAAGTATAGTTTCCATTTCCAAGCCTCAGCGCCCCAGCTCTACGTCTAGGGGTCTGGACCGGGGGAAGCTCCGTCTGAGTCTCTGCCCCCTGTACACCAGTTTAAGACTCTAATCTTACTCCACCTCTTCCTTCTCTCCTTTCTCCTCTGGGTCCTGCTGCCCCCCGGGGTCTCCTCCCTCCTGGACTCCTCCGACGCAGACGTTGACCCCCCTGACTCCTCCCCCTCTCTTCGGCGGGCTTTAGGACTTGGCTCCCTACCCGGGCTGCCAACTGTGCCGCCTTCCTGTACATTTGAACTTGGCGCGTGCGCGCGTTTAACCTTCCTCTTAACCGTTTCCTCGCTCCCTGACGGAGGCGTGGTCAAACCTGCCTCATGTTCTCCCGCTGGTAGCGCGCCGCCTGATCCCGATGCCTGGGACTCCTCCCCCCTTCTGCCCTCTGGTGTGGATGCTGGTCCGGATTTCCAACTGCTGCTCTCTGAGTCCCCTCTGGCCCCTTCTCCCTGAAGTGCCCCCCTGGGTACTCCCCTTGCCCTGACCATGGGAGCCCCTTTTTGTGAATCCTCTGATTCACTGGAAAGACTCAGAGAGCTCGGACCGCTGTCATCACTGACATTTCCTTCGGACTCCTCCCCTTCGCTCTCCATTTCCTCCCTCTCCTGTGCCTCTGCTCCTGAACCCCTGACAGTGACCTTTCTGTGAAGAAAAAAATGCAAAAAAATCACAGTTTTTGAAAGTGTGCACAGTTTTCAAATTCAGTTTGTCCTTGGTAAGGCATGCACTGTGGTGAAATCAGCAGAATTCCACATGCCTTTTAAACTGTGATTTAAGCCCCCAGATTCACAACAAAAAGGAGTGACACGTGCAAATTGTTACAAATCTCAGAGGATGCCCTACTCTGCTGCATACAAATAACCTGTAATGTTACTTTTTGTCATACAATGTCTTTTTAATTGTAACGAATATACCTCTTTCATCATTTTGTACCCATTAAAAATGTAAACAGAGTCCACTTGCTGATCAGAGTACATGCATTTCCTGCTTAATTATTATAAGCAAATGGAAGGTGTTAGTCATCCTAACCTCTCTTTGTTTTTGCAATTCTTGTTTTATGTGATGTTCCTGTTGCAGAACAGCTGTGCACATAAATCCAAAGTTATTTAAAGGGTGAATGTCTTTTCAGAAAGCTGTGTCAACTTCCCTTCCCCACTCTGTCTGTGTTCA
Organism: Podarcis tiliguerta; assembly: GCF_965153285.1. Lineage (NCBI taxonomy): Eukaryota > Metazoa > Chordata > Lepidosauria > Squamata > Lacertidae > Podarcis > Podarcis tiliguerta. The sequence continues at coordinate 38,811,416 of NC_139540.1, read as the reverse complement.
CAGTAGGAAGCTTGAGGAATTTGGTCTCTGCGAATTATCACGCAAACTGACCCGGACTAATGGGCAGATTGGATTTTTGTCAGCTACTGGCTGTTGCCCTTCCCAAATGTTTCAACACAGCTCACCTGAAGAAACATGACAAAATAAGGTTAGAAATGTGTATACTGAGAGAAACTAGATTTAGAATTGTGTGTTATGATGGAAAATGTTTAAAGGTATGTATAGGTGCATATTTAAATGCAAGCTAACAAAACAGAATGGTCATGTGCACAAACACATGCAAAAGTAGCTCACGCAAACATTTCTCAAGCAGGCCTTGAAGTCAGGTCTCTGAAGAAAGCAGGGACCTCCATCTTCCTTGGGTCAGGAAGCTGAATGCAGATATTTAAATGCAGGCTTGTGTGATATGTGTCATTGCCCTCTTCAGTCTCTGCTGGAGGAGGAATCTTAACAGGATCCCTGTTTTTATTGCTTCATGAACCAAGCAGAAGGCACAATGGAGAAGCAATGCTTCTTGGCTTTTCCGGTATCCACTAAAGCTGTGCACCAGTTCTGGATGAGTTCCAAGCCAAATTGGGCCTGTTCAGAGGGATTTGGGCATTGTTTGAGTTAGGCTGAGACAGACACAGGTCACTCGCTACAAGTTGGTTGGATGACCCAGAACATTCCAGGGCGCTCCAAAGGAGGGGGACTGGGCTTGATAAAAGAATCAGGCATAAGTTGGAAACCCACAGAAATATTGAGACCTATTTGACTACCAGTTACATCTTTGTAGGAGGAGGTAGGAGCCCAATGCCACCTGATTCTCCTTGCTGCCTTGATTCAGATAAGCAAGGAAGCAATATTAAAGGGTGGTGTGTATGTGTGTGGCCTGGGGTGAAGAAGAAGAAGAGTTTGGATTTGATATCCCGCTTTATCACTACCCGAAGGAGTCTCAAAGCGGCTAACATTCTCCTTTCCCTTCCTCCCCCACAACAAACACTCTGTGAGGTAAGTGGGGCTGAGAGACTTCAGAGAAGTGTGACTAGCCCAAGGTCACCCAGCAGCTGCATGTGGAGGAGTGGAGACACGAACCTGGTTCACCAGATTACGAGTCTACCGCTCTTATCCACTACACCATACTGAAGGAGTATAGCTGGAGAGCAGATGTGGCCTGGAGAGAATCTGAAGGACCAGACAGAGAGGCCTGGATGGCTGCTTTTGTCCTGCAGGCCTGAGGTTCCCCAACATGGGGCTGGAATACGTCTGGTATTCAGTGGTGTATTTATGGCATTTGCCAACCCTGGGCAATGATAAATTATTGTTGAATAAGAGCAATAGTGTGGTTTCAGCAAATAATATTAAAGTATTGTTAGCATATTCTGTTTTCTTTTACAAATGTTTAAAACATTTTTTTCATTACTCATTTTCAATATAAGAACTCCATCTCTTCCTCCCACCCCCGCTGCGGACGCTGACCCTCAGCCCCATGCCTCCAACTCAACAGTGCTGTGGCTTGAATGAAAATGGCCTAGTGGAACTTTTAGACTGCGGAAGAGGAAAGTGTATGAATATAGAAATAGCTCTCTTTTCTTTTTAGAAAAATGAAAATATTACTTCAGTAAAAGAGAAGAAACACTTTCTAGACAGTAAAGGATGTGGTTGGGCGAGTTTTTAACTAGGGGGCATTACTAATCTTAAGCAACTTTAGGGCCAGTTTAAATAACTTTAAGTCCTGCTGAAAGGGATGGCATTTGAAAAATGTGAATTTTCGGTTGGATTGTGGCCTGTGATTTTTGCAAATAACTGAAACTGCAGTCTGATGAGCATAGAGGATGTGAGAGAAGGAGGGAAATAATCAGACAGCAGAGGTGGATTTAGAGGAGTGTGACTGGTTCATCCATACTGGGTGCTGAGCCAAGAGGGCACTGCAGGGGGCGCCACAGCAATGATGTAAAATGGAAGGTGAGAGGCTGGGGGTGGCAAATGTTGATGTCACACTCTGAAATTTGAAAGCCCGAAGTCCACCCTGTAGGCAAAGACTAGATGAATACGCTAGGGACTCACCTTCTCTGAAGAGGCTGCTACGCCATGCTACTCTTTGGGTTTTACTTCTGAGTAAACATGCAAAGTATCTGGCTATGCTACTACAATTTGCGGTATGTGTGGAATAACGCTGACCTACTTTACCCAGATGTCATAAAAAGATAAGCGACTGAGGTGAGGAGGAGCTTTAGAAAATGCTATGCAAATATAGAGTGTATCACCTTTGTAGAGATAGGACAGAAACCCTGTCTGCCCTATCAGCTCAGAAGCATGGAGGAGTGGAGAGAGGTCAGACTCATGGAAAAAGCTGCAGAGGCTTCTTCTTGCATGACACATTCTGCAAGAAGGCACAGGCTGTAGGATCTCATCTCTAAATTGAAAGTGTTTTCGCTTGCGAGCCCATGTGCTAACCCCCCTGCCCAAGAGCCAGCCCAAAATAAGGAGACACGACAACAGCATATGGGATAAAATTAGGCCAAAACTTTACAATATTGATTTCAGATGTAGGTAACCTTGGCTTAGGCATTGGATGGCAACCCTCTCAGCCCCAGTTGGGTCTGAGGATGCACAGGGCAGACAGGTGTTGTGAGGGGGGCTGTAAAACGAGAATTTAAATAGCGTTCCCCCCCCTTCACCTGAAGTAGGGAGTTTGACCTTACACCGCTGCTCAGGGCCAGTGACTCCCACAATCAACCCTTTAACGGGCCCTGCAAATGCCACATTTTGGCTTGCATGTGCAGTGGCTGCTGAACATAAAATTTTCTGACATGGAATGAATTGCAGTCAGTCGTATTCAAAAGTCTCCAATGCACATCTTCCTGTGAAGCCCAAATGCCACCTCAGGCAACAGCCCAGCTTGTCCTTCTGTAAATATGTCTGTATCTCTTAGGATCTCTGACTTGAATGTTTTCTGCTTTCAATATAGGAGTCCACAGAGGGGCTGGGCAGATCAGCACAGGCTATTGCAACATTCACCTGAGGTTATTTGTTAAACCCCCAATCCCTGCAGAAAGCAAGCAGTGTGAACAAGCACTTACATCAGTGTAAAGGATGGCTGTGCTCCTAACAGCACCCTGTTCTTTGCAATTAGTGGCACATCTAATAATTTAGTTTGGCTACTTAAGCTTCTACGAATCTCCCAAATCAGATCAAGTAAAGTGAAAGAACTGTCAGCGGGGTTCCTCTAATTATTTTGTTCCAGTACCATACTGCGCCATGCAGAGAACACATTGCATTCCCAGCTGAGGAAAGGTATATTGAGCATGTGGCATAAAATAATTAGATGGGTGTCTTTTTCTGCTCTTTAACACTCCAGTCATGCAGCAGCAGGAGAAATCACCGCAATCACGTTTCACTGTGACTGTGGGGCAAAGTAGGAAGGAAACCAACAGTTGTGTCAGGGTAGGGGGATCTTTACTGTTTGTCCCAAGTACTGACAACAGAAGGATCTTTGGAATGGGGGGAGGAAGCAAAAGCATTTAAGCCATTTGGCCTTTATCATAAAAGGGAATTCATTTCAGCCACACTAGTGGAGAACTTGGTAAAGAAGCAAAACAGAAGCACCAAAGGTGATGCATTTCGAGTGCGCCTGCCTAGCCTTGCCCAGGTGCTTACTGGTGATAGGCTTCCATTTGCTTCACAGTGGAAATCTGTCTTCTACCACTGCCTGGCCCTCAGGTCTTCTAACAACATTGAGAGGAACCAGCACAGAAAAACAAAAACAGCTTGACACCAAAACACTGTGCTGCTTAATGTTCTCTACCATCAAGATGTGTTCTTCATATTGCTATCTAACCATGGAAATTACCCTTTTATTATAAAGAGCATGCACTACATGCTCCTAACGAATTACAAAGCTTTTGGGTGAAGTCCAAAAAAGTGCAATGAACTAAGGCTGCAATCCTATACACATTTACCTAGCAGTAATTGCCAGTGAACCCAATGGGACTTAAAAGATCAGGAGCATTTTAGTAGCTAGCTATACACATTCGGAATGTTATAATTAGTTCTGGGCATCATAATTTAAGATCTAAATTCAGAAGAATTGCTTAGATAAGAGGGGGAAAGGAATTAAGCAGGTGTAATATGAAGTCAATTTCAAATATTTCATTTTTGGTCTACATTTCAAAGCCATTGTGTGCAACAGCTGAGCATGCACAGCAGCAATGCAGGAATCACACAACAAGGGGGTCATCCTGTTGGCTGCAGGGGTCTCCTTCACTCACAGGTGCCAACTTGAATAAAATATGGGGGGGGGTAAGCTCCACCCTGCATAATTGATCACATGACAGGGGGCATGCACAGGTTGGGCATTCACCAGCTAAGGTCAGGGCCTTGGGCAGGGGGACAGAGCAGCCCTAAAACTAACAAATTACAGTATCCGTTCAGTAATCTTTTTTGTTTGTTGGCTTCTTAGTAATTTCAGGCAATGCTGGGCATTTTCAGTGAGTGGCCAATAGTCAGGCATAATGGTGCAAGTTGAAGTCCAACAACATCTGAAAGGCACTACCTTGGTCCTTCCTAGTTTGGATTCTTGTTGATGTATGTTTTGCTGGCAAAGTATGCAGATTATACATATCCGTCCCAGAGAAACATGCTGCTGTCTTGGTGTATTTTGAACATTCTCCCAAGGGAAGCAAAAATGTAACACATTTTTAAGCTCAGGACTGATATTTGTATCTTATATTTCCAATCCATGTGAGTTAATGGCAGTTACTCTTGCTCTACCAGCTATCCCCAGAGAAAGCAATCAAACACAGCAGTTTAAACCCCCACTTTTTTTTAGGAACCTTGCAACAGTAGCACACATCCCTCCCCTGAAAACATACCCAGCTACCTGGAGAAGGTTCACCTCTCAATATTATCCTTCACTCTCACATTCTTTCTCTGGAGACAGGCAGTTCAATATTTTTAGAACTTCTGCATAATATCATACTCTGGGGAATATTTCCCAGCTAGCATCTTCCTGCCTACCAGCTTCAATGAGGGTAGGTCTCTCTCTTTCATTTCAAACAAAAACTACATATTGCTTGTGGGGAACAAAGGTTTTTCTGTAATGGCTAAACACTCTCAAGTGAACTATTGACTTGTTTTCTCTGAGGTCCTAAAAACAATCACAAACAGAGCTCCCCCCCCCCCAGTGGAAGCGATGGCAAGAAGCATATGGTTAAACTAACTAAAGAAAGAAAATGGGGAAAACAAACAGCCAAGAAGGAAAATGAATCCACAGTTGTCCATGCCATCACATTTATTGCTGCTAGCTATGTAATGCTCTTGTATTTTAATGTGAAGAAACCATGAAGCTTTTATGAGTCAGTATAGGTGGAAAATTTGTAAATTAATGTCTAGTAATTGATTTGACCCTTTCATGCTTGCTGTATGTCATGTTCTGAACAGTTCAAATTTATGGGCTTGGTAGAAAAGAAATTTCATTGGAGAATGTGGGTACAAAAATGTCATTAAACATGTTTTTTTACTTAATAGCATGAAAAAGAATTGTGTTGCCTTTGCACAGATTGATCAAAGTAGTGCCCTTTTTGCTTTTACACACTATGAAGAAATGACCTTTGATTTATAGTGTTGAGTGGTGTTAAGTCCTATAAAACCTAAAAAGACTAGATATGCCTCACATAGTGATACACACTTTTCACTCAGACATTGTTCTTAGGTGTTTTTATGAGTCACTAGCTGACATCTTTCAAAAGACATGTTCTAAGGCAAGTTTCCCTTAGGTGACGTCACCAACACCTTTCATTTCCTGGATTATGGAATTTGTCTAGTTCATAATGTTGAAACATAGCAGCATCCCCCACTCCTGAGGTTCTGCTAAGTAAATAAAGTGGGATTCACAAAAAATCTGAAATCTTAAACCACTTACTCTCATTACTGTGAACTATATGAAGAGGCCATACAATTAAGGACCTTTGGTTTGGTATCTTATCCATTTTGGTTGATTCTTTCATCCCTGCCCCCTTACAAACAAGATGGTTTTATGTGATGTTTGTCTTAGCACGGGAATTCAAATTTCCAGCTTTCTACCATGGCTGGTGCCCGGAGAAAACAACCATTTGTAGGAGGTTATAGAATGACACACATGTGAAAAGGACCATCAGTATGTTATGAACTGCCTGGAAGACAATTCTCAGAATACATTTGAGTATATGTCCAAATGCTAATTGAGAAACTCACAATTAACAAGCTGATTCAGAACTGATCCAAAAGTATCCAAACTGATCCAATCACTAATCTACCTGGAGACTAAAAATTAGAGCTAAATGTCAAGGAGTGTAATAGAATCTCTTATATGGGATACAAATCCATTGCCAGTAAGAATGCCTACAGAATCCATCTCCTATTATATTTCCTTCCTATTTCTCCAAGACCAATATGTTTTCTGGAGTGGACCTACACCTATGAGAATTATTTGCCAGATGTAATGTACCAGAAATAACCTACCAAGTTATTTCTCAAGAATCTGGGGATTCTCCCCCCCCCCAAAAAAAATCTATTTTGCTGGGGGGTTTTTATTTTAAAAGTGTTGTAGTTTTGAACTGCACAGTTGCACACTTTATTTTTTATAAAACCACACAAATGTGCAATATTTTTTTATTTTTTAAAATATTTTGAAATAGTGGAATTATTTTAAATTTCTCTCTCTCTCTCTCTCTCTCTCTCTCTCTCTCTCTCTCTCTCCTTTTTACCAAACCTATTACTGACATCCTAGTGGAGTTTTGCTTCAGAAATAACAGCAAACTGCAGTTAGTTGAAAGGGGAAGCAGCTCCTTCTAATCTTCTCCCCATGACTGCACCAGAGGAAGAGAGGAAAGGAAAGCATGCATAATAAGCATGGTTGAATATTATGTTGGAATTTACTTAATATCTCAAAATGATTCTGAGACAGTGTAGATGACTGCTTTGTTTAATCAGTACCCCTGAAATGAACTCACATGAAATGCTTTTGTAATTTTAATAAAATATATCTTCAGTGCTTCTCTGAGATTCCCACTATCATTGTTTTTGGATTAGTGTCCTGCTTCCTTCATTCCTATGGCATGATTAAAAACTGTGTGATAGAAATGGTTACGTGGGAATGTTCTCCTTTTAGTATATGCAACCAAAAGCTATTTGAGTGCTTTTATTATTCCTCATTAACATATTCTCCATGGATATTTGATCATTTTTGAAACCCACATGACTAAGACATTTTCCTTCCACACATGGATCTGTCCTGTGTCTGGGAAGGACTTTTCCTCTATTTGTTTTCTTCTGTGGCTTCACTCTATGCTTCCTTATTTATGTAAAACATATTCCTCCTCCAAAAGTGTAAGAACAACTGAATCATTATCCCAACAATGAAAGGAGTGGTTGCTATTTTTTCACTGTGGAAATATTGCACAGTGAGATTTTGATTTGTTATGAGCATGAAGATAAGTGCATCATCTGATAGAACACCCTTTAAATCATTTGTAATTATGTATTGTTAGATACTTTCCCTACCTTCTAGCTAAGGTGAAAATCATTCATATGAATTGTTCTGAGTTTCTGCTGCATGTACCACACAGGGTTCCCGAGCAGGGAAGATGATTATGGAGACTTTTTAGCTTTTCTTCAGACATGCAGTAGCCAGTATTGATGGACCAGTTTAAAAGCCTCTTGGAAAAGAAACAACAACTATCCACTGAATGAGTTCATCTTGCAATAGCCAGTTACTAGTTCCCGTTACAGAGCTCTCCACAATAACAAAACAAATATATGCCTTTGTGTTCTACATAAAAGCAAAGGAAAACTCCAGAATCTTCCTGCCCTATTTAGCCAAAAGCTAAATAGCCAAAACCAAGGCGTGCTTTCCCATAGAAAGTAATGCAAAACGGATTAATCCATTCCAGACTTTTAAAAACAACCCCTAAAACAGCAATTTAACATGAATTTTACTATATAACGAGACCATTGACCCATAAAATGAAAGCAATAATCAATGTACTGTACTATAAAATAAAGAAGACAGTATTGTAGATTATAAAACATAAAATTTTTATTTTTTCTTACCTGTGATGATGATAGTCATTGTTTGGATGGGGGGGTTATCCATTTCCACAGTCACACAGTCAATCAATCAATCAATCAATCAATCAGTAGGCTGAACTGCATTTCACACAGTCACAAAATCAAATTAACTGAAAAAGCCTCAAAAACAAAAACGCAAAACAAATAGCAAAATCAAAAGCACCAAACTTAATCCATTCCAGAAGTCCGCTTGACTTCTGAAATGTTCAAAAACCAAGGCACAGCTTCAAATGGTGCATGTACCAAGAAACAATAGCCAACAGCCGCATCGGACGCTCAGCTTCCGAAAAACATTCGAAAATCAGAACACTTACTTCCAGGTTTTTGACGTTTGAGAACCAAGGCGTTTGAGTACCAAGATGTTTGAGAACCAAGGTTCCACTGTATGCCCCATTTTATTCCTACGCAGTCAAGTCATCAACCTGGTGCCTTTTTTCTGTCACCATGCAAAGTGTGATCCTAATTCTTCTTTCTTTTAGCTTGAACATTCCCTGATCTGACTTGGTATATTTAATCAGGCAAGGTGGGCTTTGTTTACTCGAAACTTCATGGTCAGACAGCCTCCAAGTTCTAGTGGGCCAGAGGTTTACCAGCACAGGTATAGATGACACAGTTTAAGGATGTGTGGCCCCAGCAACTGTCACCCACTTTTGTGCCTACTCACATGTGCCCTTCATATATAGTCATGCACGCAAGTATGAGTCAGTAACTTTATATTACAGCACAATTGCTTTACTCAATAGCTACATAGATATATGGATGGCATTTCTCAAGGCTTCTTCCTGGTATCACCAGTATTTTCTTTTAGAGAGAGTGTGTTAAAACAAGAAAATCCTTAATAAAATATTTAAGAAAAACAAAACAAAACGAGAGAGTGTGTTATCCCTCTCTCTTCTTGCATAAACCCCAACTCTAAGATATTTACTGTATACTGCTACCTAGAGGCTAGAAAAAGCCAACCCCCCTTTTCAGTTCTCCTGTATATTCTTCCCTCTTCCCACTGATAGCCCCCAACATGCAATATCTCAACATGTTGTAGGTTCTCAAAAGCCACAAGTCCTTGTTGAGCCATTTACTAGAGATACTTAAATATTGGGATGCTGAGAACTACATTTCCCCATTATTTCCAGCATCCATGGATGCTGTTAACATGTTTGACAACATTCAGGATTTAAAGTACTGCTTTAGCATTCCTAGGAACTTGTGCTGTTTAACAAAGTGTGCTTGGTAGGGAGGGCTCCTGGAAGCTCTGCAGCAGAACTTTAGGTCCCCAGGCCCTGGGATGCAGCAATTTGCCCAATTTGTTCTGGACTCAATCCTGATGTACTTCAAATTAATTTTGTGCAGATGTCTGATGAATTAACTGAGCATGGATGTTTCTGCCCTCCAGGCAACTTGGGAAGACTGCCCAACTCAAGTAACAAAGGATCAGCTGCACAGATTGGCCAATGCATTTTTTAAATGGGCAAGGTGTTGTGCATCCAAGATATGGTCATATTGTTGAGAAGATGTGGATAGATGTGATCCCAGACTAGCTCAGATCCCAGACTAGCTCTAAAACAGGTGCAGATGTATACCCATTTTGTACAATATCTCTGGCATGAACTCACCATGTCCATTTTTCTGTATCCTAGTTATATCTCTAGCCTTCTCACTCTGCCTTAGGTAGAAAATCTCTCACCCATTATAAGGGCTCATTTACACAGGACCTGCCCCTACATGCCAAAGTGAATGCAGGAGTGAAGATGGCTGGGAAAAAATGCTTTGTTAGAAGAAATTCTAATTAACATTTTAATATCCTTACAAATTATTAAAACACCCAGTAAAGTGCCATAAAACTCCCATGGTAAAGCTGGGATGTCTGATCACTTTTAATCTACCATAAAAGCCCACAGAAGTAGAATGGCATTAAATTACATTTCATTGCTAATCTCCTGAAGTTTTATATTAATTTAATTTGAAGATAATTCAGTTTTGATTAAATGTTTCAAGAGTACTCCACTTGCCGATTACAATTCAGGAGGGACAGATGTTCAGAAGTTAATTGTATATTTTGCTTTATGCATACGGCACGTCGCTAGTATACCCGCTAGTATTTTAAGTCTCCTGGGTATCTCATTTTGGCCACAACTAGCTAAGATGTTAAATGCATCCTAAAACACAGTTGTTTCTTTATTAGATTTATATCCCACCCCTTTCTCCAAGGTGCTTGCAATGATATTCAGGGTTCGCCTCACAACACCCTTTTAATATAGATTGTGCTGAAAGATTGTGGCTGGTTCAAAATCACCCACTGAGATTTATGGGAAAGTTGGGGTTTGAATTTAGGATTTGAAACACGTACTCTCTTCCTTTATAAGTTATTATTTTGTATTTTTGAATTGGGCATCCTTGAATTACATTTACCCAATTACTGAAACCCACATAAAAATATTCCCATGGTCAATTGTGCTTTAAAATGGGGTGGAAAATTTATTTTTGAGGACTTTTGTGGCAACGTCATGTGAAAACATCCCACCCACCACAATATATATTTATTTACATATCCTATTTATTCTCTGTCTTTCACCATAAAGTCCTGTTGTTGTTGTTTAGTCGTTTAGTCATGTCCGACTCTTTGTGAGCACGCCAGGCACTCCTGTCTTCCACTGCCTCCCGCACTTTGGTCAAACTCATGTTCATAGCTTCGAGAACACTGTCCAACCATCTCGTCCTCTGTCGTCCCCTTCCCCCTGTGCCCTCCATCTTTCCCAACATCAGGGTCTTTTCCAGGAAGTCTTCTCTTCTCATGAGGTGGCCAAAGTATTGGAGCCTCAGCTTCAGGATCTGTCCTTCCAGTGAGCACTCAGGGCTGATTTCCTTAAGAATGGATAGGTATGATCTTCTTGCAGTCCATGGGACTCTCAAGAGTCTCCTCCAGACCATAATTCAAAACATAAAATCCTACATCAATATAATAAACAATTATAAAACCAGATAAAACAGTTATAACTATAAAAACAAGTACAGCTGTTCCAATCAAAAAGAACAGTATATAATGTTGGGTGTGACATTCTTTGAACTATGCATTTATAATCTGTTTTAAGTAGCCACCAGTTCTAGGTACATGCTGTTGCTTTACAAAACCATACTCAACTTTAGACGAAATTGAGAGAATGCTTTTTCCTTAACAGAACTGCCCATTGACCAAAGTCTTGAGATGTGATCCTCTTAATAGAGCTAAAACCTATCTTGCAGCTACTTAAAATTCTGAATGAATTGCAGCCACCATGTAGACTAGCCTCTCCCTAGGCGTTCACCAACTATTATGTTTTCACCATATGTTACAAACTTACTTGTTCATCAGAGCATTCTGTGACCATTAATATTGATTTAGCTCACACAACCATCTACAGTGGATATTGCATTGAATTCCTGTACTTTGGTTTGTATCGTTTTGATTCTTTTATGTTGTGTTTTATTACTTTTGTACACTGCTTTGGATATATTTTAATATAAAGCAGAACTTAAATCAAAAAATATTTGCGTGTTCAGATCCAGAAACCTCCCCCCTAAATAAATTCACACTTGACTCAAATTTTAGTTTTGTTTTTTGGCAGAATTTAGGCCACACCTTTATTGATTACAGAAAGTGACTGGTTGTATAGGCTCTGGTTTGAATAGCTCCCTGCCATGCAGGTAGCACTGACACAGGGTTCCAGCATAGGTCAGCCAAGGGTGAACACTTGGATAAGCGAAAAGTCAGGAGCGGGCTATGTCTGCCACCCAGATGTCCCCCTGGACTCTGGCACTGTCACAACCCCCTCTAAGGGGTTGACCAAACCATTTGAGTCCGTGGATTCCTTTAACAGAATACCCTTCACATAGGGATGGCGAGAGCGTTCTGCCATCCCTATCACCTGAACCAGAGCCTATCCGCAACCTTACAAGTTGTGACGATTTGCTACGCGGCAGGCAAAACCCAAATGGCAACAGCCAATCATCCAAGTGGGGAAAATTCCTGCTGTGCCCCTGTCCCAATGACAGACGATGCACGATGGCATAGCAAGGTCAAGCGCAAAATCCCTAAAAGTAGGGAGAGGTGGGTGGGTGTTCCAAATGCACACACCAAAAGAGGAAGCTCTGGGTCACGCACATAGGCATATATAGGTCCCTCAATCCATTTGGAATGCGCCCCATTGGCCAGATTAAACCCAGCATCGAGGGACCTACCAATCGGGTGTTGTGGCTGACCAATCTTTTTTTAAAAAAAATATTTATTCCAATTTTCACAAATACATAAAAAAAATTTGAAAAAGACAAAATACAGTAGAGTAAGAAGGAAAAAGAAGACAAAAATTAAAAATTAAAAACACAAAAAGCACCACCCCTCCAACAAAAAAACAACAACAAAAAAACAAAAACAAAAACGTTTAAAAAGAAAACACTTCAATTTTTAAGTTTCATCTTTCGATAACTTATTTCCTCGACCTCCTCCCACCTCCCTTTTTGTATTCCAATTATTAATTATATCAGCAAGTTCTTTCCATCTTTCACTGCTTACTCACTTATTTATCTTAATCCATTTAAACCTTATTCTCCCATCAACATCTAGAAAGTTATCAAAACTCCAGTCTCATAGACACAAAAAAGGGGAAAAAAACCCTTAAATCTTATACCCTTAAATCCTAATATCTTATACCCTTAAGTCCTAATATCTCAAATCCTTATCTTATTTCCACTAAAGCCAAGTAAATTCATTCCACCATCTCCCAAGAGTCCTTAATCGTACAATATTATACTGAGTGCTTTTTTTAAAAAAAATCCCAATTTCCCGCCACCATCTCTTCCCCCTGGTTTCGGATTCTGCCAGTCTTTTCTATAAATTTTATCAGTCTTTTCTGTCAGCTCCCCTAATTCCATCAACCCAGTTCTCTTATGTCCGAGGCTCTTAAGTCTTCTCTCTGGTCTGCCTGCAAGTTTCTTTCCAGTGGCTGACCAATCTTACCCACCCACAACACAGGGGATTGGTTTCCAGGTCTCGCCGCAACACGTGCCCTCTTTAAGGGAGGACATGATTTAAGAACAAACCCTAAGGGAGGGGAACCAAAAAGCCCAGTGAGGATTGAGCATGCTCAGTGAGCATGGAATGCTGGCTGGCTGTCGTGAAAATGGAGGGTAACATTGCAACATTTTGCTGAGCCCCCACCCCTTGTATTTTCACATATTCTCCTAATATCCATCACTAAATTGTAACTCAGGCTGCCCTGGTTCTCTGTTCAACAGCTGCTAAAGTTTCTTCCCCCTTCTTTCGCATTCATCTTCATTTAGTTCCTCCTCGCCACTTCTCTTCCAGCCTTCTGTTTTATGGTATTTATTTTAATTCCTCCTAATATTTTACTTCTTATAAAACATCTGAGTCAATTTGGTACATCCTGTCATTCTCTCACTCCCCTGGTGAAGGCCACGCCAACTGCAATTTATCAGAAAGATGTCATCTTCATTTAACTAACCTAATTAGAAGCAGTTCTTCATGGCAACTAAAGCTTTGCAGAATAGGAGGCCGTTATTTATAGAGCTGCATTTCAAAACTTACAGCTTTCAGTTGACAATTATAATAATGAAAAGAAAAAAGAAAGAAATAAGCTTCCAGCTGGGATCTTAGACTTCCTATTGTTATGCAGAAATACAAAACAACCTCTGCAAAGCAAGAATCCTTTTATGGGTTGTTTATTATTCATATAAATATAATTTGTTCTCTGTTGTATATTTTAAAAGCTGATTTAAAAGGAACCTTGCAAAAGCCCACACAGAAAAACAGAGCCGATTTATACATTACACAGACTAATATGTTAAGCCTGATATGGTAACGTTTTAGATAGCAACATCTTAGATGAGCAAGGTTCATATTTTTTAAAGTTCCCTAATGTAAGGATTTCTTTCTACATATAAGCATATAGGCAAGAGAGCTAAGCTAAAACTTTCTCTGTAATTCTGGTAGTTTGTAGAATGCATGGCAGGTGTTGGCAATATGGCACTGCAGCAGCCAATATCTCCAGTGGTGCCCACAGCAGGTCTTAGTTAATATCTTCTCAAAAATCCACAGTGCAAGAGAAACTGTTTGTTCTTCCAGTTCAGTTCCTGTTTACACTGGCTCAGCTTCCCTGACATAGAACATGGCCCCTTAAATGTGTCCACATTTCATTGGATGTCAGGATTGGACACCTGCTCTCCATTCCATTCTGAACAGAGTGGTGGTGAAACAGGAAGGGCTATTTAGGCCTCTCTCCAGCAAGCGGTGTGCTTTGAATGTTATAGAGGCCTTTTGAATGTTGTTGATTCTGGTTGCTTTCCGGCAAACCATGAATACTCCCAAAGCAAATGATAGTGCATCTTTCTAAATTGCCCTTGCAATAATTTGCGGAACCTAAAGAGCGGTGCTAGCTCAGCGCTTTGTATTTAATTGGACTGATTGTACGGGGGGGGGGGGGCAGGTGGGGGGGAGGGACCACCACCAATACTGGTAGGCAACTTTATTTCATAATATGCAACAATTAGGAAGGGAGACAGACAGGGACTCTTGGAAGAGATATATAAAATTCACCCAAAGGAAGTAAACACTTTAAATGGGAAGCCATAAAGTATTTTAAACAGTCTTTTCTACTGATGCTCACAGTGCCAGTCTAAGAACCTACCAACAGAGAAGAGTCAAGGGTGATGCATCCCAGCAAGTAGCAGCCGTGAGCCGTCACTGGCTGTAACTCAGAAGATAACCCCTGTGCATTTATTTAGCGGTTTAATGGAGCTCCTTTGAATGCGTGTTTGGTGCTGTAATAATAATATGGGCTCAGAACCAAAATAAGCTAGTATTGTGTGGCCACATTCGGAATGTTTGCATTATTATAAAGGGAAATATCAAAATAGGACCAAAATGCCGCAGCTGCCTTCATTTGTAATTCCATGGAAGTACCGGTAATTATTAGATGTACACACAGTTCTCTGCTGCCTGCTGCACCCCAGGACCTTTGCCTCAACTTTGTACTCCGTTTGCTGTTCAAAGTATTTATTTACAAGCCTACTATTGCAAAACAGACAGCAGGAGCCAGCCTGAAAGATCTGCAGTGCACAGATTATTTTGCTGCCTTGTTACAAAACAGAGAGTTTCGAGAAAGCGATCCTGTGGTTCCTGTGATCTTCCATTGCAATCTAAGTTCAGATCAAGCATTCTGATCCCTCGCAAGAGGGGATGAGCACACTTAGCTCTACAACCCCTCCACTGCCCTCCTCCATGAATTGGAGGGATAACTACTGATGAGAAAGCCTTTTCTTCTGGTGCAGACTCTCAAAGAAATCTAGAAACATGGGTTTCCTGGGTCATAAATTATGAGAGAAGTCTACACAGCTGGAGCAGGTTCCCCACGGCAGATGTTTGCCTCCAACTTGTGGGGCTCAGGCTACTAGACTTCTTAAGTTGTGGATAACTGAGCACAGGTCCAAGATTCATACTAAAAAATTAGAAGCCCCATTAACCATGTATTTTTAGAATGCTGGTTTAAATGGGTGTGTGGATTTGCCTGTATTCGCCTTACTCTTAAATAGTGGGTGCAATGTAAAGATATGGTTTGTTTCTTTTTCTTTTTGAATAGTAGTTCTCAAGAGCATACCCTCCAACAAAATATTCTGATAAAAATAGGGACGCCCTATTTTATGATAGAAGGGACGCGGGTGGCGCCATGGGTTAAACCATAGAGCAAAGGGCTTGCCAATCAGAAGGTCGGCGGTTCGAATCCCTGCGACGGAGTGAGCTCCCATTGCTCGGTCCCTGCTCCTGCCAACCTAGCAGTTTGAAAGCATGTCAAAGGGCAAGTAGATAAATAGGTACTGCTCCGGCGGGAAGGTAAATGGTGTTTCCGTGCGCTGCTCTGATTTGCCAGAAGCGGCTTAGTCATGCTGGCCACATGACCCGGAAGCTGTACGCTGGCTCCCTCAGCCAATAAAGCGAGATGAGCACCACAACCCCAGAGTCGGTCACGACTGGACCTAATGGTCAGGGGTCCCTTTACCTTTACCTTTATTCTATGATAATAATAATAATACAGTGGTACCTCGGGTTACAAACACTTTGGGTTACAAACTCCTCTAACCTGGAAGTAGTTCCTCGGGTTACAAACTTTGCTCCATGATGAGAATGGAAATTGCGTGGTGGCAGTGGGAGGCACCATTAGCAAAAGCATGCCTCAGGATAAGAACAGTTTCAGGTTAAGAACGGACCTCTGGAACAAATTAAGTTCATAACCTGAGGTACCACTGTAATGATAATTTGCCACAGCCACTCTGTGCTGTTTTGAACGTATTTTAAAAAATAAGAAAACAAACATTTAAAAAAAAACTTCCCTACAAAGGGCTGCTTTCAGATGTCTTCTAAAGGTTGTATAATTACTTATCTCCTTGGCTCAGGGATTACCTAACTCCATATCCACCAACATTTCTCCGATGAAAACAGGGATATCCTACCATACCTTCTAACATTTCTCTGATGAAAATAGGGACATCCTAAGGAAAATAGAAGCAGCAAGATAAACGGCATTTCCGTGTGTGCCTCTGGCTCGCCAGAGCAGCGATGTCACGCTGGCCATGTGACCCAGAAGTGTCTCCAGACAGTGCTGGCCCCCGGCCTCTTTGAGTGAGATGGGCGCACAACCCTAGAGTCTGTCAAGACTGGCCCGTACAGGCAGGGGTACCTTTACCTTTACCTTTTAAGGAAAATAGAGACATTCCAGGATCAAATCAGAAACCAGGATAGCTTCCATAAAACCGGGACTGTCCATGGAAAATAGGGACACTTGGAGGGTTTGCAAGAGTATTTATCAGTGCTTTTTTCTGGGGGGACGCAGGGGTATGCATATCCCCAAACATTTTGTGAATCTAAGTTTGGCCTCATTGAGGGGCAGTATGAGTAGGAAAATGAGAGTACCCCTAAACATTTTTTTAAGGTGGAAAAAGCACTGGTATTTATCCTACTCAAGTCTAATAGCCATTTCTGAGAATCACATGTGTTACTATAGGAACTGGTAGCTATACAAGACCTCGATTATATTACATTTTGCGTACTAATACAGTCAACTCTTTCTTGGAAATTGTATCTGTGGGTTATAGGTTTTTATATTATAAAAACATTATTTGCTATGCTCAAAGGATTAATGATAACCAAACGATGCTTTCACATTAAAGTATTAGGGAGCAACAAGGCCCTTGTGGCATAGGTTCTTCTGTGAATTCTGAATTCAAATTGTAATGCAAGAAAACACAATGTATAGGAAATAAAAGAGGCAATACATATGCAATTAAAATAATACAGCTTTTAGCAGAACTGCTGCAACATGCAGAAAAATCATTAAGTCATCTGCAAAGACCCATCACAGTCCTCAAGTTTGGCAACCACTGATCTAATATTTATCTTCGTTGGGTGGTATTCTCCAACCCCAGCAGTTTCAAACTTCAAAAATGTGGGGTGCTAAAAAGTTGTAGCATGACTTGGGAATTCCAAATATATTTTGGTTAAGTTAATTTATTTTAGTTTCACTTGGTAAATAACTACATAAAATATTGACTTTTATGCTTTGGGGGGGGGGGGATTTCCAATAATTTTAAACTTGTCTTAAAATGTTTTTGTGATAAGTGATTAGATAAGCACCCTTGAGCATCTTTGGGGGTGAAGAGGGTTTCTGAAGGCCAGCATCTCTGGCTTGTGGAACCCTTTGCCTGGATATGGAGCATCCTTGCAGCACACCTATCATGTCTGCCTAGAGCCAGTGTGGTGTAGTGGTTAAGAGTGATAGTCCCCGCTCCTCCACATGCAGCTGCTGGGTGACCTTGGGCCAGTCACACTTCTTTGAAGTCTCTCAGCCCCACTCACCTCACAGAGTGTTTGTTGTGGGGGAGGAAAGGAAAGGAGAATATTAGCCGCTTTGAGACTCCTTCGGGTAGTGATAAAGCGGGATATCAAATCCAAACTCTTCTTCTCTTCTTCATTGTGGGGCAGGAACGCCTCCCCACTCCTTTAGGTGTAGCCCAGGCTTTGCACTCTTTGGAATGGGCAGGGTTTGGCTTACCCAACATTGAAGTTCAGTGTAGGTTCCTACTCTTCTCATTTCCCCTGCACATATTATAAATAAAACATGACCTTTGTTCAACCCATCACTTGTTTCTCAACTCTTTATTCCTGGGCCCAGCTGCAAAAAGCCTCCTAGACTTTTTGTTTTGGTTTCAAATCAAACTTGGAAAACTGCTTAATGCCTCAATAAATCACTCTCAACCAAGCCTGTGGTAGATTTTCCTTTTGCAACTTATTCCTCTTTGGCGGTAGAACACTAGGAATGTAGCCTATAAGCCCCTCTTTATAAAACCTGATTGCCACCTGGAGATTGCTACCTCAGAGAGAAGGAGAAATAGCTTTGATCACAGCTGCCAGGGCACTCGTATTGTTTTCTCTAAGCCTATAATGATGATTTTTTACATTATCATTCATTTCTGGGCTTACACTGCATACTGTTTCAAGGAGGCCTGTCAGCCTTTAATAGGCTGTCTTACAGAAAGTGAAGGAGAAAACTGAATTATTTTCTGTCACATTCAAGAAGTGAGCAGCAATTTATAATCCTGGATATCTTAGCAAAGTGCCTGTCCTGTACACAGAAAATATGCAGGAATCAAAGGAGAGACCAACACCATTAAGGTTTAAAACTAACAGAAATTGTGACTTTCAAAACTCCTTTGGGGACGTGCCTGGAAAATGGAAGGCGACATTTAGCCTGTTTGGATTCAAAGAATGAACAGAATACACAGAGAGGGGCAGGAGCACTGCAAGCAACTAGATTTCAGTATAGCTGTGCTGAATGTTTGCCACTGAATTGTTCAGAGTGACTATTGCACTGCTTAGGGGAGCTAAGGGAGAAAGGGAAGGCTCTTTTTTTTTGTGTCTTTTATCTTGTTTGCAGCCAGCACTTTCCTATGTGACTGCTGCTTCAAAACCACATTTTCTGTCTGATCTCCATCACTTGCTATCCCAAAATCTGTTCTCAATTTCTGTGAATGAGGCCTCCATTTTTCCTGCCTCATTCTCAATACACTTTGAGAATTTCTATTCAAGTTTTGGTGGGGATGGGCTTTTGCACTTGCCTTATTGTTATGAGGAGGCCTGCGGTAGTGCTCCGCTTTTCAGTAAACATTTCTTCAGCACTCTGCAGCCTTCCTGCTGTCCGTGCTACCTGATCTGAAAAGGCTACATGGGAGGAGTTACCTCACAATATACGGTATTCCCCACGGCCTTAACTGAAGCATAGACACCTTTTAAGGCTGCAGAGTGTCAACCAGTGGTGAGGTGATTTGTAGAAGGACAGCCACAAACACCTACTTGACAAAAACTAGCTTGACCATGTTAGTAGCCCTCTTCTGTAAAATCCATCACAGGATTGGAGGGAATCCCCAAACTCTTTAACTCCAAGCTCATTACAGTGTTCTTTCCCTATTCTGGTCAATTTATAGGAGGTTCTGCAAAAAGAGGCAGAGGGGAAAGACTCCACATCACACCGCGGATTGGCTCCTTTGGGGTAGCAAAGGGTTTGCCACTTACATGGAGGCAATCTGCAGGGTAGCCTTTCCCTTCTGTCTTGGCAAAATACTCAGCCTTCCCCAACCAGCTATTGCTGGAATCCAACTCCAAAATCTCTAATTATTGGCCATGATGGCTGGGACAGATGGAAGTTGGAGTTGGACATGGGACAGCAGAAAAAAAGAGGCAGGGGGATTATGAACATCTTTATCCTTGTCTCCCTCTCTTCCCCCACCCCAAATATTGAAAGATCTATAGAATACACTGTGAACTACCATCATATATCTTTTAAAAAATGGCCCCTGTGCTAGGAAGCAGACACAAAGTCAGTTGAAAAACAAAAGAGCAGAGGAATAGCTCAGCTGGTAGAGAGTATGAGAATCTTAATCTTGGAGTCATAGGTTCAAGCCCCACGTTGGGCAAAATATTCCTGCACTAGAGGGAGTTGGACTAAATGATCCTTGTGGTCCCTTCCAGCTTTGCAGTGCTGTGATAATCTGGTGCAACCAGACCAGACCTCACCTGTTTTGCTAGGATGTACTGTCCCAATACAGACTGATGAGCAGTGAGGATTGCAGACAGGATTCTTAGGCTAAAGAGGCCACCTCAGCATGCTCTAATTGCAAGTGTCCAAAGGTTTTCATGTAATGTATAAAATGGAGTGAGGTGGAAAACAGGAATGATATCTTGAATACCCTTTATTTTAAAATGTAAAATAATTTTACATCTGCATCATTATAAAATGAGATAGAGCACAGGAGAGACTATGCAAAATGCAGCCTTTTCTTTAAAATGTGAAGTGAGAAATGCCTTTGAGAAACATTACCTCTGGAAATCCAACAAAACATAGTTCCTACTGTGTACAATAACTAAACATAGAGGAAATTGGGCTTCATTATAAAGCTTTATTCACAGCATGAACCCAGAGAAGTGAGTGACCTTGGAAGAGCTGCTTTCATGATGTTTTCAAGGTCTATGCTTCTGCAGAATCCTCAGTAGTGTAACTTTGTAGAAACCCTGATTAAGAATTTGCCTGTTCCCTCCATTTCATTGATTTAAGTGATCTAACTTACATGAAAGATGTCCAGATGGATTAACATCAATTTGTGAAAACCATTCACTTTTTCTAAACCTTTTAGGAAGTGAGAGTGTTTGAGTCATCTTAAGCTATGTACTCTTCTGGAGCTTTTGTGTGTGGTCCACTGAATCCTGAATTAGGTACCAGTAACTTTATGGTGAGCCAATGTGAGGTTGGTTGCACTTTTCAGTTAGGCAGTGGAAGCCGGTTCATAAGGGCAAATGGAGCACTGCCTCACCAACCTCAGTCTGCCCTTAGCCAGCCTCCATCTGTTTCCCTTCTTACTTACTTACAATCAATCAATCAATCAATTACAGGGTGGTTGTGACTATCATCAGCTCTGGCTTCACCTACTATTCATATATTGCCCTACCGGTTCCAATGGGCAGCAGCTACCATTGCAGCTAGAGACTGGATCCTGGAGAATCTTGTTCTCTCCTTACTGTAAGCAAGATTAATTTTCAACAAGCAACAATGTAAAATTGCAATTAAAAGGGCATTTGATGAGGCACAAATCTGAGGAGTCATACGTACATGCTTCTGCTTGAACCGTGTTGAATAGTTTTATGAAGTAGTCTGTAGGTGCGCGCACACACGGTTCATGCCAGTAAAACATCTTTAGAAAACCCTCCCAGCTTTGTACACAATCGGTTCATAGCTGTACCCACCCTTCTTCTGCAATGTTTCAGGGTGAACACTTTGTGGGTATTCATTCAAGTTGTATCTGCGTAGATCCTATCCATATGATCTATACACTGCAAAAAGGCAAGGGTTCAAGTCACGTGGAGATAGCCTACACCTATACACCTCACATCTGTGTAACTTATGCATAGAGCTAATTAACATATGGTGGGAGTGAGGCCAATGGGCAGAAGTCTGCTCATCCATTCACACATTGATTGTAAATAGATTTTAGTCATCTGCATGGAACTACTGTAAAGCAAATGCAAAAATGCTAGATATGAAGCCCTTCACATTGTCAAAATGCACTGTCATCTGTATCTTTTCATAGCAACATAGTTAAGTTCTTATATTAGTATGTTTGTTTTTTAAAAAGCAATACAGTAGTACCTTGGAAGTTGAACAGAATCCACTCCGGAAGTCTGTTTGATTTCCAAAACATTCGGAAACCAAAATGTGGCTTCTGATTGGCTGCAGGAAGCTCCTAAAGCCAATTGGAAGCTGTGGAAGCCCCATTGGATGTTAGGCTTCCAAAAATAGTTCACAAACCAGGACAGTCACTTCTGGGTTTGAGGCGTTCAGGAGCCAAAACGTCCAAGAACTAAGCTGTTTGAAAACCAAGGTATGACTGTATAGAATAATCATGAAGATGATTAGCTATGCAAGGAAAATTTAAAGAACTACAATGGCATGTTGGCACACACACAAAAGGCAAAGAGACCCCTGGATGCAAGAAAACCTGATGAATACCTACTGGAAGAGTGTTCCACAGCACAGGGCCAGCAACACTCAATGCCCGGCTTCTGGTTAAGGTTAGCACTTCTGTAACATGGGTGACAACTAACAGCATTCCTCAGGATAATATAAAGCAGGGATGCAGACCCTGTGGCCCTCCAGCTTTCATTGGACTCCAACTCCCCTCAGCCCCAGCCAGCATGGCCAGTGGCGAGGGATGCTGGACCACAACATCTGGAGGGATAACATCTGATATAAAGGGTTAAAAGTAATTGAGGAGAAAAATCAGTGTGTATGATTAATGACAAACGCAAACACACTTCAAATGTAGTCAGCATGCTGTAGTTGTGGTGTCCGTTACTGACTAAGATGAAAACATCATTAAAAGCATGCATCTGGTGCTACAGAAATGTACCAAAATAAAAGACAAGTGTAAATAGGCTGTCTTTGGAATTACATTCATTAGGGAAGAAATATACTTAGTGGAGATTTTAACAAAAAGTAACATAGCGGTTTAGCTTGAAGAGTGAGTGAAGTGTTTACTGCATTGATCGACCTTGAAAAAAATAAGAGGTTGTTGTGGCTGATGCACTTTGTGCCCAGTAGGATAGAAGGCATGTAGGCCACTAGTAGGTAAAAGCCAATGACAGGCAGAGCCAGCTAATTCTAGTGGTGTCCCCATCCTCCTTCCTGTTGAGGCAATGCTGAGTTTAAGGAAGGGGAAATTTACAGCCAGTGTCACCCTGTGAACTGGATTTAAGTAAGAAGGCAGCAGATGAGGGCAGGCTGGGGTTGGCAGGGCAGCGCCCCAGTCTGGACCGGGCTTCACTACAGTGGTGCCTCGCAAGACGAAAAGAATCCATTCCGCGGGTCTTTTCGTCTTGCGATTTTTTTCGTCTTGCGAAGCAAGCCCATTGACGGAGTAGCGCTATTAGCGCTATTGGCTAAAAAAGGGCTAAAAACGGCTTTTTAACACTTGGGAGATTAGCGGTTTTGCTGCTAAAATGCTTTTAGCAGCTTAGCGATTCAAAATAAGGGGTTTTGGAGCGGGGGAAAAAATCATTTTTTTTTGTCATTTTTCCTCTTGCGAAGCAAGCCCATAGGGAAATTCGTCTTGCGAAGCGCCTCTGCAGACGGAAAACCCTTTCGTCTTGCGGGTTTTCCGTCTTGCGAGGCATTCGTCTTGCGGGGCACCACTGTATATTAAAGGAAAACTAACTCATCACAGTCATCGTTTTGTTAAGTCCTAACAATTAGGAATTTTGTAATAACAACCAAGATGTTTAGATTCTGACCGATACCATAAAACTCCCAATTCTGAAATCACATATGAATTGACGGCTGCAATTGAAGAACATCCAACAAAACAAATGAAAGGTACGGGAACACCAGAATCATTTTGCTCAATACAAATTCATAAAATCCCCTCCTCTGGCAAAAGCATAATCCAAATGCAAGTCTCCATCAGATTAAGCAACTGATAAAAGATGTTAAAAATTATTAAAATTCCTATGAATTGTTAAATGACTGGGAGAAAGGGAAGCTATGGTACATATTTCCACCAGAATTACAAAATGCAGAGGCTTATTCTCAAGTCCTTTTCTATCTACATTCCTGTGACAACTAACTGCTGTTGTTATTTTTAACATTTCAACACTGTAGATTTTTCCCCCTATAGGCAATGTTCCATCATGCAGAAAACAGAGTACTGATGGGCCCAGCATGTTTAGCTAGTAGCAAAAGTCATTTTCTCTATTCTCTATTTCAAAAGAATTTTGTGTAGTTCAAAACAAACAAGAAGTGGGGAGAAGCCAATGCCTTACTGTTTAATCCCAAGGGAATTGCCATTCAGTAACCTCTCTTATCAGCTAGGTAACTTACTGAAATGAATTGAATTGACTCTTTCTTGCTGATGATCATCCATTCACCTCTGCCTGTTTGAAGTGGAAATGCAGTTTCTTTCCTTTCTCTTCTCTTTCCCCACCCCCCAATTTTGCTAGAATTCCATCTCACCATTAGCTTCACTTTGACCTTCATCCTTTTTTCGCTGGTGATTTCCAGTATTTTCAAAACTTTGCACCTTTTGTAACAGAAACTGGTCTATGGAAGTTATCATATTTACTCACTTTGAAGTCATTCATATCTCTGCCCAACAGAAGTATAAATTAAAGTAACTGATCACAACCACATCTTTATTTATTTTATATCATGGGGTTTTAAGCCTTTTGGCAAAATCTTCCTTTTGAAACTGAGACATCTGGAAAAGTCGCAGAGTGAGGGTAATGAATTTGGTGTTGAGTCCAGGAGGAGGAACAGCAGTAAGCTGAAAAGAGTCTTAGAGTCTTACCATATCAGGGATTATCAGGTATTCTATAAACATTCACTGGCAAACTGATTAATATGATTTTACCTATAGCTAAAAGCTTCAAACACCCCCCCCAACACGGTATATCATGTATTTCACCTTTCACTTTAATAATAGTCAAATCCTAACACTGTACTGCCCAAGGAAGCCCATACTGTATTCTTTCTTCTAGCACTTTAGCCTGAAGAAAGCCAGTCAACTTCTTTCGCGAAAGTATTGTGAATGTATTGGTAGATCTGTGGCATAGAAAAGTTTGAGAAACACCTGTGGTGCTGGAGGAGACTCTTGAGAGTCCCATGGACTGCAAGAAGATCAAACCGATCCATTCTTAAGGAAATCAGCCCTGAGTGCTCACTGGAAGGACAGATCGTGAAGCTGAGACTCCAATACTTTAGCCACCTCATGAGAAGAGAAGACTCCCTGGAAAAGACCCTGATGTTGGGAAAGATGGAGGGCACAAGGAGAAGGGGATGACAGAGGACGAGATGGTTGGACAGTGTTCTCGAAGCTACCAGCATGAGTTTGACCAAACTGCGGGAAGCAGTGGAGGACAGGAGTGCCTGGCGTGCTCTGGTCCATGGGGTCACAAAGAGTCAGACATGACTCAACGACTAAACAACAACAACAACAACATATATCAGCCACTAATACATATACGGTATATATTACACACAAACACCCATCTTCAGTAATAAAAGCATAGGAAGAACCCTGTGGGATCAGTCAGTCTAGTCCAATAGCATCTTTCCCATGTCATAACTATTTCTCACCAATGATAATATTGATCTATCGTATAAGGTTGGCACAGGGTCACACAGAAACAAGAACAAATCACAGGGTGCATTATTTATTATTCATTAGTGCTAAACCTAATCTCTTCTACAGTGACAAAAATGAATAAAAACAAGAGGTGTCAGTGTTACTACAATAGTTAACAATGTTGTACTGAGTAATTTATATTATGGTTTGTTGTTTCAATGACCTTGACAAAGGTGGTAACAACTGACAAATGCTTTGTGTTGGGACTTTGATACTGTATATTTTATTGGCAGTGCAATCCTATTATATGCCTACTAAGAAGGAAGGCCCACTAAATTACTTGAGGCTTAATTCCAGATAAACAAGAATGGGATTGTGACCTAAAACTTATATATATAGTATAACACTCATGCCTTGTTTCTCTTTCTGCCCACCTGTGTCCTCCATTTTGGACCAACTGAACTCAGTTCAGCTTCTACATATGTATGCTTTGATCCTCTCATTGACACTGTTGTTATAAAGCTTTTTCACTGTTCTGTCTTGTTGGGTAATGTTGTGATATTGTAATGCTGTGATATTACATGGAAACAGTTCCTCAAAGCAGCAGGGTGTGTGTGTTTGTGTGTAATAAATGTTATTCTAGGTATTGTATTTTATTTTTATTTTTCAAAGTGAAAAGTTGTAAATATTCAGCTAAAAATCTTCTGACCAACAAAACCAGCTAATATAGACTGTGAAGAGTTATCGGGAATGAAAAACAATACAGAGAAAAAGTGTGCTGTGGCAGACACTTCCAACTTTTTAAAAAAGTGAAAAGAAGCGTAAATTTTATATTTTCTTATGTCAGAAATAACTGCCACAGCACACTTTTCCCCCATATTATTTTTGCATTCCCACTAGCTCTTCACAGTTTATTAGCAGAAGCCTCTTTCTTCCCCCTTAAGGTTTTAAACTCTGCTTGAATGGATCTTGTGTAATTTATTTCTCTGCCACTTTTCATCTTGTTCTTTGATTCTATTATTTTGGTCTTCTTTTTCATTAATCATTCCACTGGCCCACAGAGGAGGTAGCATCGTGGTAAACAATGATGCCCTTCACAGTTTTATTGCTCCTTCAGACCTTTGAACACAGCCGGTTTCACAGGAATTGCAGCTCTTTGTTGAATTATCTTTTTTTATTTCAAGCTAGAACATTAAACAGATACAGTTTTGTATTTGGTGGAGGCTCTATATGGTCTTGCTTTTCACAACACTGAGGTTGTATCAGCAGGTTTCATAAAGAAAGAGAGAAAAGAAATGAAGTTTTCCTATCATGTTGGCTGAAGCAATGAATTCACAGTAGCTACATATAAACCTCATACCTAAGTTAGTCATAAATTACCTAGCTGAGACTAGAGATGCTTGAGGAGTTTGATTTTTATTTTTTATTGTTTTGCAAATTCTGATATAAACTGACTTGATTCACACCTTCTGGACTAATGCGTGGATCTGAATGTGGTTCACCTTTGAATTTTAAATTTCTCCAAATTTTGCAATGTAGCTCTCAGGTTCAAATAACGTATGACCATCTAGAATGCCTAATGTGACATAAATTAACATTCAAAATGCATGTATAGATATGTATTTAAATGTGAACTTTTGCACGAATCTGTGTTGTTGTTTTTTAAAAAAAACACACAGATTAATGCAGAAATGGAACAGAATGGGCTTATGAATGAACATGTGTGAAAGTAGGACAAAGTTAGTTGTGATTAAAACCTAATCCCCATAGAGTGTAAACTTATGGTCACATCTACATCATACATTTAAAGCTTTACCTAAAGAATTCTGGGAACTCCAAGTCATCCAGTTTATTAACTCCAACAATGGTAGAGAACAGCTGGCCTCTTTGTTCTCACTCACTAGTATTTCAGAAGAATTCCTATCTTCAGGTCAATGGCGCTGCTATGATTGCACTTTGAGGACCCCAGGACCCTTCCACCCTAAATAAATTCACACATGCACATCTTTTAGCTTAAAGTTGATGGGCCAATAATTAAGACCACAGCTTTATTGATTGTGAGTGGTATTGGCTTAGGCATTGACAAACTGTAACTGACTCCTGCCCACCCTGCAGGGAGTCTGGAAGGGTAAACCAAACAAGGGAACTATTATTATAAATTATTATAACTTATTATTTATACCCCACCAATCTGGCTGGGTTTCCCTACATTGATGCAAATCGGCTGAAGCTCACCCCAGTTTCCTGTGGTCCTGGCATGGTCCTGGCATGGCCCTAGCCCCTCAAGCAGATGTTGGACGAGATCCAGCACCCCCAGATTCCTTTAATGGAATACCCTTTTCATGGAGGGGCAGGTGATGGCCACACTGCCCCTCCCTCACACAGCACTAAGTCAATGCCTAACCACCAAACCTTACAAAGTTGCGACAATTGCTAGGAGGTAGGCGAAAAGCAAATGCCAGTGCCAATCTGCCAAGTGGAAAAAATTCCTACCGGGCCCCTGCCACAAGACAGGCAACCAACCGAAGTCCCAAGCAAGGCCAAAGGACCTATACCAAGAAGGAGGGAGGGTGGGAGTTTAGCAGCGTGAAGCAAGTGCCCGTGACACCTCATGCTGCTGTTTAAATACCCTGCGATCGCATCCGCCCCATTGGCTATTGTGGCCAGTGCAATCGCAGGGGCCATCCCAGGAGGAGCTGGACAATGCCCGGCCCTGGAAATCAGCAAGTCCTGAAGTCCCATGCGCAAGCAGGACGCTCCATGAAGAGGATCCCATTTACTCACATGGATATTCCACAGGATGCCAGCATATTAACTGACTTAGAGTAGCACTCTCAGCTCTTGTTATTCAGAGTCCCTCCTCTACCTGAGATATATTGGTTATATCTACACCATCTGAATCCATGGGCAGAATTTCACCAGGACTTCAAAAACTGTCTTCTTGCCACCCCCATCAACATGAGCCTCGACCAGTCTATGCAACAGGTTCACTTTCCGGATACATCAATGCAGCAATATGATGAGCATATAAACAACACCTTATTAGTCAAAACCAACAGACTTCCCCATGTCCCCCTGAACTCTTCAAGCTTCTGTTGTCTATAGCTCAAACTTATGATACAGCCACATTTATTCCATCTAACTGAATAGGAGCTAACACTTTAAAAAATGACTGGTGTATATCTATAAACTGAAATGGCCACACAATGTTTGGACATAGGGAGAGGATGATGCAGATAAAAAAAAAAAAGGCTGTGTCAGTACCCTGGAATATTTTACTATGGGACAGACTCTGATCACAAACTGCCTGAGGGTGGAGAGCTGTCCTGCCCTAATTTGGCTCAAGGTTCTTAGAGGAAGCTGGCTCAAAGCAGAGTTAATTACTAGAAGGGCAGGGCCACCTCCGGAAGAGCAGAATCAAGTTCAATAGATCAGAGGCAAGATAGGCTATGCAGGATCACAACAGGCAGGGAAAAGCCCAGCCTGTTCATCAGAACCTTGGACAGATCACTATGAGAACAGTTTTCTCAGCAGCAGTTCTGAGACCTTTTGAAAGTTGGCTGGTCTGGACTTACTGTTAAACCCATCCCTTCTGAGGAGCTGTCTGTTTTTCAAAGGAACATTGGGTAGTCACGGTGCCTATGGCATGGGGGTGGTAAGGACTACAGCAGGGGTGCCCTCCATGTCTGAAGATACAGATAAAGTCACTTATTCTGCCCAATAACATCTAGAGGACTATAGATTCCTCATCCGTGCTATACACAGATACCTGGGAGGAAGCCTTATTGAAGACAATGGTAAATGCTTCCAAGTAAGGATGCACAAGATTACACAGTTAAATTCTTTGTCTTTTTGCTTGGATGATGGGTTTTTTATTATTTTTCCAGTTCTGATTCTTATATTGTTATCTTAACTATTCATTACAGCAAGCAACAGAAGCATTCTTATTTAAGAATATCAAAGCTTATAAAGGGATCCTTTAAAAAAAATCAAAACATAAAATAAAGCCTTTCAATAAAACTACCTTTGTGTGTTTAGGAAAGTATGTAAGCTATTAAAATACAATTGCTATGCTTGTCACACAGTGTTGTAGGGTATTTGCATTCTAATTTCTGCAGCGAACTCACCTGGAAAAATGTTGATTTTCATGCTAAATGTGTTCAAAGCATAGTGTATTGCACTCAAGTCAATATTTTCCCAGACTTCTTTCCTGTTAACAAAGTCTTATTGAATTTCACTGCCTTGACATTGTCTCCCGCCTGCAATCAGTAAAGTGCCATAAATTACCTACAGGCCTGTGCCAACAGAATCAGCCGGATGGGATAAACCACAGGAAGATCCATCAAACCCTTAGAAAACTGAGTTTAATATTTTTCGACATGCAGAGAATGAGGAAAGAGCAAAATGTTGTGCTTTTACTTGCCTACAGCCCTTGCCAAATGCCTCAGACCACAGCCAGATATGGAAACTATGGGGGATCTGTTGACGCACCTTTTCCACATGCTAGCATAGTTATTTGTATGGGTGAAGGTGACCTGCACATTTTCTGTACATACTTTCATCTCTCCCCACTACCCTCAGTTTACACTAGGATTACTCTGGAAATACTTGAATTAACACTTTGCTCTTCGATCAATAACTTGAACCCTCTAAGGTAACATAAATGGGAAACTGAGAAGGCCATTGGGAGATACAAGTCAATTTTGGGCACTGGGGCTCAGCTGTGAACACAGAAATTCTGAACTAGAGGAGTTCATTTCCACCATCACCCGCATTCTGAAATTCACAGTCAACACCGATCAAAGCATACGTGAAGAGTAGAGGCTGACTTTCAACAAGGTTTAGACATAATTCAGTTTCTTGCTGCTTCAGTTATTATAAGGTCAAACTTCCAAAATTTTACCAATCCCCCTGCCCCCAGTAAATGGAAAATTGCTGCTGCAGTCCAATGCACACTTACCTGGAAGGAAATCTAATTTAACTCAATGGGGCCTTACTTCTGGGAAGACCTGCATAGGATTGTGCTGTAATATATATATAGTGCAGGAATTAGTTTAAAATAGTAAAACTAAACAGGCAAGATGTGCTGCCGCACTACAGCACATTCAGATTCTTCATGTGAAGAAGCCCTATCCAGAACAAAAGCTTGTGATATAAGACCTTGGTGTCTCACATGTTTGTGCATGATTTTAAATCAAAGCTATTTTCAAATAAACTGCACTTTCAAGTTCTTAGAAATGGTTTTTTGAAATTATTGACAAAGAAAGAGTATCTTGACCACATACCGTACTTCTAAAAGTTCCATCTCTGTGTGTCTCTTGTTTTGTTTTGTTTTTGTATATGCTGGAGGGATTTTCCCCTTCCTTTGTAGAAGAAAATCAGTAAAAAGAGAGTTTTGTGTTGTCTCTGTGTGGGGGTTTTTTTTAAACGAAGACTGGTCCCAAGAGCAAATAAATGACCAGAGAAAGGACAAGTGCTGCTGAACAGCAGCAAGGAGTCTGATCAAGTACATTGTGTGATGGTTTCTGACACCAATTTAAATGGCTACCTCATTGTTAGCACTGCCCTCCTGCACAGCAATGACTCAATCAATCTGGCTTGTTGCCAGACAAAAGAGACAGTCTTCAAACTCTATCAAACAGATATACAAGATATCATTCCTGAGACAGGGGCCTCCATCTCTGTGAGAAGTGCACTGTGAAATGCCTCCAGCAAAACTTCTCCGGGGGCAGGGGGTGATCAGGAAACCTTGCCAATGAAACTAGAGAAGTTGGTAGGACTTGCCAAGAGCTGCTTGCAGTGCTCATTTTTAAATGGGTGGCATTTTCAACATATACACCCCCCCCAAAAAAAACCCCTCTAATTTCTTCACAGTTAAATTAGGAGTCATTTCAAATTGATGGCCTGCTGTTGTATTTGCAAGGCCAGCTTTCATCAGACAAGACCAACTGCTACAATAGGTGTGTGCTCAGAGCTTGATTCTAACCACTTACTTCAGGGATGGGGAACCAGTGGCACTTCAGGTGTTGGACTGGCAGAACAACCCAAGCCTTCTTTGAACCCCTCTGCTCAGCCCCACTGGCCTTCTGGCAACCACCACCTGCCCTGTTGATGCAAGCATCGCTCTGCTGGTAGAGAGCTCTGCTGAGCATGTGGGTGGGTGGGTGGAAGAGCTGCTAGCAGCATCCACACTGCCAGCAGCCGATTGAGAGCCCCAAGGAGGAGAGACGAAGGACTGGGCAGAGCCAGCCTGATAAGAGCTGGCCCTGCTGCCACCTTGTGAATCAGGTCTGATCGAGGTCAATCAGTACACCAGCTCCAACCCCCACCTCTGTCAGAGGCAGATTTAGGGGAGCATGACTGGTTCGGTCACACTGGGTGTGAAGCCTTGGGGATGTGGCAACTATGCTTTAGAATGGAGTGTGAGAGGCGGGACAATTTTTGGCATCTCACAGGGCACCACTGACACTTGAGACCCCAAGGTTCACCTCTGCCCCCATCTTCTGGTCCAGCCAACTGCTCTGTATAACACCACCAGACTGGGGGACAGGTTTTGATTGCTATCTAAAACACACACTCATCCCTGATCGTTGACCACACTGGCTGGGGCTGATAGAAGTTGGAATCAAACAAGATCAGTTTCCTCATTTTTGCTTCATTCAGTTTCATAACCTGCCATTCCTTCCTGACATTTTTATATTCTGCCTGACACAATTGACCTGGCTGAACAAAAATCCTTTCCAAGCCGTATATGAGAATATATTTTCCCCGACTCATGAATCTGGTTGTTTCAGTCAGATTTATTGATTTTTAAGTGGATTTCCTTGGCTTTACTGTTCTGATCCTCCTGGCCAAGCCTGCCCTAGACCATCAAGTGGTTGCCATACATGTAACTCTGTGGGGAAACTCTGGGAGGCAGTGGGGATGGTTTATTTCCACTAGTCCAAGCCACCTGGCATTATTTACACAGAAGAAAATCAAGCATTGATGGTTGCCTAGCCAAAATGCTGCCTTCTCATGCCCTCACATGACAGTTCCCAAACAACAGTGCCCAAACAAACCACACAAGCAACATCTAAACAAACAAAAAGGGAGAAAATAGCATTTTGGGTTTGTTGCAAAGACCGCTCAAAATGTGTCAGCCAATTATGATATAAACAATGTTTAGATTACACATCTCTAAAAAGAAGTCAGTAACAATTGTCAGTAACAATTGAGCACAAAAATAACATTGATTGTGGTGCTTTGTGCATTAGAGTTAATAGCTACAATTGAAAGGTGCAACCCTGTACATTTTGCAATTACTTTTTGAGAAACTGTTCCCATAGAATCCTCAAACTTCTCTGTAAAAGTCTCCCAGTTTCAAGAAATAGTTTGGGGATTTGATGCAAGAGTTCTTAGATGTTTGGTATTCAGCTAGTGACCTTGCAATATTTTCAGTGTAAAAATTCTAATTTGTTTTTGCATTTAGGGGAATTTTATAGGGGGGAGACTTGTGTGGATGCTCAAACAGTGCAAAAGTGAAAACATACAGCAGGAACTGGGATCATGCCTCCTAGCCCTGACCTCCATACATGCTTGGAAATTTCACAGAGACCTATGCATGCATACACACACAATGCTCTGAGCATGCAATCCATACCTTCAACTTTTGCAAATTCAGAGCAAGTGTACATAGGCCCTTGCTCATGTTCTGGGCAATGCATTGGCAGTTAGGGTTAGGGCCAGCTGCTGGGCTACTATTTCCTCTCCATGCATTATAAACAGTCCACATCAAACTGGATGATTTTGGATTGGTTGCATGTGCAGCACTTTCCTCTATTCCATACATCACACATCTACAGAGCAAGAGGGTGGGTGTCAGAGAGAGAGGGGGGGGGAATTCCTAATTTGGAAGATTCTTCATGGAATATTCTCTTTTATTCCTAATTGTTCTCTTCTCCACCTTCCATTGTTAAATTCTGTTCCAAGCAATGCTTCCCTTTATTGCAGATATTCCTCAATATGATTTGTACTTAAGGTCTCGTTGTCACAACTTCTCTTTCTCAGAAGTCTCTTCTCCACACAACACACACTCAGATATCTCAGTGTTTACCGATGGTCCAGCAAGACACGGAAATTTTCAGATCTTCTGCTCACAAGTCACATCACTAATTTGTTAAGTCTTCAGAAAACAAATTGGTTCCCTACCAAGCTTTCTAACCTTCCAAGGGAAAAAAATCCTTACAAAATGTATAATGTCTCTTCAACTATTTACAGAAGCGAAGGCTGTGCAACTGATTGCTGAAAATATTCATTTTGGCAGGACTAGATGTGAAATTTTGGGAAGCCAAGACCTTCTTCAGCAATCACAAAGCTGAAAAAAAGGTTTACAGACTTGAGCATTCTTACAAAAACTGAAGAGTTGTGACATATGCTTGCATTACAACTCTTCAACTCACTATCCATTTTGACTTGATTACTGGATAGAGCTACTTGTGCCTGAACTCAGTACTGACATTGATAGTTCCCATCTTGATCCTGAGATAAACATGTGTCTAAAGCTTCCAAGAGCCTTTACTGAATGTAAGTCTTAATGGTTCATATGTGGGTTTTTTTAAAAAAAAACAGTGGGTAAATTTTAAAGAACGCTTGGAGCATCAAAGTCAGTGGTTCCTATACGCACAACGAAACTCTAGGTTCATCTTGGTAGAAAATGGAGATGTTTCAACTTACTACGCAGATATCACTTGTGTCCCATCTGTATTATACATTTAAAGCAGTATTATACCACATTAAACAGCCATGGCTGGGAACTGTCGTTTGTTAAGATGCTGTGGGTTGTAATTCTGTGAGGGGAATAGGAATCTCTCAGCAGATGTTTCCTTGATGTAGGAAGTTATGTGCATCCTATATATCTAGGGGTCATGGGTCTATTCTGCAGCATGTGCTTGTGTTGGGTGGCGTGGTTTCAACAACCTATAGGCAAATTCCTACATGTTAGTTATGTCTACAGCTCTCAGATATGGTTTATTTCCTCTGCACTGTGTCCCAACATCCAACAGATTGCATGTGATGTTTGACAAAACTAATATTATAAAAATGAAAAACCAACACCCTACATCTTTTATGCCTGTGTTCTTAACAGAGCTAGGCAGAAAGTGGAAGAAAAAAAGATGAAACTGAAACTGCGCCCCTTCCACAAGAGGCCCAGAGGGCAACAATGTGAGAACAGGTCTACTCTGTGGTGGCTCCCTGTTTGTAGAATGCTCTCCCTGGGGAGGCTCAATTGGCACCTTCATTACATAACTTTAGGCACCAGGCAATTTTCTTTTTGCTGCAAACAGAGTTTAAGCCTGCCAAATTCAGGCAGATCCATCCACTCAGGTGTTTTCATGAAAGGAACTTCCCAAGTGATGTCCAGGAAGAGGGAGTTAGATAAAATGGTTACAAATTGTTGTGGTGATTCAGAGGTTTAATCAAGCTGGATTTGAGTTTGTTGGTGTCTCTGGTAGCTTCTCTGACATCATGGAAGTTGATTTATATTATGGATGTAAGTTTCATATTATTTTATGAATACTGTTGCTACAAGTTTGACATGGCCTTTGGCTGCAACAATAAACTTACAAACTGAATGGAAGTTTAAAGTTTTGTTTTTAAAGGTCTAACTTTATTATTTTATTGCAGAATTGGATGCAAATTCTTAAAATAGAATCAAAAGACTGCTGACACCTTAGCCTATTATTTACGGGACTCACTCACTGGATCATCACCTTGTTGTAGTGAGTGGGCTTGCACATTACTATGACCCTCGTGAGCGAAGCCGTCAGGAGTCTCGTACTCCCAGCAGGGTCACCCAAGGCGGTAATGTCAAAGGGAAGGAGCTAGACAAAGAATAATAATAAAAAATCCTCAACAGCAGAACAGGTGGAAGATAACTAAGTGGCATGTTACAATGGCTGTGAAGGCGGATGAAGGCTGCATTAGATAATAATCTACCAGTCGTTGTGATACTCATGCCATTGGAATAGAGCCTTACTGCAAAGACGGTGCATTGATCAGCATGCACTGATCTACACACATAAAACAAATTCACGCGCAGGCGTCTTCTGAAACCCCATCCCAAACCCAACCCCCAAAGTCCCTTGGCAATTGGCAAATGGTAACAGGGGCAGGACTGTGAAATCTGGAAGCCCCTAGTCATGAGCCAGCACATGGGCGGTGGATACAGATTCAGTCGCTCTGACTCAAGGAATGGGGAAGTTGAGCAGCTGAACAGCTGTATCCATGACTGAGCAGCCCTATTCAGGATCCACTCTGCTCACTCTGAAAGAGGGATTTTGTTCTCTCTCCAGAAAGAAAATCCAGAAGTTGTCCCCAGATATTGCTTGAGTAGAGGGAAAGATGATCAGATAAAAGCATTTTGATGCAAAATTCTTCTATGTTGCAACAAGCAGATACTAAAGTTTGATGTTGCAATTGAATGCAAAGTAAATATTTAGGCATGCATGATGGAACATTAATTTCAGTAAGATAAACTATGTCTTATATACAGAGATAAAGTGTTAGAATTGTGAAAATTGGATGGGGAGTGTCAATCCATAGTTCCTTCTCAGAAAGATACCTGGCAAGATAAGTTTCCCTAGCACAATTCAGAGTCAGTGAAAAGTTGGTATGTAGAAGAAGTGATTAGCAACAATTCTTTGAAAGGTCATTTATAATGTTGTGTTTGACATTCTCCAGAGTATCTCTCAACATTGGCACTTGGGTAAGAAGTTGCTTAGTTACAGCCATTTTATCCAGCCCACTGAATTTATTTCCTAAACCCTTTGCAATTTCCTCCCTTGGAAGTAATAAACCGACTGTATCTACTGACATTTTTCTGGGAGATTGATCTTTCCAGTCACATGGCTTTTGGAAACTTGATGCCTGCAGTTACATAGTTTATTTCTTGCAGAAAAAATTAAAATGCCCCCTAACATTTCCTCGTGTCTCACAAAAACACATGCACTGTGCAACTCTATGGGATAAAAAAACCCATTGGAATATCCTATGCGATCAGAACATGTAGCATCCAAGATGACTTTCTGGGTTCTCTCAGAGAAAAAAAGAGGGAGAGAGTACAAAATAATTCAAGAGCCAATTCCCTGTGATCTTCTCAGATCTTCCAGATAATGTAATAGGATTTCATAGTCCAGAAGTACCAATATGGATGAATTATCCATGCCAGTCTGTAGGCAAAGATCATCCATCTGTGCCACCGAGGCTGTCTCTGTTCCAAAGCCTGGGCAGAAGCCAGACAGAAGGGACTGAGATAGAATGTCAGGCTTTCCATTAGCTCCCAGAAAATATGTAATTGGGGGGAAAGGTTACATTTGCAACTAACAGCATTTAGAATGGTAGATTTCTTGAGCAGAAACACTAACCAGACTGCAGCTAACTAGAAGCAATGGGGGCAGGGAGGAGAATCTTAGAAATGTTCATGTGCTTGAAGTTCTAGAATATATCATGGTGTCAGGGAATAGTCGGAACAGGAAGACTAGGAAGTGGGCACTCAGTCTGATCAGCTTCTCTCTGAAGAGGAGAAGGAGGATGGGGAAGCTTCGGCCCCCTCCTTGTCTACAGCAGTTTCAGGAGGAGAGAGAGAGATGCTATACCATTTGAGGAAGAATTACCTAGCTACGAGGTAGTGGAGGAGGAAGCGGGGGGGGGGGGAGTGCAGCCGACAGAGACCTCCCTGGAGAGTATGGGGGATCCTTCATCTCCATGGGCCTGTCAGTTCCTCCGCAGCCTAGAACAGAGAAGGGTGAGATTCCTGGGACTTCCCATTGGCGCTCAGGAGGATGGAGGATGGAAGTGGCGGTGCTCAGAGTAGCCAACGTCTCTCTTTGTGTGAAGACATGGATTCTTGTCTTGCAACCAGATGACTGAATCAAAAGGACTATAAAACATGAACTGCTTATTATTCTTGCCTTTGATGCTACCAGAGGGGAAGAGGACTCTCCACGCCTGACACATGGGATATGTATTCTATCACACTCTATTAAGCAGCTGGTTCTTGGAAAACAAAATTAGATGAATAATTATGAGTTCCTTGTGAAATGGGTTTAACTACTAACTGAAACAAGTGAGTCACCTTGCTTTTCTCTTTTCCATTTTTTATTTATAACAAATAAATAAAATCAGCCCTGACCAGCAGGATGAAGAGGCCATGAAGATCACATCTGGGCCCTAGATCTGAGGTCCCCACCCCTGCTTAAGAGCCTATGCCTACTCAGAAATAAGTCCATCAGTTCAAATGAAGTATACTTCAAAATATCTCTACGTTGTTGTCTATTAGTTAAGCAGAAACTGAAAACAATAACCACATGGCATTCCCATTAATTTACCCAAATCCATCTTGTCCTTCATATCTCAATACCAATAGTTACGGGTTGCTCAGACTAAAAACTGCAGTTTCTTAAAATAAACTGCCTTTCATAAGAGACACTCCTCAGATGCCAGAGTTGTACAGTATTGAGGAAATTGTTTTACAAGGACAAGATCTTGCTTTTTGCTTTACTGCTACTGTGAAATTGTTAGGTCTCCAGGGAAATTTCTCAGCCAACTATACAGTGAACTCCTTGTCAACTGCTAAACATGGTCCGATGCTTAATGATTAGACAAAGCCCACCAGATCTCTTCCTGGGGGAACCAAAGAAAAAAAAAGTGCTGAGCTGAAAAGGCTCCTTTTTCACACCAAGCGGCATTAGTTTCCCAAACTCCTAATTCTCATGGGGGGAAATTAAGACATTCGCTTTAATGCTGATAGGCATTTTAGCCATCCAAATTCTTCCTTAACAAAGCTCACCTGCTGTTAACACAACTACTTTTCCAGGGATGAGAAGCTTGCCAAGCAATAATAAATCCTATGAGAAAAACTAATTACATCGTCATGAAAGTTTGAGTCAACTTGCAACATGCTCAGGAGGGTGAACCATATAAAATGAGATGTGTTCTGTGGGAGTAGTTCCATTTGTTTACTATAGTTTCGGCCTCTTTTCACACAGCTTTGGGCATGTAATTAGTGACGGAATGACAACAACCACTTG
This sequence comes from Podarcis tiliguerta, assembly GCF_965153285.1. Taxonomy (NCBI): domain Eukaryota; kingdom Metazoa; phylum Chordata; class Lepidosauria; order Squamata; family Lacertidae; genus Podarcis; species Podarcis tiliguerta. The sequence goes on along the minus strand of NC_139540.1, from coordinate 38,773,053 downwards.
TCATAAAATAATTTAATCAAGGAACAAAAGCTTTCCTTGAGCTACAAAACCTAGAATTTGTTTTTTTGTTTTTAAGTCATTCTGCTCTCATGGATGAAACAGTACGCAATGAAACACATATAGGATGGCAATATACAAACCATAATGAGTATTAGAATAGCTGGCACCATTATGAGCTATGAGTGCATTGCTTTACCAGTAATATGGGTACATTTAAACAATAAGTAAATGAAAACACAGCCATTCATTGACATTTGCACTTCTACAAACTGTACAATGCTTTACTCATAGCTGAGATTCCTGCATTGCAGAGGGGTTTGACTAGATGACCCTAGAGGTCCCTTCCAACTCTACAATTATCCTTCTATAAGTCCATGGGGTCACGAAGAATTGGACATGACCAAACGACTAAACAACAACAACAACTACAAGTCAATGAAGCATGAAAACCATGTTCAAATGTCTTATCAAAGTCATTGAAAGGATACTACATCATATAGAAGAGGCGAGCCTTCCCCCAGATCAATATTCCTTTTGTGAAATGCTTAATTTGTCCGTAAGAACAATGCTTGGTAATCTGCTCTAGGAAGGCATCATCCAAGACTTCAGTCTGGCATGGCAGTCTATAGCAGACACCCACAGTAAGGTCACTCTTGTTTCTCTTTCCTACCATTTTTACTCGTATGCTGTCAACCTTCTTTCCAGCTACAGGTCATGGACTTCTTCACAAGTGTACAAATCCCTTACATATAATGCTACTTCTCCTCCCTTCCTGATTGGTCTATTCCCTTTGAACAGTTATAACCCTCAATTCCTACATTCCAAATACAGCAGTTCTTTCCAAGGATATCAGGACAAAAGGAATGAGGAGGTGGAAGGGGAAGGGGAACCAAAACAGTTTTATTAAATAAACAGCAGGCATGCAAAGCATAAAATAAAACATACCCGACAGGGGCTACCCAATCTCCCCTTCAACTCCCATGTAGAGCAGCAAGAGAAAGGCCCCGACCGTCGGTCTCCCAGCATCAGGTCCTTTGATCTGGGTAGAAGCTCACCGGGCCCCTCCCACCTATGGCTTTTATAGCCTGCCTTGATGTAATCAAGTGCACCTGGCATTACTCATGATTAACCCAGGACCCTGAGATGGAATTAATACAGAGCAGCTGAGAGTCTCCCACTACCTGCAGCTGGCATCCAGCCAGCACTTGCAACACAGAAGAACCCAATAAACTCCCAACAGGTGTGTGACCAGCAGACCTCAAACTAGAGATGTTAAAGGGAAAGGAACATGCCACCTAACTCCTCGAAATACAATTGTCTTCTGCATTTCCACTACAAATGCCTACCAGGTCATACATGCCATCTTTTATGAAAAAACTCATGGAATCTTATGAAGAAACACTTTATTTGATCATCTTTCTAAAACTACAACCATCAGCCACTATTTTTCTGTACAACTACTAAGCTTTGTTTTCCTTGCATGAGTATGTCTTGTTACTTTGAATTAAAAATCATTTTTAAAAAATGTGGAAAACTGAATTTAAGATTGAAAAAATGAGAAGCAAAGGGAGATTGAAATGTGTAGATTCATTCCCCCCTCCTTCAGATCTTCTCCAGAGCATGGTATGCAAAGCAGTGGGGGAGATTAGTAGGGCCAGGATAGAGTCCAGTGGCCACAAGCTGCACCCCTCCTCTCTGCTAATGCAATTCCACTTGTGGGAGGATTTTAACATCTGAATAGGTTTTAGGACAGTGGGGAATTTAAAGTCAGGAGGAAGATACTTAAGCCACTCTTAGGTGACTATTCCTCAGCTGGAAACTTAGCACAGTGGTTAATGCTGTATATACTCCATTAATATAACATCAGAGGTACCTAGCATGGGTGCATGAGAGAGAGACAGAGAGAGCGCTAATCATTTAAGTAAGAGTAATTAAGTTGTCAATTAAGCTGACAATCTTAACATCTGGTCAGCATAACCTTGCATCTTCACTCCCGGAGTGGCTCACATACAATTAGTTTGGGTGTTAGAAAATTATGTTTGTCAAAGCCAATTAGTATGAGTTACATCTCGCTTTCTATTACTCAGAGTGCTGCACAGATTGCTTAGCAATTAATATGGGGCTGTCTGAAATCTGTGCTTGACAAAACCTTTTGTGAAGCCTTTGTTAACTTTGCTTGTATTCATCTGTGCAATTATGCATCATGATTTAGCTATCTTATCAACCTCCTTCAGCCCTAGTACACACATTGTGTTGTCTATTGAAGCAAGATTGAACAGACAGAAAGATCCAGCAGCAACAGCAAATGGTCAATTAAAGATTTGGTAACCAGACTTTTGCATGTCCTGCGAACTGGTTTTGAAGTGAAGAATCAAAGCACTTACAAATTCACTCATGCACCAGAAGGCATGAACATTTAAGTTAAGAATCCTTCCTTGACATCAGTTCCATCGAACATTTCTGGATCCAATTCAGAATTGAACATAGTGAGTTAATAGGGTTTTTTTTCCAGTTTTGAATTTAGAAACCTCATTGCAATTTTGATGACATCACCAGAAACACAACAATTTTCAAATATCTCCTATTACCTCTATACACAGAGAGAGAGAGCTTCCATTGCCTCCTTTACTTATTTAGTTAGGTCACAACAGCAGCAACAACAGTGGCAGCAGCAAGGAACATCTAGAGCAGAGGCAGAGTGCTTAGATTTTGTTGAACTCCAACTCCTATTATGCCCAGCCACCATGGCCAATGGTCAGGAATAGAGGGAGCTGAAGTGCAGAAACATCCTGGTCTACAGGTTAGCATCCTAGATTACATGGACTAGGAGATGTAGTTCAGGGTCCCAGGTACACAATCATGCCAGATGTAAGGAAGAAAGGAAATGCTCAGTTCTCTAGATAGCCTTCATCAGTTCCATTGTTGCATGAGAAGAAAGTGATGCTAGTTCAGACCAGACTGATCACAAGGAAAGGGTGGGATGGAAGTTTTCATTGAAAGTTTCTATCTTGCTTAAATTATGATCCAAGGTAGCAAGGATATCTGGGTGTGGGAAGGTATTGTTGTTGCTCAGATAGGGACACTTTCCCAATATAAACCTGCCCAGACTATGAGATTGTCATCTGAGGACCTTTTCTGTTGCTGATTCCAAAGGAGGTCTGGAGGGTGAAGATGAGAAAATGGGTCATTTCTGTTCACCCCATCTATGGAAAGCTCTCCTCCAGGATGGCAGTCTAGCACCAACTTTTCAAAAGTGGGGAAATCCATTTTTGCTTTCCCAGGAATTTGGGCAGCAATAATTATTGGATATTTTTATTCTGCCTCGGTACTTCACATTTTGTGTGTGTGTATTCTTACTATTGTATTTTGTTCTCATAATAAATTGCTTCAGGAAGCAGTACATACATTTTGTAATCCTAACCAGAAGACCAACAAGAGAATGGTCAATCAATCAATTTATTGTGTATAGTCAAAAGCCTTTATAATGTACAGCAGGGGATAAGAAAAAAGCTTTCCTCTAAAATCACACAGCATAACCTGTAAAAGTTTACAGCATAAAATTTTTACAGCATAAAGTTTTAAAATTAGGAAGCATTAACATATCTGGAATGGAGCTTCTTAGCTGCCAGAGCAAATTTGGCTACCAGATGTATAATTTGAAAATATTTATCAACTAAAAGTTCGATTGTCACTTCCTGGGGGGATCGGCCTGAGAAACTGTTAGGAATAGATGATTTTAAAAAAATTATCTGGGCAATGTATATAAGGGGCAAATCAGCAAGTAATGCATGGTACAACAAGAGAATGCAGGACTCTCAAGAATGTGATTCTAGCAAGAAGGAGATTCAACAAAACTGCTGAATCCTTTGCTAGTGTTATAATACCAAACCTATATCTCATGAAGAAAACACATTAGTTTTTGACAATATACAAGTTGCTACAGCACCTAAGATGACTTCTTCTCTGGTTGTGTAACAAAAGTCATGTTGGAACAAAGCTTCAATGAAATAAATGACTTCTCTTCTCTACACTGTAGCCAGAGAGATATATTAGTGAAAACACTGTGTTAAAAAATAAACAGTCTAAGAACATAAGAAGAGCTGTGATGGATCAGACCAAAGGTCCACTTAGTCATAGGAACTAAGTACTGTTCCCCCAGTAGCTTGGCCCTGGGCAGGTAAATGAGTTTTAATTTTTATGGGTTGGCTGATGAACTGATTTATACATATGTCACAATCAACTTACTGTCCTTAACAATGCATTGCCTACCTGCCTTTTGATGTTTTTACAGGACTATTTAACAACAGTTAAACTCTTGAAGAGTTTTAGATCATGTGGGGTCTTGATTGGCAGGTGGCTGTGTCCAGCCAATTGCAAGTGAGTCAAATCCATCAGGTAGATGGTTTGACACCCTTTGGAAGTGGGGAGATGGCTGTTGGAGTGCTATCACTGGACTTTCCCATCTCTTTGTTAGCCAGAACCTAACCAGCACTTTGTGGACTCAAAGGGAGATGTGACTTTTCCACCACACCAGAATGGAGAAGAAGTCCTGCACCTTTGATACAGCATGGGGCCAGCATCCCATTAGGAAGAGATTCCCTAGCATAACATTTGAGTGAAATTCACCCAACCATTCACATTCAGGAGAGGCTTAATCCCTGAACACAAAGAGCTAGCTTGCGGATGTTTTTAGAAATATGTTTCCTGAGCTAGTGTGGTAAGAGCCTTCTCTCACAGCTGTTGTGAGAAAAGAAGAAAAACCACAAGAGTATCAATGATAAAATTAACAATCCCTAATACTGCAGGGAATCAATGTTAATTCAGTAATCTTTGGGGAAATGAAATGATGAGCAATTTTTGCAAACTCATGCAGCTCATACCCCAGAGAATGCAAATGTTTTTACAGATATATGTAGTTATCTTAAATCTCCTCCTTTACTCAACTTGTCCTCATGGAAAAGCATGCTGGCAACTTCTTTGAATGTGTAGGTGAGAGGCCAGGAAGGCTAATGACATGTATCCTTTGCTAGTAAGGCACTTTGGTTAGCATTATCCTCCCAGCACAGCATGTAAAATAAAGACTATTTTTACCATGAAACACCATCTTGGCAATTTTGCCCACTGTACTGAAATACAGTTTTTGAAACTTGTAAGTTAACAAGGTTTAACAACTGGGTTTTCTGTGTCAGAAAGCTAATTAGATAAAAGTAGATGTCTCTGTCAGAATTATATTGCAAATGCTAGCATTCATGGAAATATCACCCTCTTAATTATAATTTCCTTTCAGCTTCCTCCCTCTTGGGAACATGCTTTAAGAATTGTTTTTCTTATTACCATTACTCCCCTTTAACCCCAAAACAGCAGCTTCCTTTGGGAAGATAATGCAGGAAGTAGGAAGGGTGTTTAAATATTAACAAAAGCAACAGCAAATATTTAGGGAAGGTTAACAATAAAGAATGGCAGTTTGTATATGATAACCACTGCCCCCTCCAAATCCCAAACCAGATTACTTTGCATTTAATCTCAAATATATTATGTAGCTGAATCTAACACGACCCATACATCTAAATAGATGGTCCACATTTTAATCCTTGCTGAAACGTGGTTCATTTTGTACCTATATAATTATTTTTCCTGCAGAAAACAGGTATTTGATTAGAAAACAAATTGCTAACCGGGGCTGAATTCGTAGTACCTGAGGATTCCCGCTAATCACTTTTGTCACTTCCAGAAGAGAATGAGAGACATGGGACATGAAGCTGGAGGCTCTGAATATTCTGTCTGCATTTCCCTTTTCCTTTTTTTGCACTCCATACAAAGCTAGTCTTATTTGTCGTAGTTTGTATGCTAGTCAATGGCACTGTCTGGAGACCACTCGCTACTACATCTAGTTTGGCCAAATAGGCAGAAACTGGATGCACAGCTGAATTTTAAATCAACTGTATGATGCTTGGTATTCCTGAGATTCCACCTGTGCCCTTTCTGTTAGGAGGCAGTGAATCAATATTACAAAAGATAGGGTGGCTCTCTGTGGGAAATATAATGCAAGGAGTGCCCACCAATCCAGTCATGCTACTATGAGTTATGTGAGTGAAGGGAACAATATCCAGCAGTGTTCCTGGATAATGTCGCAGCAGTACTCAGCCGCTCTGGTATTTGAAAGATGGCATGAGTTGATCCCTGCCCACCCCCCATCACTGAGTTTGAAATCGTGGTCCCTACCAGGCAATTGGATCGGCAACATCCCTTTTTGTCCTACTCACAATTGAGCCACCTTGGCTGCTCGGCAGCAGCACTGCAAGCCTTCCCTCTTCCCAAGGTCAGTAGGTACTGGGGTTGATGCAAAGTGACTCCTACTAGCCCAAGTGGAGAAAAAGGGTCAGCTAAAGAATTAAATAGATCTGTCTTGTTTTGAATGTATATAAGCTGCTCTGGGAGCCTTCTTGGTGGGATACAAATGCTCTAAACAAATAAATAAAATGAACAAAAACTCTGAAGGGGGGTATTGTTTTGTTTTTGTTTCAATTATTCACTTCTGTTTTCATCTTGTATTTTATTCTGTCCTGAAACCCTGATGAAGGATGGCATGAAGAAGAAGAAGAAGAAGAAGAAGAAGAAGAAGAAGAAGAAGAAGAAGAAGAAATAATGAGGGGGCTAGGGTCCCTCGAAATGGCCTTGCTCAGACTGTGGAGCTACCAAAGTCTGCCACTAGTTTGACTCTCTCCTAAAATACACAATTTCCCAAGCAATTTTCCCTGATACGATGCATTTTTGTGTGTTATTTTTTACTCACATACATGCATTTATATGCACTTTACCATAGTAAATGCATTTCTGCACAGATTACTTGGGTGAAGAGCTGCAGTGCAAAATTTAGTGAAGTGTAAATTTTGAAGGATGACTTTCAGTGTAGATTAGACAGGTTCATCTTTTAAAAAGAACTGAACTGAAATTCTCCTCAATCCTCAGTCAGAATCCAGTTTGCTCTGCCATTATGTGCCATATTCCGCTTTTTACAAATTGAACTATATAAAGATTGTTCAATATGGGTAACAGTGTATGCAACTAATCAATGTTGTCACCTTTATCCCTCATGAGTCTCTGTTCCGTTTTTCTTCCTAGTTAAGTTGTGGCAGCGGCTGCTACTCTTGCCCCGGCTGCATCTTAAGCACTGAGGGCAGGGTCTGTCATTTTGTTATTCATTTCTCTCTAGCCTGTGCTGCACACTTCCTCTTCAATTATTAGTGTAGCCTCTGTCATGAATACTGAATAGCAGTGCTACCTCTAGATAAACTGTGTTGAAATGGAAAGTAACTGTAAAAGAGCACCAGCCATTAAGATTGCCTATGCCTAATGCACACATTCATATCAGTTCAATGGCCACTGGGAGCTCCATATGCAAGGAAGAGACTTACCTGCTCCTTTCAGTGTCAAAGCCATCAGATGCACAGGGAGAACTGTCTGTCAAATAGTGAAGAAGTTGCACCTGCACAAACATGTTTGCAGCATGCCTGTATACCACCTTGTGGATCACTCTTATGTGCTATAGTGGTATGTTTCTGGTTGGCCACATTGTTGTTGTTGTTGTTGTTTTATACCCTGCCCATCTGTCTGGGTTTCCCCAGGCACTCCAGGCGGCTCCCAACAGAATTAAAAGCACAATAAAACACCAGACATTAAAAACTTCCCTTCAAATGTCTTCTAAAAGTCAGATAGTTGTTTATTTCCTTGACATCTGATGGGAGGGCATTCCACAGGGTGGGTGCCACTACCAAGAAGGCCCTCTGCCTGGTTCTCTGTAACCTCACTTCTTGTGGGAGAGGATTGCCAGAAGGCCCTTGGAGCTGGACTTTAGAGTCCGGGCTGAATGATGGGGGTGGAGATGCTCCTTCAGGTAACAGGATGTTGGATCTTTTGATCTGGCCCAGCAGGGCTCTTCATGCATGCATGATCCCACTGGGTGATTTTATTTCAGAGCCAGATTTAGTCATGCCTAGAGAAGACCTATTAAAATTAATAGAACTTAAGTTAGCCACCCCTAACTTGTCAAGCCAACGCAACTTGTAGATCGAGAAGGGGGAAACGAGTGGCAATGGAATGGAATAGGCAGTGGGCAACTGAGGGGTCATACAAATAGCTGGCAGTGACCAGATGGTAAGACTTGATCTGTGCAAATAGTCAAGGGCTATGATGGCTAATATATAGCTAAGGCAGCCTCCAGACTGTCAGCATTTTGTGGGAGCATCCTGGGGAATTTGCAAATCTCTATTTCTAAAGGACTTTTTTTCAGTTAGGAGTGTGGAATAAGCCAAGATTAATAGGAAGATGATGAAACACACTGCAAGCAACTTATGATGAATGTAGGATGAATGCATACAATCATACAACCGCCCCACAAAGGAATCAGAATGAATGTTTATTAAAAACCAGATATAATCTAACCTCTGTGTAAGCCTTGTGCAAGCAAATCAGGATAAGTGCTCAATAAATAGGTCATCTAGAGGAGCCCTAAGCCAAAACCACTACTAGTTAGTGAGGGAAATGGAGGGTCTTCCATTCTCCAAAGTGCCACATTCATTCTTGACTTGCACAAAACCTCCCTGGTTGTCATACTCCTTGCCTAATAAATGCCTTTTTCTTTTGTAGAAACATCCCTACCCTGTCATAGGACTAAGTTAAATCATATACTGTGGGCGCCCCCACCAAAAAAAGGATTTAATTAAAACAAATCCCTGGAATTTCAGGCCTCAGATAGATGAGCCAACACTGGCAGCAGCAGCAGCATCTGACATCAATTAAAGGAGTGACCTTGAAAATATTTTAGAAGTAATACCATGAATATATTAAACATCTCCCCACCCCCGTTAGTCACAGCAGGTCTGATTTTTATGAATTATGTAAAAACTTGCATCAATGTTTCAAAGTGATAGATGTGACACAACTACACAATGGAAACAAAACCCTTAAGCTCAGTCCATACAAAGAGGGAAGATGGAAGCAATATTTCTGCTTAAAAGAATAATTTCCAGTGAGATTTGGGCTGCAGTCTGCAGTGAGGACCTGCTCACCTCCAGAATAAAAGGACACCTCCAACTTTCCAGATGAAACCTGGAGCAAAAACTCCAGGAGATGTGTGAGGGCCCCAACACTAACGTGTCTGGTCACTAAATCCAGGATCACAACCTCTGCTGTATTCAGCACCATGCGTCACTGAATCTGCATAAGGGAAAGTTTCCTCCACACACATACCCAGCTCATTTCAGATTGGCTCAGAAATAAGCTGCAGAAAAAGCCCATTCCTGGAGGTGCAGAACTACCAAGAGGTTGTTCCTTAGCTCCTTGGCCTAGTCCTATAGCCTTCAAAGCTTTGTTGCTTTTTCAATTCCTGCCAGTTTCACATGGATCTTCTATTCTTCTACTGGGTCTGAGATTTACCCTGTCTTTCCATAGCTCCTCCATCCATCTGCACATCCTTCTGCCTCTTCCTCCTGCTCAGCACAAAGTATAGCCTTCACCCACCCTTCCGCTTCAACATCTGCTTCTCTATTCACAGTGCCTACTGTCACCTAGAGGAAGACCAAATAATGGGCCTGGCTGAGTAGAGTCCTAATATTTCTAAGATGCACAAGACCGATGAAGTTAAACACTGGAAATCCTAGGAAAGGTTACACTTATGAAAAATGTATGCATAAGCTCTTCAGGGCAAACTTAGCTGTGCAAGGAGTAACTGAATTTGTTTTGGTAGGAGTGTATGAACTGAAATGCATTAGGATCCCAAAACATATTTAATGTTGTGAAAAATGAGTAGAGATTCAGTGGCATGTTCTATTTTCTCCACTATCAATCATGTCAGTCACTGATATAGAATAAACTTAAAATATGCCTTTCTGTGGAGGGTGTGTGTGCCACTAGACTAAATTTAGTTTAGCAAGTTGAAATTGCTTTCCATGAACTTTGTTTTCAAAGGGAAATTACTTCCAATCCACTTTGTCAGATATATTTAATATAACAGATTTTGACAGCTGAATCATAATCCCAGGTTACTTATAAAGTACCAGCTGTTTTAGATCATGGTCATGGTGTAATAAGGGGAGCAGGTGGAGCTGTGATCTAAACCACTGAGCTTCTTGGGCTTGCTAGCCTTACTATTTCTGTATTGCTTCCCCCACCCCAAACCCTAGCCTTGCCCTTCCTCTCCACTTCCATGCAGGTACATCAACTGTGCTGCCTTGTGACCTCTGGCTCTCTCTCTCTACCCCCCAAGCTCCAGTTGTTTTTCTTAGCTGCTGTTGGTGTCCTCTTCACCCCACCAGCCCCAATCAACAGCTGCCACTGCTGAACAGAATTGCACTGGAAGAGCATTAAAAGAATTAGGTAGCTAGATTAGAATATTCCCCAAGGGAAAATGTCCTTACCTCAGTCACTTAATGCAATTTCCTGGTTACCTGTCAATCATCTCCCTCTCTTACACACACCCTTTTGTAAAGTTATGCTCTCTCCGTCGCTGACACTCCGTGCCGTACAATACTATGAAGACTCTGTTTTGCTCTGCATTCATCCATCAGTGTCAGAACAGCTTTACAGGAGGCAGCCACTTCCCAAACGCCACTGAATCTCATTTGTGGAGATTTTAATGAGCAACAGGAAGGTTCAAGTGTAATGAAGCAACCTCTCTTTCACAGATGTTAGCTGACAGCTGAATTGCCATGTCGGCTGTCCTTGTTCTCTCCTATCATTACCTTTTGGGAGAGATGGTGTTGAAACTTAGGTGAAGAATTGTGTTTTCTCTTCCTTTCTCTGCCATTCTGTACAGGTGGAGCAATCCATACTCTCAACTATGTATGACTCTGCTCTGCATAAATATTGTTATGAGTTGGTGGAGAATTAGGTTGAATGCCTGGGCGCCCTTCTAATTCTTGGAATAGCTAGGCTAGATTCTTGCTGAGGTGATCTACTGCATGATGGGCCGTTAAGGGGAACAAAGAAAGTGGATCTGTGTGAGATGGATAAGGGGTGGGGGCCTCTCCCCCAACTCACAGTTAGTTAGAAAAGCAAAGCCAGAGCCGGCAGCTGAGTGATGTGGGCTAGAAGCAAAGTAGCAAGCTAGTAAGTGACAAAATGGGAGCGATGATTTCTCTCTGAATCAAAGACTGCAGCTGTGGGGGAAAGCAAGGCCCATTTGGAGTGTTAATGTTGCAAACCACTCCATTGTAGGCTCAGGCTGTATATATATATGTGTAAATAAACCAAACCTCACAAAGACACCACAGTCTTCACAGTGCCTCATTGCAAAGGAAACATGAAAATTGGGTAAGCACCTCGAAGCCCGGGAATCTCAAACCACTCAGAGGTTGGAGTGGTGTGCAAAAATATAATCAGTCCTCCCATTTAAAGGTCAGGCTTAATAAGGAGCTGGGTTTGGTTTTTCCTGGGCAATGTGCTTCTTAATTGACTCTTTAACATTCACAAGGTCAGAGTCTTCAACTTTTTGTCAGAAAATTGCAAAGCAGCAGTTTGCAGGCCACTCTTCCCACTCCCTCAGGATCTCCTTGGAACTCCTGGTTTCTGTTGGCTATATATTCTCTTTGTTTATCCCAGCTGTAGTTTTTCAGTTGGAATATGACAGGATGCAACATAGGAAAATGTGCTCCTCTTCAGACTGTCTTTATCATTCTCACCCTTTCTAGGGAATTAGTCCAAATGTGCCCCATGTGTGTGCCCAAGTGTGTTTTAAACTGTTTGAGATCATCCAGATAAAGATATTAGAATGATATCTTGGCGGAAGAAATACCAAAGAGATAAGAGAGAGAATCTTTTCCCTTAAAAAAAATAAATCATATGTGTGTATGTGAGCTCTGGCAAAAGAAAGTGTGCAGCTTGTGAATGAAAAGGGGGGAAATTGGTTCCCCAAATAGGAGAACATTGCAGGACCAAATATTGTTGGACCAAAATCAATGAGATTTGATTCCAAGCACTCTAGTTTGAGGTGGTTGCATGGATTGGTTGCCAGGGGGGAAAGGGTGGTTGCCAGGGGGGGAAAGATGCACAGTTTGCACTACAGAGCCAGCCAGCTGGAAAAAAATGGGTTTTTCTGCTTGTTGCTGAAGCTGCAGCATCAAAATAAAACAAATGGACATTGCATGCTTTTCAACACGTTTGTGCCCCTTTTTCTGCAAATACTCTTTTTCATCTTGGTGGAGCAGAAGAATGGGCTCTTTCATAAAAAGGTTACAGCTGTCTGAGTGTAAAGTCTGCAATTTACAGTGCAGCCTCTTTGAAATCATAGGCTAATGCATTTTGCAGCACTTGGAATATAAAAACATACTTTTGTAAAATATCAGTGGTAATGGTTACAGTGACCCTGCAATTCATCGTCACAGTGCTTTTCTCCTCTGGCTCCCTTCTCAGGCTCTCTCTTCACAGACCCCCTTCAAGTAAAAATGGTGCCAACTAATTGCAACTTCCAGTCCTACACTTCCTCAGCTCAACAACTTAATTTGGTTTCCCTTTATAAATCAAACTATTCTTAATACATCTTATTAGAAGTGAAAGGTAACCATTTCACACAGGGTTCATTCCAGAGCAGAGAGCTGCTGTTCTGAGGAATAGAGTGCTTTCATGCTTTGCAAGCCTAATGGAGACAGATATGTGTATAGATACACAACAAAACATTTTCATCACTTTCTTTAAATATTTGAACAGAGAGGAAAGGATATGCAGAGGGGACATACCTATTGGGTTTTTATGTACTATTCCTCTTGTGAGGAAACAGCTAAAAAAAAGGACTCCTGACCATTAGGTCCAGTCGTGGCCGACTCTGGGGTTGCGGCGCTCATCTCGCTTTATTGGCCGAGGGAGCCAGCCTACAGCTTCCGGGTCATGTGGCCAGCATGGTTCTGGCGAACCAGAGCAGCACACAGAAATGCCATTTACCTTCCCGCTGGAGCGGTACCTATTTATCTACTTGCACTTTGACGTGCTTTCAAATTGCTAGGTGGGCAGGAGCAGGGACCGAGCAACAGGAGCTCACCCCGTCGCGGGGATTTGAACCGTCGACCCTCTGATTGGCAAGTCCTAGGCTCTGTGGCTTAACCCACAGCACCACCAGCGTCCCAATTTTTTAATTTTTTTATTTTCTGGTAATTTTATTATTACCAGAGCAATTAATTCAATTTCTTACTAGCCTTTCACCATGAGGTGGCAAGGCAAGTTGCAACAATTTAAAAACACAAGGGGGGGAAATTCAGATTGCAATCAAGAGAATTTCTGCAGGCATCCTGCTGTTAATTTGACACAAGCCCTGTGGTCTATAGGACTTCTTGCTCCCTCCCTTCTGCACTTTTGTTGAGCTGATTCCCCCATCATTTACTAAATTGCTTTTGAAGCTTCATCTCAGATACTTCTTTTTTCATAGCACAAGTGATGATGGCATCTGCCATTGCACCAGGATTATTAATGAACCCTTGTCACTCCAGCAAGTGAGTGAGATGATAACAAGAATTCCATGTTTTCCAGTTGTTTGCGAAAGAAGAAAACAATCAAGCAGAGGCTGGGTGTGCTGGCAGTTTAAATGGCAAAACCTCTTTGCGTGATTTATTGCATTTCTAATTAAAAGCAAAAGTCTTCAAGTTCAGCAAGCTGAAGATCTTTTCTGAAGGCTAAACATGTTATACAAGTAGAATTTATTCTATAAATGTCTATTCTATGAAGGTCAGCTGCTCCTAATAAATTGGAATGATGTTGCTTGGGGAGGGGGGGGAGCAACGTTATGGGTGGGTCAACAGAGCTCCCTGCATGTTAGACCTCTTACACTAGGGACACTCATGATGAGCTCCTGCACTTGAGAAATTACCATGACTAGTAACCAGAAGTAAGAAAAGATGCAACTAGCTTCTTTTTTAAAAAAATTTGAAAGCAGCAGCAAATTGCAAGCTTTTATTCTGGGATTAATTTTAGAAATTATCCTACTTAAACAAGAATTAAAGTGAAGAGGGAAGAAGGGTGGCGTGCATCTACAGAACAATAAAGGAACAGACCCGGGGGAAATCAGCTCCTCCCTAATACTGAGTAATCTCATTTGTTCTTGCAGCTTTCTGCATCCAAACAAGCTGCATGCTGGGTCTTGACGGAATTTGGCTTTGTCCAAGAAAAGCTTCATTTGTCTTTGTTGAAGACGGAAACAGGATTCAAGGGTGAGAGTAAGGGTCTTTGAGAAAACAGGCTGCAGTAAAAAAAAGAATGGCTGCACAGAATTTGGTGTTTTGTTTTAACATCTCCCCTGGGCAGACATTTAAGATTGTTCTGCAGCTTTGGAAAAGGAATGTCAAGATGGCAAACAAACAAACGAACAAAAAGACCAATGTAAAGTTTCACAGCTATTTGTCTGTTTCCCTGTTCTCTCTCTGGTGCACAAGTCTATTGAATACTTAAGGGCAATTCCTCAAACTTGATATAAGGGTGTTCTAGAAATCACTCTAGAATGATAACTAGGGGTGATATAAAGGTTATATGAAGAAAGACCTTTGCCTGACATGTGTGCTTAGCAGTCATGCTCTTATAAATATATGCTAATACCTGTGTTGTATTATTATTATTATTATTATTATTATTATTATTAGATGGAGCAGCCCAAAATTCCATGCTTAAATCCACTCATTCTGCAGGGTTTATGACTTAACAGAATGGTTGGCAGATTTGTTATCTTCTCTGCATGAGGCCTTCATACAATATCTTTATCCAGTGACAATAATCATTCCTGCATGTAGAAGATTTTGAAGTGCTACACACTACCCCAATCTCTGAGTGGTGTGAGATCCCAGGGATCCAGCCACTTACCCAGAGTTCCTATTTCATTTGGGAACGAGTCATAGCTGAAACTGTGGTGTTTTTATGACATATGCTATATTTACACATATATACGTATATGTTTATATTATTATTTTATACTATTCTAATGATTGTTGAATGTTACTTTTTTGATGGAGGTTGCCTATTTTAAAGTTATGTTTTATTATCACAGTTTTGTATTGCATTAGATTGTTATAAGATGTACATTTTTTTTGTTTCTTCAGCTTGTAAACCGCCTTGAGTATTGTAAGATAGAAAGGCAGTATACAAATTAAAAATGATGATGATGATGAACAAGCCTACAATGGAGGGGTTCAGATCATTATGCTCCAAGAGGGTCCTGTTTCTCCCATTGCTGGTCCCTTGGATTAAAATTCTCAGCTTACATGTTGCTCAGCCTTTGCCCCATTCAGTATGCCTTGTTTTACAGGCTGAAACCTCTTTTTCCTAAGTCACATCATCACCATTGCAATCCTAAACTCAATTGCTACTGGCTTTTGTCTCTGCTAACTAACTTTTAGTGAAAAGAGGGGCTCCACCTCTTTGCTGTCTGGCACAGCCTATACCTTTTAATTGGCCTTCTTAATGGCTCTTCTTTCTGTCTTTGTTAAACTTGATGGTTCTTTCCCCAGGCAATCTCCTGAACAGGAAAACGGGTTTGGCCTGTATTTTGACACCAAATTCAGCATCTGGCACCCAGGAATTAGAAGGGTGGTCCAGGAACCCCACAAATGTATAACAGTAGAGATTAGTGGGCTTTGATACTTTTTCTGACAGTTTAGTTATAACAGTTGAAATAACAGGGATTCATGAAGAAGCAAAAAGCCCAGCTTCAGATTTAGCCTGGAAGAAAAGGTTATTTAATCAAAGTAACTATCAGATGAGAAAAACACCAATCTATAAAGGCGGTTTTCTTTCCAAAGAAAATTATCTTATTTTGCCCATGGAGACAACATAGCAGTAATGGAGGAAGACTTAATAGGAAAGGGATGCATACAACTGGTTATTTGGTAAGTTTTCCTAATTAAGAAAATCACCAACAATTTATCTGGAAGCTTTTTGTCTGCTTTTATTACCCTCAAATAAAATGCAATGGAAATTAGCTTGTCAACAGAAGCAATTTTTAAAAGCTCTTTCTTCTAATACTGACTAGTATGGCACCTTCTCCCTTTGAAGCTTTCAGAAGCCAACCAAAAATAGAAATTTCATGAGTAAAAACAAGGGTCACTTATTACAGTGTGTCTTCAGGATAAAAATGGCACTATTATATTTCAAAATGCACGCAAACATCATCGGATGACATTGAACAGGTTTCAGCACTGTCTGGGGCCACTGTCACAAGACATGATGAAACCATTTGTTGCAATTTCCTGTATGACAGGCATGGAGAACCTGTGGCCCTGCAGATACCGTTGAACTACAACATCCTTCATCCCCAACCATTAACCATCCTTGCTGGAGCGGACAAATTTGGATTCCAAGGACAACTGGAGGGCCACAGGTTCCTTGCCGCTGCTGTAGGTGTACCAGCTTCCACCATTTTCTAGCAGCCTATGAATTTTGGTGGTATTGAACAGATCTATCCCTTTAGCATGGCAAAAGCTTTTGGAATGGAGCCAAGTCACTGGCTCATCCCTTGGCAGAAATGAAACATTTAAAATAGTTTCCTTAATACAGTTGTACCTCGGGTTACATACGCTTCAGGTTACAGACTCCTCTAAGCCAGAAATAGTACCTCAGGTTAAGAACTTTGCTTCAGGATGAGAACAGAAATCATGCTCCGGCGGTGCAGCAGGAGGCCCCATTAGCTAAAGTGGTGCTTCAGGTTAAGAACAGTTTCAGGTTAAGAACAGAGTTCCAGAACGAATTAAGTACTTAACCCAAGGTACCACTGTATCACAACACAGATAGAAGTAACTTTCATTTGCAAAACTGGCTAAGAGAAACAAAATGCAATATGAACTCTCTTGAATGAAAATGGGAACTATCCTCAAAGGAAATCATACTGAGAATAGTTTCTACACAGAGTTCAATCCATGCAATCACCCCAAACTAACTAGAGGGCTTGGATTCAAAACCCATTGATTTTGGTCCAACTTCAGCAGCTGCTCTATATTCTGGAACAGCAATGATGAGTTAAATTCCAAGGGGAAGGTGGTTAACAGTGGTATGCGCTCTGTCATAACTGGGAGATTTGATGTGTGCTTCAAAACATTTCTGCCCTATCACTGAACATTAAATATATCATCTCTCATTTCTTCCTTGACATCTTGCAAAGGTTCTAGAAAGTGAAACTTCAGTATCACAAAGTGAATAAAAACATCTTAGGAAAGATTTTAATTTAGATTCTGCATTTTATCTAAACTGTTCAGGATATTATTGCATTGTAGCATGCTACTCAGATGTTGCTTGGATCTTTAAACAGAGAGTTTTGAAGGGTGCAAGTTACTTCTAAAGTTTAAAATCAAAACTTTTGCCTCGCTCCTTCCTAAGTTGGCCTCACTGAAATAATATTTAGAGTTGCATAGTTAAAAAAGACAAAACTACATTTACTCTGTATTCACTAGTGAAAAGTGGCTCTGTCAAGGGCAATGTTAAGGCATAATATTTAGAAGACATAAAATAAGGATTTGTGAAATTGAGCAATTCTTTCCATCTGTGGCCTTTACAGCTTGAAGCAGTATACTATATTTTAAAGTTCACTGATTCCTATAATGCCATGGTGTACATGAATACATTTTCTTTCACTCCCAACAAAACATTACTTTTCAGGTAGATTAAATCTAACCTGCTTGCAATTCTTTCTTCCCATGAATTATCCTGCACTCTTTCCCTAATGGCCCCAAATTAGTCTGCATGCTCAAGCACTGCCACTTAGCCTATGAAGTCTCTAGATTTGTGTCAATGGCTGAAATATATATATATATATATATATATATATATATATATATATATATATATAATTAAGTAGATTTCCCAGCTCATCCGTCATACAATCCCAGGACATGATTGCATATTGTTTTTTAAAATTCTGGACATTGTATATTTGTCTTGGTCTCATACGTGTAATGTCTTTTGTTCTGTAGTTGTGTGATTTGTGCTTATATTGTATTGTGATGGTCATTGGCTCTAAACAATAAAAATCCATTGAATTGAATCATTAATGTAAACGCTAGTGGACTGCTCTCCCCAAGCAGGCTTGCCTGGTGCCTTCATTACACATCTTCAGGCACCAGACAAAGACATCTCTTTTCTCCCATGTCTGGCTGATTAAGCAGCCTATGGTCTTTTAAACTCTGGGGTATTGCTTTGGTTTGTTACTATGTTATGTATTTTTATATCACAAGCTACCCTGTGATCCTCGGATGAAGGGCAGTATAGAAATTTAATTGAAGAAAACTGACTTCTCTAATTTCAAATTCCTTAAGTAGTTGTGAGATTGGGTAGGGTGGGGAGGGGAGGCCTTTCATTCCCATTTGGGAATGAAAATCCCAAATGTGTTTTTTACATTGCTATCCTTTAGAAGACAGAAGACAAAAGTGCCTGGCATGCTCTGGTCCATGGGGTCATGAAGAGTCGGACACGACTAAACAACAACAACAACAATCCTTTAGAGAGCAATCCAGCTTCTGATGAATTTGATGCATTCTATTCTATGAAAGCTCATGCCATAACTAATTTGTTGCTCTTTAGGATACCTTGTGTTGCTCTTGGAAGGCTTTGAAACATTTTGAAACAGACCTATTAGTCTGTTAGCTGGGTATGACTCTAAGACTAAATTCTCCCAGTTCCCACTTTCATTCTAAAGGAGGCATCCCCAAACTCAGCCCTCCAGCTGTTTTGGAACTACAACGCCCATCATCCCTAGCTAACAGGACCAGTGGTCAGGGATGGTGGGAACTGTAGTCCCAAAACAGCTGGAGGCCGAGTTTGGGGGTGCCTGTTCTACAGCAAGGAGAAAGAGCAAGCGAGATTTATTTTAGGAAATTAAATTGCTGGGAGAGCTTTGCTATGCTGACCTCCACGAAAGCCCTATCGAACACTAGGTTTAGGAGTCAAGTGTACTTCTCTAGAGTCATAGGCCTAAATGGCTAGTTTTTGTTTATTCTTCCAACAACTAATGATTTTGAGGATGGCAGTGATGAATTTGGGCTTTTGACATCACATCTGAAGACATAGTGGGGAAAGATGTGAAAATGAAGGGGGAAAGATTCTCCACTCATTTCACAAGTCCTGATAGCATCTGCCATGTTTCTGTTGCCAGAGAACAAGAGTTTGAGGACATGCATGCACTATACCTCTAAGGCACATTCAAAGCCCTGTGCAAGGACTTCTGCTTCTGCAATAGGGCTTCCTTTCCCCGTTCCCTGCTCTCTCTGTACCCCACACAAGCCCAATGAAATTGGCTGATGGAGGGTCAGGAGAACTGCCTGAACAGCATGTAGGAGGAGGAGAGAGGTATTGTTCCATCTAGCAGATCACCACCCACCGTATTTTGCTTCTTACATCCTATCTGTTTGGCTGCGTTAAGCTGTGATGTTTACCAAAGTCATCGCTGAAAGCAGAATTGGCACCATCATATTGTTCTCAGCAGAGGCTCCATTGGCAGGAATGGCAGTTTTTGGTTCCCATTCTCAAGCCTTGTCTCCATCCCCATCTGGAGGAAAAAAGCAGCTCAGGAGCACAAACTTAATTGGACTGGGGTTGTGCTAGACACAAGGATGCTGATGAAGGAATATTTCACTCAAAGGGGGCACCCAAGAATCTGGTCAAATACAAAACAACAACAACACACATTTGGCAAACCACACTACAACCTTTCCAAAGGTGATTTTTTTTCCAGGGCAAAAATCAGACATGGCAAACGATGCACCCGTTCTATAGGGCGTCATTACCAAGCATAGAAAAGACGAAGATAAAACTTTTTTAGTCTGCATTTCAGACAAATGAATTTCCTCTCTTTCCTGGGAGAGAGGCACTTTGGCAACTCCCTATTTATACACCGCTAAATTGTTCTTTTAGCCCATTGTGGATGGCACTCCGAGAGACAGATCATGTTCTGTGAGGAAGCAAGAGATGAAGGAAATTAAAGCAGTAATTTTCTTTCGCTTTAGCTGTTTCTCCACTTTGATGTGATTTGTTACAATGTGCTTAGCAAGTTGATCAGAGGTTTTTCTTCTTCTTTTTCTCCTCCAGCTCTAACTGTGCTGCAAGAGGACCCCGGGGTGCCTGTCATCTGCTGCAGCTGAGGGCCATCAACATACTTTGCATTACTGAAAACAAATTCCAAAGCTGCTGAAACTTCTTTGCAGTTTGCTAGTGTAGCTAAATAACATCTATCCATCACTCGATAGAGGAGAGGTGGTTCAAAGTGCTGATGGGATGTCTCTGGTGAATTTCTGAAACAAATAAATATTTTTCCTGGCTTTTGGGGGATGAAAGCAGTTGGATGTCAGCTGCTCAGAGTCGATAGATGAAGAGCGGAAAAGAGGTTTTGTAAAATTAAAGCTTTTTATGCGGCATAAAAATAAGCTGTTGCATCTGAAGTGCAATGTGGCTTTTAAAGCTGTTGGTGTGGTTTTGTTCCCCTTACTTTTATTCTCTTGTTGGTTGTGATTTATAACGTATTTGCAATTGCAAATTTCTTTGTAACCCACCTGGAAATCCATTTTTGGAGGAAGGTCAGTTTATAAATCCTGAAATAAATAATGAGAGCTACAGCTATGGACAAAAATGGAAATAAATATGTTAGATATTTGCTAATTATAACCAGATATGGTTTGATTCGGCTGGCTCCCCAAAAAGCTGCTTTTCTTGCAGGAGACCCTCCCACCCCCAAAAAGTGATCCTCATGCTAGGATGGGCTTAGGTTACCGTATTTTTCGCTCTATAAGACGCACCAGACCACAAGATGCACCTAGTTTTTGGAGGAGGAAAACAAGAAAAAAAACTATTCTGAATCTCAGAAGCCAGAACAGCAAGAGGGATCGCTATGCAGTGAAAGCAGCAATCCCTCTTACTGTTCTGGCTTCTGGGATAGCTGCGCAGCCAGCATTCGCTCCATAAGATGCTCACACATTTCCCCTTACTTTTAGGAGGGGAAAAGTGAGTCTTATAGAGCAAAAAATACAGTATTTGTTGTGACACTTTATTAGGACTTTAAAACTCAGTATGCCTTGAAACCTCAGCTATATATGATAGGGAGTTTCTTTATCTCCATGGCTGGATCTAAGTCATGTATTCCAAAAAATTCCAGGTCAGAAAAAGCATATGAAACTGGTGATGGATGTGCTCTGGATATGCCATCTGGAAATGGGAGAAGCACATAGCATCAAACCCATAAATCTTGGTAATGACTCCCTCATGCATTGCTCCAAATGCATGTATGCATTTATCAAATAGTTCAAAAGTATGTAAAGGTACATGTTCAAAAGTAAGCCAAATAAGGAAGCTTAAATATTAGCCCCTGTGAACTCACTGAAATAGTGCACAGATTTTTATTTTCATTTCCTTCTTTGGTCCTGGCTTTCCTCTAGAACACTCTTCATCAGCCTGTGCCCTCCAGAATGTTTGGGGCTATGACTCCCATCAGCAGTGTTGGCTGAGGCTGATGGGAATTGTAGCCCAAGATTTCTGGAGGTTACTGAAGGCTGTTCTAGAACTATGCAGGTGGGTGGTGGAGGTATTGTTTTTGAGCCTGAGTCAAGATAAGGAAGTTATAGTTTGGGATTCAACTGGCACACTTTTATTTACCATAAAAATGTATGGTCTTCACTAGCGGGCTCCCTAATAGGAATTGTTATCTGTACCCCTGGCCAGCTTTTTCTGTTCTCCCATCTCCTAAGAGTACCCCAGTTGCCTTTACATTCCTTCCTGAGCTTGTGATGGCATATGCCACCTCCCCCACTTTACTATTTAAATAGTAAGTGAATATTCAATAGCAAGAATATTCACTTACTATTCGTATTGAATGCCAGCATCACATGGCAATGAATAAATTCCCTGCTGAAATATGTATTGATTATGAATAACTACTATTAGCCCTGTATTTGTTCCATTAATAAAAGAGTTGTCAGGTTTTATCAGCTGTAGTATTTTGTGAGACACACCTCTGTCCATGAGAAAAACCTCAGACTCAATGTAATATTAGAAGGTGGGGAATGTGGAGAGGCTGGATAAATGTCATGTTTTCTATTAAAAACAATTTATATTATTAGTGGATTAAATATGTAGATGAACAAAAACGGAATTTGCGGGGGGGGGGATCAAATTTGAATCTTACAGGTATTCTGTTTAATGCTTGTTTTAGGAGTAGCCCAGAACCGAAGGAAAATTGCCGTTCAGATTAATGATATTAATCCTACTTGAAGAACCACAAATTTGATAAGGTAATCTCAGTAGGCCAGGGGAAAGTAATGTTCTCTGAGCAGCAATGAATTTCATGAATAAAATGCCAAAAATTAGCATACATTGTCTGTGAGAAACTAGTCAAAATAAATTTTAAAAAAGAAAATGCTATTGAATTGTGCAAAATGTATATTACTAAGTACATTAAAGTGTTCTAGAGAGAGGGCAAACATAGATGAATCCAATATACCCAGCAATAAGGAGATATACAATTACAATAATGCAATTATAGTAGAATAAAATTGAAAGAAAAAACAACTTGCAGCTTGTATAGGCTACAAGATTTGGTATCTGCTTCTGGGCCTGTGTATATTAATGAAATTGTCCAAAAGTAACTACCAGTACATGTTCAGAAATAAGCCATTGATACTAGCAGGTGTGGATAGCAGAGTACAGGACAGGAATGGACTAATTTTATGAGATGCTCTACTCATAATTAACTTGGCTTAGGTAAGACATCATCTGAGTTGACTTCCTGGCATTAAAACACAGCAGCACAGCTGATGATCATCTTTGTATGAGCATACGCCCAACTCCAAGTGTGAACAGAGTGTTCTTATATGCACCTATTTGTGTAGGATATATCCGTTGGAAACAAATAGTTACGTGCACAGAGTAGGATAAAGCAGAGAGCTGGATTCAGCTAACAAGACCCACTAATGGAAGCCCACACAAGAACCTCGGGTATCTCAACAGGGTTTTCCCTCTCTCCACTCCTGACACCAACCTCAATTCTCTCTCTCTCTCTCTCTCTCTCTGTGTATGTCAAGAAAACACCCAGAACAGCTTGGAGGGGGAGGATAGGCGATGCCGTTTCCAGTTTGAGAAATGAATGAAACACATTTAACAATGCATGCTTTGGGAGAAAAATGCCTATTTAAATACAAATCTATGTGCAGATTTCTTAAAAATATATGGAAAGAGGATGAAATAGACATTATGAACAAATGCATGCAAAAATGACCTAGATGAGTGACAGGTGGACCTGTCAATCCCTTTTCAGAATAGCCATGTGGTTTTTGCATAGTCTCTCCACCCAAATTAGAAAAGTGTATATTACAAATTAGAAAAGTAGAAATGCTGAAGAACAAAGCATTTGCCTACCAATACATCTGTGGAAGAACTTACAACATGCTGGGCTATGATACTGTAGACCTTCTGTTTGGCTTATGCTGCAGCTGTATGACTATCCTCTAACATGTCTGGCTCTAGTGGTCAATGAGGGTGAAGATGCATCCATCATGCAAGCCCAGCCAAGGAAAGATCAGGTGCTGTTGCTGTGGGAAGAAGGAGATCTAAAATCCTAGGCATCAGTGGCAACTGTTGAGTCTCTAGCATGGCCTGGTGCTCAAGAGTCTCTCAGCAATGATTACAATTAATTTGCAAGTGTGTACTGGAAGAAGTCCATTGCAGACTGCCATTGGTGTCTGCTAGTGAATTAACGCAGGCAGGCATTGCTTTTGACAGTGATTTAAAAGGAGATTTATTCTTTTTAATGGTGCCTCCTTCTCCTGCCTCTCCAACTGATTCTCTAATCTTCAATAAAGAATGAACAGCTAAGCTGAACTCTGTGATTAATCAATTTTTTGTAATTTGTATCTACCTTTCATTTGCATGTAGACAGGCTGTGCTCAGTTGATGCAATTTCCAAGAGAAGGGCAGGGTGCGAGAATCTAATGAAAAGCATTATTTTTGTATCGTTGTTGACAACTCCTGTAGTTCATGTTTGTAAGTAGAACGAAAAACAGCCCCATTTGAAACGGATGCTAGCTCAATCAAAACATGTTCAGGGTATTTTCACTGTGTTGCCTGAATTGAATTTTGAGTAGCAGCAATGTAATTATTTTTAAAAAATAAATTAAAAAGGGGAAAGAAGAAGAAAAGAGTTGGAGAAAAACTGAGCCCTTCAACTAACACCTTGCTGGATTGGTTATATGAATCAATAAGTAAATAAGCCTATAACCTGCAAAATGTCTTACCTTGGTTTATTCCAGATCTAGAAGTTTGTGGCTTGCCATCTCATTAGTCATATTAGTCAGCGGTTTAGTCATGCTGGCCACATGACCTGGAAAGCTGTCTGTGGACAAACGCTGGCTCCCTCGGCCTGAAAAGCGAGATGAGCGCCACAACTCCAGAGTTGCATTTAACTGGACTTAACTGTCCAGGCGTCCTTTACCTAGCTTTACCTTACCTTTAGTCATATTTTAGAAGTGGGCCAATAGGATTGAGTGAATACTGAATTGTGGGCCAATAGAAATGAGTGAAGTTGATCTCACATCTCGAGGAACAGAGTTGATAACCACAATGCACTCTGGGCACTCAAAGTGGCTCCTGTCTAGACCACAGAAGGATAGGGTGATGCTGAGGGGAGGAACCAGAGCTGAGTGGTACAGCAGCAAACCCCAGGTTCAATCTCTGATCTCTCCAGTAAAACACACAAACAAAGGGATCCAGAAGCGTGGAGGCAACCGGAAAGAGCTTGCCCCCATACATCACAACTCCATCCCCTCGTCCTATCTGCCTAGCAGAAAGGTGTGGTGGAGCAGGAATGTCTTCTTCTTCAGTTCAGAGAAGACAAAGAAGACAAACTTCCTTGGAGGTTTTTAAGCAGAGGTTGGATGGCCATCTGCCATGGATGCTTTAGCTGACATTCCTGCATTGCAGGGGGTTGGACTAGATGACCCTTGGGTCCCTTCCAACTCTATGATGCTATGAAAACCAAGTTGGATAAAAACTCCCAGGACTGTAAAGCTCTTCTTGGATGGAAGGGGAGCTGCATGAGCTGCCTGCTTTCATATTTTGATTTTATATTGTCTTAATTCTATTAAGGTTTAATTGTATTTTAATGCTTGTTTTTTCCCTATGTTTTTAGTGATTCTTGTTTTTATCTTTAAGCCACCTTGAGTCCCTTCAGGCTAAAAGGTGGGGTGTGTACAAACAAACAAACGCTAATACTAGTAACAGCACAACTTCCAGGGAGTAGAAAAGTTCAGGTACAAACTGGCAATGCTGATGCACAAAACTTCAATTCTGCCTGCAAGACATCTCAGAGAATACTGGTAATTGTTCACACAAACAAGAGAAACCTAAGTTCATAGATGAAAATAGATAGTGGAAAAACAGAACCAAAACCAGGAAGAAGGAAAGAGAAAACAGAGAAGCAACTTCCATGTCTCTATTGTAGATGGTGATTAATCATGGAGCATTTTCACAACAATGGCCCCACACAATGAGACACACAGAATTGGGGAAAACCTTTCATCAGATCAGCTAGTTGTTTTAACAGCTATACTCCCGTGAAGCTTACACAATTCATCTTCAGGCTTTGGTGCCAAGAGCAAAACATGAAACAAGATGGAGGAAGTTCTTACATGTTCAGACTTGGCTGATGGTCATCTCAGATGCTATGAGGAGAAAGGTTCATTTGCAACCTAACTTGCCTAGGCTGCCTCCTTTGTTCTTGGTGAAATATTGGTTTCTTTTCTAATACAACAGTTGGTCAAAAAAAATATATATGTTTCTATCAATCTACTCAAATTCCACACAGTGGCTTATGCCCAGAACCATTTCACATACTTCTTTGAACATGTTACCTCAGATCTATGTTAGCCAGCATGATCACAGCTTGTGATTATGAATTACAGAAGTTAATAAGACATTACATGAAGAAATACTTTCATCTGCTTTGAGTTTGCTGCTAGATCAGCAAGTTTTAGAGCAGAACTTCACGTTACCTCAGCACCTGAGTGTGCCCTTGACTTCCAGGAGTGGATCTAGTCTATATGAGAGGAGTCCTTGTAGGGGATAATCTGTGCATAGGAAGGAGATACAGAAGCTACCCCTAACAGCTTACTTCTGATTACTGGAGGCCAATTAAAAAAAAACAAAAGAAAGACCATAGCTCAATGGTGGATCATCTGTCTTGCATGCAGAAGGGCCCAGTTGGAACTGTGACTGTCTCCTGCCTGAAATCCTGGGAAAGCCACTGCCAGTCAGTCCTAAACTAGATGGACCACTGCTCTGACTCAGTATATAGGCAGCTTCCTGAGCTTCGTCCTCAGTATAAAGGACAAAACAAAGGACACATATTCACATGGAATTTTCACATGGCAATTGAGATGTGGAGCTGCAAATTTGGAAATATATAATACAATTAAGCTAGAAATAAATCTCACTATACTGGGCTGCTCAGTCTGCTGCCCGCTGACAGTGCAAATGGTTGACAGGCAACCTCAAGATTCCTGCCGTCCCTTGAGAACTTTGGGTGGTATCAAACTCCCTCATGCCATGAGCACACGGATTTCCACTTGCACAGTGGAACTTCCCCTCTTCTCCTCCTACTGTATGCACACCACACCTTCTGTTCCGGAGGGTTGCAAGAAACCTCAGAAGAGATTCAGAGAGTGCACTGGGGCAGAAGGGAGCAACATCCCATTTTGCAAGTAGAAACCCTAAGTGGCTAACTAGTGCTGCACTGAACACAAACATTACTTTTTAAACTGTACCCAAACTGGACTGCCCCGTTTACCCTTTCCTTGGAGCAGGGTTGGGCTGGATTTTTTACATGGAAAGACAAGAGGGAAAATATAAAGACAGAAATGGTTCGTTCAGTGTTGTTGTTTGGGTTTTTTAAAGCACTCAACAGACATTCTCCAAAAGTCCAAAATAACCTATGAGGTTAGTTGAGGAGGACAGTTCGTATATCAATTAGTCCTTAGTGCTGGTGACTTTCAAAAGTCTGGTTATTCAGATAAAGTAAAGGCAACATTGCATTCAAGTCTGCTTTCACTTACTTCAACTGTGGGGGGGGAATTCTGTTTCAATTCAGGTAATCTGAAATGTTATTTTCCAGAATGTCAGGCAGGCTTTATAATGAATTAATGCACTTCTTTAAATTGCTTAATTTCCCCCAACCTCCTTCCCCTAAGCATGCTAATGGATGAGAAAACATAAATGGCTTGGAAATATCTTGGAGCCATTTCTGTGCAATGCTTCAGAAAGAAAAAAGGCAGGTCCCATCCTCTGCTTGTACCCTGAAAAAAATAAGCCCACATTGAAAAAGACCAATTTCTCTTTGATTGAATATATATGTAGTCACAGGAAGAAAAAGCTAAATGTTTTCTTTCTAATTGTCCCTAACTTCAAGGACGATAAAAACCAGACTTCAAACAACAGATGGACATGCCTGCACCCATTCTTGTCAAAATCAGGCTATTTCATTTGAGTGGAAAGGAAGCTGGCTGAAGCACGTCTATTTTAAATGGCACAGATAATAGTTCTCCTCTCTGAGAGACGTGAAGACAGAGCAACAAGAACGCACTCTGTTCCCCCCCTCCCCACCCCATCGCGATTACCGTGGCAACTCGCTTCAGTGGCTTCTTCTTAGAGAACAGAATCACTTTTAGGCCATCTTTGTCAGAATCATGTATGCTGCCCAATCCTATGCATGCTTGTTCCGAGGTATGTCTAAAGGTGTTAAATGTGACTCAGTCCCTAGCAAGTGTGTGCATCATTGCAGTGTAGAGGAGCACTACACATGTCAGCTCAGAAGTGAGTCCCACTGAGTTCTGTGAGACTCTGCCAAATGTCTGTCTATACTAGGTTTCCACTAGTCCAGGGGTGGCCAACTCCCAAGAGACTGTGATCTACTCACAGAGTTAAAAGCTGGCAGTGGTCTACCCCCCTTTTGGGGGGTTCAGGTTCTTGAGCTTTTTTTAGGAAGGAACGTGGGTGACGCTGTGGGTTAAACCACAGAGCCTAGGGCTTGCTGATCAGAAGGTTGGCGGTTCGAATCCCCACGACGGGGTGAGCTCCTGTTGTTCGGTCCCTGCTCCTACCAACCTAGCAGTTCGAAAGCACGTCAAAGTGCAAGTAGATAAATAGGCAGCACTCCAGCAGGAAGGTAAACGGCATTTCCGTGCGCTGCTCTGGTTAGAGCAGAAGTGGCTTAGTCATGCTGGCCACATGACCCGGAAGCTGTACGCCGGCTCCCTCGGCCAATAAAGCGAGATGAGCGCCACAACCCCAGAGTTATCCACGACTGGACCTAATGGTCAGGGGTCCCTTTACCTTTAAGGTCCATATTTGGAGGGTTCGGGTCAAAGTTGTTGAATTTTTTCAGGGAGGAGGCAAAATGTTGAGGGTTTTTTTTAGAGGAGCCAGTTGTTCAGCTTCTTTGGGGGGAGCCAGTCATGTACCGGTAGATCATGATCTACCTGTTGGACATGCCTGCGACTAGTCAGTTATCATACTGTTTGGCCTTGGTTGTTTCCGAAGTTCTAAAGAAGAAAAAGGAGCTGATTTATGTCTGTTGTAAATGACTTGGGGGTTAAAGGAAGGCATTCGTGGGTCTCTCTGTTTGTGAAAGTTTTAGACATGGGTGACAAGGCAGTAGAGAAAGGAGAAATTGGGGATGGGGCAGGTGGAACTGATGGTGTTAAAGTTAGCATTTGAAGGAATAAGGGGGAATCTGGGAGGTAGGGAAGATTGCTTCAGTAGCACATACTAAAACGGGAACAAAACAGGAATGATTATATTTGTTATTACTTGATGGTATGGCCAATCACAATGGATATGCACATGTGATCCAGCCCTTAGATTTCAAAGCACAGAGAAGTAATTCATCGTTTCTAGAAATAAGAAGCTGTCTCAAACTTTTGAAGAGATGAGATATAAATATTTAAAAGAAACCAGTGTTTCGGAATCTGCTGTCCTGAATTTGTAGATTCAAAATTCTCTAGCTCTTTTCTTCAGCATGGACATCTCAATTCAAACTTAGTAATTACAGTTTTTTGTAACAGTAACATGTGCGTGCAAAACATGGTGTGTTAGTTCTTTGCAGATATTTTCTTTGAGCCGTCAAAACAAATTAAACATTCTCTGAAAACTGCAGAGAGAACCGTGTGTGGCCAAAGTTTGTAAATTTCAATAGTCCTCAAAGGAAATAATTGAGCAAATTTAATTCCTTACTCCAAAAAACAGTTTCACTTTTTCCCTGAACTCAGTCACAGGAAGTGGTTTCCCCCTACTGTTCTTCCCAAACTGTATTAATTAAATATTCAAAGAAAACAAATCCATTTTTTAAAAATCCACAATTAATCCAGAAATCTGTATTATTGTCAAAGTTAAAGTATGGCTGTGATAGTTAGGACAAGAAACTATACAAGCCATCTTCAAAGAAAGTTTGATCAATTAGTTATTAAATTGTCAAGTACCTGCTTTGAGTGATCAGTCTTTCTGGAAATTCGGAAGAGACAGTTCCATTATTTTTATAATGAGTGAGAGAATTGGGTTTTTCCTTCTGCAACAGGAATAACAATGGGACACAATCTGCATTGTCAAGAGCAAAATGTGCATGCGCACCACAGCTGCTATAGGAGCCCCCTTGAAATGTGCCACAATGTGCTATGGGATTTGGATACTCACAAACACCTCTGATGTCTTCATTTAGCCCTCCCTTGGACCACAGGTCTAATGGTGCAGGTGCCAGGCCAGGCCTGCCCTAAGCAATACACAGCCCATGTGGATAGCTCAGTTGGTTAAAGCATGCTGCGGATAATGCCAAGGTTGCAGATTTGATCCCTGTATGGGACAGCTGCATATTTCTGCACTGTAAGGGGTTGGACTAGATGATCCTCAGGGTCCCTTCCAACTCTACAGTTCTATGATTCTATCTGTCTTCCATGCAACATAACTGCTCTGCCCTCTCCTGCTGTCTATGTACATCCGTTTGTTCTTCCCAAAAGGTTTTCGCAGGATGGAGCAAAAATGTTTATGCTGGCCTCCGCACTCACATCAGATCCAGTCACCTGCAGAGACATGGACAGACAGCAAGGGGGAAATTTATGACCAGAAATATCTACAGTTCAGCACTGGACAGGAGTCATCAAGTCACCAGCTGCAGCTCTACTTGATGTCACAGTAAAACTCCACTTTGAAAAATGAGGGTCATACTGCAAAGACTGAGAGTCACTTAGGGTCAACCCACACAAGCAAGCAGCATTCCCCACCCTCCCAAGCATGGGATATATACTGAGCATGTAGAAGAAGGGTGATGGGAGCTGGCTTCTTATCTGTGCTCAGTCCAGTCCTCAGCCATCTGGGGGAAGGTTCATAGCTTAGTGGGTCACAGATGGTCACAGATTCAAGCCACAGACTCTCTAGGTAGGCCCTGTCCAAAATCCTGGAATTCTGTGGACAATATTGAGTTAGATGGATCAGTTGTTTGACTCGGTCTAAGGCAGCTCCCTTAGACCACAGAAAGGGCTACAACTCCATCAGTTCAGCTGTCAGTTTAGACTAGATATTCTCCAAGTGGTTGAGCCCTGGAATATATGGAGGAGGAAAAAAAAGCTTATTTGTGTGAACTGACCCTTGAATTCAAGGAACCTACTTATTGATGTCTTCAAAGGCCTGGGGCTTTTCACAATTATTTATACCCTGCCTTTCAGGATACAGATTATTCCAAGGTGGCTTACAAGAAACACTATGTTAGATTTTGAAGCAACACCACCTCGGTAGACAATTTATTAGCATGTAAAAGTCGACAGGATCCTGCCCCACTGTTGATGATAGATGGTTCCGTGGCCATCAGACAAGCTGGCTGGGGCTGATGAGAATTGTAAACACAAACTTCTGGAGGCCACCAGATTGGTAAAGGCTGGTGAAGACATTCCGAAAACCTGAGCTGGATCAAGGAATGGATCAGCCACAAGCATTACCTTACACCATCTTATAGACTTTAACTTTCCTGTATTGATTTTTAAGACTTGCAGTAATCCACAGAACCACAACAGGACTAGACCTGGATACAATTTCAAATCTCTAGTTGCAAAGTGGAAAAAACTGATTTCTTTAGCATAATTGTACAGCATACACTTAAAAACGATTGTTTAGGTCCAATATGCTTAATATTAAAGACTAAGGGAAGAAAAGGACAACTTTGTTAGAAACACACAAATCAGGATGTTACTTGAAATGTTTTGTTATTGTTTTTAAAAAAACAACACCCAAAGTCTGTAAGATCCTCAAGAGGTATGCTCAAATTGGAAATTTGTTATTGAAGAAGTCAAGCTGCTATTCTACAAAAACATGTCTGCATCGAAGACAACACAAAATAGATGCATTCACTAAAACCATACACAGCTTAATTATGACCTAGTGACTATTTATGGAGGAACTTTGGAGTACACTTGTTTTTGTCTCGAGTAAACTAAATAATGCTTTCAATGACATAAAAATAAACACAGCAGTCATTTTCAAATGTGATTTCTAGCTTACACTGAATGTTTGAGGGAGAGAAATTAGTCCCGTATAATGAAGAAATCTGTATATGAATGGTTGTAATTCTCTTTAACCAGAGAATCCCAATGTGATTAAATGTGAACAAAGCCAGGCAGCACTTCTGCTGTCTCTCTCCGTTATTTATGAATTATAGGAACATAGAGGCTTCAGCTATATAGCTGGATCTGTATTTGCACAAATGATTTCTCTATGCAGCTTTAGAAATCTGCAGTTTGCTTTATTAATAATGCAAGCATTTATGTGCAGTTGTTCCTAATTCACCTGTGTGGCAACACTGCCCTCTTGTGGTGCAACCTATACTTCAGTGGAGTTTTTTTAAACCAAATGATAACTGGCATAGAATGGACCAGTTCCCGCTGAAGAGTCACCATATAGAGTACGAGTTGCCAACCTTTAGGGGCCTGTGGGCACATTTGCAAACTAGAGAAACTACTATGGGCATCATGCACAGCACTCTACCAAGCAAACATGGCAACCTATTCTATCGTCTACAATAGAATGCTTCATTCAATCCTAATTTTGGAGGCGGGGGGGGGGAGTGACTCGTGAGTGCACCAGGGCATCCAGGATGTCCAAATTCATGACCACTTGTATATATGAAGAGAAATCTCTCACCACCAGCCTTACTTCAGATGGCAAGGGTAACGGGAGTGAGGAGTCCCTCCACTTACGTTTTTACAGAGACACAACTGATCCTTCAAGTACCCTGGCCCTAAGGTGTGAAGGGGTTTTAAAAGGTCAAAACCAGCACTATGAACTGGGCCTAGAAATGGGAGTCACTGCAGCTGGCATAACATTATAATGTCCTATTCAAGTTAGAAAATCCAAGACTTACAATCAGCTTGCATGATGTAATCAGATGGGGTTGTATCCATTGCAGCGCTGTTAATCACTCAGCGGTATTACTTGTTCTGCTGGCGATATATTTAGTGCCAGCAGAATGCCGTTGCAGAAGCAAATACATAAGCATATTGCCAGTAACTTTGCTGCGCAATAGATTGCACAACCTGTTACACAAGTGTCCAGTAACATGTGATTCTTCTGCTGTGCTACATTAAAACTCATTCGTCCATTAGTGCAAAAGCTCTTGTACTAGGAGAGAATATTGCAACCAAAGATCTCATTACCAGATTGATCATTTATAGAATTTGGGTAGAATCTAGGGAAGCAAAGCCATCAGAGGGCTCTGGCCAACTTTTGATACTCATCCTTCCATGTAGATTGAGAATGCTGGTTGGTTTGACCTACTATTCTCTCTACTGTTCTTTCTTACCTCTATTGTATTTAAACTATTTTGTTATATTTTTTTTAATCTACAACCATATATTTGTTGTTTAGTCGTGTCCGACTCTTCATGGACCAGAGCACGCCAGGCACTCCTGTCTTCCACAACCATATATACTGCACATAAATTCATTCATGATAAATGAATGAGTACTGCACACAGAAAGATGGTACACAAGGTTAATTCACCTGTGACAGTTGGGATACTGCCAGGGAGACAAAGTCCATCATGACTCCACGTCGTCTCCATTGCGATCATCGATCTCCCGTAGACACGCAGTATCAGCAATTAGCAACACGAGCTCCAGAAATAGCTTGCCACATTCCAGAGCTGATGCATGCTCTATCAGCAGAATTCACACAGCGAAAGATGCACGCAGGAGAGCATTATTTACAAGTTTATTCAGCGTTGGTCAGAACAAAGAAAACATGACTGCCTGCTTCGGTGTCTCAGGCACAGAAAACGAAAACGAAAGCAAAGACACAACAGAAACATCCTGTGAACAGGAAATACGCAGGCTGTGACACAAACATCCTGCTCTCTTTTAAGGTGGAACGGAAATATCCTAACAGTGACAACTATCCCACACTGGGGGCAAGCGAACATGGTTGTCTGGGAAGAGATATGCATGCCAATTTTGCTCTAGGTGGACTACATAGGAACCTGGTGATATGCGAAGCTTCCTCCACATACTGTAGATACATTGGGAAATAGACATGCATGCTACACACACCGCAGTGGCAACACAACTGAGAAGAGTATATAGGAGGGGTGGCTAACCTGAGATTCTCAGGTGGACTGCACCTTCCTAATCACTGGCTATTCTAGCTGGGGTTGACGGGTAATTGGATGTTCACTAACACCTGGAATCACAGGTTCTCAATGCTTACTGTTATCATTTACCCAGTGTTTTGTTTCTGGAAAAAGAGGTGCCAAAACTCACCATGAACGCTTCCCTTGTTCTTTTATAATGGCAATAGTGCCAATGATTTCCGGCTGGAAAAAAGCCCTGCATTTATTCAAAATATATCCATCCTTCTTGCTGGAGGAGGCCCAGTGTGGCAATTACTCTAGAATTTATTCCTTAGAGATATGGTACAGAATCCAATTACGGAGTAGCAGCAATCACATCCTCTAGCAAGCCAGTTCATTGCACCTGTGGCTTGTTATATACAGTGGTACTTCGGGTTACAGACGCTTCAGGTTACAGATTCTGCTAACCCAGAAATAGTACCTCGGGTTAAGAACTTTGCTTCAGGATGAGAAAAGAAATCACATGGCAGCGGCGCAGCGGCCCCATTAGCTAAAGTGGTGTCTCAGGTTAAGAACAGTTTCAGGTTAAGAACGGACCTCCGGAACGAATTAAGTTCTTAACCCGAGATACCACTGTAGTTAGTAGTCTTTACGTGATGTATATTTTACCTTTTGTCATTTTACACAAATAGCAATATACTGATATAATTGATGTTCAAGCTTCCCAAGAACACCAGTCCTTTCAACTGTGGCATTATAAGTATATCTTAGATCACTAAGCAAAAAAGCCAAGCAAAAAGAAACAATAATTGAGTTTTAATCAGCACAAAATCACCAGACATTTTATTGTAATTATGACAAAAGTTTAATTTCGATTCATTTTGCATTTTTATACTTTTAAAAGTAAATATAAATCAAAGAATGTGAAAAAACCCACGAACACAAAAGAAACATTGCTTCTGTGACTCCAAAAATTACATAATGCATATTCATAACTATTCTATTATCTATCTGAACAAGAGTACAACAGAATGGAAAAACACACAAAGTCATTCTTCAAAAGCCTCCTGACTAAAGGT
This sequence comes from Podarcis tiliguerta, assembly GCF_965153285.1. Lineage (NCBI taxonomy): Eukaryota > Metazoa > Chordata > Lepidosauria > Squamata > Lacertidae > Podarcis > Podarcis tiliguerta. Next base: position 38,738,379 of record NC_139540.1, on the reverse strand, counting down.
CTCTCCTTGTAAATTATTTAATATTTTACTCTGTGAAAACTGAAAAAAAATATGAAGAAATTCCAAAAAGGATGAAATTCCAATACAAGGTACAACTTGAATTTCAGAATGCCTAAAACTTCATTTCTTCTAATAAAATAAAATAAGATGTGCTATAGTCAATGCTCCCCACAGATAAACCTTCAGAACTACTGCAGTAGTTTTACTATAATAGGAAATAGGTTTTATTGCTGTGAAATAAGGCTGGCATACTTATTTCCAGCAATGAGTATATTTACTCATTAGTGTACATTTTCTGCAAACAACTCATCAAGCTAGTTAAACCAGAAGGATTTTTTTATGGAGCTGAATTTTCAGTTTTGTGAATATGGGGGAGGGGGGAATTACTTGGCAAATTAAAGCATGAAATCCAACCTGTTAAGTAAAAATATGTATTTCATAGACAGTGACCAATTAAGTTATTATTTATATTGTGAAGTGGATGCTACAAACCATGACTGCTAGATCAGGTGTTGTTTAACTGGTTTCCATCTACAAACTATCAGGCTCTGAGAATATGTAAAATGCTCACCATAAATCCTGATTGTATCTTAAGAATTTTAATTGTTTTATGATATAACTAGATAGTAAATAGTCCCTAAGGAATGCTTTTGATTGGGCCCAAACAAATCAGGTGTCCATAACAGCAGCAGTTTTTACAGCATATCTTGAGCTCCATTTTATTTCATTGATATTTTACACTAAATTATAAAGCTAGTGAAAATTACATAGTCCATCATGCAAAAATTAAAAAAAAAACACCAACCCCTTCAAGCAATGCCATTAAATAAACCAGTGAAGCAGGGGGCTGGCAGATGGAATATAGTCAAGCAATGTAAGCGTACAAGCTTGCAATGCTACTAATAATTTCCAAAATGAAGAGTATCAAGAGCAAATGTAGGAACTGAATGCCTTGTCTTATCAGAGATAAATAAGTACAGATTCCACTTAAAGTGCACCTGCTTAACCTTTTTTCTTAAAAAAAGAAAATCCTACTATTACAGCTATGCAAATAAGCAATACAAGCTAATCTTTTTACATATTCTACTCTATAAAGTAGTAAATAGTTGAAACCTAAATTACAATCTTTAATATATGAAATATGGTTTCTGTACCATGAACTTTAAAAAAGAAACTAAATGCTTATTCATAAATGCTGGAAAGTCTGAGAAATTGTTGACTATCATCGGCTGGTGTTAAAGAAACAGGGTTGTATTATATTTTTAAAAATTTACGTAGTCAACAAAAGTTTTTTAAGGCTCTGAAAGAGAAGCAGTCACTTTTCTTGAGATCTTTTGGCAAGAGAATATATAAAATAAAGTGTAGCAGGGCCTACTGACATTTTTGAACTTGAATGTTCATATTTTTTTAAAGCCAGCTCATTCAGTGTCTGCACACAGTTATTGCACTCATGTATTCCTTGGAATACATTCACATCAACACAGTAACGATGATTGTGATACAGCCATGGCAAAAATAAAGTTTTCCAATTCAACATGAGATGAACTGCCCGTATGCTCAAAAACTTTCTCCAGAGAATTAATGCAGGCAGTTCTCATTTGATGTCTGAATGTAGTCATTCAATTATTCACACATATAAAATTTCACCAACTCTCATAAATACAAATTTGTCAGAGCGGAAAAGAGATTTATCACATGCAAACTCTTAATTAGTGCGGTATACTGCTTTGGAATATATTTCTATCAGAGTTAAAAGAGCATTTTTCAAAAGGTAACCAAAAATGAATTGAAAATAGGAGTTTACTGCTAAGTGCAAGTCCTTGTAGCAAAGTTAAGACAAGTTATGTTTCATTTTATCACTGCACTTTAGTCTTACTGAAAGACTACTGAAATCTGTCCATGTTTTTCTTAGTAAATGCTACATTTCAAGATTAATGGATCTATCAAGTAGGCATTATCACATCTACTTAAAACAAATTATTTTTCTCTATAGTATGTCAAGTACGATTTTAGCGATTCAGGAAGTGGTAGACTCATAATTCTTTCCCGCAATAAATTTATTGGGGGTTCTTCTGGCTTCAAGGCTTCACTGTGATCTTTATCATCCTCTTCTTTGTTGTCTTCTTCCATCTTTTCATCTTCTTCACTATCTAGAGGCTGAGGAATGAGTTGATTGCCTACAAACACATAGGTGTTAATCCTGCGCCTACGGCACCGTCTGCGTTTGCGTTTGGGTGGAGGTTTCGGAATAATACCCTTGGCTTGCAACTCATCATTTATATAGTTTCTAAGAGTGCGCCTAATGTAGATCCGAGCCAAGTCCTGTAGATTCCTAACAGCACAGGGGGCTGAAAAGAAAGAGAAAATTAAGATTGCTCTCTAGGTCAAGTTATCTAAGAGCAGTACTGCAAATCGATGGTGAAATTTTTAACTAGGTAAAGGAAATAACCTTTGAAAGAAGTAAAGGTAAAAATAATATACTATGAAATGGATGACAACTAGAATGCTTTCAATGCCAAAAAATCAGTTATGTTGGCCAGTAACCAGTTAAAGGCAACTAGTTATACAGAACCAACAGAGTTTTAGACTTATTCTTCCTTGAGCAGTAGTCACACTGACTCATGCTGCAGGTTTGAACTGGACAGTCAAGAACACTTTGTTGATATGGCATGAGGTTTGCCCTGCCCATTTATTGGGGGTGGGTGGGTAATAATATCATGTCACTTTTTCATGACTATCTTGCCCAAAATTTGATAGATTACAAGAGACTCTATGGGGCCATAGAGTTATTATGTAGTTCCTTCAAATAGGTGCCCCTAGCCACATATTTTTAAACCAGATCATGTTAAACATATTTTTAAACCAGATCATGTTAAACAGAATGTAGCTCAGTTCATAGGTAATGCTAGGTCAAATAATGATGAACATGCAAGTTCATGGTGTGAAGATTGCAGCCACTACACTCTTCCCACAATTCTGCAGCTGCCATGCTATCCAGGGCTAAGGTTTGGTTCAATGTTACATATGAACTTGGGCTCATGGTTTGTCTCCGCCAGACAAATCATGGGTGGTAGACCAAGAAAAATCGTTGATTACAGCTCATGGTTTGTCTGAAGTGAGAAACACCAAAAGCCTGAGTTCTGATGCAATACATTCTAATATAACTTTAAGAATATTTATGTAAGTATCATCAGTAGCTGCGCCTCAAAGGAAAGACTAGAGTTAAATGGTACTTACGAAGTCCCACAGTATCATTTTTGCTGCTGTCACTCTTGCTTGGCTGCACAAGTGGAGCAAATGAAACAGCAAGGATGTTTTTGCTTTCCCAAGTATTTTGTCCAGTTCTTTGTATTTGGGTTAGCTGCATGGAATCATTTAAGTTTCAGACACAAAACAGTTAAATACATGACTTCATCTATACCTGTCCAATTCTCATATGCCGGCCTTGCTCTGACATAACTACAGCTTTACCATCACAAGGCTAAGCATCAGAATCACATGCTTCCTCAGTCAGCATAGCTGTGAGATCAGAAGCTTTTCCTTGCATTTTATGAAGCACAGTTTATCTTTTTGACTGAACCTGAACAAACTGTTAGTCTTGAACATGATTACTGAAACAACCTTAGCTGGTTTCAATAAGCCACAGTTAAAATTAATCAGAGTCTGGGGTTCCGACATAATATTAAACTGTGCTTAATTGAAAATGGAAGTGGAAATATCCAAACCCCTCATGGCAACCTCAGAGGAGGAAGGAAGAGTATGCGAGTCCAACGCCTGCACTGGATTCTTCATGCAACAATAAAGTCAAAGTTCATTGTTACATTTGAGATCACTAACCACATTTGGACAGTCATATATTGGTTAAATAAACTGAGATATGACTCTCTTATGTTCCTGCATGCCATTCCCTGTGCCAGTGTTCAAAACTCCCATTGTTCTAGGCGCATTTTGCGACAGGGAATTTTATTAGTGCAAGCAGTTTCTGAGCTCTGGCTGCAGTACTGCACCTATGATTTCAGATTAAAACTGCAGAGTGGAAGGAAAGGGGAACCTTTTTCTGCCTCCCCATTTCCAGGTACTCTCTGAAGATTGGAAAAGAGATCTTCTTAAGAATATTAGGAGGGTGGGCAGGGGAAGGACTAGACCAAGTGAAAAATAAATATAATATTTTAGCTGCAGTTCATTCATTTTCAGCTTTGTATTCTCACTATTTTCTTAAAAAAAGTCCTAAACATTCCGTTTTTGCACCCATAACCTAGGCTTAAAGTGCCATTATCTCCTAGCTTTCATATCTCCTATAGCAATCAGACCAGAAGCCTCTAATTAACCATAACTTCCTGCTTCAGCTGAACTGAGAAACTATGGTTACCATCTTTCAAACCACCCAGGATATTAACTAACTTAAACCATTAATTAAAATATTGCTCTGAAGTTGGCAACTCTAATTTCTTGGTGCGATGAAATGAGAAGTGCTGGTTGCTTACCTGTATCTTTAGCTCATTGTGTAGTCATCTTTGCACACACACATACGGGTTTTGCACCTGTGCAAAGTGTCTTTCTGGAAGATTCTACAGCTAGGCTTGAGTTTTGGTGGATACTGCACTACCACCATCTATGTGCACAGTTCAAATTTTTGAACAACACAGAGGCCCAAAATTGAACAATCTAAAAATTCCAAAACACACTAACCCCTGAAGATGGAAAGGACAGGCTGCGTGTCCACACATATTTTCACTCTCAAGAATTATGGTTACAGGAAAGCAACATGTCCATTTCCTTTGTAGTCTTTGCATAGCTACACACATGGGTAGAGTAATAAGCTGTTCCTGAAGGTAGGGGCAGGCACAAAAAACAAGTTGAGCAAGGCCTGTTGGAAGGAGGCACCTACCTAGAGACTGTTGAGTCAAGGGTTGCAACTAATGAGACTCTTCTAAGAAAAATGAGGAGCAGCAACAACAACCCTCATGGAGTGCTAATAAACCCACTCCAGAACAGGACTGTTGCAAGGTGGCAACAAATTTAAAATACAGAAAAACACACTGTGAGCACAAGCTGAGCAGTGGCTATGGCAGATAAAAACTAAAGCTGGTCTGATGCTGGCCAGTTAGAAACACAGTCTGGCAAATTACCAAGGCATGAAATCATTTCCTTTTTTTCTGGATTGAGAAAACTAGGATGAATATTAAGTGGTGAGGGTCAATCCAAGAAAGACTACCCATGGGAAGAAGGGGAGTTGTTGTGCAAGGGTTAGCTATCATGAGTGCATATTGCCACCTGAAAAGGGACCACAGAAGTGAAGAAGATGCCACCAACAAATCCCTGTCACATAGAAGTGGAGGCTAGAGGGCTCAATGGTGCAACTCCCTAGGAAAAGTGTTCTGTTTTCAACATTTATCTGAATCCCAGACTGCTGCTCAATGTGCACAGTTGGTGCTGAAAGTCTATACCATTACTAAACATCCCTGTACAAAGGGTAGCAGACATATTAATGGCCCTCCTTACATAAAGCAGACATCAAAAAAACGAAGATCATGGCCACTGGTCCCATCACCTCCTGGCAAATAGAAGGGGATGAAATGGAGGCAGTGAGAGATTTTTCTTTCTTGGGCTCCATGATCACTGCAGATGGTGACAGCAGCCACGAAATTAAGAGACGCCTGCTTCTTGGGAGGAAAGCAATGACAAACCTAGACAGCATTTTAAAAAGTAGAGAGATCACCTTGCCAACAAAGGTCCGTATAGTAAAAGCTATGGTTTTCCCAGTAGTGATGTATGGAAGTGAGAGCTGGACCATAAAGAAGGCTGATCGCCGAAGAATTGACGCTTTTGAATTATGGTGCTGGAGGAAACTCTTGAGAGTCCCATGGACTGCAAGAAGATCAAATGCATCCATTCTTAAGGAAATCAGCCCTGAGTGCTCACTGGAAGGACAGATCGTGAAGCTGAGGCTCCAGTACTTTGGCCACCTCATGAGAAGAGAAGACTCACTGGAAAAGACCCTGATGTTGGGAAAGATGGAGGGCACAAGGAGAAGGGGACGACAGAGGACGAGATGGTTAGACAGTGTTCTCGAAGCTACAAACATGAATCTGACCAAACTGCGGGTGGCAGTGGAAGACAGGAGTGCCTGGCGTGCTCTGGTCCATGGGGTCACGAAGAGTCGGACACGACTGAACGACTAAACAACAACAACAAAACATAAAGCAGTGGTTCTTGGTCCTGAGGAAGTCTGTAGGAAGTGAATCTGGACTTCTGGTCCAAACAGTAGTTAATCAGTCATCTCTACACCTACAACTGTTATCTAATAGTTGATTATATGTTCTAGCACCGAGGCACCGATCTTGAAAGATGCAATTTGTGGAAGAACAAAGAAAAACCTCTTTGCCCCAAATGTTGGTGACGTGAAAAGTTAATGCTATGTGCAATGCACAGAATCTGCCACTACCAAACACTTCAAGGGCTGCTGCAGCTAGATGAAAGGAAACCTAATGAATGCTCAATGATTCCTTCAGTGTCAATACCAAGTGAAGCTATCATTGAAAAGAGGAAAGCAAAATAAAAAGAAGTTGGGAGTGACATTGATATCAAGGATTCTTCACTCCTGATTCAAAGGCAGTAACAGTAAAGCCCCCACTGAAAAATGCAGCAGGGATAGATAGTGGCATTGAGACTCTTCAGCTTTGATATGGTATCTATGGCAGTTGAGTTACTGTGGGAAAAGTCTGCTGAGACCAATGCAACAACATAGCTTTGATCCTGAAGGAAAAACAATCTTCCATACTAAGCGAGAAATGTGGGGGAAAGCGTGGGAGAAAGCTGCTGGCACCAATTCCTTTATCACCCTCAAATAATAACAAGATAGTTGCCTGTGGTGCAGCCAGCTGGGATAAGACCTCAGCACTCAGTAATGAAGCAATGGCAGCAGAGACTCTGCATTGTAAGTTAGACAATTACAATCCCATCACTGAGGTTTTTCCATACTGCTGTAAATCATCAGCAGATAAATCAGCTGAGATTCACACCAGCTGATTGAGGCATTTCTCATCCCTGATATAGAGGTGGTGGCAACATAGTAACTGTAGATCTGGGGCAGTGCTGGTTGGGGCTGATGAGTGTTCGAGTCAAGCAACACCTGGAGGGCACCACGTTGGCTACCCTTCTGCTGCGATTGCCGCTGATATAGGCAGTTCTGTATGTGGGAATCTGCAATGAGGTATTTAAAGAGGAGCTCCAGCTCCCTTCTCTTTTTAATGGCACTGGCATGCCTGAAGGCTGTCATCAGAATGGCTGAAGCAGCAATGTCTTGGTGTCATTGACCACAGGTTTTACACTTTGGGGGGGGGGGACCTTAGAAGGGATGAAGCCCAGTGACAAAGTGGTCACACCAAAAGAATAGTCAAAACAAAAGGAAAAAAGAAAACTAGAAAAATGGAAAACAAATGACTGTAGCATACAGAAAAGCATAAAATGAACCTCAGAATAAAAGGAACTTTTTTTTTTACTTTAAACAGATGAAAAAATAAGGAAGAGACTCATAAACGCTGAGAAACACTACACACAACAATAAGATAGCAAGGCTGAGCAGGATGACAAGAGATGCAAGGGGTTAAAGGAAAGACAGCTTTGGTGCAGGCCAAACCGGAAACTGACTAGCGAGGAGGAAAAGCATTGAAACCTCTGGGAAGGGTGATTCTGAGGGCATCTCTACCCGCATTTGTGAAATAATAGTATTGGGGAGTGGGGGAATCTACTTAAGTTATCAAGTCTTCAAAAGATTTCATATGAGGTGTGTCCTGTGACATGAAAGAAAGTGGAGGAGAGGGAATCATGCCCCTTAATATATGCATGGGGGAGGAGGGCACATGCTAAAACTAGAGCCTAGCTATAGAGTCTTCTCAAAAGAAGCTCTGTGGAGAGGTACAGAACCCATATGTGGCTCCACAGAGACTACTCAAAGAACTTGGATTAATTAGATGCCTCCTGGTCTGATTGCTTGTGCCTGCAGTGACTATGTGGAGGCATACGGCTTGCTCATTTTTCATCTTAATAAGCCTGGAAATGATTATCCAAACTAAGTCACTGTCTAGTACTTCTCACCTTGAGAAAAAGAAGAGAACATATTTTTAACTGGGGGAACAGGGAGCCTACATTTATTCTGTTACATTCAAACATATTTCACATAATTCCCAGTTTACTTTTAGAAACACTATGTATTCTTGCTAACTTTAAAAAGGGTTGCAGGTCTACTTTAATTTGTAGGGTTGATGTAAACAAAGAAAACTCAGCTACTTTTGGAATGTTTTAGTACAATTATATCATTGACTGAAATCTGATGCATGCAAATCCATGAATTGCCCAGGACAATGAGTATTTAAATACATATATTAATATGCACAATATCCAGAAATTAAAGATGCATAATTAAAACTAGTTGTGTATATCTAATGGGGGGAAAAGGATAAGTGTTCACATTGCTGAGAGCGCACAAATTTGCTTAAGAGGCCCTCCTTTGGTGTTTTCCAAGGATGGAATTAGAAGACATAATTACAGCAGTTTTCATGATTGGTTTTAAAATTCCTCAATACTTTATATATTAAAGATCTGTTAAGTCATCATTACCTGTCCAATTTCCCCTGCAAGCGTGTTAAGCTTGCAATCCTCTGGGCAGATCAGCAATACAACTATTTATTTTGAAAGCCTTTGCTTCAGTCCAGTGTTGTTTTTCCTTAATGGATAGCTATCAGTGATTACTGAACAAGAGCGGTATGATGTAAACCTCTCAATTCAAAAAGCATCCATGCTTCCTTAAAATATAGTAGTAGAATGAGCTGTTTTGTGTATTGAGGAGAAATTATAAAGTTGTTATATAATATTTAATTGATGAGCATTCTTATTCTAAAGGTATTTGGTAACTTATTGAGCAAGGCAGGCTTCTTAGGGATACTGTCAGCTTGAGCAAGTCATGTATCAGTGTACCTACACATCCCCATCTGTAAAATGGAGATAATTATACTCACCGTAGAAAAGCCCTTTGATATCTATGAATGAAAAATAAGTACTAAGTATTATTGTATCACTAAACGTTTCATGCTTTTCAAAACATTCTGTCCTTGACTGAAAAGGAAAGAGAAAGAAATGTCCCAGTTTGCTGGTCACTGAGCATTACACTGTGCTTTAAAACATATATTCACTCTGAGTCCATAGTTTCTTATTTGTCTGGATTTTTAAAGGACCAATTTCTGAATTACGGTTGGGTGCACTTACCTATTGGCTAGATCCCTTGGTACTCCTGCTAACAAATGAATAATAAAATCATGCAAGACTTATCAGATGATCTGCATGTCTTGAGCAATTGCTTTATTCAAACATTAGCAAAGCAGTATGGGATCCAGTCACAGGGAAGTCAAAGGTATGCTATTTTGATAACATTACCATAGCTAGCTAAAGCTCAGTTTAAGAGATTAACTGAACAATGCTGAACATAAAACTATAAATAGCAGTAGTAGCACTGAAAGGGTAGCAGTCACTAATCAAAGTGCATTCTTAAACAGGCTGAACTGCAGCATGATGATGCCTTGATAACAGTGTTAATTTAAGAGCAGGGATAGATAGCTTGTCTGAAGGTAGGATAGAGGACTCCTGTACATAAAAGCTTTTTGTTGTTATGAACCCATGAATTGGCCACTCAGTTTTTGTGGCACAACAAAACCAGAGGAGGGCTCTGTCAGAAAAAAATTGACTAAAGGCCAGGGATGGTCCTAATTAGCGATAATGTGCACAACTGGGATCTCTGGAAGCCAAAGGAAAGAGAAGAGTGAGATTATGTGGTCTATTGTTTAGATGTTGCTATTCTCTGCTTTAAGGTTTACAAAATACCTTTGTATTCACTGTACTGAGGCAACTGACATTAAGAAAGTCATTACGAGTCCACACACAAGAGAAGTACTTTTTATCTGTTACAACTAAACACACATGACAAACATACTCAATCACCTGATCTTCAATAGGCATAACTAGAATGCCTCCAATTTTCAATAATATTTTCATGTAGTTCTCATGGTCTTTTTGTACACCAGCTCCGCAGTAAATCCGGTCATATTGATGACTATCTGATGAGATTTGCAAGCAGTTGCCAACTACGAAGGCAGGTTCACAAAATTCAAATCTGTGGATAAAACAAACATTTCATGTTTTTATAGATACCATTATAGAAAAACACTAAATTGCACTTAAAATTGCACTTTTTAGTTGTCCTTTGGCAAATCAGAGAAATTTGAGAACTAATGGGAATTCAGCGGGAGTATGGACAGTTTATTGTAATGAATAGCACTTACTGCAATTGCATTATCATGATGGTATACAGTACTTAGATTTACCATGAACACAATACATCTACATTTACTATAGCCAAATTTCAGTTACAGCTGCACATTTTAAGTTTCATTCATTTCACTGGACTTAAATCTCTGAATGTGTTTTACTTACATATAAATTCAAATTCAAATATATACACATTGCCTTTAGTTGACAAGATCCCTTTATATGAATTCATAACATGTAGTTCACATTGAAAACATTCCCTAATTATATGCACTGAGTCAGTGAGAACTCTGCAGTTCCACTCTTCAGAACAACTTTTCAAATAATTGGACATAAAGAAATCCTGCCTTGCCCCCTTCTTTAATGATCTGTCAATATATGGCAAAAATATTCATTTTTAAAAAGAAAGTTGGGCAAGTGTCAACTCCTCTTAGTTTTTTATCTGCTGTGGGGTTAAAAAATATATCTAAGAATTTTGATGATACTGTCTCTGGATCTTGTTTTACTTGTTGTTCCTATTATTATTATTATTATTATTATTATTATTATTATCATTATCATTATTATTATTAGTTCTGTTTTGCCACTTCTAATCTTTTAACTCTTTTTAGCTGTGACAAGGGGATGCGGGTGGCGCTGTGGGTTAAACCACAGAGCCTTGGACTTGCCGATCAGAAGGTTGGTGGTTCGAATCCCTGTGACGGAGTGAGCTCCCGTTGCTCGGTCCCTGCTCCTGCCAACCTAGCAGTTCGAAAGCACATCAAAGTGCAAGTAGATAAATAGGTGCCACTCCGGCGGGAAGGTAAACGCCGTTTCCGTGTGCTGCTCTGGTTCGCCAGAAGCGGCTTAGTCATGGCAAAGGATTGATGGATCCCCTTAATCAGCAGTAGATATAGCAAAGACTTATCTATGTCAGTAAAAGAACACATTGAAAGAGAGTTCACAATTACTGATAATGCAATTGCAGTGAAGCAGGCATGATTAAGCTTTTTCAGCCCAATGGTTGCATTCTCTTGTGGGTAACCTTTCTGGGAGCTAGAGGCAAAAAGTAGGCGGAACAAAACTATGAATCTTACCTTTGTATATCAGGCTACATTCCAACCACACAAGGTTCAGAGGATTCTACATACACAAACCCCTCTGCCTCTCTATCCAGGAAAGCAAAAGGCATTATTACAATTCAAGAAAACAGTCCAACCAGGCAAAAGCAGTTCTTGAGAGTGCAGCCTGGGGGCTAGATAGAGGGGCCTGCAAAGATGCATTTGGCCCTCAGTTTCCCATCCCTGTGATAATGCCCCTACTCATAATGGAAAATCCAGGTAGCCATCTCCGTATTTTGAAAACTTCACAATTTAAAATTGTATTGCAAACTGGTGTGAAATACTATGTGGCTGCAATAATTAATAGAATAGGTTTCCTTTTAAAATCCCAGAAAAATATGTATGTTTTACTTCCACCATACAATAACTGTTTAAGGCCACAAAATGAGCCAAGCCGACAACATACTTACTTATCAAAACTATCACTATATTTTATGAAGCTCTCCAGTTTTTCCTTGGCATATTCCACCACATCTGGATGAAGTTCTATTCCATGATTTATTCCAAAAGGGCCTGTAAATTAAGAATCGGCAGCAATTTAAGCCTCGCTAAATCAAAGAGTGCCTTGTATATGAAGGTGGACATTTGATATGAACACTAAGCAACTTTAAGCCAGTACAGTATTTGGGAAGTGAAGAGATGTGAGGAGAAAGAGAGAGGGAGAGGGGAGGGGGGGGAGGGAGAGAGAGAGAGAGGGAGAGAGAGAGAAAAGGAAGGGACTGTTTAATAAAACTCTTTGTCCTATCCAAAACCCTAGTTTCAAGCTTAAAGAGTTTAACAAGGAAATTTCAGCACAGCTATAGCTCTAGTATTCCCCTCTCCAGTCACATGGCTGGCACCTGCTGGGCTCATTGGCTTGTTCCTTATGCATTTCTGCTCTCATGCTTGGATCCTGATGAAACTACACTGATTCCTGGTCATGCCCCTCTGAGCTTCAGAACGTGTGACCAGGTTGGTAAAAATGGTGCATCCAACTTAGAGCTAATGGTTCCTGCTAGGCCATAAAATGAAGTGGGGGGGGGGAGTGTATTTTTTAAAAAGCTTTCAACCCCAAAACTGCAATATGTGTTCATAATGGACAGATTTTAATTATTTCATCTAGGATGAAAAAAATGATGTGATCATTTATACAGACTACCTTGAAATGTTTAACTAGAGAGGACCAGCTTTATTCTCCCTTTGGAGATAGCTTTAATTATGGGATGGCTCCCACACTATATTTTCCTTCCCAGTTGCTATTATTCACATGCCTGTGACAGTGTGAAGAAATGCAAGTAAAAACCAAGCTGCAGACAGACATAACCAGAAATAATGTCTACAGTCACACAACAGTATCTTTCAAAGTACTGAGTTTGTGTCAGTTCCTGTAACTTTATCCAAGTGTTTGATTCAAGTGTTGGTCAAGGATCTGGAAGACCATGTTTAGCGAACAGTTTAGAAAGGTTGTCAACACATAACTTGCTCAAAATATTTCTACCAGAAGAGCTGTTTAATTATGACACTTGCTTCAGAAGAGAAATTTGAAGTATGCCTGTTTCCTCTTATGTCATCTTTCATAGAAGGCACCTGCAAGTATCAGGTACTCTACAGCAGTGCAGTTAACACATGCAAGCTACATGGGAATTGAGTTGATACCTGCACCGATCACTGCTAATGCAAATAAACTAGCAGAACAGTAGAGGCAGAACAGTAGCTAAACCATCCACCATAGCTCCAACTTTCACACATGCCAGTAGTTTGATACCTTCCTGTTCAACTTTCCATGTTGCTGGAGGAGTTGCCATCTAGAACTGCTCATAAGAATATGCACCCATGTGTCTATGTACAAGCACCTTTGAAACAATGCTCCATTACTAGCAACGAAATGATTTATGGATTTAAAGTTCAGGAGATGCTTGGGAAAGGTATCAAAACATTTAATTACTTGGATAAAGTTACAGAATCTCATGCAATGAACAATTCAAACAATCTATCGAGAAAAAAGTATAAATTTCATCCCCATAAATTTGGTCAATGCTGCACTAAGTGAAGAGGTATTTTATTCCCCACAAGAGGGAGCAGTGAGCTGACAGTCTTACTCCTGCTTTCTCTAGAATGAATAATAATTTTCAGGGATTTCCCCATGTCATTAAAGATTGACTTAATTATTTGTTAGTTTCATTAATAGTTTTAATAACTTTTTAAAAAACACACTATTCAGAACAAAACTGCATGGAATGCAAGAGATCCATGGCTGGACTCTATTTCCACTTTTGGCTAAACCATCTGCAGAATCTCTCAAATTTGGGTCAGAACAGAGATGCTCGGAATATAACATTCCTTTTCTGATCTATATCCCTGAGATATGATTTGCCATAATGTATAACACAAGAGGTGCTAACAGCACAGAAAGAATGGGTTATATGACCCCTTCTCCCTAGCATTAATGTCCAAATCCTACTGCTCTACTCAGTTTCTTTGAACTAGAAGCACTGGAAATCCAATCTCAGATCTCCCATATCTCATGTTGTTTGGCCCTAAGTAAGAATGCAAGTGAAATACTCAACTCTCATTTCTAAAATAGCAAAATCATAAATAAAACACAAGTTGAGAAGTGAAGAATCAAGAGCTAAAAGTGGAGGTTGCATTTGAAATTCCTGAATAATATTTTAAGGCATTGAAGTCAATTGTACATTAAGTACAATTCATCTGGAAAACCTCCTTATAAAGTGCTATGAAGCTAAATGACAGTTATGCATGCACACAGTTGTAAAACTGAGATTCTTAATAAATTTCATCTGCCATAAAACATATATTATTAACATTTTTTTTTTATATAAAAAAAGTATTACCTAATATTAATCCCACCATTGTGCTTAAATAGCCGGTTCCACTACCCAGATTAAGAAAAGACAATCCTGGCTGAAGTTTCAAAGCTTCCATGACTTCAGAATAAATGCAAGGGGCTGATAAATGTATATTTCCATGCTTCCAAGCCAAATCTTTATATGCATTGTCCCTATAGCCTTCCAGGTAGTAGTCACCACGATCAATAGCTCTGAAGGCTTGCTCCACTCTGTCAGTACGAATATATTGTGCTTCTTTCAAGTTATCAATTAAATCATCATTGTCTTCTCCTGCACTCACAGCTCCTCCCATGATGATTTTCTATAACAATTCAATTAACTCCGGCAACACATTGGCAGGCCCTTGTTTGACGTTTCCATGTAGAAGGGAATCCAATCCTGTCAGGTTCAATACTGCTTTGCAAGAGGCTCCTAAAAGATTTTTAAGAGGACATGCTTTTATTTTCACACATTATTAAAAAAAAATCTAATTGAACACAGGGTATGGAAGCTAATAATATTAATTTGTGCCTAATATTTTGAATAATGCAAGTATGAATCAACCCAAGTGTTTGGTGTACAACTAAAGTTCTTATTGTTTGTAACCATGAGCCCTAATAGGTCAAAGTAATCCATACCAAATGGAGCAAGGTCAAAACAAATGTACATTTGATTCTCAGGTAGACATAGCGCTATTAAAAGGAAGGAGCACATCCATATGAAATACACAGGAAAACACGCCGAGAAACAGAAACAGAAAAGGAAAAAAAGAAAGTTGTTTTAGTGCCACAGTACCAACAATCAATACAAAACATGAGTATAACACTATTGTGTTATTCTAACTGAATATAAGGATGCACAAGTTGGCACTCAGTCTCCTGTCTAAATCGCTACACCCACTAAAAGGAAAACATAGGATAAGCCCTGGATTGTATGGTGATTTTTATTCTATTATCAAAGGTAAATGTCCGGGGGAGGGCAGAGACTTCATGCAGTAAAAGGTTGGGTTGAGTCTTCAACTGCCCTGAGAAAAGTATCTTGTATTGTTCTTAGAAAAAGGACAAAGCCAAAGAATGTAACCAATCTCTAGTTTTGTTTCAAGGTTGGTGCAGTGAGAATTGCACCAGCTAACAAGGTACAGAGAAACCAAAACAAGACACTTGTTTGATTCACTCTTTAAAACCCAGTTAGCATCAAGGAGCTTAATTATCCAGTTTTCGTCTACAGTTTCCCCCCTGAAAACTGCATATTGTATACTATTTATCTTTCAATTTTCCATGGAGCAGCAGCAGCTACTTATGCATGGTAGTGAAGGGGCAAATATGACATGTAAAACTTGCAATGAGATAAATTAATCTTGTTCGTCCTGAAAGGAAAGTGATTTATTTTCAAAAAGAAGTTGAGCTATATTCTTTTCGGTTCACACATTACATTAGCTTTTAAACAACTGTCGGCTGCTCAGCCAATGCATTGAAGTATGGATTATGGGGGATGCATTGAAGTGTGCGTGGGCAGAATAGTACAAGAGAGGCAATGACAACATAAGGGCCAGCTCCAGGACTGCCCCTACCACAAAGGACATTGGACATGACCTGCCCTGTGGGGAAAAAGAAGAAATATGGAGGCAGGCAAATATAACATCAGGATGAATACAGAACAAAATCAAGGTGGCTTATAAACAAAATGAAAACCTGTAACTTATATAAAGAAACTTAAAATGAAACTTTATAACAAATAAATTCAGACAAATAATGTTATTATATATAATAATACTAACAAACTAGTATGCATATATATATCAATAAATAGACAAACAAGTACATTATTTTGGGCAGGAGACAAGAGTGCATGATCATATTTATAGCATGCTGCAACAAAATTCCTTTATTGATTGAAAAATACATACCTTACAGTCTTCCAAAATGCAGCAATACAGAGCCCTCAAATAAGTTTTCTTCTGACAGTGATAATTTGTTCCCTTATGCCCTTCAATATCTGCCACTGAAGAAGACTCCATAGTCAAAACATGCCTCAATTAGACATTGACATCTGTCTTATGCAATTTGCACTTACCGGTATATACATACATAAACCCGTCAATATTACTATATATGAACATGTTATTGGCCGCTTGGCTAAGAGATGCAATTATTTGTATAAAGTTTCAAAATGTTACAGGCTTATATTTTATTTATACACCACACTGAGTTTGTTTTGCATTCATAAGTACTGGTCAGGCATTATATTTCTATGTGACAAGGCTGGAACGTGATTGATTAAAGGATAGAAAAGTTCATTTTTATAAGAACGCTTTCTCTTGGCCACTTTGCATCCTCCCTTACCTGTTTCTCCTTATAATTATAACTGTATCTACCATTCCTCCAAAGAGCTTAGGGTAGTATATATGGTTCTTTACCTATCCTATGAAGTAGATTAGGGTGAGTGGGGATTTGAACCAGGGTCGCTTTGATCTTACATGAATGCTAACTACTACATCCTGCTGGCTTGTAACACATTTCTATGACATTTTTTTCTCAGCCTTACTGCTCAATTGCAGTTGTCCTGGGATCACTAAAGTAAAAGAAAGTGCACTCTGGCTTTTGACACTGGCACTGGCAGTCTGCAGCCCCTGCTTTACAGAAAGATTGTGGCAAAGAGATGACCGGTTTGATCTCATACAGCAGCCAAAGTGCATGCTACTCCATCCCTGGCAGAAGGAATCCACTGTTCCAATTGCCAGTTGCCTCAGGACTGCAGAACTGAGGGGATCAAAGATGATGAGGTGGGGATGGACATGCATGTATTAGAATCTATTGGAAGCTTCAAGGATCATCTGTCTGATACAGATCTTCCTTCATCTGCATGTCTATTCAATGCCAAATCTAAAGTTTGATATGAAATGTGTAATTTAAAGGTTAGAGGTTGGTTCTGAGATTCCCAAAAGGCTCCTACCCATCTCAACTACCTTTCATAATACAGGCACTTGAGGTAAAATACAGAACACTGATGTCTAATTTATAATCCTAAAGAAGGGTAGTAGCATATGCAGGAAAATGCATCTGCCTATAACTTTAATTTATAATTAAATTATAAAATCAGTTATAAAATTATTAATTATAAAATCAGTATTATAGGGGGTACAGAGATTGCCTAGCCATACAATATGAATCAATCTCTCAAAGTTATAAATATAAATAATTTATTTATTTATATCCCGCCCTCCCCAGCTGAAGCCAGGCTCAGGGCGGCTGACAACAATAAAATAAGACAACATTTTAAAACCATTTCATTAAAAAATTACTTCAAATCAAATTGATGGCAACCATTGGGTAGAGTTCTGTGAAGATTGCCGAAGGAGGGAGTCAGGCTGTGCCCTGGCCAAAGGCTTGGCGGAACAGCTCTGTCTTGCAGGCCCTGTGGAAAGATGTCAAGTCCCGCAGGGCCCTAATCTCTTGTGGCAGAGTGTTCCACCAGATCGGAGCCACAGCCGAAAAAGCCCTGGCTCTGGTTGAGGCCAGCCTAACCTCTCTGTGGCCTGGGACCTCCAAGATGTTTTTGTTTGAAGATCGTAAGTTCCTCTGCGGGACATACCAAGAGAGGCGGTCCCATATGTACGAGGGTCCTAGGCCGTATAGGGCTTTAAAGGTTAAAACCAGCACCTTAAACCTGATCCTGTACTCCACCGGGAGCCAGTGCAGCTGGTATAGCACCGGGTGAATGTGATCTCGCAGCGAGGACCCCGTAAGGAGACTCGCTGCAACATTCTGCACCCGCTGGAGTTTCTGGGTCAGTCTCAAGGGCAGCCCCACGTACAGCGAGTTACAATAATCCAGTCTGGAGGTGACCGTCGCGTGGATCACAGTGGCTAGGTTAGGGCGAGAGAGGTAAGGAGCCAACTGCTTAGCTTGGCGGAGATGAAAAAATGCCGCCTTTGTTAGGCTCTCAGCACAACATGGAAGAATGCCCCATATATTTTCCCCTATAAGATTCCTCCATTTGCATTGGGAAGGGCACCTATCAACCCCTCAGCATGCATTTTGAATCCACCCACACAATTTCTCCAGATAGGAATGCTAAGTGTAGGGACGGCTCCTAAATACGTTTGTTAGTAACTAAAACCCTAAGCTGGAGAAGTTGGCATTACCAGTACTGGAACAGGGCTTAAGAGGTTGCAACCTCAAATACTGTACAATCAAATCCTAACAATTTTGTATCCTTTTAACTATTCTCTAATTAATATTCATTAACCAAAGCCCTATTTTGTACTAAAACAATCTACTTACTGAAATAAAAAGGGAATCACTTACCTAGAAAAATGGTAATTCTAGGAAAAAGCCTTCTGGCCTATCTTTCCTTGGCTGTATTTTTCTGCAAGTATCATCATCACAGAATTACTGTAAAATAATAAAGTGAATTATTTTAAAGTATTTATAAACTGTTTAATATTTTTTAAAATTCCTAAGTCGTATACAATATAAAAAACAAGCAACACAATTAAACAAACAATATCATTAAAACAAAATTCAATCTAAAACCAATAAAGCAGAATTATAAAAGTATATGCAGGGATATAAAAGCAAGTAAAACAAATTCAGGGGATTCAAACACATAAAACAGGGTCCAATCTTATGAGTCAGGGACCACCTGGGCACCACAATCTTTACAAGATGTCTGAAGCAGCCGATGGTTGCTCAGCCACATATTGCAGTGAAAGGGGCTACCACAATACAGGGGCACAGCAGGGGTGGAGGGAACTATTATTATATATTGAATTTATATACCCAGGGGTCTCAGGGCAGTTCATGGAATAACCACTGTGAATAACAAGCTGTGGGCCAAACCACTGAAACTGCTATATCTACATTATCAGATCATGTCAATGAAAAATAGATCCCATAAAATTGGGCAAGATGTGTTGGGACACCTCATCTAGCTCTGTAATTATGGTAACATGGCAAACATGTCACAGCAGGCCTCTGTTGGTTCCAACACTATTCCTGGGACATGTGTCAAAGGTCCCTTCACCACAAAGAAAAGCACTGATGGCCAGGCGCTTGAGAATGCAAGGGAGGCACCAAAGTAAGTCTTCTTTGCCACCTTCACCTCCTGCAACAGGCATGACAATAGGCACATGTTCAGTCAACCTCACACTGAATCTTATGCCACTTGCATTCTAGCCTCACAAATCCTGTTTCATATCTTGGAACATCCTGGGGGAGAAAAGGGATGGTTCCAAAGTGTCAGAGTGGGCATTCAGCGGCAATCATATCAACTTCCTGGCACATCTTGTCATTTCATAGACAGCCCAAAGAGTCAACAGAATTTCCAAATTCTTTGGATTCTGCAAATCCCTAAAGATGAATCATCCTAATGGGTCCTACATCTATGCATGAACAAACTACCCCAGATAATCTTCTAACCACAATTCTCTGTCTCTCTCACACCCACACACCAAAGACTTTCGTATGTGCTGTGTCAATGACAACTTGGGACAACCCCATGTTTGCCACAGAGGCCACGAAGACCTCAGTTGGCTCAATCAAGGTAACTTTAGCATGGATACTGTTGACTTCCAGTACCAGCGTCCTGGGGTTCTTCTGCATCACACTTCAGAGCACTTCTGCCAGATTATTCAGGTATGCGACTTGGCAGCAAGCTGGGTGGCATACCAACAGCCCGAATTTGTCCAATCAGAAGATACAGGCACCTGTATGCCACCCAAGTGTGGAGAGATTTCAATGATGAAACTTCTATGGACTAGAGTTATTTGGGGTGCTGCTGCTGCAAATAAAGCTAAAATATACATATCTGCCTGCATACAGTTACAGAAATCAGACATGATTTATTTAAACCTTTAAGAAGATCAACTTTCTAAGTTTCTAATTCCTGTATTCCTGAACAACCATGCACACTAATTAGATGCCACAACAACTAAAACATATGTTTGCAACCAAAGACACACTTTATGCTACCCAGGACAGTCGACAGTCCAGGACTATAACCTAAAACTCCTGAGCATGAAGCCCACATGCAATTCAAAGTACATAGTTTATATCTGCTTATCAAGACATTTATAAAATAATTAGAAAATAATGTGTTTGATTTGCACAATGCTAAGACCAATAAGCGAGAACACCTACCTGAATACTAAAAGTGGTCAAAATTCTTTACAAGGGCTAGTAGTTATTATTACTGGGCAGAAATGCATTACTTTGAGTAAATGTTCATCTGCATTATTTGGAATCTAAATAGTCCTGTTTTGCACACTAATTAATACAACATATCATCTATTGCATCTTATGTATCATGCAGCGTGTACTGTGTCACAGATTTGTGCAACTGATTTTCACTTAATAGGCAGTATCCAATACCAGCGCAAAGGATGCTTGTGCAAGGGAATATCCTGATACTTCCTCTTCTACATCATAATCCTGTGTGCCTCCCTATAGCTTCTCTCAGTGTTGGGTAACACCCCACCTCTCAGTAAAGGTATGCTGGAGGGGAGAAATCAGGTAGAAAAACCTTTCATGTGCATAGAATCTGAGTTATTTTGACTTCTTAAGTGCTCAGTATACAGCCATGACCATGTACCAGCTACTAAACATTTACCGCATACTGCAGCATGCACTGCAGAATATATCTGCCTACTTGTTTATCATTTGTATACCGATTATGTTTTGCAAGCACATATTTAATTCTGGAATTTTAAGGAAAACTGACCTGAAGAGCAAAATTTCATAAGACACAATAAAATAATGATTTGTGAAACCCTATTTATAAAAAGTGCATTTCTGTACTATTTAGGAAGCACTAGGTAAAGATACCCCTGATCATTAGGTCCAGTCACGGACGACTCTGGGGTTGCACATTCATCTTGCTCTATAGGCTGAGGGAGTCAGCGTTTGGCCGCAGACAGCTTCTGGGTCATGTGGCCAGCATGACTAAGCCGCTTCTGGCAAACCAGAGCAGTGCACGGAAACAGCATTTACCTTCCCGCCGGAGCAGTACCTATTTATCTACTTGCACTTGACATGCTTTTGAACTGCTAGTGTTTAGGCATTTGTTGCTAGTACATGGCTTGTTTTTGTTCAGGCTACAGTCGTACTGAAAACCAGTTTTAACATAACATAAAAGTAGGTATTTTAATTTACCAGCTTTTGGAAAGTACCATCAATGATGTGATCATGTTGAATGCTAACAATACTAAAGTAAGTGTCTATGGAAAGAAAGCTATCAACACTGACAGTTATAACCTGATACACAGTGTGCACAGCCAAATGAAAAACAACACCAGAGTCTAGAAACAACTACTATTTGATACAAGTTAGAAACATACAGATTGAATTACATTAAAAGTCTGATTACATTAAGTTTCTAATTTTGTTAAAGATGTCCCCACAATAATCTCTTGAATAGTAAAGATTGTCAAGCAGTCCCAAAGGAGAGCTGACTCTTCAATGTGCTTTCCCCTTTTTGTTTTCCTTATCAATAGATGTTGAATGGGCAGGGTGGGGTCGGAGAAAGAATTATGGTAATATCCATACTTAGACCAAAGTTGCTTTTTGTAAAAACACTCAGAATCAAATACAATTATTACAAACACAACTTCCTTTGTTGTTGTTTTAAAGAAGACGTATTCCCATATGAACTATGTTTTCTTTTACCTATTGTTGCCATTCTTTAGTAAAAACTGGTAGTTAAACTTGCTTGAAACATGTATTTCCCCTTCTGGGTTAAAAGCACCTTAGAGGGATATTTCAGTAGGAAAACTGCATGAGAGGAACAGGTTAATAAGCTCATCAGCCCAGTGCCAACCCACCACAACAGTCTGCTGCATTCCTGAAGCAGTGAGAGATGAGAACCAATGTGGTGTAGTACACAATAGCAACGGACAGGGATGGGAGAGACCCAAGTTCAGAACCCCCATGGCCTAATCTACCTTACATTAATAGCTCCAGTATTGTGAGGATACGAGTGAAGGACTGATTTCTATTCTGAGGTTCTTTAAATAAGTGAGGAATAAAAATTATAACAAATAACACATAAAACAGATACCGCCATAGCTTAGAACAGAGGTCAGCAACCTAAAGCCCATGGGCCGCTAGCGGCCCGCGGAGGTTATTTGACCAGCCCAGGAGCCACCCCCAAAAGAGTGGCCCGCTTGCGCGCTGTGCTAAACCGGCGCAGCGCAGCAACTTGCTCCCGCGGCGCTGGAAATCGTGTCTGCACAATGCTGAAAATCGTGGGCGCTTGCATGTGCGATCCAGCCCATGGAGGGATCTCCGCGGGACCGATCTGGCCTAGGCAAGATAAACCTTGCTGTCCCCTGGTTTAGAAAAAGCAGGGGTAAGAGCTTCTGCTCTCTTTTTTTGGGTGCTGAAACCCTGGATCAAACCAAAGAGCTTCTGCTCTTGAGAGCAACTAGCTACCCACTAGCCCGCCAGAGATCATCAACCAGTGCGACCAAGGCAGTTTCAGTCCCATGATGAGGCCTGAATCCCGACTGGAAGGGATCCAAATGGTCCGCTTCTTCCAGGAGTGCCTGGAGTTGTTCAGCAACCACTCGCTCAATCACCTTGCCCAAGAATGGAAGATTTGAGACTGGGCGATAGTTGGCCATTGTGGCCGCATCTAAAGATGGTTTTTTAAGAAGAGGTTTAATAACCCCCCCTTTCAGCGGGTCTGGGAAGGCTCCCTCACGGAGGGACGCATTCACCACCCCACGAAGCCCATCGCCCAGTCCTTCCCGGCTAGCTTTTATAAGCCAGGATGGGCAAGGATCAAGGAGACAAGTGGTTGGTTTCACTCGTCCAAGCAGCCTGTCCACATCCTCGGGGGTAACAGATTGGAATTGATCCCATACAACTTGATTATATTGATATTCTTAGTACTGCAATTCTTTCTACCAGATAAGCAATTTGGGCTAAGTATATCCAATATTCTTTTAATCTGTTAACGTATGATAGCATTGTGTCATACACTTCCTGAATCTGTGAATGTGTTCTCTTATCTAGCTGCAGATGTTTAGAGGGCAAAATGCAGTTCAAACATTTTATCCCTATATTTAAGAAGTTCTGTTAATAAAATCTTTCATTTTCTAGTTGCTGGTTAGGTGTTGTAAATTAGAGGGGTTTTTTTAAAAAAAGAACCAATATTATTCCTGGACTCATTTATTAACACAGATTAAAAGATGCATTTGCACACACAGTCAGATGCTCACCAGTCCATCACCATGACCACCAACACCAAAATTAACTGAGTAGGAATGATGTGCTGCTAATGTTCACCAAACAGGATTTAGATACTGTTGATATCAAATGGCACATATTGCAAAGCCCACAAATGACAGCATGTGGGGAAAATATGCCTAATCTAACGTGTTTCAGTCAAAAAATTAAAATAAACCCCACAATTAACAATGTATTTCACTGGAATGCCTCTCTACCACTCTCTCACACACACTCTCACATACTGTTAGAAACAGATATGAAAGCTAGGAGCTAAATGGCACTTAAAACTAGGTTATGGGCACAACAACGGGAATGTCTAGGTGTGCTTTTTTAAAACAAGAATACAAAGCTGAAAATGAATGACCTGCTGCTAAAACATTATGTTCATTTTTCATATGGTCTAGTCATTTCTCTGCCCACCCCCCTAATATTCTTAAGAGGGCCTCCTCTCTAGTCTTTAGAGAGTAGCTGGAAGTGGGGAGGCAGAAAAAGGTACTCCTTTCCTTCCACTCTGCAGTTTTAATCTGAAATTTTAGGTGCAGTACTGTGGTCAGAGCTCAGAAACTACTTGCGATAATGAAGTTCCCTGTCGCAAAATGCACCTAGAACAATGGGAGTTTCAAACACTGCACACTCTCACTCACTCTCTCTCTCTCTCTCTCTCTCACACACACACACACACACACATATCACAAGGACTACAGATCCCCCTCCATTTCCACAGGAAACAAAATGCATCTACTGTGCTGTGTAGAAGCAGGAGAAAGGTTATGTGGGTAGGTGGACAAGTATACATGTGTTATGATCCATACTGCTCCAAATCCACCTTCTAAAGTTCCTCCTTTGCTTGCTTCAGGCAGAGCAAGAAACAGAAGTGATCCAACCTTTGAGAACACATGACAATTTGAGACATTTTTTTAAAAAACACCCACCCTGAAATGACTTAAAAGTTAAATGCAATTAAATAGACATTTGTGCCTCTGTGGGAGGTGGGATTGTAAAAACAAAACAAAACAAAAAAATCAGCTGTTTATGAATCACTGCTTATGACTGATATATATTGCAGATAAAGAAGAAACACACAAAGAGAAATGATCTACCTGAGAGCAAGTCTGTAAACTAAACACATATTTAATGGGATAAATTTGCAATGGAAACTCCTTGGGATTCTCAAATATTTAGGCTGAAATCCTAACCTTATTTACCTGGGAGTTCCTTTGAATTCAATAGGACTTACTTCTGAGTAGGCATAGTTACAACTGCATTGTAAATTGCTGTGGAGAGATAGGGGAGGAAAATGAGGGGGTTTTTTAATAAAAAAAACAACCACCCAGAGTAGCACTGGGTCAAATGCATGTTTTGATTACACATTCAGAGCCTATTAACGTTCATTCAGAAGGAACTCACGTAGAATTCAATATAAAACTGTCAAGGGCCGTTAGGATAACAGCCTAAATAAACTTGAACAACTATTCCATACTTCTCAAAAATAGTAAGCAGTTATACATATTTAAAACAACTTTGCACTATTTAGTTTGATCCTAGAAATTATATGGCTTTTGTATGAGGCTCAGAAAGACCATTCAGAAGTTATTCAAGAGGCTTTCAGAAAACACGATATAGCAATACTGTAAATAATAATTTACCACCCAACAATATTGCTATTGTACAGATAACCTTCAGGGATGAATAATCAAATATTGCTGACACTCTATATTATAAACTAAAGAGAGAGAGGGAGCATAACTAATTACATTCTAATCGATTAACATTATATGGCTTTTTAAATGTGTTTGTAGGAGGGGAGTTATTGGTTTATTTTTGCTTTACTGTGTATTTTGTATTCTCATTTGTATTTTTCTGTTGTGAACTGCCCTGGGATCTTTGGATGAAGTGTGGAATTCAAATTTAACAGTAATAATTATTAGTATTCCCAAAGCTTTTAAGTATACATTCATGGCACACAAGGGGAAGTAAAAATAAACACATTATTTTAAGCATTTTTCTGATATGCAACTGCTTTAGTTCCATAGTCAGAGAAAAACCAGTTCATATGACTGTAAAAAGCAACTACAAACCACAATTAATAAAGCAGTTGTTATAGTCCGATTGTAAAATGCATGTGTTTTCATAAACTGGGCCAGCCCTTAAGAACCAATGAATTATTGGAAAGCCTTCCATGGGGAGGGAGGGGGGGAAGGCACATTACTATAGGCTTATTGACATCATCATTTACTGTTGTGACAATGACTTATTTTGCTTCTTCTATTATCTATTATTGGTCAAAGACAGGGTGATACAATCTTATTTATTAATAATATATTAAGTCATGCATCTGTCATTACATTAAACATTGTTTAATGTTAATAGTCCTAAAACTATTTCAAAACTTAATTAAGGCTGTGAAATATGAAGTCTCTATATCTCTTGTCATGCATCTTTAAACAGCTTTATTTGTACCTTTACTATTTTACTGATTTCTACCCAGAAGCAGGACAAACTATTATATTACAGTGGTACCTCGTTTTAAGTCCACCCTGTTGGTCATCCATTCCATGGAACGTCCACAGCAAACCCAGAAGTACCGGAACAGGTTACTTCCGGGTTTGCCGCTTGAGCAGAAGCACTAAACTGCTGCATGCGTGTGCGCAGAGCAACACTCTGTCGAGCGCCCCTTTGATCCCGCGTCCAGGGCTCTGGAACGGATCCTGGACTCAAAACGAGGTACAACTGTAATAGTTTCCAGAGATAACAAGAATAGCAATCACTATTAACACACTGTACCCATCCATTCATATAGCTCAGAGGTGGACAACGTCTTCAGCTTGAATAGTTAGATGCCCCCAGCCAAGCCCAATAGTTCAAGGCAGCCATTCTCAGTAGCAGGAATCTGGAGGCCTATTCTCCTACTGATGACACACATTTCTCTCATCAAGAAACTGAATGAGGAGTTGCCCATCGCCTGCCTTTAAACCCAAAATTTTCATTGTGAACACTGACCTGACTTGTCCCCAATATCAACTTTTGTACTGGAGAACTAGAAGGTAGTCAAAGTCAAACTAATTTTTAAAAGGTATCTAGTAGGATTCAGGAAATTATGGGTCAGTTGGCAGAACTTTGTTTCTGGGTAAACTAGTTGGCAAGCATGATTAAAGATGAAATTAACAAGCATACTGTATAGACGGACAAGTTTGAAGAATATTCAACATAGTTTCTGCAAAGTTATTCCTGCCTTACTAACCTAGACACAACTTTGTCATTAAGTGACAAACTGACCGGTGGGGCCATGAGCAACACTTACCTGTACACCAGCTATCTGGACCATGATAGACTAGTGATGGAAAAACAAGATTGCTTCAATGTGGTCTGTACGGACAGGTTAAGCATCATCCAGAAGCTCCAGCTGGTGTAGAATACAGTGCCTAAACTGAAGGGGGCAGATGGCCAAAACCATGTTACACCTCTGTAAAAAGATCTGCACTGCCTGCCCATATGCTACCAGGCCAGGTTCAATAGTAGAACCATAGAACTGTAGAGTTGGAAGGGACCCCAGGGTAATCTAGTCCATCCCCTTGAAATGCAAAGCCCTGGACACCTTGTGTCCAGGATACCTTAACGACCGCTTGAGCCCTTATATTCTGATTTGATCATCAAGATCACCTGGAGCAGTGCTGTTAGTTTCCCCCTATGTTTCAGAAGTCAAACTGGCCTCCACTAGATATTGGGCATTTCATGCTGCCAGTCCCATGCTGTGGAACACTCTTCCAGCAGAGAAGCAGCAGACAACCTCATTGCTAATTTACAGGAGTTTCTTGAAGACTTAAAAAAATATGAAATACCTATTCAGTGGTTTAAACTTTTTAAGATAAACCGATGATTTTTATAATTATTTAGTACTGTGTTTATGGCATTTTATAAATGTTGTTGTACACCATCATAATTTTTTTATGAAAGGCATTCTATACAATATATTTATAAATATTGCTGGAATTAAGACATTTGATTGTGAAATATGTAAAACTAGCAAATTCTCAGACATGACTTCAGGTTTGTTTAGCTGTAATTACTGCATCATGAGAAAATGCAAGTGAGGTCAAGTCTAAAAATAACAGAAGACCACATTCCTGGCATTTGAAACTTTAATTTCTAGCTATATATTTAAACACAATTGGAAACATTTTTTTCTCCTCACTCCTTTTGTTTGCAAAAAAGGCAATCTTGTCTAAATGGCTTCAAATATTCACAGATACTATACAGAGGAAAACTTAAATGAAACTCATCAAGACCTTGAAAAACTGCATAAAAAGGCACTTGCAGTACTAGGCCTTAAACTAAGCAACATTTTAAAAAACAAAAGACTAAATAGAGACATTCTATCATCAAGTTATATCTGCTGGGCAGGGATAGAATTACTATTAAATTCTGCTACACCAGCAAGACATTATGCTGGTATAGTGTATTCACACTAGTGTAATATTACTGTCTTGCCAGCAGTATCACAACACTGACACAACTACTATGCTGGCAATGCCAGCACAAGAAGAAAACGTGGTCAAAATGGGAGTGTGGAAGGGAACAAACAAAAAGCTTAGCTAGAATCCTACACTCATTTCCAACGTTGGTCCTGCACCTGGAGCCAGTGTAATAGTATGCCAACCAGATAGGTGATGTAAAATTATCTCACTGAATTCAACAGAGAAGCTGAGGTGACTGTCCCTTACCCCCTTCTCTTCTACCAACCATATCAGACAAAAGAGAAATAAAGTTATGATTATGCACCCAGCTGTACAAATGGTTCAACTGGTTGCAAACCAGTATGTATACAAGCTCGTTCAGGAAGTGTATGAATTTCGAAATGGAAACTTAAAATTCATATTCATATTCTTCCTCCCTGCATGTTGATTTCAACAATTTCAAAGCTCAACTTTTGTGTCCAGATTTTCACTCTTTGAAATATGGCAACCCTAACTTGTGACTTTAGGCATGCCACTGTTCACCTAGGCATTGGGCTAGGAAGAAGGTAATGTGGACTTGATATGATCTAAGTTCTACAGCAGGAACACCATTAGTATTAATCACATTGTTCCATGCATGGATGATGTGGGATTGTTATCAGAAGTGAGGTTATGGTGGGCGGGGGGGGGGGGGAACGACGACAATGCTTTTTGGTAGTCAAGAGCGTATATATCATTGCTATGTTGCCTCTTTCCCCCCTGATTTCTTCATGGATGTTTTCCCCTCAGGCCCTTCATGTACCTCTTCTGTCTGGAACATGACAAAGCAAGCTTGTTAATATTGTCACATATTTTGCACACCTTATATTAGGTACCAACAACTACCATAAGCTGCTACTGGCATATGAAGAAAGAATACGATCAGGCCACTTCTGCAGTAATGAACAGACCTTCAGCAAAATAAGAAGTCAAGTTTAATTTGTTCTACAGTGACAAGTGCAACATTAGGTCTTTTACTTTGGCACCAAATCTAACGATATTTGCTAAAGGGAACTCAATTTCCCCTTACCCTGGGACTGCAACTAGTAGGCAGCACATGCTCCACTGACCAGTAAACCACAAGTCACTGGAAGGCTGCAAGAGAAAAACCAACCTGGCTCCATTCATTGGCCAGAGAAAGAACTAAAGGAAGCTTCTTTCACCTACCTAGTCCTCTAGAATTAACAGTTATAAAGAACTTTGTAACTAAGAACTATAGCTCCCTGAGTTTGCTTTATACACCCTTGCCACAATATATTTTTCTGTTGTGTATTAAAGTCTGACAGCAGCATACCTCTCAGTACTTATTTTTGTAAGCCACTATGAGAACCTTTTAAGGCTTCAAATAAAATAAATATGAATTTGAAGCACAAAAAAATGTTTTGCATCCAATGTTTTACTCTTCTTAGATGAAATGTAAAAGCAGTGCTGAGTGGTTTGTTTTTATCTTACTTAAAAATAAAACGTGGTATTTCATATTTCCACATATCAGTGTTGTACAACTGACCCTCTCCAGTCAGTACTACAATGAGCAAATATAAATGGCTCTGAACTAGGTCAGACCAGGAGACTAGCCAGTAATCACAAATTGAATGGGAGGCCACATTCTGCAATCACAGATTCTTGACTCCCTTTCGATATTTATCTCTTAGCTTTTGCCTCAAGGTCAACAGCAGCCATCACAAGAGGTCCTTTCCTTTGGCAAACACACCAAAGAGGAGATAGCAAAAGCCAGGCCCTGTGTTGCTTTGCTGCGTTACAAACAACGTGCAAAAAAAGACTTCTTCCTCTACCGTGGAGCCAGACACAGAGACTTTCTGAGCACCTAACTGTGCACACAAAGGAGGGAGCAGAAATGCAGGAAGCCCACAAGTGAGAGCAAGGAGCTAGAGGCAAGTCTCTGTAAACCATGCAGAGGGGCCGCCCTCGTTCTTCCTTCCAGCCAAAATAGAAACAAGAGAGCAAATGGCAAGCGCCTCTCCAGCAGTCAAGCCCCCTTGCCTCTCCCCCTCCAGCGTTCAACGCAGAACCTTCAGTGTAAACAGAAGGAAAATGTGACAAGTTCCTGAGGAGGAGCCATGCCAGCTTGTTGCAACAAACACAACAGAGTGCCTGGTGGCACGTCCAAGCCTGAGAAATGTATTGACGCGTACATTTTCCTGGCCCGTGTCGTCAGAGACGTTAAGGCCAAGCGTGGCTTCTTTTAACTCGGGTAGGGGAGGGATGATTTGTAGGGAACAATTTTGGAATGAAGGGGACACAAATGACGCTGCTTCTGTCCCCCCCCCCCCCCATCAACCTTGTGACGAGGCGACTCTGGCGCCCTCCGCCTCTTTATTGTGGAGCGGCTCATTTGCTCTCCTCTTCCTCTTTGGCACCTCTTCAAAACGAAGCCAACTGGCGGCCAAAAAGGCAGAGCAAGGAGAGGAGCAGACAGACGGCAGCGTCGGCGGAGACTCCACCAACTTGTTTATCCTTTTATAGCCCCGGCTCCGAGGCAAAAGCACTGAGAGCAGAAAGGCCCGCCTCGTTTCATTGCTAGAACCGCGGTGGGGAGGGAAGAAGGTTGCGAGAGAGCTGCCGGTGAACATTATTTTCCCCTCTCTCTCCCCCCACCAACATCCCGACCGGTCTCAGGATCCCGAATTAAACAAGGGAAGCACTTGCGCTTCCCGATATATATATATATGTAAATTAAAAAACCAACCCACCTAGCCGTGCTGCTTTAACTGCGCAGGGAATGAGAAAGCAGGAAGCGCCTCCAAGTCCCTTTTGCGCTCTCCTCCTCTCACCCACCCGCTTTCCCCAACGCGGGCCTTCCCGCGTCAAGAAGTGCCAACGCAACGAGCGCTCCGCTGGGGGGGGGGGCAGGCGAGTGGTGCGCGGACAGTTGGTCTCGCGCCGCTGGACTTCTCAACGGCCTTCGTGCGATGGGGGGCGGGGGAGGAAATGCGGGCGCAGAATCACTAGCCGGGACATTGGGCTCCAGCCCCGACGTCGGCGACGCCATAAGCCCCTCGGCGGCCCCCGCCGTAGCTCTTCTTCCCCAGCAACTGCCCCTCTCACTCGCCCCCGCCCCCCGTGAGTCCACCACCAGACACTCACCCTTCCGCAGTGTCCTCTGGCTCCCGAAGGGGGAAAGGGAGAGGGAAGCTTTGGCGTGAGTTTGAAGGAAGCGGGGCCGGGGAAGGAGAGCCCTCAGGCGCCCACTTCTCAGGGGGCGGGGGGGGGTAAAAGGGAGCTTGTTTTCAGACGGCCAACGGGGTGGTTGAGGAGGGCGAAGGGTGGGCGAGGGCAGGCGCTCTTCAGGGTCAGCCACTCTCCGCCCCCTTCACGCGCCGCCGCGGGTCCCGACTGTTTGTGTTGCTGCGAGAGGCGGAGGGGGGCGGGGAGCGAGAGAGAAGGCGAAAAAGAGCCAAACAGCTGAGAGGATGTAAACAGTGGCGTCACGTGATCGCATTTACAGCCGAGGGCCTGCGAGCCCCGCCTCCTTTCCCTTCGGACTGGGCGCCGGGTTTGTTTGGTCTCCGACGCAGAACGAGCGGAGGCTCCGCCCCGCAACTCGGCGGCCAATGGAGCGGCGAGAGAGCCACGTCGAGCTGCCGCTGCAGTCAAGGGCTGAGCGACCAATCGCAGCTCCTGCTCTGGAGGAATTGTTTTTTTTTTCCGGCCGGTCTGTCAGGCTGTGCAGCGTTTCTGAGTGTAAGGGGAGCGAGCGGCTGGCTGTGAAAAATAGGGCGACGTATCCGATTCCACCCGTAGGGAAGGTTTAGTTTTGAATCACAAAGAAAGGGATTTATTTTCTGCTTTCAAATAATAAGTGTTTTCATTCTTACCTTACTCCTAAAACGGAAGAGTACTGGGGAGGCTTCCTCCTATTTTCAGTTTTCCTTGCCATGTTTTGCACTCCTCTAGTCCATGTCTTTAACAGAAGACTTATAAGCAGAAGTTAAATATGCAAAGCTTTCGCTCTCTTTATATGTGTAGCAGAAAAATAATCATGGGTTTGATTTATGTATTTACTGCTGCCGTTTTTTTCAAAAAACTGAAGCCACACACTTTAACAGAAGATTATAATTAGTGCAGAATGGCTGCGCCACATGATCCTTGCATACCTGAATAGAAATCTGCTATTTGCCTACTCTAATTATGAACAGCAACAAAAGTGTGAAATGAAGACTTGGATAGGGTAGCCACTTACATCACCAAGAAATGGGTCATCAAAAAGGACACATAATTTACCGTATGCACATTTACATGCAATACCTAGTTGAATGGATTGTTTTACTAATAATAAACCACGTGTGCTTTGTTGAAACGGTAAAAATAAGCAACCTTTCTGTTATTGCTTACAGCTGTATCAAAACTGGGTGGAGAGGGTTGGTTACCAATATACAGAACGACATGTACATAACAGTTGAACAGCATGAAAGCTGTCTAGATGCAATTACGCATGCTGTACAATCACATTGAGATTACTTTTGTGGGGTTTTATCAATGTATGATTACATATTAGTATGGCATAGGGGAGAAAGGTGCTCTAATTCTGGAATTAAATTTAGCAAATCTGTTAAAGAAGAACTCAGGAGGGTTGGAAAACAGCTGAGCATACCCACAGAATAAATGTATAGAATGAGGTATAGGTTCTCATCCCTAATGGTAAGAAATGTAAAGGTAATAATGGTGTGTTTTCCTCTTTGTAAGTTGCTTTCAGAGCTGTTTTAGCTGAAAAAGGATGAATTAAATAATTCCATGCCTGAATAAAGAAGAAAAGGCCCCGGTTTCCTATGGTATACCCCTGTGTCTGTTGAAGATGCAGTGAAGCAACAACACCAATGAGGCTTGCGGGAGAATATTTTATACCTCGAAGAGCCTTTTCCACCAAGAGTTCCGGGAGCCAGGAGACACTGCTCCCATCTTCCTGAAGAACCCTACAAGATTCAAGGTATGTCCTCTTCAAGGAACAGTGCAGATAAAACTGAAATAAAACCTTTTAGAATTTAGGAAGTTTTAATTGTTGCCCAATTTTACTATGTAAACTGCAGTGATTTTGTTGTTGTTGTGCTATATGGATATTCAAAATCTAAATTAATAATAAAATAGCATGTATTGGCATATATTGGCTTCTGACAATGAATTGCATGAAAAAATGATCCACTGATTGCATTAAGAGAAATCACTGTAAGAAACAACTGATTCAGTGTCCATGTTCTGGCCTACACTTCTTTGTGGCTCCATCCACAGGGTTCCCCCATGAGAACATAGTGTTATGAGTTTGGAGGGTTAGTCTGGATAAAACCCTGGTTTCCCTTCCAAACTGGGGACCCTGAATCTGAGAGGGTAAAATGTATGAGGGGAAGCTGGCCAAACCAGTTCCGCTGTCCAGGTAAAGGATTTGGCTGGCTAGTTAAGTATCATGATTTAGCACAACCAAATAAGTTGCTCTGTGCCATAGAACAAATGGATGGGCCTTTCTCCTGCCCCACTCACCTACAGGAGCTGCTATGTAGGAGATCAATAGACAATGTTGTGTGTGAGTGACTGGAAGCAGGCTGGAAGCTGGAGGCACAAATACATGTTTACTCCGTGGTGGATATTTGGGCTCCCCTGTAAGCCAAATGGGAAGTAAGATCTATTGGAGTGCTATTGGTGTCTGTCCCTCCATCCTATGCTCAGGTTGTATCAATCAATCTTTATTTCAGTCAAAGACCAGAGAGCAAACTTAACACATGCCACATCCACATGAAGAAGCAGACGTACTTAAAAAATCATTTTAAACTTATTTACATTGAAAAATAACACTCCTTTGGTTAAAGTCTGTATTCCAGAGATTAAAATCAGCACTCATTCACTGGCCATCACTGTCACCACAGCCTGTCTTGTGTTCAGGTTGTATATATGTGTAAATAAAACCTAAAGACACCACAGTCTCAGCTGATCCTAATTCCAAGAAAACCGAACCCTGGGTACGCATTTGGAACCCCTGAAGTCTCTCACCACTCAGAGTTTGGGGTGGTGTGTAACAATATGAACTGCCATACAGGCTGTGTGATACTTCAGCAGCCAAATTCCTTTCTTCTATCATACTCTATTGTAAGCACTTTGCCAATGGTACAAACCACTCTCAATATATTTTATTTCCTCAGTTTTCACCACATTGGTCCCTCAAACATTATTTTCTCTTTTCTTATGTCTGTTTCTCCTGCTTAGCAGAGTGGCATCGCCTATCTGGATAATCTGCAAAACGATCTTAACCATATCTACTCCAAAATTCTACTGAATTCAGTGGTGCTTACTCCCAGGTAAGTGGAGTTAGGATCGTATCCTTAGTTTTGTTCAGTGCAGTGAGACAAGCCATACCTTTCCTTTAGGTTTCCTTCATCTGATGTTACTAATAAATATCCCTTTAACTAGTAGCAGATTCTAATAGAATATGAGAGGAGGACATTTGTCTCTTATTTTAAGATGTTTACCAAATTTCTGCATGCATGCTTAGTAGCAGCAGCAGCGTATGAAATTCTGACAAGCAGGAGCAGGTCTTAACATAATGTTAGAGCTCTAATCTCACCAGTAGCCTGAAGGTTTCTTTGTACTGAGAAAGAGCCAATAACCTGTCTTTCAAGAGGCTGGACTTAAGGACTTGTACTGCTGCCTCACAAAAGGGGGAAAAGCTGCTGCTACTTATTCTTAATTTCCATTATGACTAGCAGGTAATAAGGATGGGGATAGGAGTCTTCATAGTCCACAAACACACACATTTGATTACATTAGCAAAATGAGAAACAAGGACACCCAGCATTGAATATTGAGGGCAAGCCACTGAGAGGGAGGCAAAGGAATAATGTTTACTGTAGGAAGTCAAATCTATAAATATTAAATACTATGTTTTCTTAAGGGAAAAAAATCAATTCCTGTAAAACTGTAAAGGCTAACCAAGTAACAACCTTAAAAGGATGATAACGAGGCTGTTAGTTGAACCCTATAGTAATCACCTGAAATAGTAGTACTTGGTTTAACTAGGTTTGGTTAGACTGAAAGGCTTTAATGCATTACTGCTCTTCATTGAATCAGTTCTTATATTGTTCTGAATGCCATTTGGCTAATGAATAAATAATACTTGGTTTAATATTACTCTGATTGTCATTAGGTCAATGTAGAAATAATATTTTGGTTTATCTATCAGGACAGCATTATATCTAAAAAGTGTGTGTACTTGGACAACATTTCCACCAATGACATTATCAAAATTTGCCATCATGCAATAACAAACAGGCACTACAGATTAGCATGCACCTGCTGTGTTCATTCTAGTGTGTGAGGTTCTATTTATTTCACATTTAATACATGTTCTGGGAACAGCAGGGACGTGGGTGGTGCTGTGGGTTAAACCACAAAGCCTAGGGCTTGCCGATCAGAAGGTCAGCGGTTCAAATCTCCATGACGGGGTGAGCTCCCATTGCTCGGTCCCTGCTCCTGCCACCCTACAGTTCGAAAGCACATCAAAGTGCAAGTAGATAAATAGGTACCGCTCCGGCGGGAAGGTAAACGCCGTTTCCGTGTGCTTCTCTGGTTCACCAGAAGCGGCTTAGTCATGCTGGCCACATGACCCAGAAGCTGTACACCGCTCCCTCGGCCAATAAAGCGAGATGAGCGCTGCAACCCCAGAGTTGGCCACGACTAGACCTAATGGTCAGGGGTCCCTTTACCTTTACCTTACTGGGAACAGCTTTCTGCAGTGTTTCTTTGCAAGGCACATAAAGTGAAAGAAATGTATGAGTCAACCTCACAGATATATGATGTAAGTTGGTTATACAATAAACCTCTACTATGCACAAGCCAAAACTCATGCATAGGATGCAAGGTGAGCACTTTTTGATGTTGTTTTCAATTTAATATTCTGTATACTTTTACAATTGTAAGTTGCCTTGAGACATTTTAGGCAACAAATAAATGCAATAAATTATAGTTTAAAAAATAATAATGTGTAAAGCAGCCCTGAGAAAAGATAATGAAGCAAACATGACAGAGGGTCTTCTTATATTAGATCATAGAACAGAGCTGGCAAGAGCATCCTTTATTTACCTTAAAAGAGGTCCCTTCATTTTCAAAACAATGCAGCTCTAATTCCTGTCGAACACTGTTTAGAATTGTTAAACTAGTTTCTTCATAAACTTTATACCAGATTTTTTCCAAAGTGAATCATTGTTCTAATACAGTAGTAGCTTTCCAATCAAATCTGGGTCATGGAACCCTTGGTGGAAAACCAAAGGAGTATTTTTAATACTAAATATTTCAAAAGTTTTGCTTAACAGAACAAAAGCAAAGCAACTAACCCCACCTAACTTCCACGTTTTAACTTGAATGCATTGATATAGAGACTTATATCAAACGACTACTTCAAGCATATTTTGTTTCCTTCAGTGGAATATGTCACCTGCAGTGGAATATGTATTTTCCCAGTATGACTGTCGTCACTGTGATCTATCAGTGTGGCTTCAGACATGACAAGAGAGACAGAGAGATTTGTGTAGTGGTTAGAGTGCTGGATTTAGACATG
The DNA here is from genome assembly GCF_965153285.1 of Podarcis tiliguerta. Classification (NCBI taxonomy): domain Eukaryota; kingdom Metazoa; phylum Chordata; class Lepidosauria; order Squamata; family Lacertidae; genus Podarcis; species Podarcis tiliguerta. Next base: position 38,701,854 of record NC_139540.1, on the reverse strand, counting down.
GAAGAGCCATGTTCAAATTCACATTCAGCCACAAAGCTGTACTGTCTTCAGTGCCTGCTCAAAACTTTTTTGTTTAGGCCAACCTACCCATATATTTATAGTTGACATGCACACACACACACACACTTTAAAACAATCCTTGGAACTGCTCGTTTTAATTATATTTTGATTAAAAAAACTCTGACCTTTATTGCTAACATACAGTTTATATTTTATGCAAATAAGAATAAAATACTACCTCTGAAGTCCTGCACCTCTAACCTGCCCTGACAGTTTTTACTAACCAAGAAGAGCAAAGATCTAGAGAACAGGTGAATAGTAAGCTTCAGCAATTAAACAGGAATATTATGTCAATTGACCTGTCCAACATGTTCCCCCCATTTCATGTGTTTTGTGCCTTAGGACAGAATAAGATCCTTTTACTGGGTGAATCATACAGCAGCCTCTGAAATTGCCTGATCTCAAAATAGTAGTTAAAATGGCAGGAGTCTCAGGATAAAGTGCAGAACCAAGAACAAAATTTATTTTAGAATAGATGAAAAAGAGAAATGTCACATATTATTGTTGTAACTTCAGTTATTGGGATCAGGATTTGCTTGCTTTCCTCATTCTTCTCCCCACCCCTGCCGCTTTTGCACCATATCTGTTAGGGCAGAGCCACACCATGCATTTCAATCACATAAGTTTTCCCCAAGAATCCTGGAAACTATAGTCTACCCTTCATAGAGCTCTAGTGCCCAGCACCATTAACAAACTACACTTCCCAGTTAATTTTGAGGAAGCCATCTGCCTTAAATGTGCATTGAATGTACTATTTATGTGTTGTGTGGATCTCCCCATAGATTGTGTGAGCCAATGACCAAGGACTGTATTGCTCTTTAATCCCCATCAAACCTTTAGCAAACATAAACTACTTACTGGTTTAGTATGCTAGTCTAAGATTGGTTAAAACCGCCCCTCACACATGAAGCTCACTGTGGGACCTCAGGTCAGTTAGTGTCTCTCAGCTTGATCTACCTCACAGGATCATTGTGAGGATAACATACACACTGACACTGTCAGAGTCATTCATAGTGTAAGAACTTGAAGTCTTTTTTTTGTCTGCCTCTTGGTTGCAAGTTCATACCACATCCTGGAATAATAGTTCTTTGGGCCTCACATTGGTTACAGTATAATATTCTCTGGTTTAACTTCAAAAGCAACAATGAGCTCATAGCTGAAAATCTGTCTCTGTTGTAACTGGAATTGGTTGATGCTGCACAACTTGGAAATAGTGGTGGTGTTTTAGCAGACCTGATAGGCAGAAGAATCTTAGTTTTTCACTTAATTACTCGGGAAGCACATTGGCTTAGTATGGAAGAGCTATTTTTACAAGTCGCTTTTCAAATCAGAAGTCTACTTGAAACATTCTGAGCACTACAATGAAAGTAACATATTAATCACTGTGGTGCTGGTTCAAGGAGTTAATAATTTGTGCTGTAGTTTGTAAATAATGTCATAGCTTAGCCCTAGGGAGCAATTCCAAGCATGGGAATCCTGCCTAACTTATGCCGGCTTAAGTTGAGCTGGTGTAAGGTACACCAGATCACAACTCTGTTCAGGAGCAGCCCTAATGCAGACTGAACCAGTAAACCTGCTTGAGGGAAAACAAGCCTTTACAATGAGTTGGACTTAAACCATCCTTTTTGCGCATGCCAGTTTGTGAGGTGATGTGACTGAGTTAGGATCCTGCAGAAGTCCCTGCTACTGAGTCCTTGCTCTATCCTTGCCCTGGAATGTCCATTTTTCAGGGGTTGTGCCAGTGTAAGTTCCACTGGTCTCAACTCAGCCAGCTTAGCCCAGTTGAGCCAGGATGAGAAAGTTGCACCAAGCTATGGTTGGGGGCTTCCTTCAGGGTGAGAACATCCAAGGTGATGGGGGGGGCAGGTGGACAGGGTAGCAGCAAAGTGGTGTAGAATTTCTCCACTTGCAACGTGAAATTTTCTTGCTTTGTCTGAGAAGTTCGAAAAAACAACTCTTTAAACTCCCACCTGTCCATAGTAAGTGGCTCTTAGGTTTTCAGTTCTACAGCAGTTTCTTGACATATTTAGATCACAGGCTCCTGCTAATAGTAGGAGGCAATTCTCTTGGGTGTATTCTTGAAGAGTAGGAACAGCCAGTTCTCCACTGTTGCTCATTTCAAGTAGACTTTAGGTATATTATCTATGGAGCCTTTTCAAGTCAGACTTGAGGGCCTGAGACAGCACAGGTAAAAAGGGTGGGTAAAGAAAAATCCAGGTTTTTATCCTCTCAACCCCACCAGGCAAATTGCAACACCACTGTGAATCAGAAAAGTATTTATGTGTCTTCATTTTGGAAGAAATACATCCTTCATATATTTCTACTGTAGAAATTGTGCAGAGCAATTTAGGGCAAAGTTCTTTGGCTTGGCTTCGACCTTGATGCCATGGTAGAGGCAAAGCCCGACTTCATCTCAGCTGTCTTGCTAGCAAAACAGTCATGACAGGCCACCAGGTGTTTCTCCCCACTCCTAAGAGGTCTCTGATATAAAAGCCCTCTCACTATTTAGAGCAGTTTCGTTGGACAAGTCTGTATAGATGCAGTGACGACAATGAAGTATTATTATTATTTTAATGTAGAAACCTGAATCTAGAAGAATTTCTTGTGAACAGGTTTGTAATGTATAGAAAAGATGTTTAAGGGCTTTCAGATATGATCTATATTGTTCCTGTTCCTCTTAAGGAAAGTATAACAATGACAGAATGTATTTCAAGGAAGCTGAGGGAAAACGTAATGGAAAAGCACTGTGGAGTCACAATTATGTAGTTCAATAAAGGTTCTTGCTGTTATCGCTGTGTCTTTCCTCATGGGAACCCACCTAGACTTCACTTTCCATCTTTTACAGCAGGAGAAATGTAACATCTCATTTTATTTGAAAGACAAATATCAGAGAGTGTAAGTCAATTAGCAATCCAGGTGTTGATAACATGTCTATGATAGGGTTTCTAAAACAGCAGCTGTTTGTCTTTACCTCTATGAGATGTTGCTAAACATTTTGCTTTAAGGGAAAAGACACTTAGTCAAAGTTATTTGTAATGAAGCTGGGAAATTAAAGAGAGAAGGTGATAAAGAATAGAAAATACACTCTACCTTATTGTTTTATTAGGATATAAGAAGGGCAAAGTGCTGATATTAAAGTGTAGTTTTCTTTATTTAAAATCCCCTGCTTGTGTGATAGTAGATCTGGTAAACTTTTAGGAGCAATTATTATTTCCATAAACCATAGTAATAACAAGTCTTTCTATTAACATGTAATCAGCTTTATGATGCTATGTGATTGCATGCTAACTTCCTTTTACCTTTGCACTTTGAATTAGCATCTATTTAGTAAAAGAACATCACTTTCCATCACTTTTGGTTTAGAATCTGATTTTTATAAATTTCTCATATAAATTTCTCATAATCAGATGCCTTTACTCTCATTGATTCTCGCTATATTAGCCTTGGTGTACTGTATCCCCTTGTGCAAGACTGTACACTCACTCACCTTCTTAGTTCACTCTAGGCATCTGATAAAGTCAGCTGTTGCTTATGAAATCTCACTCCAGGTAAACCAGTTATGTCTCTCGCTTGCCACACCAGTTTTATATGAGCTTCTACAGTTTAGCTAACTCAGCATGACAGATAACTCAGTCCAGTCACATTATATCTAGCTGCTGGGATTTAGTTCAGATTTACAAGTGTCTAGGGGTGTGTGTGTGTGTGTGTGTGTGTGTAGAGGTATGTGGCTTCTAAGGTTAGTGGAGTTTGGATGAAGTTGAGGTACACATTTGACTTTCATCATACATCCTAATAAGACACTTGCTTAGAAGTCCCATACATACATACAGTCATACCTCGGGATGAATACGCTTCAGGTTAAGCATTTTCAGGTTGCGCTCCGCGGCAACTTGGAAGTAACGGAGCGTGTTACTTCCGGGTTTTGCTGCATGTGCAAACGCTCAAAATGATGTCACACGGATGTGCAGAAGTGGCGAAACACAACCTGCGCAGACATGCAGTCGCGTGTTACGTTCACTTCAGGATGCGAACGGGGCTCCGGAACGGATCCCGTTTGCATCCAGAGGTACCACTGTACATACATACTGAAGGGTTTGGAACCAGTTTATTTAAGAGATTGTGATACCCCAATCTGTGGAACAAGCACCACAAAAAAACCATTCTGCATTTGTAAGGATTCATGCCTTTAGTGTGACAGCAGCTGTACTTTGGAGCTCCCTGCTTATTGACATTAAGCACCATCACTGCATTCCTTTCGATATCTGCTGTAAACTTCTGTTTAAGGGCTGTGAACATACATAAAAAAAGTAGCATTACTTCCTTTTGGTGAATTTAGCCTCTCAAAATCATTACTGTCAAAATGAAAAGCAGACCTTTGTCTCAGCACTATTTTCGTCTTTGTAAAACTTGGACATTTCCCCTAGCATTTCTCTCCATCCATCAGTTGCCTTGTTTGTTAACTGACATCCTCATTAGACTTGTTTGAATTCTCATTGGTTTCTTCAATATTTCAGCTTCACTTCCTCTAACAGAACTTAATGAGGCTAGCCAGTGTTTGTTGTGGGTCTCTGTTAAGCTTCATTACAGCTTGGCAATGGCAGCTGGTGAAATGTGCCTTCTGCAACCCATTTCTTCCAGGCTTATCAAACAGAATGGCCTGCAAAATGGTGGACTTCATTCGTTTGATTTACTCTCATTGATTCTTGTATGTGGCAACTTCTGACACCATATTGTGCATTTAAAAACTTCCTGAACCCTGTCTTTGTGAGTGAGTTGTGCTGCTGTATCTCCAGCTGAGCTGGAATGTGCAGCTAATGGCAGTATGGCATAGATGCACTGAGAATTGGCTAGAGATCCAGTGGATCATAACTCTTGTGTTTGCTCCCATAGTTGAGACATGACCTTCAGGAGATCTGCTATTGACTGATGGAATAGAATTATGGAATCATAGAGTTGGAAGGGACCCCAAGGGTCATCTAGTTCAACCTGCATCAATGCAGGAATAATACTAGGAGTGTCAGGAGTTCCCAGTATAATAATACTAGGGTATTAGGAGTTCCTTTGCTTGCCATAGTTGATGAAGGTTTGAAGACTCTGGCTGTGTTGGCACAAAACAAGTGTTTGTAGTGAGTTTGTGGCAGACCGAAGCAGGTGGCTAAGCCCTTCAGAGTCAACTTGGCCCCTTTTTTATATTTTCTATCATATATAGATAGATAGATGTATAGATAGATACATATTCTTTTTTCGTTGTTATCACTTCACATGCCCATTTCTATTCTATGCAAGCTAGCCTTGACTGCCTTGAGAGTTCAAAGTGTATTGTCAAGAAGTGAGTCTTGATTGTTCCCCATTTATTTTAGAATAGGGTTCTCTGTCATTAGTTGTGACTCTAGGCTGCCCTAGCAATCCACAGCTGCTTCCTCGCCTAACATATATTCTTTCCTCACAAAAGAGGAAAAACAGGTAGTTAATATGCAGGGAAACTAAGGGAACATATGCCCAGATGTTATGTATGAAAGAAGGAGGGAAGCTGTAACACATTAGACACAAATTAACTTATTGACATATAACCTTTGATAGGGCACAATGTTCTTTAATCAGGAAGTGATGTGACTGAGAAGATAGCGAAGACAATGGGTGTCACAACAAGTTAAACAGCAGTAATGATAACGGGAATGAAACACATACTTTGTTCAGGCTAAGCATATCACTCTGGCAAATCATTGTTGTGTTTCATAGAGCCTGGAGACAAAGATGTGGGTGTGAGCATGGTCATTCCTTCTCCCTTTCTGAAAACCATTTGCCCTGATTTTAAAAGCTGCAAAGTGTTGTCCTTCCTTTTTCAAAAAAGTATTTCTAGCTGGTGCTGTTCTGAGGTCTGCAGTGGACAGGGCATCCCGCCCAACACAAAAATGATTCTCTGTGTGTTTTTCTAACCAATGGAGAATCAACCACATTGGTACTTTTCTGAGGAAGTAGTAATTATTTCATAGCAGCTGCAGAGCAGCCATCTAAACAAAGTTTTTTAATACCAAGAAAACTTTCTAATGCTAAGAAAGTGACAACTAGACTAACTGAATATGGTATATCACAAATTTATAACTACCCTGCAGCTGGTTACAAAATGAATCACTATTTTCAATATTGTTAATGTCGGCTTATGTTAAGGTGGACTTTACAAAACATCTTATTGTGGGTTGACTGCTGTGTTACAATGATTTCTGCATTACAATGCGTTTCTCATTATTTACTGAAAAAAAGGAAAACGGGCTTTTAAAAATATCTTATTATGTTTCTATTTTCTTTTGTGAGCTAGTTTTGATGTATTTTGTTAGACCAAAAGGGTAACAAAAGTATTTTAAATAGCTAGGTTGATTTTTTGATTTTTTTAAAAAAATTATATCATTTTATTTTTCTGTTAGGAAAAATGGGTCTTATGGACAATAGAGAACAAATTAGCAATTAAGAAAGAGTTGCCAGCAGTAGTTCCTCTATCTGTGGGTTAAACCACAGAGCCTAGGACTTGCTGATTAGAAGGTCGGCGGTTCGAATCCCCGTGATGGGGTGAGCTCCCGTTGCTCGGTCCCTGCTCCTGCCAACCTAGCAGTTCGAAAGCACGTCAAAGTGAAAGTAGATAAATGGGTACCACTCCAACGGGAAGGTAAACGGTATTTCCGTGCGCTGCTCTGGTTCGCCAGAAGTGGCCACATGACCCGGAATCTGTACGCTGGCTCCCTCCGCCAATAAAGCAAGATGAGCGCCGCGACCCCAGAGTCGGCCACGACTGGACCTAATGGTCAGGGGTCCCTTTACCTTTACCTTTAAGTGCATTTCTTAAGTATTTGAGATTGCAATGCTTTCCTCCTGTTCTGCATTGTACTGTTGTAAACAAAATCTGCCCTTTTTCCCTTATGGGGTATCCAAGAGCCCGTATCGAGTCCTTACGTGGGTTCCCTATTGGTAGGATAAAATAACAGAGGCCAACCAGAGAATATTGAGAAGCAAAGCAGCTAGTAAGCCTGATCTTTATTGATCTGTTGCAACAGGGTACTCTCCTCACACGCCGCAAAGAAGGAGGACCTAGAACAATGGCGCACAAGGCCTTATATAGACATTTTAAATTCCCTGCCCTGGAGCTCAAGACCACTCCTCCATACATCATACATACATCACAGAAGGGGTGTAACCCAAGACCACCCCCACAAACATCATACCTACATCACAGAAAAGGTGGTCTACAACAGAAATTTGAATGTTTTTCCTGTCTGCCAGGTTATCTGATAATGCCTTATCTGATTGCCTTTCCTGGTAGTCTGTCACCCTTTGAGATGGTGATTTCCCAATTCCTGAGACAATGGGAAGGCTCCCTTTCTCCTTGCAGAGAAAACATTTGGTCAGTTTGGGAGTCAAAATGGTTTCAGGTTGGTCTTCCTGTGCTGATCTATGTACTTGCTTGGTTGATACATTTATGAACATTTATTATATATATATATATATATATATATATGACCTTAAATTTTATTATTACAGTAGTATGTTTTGCTCATTGCAAACACAAATCCTTGGTACTTTTTTTATACAGTACATACGTTGTCCAATTTTTTTTAATTGCTCTTTTTCTTTCTTTTTCATTTGGAAAATGATGCAGGTTTGAATCTAGAAAGGCCAGGTCATTTCATGAGTAACATGCACCTCCTAACTGCTCAACATCACTTTCATTGTGATCTTCCCTCCAGGGTGCTATGTCTTGGGGGAAACAAATATTTGAATACAGGTTCAACAAAATGTCCCCTCCGCAAGTCACTTCCAATCTGTTAATGCTCCTTTTAAGAAACCAGGAGAAAATGAAGCTGTTTAATTCAGAAGCGGCACGAACTCCTGTTCATTATTATGTGTACCCAAAAGGATTCGCCAAAGAGCACTCGATGCAATGACAGGCTGACAAGGGCCAATTTGTGAATAACTTGTCAACAGCTTGAATGAAATTCTAGAAATCCATAACAGGTGCTCTGTAGCTGTAATCGAGTGACAGATGGATTAGATACACAAAACCACAACAAACTGACTGAACGAGAAAGGGAGCAAGAACAAGGGCAAATGCAGGCAGGCTCATTAACTATGGAAGAGCACACAAATACATGAATGATTAAAGATGTTACACAAGACAATTTATGTGTGTGCTTCCTGCTCAACTTCATGCTGGTTGTAAAGGGAACTTTGCAAGCAGGAAAAGCTCTGTAGGTTATCTAGTCCAAACCCCTTAAACAAAGCATCCTTCCAGAACCCACTTCACTCTACATTTCTGGTACTAGGCAATAGTGGGGATGGCGAAAGAGGTAGAAGGTGGACAAAAGGCTCCATTTTGCCTCTTATTGCTGTTGCGGCCACCACTACTATGACTTTTAAGAAGGGAAGTGAGCTACTGGGCCCAATTCACTTTCATCTTCTTCATTGTCCCTTTGAGGGACCCAAGTGCCTCAAAGAGCACCTACCTCAATAACAGCCACCTCAGGTCCTCCAATCAGTGGCAGTGCCACTGCTGGGTATTGCCCAATTGTGTTAATCTATAGCAGGACCTTCTTGGTGGTGGCTCCCTGTTTCTGGACTGCTCTCCCTAGTGAGGTGCATCTGTTCCTCCTCACTATTGTTGGGAGAAAATTTTTAAAAATCTGTTTACCCAGGCATTGCATTTGATGTCCAAAAGTTTCTGTTCCTGGCAACCTTGAAACTACTGCCGAGAGAGACAGCTTTTAGGTGTTGAATGCAGCAGTACTTCCAAACACCAGTGGCTGGAAACCACAGGAGGGGAGAGTGCTCTTGTGCTTGAATCCTGCTTACTGGTTTCCTATAGGCATCTGGTTGGCCCCTGAGAGAACAGGATGCTGGACCAGGTGGCCTACTGGGCTGACCCCTCAGGCTCTTCTGGTATTGTTACATTTTTAAGCCCTGCTTATGGTTAGTGAGGTGATGTGAGGTGAGAATATTATCGAGAAGGAGAACATCCTCGAGAGTATTCTTTGCTAGAAAATTCTCCGGAGAATATGCTCCACAAACTGTAAATTCTAATGTAAGAACCAGTTTTACAACCCACATTTAAAAAGTCTAGTAAATAATAAGTCAAGCTGTGATGTTGCCAGTGTAAGTAATGATTTTTTTTGATCCAGTTACATTGCTGGGCACTGTGTCATTCATTCACCATTGGCAGTTCTGAAACTGAGCTACCGAAAACTTTTTTCTTTTTTTAGTTTTAAAAATGCTATTCATTTAATTTAATGAACATTTGAATTCGTATGTATTTCAACTATATGTAATAGCCTTTTTTCTATTTTGGTGTGACGTTATTCTTAGCAATTCTATACCCTTGGCTATACAGTGTGATTTTTAATTTTTTTTACAGAAAGTAGCTTTAATGCTTTATACACTTAAAGTACCTAGGCCTATACAATTAAGTGTAACAGCATGTGTGGTGGCCTTGATTTAAACAATTGACGTTTCTATATTTTTATTTAGTGCCAGTAACTGGTTTTTGCAGTGCCATTCAATGGTACAAAGTACCATTTACCAGAGATTGACATACTGGTAATATACTGACATACTGAAATATATTCCAATGTAATTTATATCAGTATATTCCAATGTAAATTATATCATTTTCAATGCATTAAAATGAATATTCTCCTATTTGAAATGAAAATTCTCTAATATCATTAATCGAGAGAATATTCTCCAAAAGATTCTTCTCGAGAATTTAACATCACTACTTGTGGTTATTGCAAGAGGTATGCTGGTGCTTTTCTGTCACTTCATTAATTGCATTTATATGCTCCCTTTCTTTCAAGGCAGTTTGCAGATTAAAATATTAATTTAATATCTGACAGTCTTGAACAGCAATTTTCTTTGAGATGACGGTGTGGCTGCCTTAAGAGCACTGCTGTACAAGATGGGTCTTTGGTCTGATCCAGCATTCTGTTCCTTGCTGTATCCTGTAAAGTTCCTTTACCAGTGGTGTCGCAATGGGCGGTTCGCACCGGGGTCCATGTCTGCTGCTGCAGCAGCATGTAGAGGATCCTGGCACTGTCTTTATGGGACCGGAGTGGCGCCGCCAGCAAACCACTATGTACAGCGCATGTGCAGCATTACTACATACGGTGCATGCGTTGTACATAGCGGCAATGCACATGCACCTTATGTAGCGACGCCCGCCCTGGGTGTCATGACGCCTTCCTTTGCCCCTGTCCTTTACATCCTACTTGGGGCTGCTGGAGAAATTAGATTTGGTTTACATTTAAAGGTGAATCTCCCCAATTCACACTTTGCAAAATGATGTGCAAACAGAGGTGCAGCCATAGTTTAAAATTCACACTTCTGTTTTTTGCATTGTGGTTCTCCAGCCAAGTAATGTGTATAATAATGTAACATCTAAGTGACCATTCCTGCAACTTGTAGCAGTGAGTTTCCTAGGCATATGCATTGTGTGAAGAAATATATCCTTTTGCATGTTTTGAACCTCTCATTATTTAGCAGCATTGGATGGCTGCTGAGTTCCAGTGGTTTTTTAAAAAAAGTTTTGTTTGTTTTTAAAAAATTGAATGTTATCCATGTAACCCAAAAAACAAAAAAAAGTATTAAGAAGACAAACAAATATAAACTATAACAAACAAAACCAAGATTGACATAGGATGTTACATTTGCAAGAAGAAATAAAAACACAAAATTCATAACATTGTTTCTTACATTGCAAACTGCCCTGTAATCTTTGAATGGTGGCATATAAATTTAATTAACAATAAAATAATAATAAAATCTGGCTGGCTACTATAGGAAACAGAATGCTGGTCTAGACTGGCCTTTCGTCCAATCCAGTAGGGTTCACCGTATGTTCTTATGTTAAATTTCATTCTGTTTAATTTTATCTTTTGTTTTTTGGTATCTGCTCTTACCTGGAAGGCAAGGAATGGCTATCAATTAAAATCAATCAATAAGCCAACTAAAGCAGTCTCAGAAGGAGTAATAGCCGGTTTTTTGTTTTTGTTTTTTTAAAAAAGCTCCATAGATCTGGGTATGAGTCCTCATAAATATCCTTCATTAAACATCTGCATTGTGTCACCATCCAAAAACGCGAAAGGAAGGCAGCTTTAATTCATATCCTATCCTGCTTTAAAGGGAAACATGGAGAAACCAAGGGAATGAAAGCACCAATAACAGGGGAGAAATGTGTGTGAGAGAGAAAGACTGGGGTGTAAATGAAATCTCAAGCATGTACCAAAATTAAAATTGCATTGGCCCAACTCTTTGAAGACATACTTCTTCATGAGCACTTAAAACACCCTGCATACTGAATAAAACGGACAGCAAAGAACTCAGACCGTTTAGTTTAAAGGGATGCAAAACAAACTGTCTCATATTGCAATGAGACCAGCTATGGCTGCAGTCAATAAGTGTATGCCATGTCAGGAATGATGTATTAACTGCACAGACTTTCTTGTAAGCAAGAGCCCCAGCCATAACTGGATGTAGAAGGTCAGCTCTTTTACCACTCACACCTCGGATTGAATCCTACGATGCTTCAATGGAAGTGAGCCTCATTGAGTTTAGTGAGGACTAGCTTCTGAGTATGCACACATAAGATTGCACTGTAAAAATATCACAGATAGTCACATTAAGCTGTTGTTATGCAGTGCATTATTGGGACTGTTGTCAAGGATTGTCAAAGCCCTGCTCATCTGAAGGCTTTCTGAGTGGTTTTAGGCAAGTTACCTATTATTCACTCACTGAATCAATTCCTCATCTGTAAAACTAGAATAATAATGACCAAATATATGGTTGTTTTTGTTTTTTTACAGTTCTCACGCTGTCCTGAAATGTCAGTATGAGGTAAAACTTTTGACACCTTCTGAGGTAGTGTGTTTATATCTATATTTATAGTCATTTCTGTCTACCTTGACATTGATAACTTCTTGTGGTGTGCACTGACTCTGTGTGTGGGCCGAATAATGAGACAAAGTGATGTGAGGCTCTCTCCCCACAGCCCAAGTTGAAACATGATTCCAATAAAACTCCCAGGTTTGAACAGGACCCCCATAAAGCTATATGTTGCTCTATTATTTCTCTATTCTTCTGAACCATATCCATATCCTCCTACATTCTCCAATGAAAATAGGGACATCCTATATTTTCTTATATCTCTGTTTCTTTAGCTCCATGAGCATTGCAAGAAGTGAATGGCTATACAAAATGTTGTCTGTGGACTACTGAAGAGCCCTGGGTTGTTTCATGTTAAAACACATCAGCAGTTTGTTTGTTTTTTAACTTAAAAGCTTCATTTGAGGGGTTTTTTAAAGGAACTCTGCAGGCACCATTATGGAGACAGTGTAACATTGTAAAGTCTATTGGCAGGCACAAGCAAAAAGACCAGGCCAGAGTGACCCTTTACTGCTTTATAAAATATCAATTAACAACAATAAAAATTATTAAAGATTTTCTTTGTTTACAAAGGCATGTTCTTTATGTTCTTTAAAGTAGTTTATGTAAACATGTTAATCTTGTGATTTGTCCCCATTAGTTTGGTTTAAAGAATAACCAATTTTAAGGTTTCCCTGTTAGAATTTGGTAAAGCACATCTACACATTAATTGCTATTGGATTAGAAAATTACACAAACCTAAAATACAGCATTTTTTTTTTAAGGCAGCAGGTTCTGAATCCTAACTTAGCTTTTTCAGTACAATACTGTGCATAATTGTGGTGAGAACTGCCACAGCTGTCTAGCTACATAGTTCCCCCGTACATGACTGCACAGAATTTCTTGGGCAGGACAATAATGGGTATTATTAATCCAGTATGTATCTGTGCTATACTGTAGATGTGACCTGTCAGTTTAAATTTTTTTTGTAGAATAATTATTCTACTTAAATTCCAGTAGAGGGCAGTGGTACATAGGGATACATAGTAGCCTCTCCTTTTAACCATATTTTCCTATGGACCTTTAAGGTTTTGGACAGCCGGGTGTGTGTGTGGTTTGGTAAAGCAGAACTCAGCAGGTGAAATTCCGTTTGCCATGTGAACACAAGAGTCCTATCCTGACAATCTTCTGGCAGAAAGCCACATGGCTAAGAAAGGTGGAACGGGCAGCCGTAGCATTTGCAAAATCTCACATCCAAAAGCTGTCTCCTCTTACAGCACAATCCTTTTCACGTTTGTTCAGAGGCAAGTCCACCTGAATCTAAGTGGTGACGGCAGGCTGAGACCAGTGGGGCAGTGCCCCATCCAACCTTATAGACCAGCCTCTGTTGAAACTAACATAAAAAGGAATGTGAACCAGGTGTATCACTTATCCTGACTAGAATGTTCATTCATACTGCAAATATAGCGCTCTCCCATGTTTAGTTCCTCATTCTCAATCACCATTTCATTCCGATAAATGGTGCACAAGAGAGACTCTAAAGTGATTTAAATCCCAGGCAAGTGATTTGACTGTAAAGAGGACAAAAATTATTCCAATTCTTCTATCTTTCCCTCCCACCTTCTGAAAGATGATCTGTCCCAGTGAGGCAAATGTGCAGCTCCAGCTCTTGGCTTTGACTTTGCAGCCCTGGGAAAAGTATAGGCTGCATCCAGCTGCAGGCACATTTCCTCAGAGTTATGGGAACTCTACCACAAACCCCACTTCTAACTCATCCCTATTATAGTCAAATCACCTGGCTGCCACAAAACTTCCTAAAAAGGTACCTTAGGGGTCTGCTATGAAGAAGGACTCTCTCTGACTCACTATAATTCGAGTGCTGCATTTCTTCTAGTTGAGTCCAGGAGTGTGGTTAACGATAAAGGAAGCATTTTTCTAATGTTGACTTTGCGTATACTATGAGAAGTTGTCATCGTTAATCCAACCCTTATTTCCAGAGTGATATGGAGGGTAAAGTTCGTTATTGAAGCTGAATGGGAAAATCCAAAGAAAATCACTAACATTTCATTTCTGTGAAATGAAAGGCCATAGCTCAGTGGTAGAGCAACCTCTTTGCATGTCGAAGGGGCCCTAGACATCTCTATGTTGGCCTGGGAACGTCCCCTCTGAAATCCTGGAGAACTGTTTCCATTAAGTGTACTAGATGGACCAATGGCTGATTTGGCATAGGACAGGTTCCTATGTTCATGGATACATCTGTAAGGCAGAGTTTCCCTTCAGACTGCTTAATTTTCTTCTACCAAAACACCTTATTAAACAGACAAAGTTGATGAACCTGGAGAATTTCTTCTTCATTTTTACACACACAAGGTAAATTGTTTTGCCTTGCTCAGATGTGATTGAAAATGCCATGCTATTTTGTCAAGAACCCTATTTGATGCATAACTGTTCTGGCACTGATAGAGGAGAAAACATATGCTGTTTGCATGCCTCTATGGTTCTGCCTCCTCTGTAACACACACTGTGATTATCATTATGAAGACATTTTTTTTTGCCTGCTCTCATCGACACACAGCTGGTTGTGGGTGAAATGGAAACTGTGAAGGGAATGCTCTGATGTCGCTCTCCTTAACTATACCTGCATGACACAGCCAGTTACATGTCACTACCTTTCAGATATCTGCTTCACTTCTACCTTGCTTCATCCTGAATCAGCAAGGGCAAATTTGCATGAAGAAATTGGCATTATGTTCATGGATAGTTCTTTTGGATGTCGTCCTGGATGTACAAATGAACCTGAGGGAGATGCTTCAAATCTTACGCCATTTGTTCTGTAAATGGGAAGGGGTGTAGCTCAGTGCTGGAGCATCTGCTCTGTGTGTAGAAGATCCCAAGTTCCATCTCCAACATCTCCTAGACTTCTTCCTGAAAACCTGGTGAGCTACTGCCAGTCAGCATAGACAATACTGAGCTAGATGGACCACTGGTGTGGATCAGTATAAGGCAATTTCCTCTGCCCCTATCTTGGTGCTGATGACTTGTTTTTGTCATGGGCCAGGAGTTAGCTTCACCTGAAGAAGAGCAGCCTGAAGTGGGAGACAGTGGAGTGACTCCAACTGCAGCTGATCATCCTTCAAGGACTCGGAGAAGGCACTGATGAGAACCAGCTAGTTTCAGCCTTCTTAAGCAGAGCTTCCAGCAGCAGTCAGGTGATGGTAACAAGGCTTGTAGTTCCTAGCCTGACCTTGTTGCTTTCTGCTCATCTTGATTCTTGATTCCAGAGCCCAAGATCATCAGATTCCCTGAACCCTGGACTGTCTGACCACGTGGATTGCTGTTCACCTGACTCTAGGACTTGACCTACCTTTGGATGCTGACTCTGCTTCCAGGCAAGTACACATCAGAGATTCTTCTAGTTGGCTGGCCTCTCACTCGACATGGTCACTCAACAACAAGACTACTACAGTTTTGAGGGGTTAGAATTTATTTAAGTACCAAGTTGCTCTCATTACCAAACAAGTGATCAGCACTGTGAGAGGCCTGGTCCATAATATGTCAAGGGTGATCTGGTTGCTGCTTCCCTGTACCTGGATCCCACATGTTCTCTGGTTAACATTTGGAAGAAGGAGGAATGTGAGACAGCAGATCACATTGGAAATAACGTCAGTTTTACAGGCCTTCCAGAAAGGCAAAACACCCAGAAATGTAAGGGTTGCTGTGGTTAGGAAGAGGCTTCAGAAAGTGCACGGAACATCTTTGAAAACCCAGTTTGTCATATTGTGTCATATTTGATATGAAAGATCAAGATGAAAATTTCAAAGCAATATCTTAAAGAGACTAAATTCATCCACCATCTTCTTGTTGTTACTTCAACCTATTCCAGGTATGTTGAGACAGGTGGAATTAGAATAGGCTTGTGTTACATGGTATAATACTAATTTATTATGGCTTTCCCTGCAAGCGTCTCTGCTGAGTTTGAGGGATGCCTCTTTCATCAGCAGCCTATCATGCCACAACCCTGTGATTCTTGCATTGCAAGGGGTTGGACTAGAGGACTTTTGGATCCCTTCTAGAGGGATTCTATGATTCTGTAACCCAGGCAGAGCAGAAGAGTCCATTGACCCTTCAGAAAGGCATTTAGGGTGGTGGTGCCTGGCTTTCAAACATGCCTTCCATACCACCATTTGCATGCAAAGCTATTTCTCAGGAAATGTGTTCTTGGTCTTTACTAAGGGCAAGATGAACAGGTGGGTAACATTAGTAGGGAGCACAAAGTCCCTGCATGTGGTAGTAGAGCACCTCTAGGAAAGAGAATTTTGGATAAATGGCCAAAAAGTGGGTCCATACAACATTTAATGGTTCAGTCCTTTGGTTCCTGAGTGTGTCCTGGAGGTCATAGGATTTTGCAGCTCTTCCTCTTTGTAGGCACAAAGGGAGGTCCATCCTGGCAGTGTGGAAAGGACCATTCCCAATGCTCTTTCACCATTGGTGAGAAGGGGAGGTTCCCAAGGGCGTGTCAGGGCTGATTGGGGAGGTTTTGACTCTTCCAGATCTAAAACTGTTCCATTCTCTTAATACACACCCAAAATGGTGCCTCTGTGTTTGTGCAGGAATACACCAGATATGCTGGATAGGCACTGAAACATTTTGTTGCAGATGTATTTTCACTCTGCTACCCTTCTTCCTTCCTGAGGCGTGATACCTTTCCATGTCTCAGAACGCCACTGGAGCCAACTCCAGGAGGCCATGGGTGCTTCAGCACCCACAATAATATATTTGTGGGACTTGGCCCCCACAAATTCAATGGGCAACGTTGAAGCCCTTCATTGTGGGCACCCACAATCTTCAGTGTGAGATGGTACCTATGCAAAGTGCCACTAAAATACTGGCTGGCAGGGGCTCTGAGCAGTTTCTGTGAGGGGTTTGGGGGGATATGCAGCAACATTTTGTTGCCAGACTCAAAGTTTCCTGCAGTTAAGAACCACCTGCTGTTTCAGAGAAGTTGAGATCCAGCACACTAAACACTAGATCTCAGAGAACGTCTGAAAGAGGTGGCTCTTAACTGCAAAAAACCTTCATGCCAGCTTTTGTGTTTAAATGTATCAGATGCTAAAAGCAGTACAGTCATAGGTTAAAAAGGTAAAGGTACCCCTGCCCATACGGGCCAGTCTTGACAGACTCTAGGGTTGTGCGCCCATCTCACTCTATAGGCCGGGGGCCAGCGCTGTCCGGAGACACTTCCGGGTCACGTGGCCAGCGTGACATCGCTGCTCTGGCGAGCCAGAGCCGCACACAGAAACGCCGTTTACATTGCCGCTAGTAAGCGGTCCCTACTTATCTACTTGCACCCGGAGGTGCTTTCGTACTGCTAGGTTGGCAGGCGCTTGGACCGAACAACGGGAGCACACCCCGCCGCGGGGATTCGAACCGCTGACCTTTCGATCGGCAAGCCCTAGGCGCTGAGGCTTTTACCCACAGCGCCACCCACGTCCCAGTACAGTCATACCTCAGGATAAATACGCTTCAGGTTAAGCAATTTCGGGTTGCGCTCCGCGGCGACCTGGCAGTAACGGATTGCGTTACTTTCAGGTTTCGCCACATGTGCAGACGGTCAAAATGACGTCACATGCATGCATAGAAGTGGCGAAATGCCACGCGCAGATGCACTGTGCCGTCTTACGTGCTGTTCGGGATGTGAACGGGGCTCCAGAATGGAGCCCGTTCGCATCCCGAGGTACCACTGTACAAATTTATTCTATTCTTTCTCTTTTCTTTCTCTTTTTTCTTTCTTTCTTGTTCTGGAGGCAATTGAACTTTACCCATGAGTGATAGTACAATGCTTAAAAAGTGGTAGCTATGGCTTCCTTGGTTGTATTCCGAAATATTTTCACCCCTATGTATACACACACACATCTTGTTACAAATTCACACACTAATAATTTCATTCCAGGGTGTTCCATTAAGATGTTAAAGGTAAAGTTTAGAGGTGTCTGTAGGTCACCGTGTTGGCTTGTGGCTTTTATCACCCCTCGCCTTTGGCCATGCTAGCTGGTGCTGATGGGAATTGTAGTCAAACAACTTATAGTTGATACTATGTTGGCTACTCCTGGTTTAAAGGAACCCTGTGTTTTGTTTTGCCTTGGAAACAACTGGCTGAGTGTTTGTAAGTGTAGTTAGATGTGCACCATACATCCCCATCTATTGAAGACATCGAAGAACTTGTGGAACCTGTTTCAGTATCAATTTTATTTCCTACCATACACCAAATGTACAGCACAGAACACAGTTTTGTTGCTTTTGATGTAAGAAATATTAATTGTATGAAGAAACAGTATACAAACTACTCCAAATTAAAAAAAAAATGCATACATCATTGCTCTTTACAAAAGGTCTAATTTACAGGATAACTCGTCAATGCAAATTAATCCAACAAAGAAAAGGAAAAGGAAAGGAAGAAGGGAAGAAGGAATCACAGTGCACATTACAAAACATCAAGTACCAAGAAGGCAAATAAATACAAAGTTACATCCTGAGCAAACAATCCAAACACAGATAAATTAACCTGAAGCCATAGGAAATCATAGTAATAAATAGATAAGTCAGTAGGAGATTGTTTAAATTAAATTAAATATATAACAAATTTCTTAAAATATTTAGTAAATTAACTTTTAGTCTCTGTCATGAGTGAACGTGGTTTCTTTCCCCCTGTAATGCATTGAACAGGTATAGCAACCGTCTTTTTTTTAAAAAAACAAACAAGTACAATAACTTAATAGCAATTTGGTGTTCTATTTTATATTAGCACATACTGTGATAGCTTCTGTCAAATTGTTTTCTTTAAAAAATAAACACAGCTTCTAAGGACATTCTTGTCTAAACTAAGGTCCGAGGGCCACATCACCGCTGCCCCCCGCCCCCCCAAACATTAACAGCAAGCTCCATCTATTGCAGAACAGCAACCACAGCATGACAGCTGAATGATTTGGGAGAAGCACTCTTGGATAGGAACCCTATAATATAAATGTACGAGTGAAGACTGTGAATGCTGTCATATTCAGTCAAAATATAAAGTAGGCAAATAAAAATAAACACTTTCATCGTAGCACAGGAAAATTAAATCACACGCTAGATTCATGTATACATTTTACACTGAGGCACATATGCACATGAGATGTGTGTGCATACCAAAAAAGGCAGTTCAGCTGGTTGTATATATACCTTCTTCTGAAAACATTAGAATTCTGGAAAAAAATGCATTATTACTTCTAATCCCTGAAACAGACACTGGACCCCTGTTTATAGCTGCTTACTAAACTGAGAATGGATACGGGTGATCAAGAGGTCCACCTGGGATGTGCACGTATTTCTGAGTGGTTGCCCAAGGACTGTAGCACTTGGAGACATACCCTTATTATGGGATGGTAATCAACTGCAACTAAGGCTGTCTTTAAACCTCGGCTCCAAACACATGCAACAACCTGACCCAAAGAAATATGGGATTCTGATACATATGCAGATCTCTT
This sequence comes from Podarcis tiliguerta, assembly GCF_965153285.1. NCBI lineage: Eukaryota > Metazoa > Chordata > Lepidosauria > Squamata > Lacertidae > Podarcis > Podarcis tiliguerta. The sequence goes on along the minus strand of NC_139540.1, from coordinate 38,682,370 downwards.
CTGCAAGCAGAGGCTTCCCCATTCACTTCCATGCACGAGGCAGCAGAGATGCACATTTAGGGGGAATGAGCCGTTGCACAGTGGTCAAGCGTTTGCATACAAAAGGTCCCAGGCTCATTCCCCGGCATTTCCAGGTAGGCCGGGGAAGTCGCCTGTCTGAAATACTGCCAGCCTGTGTAGAAAATACTGAACTAGATGAACCAGTAGTTTGACTTGGCAGGTAGACGGCAGCTTCATATGTTCAAATGGAGCTGCTGGAGTAGGGTTTCTTTTCTGAGATGTTACGTCTTAGCAGTCTTAATGGAACTTGCAGTAAATCTGCTTGGAATCACAGCATTCATGTACAATTGGAGGTAAACCCAATCAGTGCATTGCTCCAGTTCATAGATCCAGTCACCAAACACCATTGCCGTGCAAGCCCATTTCACAGCAGTGGGGCTTAGTCCCCTTTGCAACTGCAGCCTTCTCAGTTCCTTCCACTCAACCTAGTACAATAATTGACATCTCAGGGAAGATTTGCTCGGCTTAATTGTATGTACAAAATCATCAGCTTGGGATGCATTTTTCCAATATGAAATTATATTGATATTGATCTACTGACCAATGTTTTTACAAGGCTCTGTACAAAAAGGGGAAAAAAGCTACAGGTCATTTCAAAGCCTATCACATTAAAAGGGATAAAATTTATATATATATTTTCCCAATGAATGACCATGAAATAGGGGAAAACATATCTTAAATCACTCCAACCTTCCCTCTCGAATGGTTTATTTGTGGCAGGCTAAGACACACAGCCAAGTCCAAAGGTTTGCTGATTGCTATATTTCATTATTGCTTAAAAAAAATCATGAACTCTTACAACATGCTGCACTTGAAGAGCTTATGTTCTTCCAGCAGAGGGCACCATTCACCTTTGCAACCTTGGTTCATCATATCTCATGCTATTGAAAACCCTTTTGAATTTTTTTTGTTTTGTTAAAATAAAGCTGTTATAAAAAAGCAGGATGTGGTGAAAATAAAACTAGAATCACAGTTCTGTTATTTTTGTTTCTTTCATAGATTTCCCCCTTCTTCCTGTACAAACCCAGCAAAATGTTAAATTTACACTATAACTTTCAATCTATTTTAAAACCCCATTGGAAAATAAATTAACAAACACATTTGTAAAAATATGGCAGGCTGCAGAAATGCTGTTAAAAGATTAAAAAAACACGCACGCACACAACTCCTTGATTGAAAATAAATTAAAAAAGTAAAAAAATAGTTACACACACTTTTTACATTCACTTTACAAAATGAAAAGAGTGCAAACCATGATGACAACAAAAAGGATTTCTACAGAAATAAATATATTCTATGATCTGAGTCATTGCTGTTAATACAATAGTCTGTTATGTTCTCTGTCCTTTTTATGTCAGCTGGAAAAAAAATAGTGCAATGTTGTAAATTGTAAATGCAGCACAGAAACCAATACTTCTAAAGCAGTCCAGGCGCTCTTTGCAGATCCATCTGGAGTTTGCTGCTGCTAAGTCACTCCTGTTGCCCAGCAGCTTCCTCATCCTACACGTGGATACCCTTCACTGCCTGTTTGATACTTTCCAGCAGAGCCTTGCAGTCCGGGGAATACTCCCGTTCCAGATTGCTGTACATATCTGTGAGTGTATTTACATATGCTTCAAAATTCTGCTCACTGATTGGGCCCTGGAATGAAGATGAAAACACATCACACCTAAACATGGGAGTCAAATATTAGGCAAGGTGTCCACTATGTGACAACTGGAAAGAGAGAGAGGGGGGGAGCAGCTGGACATGGAAGGACTGTCTACAGGAAAACAGCAAGTGTTTGACTCTGCAACCCTCCAAATATTGTTGGACTCCAACTCTCATCAGCCCCAACTACGACGGGCAGAGATGTTTGGAGTTGTGTCCAACAACATTTAGAGAGCCATAGGTGATTCCTGTATCACAGGGAGTTGGACTAGATGATCCTTGGAGTCTCTTCCAAACCTATATGGCTCTAGGTAACCCATTCCTAGTTTAAGCTATTGCCTGACTATGGCCTGTTGCTAGCATCACCACCTGACCAGAGAAAAATGACCTGGCCATTTTGAATTCACTTCTTTTCAGAAGTAGTCAAGTCTTTGACAACAGCTCTTTGGATCCCAGCCAGCCAATGGGATGGAGAACTGGGATGCTGTGGCCCTCTATCTGGCACCTGGGTTTCTAGCCACACCATACCCCCTCCCTAGACCACACCTCTCACTGCCCCTCCTTTGCACCCATCTTGAGTGTTTTTGTCTGGCTGGAAATGTGTCCTTGAGCTCTGATCATGCTTTTTTGCTTGCTTGGATAGAGAGGTGTTTGTGTAAAAAGCAGCCTGTTGTAGAAACAACATTTACATTTCTTCCTCGGCTTACTGGTATGTGGCCCTTGGAAGATTGCCCAGAAAGGAATGTGACCCAAGTCTTCTCCACTCCCACAATATTGCTCTTCTGTGCTTAAAGGTGTGGTCATGGTCTTCTCCAGCAGTAGAGGGGCATTACTCACCCGGTTTCCCTATGCCACATGTCCCTGCCAGTTACCAGGAGGGAGAGTGGGAGGGGCAAATTAATGGGAAGTTCAGCATGGTGCATGCACAGCAACACAGCCAATCCCACCAGCACTGGACAGGCAGTGTGGTGTAATGGTTAGAGAGTTGGACATGGACCTGGGAGGCCAGGGTTTAATTCCCCACAGTCATGAAACTCACTATGTGATCTTCAGAAGGGGCCAGTCACCATCTCTCAGCCTAACCTGCCCCACAGGGTTGCTGTGATATTATTGAGATTTAGATTCTGCCTTTTTCCTTGATAGGGAAAAGCTTACAGATAACATGGGGAAGAGGAGAACCATGTACACCACATTGAGCTCCTTGGATGGACAAAATTAGGAATGTTGGACTGGCCATGTTGCTGCACCTGCTCTGTACCAAGCTGCCTGCTGCCTTACCACCCTTGGTAATTGGAAAGCCAGGTGAGTCCCTGCCACCCCTCTGGCCGCTACTACTATCCATAATTTTCGGCACATCCCAGAGATTGAGAATGTTGTACAGTTTGAGATTCATCTCTGACAGCCCTGCAACATGCCGTTGACTAACTTCCCGGGGCTCCCCGAGAAACTGCCACATTCCCAGCCACAGACATACCATTTGTGGAAGCTGAATGTCGGCCAGACTGGAGATGAGGGCTTGACTGAGGCCAGCCAACTCCTTCAAGAGGCTCTCGTTGTTCTGCTCGATAAGTTTGTTCTCCTCTTCTATCGTTTTCAGATTGCTCTCCATAGATGTTATCTGAAACCATGAAGCAAAGCAACGTGTGGTGGTGTGAACAGCAGAAGAGAACCAACAGCTGAAGAGTTCTCAAAATGCTCCCAAAAATGGTTAGTGTGCCTGATAAAGCTTGGCACATTTTAGCGGGAAAGTATGCTTTCCAAAAACCCTTTCACTTTTTGCTTTATGAGAAAGTATATTTGTAGTTCCTGATGTAAGTGGGTTCTTCTTTTTATTTTTTATTAGTATTATTTTTCAGAATCATCATATACAATCTAGAAACAAAGATAAACCCATACCCAACAGAACCAACCACAAGTCCCTGGTGACCACCGAAAATACATTATGAAAACTTGTGTTCCTGTATGCATACCCCAACTTACAACATTTGTAAAACATTTTCATATAGATGGGTTCTTTTAAATGTACAATTCTGTGTTTTTGTGTGTGATTGATATTGTCCCTGAAGAAGGAAAATTCCCTGCTCCCGCAAAATGCATTGGGCCAACGCACATAATTTATTTTTCCGGGAGATCAGGCTCTTTGCAAAGTTTTCTCTTTTTTGTATTCCTGCATTCAGTTCTGGTTACTGTGAACAGTAGGGTTCTTGGCCTAAAATGCAGCTATCAGAAGTGATCGCCCAGGGCAATGGAAGTTGCCTATGCAGAAGTGAAGCTCAAGTCCTTTCCGTTCCATGCACATCAATGTCAAAAGGCGCTCCTAATTGGGGCGAGCCATTTTATTTCTAAGTCAGTGGATTCTGCTGTTCTTTCAGAAGAGGAATATGTTTAAATGATGCTCTAGACAGTGACCCTGCTGGATGAAAAGAGCATTGTTTGTGGGAAGCGTGTTCAGAAATGGACGAAAGACTGCAGGCCTCGAGCTGACAACTCAGGAGGAGTGTCTGATTTAAAATGAAGTCTTTTGCCCTTAGGGACTGGGGTAGGTAGGGAGCAAGCAAGCTGCTATTTACATTGCTGCCTTTTTCTTACAGCACCACTGCTGACTCACTACAATAGCAGCAACCCTGGTATTGGTTTTTGAGCTACTTTCCAGGGCAAGGTTATGTTGTCGAGTGGCCGAGTTTGGAGACAGGACATAGCATAAAAGCTAAAAAATAAAAAAGTAGAATAGGAAATGAAGGAGCTCACTTTGCAACAATTCATTGTAACGTAGGCCAGGCATTATATATTATTCTGAGAGAAGCTGAGTGAAAAATTGAGCTCGGGGCTGAGACCATAATTTTAAACTCTATAATACCACTTTAAACAGTCATGCCTCCCCCCACAAAAAAAGTCTGGCAACTCTAGTTTCTTCAGGGTGCTGCAAATTGTTAGGAGACTTCTATCCCCTCACAAAGCTGTAATTCCCAGTTCCCTGGGAAGAGGGATTGGTTGTTAAACCACTGGAAATTTTAGCTCTGTGAGGGGAATAGGGGTCTGCTAACAAGTCTTAACACCTGAACAAACTACAATCCCCAGGATTTTGGAGGGAGGGTGACTATTGGAAGTGGTCCAATAATACTTTCAATGTATGGCTTGGATGTGGCCTGAGACGTTTTTAGATAGATACTGTGTCATATAGGGATGGCTCCATTCAATCTTTTCTGTCCTGTTTCCTCATTTGATGGAAATACTTAAGCATTTTCAGATGTGACAACTCTCATAACATACACTTCAATATACTATTTATATTTCAAGGAGGAAAAATGAATGCACTGAAAACAGTTAACATACCCAGCTCAGCCCAATGCAGAGTAGACTAATTGAAATAAATGGACATAGCTAAGTTAGGTCCATTCATTTCAATGGATCTAAAATGAATAAGACTTAGTTGAATACAATCTCTGATTTTTAGCATTCCTGAGGAGCTGTGTATATACACACAAACACATATCCTTGGAAAAAGTAAATTGCAATTTGAATTTTAGATTTAGCTGGTATTTTTTTCCATTCCAGTTGCCCAATTTTACTTACATTGTGCTCATTCATTAGACTAATTTGATGAAACGATGCATTTTTAAAAGTGGAAAATTTGCCATAATATATATATATATTTGTGGAAATTTAATTGAGCAAATCATTAATTTTCCATAACAGCATGATTTTTTTTCAAAAATGGGCTGCAGATTCAGTTAAACAACTGCATAAGCAACAACAAATTTGGCTTTCAGCAGGAACATAAAAAAGCCTGCTGGGTCAGGCCAATGGCAAATCTAGTCTAATATCCTCTTCTCCCAGTGGCTAGCCAGGTGCCTGGGGAAAACCCACAAGCAGGTTTCAAGCACAAGAGCCTTCTCCCCAACTGTGGTTTCCAGCAACTGGTATTCAGAAGCATTGCTGCCTCCAACTGTGAATTTGTCAAATCCTCTTTTAAAACCATCCAAGTTGGTAGCCATCACTGCTTCCTGTGGAAGCGAGTTCCATTGTTTGATTATGTGCTATATGAAGAAATACTTCCTTTTGTCTATCCTAGATCTTCCAACATTCAGCTTCATTGGAAGTCTGAGTTCTAATGTTATAAGAGAGGGGAGGAACCCCCTTTTCTCTTACCACTTTCTCCATGCCATGCATAATTTTACAAACTTCTACAGGTCGCCTCTTACTCGCCTTTTCTCTAAACTAAAATGTCCCAACTCTGCAACCTTGCTTCATAGGGGAGTGGCTCCAGGCCCTTGATCATTTTGGTTGCCCCTTTCTGAACCTTTCCAAGCTCAACAAAATCCTTTTTGAGCTGAGCTGAGCTGAGCTGAGGCTGTATGGCAGTAAACTAGAATGATCTGAAAAAATTAAAAGCACAGGTTTGAACCCAGGCATTCTATGAGACCATGACTTTAAACCAGTGGGTGGAAGGCAGGGAGACCAACAGTAGGTGAAGCTAGACAGATGAAGCAACAACGCCTTTAAAGCTCCAATGAAACCCTTGCTGAACCAGAGAAATGGACCATATATGGGTCAAGGTAGAAGAAGGCAAAGGCAAAGCCTCCAAAAAGAAAATTGGGCCATGTTGCTTAGGTTTCACGGGCCACAATAATGAGCTGGAAAGTTGCTATGATTTCCATGCAACTCTGCCCAGTTTGCACGCTGCTACAATGCTGGATCCATGGGTGCAGCTATGGGAAACATAGTATATGTTAACAACAGCTTGCAAACAAAATTCTCAATGGTCAACATGCAGTAGCAATGGCATAGCATAGGGGAGCACAGGGGTAGTTGCCCCAGGTATAAGATTGTTAGCGGGTGCACATTTTCAACACCCGGTGCTGTCTCAATACAGCCATGTGCTTCTGTTACTGGGCTCTGTTGAAAACGGCTTCTCATGTGAACCAGGCTGGCAACCTACACTACTGTGCAGTAGAGTTCACCATCATTGCAATGCCAGAGAATAGTAGGAGTTTTTGATGTTTGTTTTTAAGGGCTCAATCAGAGATTTTCTTCCTTACCTGTGTCTGAAGTTTCATCATGTCAGCTTCAATTTTAAGGTTGGATTCATTCAGTTCTTTTATTTCTTCATCCAAATGTCTGATTTCCTCCTCATTCTCTAAACCTGCACAAGAATGAGCCAAGTCAAGTGTAAAATCACACCTGACTGAAGAGATGGGCAAATGCTAACCCCTGTGTAATGGTATGTTATAGAACAAGCCTCTTCAGTTAACCTGGTCTCTGGAATCAAAATTGCACATTTGCAATTTAATTCTACACTTAACAGGGTCAGTGTCAAAGCTTCCATTATGGCATGTCAGGGGCAGAGAAGCAGCCATGAAATTTTCCCTTTGCACTGATGGAGCTCAATAGGCCTTCAAGTGGCTGAAAGTGGCCCGCCTGGATTGAAAGGATCAATCCAGTACCGATATTTGTTGAAGGGCAACTCTGGGAACAGAGCACAGGTCACCATAGCTCAGGATGAGGGAGAAATTTGGATTACATGTCAATGCAGATCCTTTTATTTTGCAGTTTCTGAACCAATGAGCACACTGAAAAGCAGCGATCCCTCCAAATTTGCACTTTCCCAAATTTTGTTGTGCAGCTCCTCAACCACAGCATGTGCATAAAAATGCACATGTACAGAAATACGTTAAGGGAAATTGCTTGAAAAATGTGCATATTGGGCGAAGCACATATCAAAGTGCTGATGAATTTTGGTGAGGTCCATTTTTATTATAAAATTGTTGTTGGTTTTTATTGTTATGATTGCAAATTTGATGTGGAAATCTGGTGGACTGGAAAGATGAGACACGGATATAGGCAAATTTGTCCATCTCTACCTGTGTCCTGTTCATTGTGAGACAGTACAAAGTACTTTTAATTAAAATGTTCAAATGAAAGGCACAATGTAATTATATATATTTTTAAGTAAACCAAACATTAAATTAATTAATCCAATTATGTGTCTTCATGAGGCAGGCAGCAGAGGGGCTGTAGCTGTGTGTTTGCAGAAGGTCCTGCTTTCAGTATACAGCATCTTCTGTGAAAGAATATTTGGCAGCTGGACGGAAAGACACTTTTTCTAAGACTCTAAAGAGCTGCTGCTGGCCAGAGAAGACAGTACTGGGCAAAGACAGACTCATTTCCTTACTCCCAGATTCCAGTGTCATATATGTACTGCTTTTGTTATCTTCTTACCTCCACTTGCTTTCAATTTGATGGTCATCAGTTCTTCAGATATTTTGCCCTTTTTTAAGGCTTGTGCATTCAGAGGGCATCCAGACAAACTGAAAAGAGTAGGAAAGGGGACCTATTTGAAAATTGAAACACATTTTTGATTGCTGTATCTCAGCTTCCAGGGTCTTGGCAGTACAAGTCCATTTTATTGTGCTGCATGTGAGCTGCAATCCTATATTGCTACTACAGTGTTACTGGGCACATAATATTGCCAATGACCGAAATGGTTGTGTAGTTACTAAAATCTCTCTAAGAGCACTGAGTCCTCAGTGCAGCTCCTGACATAGCCCCATTTGAACTACCGGTATGTAGTGGGTCATCTTCGATGGTGGCTTAACTTAAACTTAAACACACCTTCTGGAAAATAGTACATAATGGTGCAGCGGTGGTAAGTCAGTGCTCTCTACTGGGAAGGAGAGGCAAAGCAGTGATGAGGTCAATGTGGCACAAACACATCACAGGAGTGCTGGATTGGCTCTGCAACTGCATTTGCACCATGCTGAACACCATGCTGCCTTGCCCTCTACCTCTGTCACGCTATCTGCAACTAGAGGCAGCAGTGTAAAATCCTGGACCAATTACAGCACAATCCTATACATGTCTACTCAGACATAAATTCCAAGGGATTCAAGAGGGCTTATTCCAAGGTAAATGTGTATAGGATTGTTCTATTAAAATCTGTGACTGTTATTCAACTAAATTTAACTCAAGAGTAGACCCACTGGAATGAATTAACATGACCAAGCTAGGTCTGTGAATCTCTGTTGGTCTACTTGGAGTAATACTTAGCTGAACATCACCAAATTTACAACTCCTGGGGTCAGCTTAGATACGCAAATGAACATAACAACTCAGTAATTTGCCACTAAAAATACTTTGCATTTTAAACAGGACTTTAAAGCAATAAATTATATTTGCATTCTCAACTTCAAAATGTACATGAAAAGAAGAGTTCAGTAATATGCTGCTAAAAATACCTTGCCTTTTAAAAAGAGCTTTTAAGGCTAAGCAGTAAATTGCATTTGCAGATTTCTCACCTATTCTAGGTTGATATATGAATGTTTAGACAGCGAAAATAAAACCAAAGACATCTCAAAAAACCCTGGACATCTCTAGGAAATGAGTTGGGGTTAATTCAGGGACTTATGCAAAATCCTAACAAGATTTTTCCTATCAGTTCAACAGCTTCATTTGTTAAATTCACACAATTGCAATACATTGTAGGTATTTGTTGAGTTAAAAAAAAGTAAAGATACAAAGTGATACCTTCTATGGGTGACAAAAACGTTATTAACATGACCCAGCCCGTTGCAGCCTGGCAAAGGACAGTGTGGCAGCTCCTGCTTGTTCAGTCTCCAGGGCAGCGAAGACCCATTGAGAGGACTCTCCTTCTGTCTCTTGGCAGCCATAGGACAACCCGAAGCAGTGCGATGAGAAGTGTATTTACCTGATATGTGACCTTGGCCATCACAGCCTAGCACCGGACATCTACAGAAGCACAGCAAAACTGATGTTATTTTTAGGAAAAAGAAAAGAAAAACCAAGAGGCAGAGGGGGGGAATGTCCATGTACCAGCGACACCACCTCAAGAAAGATTTCCTCCCCGTAAATAAAATAAAACCTACTTTGTTATAATATGAACGTACTAATAGCAAGATTTCAATGTGCTTGGGTCCTTCTTGGAGGTTTCCTGTAGGCATCCGGTTTGCCATTGTGAGATGCTAGACTAAATGGGTCATTGGCCTGACCCAACAGCATCTTTTTATGTTCTTAGAAGGGTTTCTAATGAGCAAATGCCTTGTTTGATGCTGGATTACTGAATTTTAGGCTACTGTATTTTACTCTTGTTTTAAGAGTCATTGATTGATTTTATTTATATGCACTATTAAATAGTGTGGGGTTTTTTTTGCAAGCTGCTCTGGAAGGTTTTTTAATTTGAAGGAACAAGGGAAATATATTTAAAAGGAAAAAGAAACAAGTAAAAGGCACGGTTTGAGGAAAATGGCCAAGCAAGCCAAACTAGACTCCTTGGTGGGCCAAGATTGGCCCACAGGCTGCTGGTTCCAAGCTGTCTATACATTAGGGCTGCCATATGAATACAACTTTAAAAAATATAGTCTAATACACTGTTATTGAACTCAATAGACTTGAGTGTATGCGAAGGATTGCACTGTGAAATACTTTAAATATGGTGGATTTAAATATGAAGGAGGCCCAACTGGCTTCCATTAGTGATCTGCCATAGTGTCATGAGTCCCATGCTGTGGATCACTTTTTCAGCAGGTACACTCACTTTTGATTTTCAGGCATCTCTGAAAGACCTTTTTATGTAGGCAGGCCTATGCAACTGTTTAGATGTTTTGATCAGTCGATCATTTTAATGATCATTTTGCACTCTTCTTATTATGTTTTCTATTTTATTGCCTGTCCTGCCATATGCTATCTTGCTATATAAATATATCTTGGTATATTTTTTTTATAACGAAATGAGGTCAAATATTCATGTGCAGAGTCTCCACATGCAGACAATTGTCAGCCCCTGTAAGCATCAGCCAGTGAACTGGTAGGGGAAATAATGTATGATCTGTAAGCCTTCCCTACATGTGGGTGTACAGGTCTGGCAGAAGGGTGAGGTTACTGGTCATAAGGACTCAGAAGAAGAATTATAGAGTGTCTAAAAAGGGACTCTGCCTAAAGTTTGGCTCATCTGGGCTGGGGGATGAGCCAGAGATGATGCTTCTCCTTTGTTTCTTAAGACCTGAGACTTTTCCAGAGCTGTGCCATCTGGTTTACTTCAAGGACAGCACAACAGCACCTGAACCATAAAACCATCCTTTGGAGGTTTTGTTTGGATTTATTGTTAGGAGAGGATCTAAGTTAGTGAATCTGAGACCAATCTTCCTGTGATGTATCCAACTGAATAGTGAGGCATAAGTGACAAGCCTTTGCCACTCCACTTACTTAAGTTCAGGGTCTTCTTTTTCTTCCTTGGTAGGAGTCACTTTGAGACCACCTTTCCTGGCTCGGGGACAACCAGACAAGCTGAAAGTACACAGAGCAGAGAAATATAGATTCCCCAGGCTTTTGCTTCTGGATGATTCAGGGGTGATGATCCTGTGGCCCTCCAAACGTTGGACTCCAACTCACACCAGCTGCAGCCAGAATAGCCAGTGGTCGGGGTGATAGGAGTTGTAGTCCTGCAAAATCTGGAGTGCCAAAGCTTCCTCCCCCCCCCCAAAAAAAAAATAAGCAGAAGATTCTTACCTTCTGTGTGAGGCATAGTTTCCAGTGACATGACCAGACCCATCACATCCTGGAGTTGGACATCTATAAAGCAAAGTGCAGAGAAGAAGATGACCCTTGACATTTCATAAAATATCTAATTTAGGAGATTTTTGCATTAGAATTTCCCACATTCCTGGTTTGACATGACCATGTGCAACTGGAAAAATAAGAAAGGGTACCTAAGGAAAGCAACTATTTTGGGGTGTACAAGGGCTGTGTTGTACATGAAAACTTAGCCACTGATATAAACCTCACAATTTTCCCACTCAGTTATTTAGATTTCTGGGAAGGGGAAGATGAAAATAATCATTTGATTTGTTAGAATCAGTGCATTTCAAATCTGAAAATATATAGAGTCAGGTTCAAATATATGCACTGGATTAATTGTTAAAGAAAGGAATATAACCCCCTGTATATCCATTACACACATTTGTTTCTCTTTCTTCTAGGAATAGGGATTTTATAGTCTGGCTCAAACAGCATTTTGTATTTCTTTTGTTAATACTGTGCAGTGGAGTTATTCATGCCATCAGACCTGGATCTCCATAGGGGAACTTATAATAGATGTGCAATACAGGTGTGATGGGAACATCTTAGTGGCCTCATATAGAATATACTCAGTAGTGTCTCAAAGAGGCTTGCAGTGGTTGTACAAGAGAATAGTGATGTTGCTGGAAGCTATATTAACCTGGTTCAGAATACAAATTTAGCATGTTAGGAATAGTTGCCTATATTCAAAACTCAGTGTCATTTCTCTGATTGCAATCTGAGCCAGGGAAGAATCCCCATAAGGCACCATAAGGGCTCAAGTATCCTAGGAAAATGGCATGTCCAGTTTTCCTGGCAGCTGAGACACTAATATTTCAGAATTCTCAATGCCAGAGCCAGAGGGGTGAGGGAAGGGAGGAAGAGCTTCCTGTCAGACCTCTTACTCTGCTCTTATTGTTACCACCTCACCAAACCAGAGAGAGTGGGGCTGAACGCAGCTGGAAGCATAAAATGAAGTGCTTGTTAATAGCATACAACAGTTTCCAGCACTGCTTCATGAATGAAGGGACAATCCTGGCAGTAGTGGTGGTAAGAGTGTGTTGCTCATCAGTAAGAGTTGAGGTGAAGGACCACAGCTCAGCAGTAGAGCAACTGTTTTGCATGTAGAAAGTCACAGACTTCATTCCTGGGACCTCTAGATAGGGATGGGAGATAATCATGTCTGAAATCCTGGAGAGCCACTGCTAATCAGTGCAGGCAATACTGAGCTTGATGGACCGACTCAGTAGAAGGCAGGTTCCTATGTTCCTAGCAATTGCACAGGCAGTAGCCCACAAGTTCCAATGGCCCAATGACGTTATGCACAGTGCTCACTATTGCAACCAATGCACCAGTTTTGAAGACAGTCACATTTCCTCAAGATGCTACAGTGGGAATGCAGGAGGAGATGTGATTAACTCTCAAACAGAAATGCTGCCCTCGGGAAAGATGTCTGCATTCCTCACAACAAATTAGTAACCAGCTCTGTATTTGTTGCACTTTTTCAAGCTGCACTACACGAGCACAGGATTCTGTCAAGCATTCTTGGAAGCCTTCGCCAGACTTTATCCAAGCATCTTCATCAGCCAAAACGCTCCCAATGATAACTGGGTGACTGCCTGCCAACCTTCCTCTTCAATAATAAGGCCAGATGCCCAGATTGCTCAGGCCTCCTTAAGAACCTCCACAGCCACTCTTTTGTTTGTGACTTTTCTCTGCAGTATATGGACTCATCTGATTTAATGCTTGCCTCAACCACATGCAGAGGGGTATGTCTAGTGGCAAAGGATAAAAAGGAAAGATTTGCAGGCTTGGTTTGGATAAACACTCACATTTTAAAGCTTAGCCCAAGTACTTTGATCTGAAAAACCAGACTGCGTATTTTGTGAGATCCAGCCATCTTGCAAGACTTGGTATTTCCAGCTGGCTTTCAAAATATGAGAATAACATTTTCTTTCCCAACATTTAGACACATCTACTTCAAGACCTGACAAACAGTAAGATTCTCTCCCCTTCCTCTGATTTATACCTGCTGGGTGGGATAAGACTGCTCCCAAATTCCCTTAGCCAGGGCAGTTTCAACGCCCTGCTGAGGCAAACCCAGCAACCTTGTCCCCGTGGGAGGTGACTATTACTATAGCTACACTTCTTACACTGGTAGGATTGTGTGAGTGAAAGGGGACAAACTGGACAGGTATGGGGCAGAATGGCAGAGGTATAGAAGTTAGACAATGACTAGTGGGATCTGCAACAAAATATTCCACTGTAGAGTGTTTCTATTCAAGTTATGCTTTTGGGGTCCCACAGTAAAGTATTTTCCCTAATCTTTTCTGCACTTCTGCAACCGCTGGAGTTTCCCCAAGCCTGTTAGTATCCCTCTTTTGGACATGGCTGTCACATGTGGGAAAATAGTTAACTATGAGACCTGTAACAAAATATTGATGTGTGGAGTTTTCCTGTTTGAAATTAATTCAGAAGTGAATTAATAATCATGCAGTCCCTGGACAATAGGGAGTCAGACGTCTTTAGGCCTGCTTTGAGAGCATTTGTAACTATCCAGGCTTATTCCCCTGCCTGGCTACCTGTCACCCTTTGCCACCATATCCAGGACACCATATCATGTGTCCATGACCAAAACCTAGCACTGGAGCAAGAGCTGGACTAGTACATTCTACAGGAAGCGGGAGTTGTTACCCCAAAGGCTGAGCAAACATCTGCTCCGCAGCTCTACTGGTTCTTGTTGCTGAACAAGCAGACTGGGTTTTGAAGTAAGTAAAATATGTAGGAAGAGAACAGCAATGAACCCCTCCCTCTCCTTTGATACTAATACTCACTTAAGCTCTTGAGAGTTGGCAGCCATCAAGGATTTTAAGGTCTTGTCAGCCAACGGGCAGCCAGAAACACTAGAAAAAAAACAAACGTGAAATAGGCTTTCTTGAACATACCTCAGCAAATATTAAAAGATTGCACTAAAAATATTTAACCATTAAATTAAAAAAAAAAAACAGATCACAGAGCAACCGCTTGTAAACAAATCCCTTCTTAGTTCCTTCATCCCCATAGGGATGTGAAGGAAGAGTGTAGTAGTTGATACAGCTGTGTATCCCTCATAGGCCACAGAGCTCCTTCTTGCTCAGATGATGCATTTCAACTGCTACAGGGACTTGTTTGTAAGCTGGACCTTGGTCATCACAGAAACCATTGCACAGGGAGCTCCATTCAGCACAATGTAGGAACTGGGCCTTTAGTAGCATTTACCCTTTGGAACACTCTCCTGTTACATATCCAACAAGCTCTGCCTCTGTTATATTTTTGGTACTTATTGGAGACCTTCCTTTTAAATGGAGATTTTTATCTCCATCTACATCTGTACTGGATTTCAGCTCTGTGTTTTTATATGTTTTTATTGCTAAATTGCTCAGGGTTTTTTTTTATGGGAACAGGTTTGTAAGTAAAAAGTCCACAATGCCATGCCTTCATTTTGTTATTAATTGCTCTCACTTTTTACCTGCGGTGCGATGCATAGTTTCCTGTCACATGACCACTGCCATCACATCCTGGTGTTGGACACCTAAGGAAATAAAATGGAAATGCAGACACACATACAGTTGTTGTACATCTCTCTTACTGAACTGTGCGATAAACATACAAAGATGGATAATTGTTTCCCACATGAATGGAAACACCCCTCTATTACATACCCATAGATATATATGAGGTGTCCTACTGTGCCAAGAAATATTAGTGTGAGAGATACCCTCAGGCCTTTCTGTGATTGCATCAATTTTTCTTCATGCCATTGCAAACAAAAAAAAATGAACTTAGGTGAAAGTCAAATAAATTTTACTCAGAGTAAACCCGCTGAAATTAATGAGCATGAGGAAGTTAGGGCAATTCATTTCAGTATGTCTACTCTGTGTAAAATTTAGTCAAGTACCACCCAATGGGTTTCCACACTACATTTCCTAATTTGTGCTAATATTTCTCCAAGTGTATTACGATTCATTCATTTATGTATTGCTTCCATGCTCAAATGCTGTCTTAAGTGATACACAATAATGTGGAGAGGCATGGGAAGATGATGCTTATGTGTATGAACCATCCTTACATTTGTCTGAAATGATACATTTCATAACAGTACCTTTTTCTTATCACATCAATCATATTATGACAGTGAAGATGAGTTCAAAGCTGAGCTGAAAATTCTCAGAAGGCATGGATGCAATAACTTTCATATTCTTGTAAAAACGCTATACTAGTTCAGCATTGGGTGCCCATAGACTCTTAATTCACCACAGGATTTTTTTTTTCAGGGGGAAAGTTCAATTTAATGTTTTTAAAAAAGGTTCTGTATGGATCTGGATTCACACCCCTTGCTATATATTCACAATATATGTGATATTAAAAGCTGATGTGATCTCGTGATTTAGATGGCCCAACTTCACCAAGACACTGTAAGGACTAACGATCATGAACCTGAGGGCCCTAGGATATGAGAAACTGCCCTTTTCTGAAAAGGGCTCACCTATTCCAATTTTCTACAGGTTAATTGTTAGCCCCCCCCCCCTCCCCAATTACTTTGAAAAATCCAGAGACTGCATTTTGGTCCCAGCTACTACTTTTTTATTTCTTCAGAAGCAAAATTATTCTCTTAATCCTCCCAAAACACTGTTGATGCATGGACCACAAAGTAATATTTTAAAAACAAGCATAGAATGCACCATATTTTTTTTAAAGAACTAGTGTATCATTTAGACAACTTATTCCATTCTGTGTCATACAGCTGCTTTGGTATAAATATAATCACCAGAGAGACCATTAATATTTAAAAATATGTAATCTATATTTATAATGAAGAAAGTTCATTGTAATTGAACCTCAGAGGTAGAATTTTTCTTTACAATTGCTATTGTCATTATAGGTGCTTCCTCATGATGGAGCCATTTGTATTGCTCACTAAACTACCTATTCTGCCGGTGAATATTTAGTAAATGTCCTCTGCCCTCAGTGTTACCTTTAGAATCTTTAAATGGCGAGTCTTAAGTGTTTATGAATTAAATTGTGTAGGCAAGCACATTTTGAGTACACATCAGCATGCAGAGCAAGTATTACGGATGCTTTAAAATCCCATACAAGGCTTGGAGTTATTGTAACTACAGAGAGAAGAAATTATGTTCAGTTATTAAGGTAGTAAATGGCTGTGTGGATCCCTGGAATTAATGTCACACAGCAACAGATCTTTAAATAGAAATTTAATAAATAGTAAAAAATAAAAATAAAGTGTCACTGGGGAAATTATTGCTTTTCCTTCTGCTAGCTTCATCAACATTTGTGTTCTTAAAAAAGGCAAAGCTAACACATAAGTGTGGATACAATATGGTGAGCAGTCTTTAGATTTAGATTGAGGCATGCTGTGTCAAAGAAGATTTGGCCCATGGGAACAGTAATATCTGGAGGAGGGCTTCTAAATCCATAAGGCAAACGTCAGACATAGAATTGATATCAAAGTATTTGGTGATGAATAAATGAAATTATAGAAAACAGAGATAGAGGCTGCATTCATGTGGCTGTTTATTCCATTTTCACAACTTCTTCCTATCTATTAAGTTCTGCATTATGTTTGAGCTTACACATGGTGTAAAAGCCAGCTCTGGAACTATAGTGGAATTTGCATGCTGAGGTCCCCAAAACACCCCTACCCCAATAACTCACACATCACACATAATTTTTGTTTAAGGTTTTTTGGCATAATTTTGGCCACAACTTTATTAAAATACAAATTGTGAGTGGTTGCTTAGGCATTGGTTATGACTAGCTGTCCCACCCGCCTTGGGGGACAGCACTGACTCCGGATTCCAGCGAGAGCCAGTATGGAGGAACAAGATCAGGGATAACTGGAGCTGCGACACAGACCCTCAGCTTCTCCCCGCATGCTCCCAGGAGCTTACGCGGCCCACACCCGATTCCAGGGGTTTGGACGAGAGGATGGTAAGCCCCTGAATTCCTTTAAAGGAATTCCCGTGCAGCAGCAGCATTGGAGGGGCAGGCACAGCCAATCCATACCCCTCCACCAACCAATTTAAACCAGTGCCTAACCGCCAACCTTACAAGTTGTGACGATTTGCTACGCAGTAGGCAAAAACCAATTGGCACACACTAATCAGCCAAAAGGAAAAATTCCTACCAGGCCCCCGCACCAATGCAGACAACCCCATGACAGGCATAGCAAGGTCAAAGCACAAGCCCAATCAAGGGAGGGCAGGCGGGTGATCCGGTGCCCACAGTGAAAGGAACATACTGTGAGCCTTGTTTAAATAACCTCTGTCCCCACCTCTAAATTGGCAACATCAAATTTACCCCAGTAACACCAACCACCAATCTGATCCAAGCCCCTTCAATCTATCCTGCCTGGCAACCATGGGGTGCTTTGCTCGGCCCCATCCGCAACACGTGCTCTCATTTAATGAGAACACGCCATTGCACAAGCTTAGTGCTCATTTCTGTGTTATTTGCTTCCAGAAAAAAACCCGTTGACAAATAATGTGGAAATGAGTGATAAACTTGTGCTATATCCCACTATATTCTAGACGTGGGTTATATATCATGTGGAAACTGAAATATAATGTGGCAATTAATAGTTAGGAAAACATTGTGAAAACGGAAACACTTCTCAGCCTTTTGGCTAAGAACAAGTGTAAAACGGAATAAACCGTCTTGTGAATGCTGCCAGAGAAAGATAAAGAATATCAACTATTAATGATACATTGATCATATGAAACTGACCGATTAGGAACTGCTCTATTACATGTCAACAACTGCTCTATTAGAAACCTACCTCTTCTTGGGCAAAGTTAATTTTTTTGCAACGAACACATTCTGTTGTTGTTTTGTGTTCCCACAGAACTGTAGCATTCAAACAGGCCTGTCTGTAGACTGATTTCAGGTACAGCAAACAGGAACTACTGTATTTTCCATCTATAAGATGCCCCCATGTGTAAGACACCCCCTGTTTTGGGGGATTCAGATTTAAGAAAATGGTGGGAGATGGCTCAGAGTATAAGACGCCCCCTAATTTTTGACATTATTTTAAAGGAAAAAAACCTAGTCTTATACACGGAAAAATACGGTAATTATTTGTGGGATCCAACCCCATGCAGGATATGGATGACCTGTTTATGAAGTGATCATTTCCCTGAAGTTTTCATACTTGCTACGTGGCATGAGCCAAAAGTAAAGGAGAATATTGCCCCAAATCTACCCAGAGATTTAAAGTCCAGTGCTGAAATGGAAGATGTAATGGCACCCAGTATTCTGCAGTGTATATTAGGGACGAGATCCAGCATTTCTTCACCCTGGGCAAATCAGCAGTGTGTGGACTTATCAAGCCCATAGACAACAAGAAGGAAAGGAATGTTTTGTGACTCACGTGATTAGTTCCTTTTTGAGATCTCTTGAATGGAGCTTAGATTTTGGACTAGGAACCGAGACATCTGAGTATCTTTTTTCATCCAGGCTTTCAGGACAGCTCGCAGGATCTTTCTGAAATAACAGAAAAGAATGAGGTGCTTCTATCTTCAACACAATACTGGTAGCTAGAGCTGAACCAAAATTTCTCAGAAGGCCTATTTCTGAATCTCTCTCTCCCGCCCCCTTTTCCCCTAGGAATGTTATCACAATTTAGAATGTTATCACAATATGCTCCATCTTTTGTTTGTGCAATGGCCACCATTCCCATCTTAGCAGGGTGAAAAACGGTGCCCAAACTGCCAACATAGTAGCTGCTGCTTGCAACATCAGCAACAAAGCCTTGGGATGGGCAGAGTTAAGGTGCCAACCTATGGCCACTGCTAATGGAAAGCCTCAGCCCTAAGAAACAGTTTGAGAATTTCTCCTGTCCTTGGGGAAATTTAGTGAAAATGCTCCCCTAATCCTTCTGCTGATAATATCTCTGATGGAGCCCTTCTGGGGGTTTACCTAGCCCAAAACTAGCCACCCACAAGGCAAGGTGAGATGACAGCAGATCCTAATCTTCATTCATCTCTTCTTCCCTGGTAGGGAGGGCCCCCCACCATATTGTGATTCGCTGCAGGTACCAGAATGTCTTTCGCTGACCCTGCTTCAGCCCCTAGGGTTCAGTTGCCTTCACTAGGAACCAAGGCTTTAGCATAGCAAGCCCTGTCCTGTGGAACTCATGACCTGTGCAGCTTCAGCAAGAACTGCCCCTGCTTTCTTTCAGACATCTCTTAAAAGCTGTATTTTTTAGGTAGGCCCTCACATTTTTTTCTTTTTAACCAGCCATTATCTATTGCTGCTTTATTGCTGTTTTAATTATGTTTTACCTAGATTGATTGCTTTTATTGCATTGCATGCTCTAAGCCACCTTAATATATTGTATGAATGCCAAGGTTGCAGGTTCAATTTGTGTATGGGACAGCTGCATATTCCTGCATTGCAGGGGGTTGGACTAGATGATCCTTAGGTACCTTCCAACTCTACAATTATAGGATTCTATGAAAGTGCAGGTCACAAATATTCAAACAATAAATAAATTATTATTATTTTTATTAGGAAGGAGAAACTTGAGAGCCATTCATGTGCATCACAAGTGCTGACTACTGTGAAGTGGTCAGTTGATTCAGAGAAATAAGGTACCACTGATAACAAGCTTACTTCCAGTTAAGAGCTCTCTCTCTCTCTCTTTTTTTTTTTTACAAAAGTGTGGTGGGTGGGTATACAAAAGCTGAACTTCCCCATTATTTCCAGAACAGTCTGCCAAACTGCAGACTGTATTTGTGTGTATGTGTTGGGGGGGGGGGCGTTACTGGGGATGGCAGGGAAGCTCCACTAGTTTCAAGTTGAGTTCTTGCCAGTGCGCATATTCCTATGTGCACACAGGACGACAAAAATAAATGAATGAAATTCCATTAATGTGCAGATGGACATTTATATTGATTTCTGCAAAGACCAGAACATAATGACAACACGAATAACAGATAATAGCATCTGGCACTTTCAACATTTTAAACCCTGGAATCTTTGGAGAACTGACAGTTGAACTAAACTGACAGCTCCAGTTATTTCTCAGCACTTTCCTTTTGGAGAAAGTGTGAGCCTCTTCCAAATTCAGGATTATTTTTTTTTAAGGGGCATCTGGACAGGCCATTTCTCAGTGTACGAGGGAGACAATATTTTCTAGAAATGACCAACAAAATCAGCCAACTGTTGTGCATATGAACCAGAAAATAAATTAAAAATAGATTATTTTATTTTACTTTGAGGCAACTTACACCCTTATAATTTGAGAAGTTTCTAAGACTCCTGCTGTTATCTAGTGTTGGAAAAGCTGTAGAATTAAAAAAAACCAAAACATTTCAGAGACAGTAAGTTGACTTTGGAGGATCAGGAAGCTTGTGGGTTGGATGATGCAAGCTTGACTTGTGAGGAAATAGTATTCTGTTAAAGTTTCAGATCTTTTTTAAAATAGTGGTGCACAAAACCCACAACTTTTAAGCTTAGAATGTCTATGTGCTGAAAATCTTGGCAGCAATTTTTGTATACAGTATTGTCTCCATCAAGGTTTTATGTACTCAGATCCAAAGTCTTTTGTTTAATTCACAGAAATGTTTGGGGTTGTTATATTTTTTACTTCTACAGCTGCAATCTATTGGATAAACCCCATAACTATCTCCAGGGATTTTCTAGATTCACTATGGAACAATTTGCCCTTTTGGAAACTTGGCTCATATCACCAGCAACAGGACCCAGTTGTGAGTTTGGTTCATTGGATGGGTTCAAATCAATACCAGCTGAATCGAAGTAATTTTATATTGAATTCACTCATTATCCTGG
Source organism: Podarcis tiliguerta (assembly GCF_965153285.1). Classification (NCBI taxonomy): domain Eukaryota; kingdom Metazoa; phylum Chordata; class Lepidosauria; order Squamata; family Lacertidae; genus Podarcis; species Podarcis tiliguerta. The sequence continues at coordinate 38,661,241 of NC_139540.1, read as the reverse complement.
TTTAGGACTTCTTTATTAACAAACGTTTTAGCATGTCTAAGACTGAAATGTGAGCATCTGTCTCCCAACGAACACACTCCTCTTCCTCTTCCATCACCACAAATGCAACAACTGCTGAGGACCCAGGAAGATAAGGCACTTCTTTAGCAAGGTCAGCCTCAGAGATAGGAACAAGCACAGCAATCTTGTCTTGCAATTACTACCCCTGTCACAAGCTAGGAACAAGATCGGCTTATCCTTGTCCTTTTTCTCTACAAGTACCACAAGCTGCCACATAACTCTTTGGTGGTTTATTTTCCTCGTGGCTTCTGTATAGTCCTCTGATCATACCCACTTGCATCTAACATGTTTCAGCCAGCCTTGTGTTCTCCTAACCCCTTTGCCCTGGGTGCTGCTGCCAGAAATTTAAAGCAAGATGCTAAACAATAACACCAACAAAAAGTGGGCCTGTATGGCAATTGTCTGCCTAAGGAGAGTGTCACTTCAACATGAGGTGTTTTGTTTGTTTGTTTTTAAAAATCAATCACCTGTGAGATTGCTCAGGACCAGAAGACACACACATAATGACTAGCATGAAGGCACAGCTTTAAAATGGTTGCTTGTTGCAACTGACTTATTGCAGCATGTTATTTGAGGAAACAGTCATGGCTAAGCAAGTAGAAAAATACTTTCTGTGAAGAAGGTATAAGGTTCATTTCCTGGTATCTCCCAAGTCAGGTTGGGAAACCGTGGAGGGTCACTGCTAGTCAGTGCTGACCATGGGAGTCAATGAAGTGCCCTCTTCTACTACCACCACCATCCCTGATCATTGACTAGCTGGGACAGGTCAGAGTTAAAACATACGTGTGTGGTAGAGGGACCACCAGTTTGCCTACCTCTGGTGCAAGCAATATTAAGCTACATGGACCAGTGATCCTCTAGAACTGAAATCTGAACAGTTGTATCACAAGTTTAAGTAGCTGTTCTGTGTTTAATATTGGTATGCAGCAGCTATCCAAAAGATTCAGGAATTTTGTCCCATACTATGTGGGAATTAGTTCCCGTTTGCAGAGTATGCAGAAGACAGCCCTGGGTTGTTTGGCCCTTTAATTAGTTCTCATTTTCCTTCCTATAAAAATTACGCAAGACACTCTGTTTTAAAGTTCAAATAACATATAACTTCTTGTACTTGCAGTTACAGATTAAATGTACAATGCAGGTAGGTGATACTTAAGTTGCTAAAACATCTTACATAGATTTGTATCTAAGGCTGACTAACATTTACAGACTGACTGAAACTCTGAGGCAGACAGCAGCCTAACACAACATACCTGCTGCTCTAACTGTTAAGACTCTTAAACTAACTGCCATAACTGAAATAACTGCCATAACCGCCTCAGGCATATGACATCGCAGAGTTCTATATCTCTTGCAATTAACCCTTTACGTATGCATTTCGGATGCTAACATCCCACAGACTCTTCACTCCCAAAATTTTCACTGACATGGAGAGGAAACTCTAATTTTCTGCTTTTTGACCACAAATAGCTTGCTCAGTATGAAACCACTATGGCAGCAAATAGTAATATGGCCTCCACCTGGCAGCCATTTTGTCTGTACCGTTCCTAAGTTACAGGGATATATAAAGCTGAACAAACTGTTCTGATTTCTGTTAATTTATCAAAGTGTCAGTCGGTTGGCATAAAAGGGTCAATGCTGATTTTTTTTATATTTTTTTGTCATAAGAGAAAGTCCAAATAAACCTCCACTTTGCCTAGCTCTGGCAACAAGTTCCTATGGAAAACATGGCCAAAAAGATGGAGGGGGGAAGAAAACAAACAAACAAGCAGAAAAAACACCCCACAACATCCTGCCAAAGCTCAATAAACACAAAAATGAAAAGGACATAACAAAAATCAAGGAAATCACCAGGTTTAAATTATAATTTAGTACAGTATCTCTTACAAATGATGAATTACTTTATGTAAATATTTGTCTTATTTATGAAGGGGTGGGCAGGGGACCACAGCTGCATTTTTTGTTTTCTATTCAGTTTCTATTGTAGGCCAAATTGATGTGCCATGTTGACATGCATATTGATGTTCTCTTCTAGTGTCTTTGTGAGGAACACAGAGGAGTAAATGGGATGCGGCTTATGTGTGGTTTTTTTTTTTTTTTAAAATGTGCTTGGTTTCTTTAACGACTAAATCTGAGCATTAGCATTGGGTCAAGCTACAGATGACAGCAGCAGATCTGTGTCTTTAAACATGGATCTACACCATAATAATAATAATAATAATAATAATAATAATAATAATAATAATTTATTATTTATACCCCGTCCATCTGACTGGGTTTTCCCAGCCACTCTGAGTGGGTCCTAACCAATGATTAAAAACACAATACAGCATTAAACATTAAAAACTTCCCTAAACAGGGCTGCCTTCAGATGTCTTCTAAAAGTAAGATAGTTGCTTATTTCCTTGACATCTGATGGGAGGGTGTTCCACAGGGCGGGCACCACTACCAAGAAGGCCCTCCGCTGGTTCCCTGCAACCTCACTTCTCGCAATGAGGGAACTGCCAGAAGGCCCTCGGCGCTGGATCTCAGTGTCCAGGCTGAACGATGGGGCCAGAGATGCTCCTTTAGGTATACAGGACCGAGGCCGTTTACGGCTTTAAAGGTCAGCACCAACACTTTGAATTGTGCTTGGAAACGTATTGGAAGCCAATGTAGGTCTTTCAAGACCGGTGTTATATGATCTCGGTGGCCACTCCCAGTCACCAGTCTAGCTGCCGCATTCTGAATTAATTGCAGTTTCTGAGTTGTCTTCAAAGGGAGCCCCATGTAGAGCATAATTTTATGCTTGACAGGCAGCAGAGATGCAATTTGAAGTGTGTGGGGGGAAGGGTGGATAGTCAGGGGCTCTTGCTCATTGCTTGCCTTTATGGCCCCTCCCTAGCCAGATTCACTTCCAGTGTCAGTACCAGACTGGATAAAAAAATGACCTTGGGGGAGAGGCCAATGGGAAGCAGTGGACAGAGGTTGCAGCCCCTACATCATTGCTTTGTAAGTGTAGCACCATTTTACATAAGATTGAGCAGGCCTGCACATTAATCCAGGAAGTCTGTACTTCACAAATCTTAGCCCTATGAGTTTGATCACAGGATAGCAGAGACTTTTATATTTTGACCTCATATTTCCCTAGGGATAAGAGATGTGTAGCCAAAGGGTTGGACTGAATAAAAGTATTTTAAATGCTAAGATTTAATGTTGAGTTTGCTGAGAGAGAAAAAAGCCTTTGGAAGAGCTTCATTGTTCTATCAAATCTCTTAAAGAAGTGATATTGCTAGCAAAGCAAAAATTACCATTTCTCTAAATCATGATGTATAAAGAATATGAATGCATAGCAGATCAGAGATAAAGCATTGTCATAACTTCTTAATTCTTAACGTCTATCATGGAAGTGTGAACTTTAATTATATATTGATCATATCATATATACAGAGCTGGAAAAATCCCATGCAGTTTCTTTCTTTTATTTTTTAAGGATTTAAAATGTTTTCATTATTCCCTACATAAACTGGTTCCCAAATTGTGATGCTACTTTCTAGGAATACTGATCATGCTTTCTAGAATGCATGATTTACAGTGCAATACTGTATGCATCTAATCAGAAGTAAGCCTCATTGAGTTCAATTGCACTTATTCCCAGGTAATTGGATACAGGATCATTACTTCATTGGCTTTCATAATGGTTCTAACTTCACATCTTCCAAAATCCCTCTTTCTATAGGTCAGGAGGGAAAAAACCTCATTAGCACCCTAATTCTTAGTACACTGTCTCATTCTTACTCCCACCAAAATGAATGGTGCCATTGACTTGTAAATGGGCTTAGGAGTGGAGTGTTAGCTGCCATGGCTCATATTGGGTACTGTAAAATAAATTATTCCAAGATCAACAATCCCCTCCATAGTGTATCCTGACAAACAAAAAATATACCTCTTTCTCCTCCCCCTTTCTCGCCTGGCTCTTGCTATAGTTGATTGGCGTATCCCATCCTTCCTTTTCACACAACGCCTGGTAGAAGGTGGCATTGACCAGAATGCTGCCTGTTTTGAAGGGAGAAGAGGCAGGAGTGGGGACTGTTGTGCTGAAAGATGTTAGCGGAATACCCTTTTCTTGGTGCCGGTTCTTTTTCATGCTCAAATCCAGGGTGCCATTTTCATCCACTTCTATATCAGCTCCCTGATACGCAAGGGGAAAGAGAGAAATGTTTAGAGTGTGAACAGTTTGCAGCAACAACATAATAAGACTTGCAGAGCTTTTAAGGGATAAGTGGAAATGCCTGCTTTTATTTAAATTTATCTAAATCTAAAAAACCAGCTTTTCGATTTATACCCGTTAATATTTAATTCTTAGGCGGACTTAAGAGATACCTCTATAATGCTCTTTCCATGTTTCTATGCTTAAACACAGTAAGCAGAATAAGATGCTTCTTAAATGTAAACTATATGTACTAAATCTGAGGGGGGGGGGTTGGTTTTTTTTTACAAAAAAGTTTAGCATTAAATCTCCTGAATCATTTCACTTTTACAGAGAACTATGATCCCCTTTCAGATAAAAGCATTAATTCACTGCTTAGCTCATCAACAGTATTATTATTACATTTCATCCACCCCCCACTCTCTCACAATATTGCAACATCTGTATCAGAGGGGGAGGGGAAACAAATGTACAAATCAGACCCAAGGGGAGCATTTGTCATAGGTCTTTTATATATCAGTGACAATCTCACTTTATCTCAAATGGAGCTTGAATTGTAAAGATCTTTTAAAAGGTTTACTATAATCAAGAGGTCCAGACTGTGTCCTTCCCTGAAATGCAGAGCTCCATTGTGGACTGAGATGCAAATTGTTGTTCTTCATGGTGGCCCTTATCCTGCCATAAGGCCAAACTCTGTCATGCCTCTGAATGTTATGTGTGAATCATATTTCTCATCTGCTGCACTATATTAAGAACATAAGAGCCTGCTGGATGAGGGCAGTGGACCATCTAGTCCAGCATCCTGCTCTTGCAGTGGCCAACCGGAGGCCTACACAAAGCCTGCAAGCAAGTTCTCAGTGCGAGAGCACACTCTTCTCCTTTGTACAGAGAAATCTACCGGTTAAGTTAGTAGTTGTACAATAGTGTCTACACAGGTTAGAACGTCTGCCCCCTGCATCAGTCAAATGGCATGTGCCTCCCAGGACCTTATAGTACAGAGGAAGAATTGGGGCACTGCACTGGATTCTCAAGTTATGATTGATCAGGGCCAGCCCAAGACATTTTGGCACCTGAGGCATACCACAAAATGGTGTCCCCCACCAAAGAAGAAAGGGTGAGTGAAGATCTACATCAGGAACACGGAGGCAATAAATATCCACACTGGGAACAAGGGTAGGAGGAGACCAACAGATCTGGCCTGCAAGGGGTGTGCCACTGCAGCAACAGTAAAAGCTGGTGCATTCACTGGAGGCCAGATCTCTTGTCCCTGTGGATCCTGTCACTAGAGGTGGTCAACTCACTTTGCCTCATGGCATAGTGCTTGACCAACAGTCAGGCAAAGGGCTTCAGAAGAGGCAAGAATTCACTATGGCAATAGTTTCCATAAACCCTTGCCTGTTCAATTGTATTGTATATGACAGAACAGCCAGAGAGGTTCACTGGGGAAATCTATATCACACATCCAAGAGGTCTGGACTAGAAGAAGAGGAAAGCTTTTCTTCTAACTGTGGAAGGGAAGAGGAGAGATTGGAGAGATTCAGTAGACAGCCAGGTACTGCTTAGGGATGGATGGGTGATATTTGTATCCCGCCCTCCCCGGCCAAAGCCAGGCTCAGTCATCTTGGATCAATTATTCCAGATATTTCTTTAAAATGCAGAGTAAAATCATGCAGAGTAAAATAACCAACACCTGGAAATGAAGGGTCAAGTGAGTCCATGTGCAGCCTACTTCTCCACTGGGGTGACTAACTTGTTGCTTGATGGAATCCTATGGCTGTCCCTGGCCCTGGAGGTCTCATATTGTCTAACAGTATCTGGCCTAACGCTTTACCTCACATGCCTGACAAATAACTCAGCTGTTTGGCTAGAAAGGGGAGGGAGTTTTGAACATTGCCCACAATCAAAAGGAGAGTCAAATGTTCTTCAAACTTTGTACAGTCAGCAAATATCTCCATGGCATCCAGTTGTGAATGTAGATGTCAGGTACAATGTTGATTGAAAGAAGGCCAACCACTTAACATAGACAATCCTGGTAGCAGCATCCAGTTAGCAGAACAACTCCTGAGAAAAATAACTCATTTTGACCTAACATTCTCCAGCTGTAGCACTGTATGCTGCTTCTCAAAGCACTAGCCAGGAAATGTTATGCCTGCATGATGCTTAGACACAGGCCTAGAAAAAGAGATCAGTTCATCTCAGTTCCTTTTGAAAAGTTGAAAACAATCAGGCCAATTGCCTGAGAGACTGCAAGTTAGAAACTCTTGCGTTTGTTCCTCTCGTATGACAAAGTCCACATTTTCAACCCCCCAGCTTAAAGAGAGATATGCTTTATTATACTTATGGGAAGTAAATACACTTCTAATATGTTCATACACTAAGATGCTTTCGTTATATCTTTTTGCCCCTTTTTAGTAAATAGTTTAATCTCCTGTGATAGTTTTAAGCCCCGACTTTGACAGTACAGCTTATCCTGGATAATAACTTAGTAACCACAACATCTTATGCCATCTGTATAATATCAAATACATTTTTATATCAGCATTAAAAAAAAAACCCTTACTTACAAAAATCCAAGATATTAACTGTATCACTGCCAGCTGAACTTCCCAGGACCTGAGCACATTGTTGCCATGATTACCCTTGTGTTTTTTTGGCTTCATAGCTGATATATAAGTACAGCCATGAAACAGAGCTACAAGTAATCAAGTTTAATGGCCACTGTAAAGTAAAATGCTAAACATTGTAGTTGCTGACATTTTTCATAGGGGGAAAAAAAAACTTGGGTTAAGTCTGCCTGACCAACATTCACATAAAATGCCAGACCTCTGTGACAGATGGCTTAGGAGAAGATGCCATGCAATGGGGGATGCAGTAGTTTTATAGTGCAAAAACCATAAATAGTGCAGATTTTCTGTCACTGACAAAATACCAGCAACTCAGAAGGCAGGAGACAACAGCAAACAAATTCCATAAAACAGTCAAAGTCTTCTCAAATTAAATCACAGATCCAAACATGTCAGGAAACACATCTGACAGTTGGGAATCTGGCCTCATTTAGCAGCACCAAAGAGGCTTGGTTGGAAGGCAATACACGTTTGTTGATGTGAATATGAAGATACTGGCGAGGGCTATCTTCTGATGTGCAAGGGAGTTGGGTTGGTGAGTATGTACCTAATTCAGATCAGAAAATACCCGGGTTGTGTAACAAGAGTGCAGATGGGGTTTAAGTGAGCTCACAGATGTACACAACAATCAAATACAGTCACAGAGAAATAGCCCCTTGTGCTCACAGGAGGATGGATCCCATGTTTACAGCATGGCCTTTTTATTCAGTCCAATATAAAATTGCTATAACTTTTGCTGCAGTCTCCACCAACGCCAGGTGGAAGACTATCAGATTCTCTCTCTCTCTCTCTCTCTCTCTCTCTCTCTCTCTCTCCCCCCCCATCCTGCCCTTACTAAGAGATCTTTCAGTGTTCTTTATTGTTCGAATGTTTTTAAATATCTGCATTGAAGTGATTATCAACAGAGAGTAAAGAACATTTCTAAAGGATAGAATTGCCTGCTTTATTTATACAGCTTATTTTCATCCTGTCAAAGTAAAGATGTTTACATTAGTGCTATGCTGAAAATACCTTCTGCTTTTTTTAAACATTCTCCACCAAATGACAAGAAAAGAAATTGCATTCAAAAAAATTCAAGGAGACATTGTTGGTGAAACTCTCCTGGGTGGGTTGCCAGATTTTTGTTGCAATTGCTTTACTTCTGAGGTAGCTCAGAAATTTTGTGAGTATCCTTTCATCCTGTGGCTAATTTATCCAGTGATCTGCATTCAGCAGCCTTCCTGGGTGCCTGCACTTCCTGAAAACCCCATAACATCCTTGACTGGGTTTCCCGTAAGCATTGATCTGCATTCAGCAGCCTTCCTGGGTGCCTGCACTTCCTGAAAACCCCATAACATCCTTGACTGGGTTTCCCGTAAGCATGGGAAGATGGGAAGGCTTCCAACTGAGCATCTGTCAGCTGTTCATTATTATTTGTTAAGTGAAATCTGTTTACTTTTAAAGAAATCTGAAAGGAAAGTTTTTTTCTAAGGCACAAGAGAAAACTTTCCATTTAAAAACACAATCAGTGAGAACTCTTAACTCAGACACAGAGTAGTCAGGCTTCCTGCCCTTCAATTAAAACCCAGGGTGAAAGTATCATAAGGTACCTCCCTCCCTATGGGGCTTTTTCAGAGCAGAAGATGTGGGCAGCCAAGGAGGCTGCTAGACACTGGAAAAATGTTTATTGGAAAGAAAACACACACACCACCTTCAGATGCCTGGACTCAATCCCAAAGCATCCTGCAAATGAAGCAGAAAAAGGGATGCTCCTTTTGTGGAGCAGAAAACTCTTGAGAAATTGGGGGCAGGCTTTGGCCCAGCAGTATTTTGAATGTCTTTAGGAGGTAAGCGATACTTTAAGAAGAATCATGAAGTTTCTTTCTCGAGCTTAGAGTCACTTAGAGTGTGTGAGGGACACTGTATTATTTCTGGTTTATTTTTTATCTGCCTGAAAGAAAGACGAAATCATGCACCTTATATTGTGTTGAATAGTATTTTTAAAAATGTTTTAGTCATTTTATTTTTTGGGAACTGCCCAGAGGACATGTATTATTGAGTGGCCAATGCAAAGTACAGTGGTACCTCGGGTTAAGTACTTAATTCGTTCCGGAGGTCCGTTCTTAACCTGAAATTGTTCTTAACCTGAAGCACCACTTTAGCTAATGGGGCCTCCCACTGCTGCCGCTCCGCCGGAGCACGATTTCAGTTCTCATCCTGAAGCAAAGTTCTTAACCTGAAGCACTATTTCTGGGTCAGCGGAGTCTGTAACCTGAAGCATATGTAACCTGAAGTGTATGTAACCTGAGGTACCACTGTACAGCCAACAAACAAACATTAATTCTAAATATTCCTTTCTAATTCCTTTCAAGCAGGAGTGAAGCTCTGGCCTGCAGGCCAAATGTGGCCTACTTGGCCAACTCAGTCAGGACCCCTGAAACTGCCCCAGGTTACCCCTCATGTACTCCTGCTTTAAAGACACCTGAGCCAATGCCCATCACCACAACTTGAAGCAGTAAGTTCAGTGACTTAATTATGTACTATGTAACGTATTTCAGTGATCCTCAGGAAGCAGTGCTCTCAGGGTTCTGACCAATGGGTCCAAAAACAATGGGACAACTGACAAGAACTTAGCAGTTCTTTTTTTATTATTTAAAAAAAATCTGTGTTTTTAGGGTTGTAGGCAACTAAGTGATACTCAGATTAGACCCACTGAAATCAGTGGATTTGAGTGAGTGATAGTGGGTCTACTCTGAGTATCACTTAATTGGCCACCACCATTAGTGTTTAATACAGTGGAATAACTTTAAAATTAGAGTACCTTTCTTTTGATTCTGGCAGCGCTGCTCTCTCTCTCTCTCTCTCTCTCTCTCTCTCTCACACACACACACACACACACACACACACAAATGCCCACATGCACGGACACACAAAATTATCTTTGGGTACAGTTCTGATTCACTTGTCAACTTCACCATTACTAATACAAGGAAAGAGAGGAAAAACAAATATGTTTTTCATCCTAGTTTGTGCTGTTTGCTTTTCTGTTTTGTTTTCTTTCAAGGCACAGTATGTATATGTCATTTTGTCCAAACATGTTGGGAGGAAAACACGCAAACATTAAATAGAATTCTTGGCAAGAGGCAGCTCAGAGGAGAAAGACAGAATGTACGGCTTGTTTCTTCCTCTTTGAGTGGCAGCCGCATAAGCCATAAGATAAAACTGGGGGAAACTGTGACTGATATGTGATTGATATGTGATACTATATGACATAACACAACAACTTGCATTAGAGTAGAAGTTGTGAATCTTAACAGCTCCAAAAATCATTTTGCCACATTGTTGGACAAGGCCACGTGCAACAGGTTAATCTGAAAGGTTTCACTTCAACCCTTGGTGCTTAAGGCTGAATCATTGGTAAATCTCTTATTTTTCTTTCAGCCACCCAAAAAATGAAACAAGAGAGATAGCTCTTGTTATTTAAATGCATCAGGATTGTCAAAACCACCTCTAATTTTTATTTTTAATTTTCCTGGTAATTAACTATATTTGCATGCAGTTGATTGTAGACAAATGTAGAATATCTGCAATCTGATTCAGTTATCCAAATTAATTTCTAGAGGTTTGTACACAATATATGAAACATCACTTGAGATCTCTGAGCCTTTCCTAGATTCCACTATCGCTGCCATTGTATTTGGGGAAATATATTTGTGATCATTTTATTTATGCTGCTAATTATACCTTTCCCTTAAAGCATGTATTGCCTTAAAGCACTGTGTTTGATGGATGTTCCTAGTATAACTGTGGATTGAATTTTGTATTGCAAACCCAGCAAATACAGCTATGAAATGGTATCCTCCGGAAACAGATCCTCGGGAAACAGATCCTTCCACAAGGCATGTTTCTGGCAGGAATTCCCACCAAGTGAAAAGGTCAGGAGGAGTCACTAAAGTGCCCCTTGCACTTGGGTGAGAATTGCTGCAAGAAACATGCCCTCGAGGGAGAAAATGATTCTGAAACATGTTGCACCTGAAATAAATCTCATTTCTAGAGCCTGGATTTTTCCCCCTTTTTCTTTTTTGCCGTTCAGATGTGCTTTCCCCCCAGATTTAATCAAAAGCTGGATTTTTTTTTAAAAAAAGAGAGAAAGCGACTGATGCCCTGTTCCAAAATGCATACTAATAAGGAAATAAAACTGACAGATAAGACAATCTGGAGACAATGAGGGATGCTTTTTGTCCTGATCCCTGGGGTTCGAATTTGAAAGCTGGCGAGCATCATTTCTACCCTTCCATCCATCCCATTCTCAAGACCCAGACTATATTTTCTTGCATTATGGTGAGCAGAATAGATAACATTTAAAGAGAGGATAGTTATAGGCAAGGCCAAAGAGAGGGTATATTAATGCCAATTATGTTGCCGTTCCCTTTTTGTTTTATTTTAGTAGATGTAGGTAGAGCTATGGTGGGCTTCAGGAAGAATAACTGGATGTTGGCAGGTTACTTCACAGTCTTTGTTTAAAAACTCATGACTCAATCTACCAAGAACTTTTCATTGACAAGTAACTCTGAAACAAATAGAATTTACACAAAAGCACTGCTGTTCATTCATGTTTACAGAGGAGATGTCACCAGTAGGGGTTTCTTTTCTGAGGGGCTGGGAGGTTCACATGGAAAAGCTGGATTGGAGAGGAGAGAAAGTTATACCCTTTCAATTTTATTTTATTTTTAAATCCAAACTAAATGAAGGCATTTCTTGAGAAGGTGGTGCGCAGGCTTGAAATGCATCTTTGCAATTAAAAGAAAAATAACGTGTGGTGTGAACAAAAAAACAAAACGATCATCAAATTAAAACCAAACAAGTTTACAGTATTTGATTCACTTTATATTTTCAAACCTCAGTAATTTGTTTTAGTTTAGGCACCTGCATCCATAGACTATTGCAGTATGCATTTCTCCGTTTAAAAATCTCAATTTCCTAAAAAGGAGCACTATCCAAACCAAATAAAAAGAATGTGTGTGATTTTGGCTACTTCGTCTCTTTGAGCTTTGCTTGCCTTCACTCTGGCCAGAAGCTAATTCTCATTCTTCTGTCAGATATTTTGTACCACTGGTTGTCATCGTGCCCTGCTGGAAGTTTGGCAAAAGTGAAGGCTGGCAGAGGACAATGCCTGACGACCATTTTAATACCAAAAAAAAATATTTCTGGATGAAAATCACACCCACCCACCTCCTATATGCCCGAAATGCTGCCACGAGTGGTTACGATTGCCTTCCAATTTTTTGGCAAACGCAAAACAGGTGTACAGCTGAAGAAGAAGAACAATAATAATCTTATGCCTGGTCCCTTTATTACCTTTCTTTGGCAAGAAAGGTCTGTTTCTAAGGTCAGCCAAAGGTAGGGGAAGCAATTTAATACAGCCTCTGGCACCAGTCTCCTTTTCAACAAGAGGGGGTGGGGGTGGCAAAGTAATATCTGCCATAGCCCAGCACAAAATGTCTCCGGCCAATATCGTGAATAAAAACCGTGAATGCAGAGATAGCCAGCAACACACCCTGGGCCCTAAAAATGGAGTTGTCTTGATAGGCAGGCTTTGAATGCAAGGATGTCACTATCGTTGGCTCCGAGAACCTGGCTGCTGCAACGGCCGTCGGGTGTGAGGGGGGCGGGGAGGAAAACCAGAAAATTCTACTGCACTGAAGACAGGCCTCAGATATCTGATCTGATTTTGCCCGTGTGATAAAAAGATGAGCTTTCCCACTAGGCAAAGCAGTCAGTTATGTGGAACAGGAGTCCCGCTGAAGAAGCATCTCTTCAGCCAGAATAACTGCTCTCAAGATCCTGTCGTTATGAGTCTGCTGCGGCATTACACAGTGGAAAGCTTGCTAAACAGACATCTCTCTGTGTCCCAGAGAACGTCTCCAAGTACAAAGGCAATGTTGTATGTGCCATTCTATAACACTTTTCATTCATCACCCATTTCCATGCCCTGCTCCCGTCTATCTTTTCTACAAGATGGATTATGTGAGCTTCTGCCAATACCATGGTCCAGCCCCTAATGGTGCTATAAATGGTATCCAATGGTACTAAATACAGCTTTCAACAACAACGGGCCAAAGTTGTTTGTTTTCCAAGTTTCATAGCCAGAGGTGTTTCATACCCTATGGAGCAAGGTTTTTCACAACACAAAAGTTACTTTTCTAACTCTTAATACACCCTGAAAATGAAACTTGATTACAATGAAATAGGCAGAGTTATCAATGGACTTCTCAAATGATCTTTCCCTATGTTCATCACGCATCACACCTTTTATTCACCTCTTTAAAATATTCAGTGGAATTATCAGTAACAAAAACAGCAAAACAGAGATCTGTGATAGCCCCTCCCCATCTCATTTCTATTAATTTTAATAACCAAACTAATGCTGGTAACTTGCAGTAGTATTTGCACCATGCAAATAAGCCTCATTTCAACAGATTCTGCACCACTATCCCCTCAAAACCATTTCTGGAGTCAGAGCTCCCTCCTCTTTCTTCCCTTATTATTATTATAGTGACTTTCCACAACACAGTTTTTGCATTTCTTTTCTTCCGCTATCTCCCCCTACCCCCACCCTCCCATCTCTCTTCAAAAGAACATGCAAAAAGGGGCTGCTCTTTTCTCCTCTCTCTATCTTTCGCTCTTGGAAGGGAAGGAAGGAATTGAATGCAATCACTAATATGAAAGACAGTTTATTCACACAGTTCAGTAGCTAGCACACCCTCCAGGTTCTTGGACTTGCCTACCTTGGCAGACAGACTCTGTGGTTTGTTGGAGAGGATCTCTGCTGCTTCCCTGCAGTGGGTGGAAAGGTTCAGGATTGCAGCAGCTGCTGCTATGTGGGTGTCTTCACTACATTGACCGTAGCCATAAGAGTTGGCATGGCAAGGGCTCTGTGTGTGGGCGCTAGCACTAGGCAGCCGATTAGAAAATTTCCCTGGATTTGAAAAATGCTTTGCTGTTGAAAAGAGATTTGATTAGAAATAGCTCGAGTGCAACTGTCCCCCTGTTAAAGATACTGGGGTTTTATGTATTATCATTTTATACAATAAAAACAGGCAAATAATACATTAAAGCAAGTCTGTTTTTTACTGGGAGCTCTACCACTGCTATTAAGAAGCATCAGAATTGAATGCATTTAAAACATGAGATCATGAGATTAGTTAAGAAACCCAGAGTTGCTTTATAAATGTGCAGGTGCTCCCATTTTCAGCAAGAGCCTAAATTGTGGGTCCTTTCCTCAAGACTTAATCACTCCTTACACAAGAAATCTTTCACTTCCATCAGGTCCAGTGGTGGATGAATAAAGAACAAACAATATTTGGCTCAGCTGTAATTTAAACACAAATGGGCTTGGAAACTTTATTAACATAAACATGATGAATTCCATGGAACTCTGAATTATAATATATAAAACCAAAGCAAAATTAATCGGCCTAAGCTATAACAATGCTGGGTTGTAGCCAAAAATGGTTTGCCTCAAACTGACTGCAATGTTTTGCTCTTCTTGTGAAATCAGTTTGAATCTTAGAAGGCTGGAGCAGTTAAATAAAATATAATTAACAAATGTTAATTATAGTATACATAAGAAAATGAATATAGAGCATACTGTAAGTGTCAGCTATATTAAAAATCAAGAAAACAGAGCTAGGGTAAAATACAATTCGCCAACAGCACGCCCCATGTCACCTCCGAAGTAAATGCAATTAATTCAGTGGCACTTCCTTCCAGGTTTAGGATTGTAGCCTGAGTTATACATGGTTGTTAGTTGATGCAGATATATGTGTATTAGCTAGGAAAGTAGAATAAAAATAGCTTCTCTCACCAAAAGTTGAGTTATTTTTGCTGTTCACCTTATCTACAGATGTCACTTTGCTTTTATTGATTTGACATTCATAATGCTATATGTTGGTTGATTTTGGCTGGATGCAACATCCCAGGCATGTCGCTGTTTTTAGGGTTGCCATATGTCTGGAATTTCCCAGACATACCCAGAATACTGCAGTCCGCAGCAGCGTCTGGGCAGAGATCATCAAATGTCCAGGAAAATCCAGGTGTATGGCAACCAATGTCAGCAGTGCTGTTTTTGCTGATTTACCATAAAAATGGCTCAGAAAAGCTCAAAAACTTTGGCCCCAAGGGGAAAAAACTTTGCCAAAAAAACAAAACCTCAACAACTTTTCTGTCCAGATTTTCACTGTTTGAAATATGGCAACCTTACTATTTTCCTTCACTGTGTTTCCCTTTCAGAAGGTATTCCCTTTCCCAGAACACCAAAGCATCTTTTTAAATTCCTTGGCTGCCATTATTATTATTATCATCATTATTATTATTATTAACAAATGGTTTAGAAATTAGGCATATGAGCAATTTAAACAGAGAATCTTGGGCAGGGATGATGAACCTTAATATATTGTTGGACTCCAACTCCCATGAGCCCCAGGCAGCTTTGCTGATGGTCAGAGATTATGGGAGCTGTAGTCCAGCAACATCTGGAGAGTTAGGTGTTCCCTAACCCTGATCTAGGGGAAATGTTTCACGAAGAGCAGCAGTAGTGGCAGACTTTGGGCTCTCAAATTTCAGCAGTGCCCTGTGTGGCACTAACATTTGGCGCCCCCACCTCTCCTGCTCTGTTTTACAGCATTGGTCTGGCGTGCCCTGCAGCGTGGCACCCAGTATGACCGCACCAGTCATGCCACCCTGAAACTGCCTCTGGAAGCAGTCTAAGAGCCCATGCACTTTGTTGTCACAATGCCTATTGACTTCACACCATTTAAAAAGGGTGTCTTTCTGAAATGGCAATTTGGGTGTGCCCACAGCTCATGTGTAGTTGTCTCTGTGGACCCCAGCCATAGCTTTAAATTGCCAGATGATATTCCTTCAAAGCCTCTGGACTCAAAAATTATGTGAACAGCTATTTCTCAGGGGACTCCAAGAGCCATGTAGTAATGACATTTGTGCCAAGATTTTTGGCAGCCCAAGAAATGTCAGAAATATTGTCCAGGATCTTGTTTGCTGTTTCAATACAAATATATATCAGAGGTTCTCAGGAATAGTTTCTCCAGGCCTGGCAGATTGCAGACAGGATTTTCAGTTCAGAGGGGATTGACTTTGAATCGAGAAAACACAACCTACCAGCCCTATATTTTGACAAGGAGTATGCATAAAATCCTTTAGGGACAGGATGACGGTTAAAGTAGACCCACTGAAATCAATGGGGCTCAAGAGTAGATTCACTGAACTCAATGATGACTAACTTGAGTATGAACAAGACTGGTTCTAACCCATTCAGACAAATTGTGGTGTGCATAATCTGAAGTAGTTTCTAAATTCAGGTAAACCCTCAACCCAGCCTTTAAAAAAAAAAGGTTGGGGTTTCTTTGGAGACAGGATCGTGTGCTGGAAGGTGAGAGGCGGAAGAGGCAGTTTTGTCACACAGCTCTGCATGCAAATGCAAGTAGCAACTTGTGTGCCAGCTGTGAGTCAGGGGCCACTAGCAGAAGCAAAAAAGCAACCTGTCTCCTCTCATATCAGTACAAATATCACATCACCCGTCACACTAGTGTGCCCCCAATTATGCAATTCAAACCTGAAAATAATTTGAAACTCATCTAGTTTTTCTAAATAGATCATGAGCAGTGATGGATGGTGACCATTGAGATTGGTGGGGCAGAAGGCAGGGAGACAAGCAGTAGGTGAATCCAAAGCTAATTTAAGACAGAGCTATTCCCTTACTAATTTTAAGTCCTGCAGCAGACTCTGGGGGCTATCTGAGGGCAGAGTGACGTTGCTGGGGCAGTGCCCCATTCACCCTAATGGACAAGCCCACCACTGGTCATGAGTGTAATATCACGACGCTATTTTTAACTGACCAGTGGATCCTGTCCACTTGATTTTTGTGGAGTTATTTTCAATAGAAATCATTATGAACAAGTGTCATAGATTTCAGGCAATAAGCAAATATCAAGTGCTACATTCCATATATAGGTTTGGTGCTGCATTTTCAAGTAAAAATAAATAAATACTGGACACCTCAGTCCATTAAGCAACTCATAGATTACTTGTATTGGATGAATTGAAGTTTTTAATGTTTGATGTTTTATCACTTTTCTATTATTATTATTATTATTATTATTATTATTATTATTATTATTCTGTTGGGAGCCATCCAGAGTGGCTGGAGAAACCCAGCCAGATGAGTGGGGTATAAATAATAAGTTGTTGTTGTTGTTGTTATTAACTGTGCATGTATGTGATCGGGACCAGCTATTCCTTTACTATGGTAAGGTGAGGAACCAAGAGCTCTCTATATGTTGTTAGACTTCAGCTCCAGTCTGCATGGCCAGTGGTCAGGGATGATGGGAGTTGTAGTCCAGTAAAATATGGTTTCCATCACCCTACTATGGTATGTTTGGAAATGTTTTGGTCAACCAGTGCTGCTTAACTATGCTAGGCTATGTCCAATTAAGGTTGGATTGCATTGGTTTTAGATGCTAATGTGCATATATTGTATGTTTCCGAGACCGTTGTTATGTTATTATCCACCCTGAAACAGTTTTTTGCAATGAAAGGCAGAATATAAATTTTGGAAACACAATAAAATAATGTTTGTATATTCATGCAAGCTGATACAGAAATAGAGACTGAATTTGTCTGCCTTCCACTTACATTCAAGGAACTGTGGTGGGGTTTGTCCTTGCATAGCTGGCACTGATGTACGTTTGCCAAAGACTTGGGCATCAAAGCTAGCATAGTCAAATGGTACTTTCCCACATTTCTCTTGCTCTCTAATGAAGGAGGTTCTGGGGGATGGTGCTGGTTGAGCAGATCGGCAGCTATACTGAGAAATCTCAAGTTGCTTCACCAAGTTTGTTCTGCAGAGACAATGAAGGGAACAATGAGAAAGAACAATAGTGAGTATGGTTTCAAAAATGCTGCAGTGTTGAGTGCTACTGTTTAGTACTCCAGCTAGCCATCCTTGCTGTCCTTCAGGATGCTCCATCCCATTCCTCCTCCCACCTAGTTTTCCCATTTCCATTCCCCACAATAGTTAGCATTCTGTGGCAACTGAGCATGCACAGTCCTTACTATGCTAGTTTTTACCCCATTTACTAACTGCATGCATAATGCATTTTGTACTCATGGAAAAGGAGTCACAAAGTTAGTTCTCCATGCAGGAAAAGACACCTGACCTGTACAGAGTAAAACAAAACACCAGAAATAGCTGGCTAAATTTGCACTGCAATCTGTTTACTCATCCCAAGTTTCCTGTGTCTTCCACAGGACACTGGGTTTGATTACATTTTTTTTAAAAAAAGGCAAACAGGAATATTTCAAGGTATTTCATGTTCTAATGTTATAATGTAAGTGAGGCTTACCTGTGGACCTGATCATGGCACTGCCCTGTTTTGGGAGACTCGTGCTGATTTTTTTCCTGAGACATTGCCATTTTTTCAGCTGCAGCAATTGGACAACCAGAAAGACTGTTTAAAAGAGATTTGCCACATATGAGGAGCTGTGAACAACCTGCATTTCTTCTCCCCAAAGATCTAGGATCTTTATAGTGCATTTTGGCAGCATAAGCAAAATACTCCCGACATGATTCTGTGGTTCATCTAGATCTCACTATTCTAGCTTACGGAAGTCCAACCATGTCTCTTTCCAGAGCTAACTCAGGCATCTCTTTCCTGCTGGGGCTTCCTCCCCCCTGCATTTTTTGAGGATCCCTTGATCGTTGCAGGTTTGGGCAACTCTTGAGCAAGATGTTCTCAATAGGAAGGTCTGCCCTTGTCCTCACTAGCGGCAGTGCTGCCCATTCATTTGACCTCTCCCTAGGTGTCCAGTGATGCTGAATCTTAATACCTGCCCTGTTAGGCTGCCCTTGTTCATCCACTCATACTTCAGCCCTTGGCTGTGAACTCCTCACCTGCCCTTCGCTACCATCACCAGCAGTAAAATTGGCTGTGTAAATATTATATTCATAATATAATGCTCATTTCCGCATCTATTTCTGTTGGGGTGATGTCAACCCAAGCCAAATGTATCAATGATTTTGGTGTGTTGGATAAAATCATGATGAATCATAACCTGAACATATGTTGAGGAAGTCAGAAGAAGTACATTTGGGGTTGAAGGGAATCAAATCAGATTGCTTTCACCACATAAAATTGGTTTTATCTGTGTTCCTTTGGAATTTGCTTTAATTCCTGCTGTTCCTAGTTAGGAATGTTTATGATTTCACATACAATTAAGGTGAAGCAACAGTCGTGTTTAACTTATATATACTATTTAACTTATATACAAATATGCAATTCAAAGCAAAAGTAAGAAATAATATCAGAGAGTGGGCAGCACACATTTATATAGATCTTCCCTGTCTCTTCGGGCAGAAGTGGTGAACTGCCTGCCTGTTAAGCCAAGTCTCCCTACCCTCACCCAAGCAATTTCATCTGCCCTCCGAGAACTCAGAAATGCAACAACGGCATCTGCAGCAAGTACCTCTGCTGTACTGGGCTGGAAGGAGAGAGTTAAATCATGCCCTCTCTGCTCATCAAATAAATGATCTGTAGAGCAGAGGGCAAGATTTCCCCCTCAATCTTGGTACTGGGCAAGACAGAGTTTCCTCTCTGACCAGCACTGTAATGGGGGAAAATAACCTTTGCTCTTCTTCTGATCTGCACAGATTGCTGGGAAGTGCGAGGGACCCCCTCTCTGAATGTGTGTGTGCTCTGATGAGTGTGTAATATGTGCATGCTCACTTTTTTAGACATACCCACACCCATGGCACGTGTCCCCCAGAGAGCAATCACCCCCAAAAGGCTAGCCACCCTATCTCTAAGCATTGGTTTCAATAGCTTATGATCAATGAGTGAACCTATTTCTGTTGCATTTATCCATAAACACTAATATTTTCAATACTGCACTAAAGTAAATTGACACAATCCAGTCAAATTTAAGCATTTTTAACTCTCAAATATTCCACTGGGACCATTAAATATGTGCTTAACTCTCTACCACTGAAAACACTGAATCTAGAAGTATTTCATTTTGGCTGGATTGTGTCCTAAAATTGTACACACTGTACAAATACCTCTTGTAGGGCATAAGGGATGGTTTTATGGGGTAGGATAGCAGAAGCCAAGTACCTATGCTGCCATTTTGATATAATGTGAGTGACAAATATTAATTAAAACGTTCCCTTCTTGAACAGGTTAGTTCAGGGATGGGGCAACAGTAGCCTTGCAGATGTTGTTGGGGTGTAGCTCTCATCAACACTGACCATTGGCATGCCAGTTGGGGATGGTGGGAACTGGATTTCAACAACATTTGGAGTCGACTGTTTCTGCATCCCTGGCCTAGTTTATCACCAGTGGTAACAGACTAGGATTTACCTTCTGTGAGTGTTGCGGTTGCTGTTGACATGTCCTCTTCCTGTACACCCAGGAGTGGGGCACTTTAGAACATTTTCATGCATTGCAAGGACTAAAAAGAAGAAGAAAATAGTGACCCAAACACATATCATCATAACAGTGCGATTCCTCACTCAAAACTTGGGAGATACTGTACAGAAGTTATGATCACATGGTTATAGTCATAAAATAAAACTAAGAATTTTCTACATGAACAAGAAGTTCCAAATGTTTGAGCCATCATGGGCCTTCATGGAACTGTGAACACACATCAGGGATAGCAACCCTGCTATTTTCTACATGGTCATGCATCTCTCTGATCCTGCCAAACTTGTTGGGTCCTTAAACCTACTTTAACCTTGGTGTCAACCTCCCACCACTGGTGGAGGAAGAGGAGTGTGGAGGGAGCACACTGCCCCTGGCAGCCCGATCCTGGTGGGGTGCCATCACGGCTGCCCCCCTCCCAACGCTTGGTGCCATGCCTCTGCAGGCAGCATGCCACGCCCCCAGGATGCACGCCACACCCACAGGATGCGTGCCAGCCCCGCCCCTGCCTGCTCTCTGCCCCCCCCCCCCCAGTGCTGGAGCATGAAGCTCTGTCACTGCCTCCAATCATGTAAGCACATCAGAGGCTGGTGTGAACAACTCATGTCCCAGGATAAAAATATTATAGGTGCACCCAGGCCTTTCCCCCCCTAAAAAAATGTTTAGGGGAACTCTCATTTTGGAGGGACGCGGGTGGTGCTGTGGGTTAAACCACAGAGCCTAGGACCTGCCGATTGAAAGGTCGGCGGTTCGAATCCCCGTGGTGGGGTGAACTCCTGTCGTTCGGTCCCAGCTCCTGCCTACCTAGCAGTTCAAAAGCACCCCTAAGTGCAAGTAGATAAATAGGGACCGCTTTCTAGCGGGAAGGTAAACGGCGTTTCTGTGTGTGGCACTGGTGCTGGCTCGCCAGATGCAGCTTAGTCACGCTGGCCACGTGACCCAGAAGTGTCTTCAGACAGCGCCGGCTCCCAGCCTCTTGAGCGAGATGAGCGCGCAACCCTAGAGTTGGTCACGACTGGCCCTGATGGGCAGGGGTACCTTTACCTTTTTTTTTACTCTCATTTTGACTCAAGAAAACCACCATTTTATAGTTCAAATCAGGAAAAATAATGGACAAAATTACAAAGATTCACAAAATGTTTAGGGGTATGCGTAGCCCTGCGTACCCCCAGAAAAAAAGCACTGGGTGCACCTTCTCACAACCCTCTCAAGCAGCAATATTTTACTCCAAAAGTCATTGCAGAAGTAAACTGCTGTCAGCCCTAGCAGTGCAGTGTGTGGTAAACTGCTTTGTTCACTTCATTGTGCCTGCTGCTCCTGAGATGAAGTACTGCCACAAATGACTACTGTTTGGGAAGGTAAGCACAAGGGCACCCTGAGGAGCCAGGCTTTATGGCTGGGGCACCTAACTCAGCTCATTAAAGCACCAAGGATTTCCCTCATTAAAGCACCAAGGATTTCCAAGTCACTGTTTCTTGATAGTAAGTTCCACTGATTTCAATGCAAGCAGACTGCACAAATGCATGTGCAATTTATCTTTTAAAAAGGGGGGTAATAGTGCCACTGGAATAACCTTAGATGGAAAATGTTTGTTTTGAATAGTGTTGCTTGATGCTGGTGAGAGAACACATTCTACAACCGTGACAGATCTAGGTTTGTAAATGGAGGGTCAGGAACATTTGGCCCTCCAGATGTTGCCGTTTACAGCTCCCATCATGACTGATCACAGTTGATGCTAACTGAGGCTGATGGGAATTGTAGTTCAGCAACATCTGGAGGGGCAAAGGTTCCACACCCCTGCAGTAAATGTATATATACATGTGTGAGAAAGAGTGAGCAAGTAAGAGAGCTTAATGAGTTATACAGCTCTGAAAGGCTGTAAGTATTTAAATCAGGAGTAGTCAACTTGGTACTCTCCAGAGGTTGTGGGGTACAGCTCCCATTAGCATCAGACAGCATGGCCAAGGATTATAGGACTTGCATTCTGAATTACTGGGAGGGCACCATGTTGGAAAACCCTGCTATGAATGAATGAATGAATGAATGAATGCCATGTAAGAAGCCATTGTGGCTTAACTCTCAGCCAAGCAGTTGTATAAGTTCACAAAACACTACAGCGATGCTACTGAGAGGCCAGTGAATGGAAAGAGACCAAGAGTGCAGAAATGACCACAATCCTCAAGGAATCACACACAGTTTTTGGCTGCAAATTATAAAGAAATTGTACTTACTTTCAAGTGGCACTCTGACTTTATGTGGACAACCTGAAAGACTGCGGTGGTGTGGATACAATCCCGTCACATGCCCTGTGCCATCACATCCTGGAATGGGACATTTGGTCTCTCTCTTTTCAGGCCTAGGCAAATCTGCAGAAAATAGCAATGAAGTCTTGTCACCTAGACGGAACATTGCTCTCTCTCTCTCTCTCTCTGTGTGTGTGTGTGTGCACGCATGCGTGTGTGTGCGTGCGTGTGTAGAGGGAGAGAGGGGAGGTTTTAAGAGTCAGCGGTTCTCTGTCAAGGTGTTAAGTACACTGAAATCCTACACACATTTTAACATTCTTAAATCAATTATTTTAAGCAAATTGTTTAAACTGAAGGTTTTGGAATGGGGAATATATTTGAGTCATGAGAAAGAAAATTGGAACCATCCATGAATAAATAAATAATAATAAAATCTTTAGAGAGCCTTGAATATTAAAAGATTTTCCAGGGGCAGGTATCAGAAAAGAAACTGTTCTTGGTAAATTGGGACAGCTGAAAAAATGTGAGCTAAGGTTGTCACATATTGTCTATGTTGATGAGTAGTTGTATTTTTTCCTTATATGTTGTATAGCTATTTCCTTATATATCTAATCCACATAACAAAAACAAACTATAACAAACTTAAGTGCAGTGTATCGATTTGCAATCAGGGCAACTGTAATATTTGCAAGTAGTTTGCAAATAGATGTGTTTATAGACAAAGGCACAAGGAAAGTTTGTGTCTGTGTTTCTTAAGTTTTTCTCTTTGTAGCTTCCCTGATGTGTTGCTTCCCACCTAGTTCAGCCAGTAACTCATTTTCAACCATTCTTCATGCTCTTGCCTTCATAACACTTTATGGAAAAAAGACCATCAGATAAAGCATCATCAAGGGCTCAACCTTCTTGAAGAAAGCCCATCATTATTTTTCAAGGCTTCCAGTTCAGGGACTTTTCTAACCTCAGTCCAATGAAGGGGATATATCTCTCAAGAGTCTTGCTGTATGTTACTGGCTCTCATCTTTATCCTTCACATCCTATAACCCAGCAGCTTTGGCTTCACCTAATGTTCAAGACTGGACACAGTGGGATCTTCCTGTGCTCATCCCATTTCCAGGTCATCAATGCCATTACTAGCCACTGCAGCACATAGCCAAACCAGAAGAGTCTATGGGTAACTCAGCATCAGAGAATAAACACCCTCCCTGATGCTGATCACACCATTGGTTTAACAAGGCTCATACTGCACAAGAAAGCATGGCAGCAGAGGCTAAGAAGACATTGGCTGCCGGAAAAACAGAGAAATAATAGGAGAACTGGCTATGGAATGGGGAGAGGAAGAGAATTGGAAATCAGAAATGTTCAAAAGGACCTATGTGGCCACATGGGAATCTGCTATTCTCAATAGGCGGTTATTTACCCTTATTATACATAGACCTGCATCACCTGTTATGTAAAGCTATCTAAATATAATAAATATAATATATAGAAATAATACAATATGAGATATTTATTTTGTAATATGTTGCACTGCATTTAATTAAGTACATCCATTCATTAGCTGGGTAGTTTTTCCTAAAGTATCCTCCATTTACTTAAGAGTTTGGTATTCTAAACACTGAGGCGTCATTGTTAAGCTAAGATTAATATAGTGGTGAGGATTAAAGAATAACTAGGAACACTTTGAAATTCATATTATCTGCAAATGACTCTGACTACTAGGAGCTGAATTCATTCCATTGCACCCAGTACAAATCTACGGTATAATATGTTTCTATTTATTTATTTATTTAATTTCTACACCACCTTTCATTTGAGAATCACAGGGTGATTTACAATAATGCATAACATAATGACAAACAAAAACTGTACCCCTTAGGCCATAGTTTGCTTAATTGATTAGGATTGTTTTTGCCTGGTACCTAATGATACGTAATGAAGGTGCCAGGCAAGCCTCCCCAGGGAGAGCATTCCACAAATGGGGAGAAACCACAGAAAATGCCTGTTCCTTTGATGCCACCCTCTGGACCTCCTGTGGAGGAGGCACACAAAGAAGGGCCTCAGATGATGATCACAGTCAGTTCATATGAGGAGAGGTGATCCTTGAATTATTGTGGCTCTGAGTTGTTTAAGACTTTATAGGTCAAAGCCAGCACTTTGAATTGGGCCTGGAAAGTAATGGTAGGCAGTGCAGTTGCTCCAGGATTGGTATTCTATGCTCAAAACATTTTGCCCTAGTGAGCAACCTGGCTGCTGAATTCTTCACCAGCTGGACTTTCCAAACCATCTTAAAAGGCAGTGCCATGTATAGCACATTGCAGTTCTTGGATGTGTATATGAAACATTGTATGGAAATCTTGCTAACTCTCACAATGTTTTCAGACCACAGAAGGAGCACAAACACGTAGGGTTTTTTGGTAACTGCACACCATAATTTTATCTTATTCTGTCAATCTGAACAGCCTTATTTATACATTCCTCACTGAACCATATAGTCCAGTGGTTTCTCACTTGGGAATTGCTGTCTCCTGGCAATGATATCACCGCAGTGTACTAAATGGTGAGCTACCAAGGCAGGGTAGCAGTAAGCTCAGGGGAGTTTGGGAACAGCAATGGAAGTGCCAGATTGGCTCTGCCCCTCTGCCCTACCAATATACTATGCTGGAATTCAACAGGACACCGCTGCCAGGCCAGGTTCATGGCAGTCATGTCTCCCAGCTGAGCGTTGTTGGTGTGGAGAAATTACCAGCTGTCTACACAAATGCGCAATCCACTTTGAACAAGGAACGTGAACTTACGTTTGTTGTTATAGATTGGTCTACCACAAAGATCAATCACTTTGGCTTGTCTTCTTTCACCAGCAAGATGCTCTAGTAAGAACCTGTCCAGTTCTTTGTAGGTGCTATGAAAGACATGGCCCTGCTCTGCCTGCAGAGCTATTGCTCGTTCCAGCAAGCTCAAGTTATGTTTTGTTTTATCCAAGTCAAATGACATTTCTGTATTTTCTGATAGACACTCATCTTCCTCGCTGTCTGGAAATGGATTTTGACTCCTGTTGCTGAAAGATTCAACACGCGACTCCTGTGATTCTAGTGGCCCTGTATCTGAGTCACAAATAGTTTCAGAGTTGTTGAAATCTGCTTCTTCGGTTTTGACTCCTGGCACTTTTAGGACATCTTGCTGATTACATCCTACAATATATGTTGTATTTAGAGGAAGTTTGACGCTTATCTCTTCAGAGAAATTTGAAGAGCTATCCCATTCATTGTCCAGAATTTCAGAACTACTTTCATTATCCTCAGAGGAGCAGAACTGTGGGTCCGAAACACAAATTCTGTCTTTTCTTACTAATGAGTTAATCATGTAACACTCATCAACATTGTTATTCTCCATTTCTAAGGACTTGCTGCTACTGTCACTCAGTTTATTATTCTCTGGGGGGTCTGGAGTTTCTTCCTCTGTTTTTTCAAAGTTAATTAAAGATTTGGCCATTAGGTCCTGGTAGCTGGCATAATTGTCCGTCATTTGATCATTTTCTTGCACATCCAAATTAGGGGTAGCTTTTGCTGGTGTTATATTAGTCTCTTCTAGAGGCAGGAAAAAGAGAGAAAAGCACAACATTAAAATAAATTCCTTCTTCTTTGACCATAATCCACAAGCCACTTATTTCTAAATTAGTCTCATTCATATTAAGTAATCTAAGATGATAGGTTTGCTCAAGATAAATATCTGTTTTATGAACATGAACTAGAATCGTATTGAGCAAACATGCTCTGTAGTACAGCAAACTTCCCCAACCTGGTTCCCTCCAGACTATAATTACATTGTCAGTATGCCTCTGAATATCAGTTACTGGGAATTATGTGGGTGGAATGCTACTGTGCTCAGGTTCTGCTTGTATTTTTCATATAGTGGTACCTTGGTTCTCAAACACCTTGGTTCTCAAATGCCTTGGTACTCAAATGTCTTGGTTCCCCAATGCTGAAAACCCGGAAGAAAGACGTTTTTCAGAAGCCAAATGTCCAATGCAGCTGTCAGCTATTGTTTACAGGGCACCTGCACCAATTAGAAGCTGTGCCTTGGTTTTTGAACATTTTGGAAGTCAAACAGACTTCTGGAATGGATTAAGTTTGGCACTTTTGTTTTTGCTATTGATTTTGTGTTTTTGTTTATGCTGCTTTTTCAGTTAATTTGTTTTTGTGACTGTGTGGAACCCAGTTCAGCTACTGATTGATAGATTGTGTGAATGGATAAAAGCCCCAAATCCAAACAATGACTATCATCAGTGCAGGTAAGATTTTTTTTTTAAATTTTTGTTATCTACAATATTGTCTTCTTTATTTTATAGTACAGTACATTGATTATTGCTTTCATTTTATGGATCAATGGTCTCGTTAGATAGTAAAATTCATGTTAATTTGCTGTTTTAGGGGTTGTTTTTAAAAGTCTGGAACAAATTAATCCGTTTTGCATTACTTTCTATGGGAAAACATGCCTTGGTTTTGGAATGCTTTGGTTTTGGGATGGACTTCCGGAATGGATTAAGTTTGAGAACCAAGGTACCACTATATAGGCATCTGGCCACTGTGAGAACAGGATGTTAGACTAGATCGGCCACTGACCAGATCCAGCAGGCTCCTATGTTCTTAATTCCCATCATTCCTAACCATCAACTAAGGTAGCTGGACCTAACAGGAGTCATACTCAAAAACATCTGGAGGGTGCCAACTTGGGGAAGGTTGCAGTAGAGCATACTTTAAATATATACTATAACTGACCAATTCAAATGACCAAAATGTTGTGTTGTGAAAATACAGAGCAGATCCATGCAACAACTGTACGATCGTTTCAGCATGTACCTATTTCACATATGAACACCTTGCAGTAAATAGAACTTTGGCTGTGACTCTGGAACATGCCTAAAGTATCACACAACTACTTTACAACATGACTCTCTTGTGTTTGAAAACTAGCATGTTAATTTAAACATTACAAGTAAAAGACACGTTGCCTGTGTATGGTTTGGAATATCATATATAACAAAATCCTTGGATGCTGCTGCACTAAATGTACTTGTGAAGCTGCTCCTATTTTCATTGACATCAGTGGGGACATCTTCCCAAAAAGGGGGCCATTAGTTCTACCGTAGTCTGAAAAGCTATGGGGGAAGACGAACATAGTGCCTGCAGTGATTGAACTGCTTATTCCTCCAGTATTCTAATATAGTTTGAAACATGTGAGGGCAGAATAAAGCTATCCTGAACCCAGCTAAAGGTTTTGGTACTATTATAACTTTATGCTGAAGAAGAATCTCCATACTGGGTAGCTGTTTCACAGCGCCATATTGCCATCCATTCTCTCCCTTCTGCTTCAGACTACAGTAAACATGCAAGGATGGATTGATGGCAGTAGTGGCCCTGAAGTTAAGGCAAGGTATCTGCTCTTCACTGAGGAGGTGTTGACTTGCTGCTGTGATGAAACAAAGCTTTCAAAAAATATCAGATAAATGTAACATTGTCACCTATAGTTGCATCACTTGCTTTTTAAACTGCTCTTAGTGTTTTATTTTAAATTGTTGTAACCCACCCTGGAGTATTATGAAGGGTGGGTAGTAAATAAATAGGAATAGGAACAGGAACAACAACAACAACAACAACAACAACAACAACATTCCTTCTCTTCTTCATAGATTTTTTAAAAATATATAAAATGAATGCTCTGGGTCACTTTTGGTTTAATGAGAGACTGTAATTCTATAGCTCACAGGATACATGTTAGAAGCAGTCATGTTAGTCATAGAACTAAAGAATATATTAGATCACAAGGGAGATTTTTTTTAAATAAAAAAGTAGATTTCTATTTTTACTAAAGATGGCAAAATACACATGTATCTTGTGTTAAGAAACAATTTTTTTCTTTGAAATCACAGCAGGAAACAGAAGGTAGTAAAGGCTACTGGAAAGGGGTGTCAAATGCTGAAATACAATAAATCCTTTGTGTCTCATTTAGTTTTTTTCCCTAAACATTTCCCCCCCTGACAAGGACACTCCAAAATACATCTCCATCATCTTTCTTTCTGGTAATTATCTCCCTAAAATCAACACTGGTCTGCCAGGATCAAGTAAATATTACCATAGTAACTAAAAGCATTTTTGGATGAAAGGAAGAATTTAGCCACAACACTAGCCCCTTCAATAATGCTGATTATAGGGTGCATTCTTTAGTTGGGATGTATTCAACATAAACTGGAATGGTCTACATTTTACTTCCTAGAGGGGGAAAAATTGAGATAAACAAGCTTACAATAAAATAGATAAGACAGTCTGGTTCTTTGAAGAATCCATGTCAGACCAACTCTGGGTTTAAATCATAAATTAAATATCATCTAAAAATGCAAATGAAGTTTTGTCTCAACAACAGTGAGCTATTAAGAGAAAGTGTAAAGGGTTATCATAATTTCAAAGTATTATCAACTACAGAAAACAAATAAAAAGCATTTTCAGTGAATATGTCCAATTCATTGAACTATTCTCTCAATCCACTTAACTACCCACATGTGTACAATAATGATTTATAGACATTATACCTAATTATGCATATTTGGGCTATGGTGGAGTGCCTAACAAAAGCTCTAGAAAGCAACAATTACCTCTGTTGCTTAGCTACATAGTTTAAAATATTCCTATTAAGTGCAGATTATTGTGGAAAGGAGGAGGAGACACAAATGCACATGTGCCACCACAATGCATTTCACTTTACGGCTGCCAAACTGTTAGCATTTTGGGTCACTTCCAGTTTACATAATTGTTTGGTTCAACTGTTTGTTATACATTAAAGGAAAATATTTATTAGTTATTTCTTGGAGGTTTTCTTGGGCCCTAGACCGGAAGATGTGGCCCTTTTCTTGAAATGTTTTACCATGCACTCGTTTTGTTGGTGCGTGGCTTGCGCCACTCTGAGGCAACTTTATTTCTGTTGTTATTTTTTAGAAGTTCCACCAGAATAGATTGGTGTTTTTTTTCCTGCAACAAAAACAGCCAGTACCCGCCCGAGATTTTTACCCAATATATAGATGTCCACTGGCGAAGGAAGAAGAGTGTGGGGAGAGCACACCACCCCCAGCAGCGCAACCCCAGTGGGGTGCTATCGCAGCTGCCCCCCAGGCTGCACTGGGCGCTACGCCCCTTCAGGCAGCACACCACGCCCCCAGGATGTGCACCACGCCCCCAGGACGCCCCCCGGTGCTGGAGCATGAAGCTCCGCCACTGAGCTAGGCGTGTGACACCAGCCAGGAGGCACAGTCCCATTTGTCCTCTGCATATTAGGCTGTAAAATCAAAGACAGGTAGGGAAAGAGTGTGGTTTGCCCATGTGCCAATTCTCAGAAAAAGGTGCTCATAGTGTTAGACATTAAGATGAATAACTGGAAGCATGATTCCGAGCAATGTGACCAGGTGATCTCACCCCCAAATGAACAGGCCAAAAAGTAACTTTTCTAGGGGGCAGATTTGATTGTGTGTGTGTGTGTGTGTGTGTGTGTGTGTGTGTTAGAGAATTTTCTTGAATCCAGTCATCAAGATTGATTGACTTGACATATAGAAGTATTGTGAGCCTAGACAAAATATTAATATTACTCACGTATTAACTGCTTGTGTTAAATGTTGGGAAACAAACAACATTAAATAATGCAGAGAAAGAAGCTGCTTCTCTCTCCCCCTGCCCCCCGGTATGGTTATAATAGTGGCAGATCTCCTGAGCGCATGTGTTTTTCAAAAAGCTAGTGGACTGTAAGTGTGGATGGATTTCCTCCATTCTTATTCATAAGCCTTCTGTGGATTGGCTGTGCCAAAAGTTCACCTTTCTTCATTTGTGTTTTCAGCACAGTATTGTATAATTAATTTCAACTGTGGTGCCTATGCAATTTACTCTTGCCACAGCTTTCCAGCTTGTTCTTCCATTTATTAAGGTTCAAGAGTGGAGCTTGCCCTTCTGTCCTCCTGTTCTCTACTCTCCGCAAAAGTAATGCCCATGAGCAAATTGGGCGTGTGTGTCCCCCCCCCCCAATTTCTTTCTTTCCATACAGTAGTGTGCACATTAGCATCAATAATCTTTTTAGGCAGTGGAGAGCTAATACAACCTGAAACTGATATGGATATTATCACTTAAAACTAATGCTGACCCAGATTTTAAGAAAAAGGGATTAAAATCTAACTTGATACCTTTGGTTGTCATTGCTCATGCTGGCTGGGACTGATGGGAGTTAAAAGAACAACAACATCTAAAGGGTCACAAGTTCAGATCAGTGCTAGGCCTACTCAGAGTAGACCCATTGAAGATCATGGACATGATTAACTTCACTAATTTCAATGGGTCTACTCTGAGTAGAACTTAATTGGCTACAAACCATATTTCTATTTATTTCTCAGTCTCATTATTCACATTTTGTTCAAATTATCTGCCTTTTATTGCTAGTGCCCAGTGAGATTATTCTACCCTTTGTTCTCTCAGGAGCATTAGCTTAATTAATAATAATAATAATAATAATAATAATTTCAATTGTATCCTGTCCATCTGAATGGGTTGCCCCAGCTACTATGGGCAGCTACCAACATATACATTAAACATTAAAAAGCTTCTCCATCCAGGGCTGCCTTCAAATGTCTTCTAAAGGTTTTATAGTTACTCATCTCCTTGACATCTGATGCGAGGATGCTCCACAGGATGGGTGCCACTACTAAGAAGGCCCCCTGCCTGGTTCCCTGTAGCTTCACTTCTTGCAGTGAGGTACCACCAGAAGGCCCCCGGAGGAGGACCTCAGCATCTGGGCTGAATGATGGGGGTGGAGTTGCTCTTTCAGGTTGCTCTTTCAAGGTCATTTAGGGCTTTGAAGGTCAGCACCAACACTTAGATGCTTTTTACATTCCTCTGGAGCCACTAATATTTGATACCTGCTTTGAGATCATTGCTGTTGTCTTGCAGGTCAGTCTTGTCCTCATTTTCCCCTTTGCCTTCTACACTTGGACTGTAGTGACGGGGTTTCATTAACAGAGACTTCCTTTTGTTGACTGGAACACCCAAAATCTGCTCTTCAGCTTTTCTCTTCTTTGCCATAGAGCTTTTGTAGGCACTGCAGTTAATGAGAGAACATCAAGAGAGAAAGAAATGATTGTAAAATACATTGCACAACTCTTTTGTTTTGTTTTCACGAAAAAAAGAAAAATTATGTGGACTAGTATAATAGCAGTTCTAAACAGCTGGATCTTTTGTGTGTATTTGGTTTTAGCTGTTGGAGCTAAAGAGCGCAAAACACAGATGAACCCCTCCACACCATTTCTTTTCAATTGCTACCAAAAATCTGGATACATATATTTTTAAAGCCTGAATCAACCTTAATCTTGAGTAAATATATGCTAATCTAAATATATGCTAATCTACTCTGTTCTGGACTAGACTATATCCACCCAGGGGATAAGAAAAGGTGTATAGCGGTTTGCTAATTCCCTGAAATAAAAAGAGCTGATGTAAAAATTGCACTACCAGTTACATGTGTCAACTTTGTTCCCTTCTTTCCCGTAAAAGGCTTTTGCCCTGCAATAGCAGAATCAACTGTGTTGGAATCATGGCCACCATTTTGCATTAACTACAATGCAAAGTACCTAGAGGAGTTAGGGAGCATTGTCAACAGAGTGTAGGGGAAAATACTAACCACCACAAAAAAAGGTGGTCAATAAATAAAATTCTTCATAGTGGTCTCCCCCCCCCAAAAAAAAAAGAGTAAGAAGATTATCTTAGGGGAGTTTTCTGGGGGGGAATGTTTTCTGATAAATTTCAGGTCCTCATTTCTGTTCTAGAGGACTGAAAGAACACCCAGAATAGATGTAGGGGCATACAGGTGAAAGAAAGGGAGAGACCATTCTGCTGCTCAAGGTGAAATCTGCTTAAGACGATGTTGAATACAAGTCATGGCACTCCACCTTAGATTGACTGTTGATGCAGAGATTGGCTGGATCCAGTCTCTACTGGTGGCATACTCACAGGACTGAGTCTCCTTCCATTCCTTGTCTGTATACCTAACAGATAGGCACAGATAGGCACAGACTGTGTTCGCTGGAACCAAATGTATTGCTGGCAATGTACAGCTGTACTGTATCTCACTTTCCACAAGATTATGCATCTCGGTCAAATGGGTGTTAACAAAATCTCCCAGTGACAAGCATTGCTTGGATGTGACTATGTAATGAACTCTGTTTTCTGAAAAGTCTGTTGTCACCTGTTGCAAAATTCTACATTCTCTCTTCTTAATTTTTGCATAAACAATAGTCATTGTCGGTGGTTCTCTCCCAGTTATGCAATATGAATAATAGCATTTATATTATATCTGTCACAGATGAAAAACTGCATTTGTGGATCAGTGTAATCCACTCATTGGTTGCTGGACCCCAGCTCCCCTAGGGAGCATGACAAATCTACATGATGCCCCTGGTTACCAGATTTTGCATTTGGCTCATTGATCTAGCTGAAAGATTTGCAAAAATCCCTGTCTCCAGACAGCTCCCTGTTGGTTACACATATTATGAGGCTCAACAGCAGAAATTAATCCTTCCAAGGTAACTTATGTGCACTAAATTGGCTCCAATTGTGATTGTTTTGGATGGTAGCATATGACTAACTTAAGCTTTTTGCTTCTTCTTTTTTTAAAAAAAGCATTTTGGCAAGGCATCTTCTTGGCAACTCACCATTGCAAATATGAAGGACATGGAAACAAATGTGAAGATCTGCACTACTGAAGAAGTTACAGTACAACCAATGTGCATCTTAAATTGTGAACTCGCTTGATCTGCCACAATGCTGCACAAAGCATGAAACCAATATAATGGATACTTTCCAATCCTTCAATTTAAAATGGCTTAGGTTTATGCAGCATATTTATCTGTTGTAACAAAGTAGATGCTGAAATGCCACAATGCGGTAATCATAACAATATGGTAATGCTATCTGGTGTACATATTACAGGAGTATGCAGAATGCATGTGAATAATAATTAGTTGCTACCAACATAATTAAAGTCACACACCAAGATTTTTTTCTAAGTATTCCTTATGCACACCATTTCACTCTAAACAATTAAATTTGTTAGTTGCTTTGCTTTGCCAGTTAGGTTAGCAAGTTGAAACAAGGCAGTGGATTACGGCTATTTGCAGTGTGGATACATGAAAAATATTTGTAACATAATTAATGGAATGTTTAAAGAGGTGTCAGGGACGCGGGTGGCACTGTGGGCTAAACCACTGAGCCTCTTGGGCTTGCTGATCAGAAGGTTGGCAGTTAGAATCCCCATGACAGGTGAGCTTCTGTTGCTCTGTCCCAGCTCCTGCCAACCTAGCAGTTCCAAAGCATACCAGTGCAAGTAGATAAATAGGGAGCGCTGTGGTGGGAAGGCAAACAACATTTCTGTGCACTTTGGCACTCATCACAGTCCTCTGTGCCAGTAGCAGTTTAGTAATGCTGGTCACATGACCCGGAAAGCTGTCTGTGGACAAACGCCAACTCCCTCGGCCTGAAGTGAGATGAGCGCTACACCCTATAGACGTCTTTGACTGGACTTAACCATCCAGGGATCCTTTACTTTTATCCTTTTACCTTAAAGAGGTAGAAATATTTGAAGTCTTGAAAGTTCAACTAATTTCATGGCCTCATATTTCTAACAGGGTTCAGCAAACAGCCCCACCTCAATCTATCCTGTGGCATCTGGATCGGGGAGATTCACCCAGTGCCACCCATTCCACCCCAGATCCTTCCACAAAACAATTTAGGGGTGGGGATTTTTAAACCCTATATTAACAAATAGTTAAAATAGGATTTTTTTAGAGTCTGGGAATGAGCCAGCACTGTGCAGGACTGGATCCTTCCTGCAGGACAGACTCTTGAAAAGCAGCACCCACACCCTATAGGGGTGTCTCTACTCAACAGGTTTCAGGCAGGAAAGAGAGCTGTAGCCCACCTTCTCCTGAGAAGATGCAGCTGCAAGTCAGGTATGTCCTGGAGCTTTTCCTGCAGTTTTCCACCCTGCCTGGTTCTCCTTCCTGCCTGATGCCCTGCCCCCTGACACCCAGGGGGCCCTGGGCTCCTCCAACATGACTCACAGTGGTCTGTGTGCACCCAGCTTGTCCAAGGCCCAAGGTCCTCTGAATGCATCCAATTTGGCTCAGGATCTGCAGCTTGGCTGATTCCCCAAGTTCTAATCCAAATCAAAATTCTTGTGAGGTTCTACTTTGTGCACATCAGGGGCTGCTCATGGACTTTGATGTTAGGCCAACTTGAGCAAAGCTTAAACTGGGCAGACCTCAAGACCCTCTACAAACACATTGGAGTCTCTGGACTGGTCTTATATTCCCATGCAGATAGGGTTCTTCTATTCCTACATCACAGTAGGCATCATGTTACTCAGATAGCATGTGGGCAGGATGTGGGCAAAACAAAATGACTCAATTTCCTTCCATTTGTGAGCATATTTTTTTTAAAGGGAAAAAAATATATTGTTCAGTCCCATCATTTTAGTCACCCCCTTCTGTACCTTTGCAGCTCTACAATATGCTTTCTATAGCTGATCAAGTAAACACTCACAGCAATATAACAAATAATGCTTGAGAGAAAGGGGAAGTAATATAAGTTTTACTTTGTATCTGAAAATTGTAGAATATACATTTGAAATGGACCAGAATTTATTTTTTGTCAGACTCATTGTCTGAAGGCAATGCACATTATCTGATCTATAGCTGATTCTGATTATTCATACTAATTACTTACACTAGGAATGGCTAACCCCCAGTTCATGAGCGAGATATGTCATTTCTCCCCAAACCCCACCAACTTTGGTGGAGGAAAAAGGGATACGATGGGGTACCATCTTATTCCCAATGCTATTTAACTCTATATGAAGCTATTGAGAGTGATCATTAGGAGGTTTGGGGCAAGGTATCAGTATGCTGATACTACCCAGCTCCGTTTCTTTGTAATATCTAAATCAGGAGAGGCTGTTCAAGGCCTGGACTAGAGCCTGGACCCAGTGGTAGGCTGGATGAGGGCCAACAAACTGAGTCTTAATCTTGGCAAGACAGAGGTGCCATAGGTGAGTGGTTGCAGAATCTAGATAATTGGGCAATTGCCGGCTTTTGGAAAAGGTCATACTCCCACTGAAAGTGCAGGTTCACAGTCTGGGGGTGTTCCTAGATTAATCTCTGTCACTAGAGGCCCAGGTGACCTCAGTGGTTAGTAGAAGTTTTTACTAGCTTTGGCTGGTAAAACAAATTTGGCCATTTCTGGACTGGGATATCCTGACCACTGAAATAGCTGCCCATGCACTGCTAACCACCAGACTGGATTATTGCAATGTGCTTTATGTGGAGCTGTCCTGAGACTGCCCTTGACCTTGCAGCTAGTGCAAAATGCAGCAGCTCTACTGCTCACTGGGGCAGGATATCACCATCATGCTATGCTGTTGCTGAAAGAATTGCACTGGCTAAGTTCAAAATGTTGATACTGGTTACAATCTCCCCCTCCCCTTTTGATACGTTTTGGTCCTCATTTCAAAAACAAATATAAACCAAAGCCTCATTTTAATTATTCTTAGAAAATTCTTTAGTCCTGAAATTATGAACTGGGGGGAGGGGGGATGAACTGTAAAACACAATCCCATGGAAAGCAGTTGGATGGTTTCTGTACAATGTGCCAAGGGGTCATGAGGTTAGAAAAGTTTTTCTCTCTTTGAGATGCATACACATGCATTTGCAAATATATGTCAAGCTGTAGTTTGTCAAACAGTAAGCCTATAATTTAGCATCCCTATTACTCATCTCATAAATTCAACCTCTAATAGTTTTGTTGCTATTTATCAATGGTCTGCTTGTTGTCATGGAACACTGGTTCAGCTGTCAAGGTTATTGGTGAATCAGAGTCATAAAATGGATGGATATTTTTTTATGAATCAAGAGTGAATATAACTCATTCTCACAATTTCTGATATGAGCAGACTTCTAATGAAATAGTGGTACAAGTCAACTTTTGGGACACGGGAGACATTTTTGCTAGGCAATGAAATGAACCCCAAGGAGGTTAAAAACTAAAACCAGTGACTTGAAGATGCCAAGATGTTTGGCACCCATAGCTTTTTTGTGTGAAAGTACTCACTGGTACAGAGTGCCAGCACTTCTTTGCTGCGATTTTCTCAATATACAAGTACTGGCACCTCATATTTTTATCATCTTAAATAAAGCACTGGTTGTACCAACACATGAATCCTCACAATGGAGTGGGACATGTCTTTCTCTAGTGCCAGCCTAATTTTTTAGGTGAGAGATAATTACACTGAAATCCTTTTGAGTCACCAGTGAATAGAGTTTGACCTGAATAGAATTTGCTCAGATATAAAAGTACTTAAGCTAAGAGTGGGTGCAGATATAGGCTAAATTACCGGTAGATACAGGGAGCTTTAATATGTCACCAAACCATGTAGGCTATTCAGGAGCAACTAGTGTGGAGGTACAAGGTGAAGTCAGGCCAATTCAGGCAGAAGCACCAGATTCTCTCCGCTGGTGTGTCCAAGATGTCCTTCCTCAGTGCTGCCCTGCTCCATCATCAGCCAAGTATGTGGCAGTGATACTGATGCCAGGTGGTCAAATCTGTGGTGCCATCCCCACTACCCATTGCTCTTGAGCCTAATACACTGAATGCATATAAAGTTATGCAGACAAAGTTATCAGAATGGTAGTCTGATGAGTATACCGTGAGTTGGGTTGACAAACAATTCTTGGGATGTTGTCAAAGAAAAGACCAGCACCAAATTTATAATGTTACGCATCTGCAAGCACTAATATGTATTGATTGGCTACTTAGCCAATGGTTCAGTACTTGGAAATCTCAGGCCTGAAAGCCTCCAGGGCTCTTTATCAGTCCCTCATCATTCTTGCTAGGTCAGTCAACTAATCAGCCTCAGGGTACTACTACTACTACTGTTTAATGCTAGTATTTATGTTTTATCTTTTAATATAGATATTCATCCATTTACTATCCACAGCAACATAGAACTAGTTCCTCTTCAAGGCTTGCAGCTATTACTTTAGCTTATGTTGTCCACTGAGTACCCCCCACCCCTGCAATAGAGATAGTGGTTTGGCCAGTTATGGTACAATAGGGCTATACAACATGATTTGGAGGAGGGGTAGTCAAGATGGAAGAAAGGCTACTACTCAGCAAGAATAATGCTCTCTCCATCCCAACTGAAGTCCTGAGGAGGAGTTTAGCTTAATCTACTCTTGTATGACGTCAGGGCAAGCACGCTGACCAAACATAGATGAAAGGAGTATATATAAAGCGTTGGATGGCAATGAAGATAAAAGAGGGAAATCAGATTTGATTAAGACTAATTTTAGGGCAAAATAGCAGCATGAAGGTTATTAAAGTGTGCAAACATACAAATGAAAGGCTTGGTGAAGAAGAAAGTGAGATGGTGCTAGGACGAGGGGTATACATAATAACTCAGAAGAAAATATGTTATGATGTAATTGGAATCAGGCTGGAATTTCAATATCAAAGGGGCAGCTTCTTTTAAAATAAAATAAAATAAAATAAATAACATAGGAAGCAGGGGAGGTGGTATAGCCTTGTTGGGAAAAGAGAATTTATTAGTCCTTCTAAGAGGAGGCTGGGGAGGAATGGGTAATGCTGTTGAGTCATTATGCTTTGAGGCTGGAGATGTTTCAGACAGTAAACTAATGTTATAGGCCACCTGACCAAAAGGAACGATTCGACTGTGAAATGACTGAGGAAATAAAAAGAAGCATGTAAAAAGGACAGAATGATAGGAAGTTGGTAATAACCCAGGAGAAGGCATGCAGCTATAATGAAATCTATGCGTGCCTTGAGTTCATTGTGAAACATGGTGGGGGGATGAAACCTCTTTGGACAAACAACAAATGCACACGGCTTGCTAAGAAGCCTTAGGCTGCAATCCTAACCCCACTTACCTGAGAGTAAGTTTCATTGAATTCAATAGGGCACATCTACCACAACATTCTAAAGACTGCACTGAAAACAAGGTGCTATAAGGAACTAGGTCACTGCTTTTTAAAACAAGCCTGCCATTTTTTTAAAAAAAGTTGACTGAAAAGTTATAATATACCACGAGGACTATTGAGATTGGAGCATTTATCCTTCTTGAAGGCCCGGGGCTAGTAATTTCTTGGGTGTGGGGGGCAATGAGATTATTTTGGACAAGGCAATGGTATTTACTAGTTTATTGTTCCAGGTTTTTTGGTGTTTGGCATTTTACTATGAAAATAGCTCAAGAACATTCATTAAATTTTTAAATAAAATGTCTGGAACCTATTTTTACAATCTGGTGATAATTCTGTACTAATGAGGTGCTGCTTATTTTATTACAACCAAAAAAACCCAAAGGCAGCACTGTACATTAAATTGCACACTGTTGTCTTGGCTGCATCAAAGTTAACTTCAAAATTATTGATTCCTTTGTTTTGCCATGCAAGTTAGCTAAAAAATGAAGTGTAGGTGGTTTCAGGCATGACCCAAGACCAAGATTCAGCTCAAAAAGGATTTATTGGAACAACAACAAGAAGAATGACAAACAGGGGCACTTGCCTGGGATATATATACCTTAAGCCAGCCCAGGCAAAACACACACACCGCCTGTGATAGGTCGCCTTAATGCTGCAATTAGCGAATCACAACACTGGCCCTATCTCAGCATGGATTGGCTGCCTGCCAGCTACTAACAGTGTTATTGGAGGGTTTTAGAATCCTCTCTGTCTTTTGTTATGCAGATGAAGCTCCAGAGCTCCATGGGCCTGAAGGACTTGGCCTGCATTGCATGTGTACAGCCTGGCTTTGGTCTTCAATGCCTGCATACATAAACAAATAAGATGATTTACCCGTTTCATAAATTCTGTTTCACTCTCTATTTGCAATGAACTAAGACTGCATTTATCCAGACTTCCCACTTACTTGGTTGGTCTAGGTACTATATATCTGTGGGCATGTGCAAAGCCTTAACAAACCATGACTATATTTTTACATTAAAAACTCTGAGGTGAGGCCTCAGAGGTACAGACCTCTGAATCTCTGGAAAGAATCCAGAAGGTAGAACTCTGGTCATTTATTTATGAATGGATGGCAACCATAGTTGGAATGGATGTTCAGTATCACTGAACATAGAACTTCCCCACTTGGAGTTTAATCATGACCCAGTCAACATCCCATGTACAAACTAACACCCAATGTGCTCAGAGGATCCCACCACCTCTTACACAATCATATTTGCTCAAGGAAGTGGTACACCATCAGTGCAGGCAAGTGGCTACCATGTCATGTGTGCCTTAACCTGCATGTCAGAAAATCCTGCAGATCAGAACTCCTATCTACTAGCAGTAACAGAAAAGGGTGTCATCAATTTGTCACTTTACTAGATAAGGCTATTAGAATTACTGGATGTTATCAAAACTGTATCCCTGGCTTCTAGATATAGCTAATTAAGGAAAGATTTAAAAGATGGACAAGAAAGAAACAAGGGAGGATCCCAAAAGGCTGCAGGCCTATAAAGTTTATTACAGTAATGGTTTAAATTTATAACTGGTTTAATTAATGATGATATGAATGGTTGACGTACAGGATATAGTAATAAGGACAGGTGAATTTTAGCATAAATCCTTTATTAACATCATGAATGGCATGCAATGTAGAGTAGCCTCATTATAAATACCAGTGCTCTGTACTGACATAACTTCAGGGTAAAATACCAAAGTATGTAATTTACCACACAGTTTACTGCTTTAAAATGCCCCCTGTGACAACTCCAAAAATGTGAAAAGCCATTGTGTTTCAGGTCGAGACCCCGAGACCACCCCCTCATTGATGAATAAGACACAAAGACACGGATATTAGGTTAATGTTATTGGGCAAATTTAGGCTACAACTTTATTGGCTACAGAATGTAAGCAGTATTGGGTTAGGCATTGGAATTGACCAGACTATATCTGACTCCTGCCTGTCACGCAGGGAGTCCAGTAAGGGTCGACCACCTGTAGGAGGAGCCCCGTTGATGAAAACCGACTCAAGCTCCCCCTGGGTTCCCGACGGGGTCGTGGCAAGGCCCTAGCCCCGCCCTGGGCTTTGGACCAGATCCAAACCCCCGGATTCCTTTAACGGAATACCCTTAAAGCTTGGAGGGGCAGGTGATGGCCACACCTCCCTTCCCCCAACATAAGATCAACCAATGCCGCAGCAGAAAGCTGAGAAAAGAGTCCGCAGAGTGAAGCCAAGGAACTGTGCGAAGTGATTGAGGAAGCCAGCCAAGAGGAAGCTCTCCGGCTCGCGCCACAGTTTAAATGGGCCCTGGCCGCACCCCTCCCAGCCAGCAGATTGGCTGGCTGGCGAATGACGTGGCTGGGAACCTCCGGGTGACGCGCGACTTCGTTCCTCATCCCTGTACAGGAGTGGGTGGCCATGTGGTCCACCACAACTCCTCCCCACTGGGAATTGGAGCGGATTTGCCAAACTGTAATAACCCAGCTCAGAATGTGACATTGTCCAGCTTGTAATGTTCACTTGGTGGGGGGGACTATGTTTCAAGATTCCTTGTGCTTTGAAGGCTGAAGACTGAATTCCTCCAGTGAGACCATACAGGCTGAGGGACACCCCATCATTTCCCCATTGATTATCAGGAGTGTGAAATGAACTGGGTTTTTTTTGGGGGGGGGACACCTCCAAATCAAGCTAGGAAAGTTCACTCAATGCTACTTGGGGTACTTGTCTGATCTCATAGCCACATTCAACACATCAGCTGCCCACACAGTTGGCACCATTGCTGGAATGCTTTAAGGCAGCGATAACTGCCTCCTCCCAATTCACCTCTCACTAGAGATGGGGGATAAATTTGATTCAGTTGACATTTAAAGGCGAACCTACCAAATTAGCATTTTCCAAAGAATACATAAACACAGCCATCCTTGAAATTTGCAGTTCTGTGAACTATGCAATGCTGTTCCACAGTCAAACAATGTGTACAAAAATTCATATACTGGGGTAAAGTGTCCATAAAATTGCACTGATTAGGGAAAACAGCATACCAAAAAACGGATTAGAATAGGGAAATTGCTTTACAAAAATGTGTATATTAGACAAAAATATATTTAGGAGAAATTCATAGTAAACAACACTCGTGAATTTGTATGAGGACTTTTTTAAAAAAGCAAACTGATGTGGAAATGTAGAGAACTGAGATTAAGATTATAAAAATAATAGAGTGAAATAAAAATTGACAGATCCACTCATCTCCACCTCCCACTTCTCAGGTGACGAATGGGGTTTGGTATTTCATGTCACCAGTTGCTTGGCCCAAATAGGTGGCATTCAAAATAAGCACTTGTCTTTCCCTGAACCACAGCAACATGATCCAGTGGTGAAACCTCCAAAATTAGGCAAGTATTTTGGCTCAGCTCTTGCCAGTGCCTGCTTAAACCATTTTCCTTTAGGCAAGCCTATCGAGGTATGTAGATGTTGATGTGTCTGAATATTTTTACTGTTGATTTCAATGATTTTAAAATGTTTTTAATTGTTATTGATAATTTAACTATTTCTTGTAAACTGCTTAGAGGTTTTATTACAATCAAGTGGTAAAAAAATAAATAATAAAATCATGCACCCATTTCCTAAAACCACCACCTGAGGTGAAGGATTCCGTTTTTGTTTCTACCTAACATGCTAATTTTGTATGTACAGAACATTCCCCCCCCCACCCCAATAGGGAATTTTGAATCATTTAATCCTCCCCAACTACCTGCAATCTGAAGTGGTAGAGTTCGGAAAAATATATATCACTCAATTCCACTGAATGGGCAAGCTGGCCTTGTCTCATAACCATGATGGTCCCTCGCATATTAATATGATATAATGCAGATTAATGAAGAATGATACCAGCACGTATTTAATCCCCTGTGCTATGAACCCAGGCACCAGTTGTCTCAGATAAAATATTCCCCCGAAGGGTGATCTATGCCCTAAAGTCTATGGAGTATGGCCAGATGTTCATTCTACTGCTGCAAGACTATTGGCATCCTTCGTCATGACTGATAGTGCTGTTGGCCTGCTGCCTCACTCCTTCTATTTAGTTGATTGTAGAAAGCGTGATAGGCAGCTGCTGCTCTTCACCATGGGATCAGAGTTGTGGGCCTTCATAGGATTCAATCCTGTCATTACTCACTTGCCATGAATTTGTTCATCATAGCATAATACCCTTGTAGAAAGGTGGCTCTACACGAAACACGAATATCCTTACCACAAATAGTATAAGCAAACATTTGAAACAGCTTAGCTATTGCTAAGAAACCTCTGTAAGGTTTAGCCAATACACACTGAAATGATGAAATTATGGTGAGATCCTCACACTTTTCAGGCCCTGCATAGGCATTCATTCCTCTCCTATTTCATGAGGGGAGAACCTGGACACTCATGCTAGTTCCACT
The DNA here is from genome assembly GCF_965153285.1 of Podarcis tiliguerta. NCBI lineage: Eukaryota > Metazoa > Chordata > Lepidosauria > Squamata > Lacertidae > Podarcis > Podarcis tiliguerta. Next base: position 38,618,123 of record NC_139540.1, on the reverse strand, counting down.
GCCTTCCAACACATTCCTGTCCACTCATTAGGGCTCTGATCACAGAGGGAGTCTCCTTGGTAGAACAGGTTTACTGCGTAGTTTGATGAGGCAGTAGTGGGGTGAGGTAGGGTGGCACTGGAAAAGCCAATCTGGTGCTCCCACCACCCTGACCTTTCTCCACATTATCCTGGTTTACGGTGGTAATGCTGCTGTAAGTAGGCCAGGTCTGTGGCACTACTCCTTCCCCTCCTACTCCCCCCACTGGAGATATTTATTCCCACTAACTTCTGCTTGACATATTTAATAATCAAATAACAATAATCAGAAAAAATTTAAAGTGGCAGCCACCAGAAGAGGAGTAGTCCAGTCCATCTAGTTAACAGAACTGGAGTGTGTGTACAGCTGCCTACTCACAGCTCAGCTGCCTACTTACAAAACTGCCTACTTACAATAACAGAGGACAGGTCAAGAAAACATGAGAGGTCGACTTCAAACCCAGCTCAAGACATACACTGGAACTATCTGGGCTAGAACTTGAAGGTTAAATAAATTCCTTCTCCCCCAGCCAGTGCTGCCTAAAGCAGAGGCAGATTTAGGGCAGCACAACCAATTTCCACACACAGGGTACAGGGGCCAAGGGAGAGCCTGCCTGCCTCCTTCTCAAAGTCTTGTAAGCACTTGCCCAGCTTTGGCAAGCTGGAAGGCCACAGATTGACCAACCTGGACCTCTGTGAAGTTTTCCTCATACAAGAACCTCTTGATAGGTTACAATATTTTTCTGGTGAACCTTAGAAAGCCTAGAGGCACTTAAAAACAACAACAACTTGAATTACTGTGAACACACCATCTGTCCTGGCTATGTTTGTAAGAGATGCAATAAATGTGGGATATAACAGCACTTCTTGTGACAAAGCTGAAGCTTCTTGAATCTTACCTGAGCTCCTGTGCTATCGAATCCACGTGTGCTGTTGGTAAAAGAAGGGAAGACTGCATCAGTTTACATTTAAACTTCTCTGCACCTGCCTATTTCTGATGAGAGATGAGAACCTGGGAGAACACAGGTGACTCTTTATTTCTCCCTAACCACAGGATTATTGCTGCTCGTGGCAACTGCTAAAGTTGATGTTCAATTCCCATGGTTACTTATCTGTTAAAAAACAAAAACCCAAAACAACTCAGCACACAAGGAAGATGATCTTCAGCAGGAAAAAAAAGCCACTGTACCTTTCCTTCTTCTTTTTTAATTGGATGTGCAGTGAGAACATTTTCTTTTCCTAAGTGATAATTTGATTTGGGAATGAGGAAAGCTGGTGTTTACAAATACCTGCCCACACAAGGCTGTGCAGCATATTGAAAGAGCCAACAGGTGGTTCTAAAGATTACTCATGTTGCACAGGCAACATCCGTTGTCCCACTTCTGGGGAAATCCTGTTGCTCTATTAAGCCTGTGTGTGCAAGAGAGAGGCATTTTAAGCCCTAAATATGTTTAACTAGCTTGCTAAATGAGAGAGATCACCTTTTAAATGTTTAAAGAAAGTATGGCAGTGCATTAACTCTGATTAGAAACTGCTAAATGAAACCCAGCCAGTTAGTCAGTAGCTCCCTGCAGACTTGATCTAATGGAGGCTCACTACAATGTTCAGATATGCAGCAGTAACTTCATTATGCTGTTGCAATTACTCACTTCATTTGGGGATTGATCCTGATCTCACTGAAATGCTGCCAGGGGAAGGCAGGGTGGGCTCTTAAAATAATGTCTATCTATCTTTCTATCTATATCTTGCCCTCACCATTTCGGGCTTTTGTTATTCAAAGGCCTGTGGAAATTTTTGTTTTTTTTATGACAGTGAAGGGAGATTGGGTGATTTAAATCCCTTATTCCCTTGCAGTTGAATATATACAACATCTGAATGCTTTTGGCTGGTGGCAGGAGGAGTAATAGGAGTAAAAGCAACAGATTCAATCATCTCTGAAAAACAGCCATCTGCAAAGCAGCTCTGTGTTAAAACAAATTTTGAACAGTTATGTATTTCAGGAGGAAAGTTTTTGATCCTTCAGGGTGTGTCAAAACCTTGGCTCACCTTTAACTATGATACATTTATTTTGACACATCTCAGAGATAGATTATTTCAATTTTGTAATTTAGGAAAATAGCAAGCTATACACTGAATCAGACCACTGGCACATCTAACTCACTATTGTCTATGCTGGAAGCTGCTCCCCAGGGTATCAGACAGAAGTCTTTCCCAGCAACACCTGGAGATCCAGGGACTGATCCTGGGACCTTCTGTTTGCAAAGCATCTGCTCTACCACTGATCTGCAGTTCTTTCCCTATTTGAATAAAGACTTCCAGCTATCCGTTGGTGCAGTGATTAAGCAGCCAATAATTTTTTTTGAAAAATAGAATTGCTGAATACATTGTATTAGCCACAGAAAAATAGCCCAAATTAAGGATCCCATCACTATAACCATCTGCAAGCCACTTTGCTATAAGCAGCTTCTGTGTATCTTGGGTAACATTTAAATGACCCAATCTTGTGAGCAGAATTACAGCTTCCAGCCATGGAGTTGGCACCCCACTAGGTGTGGGGTGCTGAGACCCACATGATCAGCTCCCTCCCAGCAATATGGGTACAATGTGGGCACCTCAGTTCACAAGCTTGGGTCATTAAAATCTGACCCCCTGTATGTGTCACCCACACATATGTAAGGTCCCACAAATGCAGTAGGGAATGTTTCCCTACACCCCCCTCCCCCCATTTATTTATTTTTTACAATATCATGATTGTGATTCACAACCCAACAGTAAGCTAGAAGGAAAGCAGTATGGGCTGAGTTGCTCCAGCTATGGCATGCCTGCCTTCACTGTAGGATTTGGTATAATGGGTAATGAGAAACAAAATTTGTACATGGTAGTTAGGGCTGTATATAAATTAGTACATTATCCACATACAGGTTGTGATCATCCCTTGTGTAAGGATTGCTGTACAGAGTGAAATGAACACTTACTTTGTGATTATCTATTCATTACTTCCTATGTGGCAAGTGCTTTCCATATAAGAATGTGTGAAGTAGTTCTAAACAGTCTTAAATGGTCAAAGTGTTTCTCTTTGTTTGCCCAAAATGTTATGAGGAGTCATGGCTAGTTGGAATGTGGGCAAATCATAGCATTTAACAGCCCAGTCACCCCTTCTAGAGAAGCACAGACAACTTTACTACAGATATTGTCAGCCTACTGAGATAACTTTTACCTATAGTTACCTTCGTATGGGATAGTTTCAGCTGCCAGGGCTCCCTTGAAGCTATTATGGTCCTGTTTTGTCTGCTCTCTGTATAACAGTGTTTGTCCCAACGGGACTTTCTCTGCCCTGACCTAACTTGGCCTGATGTGACTTGATTTGCCTATCTTGACCTAACCTTGCTTACTTGACCTCATCTTGCCTACTGTGAGCAGACTTGACTTGACCTTCCATGTGACCCTCAAGTGCCCATGGAACAAGACAACAATGGGCTGTGCATTGCAGTCTACATAGATCGCTGGTTTTAACCTCTCCTGGTCCCCCATAGATACACAAATAGCAAGGATGCCTGTGAGATCAGATCTGGCTCTGCTATCTGAGTAGCTGACTTCCCATTCTCTTCCAACTCTGTGCTGCTCATAGGGCATTTCCACAAGTAGTGGTTGAATCATTTTTTGCTACTATTTGCTTAGGATATACACTTGATTTGAAAATGGGCTCATCTATACTGCATTAGCAACATTCATACAGGGCATAAGTAAATAGATACTTCAAAGGCACTTTAGAGAGTCATGTGTAAAAACACCCTTAGGGCATATGTGGTTAATTAATTGCACTGGCAAATTAGACTTGTTAGCATTACATCTAGTCATTTAAGTTTAGCTACAAACTTCATAAGTAAAATCTGCTTCAACTGGAGGTAAAATATCTCTATTTTATTTTACATATGCCCATTTCCCACTCACAATCAAGGGTCACAAAAAGCATTACCAATTATAATAAAAAGTTATTTTCCTTAAGGGGTTGTATGACTAGTCAATCATGTTTTCCAGATGTTTAGATCATTAAGGGGCCTTTTAATCTCAATATTACATTGCCATCTGTTCTTTACCCAATGAGAGAAAAACCGAAAGTTTAACTTTTTTATCGTACATTTGAACAGATAAATACAAAAACGTTAGGGACATTGCAGTGTTTTGGGATGGAAGCAGATCCAACTTTATATTGCTAAGGTTTTTTTGTTTTTGTTTTTCAACTTGCCAATAGCAGATTTGATACAACAAGAAGCAGACAAAACAGTAAAATGTATTCCCATGGTTTACCACAGTTTACATATAATTGGAAGAGGATCATTCTCGTTTGGGAGACAATACCTATTAAAATCACCGTCTGCATGTTCAAGCCCATTCTGCATCAACCTATCCAACAGCATTAGTTGGATTTTTAGATTATCTCTGTGAAATAATTGTACATTTGTGAGATTTTCTTTCCACCTCCACTCTCCCACACATCTAAATAACATTTCATTTCCTAATCTCTGCAGTTTGTGTCCTGGCTTGATTTAAAATGAGCCCTCAGGAAGGTGTAGACTCGCTGATGACACATTTGGGACCATGTGCAGAAATTTACATTTCATGGTGTGATGGGCACAGGGTCGTAGAAGGGGTCTTCTAACTCACCCTTGGTTCCTCTTGAACGTGTGCGTAGCTTTTTATCTTCACCATCTGCATCCATCTGTAACAGTAACAGAAAGTCTATTCACCATTGGAGGCGGTGGTGGGAGAATCGTTAACATGTCTTTACAAAGTTTCCATAGGCCAAGAACTTATTAATCTTGTCACTCAGATAAAATGCCATCTGTGAATAACTTTTAAGCATAGTTCAGAAGATATTTGTAATGGAAAAATATTTAATTAAGCAAATGCTAATTATTCCTTTTGGGCGAGTGCCAGTGTCTGCAAGCGATCAAGATTTATGTTCTGATCCCAATGAGGTTAAATAACTGCTGAGGATGGGATCATGAGAACATATGAAGAGCCCTGCTGGATCAGAGTAAAGATCCACTAATTTAGCATCCTCTTTCTCACATGCTTCTGTTGATGCCCTGTAGCAACTGATATTTGGTTGCATACTTCCCTGGAAGATGAAGGCTCCAATTAGTTATCAAAGCCAATGAAAAATTTGTCAGTCTAAGAATTTGTCCATCGCCTTTTAAAGCCACACAAGCACCACACTGACTAACACTGAATTCAATATATTAATTCTTAGGCATGGGCTCCACAGAGAAGGCTGTCCTGAATCTACTGCCATTCATATTCAGTAACAATAAATACTAGTGTTATGAAAGATGGAGGGGGAATCTCTTTGTTCACTTCCTACATATTGCACACGTATACAAATATCATGGTTTCCTCCCTCATCTTCCTTCACAACTAAAAAAAATCCAAATGCTTTAGCCTTGCCTCCTATGGAAGATACTCCTACCCCTTGATCATTTTTATTTCAGTTTCCATGGGGTCATACTAGTAGTAAAAGTGGATTTGGAACATCAACACATTGGTTCAATGGGAGTGCCATGTGCTAGTAAGCTAGGAATGGCATTACTAGAAATGCAGCATGTTTTTTCTATGGTCTGTGCATGTTTTTTCTATGGTCTATGTTTGTTCTAACAAAGCATGGAATCTGACGGAGACACAGCATGAAGTTGGTCAGTGAAGCTATAAATAACTCATTGGTGTAACTTCAAAGAGTCATTTTAGTCACCACTTAGGATGGATGAATCTCTCCATTTTGGTTTTTCTGCTTCTAATTTTTCTCATCATAATCTAGTTATCAACAATTCCACATCTCTGTGTGTGTGTGTTCCCATTTCAGCATTTTAGTGAAAATTTCTCCAGATTCACACATTTTTGCAAGAATTCTCCCCCAATATAATGCGATTTTATCTATTATTTTCACTAATACTTATGTTATTAGACTCCCCCCCCCAATAGACACATATGCACATATTTGGCAACATATTATTTGGCTAGAGAACTGCTTCACAAAATTCAGAAAAGTGTGAATTTTGAAGGATAGATGCTCTTTGTATCCAATTTTGTTGCATGAAGTGCAAATTAGGGAGTTTTGCATTAAAATGTATGCCAAACATCTTGAGAACATCCCATATCCAGGCTAAAGTCCCCACAACCAGCTGGCTTCCAGAAATGCCCTTTGCCTCCAAAGATGCCTTGGAGTGTTCAGCTGTTACCTAACTTAACTGTAAGCTTTCCCACACCTCCCTGCCAACTATGTGACTAATGCAACCATGTAACCAAATAAACCCCTAAATACCACCACCTCCAAATCCAGTGCAGAGTAGGTGGGGGGGGTGTGTGAAACACTGCTTGAACAATGTACAGTCAGGTTAAAAAAAATCCTAGGACTCAGCTACATTTGTAAATATAAAGTGCTTTATATGCGTGCTATACAGTCATACCTCGGGTTAAATATGCTTCAGGTTGAGTGCTTTCGGGTTGTGCTCCATGGTGACCCGGAAGTAATAGAATGAGTTACTTCCGGGTTTCGCCACTCGCACATGCGCAGACGGTCAAAATGACGTCACATGCATGCACGGAAGCAGCAAATCGCGACCTGCGCAAATGGGGATCCAGAATGGATCCTGTTCGTATCCAGAGGTACTACTGTATATAACACTGTGACACCAGATGGCACTGTGGAGTCCCAGCTTTTGCCAATGGGATTTCCCTGCATGAAGTTTACAATGCCTTTAACTGAATTGCTTTTGTGATGTGTGTAGATCCAGCCCTAGACAGCCCTGAATCAACTGGTGATCTTATAATGGAACAGAGAGTGGGCTGGTTGGATGCAAGAAAACAGTCATAATTGTATTGTATTATACGAAAATCTTAATTAATAATAATAATAATAATAATAATAATTTATTTCTATCCGCCCATTTGGCTGGGTTTCTCCAGCCATTCTCAGCGGCTTCCAACAAAAGATTAAAAATACATTAAAACATCAGTCATTAAAAACTTCCCTAAACAGGGCTGCCTTCAGATGTCTTCTAAATGTCATATAGTTGTTTATTTCTTTGACATCTGATGGGAGAGTGTTCCACAGGGCGGGCACCACTACCGAGAAGGCCCTCTGCCTGGTTCCTTGTAACTTCGTTTTTTGTAGTGAGGGAACCGCTGGAAGGCCCTCAGAGCTGGACTTCAGTGTCCAGATTAAAAAAGAAAAGAAAACACCCAAATAGGACCTTAGGGGACATAGTCACGGAATAGAAGGCCTGTGACCACACGCTAGATACCAGTGTCAATGTGCGTGCATTTGCAGACAGAGCAGCTTGGTCCCCTCACCCACATCCTGGGCTGGCCACAACAATGCTCCCAGATGCTTTATGCAGCTGGCAGGAACAGAATTGGCTACTCTAGATTAATCTTTTGTTCCAAAGATTCAACTGCAAAAATCAAAGAGCCACAAACAGCTATTTGGCTCCAGATCATAACACAGTTACACAGCCCACTAAGGGATATTTCACATTGTGGAATGCCCTCCCATCATATGTCAAGGAGATAAGGAACTACACAACTTTCAGAAGGCATCTGAAGGCAGCCCTATATCAGGAAGTTTTTAATATTTGACCTTTTATTATGTTTTTGTATCTGTTGGAAGTTGCCCAGAATAGCTTGGGCAACCCAGCCAAATTGGCAGGGTATTACTAATACCACTATTGTGGTGGCATCACTACCTCTGATTGCTGTGAAGGAGTATGGGTTTTGGAAAGGAAAAAGTTGGGGCAGAAAGATAATTGAAAGTTCTTCAATGATCAAGAGCTAAATATGCCAGCCAGATCCTTAGTCTGTCAAGTGGCTGAGCTAATGGACTGAAATGGCTGGTGTATGTTTTTCACAAAAACCCAGGAAGCAGCTGGATCCTCCTTGAGAGTTCCTAAGGGGAAAGGTGACACCTCTCTCCCTGCTTCAGCCAAGGATGATGTAATCTCAATCTCTGTGTGAAGAAAAGAAGCATGTTTTCCTACATTTATATCCTGCCAAGGGAGCCAAGGAAGTATATATTTGGTTCCCAGGCACTGACCAGATCCAGGTCTACCTTATGTCAGCAAGCTGGTGTCCTCATGTGCTTTAAGACAAACTGAAACAGGTGGAAAGATAGTTTTGAGCACTAGAAAGAACTTGGGGGAGGCTACCTCTCTGGGGATTTGATGTGGAACAATGGATTTCTTCTTTGTAGGATTGCTATGCTTTTTGTTTCTACTCAGCTAGTATATTTGTAATAAACTCAATACTACACCGTGTTTTTCAGTGATCTCACCAAACCAAAGTGAGTGGTTTCACTGTAACTTCTCCCTACAATCTTATATGGAAGGTGCACAACAATATTATGAAGTAGCTACACATGGAACGTGTGCAAAGGGGGGTAACCAAGATGATCATGAGTCTGGAAACCAAGTCTTATGATAAATAGTTGAGGGAGTTGGGTATGTCTAGCCTGGAAAAGAGGAGACTGAGAGGAGATATGATAGCCATCTTCAAATATCTAAAGGGCTGTTACATGGAAGATGGAATGAGCTTGTTTTCTCCTGTCCTGGGGGGTAGGATTTGAACCAATGCCTTCAAGTTACAAGAAAGATTCCGACTAAACATCAGGAAAAACTTTCAGACAGTAAGAGCTGTTCAACAGTGGAATGGAAGGTGGTGGAATCTCTTTCACTTGATAATAATAATAAACTTTTATTTGTATCCCACCCTCCGAAACCGGGGTCAGGGCGGCTTGAGGTTTTTAAACAGAGATGGGGTTCTTTAGTTGAGATTCCTGCATTGCAGGAGGTTGGACTAGATGGCCCTCAGGATCCCTTCCAACTGATAGAACAACTCAGTTCTATGATTCTATAATAATGTTGCTATATATATAGTGGCAGCATATGATAGCATGAACAACCAATGAAGTACAGTGTCCAAATGTTTATTTCCATGACATTAGCATGACCGTATTCCAGTAAGGTCAACCAACATCTGGGCCCGCTCAGTGTGGTGGGTGGTCACTGGATATACAGATTATATGAGAATTGGAAAGTCTGCTAGAGAAGAGGAGAAGTTTGGTTTTCGACATATTGACCTGGTGTTGAACTGGATATCCAGGTGGAAATAACAGCTAGGGAGTTGAAGATGCAGGAGTGTCTATTGGAGGCAAAGTTCTGGGTTAAAGAGTAAGGTCAGGTGTCATCAGCATATTCATGGGACAGTGGGTCAGGAATAGATAGTGTGTGCAGAAAAAGAAGCAAAACCCAGGAATGGGTCTGTGAGGGATCCCAAAGGAACAAGTCCCTCTGATACATGAACCCAATACTAATGAGTTGAGCAGTAGTCTGGTAAAATAAGGCCATACTATTTATTTATTTTTTTAAAAATATGATTCTAGGCATATGATGAAACAACTGCACAATGACCTCACAATTTGTTCAGAAGACAAAACCTCTGAGAAACTTTTAGTGATCACAGGGATCCAAATTGAAGCTGCTCCTACATTGGGTCTCTTCTATGTCACTGCATTAATATGTAGCACGGTTCATCGTGTGGTTTCACATTGCATGGATGTGCCATATGGCGAGGGTGATGTGTACAGTAGGCCTCAAATTTCAATCACTCACCTCATCATCTAAAAACAGTTGGGTAAACGATAATCTCTGCAAATGCAAATTTATCTAAATTATACTGTTAGCATGTGCACCAGTTTTTCACATTTACCCAGCAGCTTCTCTGCATCCTTTCTATTTGCGCAAAAAAGCAGTGGCTGTCTGAAGTGCAAACGGGGCTTCTAAGTATCTGCTGAACATGGATATGGATGGAGTTTGCTCATGACATTTGTTCCCTGTTTACCAAACTGGTTTTTGTTTAGTGAATGTATTTTCCTCCATCATATACAGAAGGATACAACTACATAATGTTGAGATTTATGGTTAAAGTCCGCGTGAAACAAGGGGATACATCCCTCTTCAAGATTGTGAGGAAGAATAAAGGGGGCGAGTTAACTAGCTGAAGATGAAACAACATTTGTGTGCCTCTCTATTTTCCCCCTGCTAATTATTACAGAGGGCTACATGAGACACAGAACATATGGTACATGACATATGACCCAGATAGCTCTTTACAGGAATAAACAAGCAGTCAAATGCTTGAACAGATTTTTGAAAATGTTATGCAAATACTTGAATAACTCTGTTGCTGTGTTTGTCTCATGCAATCAGAAACTAGAAATATACTATACTATATTTGCAATTTCCAGAAACTGAATGTCATATTTTCATCTGCTTGATTTATAGCTAATGGTTCACAACACAGCGATTAAAAATAAGGTGTCTGTTTGATCAGAAATGAAAACTTGCCCATGGTTGCTTGCTGCCATTCAAGCCTAATACAGGGTTGGTTGCAATGTGACTGCAATGGTAATGGGGAAACGTAGCTCTGTTCTCTGATGCTGAGTAGTGATTGAAGGCACTGACCTGCCATAGACTTATAATAGGGGAGCAGGTGTGGCAATGATGGACTTTAATTTCCTTTAATAAACCTTTTATGTGCCACACTTTTACTGCCATTCTATGCTCTCCAAGGTCCTGCACATAATAGGTTCATTACTTTTGATTACTATAGTCTATTGAGACAAACAACTCCAGAACACACTATATATTATGTTCAGTTAAACCAATACAGACTATTTATCCAATGTGCATTATTTCACCTGCAACTCTGCTGACAAAATTAACAGCCGCTCCTGTAAGCTAAAACTGTTTAAAACCACTAGTACTCCTTTGTCATCATTTCATAATAAATACCACACCAATCACTACATTTCTCTTTTAACTGTGTAGCAAAAAAAGGGGGGGGGGGACTGCCTCTTTTTAAGCAGCAGTTACTTGGGGTTTTATTTTGTCATGAATATTTAAAAACCACACAATGGATGAAAACCAGCAGCCAAATCAATATAGGTGATTCTTTCTATTGATTTTCTTTCTTTAGGAAAATCATTTGAATTTATGACAGATGTTTAAACAGATTAAGATTAAACTCGCTAAGGCCTGTTTAGTATGATGAGCATAGCACTGTAAACCCATCATCATGGGCTGAGGGTGTCTGTTGCATATAAAACAGTCCACTCACACACAACTAAAAAAAAGAGGGGGGGGAGCTTTATTTCTCAGGAAACTGGGTGTAATCCACATAGTACAACAACTGTGCAGTTTTCATTCATTTAAGTGGGTCTTTTGCAGGGCTGTCAAATGAACTTGAGGGATTATTCCTACTGCCTTTGATAGAGACTAGTGCAATCTTTTACTTGGTCTCCTCAGAAATTAGTCCCCTGGAGTTCAATGGGACTTACTTCCAGGGAAATGTCTACAGAACTGAAGCCTAAATTTCCTTCATATGATCTAACTTCAGTTACCTTACATTACCATACACCTTCCTAAAAAGGAAGTTGTTGTGAAATAAGCCACACTTCCAGGTAGGGCGGTTAGAATGTGGGTGGCACAACAACTTTTCATCATCAACTCTGGGAAAAATCTTTTATTTTTATGTTCAAAGGATATATTATTTTGCATTTAATTCAAGGGAGACTGGTTTACATCAGTAGCAATAAATATGGCATAGCTAGATGTCATCATGACCCAACAGCCCAATGCTCTCCTATATCCAGCATCCTCTCGCAATCCATGACAATTAATAGATAACTATTTCGTCCCATCACTTTAATTCTTAATTCTACATATTTGCAGAACATGTACTACTAGTACATAGAAAAGAATCAACTTACCATGACTCTTTGGGTGAACTTTATGTAGTACTGAAATTATTGGAAATAAAGAGTAGTCAGCCTCTCACAATATGCTTATGTCGCTACAGGATATTTTCCCAAATAAGGCCCATGTTTAATGGGAAGTTTCATTATTTGTACCTAATTTATGCTGCAGTGCCTGGGCCATTTGTTGCGGCCTCAGTGGGACTACTATGGAACATCACTGAGGTGGGCATCCCTTAAATAGCATGGACAGGAGAAGACAACCATGCATGTGTTCAGTCAACACATGGGAGGGTCAATGAGACAACCATCTCTTCTTTGCAGACCTCTTTTATTATTCCAGTTTAAACCAGGCACTGTTTCTTTGCTTACTGCATCAAGGAACAGATTTAGGCCTAGTTTTCTAGCCTAGTCATCCCTCAAATGTACTTTTCTATATGCAGGTATGAGTTTCTTTATGCATGTTTGTATGTATTGTATGGAGGCAGTGAGGTGAGCTCTATCTCCAGTTTGAAGTGGTACAGTCCAAGCTGGTTTACCAGCTTAGCAAGAACTTTGAGCGAATGCTGCAGTGATGCAGCCATCTCCATAATGGTCCAAATGCCACACTGGTACATTGTCCAGAATCCCATCTACAATTTCTTCCATTGCTCCCTAGAGTGGTACATGGCACCACAAAAGTGACCAGATGAATACCCTTCAAGTGTGGAGGAGAAAGCGGGATCATCCCCAATTGCCAAGCCCCACATCACCAACTTGCATGCCAGCTGTCCTCATATGCTCATCAAAGGTAAGAAATATTCTTGCTGCTCCCCCCAATAGTCCCTGGCTCACTCTGTCTGGGCTCACAAAGCAAGTTGAAAACTTCTATTCTGGGAAGTTATGCATAAGAGGAAAGTGTGGTGGAGGTGAAATAAGTTCAGTAAGATATGTCACGTCATGCACACCACAAGTTTAAAGTGTTCTGTGCTAAATTCTGAATAGGAAAAACAACTCTCTCCAGTAGAAATAGAAGAATTAGAAGAAATAGAAGAAAGTAATATATTTCACTAACATTGTGCAGAAAAAAGAAGACAAAAATCCAAGCTTACATGGCTCCTGAACAGGGCCGTCTTTACCTGGGGGTGCAAGGCACTTGGGTGCTGAATTCTGGAGGCTCGAGGCACCCGCCACTGAAGCTGCCTAAGCTCTTAACTATCTACCTGTTATGAAATAATAAATAATTTTGATCAAGCTAGGGAAAAAAAATACATATATACAGTGGTACCTCAGGTTAAGAACTTAATTCATTCTGGAGGTCCGTTCTTAACCTGAAACTGTTCTTAACCTGAGGTACCACTTTAGCTAATGGGGCCTCCTGCTGCTACCGTGCCACCAGAACAATTTCTGTTCTCATCCTGAAGCAAAGTTCTTAACCCGAGGTAATATTTCTGGGTTACAGGAGTCTGTAACCTGAAACGTCTGTAACCCGAGGTACCACTGTACCTAGGTATTACCGAAATGTATACCTACCATTTCACTAGAGGACTTTTGACTTTGTGCACTCATTTACCAAAGACACACCGTGCCAGCAGCGGCACTTGTCATTCACAATGGGGCGCTGGGCAGATCTTTGCACTTTGACAGCGCATATGCTAAAGACCCCACTCCTCCTGGAGGAGTAGACAAGTTAGTCTGTTGCATCAAAAACAAGGAGTCAGATTTATTGTCGCATTGTTTTCTGCAGAAGAGCTACTTCATCAGATACATGTTGTTTTTACTTTTATAGTACAGTCTCCACCTATTACAAGAAGCTTTTCTGTTCATTAGAAAAACAAACTTAAAATTTGATGAATACCACTGCAGGGAAAATTGTTTTATTTTATTGTTCAGGTTTAAGAGATATAACAGCACTAGAGTTTATATATTAATTTGAACGTTAATTATTTTTATGTAGAGTTTACATCATTATTCCCAATTTCTAAGTAAAGGCTGCCATATTAAGAATACTTACTGGGGTGCATATTTTGCAAACAGACATAAAATATATATTATGATTTAATCAAGACTTCCTCTAAGTATGTGTTCACACAATGGAGCATTAGAGTTCATTTGACACTAATGATTTTCATTTTAATAAGGCCTTCAAAGAGCTTTTATATTCGCTGATGACAGGTAGTGTTTTATGACATCTTAAAATAAAAATATTATGCTTTGCCCTGAGTTTCTGGGAAGAGCCTTCATATCGTTTTGGAGTGAAATGCAAAAAGATTATGTACAGTTAAGGACTCCCCCCCCCAAAAAAAAGTGTGCATTGTGGCTCTCCCATAAAAATCTATTTAAAAATGTTCATCTTTTCTTAATGGACAATATCAGACAGAGAGAGAGAGAGAGAGAGAGAGAGAGAAATACAAATGGATCTGCCTTGCTGATAGCAGTTTAAGCCAATAGGCACAATTTTGGTACCACTGAACTTTATACAGTAGCTCTAATAGCTTGAACCTACTATGACCTGTCTGCTTGTCTTAATTTTAGCCTACATAATCAAGGCTGCAATTCTGTAGTATGTCCAACTAAAGTCAATAGAAATTCTGAGTAGACATGTAAACAATTGCATTGCAAAACACATAACAAAGGTATGTGCTGCGTTGGAGCTCTTGGTGGGTGATCCCAATGTAATTTTAAAAATAAAATAAAGACAGCCATCATCTGACCTAGTTTGGATTGAAGATCATAACAGAGGCATGAGAGTCCAACCCTTTCCCAAAACCACAACACCAGTCTAGATTTTTCTAGAAGCTACGGAAGGGGAAACTTGCAAGCTAAACTTTCATCAGAAGCTCCAAATGCACAACTCCTACTTAGCGTGCAGTATAGCCCTTGTATAACTAAGAGCCTCCACACTACATGTTAAGTTATTTTATATGTATAAAGCTAGCTACTAAAAAAATCCTCTGCTTTTCCTCAGCAGTGAAGTGCTTTCCTGAGTAAAGTGGCCTTCTATCACTTTCAAAATATATCCAGAAATGGTCTGCATACATATGATGCCTTACTTCTAGATTACTCAACACTTGCGACAAAGTTCCTTCAGTATGTGCTTCTCACATAATGCCTCTGGGAGCAGCTCCCATGTTTTATATGATCATGGCAGTCTTAAGAAAAGAGTTGCTGCTGCCTCACAAGGTGTTGGAGCCAGATACATGGAGATAATAGTTCATGTCTTCAGTTCCTTATGTCATCCCAGCCCACTCCTGAGTCTACAGGTACCCAATTGCAGCCTCAGAAACCATCACCCAGAAGATGCTAGTTGTATGAGCCAACACTCAATAACTCAAAGGCCAACTACATAAAATATTAAAACTCAATCCTAATAATGTCTTACACAGAAGTAAATTTCATGCATGTCATTGGAGCTTAGTATCGGATAAATGTGTGTGTTTATAATATTGCAGTTTAAATGTGTGACTGTATTTGTTCACCTTACTCCCTTAAAAAAAAAAATCACAAAAAATATCAAGGGAACATGTTAATCCAGATCAGGATCCAGATCAGGATGATTAACCCTTTCCCATACCATTTCCCACTGAAAATCAGCTCAATTGAAGCACCATTTGTATTCATATCATTTTCCTTTCCTTGGCAAATAGCAGCTGAAAGGAGAAATGCCATGGGAGAAAAAGTTGGTTCTTACGTTGTACCATGACCATGATCCGGACTGGAGTTATCACATTTTATAGATATTAAAAATGATATTCAAATATAATTACATATTTAGCATGTCATGTAGTTTGGCCATCAGTCCAATGCCCCCACTGAAAAGGTTTGGGTTTGAGCTAACATGTGGTGACGCAAACATTTTATCTGTGGTAGTTAATGTGATGGCTCATTCACCTCAGCAAAAAAGAGATGAAGAGAAAAAATTAAAAAGAAGAGACTAAATCTCAAACTGATACCGCTGAAAGGATAATTTATTAGTATTTGTAAATTGATTGGGGTATTCAGATAAAAACTGTTCAGGAGCACTGCAAATCACTAATATGTGAAATATAAACATTACAATGAATTCAAAATGCTGAAGCAAATCAATAAATGACCTCATGCTTGCAAGTCACCACTTGATACTACAGCCTTTGAGTGATCAATACCTTTTTGGACTTTGAAAGAAAGTCGTAGAGCTGGGTAGTAGCTACCAAGCACAACTCATTAGATTGAAAAGAGGGTAGTTCAAAAGCTAAGTCCTAAATGTTTGTTATGTGTCCAGGGCAAGATCATGTGGTGCTGGAAATGGAGAAAAGTTCTGCTGCCAGGATCAGGTTGTAAATCGGCATAAAATTTACTGGGTTATTATAAATAACATTGGTCACTTGTATATGTATGTCTTGGTTACAAACAAGATGTCAATTCACTTGCAATTTATACAATGTAGATCAAAAGGAAATTGTTGCCTAGAGGGAAGACTGAAGCCAAATCAACAAAATTGCATATGGAATCTTTAAATCTATTTAAAATAGGATGAATATTACTGCTTGGATAGGAGACTAAAGCCAAATCAACCAAATTTTATATGAATGCTTTTAATCCATTTAAAGTAGGAGAAATATTATACTTCAAGCACACAACCCACTCTCTTAGAAATCATACATTCTTATCTGCAATGCGAAGGAAGTTGTTGAACAATGCAGACTACTGCTTCAAAAAAGGTCCATGACATATTTTTTAGCACTTGCCAAGTAACAATCTGAAGTATTCTTCTCTTCCCCCCTCTCCATCATGAATTCTTTAGTCATGTTTCATTCCCCCCTCCCTTCAGCAGGTATAAAATGTAAAAATGGGACTGAAGGATCTTTTCAGCGATGTGTTGCTTTTTGGATTTTGATAACTTCTTTTTCAAACACAGTATTTTCCATTTCAGCATTATTGCTGGTGCTTCCCCAAAACGAAAAATGAATGGTGCAAATTTGACTGCTTCAGCTGTGTTACTATCCTCCCAAACTAAAATAAATAAGTCCAAACACTAAATCTAAATCTGAAAACAGATTCAATTTGAGACTACATACCGTGTAATCCATTCTAGGACACCATGATTACTGATGGCCAAATGCTATGTATATTTTTGAAGGAGTATTTTTCAAAGGGGGTCTAATATTTGAAAATGCATAACGGCGGAATAAACGTTAGACCAGAGACAAGCTTGGATGGTTCTGTAATGAGGATGATTTATTTTGATTCTCACTTCTGATTTCAGAGTTGTCACTGCTGTTGTGTTCCTCATCCATGCAACTTTGCACAACTGGCAGTGCTGAATATAAACCAAAGCCATATGTTTATGTCCTTTTGCCAAACGATTACAGCAAATAGTTCTATTATTCCCTTAGGTAACTAATGTGTGCCAAGGATTTCTATTAGTCTGCTTTACCAAGGCATCAGAGGGTAAAGTCGCAGCTTTATGAAATAAGGGGGCAGGTGCCAGCTTTATATTTTCAGAACAAATATGTAAAAAAAAAATTATACCACATAAAAGATTGGACAGCACAAGCCGAAACAGAATCTTAATTTTTAAAAAATAAATAAATAAATATCTGTAGGATTCCTTTTACAATGAAATGTGTTTTTTGAATAGCGTATGACAGAAAACCATTTAAAATCTAAATAACAAAGTATGTTTATGTGCAGTCAAGCACATGATGTGCACTGCAAACATTAAACATGTTAGACACATGCAAAACATGTGTGACATTGCAAACATGCAACATTTGGTGCATGTTTTGTGCTGTATTATTATTTTTAAATTCTTATAATGAAAATGGTGCATATTAAAATATATTTTCAATTCTGATGAGTACATGCAGCTCTGAAAATATTGTTGCTGCTTGCTCATTTGAGAATGAGAAAGCATCAGAAGTGTCGGCCTGTTGTATTGAGAAGATGCTACATGGACCTATCAAATTTTGTTAAGAGTTTAAATGAAGCCAAAGTTTGGAAGTCATAATGAGATTTCAAATGGAACAGCAGCTCAATAAATGAAATCACATACTTTCCACTCAAAACTAAACACTAAATGCATTCTCCCACCTTTGCTTGCTTCGGAGCAAAATTATGTGCAAATTCCAAATGACCAAATCCGTCTCTCGGACCAAAATGTCTTGTTTGACTTAACAGATAATCCAAAAATTCATTCTCTGTAAGAAAGAATGCAAAATGAATGAGCAAAATCACAGACCCAGCAGGAGGAAAGTGTGCTAAATTTCTACTCCCCTCCTGTCCTGTTCTCAGTGTACATGTGAAGAGTCTGCCCTCTGCTTTTCAGTGGGTAAACTTCCATTACTTTGAAAATAATTATAAGTGCACCTATACAAAGTTCAATCCTGCTCTTGAAATAGTTTTATATTTTGAGGATCTGATGCTAACATTTGAGCACACATGGTGGATGTGAGCATTATAAATTTAAGTTATGGAGAATTAAATTGTTCTGTTTAAAACTAAGAAGGAAATCCATGTTACTTAACTGACACCTACATTATTTATTTGGAAAGAAGATGCATAGATTTTACAAAAGAGTACATAATTTTACATAAGAGAGTCAGGGGAGGGGAGGGGAGAGGCTAGAAGAGATGCTGGTGGACTCAACTCCCATCAGTCCCAGCTACCAGGACCAGGGATGATGGGAGCTGTAGCAAAGCAATGTCTGGGGGGCAATGGGTTGTCCACTCCTGTGCTAGAGGGTTAGACTTGAAAGACCTTCTTTGACGACTCATTTAATAAATACTGGTCTTTCTTTTTGCAGTATATTGCAATGGTTGGATGAAACGACCTCGGATAAGGGATACTTATACAGTAGCCCAATGTTACTGTCCAGTGCTCCATCTCCATAGAATTAAAACTTAAACAGTTCTTTAGTGGTTCTATCGTTGTGCAGAGTAGAACCTGTTTGAGAAAGGAAGGGGGCACCAATGAGTCTTTATAGGCAACGACAACTGCGAAGCAGGGCTTAATAATTTGTGCATTGGCTCAGTGTTAGAGCTTAAGGAAGGAGGAAGTGCACGATGTAGGAATAAATAGAAATATCCTGAGCAGGCGCAGAGTGCATTTCCTTCATCACTGAATTAATGACAAGGAGCCTGCACATATCAGAACTAATAGGTAAGAATGTCCAAATCATAGGTCAAGGCAGACTTGAGACCCAACGTGACTTTTTCTAGAAATTAAATGCTCATGCTACAAAGGGCACACTGATATAATGATGGTGATTAAATGTACCACCATCAATATATGCAGCATTTTACAGAGTAGCAACATGGTGTTAGGTAAACACAAGGAGTTAACAGTCGAAAATTCCACACAAAGTCAGCTATAGAAGAAAGGAAGGAAGATGATGCTTATGCTAAAAAAGAGAATAATATGCTGAAGGAGCACATCTAAGGGGGGAAATAAGGATTTCTTGGTTAGAGATCTAGGACCAGCAAGTATGCCACACCCCAAGGAATGAGGTCAGGTTTTAGTCAAGTTAGCATAAGTCAGTATTTATCTCACTACATCTTAAGTTGATTCATGGGATTGTTTTGGTTATCATATTAAATCAATGTCTGGCTTAACTATTTGCAACATTCAGTCTCCCACCAGCTAGATGGCTTTAAAAGGGGGTTAGATAAATTAATGGTGACTATTAATCATGGTTCTCTCCAGTATCATGGGTAATATGCCTCTGAGTAACAGATGCTGGGATTCTTGTGCTCATGTCCTCCTTGTAGACTTCCTTTAGGCATCTGGCTGGCCACTATGAGAACAGAATGCTGGACTGTGTAGATTTTGAGCATGATGCAGCAGGGCTTGTCTTATGTTCTTATTTTCTGACAATGCACTACACCAGATAAAGTGAAGCTCATTTGGTACATTAAAGTTGTCATGTAAATTAAAGAAGGCAGAAGTGCTAATGTTAATCCCTCAAGATATACAAGCTACATTAACACTTAAGGAATCAAATTGAATAAGTTGCATTTGCGTATCTACCTGCAGCACCAATGCTAACCTGAGAGTTTTTGATACTGAGTAGTTTGCTTACTGCTCTCTAAATAAGAAGACAGCAGCAGAATATGAGTGCTCAGAAATTACTCTGAATCTAGTTCTTTGAGAAAGTTTACATTAGTGTCAATTTGTTCTCTTGAAAAAGCTGAAAAAATATTATTTAGTAATGCTAAACTTTGGGTACAATCACTTGTCCTGGAACTACTACTACTATTATTACTATTAGCTCAACTGGACATGATAGGACCATTTCAACTGTGCAAGAAAAGTTCTTGATGGACTGTGACCAATTTGTCTTGTTTTCGGAAATGGAAATGCCTGTGTCCTGGCTGCTTCAGATCAATTCTGCCTGTCCCCCACAGAATACAACAACACCTCTATTCAGTTTCCTAGATTGAATATAGTCTATTATCTGTCCTTTTGACATGGTAGCTTAGAACATTTTCAGAAGTGTTCTGGAAATAATACTCTAGAACTTAATAATTAGCATGGTTTCCAACAAATTGTACTCAGTGTAGACCACTGAAATCAGTGGACTTGGGTAAGTCCATTGCAGCCAGTGCAGTTCACTTTAAAGATCTGCACTTTAACATTTATTCACAAATTTATCATGGTACGAGTTTACTTTTTTGTAGTTTGACAAGTTTGATACAATCATATTTATAAATTATATTTCAGCCACTGAAATAAAAAATTCTACTTTTAAAGTTTTCTGAGATATTACACATAGACACACAGACACACAGACACACACACACACACACACACACAAAGACACAATTTTGGCATGGTTCTCACTGCTCCTAGGCTTCTAATTCCTAACATGTCAAACAAAGAAAAGTTTAGCAAGTACACACAGCACTGAGTGAACATTACAGCTAAGAGGAGGGAAATGATCCAACTAACTAAAAGGATGTTAATCTTATAATAGACATGCTACTCAAAAAAATAGGTTGTGTGCCCTGATAAGATTTTAATTTACTAATCTTGTTCTGTACAAGAGCCACTTTGCACCTGCCTCTGTCCTTTTGTTTGCAACACATTATCCTAAAACAAAGGATCCCTGAATGAAGCCCTTTCTATATCTTTAAATTTAGCAGCCTTTTCTCCCTCTCTAATGCTCCATCAGGTTATATATTTATTAGCGATACATTTTCCACTTATTTTCTCAAAGATTGCCAATAAAGCACTAAATCACATAAGGGAGTAGCTGTAAACCCTTGGAGTTCCCCAATGTCAAACTCATTAGCATCCGAATAACCACACAGCAGCACATCATCTGCACAATTGTAAATTTTACTACTTTTAAATAGCATTTCTCAAAAGGCTCATTTTCAACTTTCTTCAGTGGTTGGCTCTCAGGGGGCAAGGCGCTTCCTGACGCTCACAGCTTCAACTCAACAACCGGGCCGTTTACTGTCAGAAGCGTCAGTCCTCTGCCCTAACCCCATCTGCTGTCTCTTGCTTCCTAAGGGACCGAGAGTTAAGACAGCACAGCTGAGATCCACTTAGGAAAGTGCACAGAGGGCAGGGGCGGGTGGAACTTTGCAGACTGACTACAAAGTGCAATAGATTTCTGACTGAGGCAGCGATGCTGCAAAAACGGCTCTGGAAAGTATCACGAAGCTGTAGGGATTTCCTAACCCCTTGACATTAGACAACATGATGAGCTGGGTTTCATCTTGATTGAAGGCCTCAGTCATTTCAAAGAGACTCCAGTATTTTGCTCTTGATGATGGACCAGTGCAGCCCGCAAGTCTTACGGATAAAAGAAAAACCACCTCTTTGATGGAAGATTAGCTTTTGAAATGATATTTGATGTATTTGTTAGCTATTTTCACATCCTTCACATATTTAGGCTATGCATGTGTGAGCCTCAAAAGATGACAATTGTTTTGAAATGTAGGAAGACGTGTTGGACCAAGTCAGAAACCTTGTCCACCTTAGTTTAATATTGTCTGAATAATGTCAAGCAGTGGTTCTCTGGGATTACAGGCAGATGGTTTTCCCAGCCCTCCCTGAAGTTTTCAGGCACTAACAGGGTGCTCTGCTATTGCACTGTGGACCTTCCCCCCAAACACATTAAGGCCTTCATACAGCACTGGGCTTTTCTCCATTAACCAATGAGTCAATGTCACAGCACCTTCAATCAGCCTTCAGACAGATTGGCCCTCCACTCTATTCATCATTAAATAGACCTAGGAAGATTATTGTGAGTTTTATATTCATGGTCACAGAAGCAGCAGATGGAGACAAGCCAGCACTCCTGCTGGTGTGATTGCACCACATCACCCCTTCCTTCCCAGTAAGCAACAGTGACCCACCTACCAGGAAGCTAGCACAGCAGTTCCGTCCCACCCAGCTTGCAGCTTATGCAGGGTCATGCTTATGGTACAGTGAAATGAGCAAACTGGCCAGTCTCTTATTGAGCATGTGAACATCTGAGCTGGAATAAATGAATATGTTTTTGGATGCTCCCTTGCCATATTTCTTGATTGTGAAGATTATTTTACAAATATTGCCGTATTGTTTGATACTGTTGCAAGCTTGAGGCTCTCACCATGACATGTTCTAATGAACATATGCAGTGCTGTTTCTGGGGGTAAAGCGTGACACTTGACACTTACTTGTAACAACTTTGTGGTGTCCACTGGCACCTTTGTTTTAAAAAAGGGAGGGAAGCACTGGTGGCAGCAGGAGTGCCACAGCAAAATAGTCTCTTGCAAGGAGAACAGTGTTTCTTCCCCATCCACTTTCATCCTTAGGTTAGGGGATTAGGCCTATGGACCTGTTATAGGCCAGGGGTTGGCAACTCATGAACATTGGCCGTTTCAAAAGCTATCTGCAAGCTATCACTTTAAACCTCAGGAAAACCAATATACATCTGTCCCACCTCCTGCAGCCTGTTGTGTGTAAAGGAAGGTGTGGGGAGACAAAAGAGGTTCACAGAAAAGAGAGAAAAGTGGGTAACCCCCACACTTTTATCCACTACTGGCTTCAACCCTACCCACAGCCAGGGTGCATTATCCTGGAGGGAAGGTGGTCCTCAAAAGACAAAAGGCTCTTCATACCTGGTATAGGCCTCAGAGTCCAAAGTTTCTATGAGACAAATGCCTGTGGCAGTTAGATTGTTTGGCATGCTGAGAGGGCTCACTCCTTTAACTGTTCTGAAATCATGTTGTTGTTGTTGTTTAGTCGTTTAGTCGTGTCCGACTCTTCGTGACTCCATGGACCTGAGCATGCCAGGCACTCCTGTCTTCCACTGCCTCCCGCAGTTTAGTCAAACTCATGCTGGTAGCTTCGAGAACACTATCCAACCATCTCGTCCTCTGTCATCCCCTTCTCCTTGTGCCCTCCATCTTTCCCAACATCAGGGTCTTTTCCAGGGAGTCTTCTCTTCTCATCAGGTGGCCAAAGTATTGGAGCCTCAGCTTCAGGATCTGTCCTTCCAGTGAGCACTCAGGGCTGATTTCCTTAAGAATGGATAGGTTTGATCTTCTTGCAGTCCATGGGACTCTCAAGAGTCTCCTCCAGCACCATAACTCAAAAGCATCAATTCTTCAGCAATCAGCCTTCTTTATGGTCCAGCTCTCACTTCCATACATCACTACTGGCTGAAATCAGGTACCTACTCCCAAACCAACCAACTTCAATTTCTCTTATCCCAAGTGAATAAATAGGTATGGGAGAGGTATCCCAAGCCAAGCTCTTTTTCAGCGACCATAGCTTCCCATTTGGATAATATATTCCAGAGAGCTGTGGCAACTGACTACACTTTTGCATTATATTTTTCCCTGTCCTGCTACTTTGTTGCAAGTCTCTAATTTAAGCTGCTCAAACCCACCAGGCCTACTTTGCACCCTCCTCAAGTGTATTTGCCAGGTTAAAATGTTCATTCTTGCTTGCCTTGATACACAGGATATTTGATGATGTCTGCAATCAAGCCTATTGTGCAAAGGTAGCACTAACATTTGTTTCTCTGTCTACTTTTGCTTCTGGACCATTGCAGGAGGTTGTGCAGAAGGAAGGGAATTCATCCTTCAGGCTGAAAACCCCTGATGTAAAGCCAGGATTGCAGTGAACACATCTGTCTTAAGGGCGCAGGGGGGAGGTGGGGAGGTGTGATACCTGAGAAGCTGGCCCTATGCACATCACCTCTCCAAAAGTTTTGTGTCTATCATAAATTCAGCTTTCAGTTTGGCAATGTGCCATGAGTGTGCTGATTGCTTTCAAACATAACAAGGGAAGGGTCCCTGTCTGAAATAAAACCAACGATCCTTCACAATTCAATCATTTTCCTATACTCAACATCAGCAGAAGACACATTATTATTATTTATTTAATTATATACTGCCCTATACCCAGAGGTCTCTGGGTGGTTCACAGAATAGGGCCAATTCACATGATCCCCCATATGAGTTGATGATGCAAACTAGCAGAATCCAGAGCTGGGCTCTGCTGGTGTGTACTGCAATTTTTTTCTTTTTAAATAACATTTTATTGATTTTTCCAAAAATAAAAAACAACAATGCAAAAAAACCCACAAATTGACTTCCTTCTAATCCCTTCATTGGTTCTTTATCAAGATACTGCATGTATTTAAATCACCTATTATCCATTCATAATAAAATTACAAGTAATCTTAAAACCCTGCTAATGTATTAACCTGTGTACATTGCTTCTGTATATATGCAATAAACATCTTCCATTCTTCCTTAAATTCATTATCATCTCTTAATTTCACCATCAATTTTGCCATTTCAGCGTATTCCATTACTTTAACTTGCCAATCTTCTTTAGATGGGACACCTTCTTCTTTTCAATATTGTGCTAATAAAGTCCGTGGGGCCGATATGTACTGCAAATTTTCAATGTGTGTCAACATAGCTGCCAGCATGATTTGCCCTATGACTACATGTTAACCAAATGCACAGTAAGTTGCATTCAAAAAGTCCACACATTTAGGTGTTTAGATGGCAATACTGTTAAGGGAAGTTGAAAGATGTTAATATTAGTTAACCTTTACCACTTACATGTTATGGGGTGGGGCATGGCATATAGCATGTATGCTTTAAATTCTGCATTTTGTTGGGGTTTTGGTGGGGAGGGGTTGCCTATATATCTATAAAAATCCTTAAAAGAAAATAGAAAGCGGCACATTTCATTATGGGTTCAGCAATGATCTAAATAAAGGTGTGAGATAGGGGAGCAGTGCAACTCTGACATGCGCTGAAAGTGCCCATCAAAGAAGCCATGCATTAGGAGGGTCTTGTGGATCAGCTGTGGCTTGAGTTGTTATCTGCATACATGCTGGTTGCTTTTAGATTTGACTATCCATTTCTTCTACTATTGCTACCTGCAAAGTTGTAGCTTAAAATTAGCAATCTGCTACCCGAGTAATACTTTGGCCACCTGATGAGAAGAGAAGACTCCCTGGAAAAGACCCTGATGTTGGGAAAGATGGAGGGCACAAGGAGACTGGGACGACAGAGGACGAGATGGTTGGATAGTGTTATTGAAGCTACCAGCATGAGTTTGACCAGTGGAAAACAGGAGTGCCTGGCGTGCTCTGGTCCATGGGGTCACAAAGAGTTGGGCACAACTGAATGACTAAACAACAACAACAACCCGAGTAATGGCTCTGAAAAGGAAGTATGACCCTTTTTTCACCATCACGATAGACATGGCAATTCAAAAATTTCATGCACTTTAATGTTGTAACCTGCCCTGTGGCCTTAGGATGAAGGGCAAATAAAGGAATAATTCTGTTTGGGGAAAATAAAACCATTTTATATGAGGTATTTCTCTTCCGCTTTCTGGAACACCCATGTATAATGTAAAACCATTAACCAACACTGAACCATTTTTTGGGTTATGTGAGCTTATTCCCACAATGCATGTTCCTTCCTATGTGTGACAGTTCCTTCCATGCCATCTAAAAAACTGAGTTTGTGCCCCATAGGCTGCTGTTGTGATTGGTTCCACTGGTTCAGAAATCCGAACCATTATTTGTGCTAACTTTACATTTTATTCCAACTTTATGACTTTGCATAAGATAAAATATAAAAAAAGTACAAAAGTATAAATACTCAGAAAAATGTAGCTTAACTGGAAATGTGTATATGGTAAGAAAGACACAACGGACATATTATACTTATTCTCCTGAATTTGTTAGTAGTACAGATAGATATAGATATAGATATTTAAAAAAATAAGCATATGATTTCACTTGCTATGGGCAAGCATTTTAAAGTCCCAAATCTAACATACAAATATTTATGAACTTCCAAAAAGTGTCAGTGGTGCATAGAATGAACTGAATCTATTCCATCTTGCCCAACATTTTTGGGGTGGATTTTGCAGCATTTGAGTTGGATTCTACAACCCATTTCTCCCATGTGCTGAGGTCTCAGAAAAGTGGAAGGATGCCTGGTGTGGCTTGGAGAGGTCACTTGACTACGCTAGGCTTCCTTGCATCTTACTAAAGCCTATGTCAAGTGGGTGGTAGCCTATCGTTGTTATGTAGCGGTCCTCATAAAATAGGAGATTTAGGTCTAGCACAAACCATGGGAGACCTTGTGTGCCAGGCCAGCCATCAAAGGGAGACAATAACGCCAGGCACATATTGAAGGGACAACAGTGGCAGCTTCCCATGACCACTCCCCTCTGTTTCAGGATCAGACCTATGAATACCATGCCACCCTTTCTCCATCACCCTAAAACTAGGCAGTTGGCCTCAGATGCAGTGGTGGATGCCAGCCTTTTGCTAGTCTCAAAGTAAACTTCACATGTAGAGTCAGTTTCCTGTACATGAAATAGGAGGAGGGGCAGTACTCCTACTATCTTCCTCTTTCATCATCTAGTGCAGGAGTCAGCAAACTTTTTCAGCAGGGTGCCGGTCCACTGTCCCTCAGACCTTGTGGGGGGCTGGACTATATTTTGAAAAAATAATAATGAAAGAATTCCTATGCCCCACAAATAACCCAGAGTTATTTTAAATAAAAGGACACATGCTACTCATGTAAAAACATGCTGATTCCTGGACAGTCTGTGGGCCGGATTTAGAAGGTGATTGGGCCAGATCCAGTCCCCGGGCCTTAGTTTGCCTACCCAGGATTTAGTGTAATGTCTTGAGTCAGCCCTGATTCCCATCATGATCTGGGGCCAACTGCCAAGATTTCTGCCTGTGGATCCCAAAGGCAGTGAACTCTTTAACCATTACTTTTAAATGGTGGCTGACACACTGAATTCAGAGTACAATTGCTCCCTGTGTTTCATGACACCTGGCTTAACTTTGTTTTAGTTACTGCTGCGACACAATGAGAACAGATTCCCTTTGCCTCAGTGAGAAAACCTTTTCACCTCTGTGCTTGTCCTCACAACACCTGTAAAAAGCAACCTCCTTTGCGTTCTTTTTATTTTATTTTAAATACACTGCAGCAGTTTCTACTGCCTTGTGCAAGATCATATTTTGCCTTGCAGAAAGGTTTAACTTTCACCTGATTCAAGCAACAAACTATCTCACAAAGATGCCTGAGGCCTCACATTAATTAACATAACTGCATTTAGATGCTATTCATGGCTGATAGTTCCAACACCTTGTGTCAAAAAAAGAAAAAAGAAAAAAAAGGAGGGGGTGCCTGCTGTAAACATTATAAACATATTCAAATAAGCTTAACACAATCTGCCATGCTTATTTCTGCCTAGATCATGGACCAGCGAAATGGTTAATGCAAATGGATTTATAATTTGCTTTGGGGGGCCAGTTTCTTCTCCTTATTTATTAGCCCAGCTGATGGGGCAGATTTGATGAGGCACTTCTGGAATAATTGAGTCATCACACAAAGAAGGCTGCTAGCATTCAGAGTGGTTTTATCAGCAGCAAGCAGGCCTGATTACTGACAATTACACTCTGATCCGGTGATGGAGGAGAAAGAGCCAACGAGTGGGAAATGTCCGTGTTTCTATCCAGGAATAATTTCTACATTCATTTTACATGCTAAGTGTTTCCTATCTCTGCATAATAAACTGTAAACAGGAATAGATGGCACAATGTCCCTTAATATTTCCTGGTAATGAAGACACAAATGTACAGTGAGTGCTGATAAATATAGATGAAACATAAGCTCTTCTCCGAGTCTGTATTGTTACCTTTAAAATAAATGCATTTTGGTGGTAAAAGCATAATCATAGGTAATGCAAAAAAATGACAGAAGATTGAAGCTGTCCTTGTAACTACACAGAAACTTTATAAAAGTCCTGTTAATCACTGCAGCTTTCAAGCTGAAGGTGAAATACACGGAAGTACATCATTTTGGTCCTCGGCAGTCAACTATGCAAAAACTCTTTTGGTTATAAACAGTAAAAGGAAGCTACATTGACCTCCATTAACACTTTGTAGAGAGCGTAACTCAGTGCTAAACCACACATGCAGATTATCCTGAAGCTGAAATACATCTTCACTAAAATAAATTCCATTTCCCTCCTATTGGGCCTTTAAAGAGGTAGTATACATTAATGAACAATAAAGGTGGACCTTGGAGAGCTTTAGTTCGGTGTAGGTTGGTCCATTAGGACAAATGGGGCACTGCCCTACTTTGCTCAGTCTGCCCTTGGGCAGCCAGTGTTTGCCTACCTCCTTACTTATAACCAATCAAAGGGATGGCATTGATTGTCAGCTTCCTCCTCCTCCTCCTTGGTGTCCCTTGTAGAACTCATCAGGGAGGAGGATGGGGACAAAACTAGGATTAACTGGCTCCACCTCTCATTGACTCTGGCTCCACCTACCTTCAGTCTCTCTGCTTTATGCCCTACCAGTTCCAGTGGGCACCAGCCACCACTGGTTTGGGGTATTTCCCCTCTTTAGGATGCTGGGGTTTTTAGACAGATACTTCAGAACTCATCAATCAATTATGTAAAAATAGGAAATTTGACAACCCCAAAGAGTCTCCCACCCTTGCTTGAAATGGGTGGTGGTGAACAGCTGAAACACAATTCAGTATTTGGAGAAATGCTAAACTATCAATACTTCTGTTTTCATTCCAGAGTCTATTAGTATGAAAACCCAAATAATAACCTTCTGATGCTTGTTCGTCTCTTTTTCTAATTTCAAGCTGCGTTGTCAAAGAAAGAAAAGTTAGGTGGAATCTACACGCATATTAAAAACACTGTGAAAATGCTTTTTTAAAAAATGTTTTGAAAAATACATTGAATTTTACATAGCTCACTGTCATCATCTAGTGTCACATTTGTATACTGCACTTTACAACACATTTAAAATGTTTTATTTGCAGCTGTATAGCCAAGTCCTTATTCTCTGTTCTCCTAGGGTAACTATGGCAACTGTGTGTTGCTGAAGTAATCGCTTAACTTCAAGACCTGAGTTAGAATAATATGCAATATTTTGAATACAAGTGTACGCAAACAGCCCTGTGATTTCACTACAATTTCTTTCATAACCACACATTTTTTATCCAAGTGTTCTTCAGAGTAAAAATGTGCTAACACTTACCAAATAGTTTTGTCTAAATTAACAACCCAAATTTCCAAAGAAGAGAAAAATGCATACTTATTTCAAAAAGGTACTGCGCTTAGATTGCAATCCAAGAGCAAGGCCCATTGAACGCAGTGGAAATTACTTCTGAGTAGACATAGTGAGGGTTACAACATTAGGCTACATTCACACCATACATTTAAAGCACCAAGATACCACTCTAAAAAGTCATAGAATTGTAGAGTTGGAAGGGACCATAAGGGTCATGGCTTCCCCAAAGAATTCTGGAATCTGACAGTTGGTAGGAGATCTCCAACCCCAAGCTACAATTTCTAGCAAAGTTTAACCAATCAATCCTTTTTCACAGGGAACTCTGGCAATTATAGTTCTGTGAGAGGAATAGGGAATAAGGACCTTCTAACAATCGTCATCACTCATGGCAAACTACACTACCCAGAATTCTTTGTGGTATCATGACATTTTAATCGTATGGTGTTAATGTGACCAGTATCATGAATTAACTCAGAGGCTTTAGAAGATGCTTGGGAATGACCAGTATGATAGCTATGTGGCACAACCCACCAAGTTTTCCTGGGGCAAGCATTATTTAAATGAAGAAAAGCTGTGAATATCTATGCTTGGTGAGCTGCAATAATAAACAGTGATGAAGTAGCACTCAAAAAACAGAATGAGGAAGTGGAATCAACAGAAACACTCCAGAATCAATGTCATGCTCACCATTCTCCACCAGGAACTAACTGGCCTGAAAGGATTTCTACATTTACTATATCTACAAAAGTGTGCCTTTATATACTTTTGTCATCCAAGCACCCATCACTTTGATGGCCTGTGTCAGGGCAAGTGAAATGAGAAGGCCCTTGTCATATCCAGCTACAATGAACTGAGTGTGTGAGGAATGTTGCTGATCAGCCTTGGCTCTCTGCACTGAAGGAAGAAGATGATGTGAAGGAAGCCCTTGCACAGCAGTTCATTACCACAGAGTGAAAAGGGCAACCAACCAGGCTCTACTTCTAACTTATTCAATAGTGGCAACACTGCAGCAGAAACCCTAAATAAGGATGGGAGGAAGATTTAATACAGGAACCTGCTCAGCTACAGCCACTAGACTTGCCCTACCACAGGCTTACTCATAGCAGTAACTAGGGTGGAATCTACACACATATAAAAAATGCTGGGGAAATGCTTTTTTAAAAAATGTTTTGAAAAATATGTTGAACTTTGCATAGCTCACTGTCACCACCTAGTGTCACATTTTATATTGCACTTTACAACACATTTAAAACGTTTTATTTGCAGCTGTGTTGATGAGCCCTAGGACTCTGCTGCAATGCCCCTATGAGCTGTAACACTTCCACCACAAAGGGAGGGGATATCTCTGGGAACTTTATTTGTAGGAATATACCATTTCCCTCTCCTGTGATCACGCTCATGCATATGGTGTGTGTATGTTCCTGCTCTTTAGGATGGAAGAGAACACTGCTTTGAAAGCAAAGCGTGTGCTATTTTATAGAAATCCTAAGGTATTGTGGTTCTATATCACTTATCAGTGTGAAAAAGTTTTAAAGACATTTTCTCATGGATTAACAAACATCTGAGGTAGGCCAGGATAAGAACATTGAAATGCCTGAGGTTATTGAACTGCATGTACATGAAGGGATTTGAAGCTTGGTTTATCAGTGTAAGAAATAATGGAAAGGGAGGGGGGAACCCCCTTTTCTACCCATTGCATCACTGGGATACTTAGAAATTCTTAGCCTTTTGTCTTCTAATTATTTCAGTTATTTTACTGCTGTCTCCTAACAAATGTTTCAAAATGATAATAGTAAAATAATTGTAAAGCGCCTTGTGCACTGCAAATACCTTAAAATCACCCTCATCTTCAGCATCAACAACAAGAAAAAAGCTATTCCTTTCAGGCTTCAGCCACAGTCCCGTTCTTCTTTGTGAACAAAGGTTTCTTACTTCAATAGACATGACAGACATACCCCAAAGGAGTGGGGTGGGGAGGGGATTGAGTCACACAAAAGAAAGGAGTGTGCCATCTTTGAGCATGCAAATCACATATGTTCATTAAATTCAACAGTGCCATGTGAAATGCAGTCTGCCACCTCTAAAAGATTTGTAACTGCCCTAACAGTTAGAGGCAGGCCTTCCCAGCATTTAGTGCATTGTGCTTATGGACAATCTTTGATGACCATGCATAAGCTATGCATGTGTTTGACATTATAATTGGAAGATATAAGACACTTAGTCTAGGAGAGTTTCCTCAGGCTCTGAGGGCCCAGTTCAAGCAACATGACTGGGCTCCTGAATAATTTGACATGTCACAGGTTCATGGTGAGCCTTGCACAATCAGACTTAACTCTGATTTTATATGTTTTCTGGGAAGATATGAATCCTGTTCTCACTACTTGCCCAAGACCTGCCATTCAAGGCATTAAAAACAACAAAACAAAACAAAGAGTAACCAACATATGCAACTTGTCACTATACCAGTTACCACGTTAAACTGGTTAAATTGTGTTGATTCCATCTTGCATCTCGGGCCCCATAATGGTGTTCAAAAACGTGTTTTGAAAACTGCATCTTTCTTATTGACCCCAAAATCCTGCAGCCAACAATTTCTAAAGCTGCACCAGTGACTGTAGAGTGAGGGTTACAGATTATGTATCTGCAAATATCACTAGCTAGAAACACAGTTACATAGTTGAATACAATCACACACACCCAATTAACACACGCAAGAAAACAGGTACTAGTTATCCCAAATACTGTTAAAGCCTGTGATGAAGTAAGAATAAGGCAAATAAGGCTTTATATATACTATGTCAAACTTAGTTCTGCTGCAACCTGTTTTCGCTTACTATTCTTTTAATGATGCAACATCTGTATAAACAGTCCCCAATATTGGGCTGTTTATAAAGATAAGATGCTGACAAGTAAAAAAAATGATTTCCAGCAGATGCTAAAAACAATCTACACGATCAACATAAAAGTACACCAATTCCTTCCTTTGAAAGAACAATTCCCTGACTTAATATGTATTTGTCTATCTATCGTTTCAAGCGTTCTTCACATTGTCCACAGATTTTAAGTGTGTCCTCAAAACATTCAGTGATCATAATTAGAAAACTCCGTTGGGAGCCAAACAGGTGTGTGGTGTTTTCTCAAACAGCCTTTTTCTCTCTCGATTAATGACCTTTTTAAAAACAGCAGCCTGACGACACCACAAGTACCATTCCAGGCCCTTTTTCGGGGGGCCACACCTGAAAGTGAAAGTGAATTATCAATGACATTTTTTAAAAGAATCAGTGGTTTAACACTAATTTCTAATCAGATCCTACAGAAAGGAACAGCTCGCATGGCAGCTGTACTTTTCCCAGGGTTAATTACCTTTCACTGCTCTCTACTAATGAGTCAGCTGTTCCTGTCATCACACAACTACACTGTGTTCATCTGTAGCTCTAGCTGTGGACAAACACAGGAGCTCAAGCCTTGTTTGTATATTGGGGATGTTTGTTGTGCAATGATTTTACAAAGGAAAAAGTACCACAAGCCTTTTTATATTTTTTTATAGAAAACCCATACAATGTGCGTGCGCAGTGACAAAGGAGTGGGGCAAAAAAAAATAACAGTCAAATGACTCTGCCCTTGCATTTTTATTTTTTTACTTTTACCACTGCCTTAGATGTTGCAAAAATCCAATAGCTTTACAGCTTTTGGGAATCTCCTGCTTGTATTTTTTTTTTAAGTACTGCAGCATCCACTGGCACATGAAGAGGTGATTATATCTGCATGGTAGAAGGTAATGTAAAATGCCATGTAAAAATAGTTTGAGAAGGCTTTATGGCAGACGTGTCATCAGGAATCTGGGGTTACTGAATGCATGAGGCAGCCTTTGCCAACCTGCTGTTTGGGGCTGATGGGAGCTGCAGTCCAAAATATCTGGAGGGTGCCAAAGGTTGGCATGGAAGGCTTAGCACCATTGGAGTAGGTCCTACCTCTGCCACCCACGCCTTCACTGGCCCTTCTGTACAAAGAAAGAACTTGGGTATGTTTGTTGACAAGAGTTGATGGGTATATGGAGGTCAAGGATGGGGTCTGTTGCTGCATCTTGTGCCCCTCTTCACATGCTCAGTGCCCCCTGGTGGCCCTCATATGTAGGATGGACATATCCCAGTTCGCCAAATCCAGGTAGCTTAATCTTCATGTCATGCAAAACGTTTGCTAATTATGCATTTTTTAAAAAAATTTGCACATGTCTCACAATAGTAGAAGGCATCTGCATGTAACTGTGCTTATTTGTGCTTGAAGAGGGACGAAGGGGGCATATAGAACTGGGCGACCTAAGATGCAATAAGCAGCTGGTCCATATGGATAATTTTAGGCCCACCTCTAATCTCCTACATTAACTAATCTATATTACACTGTTGTTGTATGTCTCTCTCACACACAAAGACACATGCATCCACCCCACCACCCAATACACAACAATGCAATATGGGGATAATTGACTATGTTGTCGTCAGCACTATTAAAAAGTTTTAAATACTAAAAAAGAGAAAACATTTATTTTCCACAAAAATAACACCTGACTTAGAAAGAGCACAAATGCAGAGGAGGCAATCTGTCCCCTTATCCCAGGTACATGAAATCATTGATTTCTCCATAATTTTCTCTGGGCATCTCTCACTTTGGCCCAGAGAAAATAAACAGCTTCAAAAGGAATCAAGAAATTCCATCTCTGAACAATGTTTTGTTTTTTGCTACTATCATTGCTTCTCTTACATACTAAACCTGACTGTGTTTTTTTGTTTGCTTGCTTGTTTGCTTGCTTTATTAAATTTTTATACTGCTCTTCATCCAAGGATCACAGTGTGGTTTACAGTATAAAACCACAACATTCATAACACCGTAATAAACAAATATCTCAGTTCTATAAGGACTAGACTTTCTTTTAAAAAACTGTTCCTAATTAGACAAATGGTTTGGTTGGATGGTGTCAGGATTCAGACTTGTGCTACTCTGGAATCTAGGATGCTTTCAGAGGATGTGGCCCAGGCAGATCCCTGCACTACCATCAACTCCCAGGCATTCCAACTGCCCATCCATTGCTAACAGCCATCCACCTTCAGTCCACTCCCTCTAAAGGGAAGGGTTTGGAGAATCTGGCTGATGACATCAGTGGCTGCATACCCGCCAAATATATATTATACTTTTATGTGCAATTTCAATTATAAGAAACTTTTTGTGGGGGGGATCATGCCTGAAAAGCAGAATATTAATAGCATAACATATAGATAGCATAGACCATTGGCAGCTTTCAATTCCACCCCCATCATGAACCAGCTTGAATGTATGGACCATCTTCAAGGACAGCCCTACATGTATTACTCTACAGTAGCCAAATCTGGATGCCATTACAGTATGAGTGCCAGTAGCATGGTCTTTGTGTTGTAGCTGTGGGTGCAGTTGGTGAATGAGATGAAGCCTATAAAAAGCACTTCAGGCAACAAGCACTACCTAGTTCCAGAGGGGCAGCCAGTTTATTCCATTTCAGAAAACTCAGCAAAAAGACTTGTGGCATTTTAATAACAAATTTGTTTCGAGATAAACTTTTGTACATCTGATAAAGTAGACTCTGGTCCATTAAATCTTATGCTGCAGCACATTTGTTAGTCTTTAAGATGCCACAATATTTCCTGTTGTAAAAGTACTACCTGGGCATCCTGGAGCAGAGCTGGATCCAAAAGTACTCAAAAACTGTTCACCTATCCTGACACCTAAAAGTGAGTGTGAGCCCACCCAGAATAAGCAATTCCCCCGAAAGGAATATGGTTGATTCTTCCTCTCATAATCCCTCTTTTGTTTAGATACAGCATCACTTTGTTCACCTTTATCCAATACATCACCATTTGCAGACATTCATTCAGGGGAGCTACTGCCACACCTGGTTCAGATGAAAAGAAGAAATGGGGCTGGGTGTCAAACGTGTTCTAATGACACTGCTTTGTAAATTACTCAGCAATGTCTCTCGCTGATTTTATGTGCATATCCAAAAGCAGGGGTGGCAATACTGGGCAGAGAGGAGTTTAACAAGATTAACTCCTAGGGGCAGTGCCTTTTTTTCTGGGGGGACGCAGGCATATGCATACCCCTAAACATTTTGTGAATCTAACAAGAGAAGAAACCAATTTAAAAAATAATAAAAATAATAGCTTCTTCTCTAGCACAGTGAATCATCAGTTCCGTTGCTACCCCTGATGGCAGCCTCATTTCCTGTCACGGTGTTTCCTGAGTCTCATATGGAATGATAGTACCCCCTAAACATTTTTTATAGAAAGAGGCACTGCCTAGGGGAGAGAACAAATGTCTCCCAGGACCACCTTCTAGAATCTGTAACACAGGTAGGAGCAGGTAGGTATGCTTCTTCCCCTGCTCTTGAACCTTGGACATTGCAGGAAATGCTCAGAACAGACTACAGCTCTTGAAGAATGCACAGGCTCCACACGTTCTCACATGGGGGCAGGGAGACAATGAAATAAAAAGAGAGGCCAACAAAAAGAGGGATTAGAAAGAGGGAATGAATTAAAATGGGTTTTTAGGGAGGGAAATGCTAAGAGAGGGGAGGGAAGGGGAGGGCTTAAATCTCAAATTACACCTGACACCTCAAAGCGGTGGGGCACCTGTCACTTTGGCAAAAGGTATGCATAGTATACTACTAGTGTCCTCTCCAAGGATACACACTCTCAAACTTCTGAAGGGGATGGAACTACAAAGAGGGCCCCTTCTGCTGACCGTAACACCAGAGCGGGTCTGCAGAGGATTTGGGGGCTAAATCATTTGGGCTTTAAACACAAATGTGAGCAGCTTTAATTGGGCCCAGAAATGAATGTGAAATCTGGTGCTTTCCAGACATTTTGGACTAAACGCCCATCAGTCCCAGCCACCACAGTGAGCAAAGAAATTTCTAACTCCAAAGCTGGTCAGAAACCTGACTGATAAGGATACAGCTAAGCAGATTTACCCAAGATACAGTGGTACCTCAGGTTACATACGCTTCAGGTTACAGACTCCACTAACAAGGAAATAGTGCTTCAGGTTAAGAACTTTGCTTCAGGATGAGAACAGAAATCGTGCTCCAGCAGCACGGTGGCAGCAGGAGGCCCCATTAGCTAAAGTGGTGCTTCAGGTTAAGAACAGTTTCAGGTTGAGAACGGACCTCCGGAACGAATTAAGTACTTAACCCGAGGTACCACTGTATTGTGCACCTAGTCACCCACTGCCTGTTAACCATCTTGTCCCAAAATGGAAAATCAGGACTGGTCTATAACTACCTAGGTCACTAGATGGTCACAAATCTATCAGACCTCCTTCAGGAAAACAGGAACAGATCCCTCAGTGAATGAGAAATCTGTTAACCTCTAGCAACTTGCTATTATTAGAAAGTTCAAGAGTTGAGCAGCCATATTATGGCACAGACTTTCCTAAGTTCATCCTCAGGGTTAATAATCTGAAAACTCACCCAAGCAACTGTGACTAATGGATGCTAAGCTGATTGCTGGTACAGACCCTGACATAAATGGAGCACCCAAATAAAATGGTTGTGACAAGACTTTATCTGGAAAATATGGAGCAAACTATTCAGAGTGGACTACAGATAGTTCTATGTGTTCACCCTCACAACTGGAAAAAGCTGTGCTACGTAGCTGTTTAAATGTACTTGTGAAAATGTTGCAAATAAGCATTTTGCTGGTTCACTGTCACCTTCTTAACAGAAGCAAAATTGCTCACTGATTAACTGGCTAGGACCCTGTATACCTCAGAATGTATCAAGGCCATCTCCCTGATTCTGTCCTCCATATATTGAATAAGAACAGTGGGAGAAAGGAGAGGGGCATTATTTGTGGTTGTTTCCTAGTGGAAATCTGCACTTCTGGAGGTTTGTTGTATCCAAGCCAGGTTTTTCCTTAAAGTTATGTATGACTATTTTACAGATAAGGTTGAATGAATATACAGTAGAAAGTTATGTCATGTGGAATACGTTGCATAAGAGGGCTTTGCAGATGAAAAGTCATGTAAAATTAGCATGGGAGGGGGTCAGGATTGCACCAGTTGGCACCATCCCCAATTTATATGGAACCATAGAATAAATGAATTGTAGAGTGGAAAGGCAATGTCAACTAAAGCATCAATGACAGATACCCATGCAACCTCTGCTTCAATGAAGGAGAGTTCACAACCTCTTGAGGGAGTCTGTTTCACTGTTGAATAGCTCTTACTGTCAGAAAGTTCTTCCTAATGTTTAGTTGGAATCTCCTTTCTTGTAACTTGAAGCCTTGGATTTGGGTCCTACCCTCTGGAGCAGGTGAAAACTAGCTTGCTCCATCTGTAAGCTTGCTTCCATGTGACAGCCTTTGAGATATTTGAAGATGGCTATCATATCTCCACTTAGTTTCTTCTTATCCAGGCTAAACCTACCCAACACCCTCATCTGTTCCTCTTAAGACTTGGTTTCCAGACCCTTGATCAAATTGGTTGCTGTCCTTTGTACACATTCCAGCCTATCAACATCCTGGATATCTCGTACAGAGTTTAGTGCACGCTGCTATATGCATGTAGGCCAGTCTTATCCTGACCTACATTACATGTCATATACAAATACAGTGGTACCTCTGGTTACAGATGCTTCAGGTTACAGACAATTCAGGTTACAGACTCCACTAACCCAGAAATAGTACCTCGGGTTAAGAACTTTGCTTCAGGATAAGAACAGAAATCACGTGGCGGCGGCAGCACGGCGGCGGGAGGCCCCATTAGCTAAAGGTTAATAACAGTTTCAGGTTAAGAACGGACCTCCAGAACAAATTAAGTTCTTAAGCCGAGGTACCACTGTAAGGTTAATGTGAAAAAATTGTGTTTATTCATTTATTTGCAAAAAAATTATATACCATCAGTATTAACAAAAAGAATCATAGCAATAAACAGCATAAAATAAAAATAAAATAGCATTCATAAAACAATTACAAAATATATCACAAATCAGTAAATCAAATTAACACATCACCTTAGCTGGATCAACATAGCCAGATCACTCCTTAGGGGAAGTGTTGGTGAACTAAATGCTGTCTAAATGCCAATACAGTAGGTGCCTGTCTACCCAGTGTTCATTGAAAGCACATTCTAAAGGGCAGTTGCTGCCACATGGTAGGCCCTGGTCTTAGTTGACATAAGAGGAACCTAAGTACAAAGTAGACATAAGATGAGCAGCAGTACAAGGAGTGCCTCTCCCAAAGATGAAAGTTTCCAGGCAGAGGTATACAAGGTAAGTCTTTGCTTCCATTGTTCCATCCCAGCTACAGAGTCCCACTGCTTCTCATTCTCTGCCTGCATACATTGTTCCTTTCTTCCCATAATATGGGTCCCCACATGTACTGGTTAGAGTGTCAGATTATGACCGAGGTGGCCCAGGTTTAAATGCCCATGTTCACTGCCTAACCCTGTATCTTAGGAAAGGACTGAACTCTAGTAGTGGAGCACAT
The DNA here is from genome assembly GCF_965153285.1 of Podarcis tiliguerta. NCBI lineage: Eukaryota > Metazoa > Chordata > Lepidosauria > Squamata > Lacertidae > Podarcis > Podarcis tiliguerta. The sequence goes on along the minus strand of NC_139540.1, from coordinate 38,579,243 downwards.
ACTTTGCATAACGTAAGTCGAAGTTTCAATGCATGGCAACTCCAAACATGACTGGGAAAAGCCCTTGTCTGAGACCCTAGAAAGCCACTGCTAGTCAATGTAGGCAACATGGAGCTAGATGGACCAGTGATCTGAGCACAGCTTCCTATGTTTATGATCAAGTGATGATCTTTCTGCCCAACCTATCTCACAGAGTTGTTGCAGGGAAACCGGTAGAGATGGCTGAAACTTTCACTCTGCCCTATGCTCATTAGAGAAAGAGCAGAATCAACAAATGCAGAACAAACAAACAAACAAAAACAAATATGGAATCCACCATTAATATTTGCTTCACTTGTCATCTCAATAGCCTTCCACTGGTTGCACTGGTTGTTTACACCCCACCCCCTAAAATCTAAGTTCACCAACTCAAAGTTGTGTTATATATGCTCCAGTACAAAAACCCAATTCTGTTGCACCCCTGGGGCTGGACCCAGAGTTCCATGAGTGGTTCTGCTCTCAGAATGGAATGTTCTCAGGATTGCACTTCTCTTTTACTCTGCAGAAAAGTCTGCTACAAAGGATTGGGGACCCTCTGAATCACTATGGGAGACGGTGTGTGGTGCTGCATTGGATAGGAAAAACAGAGGAAATACCTCTCCACTTCCATTCATAGAAGGCCTCTGACAGATCCTCCAAACCATTATTTATTATTGATTTGATGTATTTATATTCTGTGTTTCTTGCAAGACAATCAGGGTGATTCGCTATTTAAAATACTTTTTAAAAAATTTACAATAGAGAAAAAGCAGCAGAGTTGTCTCAGGCAGTTGGTGATCTCCTTAGAAGCTAATGGTGTGAGCTGACCATTTGTTACTACTAGTAGTAGTATAACATTAGGAGGTATATCCCTGGGTGCTCAAAAGGTGGGAGGGAAGTATACAGCTGAACAGTTGGTGGCTTCTTAATATACATTCAATAGCATAATGCCTGTGATTGAGTACAACATGTGGGTTAATTGGGGCTTAAAGCCCACAATTCATCTGCTGACACACAGGAAGGTAGTGATGCTCTATCACATTTAGTATTGCCAGATTCCCCCCCCCCCTCCTTTGGCAGGTCAGCTGTGCCTTTAAAAGAGGCCTGCAGAACTTGCGATGCACCAAGGCAAATGCAACCCGCCAGCAATGAAGAGTGGCCTACAAAGGACTTGGTAAACTTCCAAAATCTGGAGGATTATGAACCAACAGCATCTATTGTGCACTTTTCTTTTGACAGTGTTTGTACATATCTAGTTATGAAAATTGCTATAACAGTGTTTATTATGATGCTCTACCAGAGTCTTCAAGTTCAATACCTTTAATATCTTGACTCAATTACGTACTTTTTTCTCCATTTCATTCAATTTATTTATTTTTAAATGAAAATTAAATGAATATCTATGACAATACACTTTAAGTAGATTTTTGGTTGTTTTAAACATTAAACTGCATTTTTATAAGCTTGTAGTTCCTCATGATATAACACAGGACAGCCCAACTTTTCATACTATGCGGGCCACAAGAGTACTTTGACATGGAACCTGTGGGCCAATACACTGCCTTGTCATGCACACATGGGGAGGGGGAAATGGGACCAAAATTTGACAACCCCACAGCCCTCATGCTGCCTTCCCAAAGCTAGCTAAGCAAGGCACTGAACTTTGAGAAGGAGGTGTGAGGCTCTGGCAGGGTCCTAGAGCCTGCCCACCTCCTTCCCTAAGCTGGGCTTTGGGAAGGAGGAGGGAGGACTCTAGAACCCTGTCAGAATCTTATGCCTTCTTTCCAAAGCCCAGTGCATCACTAACCTGGTTTTGGGAAGGCAGTGTGAGGGCTGTAGGGGTTTCAAACATTGCTGAGAGCTGCCAAAAAAAGGCCTTGAAGGCTGCATGCTGCCTTTGGGTCATGCATTAGACCACACTGAACTATGTTAGTTTAATCAGCTTGTAAATGAGTAGTTTTACATATATTTTTATTGTCCCCCACCCTGAGATCTTAGGATTAATGATATTATAACAGTCAAATTATTTTCTTATGGTATATAACCATTTCAGTACTTTTTGCCCATATCTATGATGAGGAGTTAGCCTGTGTGACTTCTAAGAAAGCCATATATAGATGGTAAAAATGTAAAGGGACCCCTGGCCATTAGGTCCAGTTGTGGCCGACTCTGGGGTTGCGGTGCTCATCCCGCTTTATTGGCCGAGGACGCCGGCGTACAGCTTCTGGGTCATGTGGCCAACATGACTAAGCTGCTTCTGGTGAACCAGAGCAGCACATGGAAACGCCGTTTACCTTCCCACCGGAGTGGTACCTATTTATCTACTTGCACTTTGACATGCTTTCAAACTGCTAGGTTGGCAGGAGCAGGGACCGAGCAACAGGAGCTCACCCCGTCGCAGGGATTCGAACCACCGACCTTCTGATCGGCAAGTCCTAGGCTCTGTGGTTTAACCCACAGGGCCACCCGCATCCCTATATAGATGGTAACTAAACAAAATTCTGTCTTTCAAATATTTTAGAATCATACGAAACTACTATAGAAACCAGGACAGAATATTTATATATCTAATTCAGTTCTGTCAACTCCAGGGGGTCATCAAACTTTTTTGGACATACAAGCACATTTGCCACCTGCCCTGGAAGGAAATCCTGTTCTTTTATCCTGAATATGAACTGGAATCTGGAGAAACCACAAAATATGCTGTAATGAAGCACACTCCACAACCTATTCCATTAGCTACAACAGACTGCTTCTTTTAAGCCCACTTTCAGTAGGGGAAGGAACCTTGCAGGTGCCATCAAAAGGGCACACATGCGCTTGAGAGTGCCACATTGGCAACCCCTGATCTAATCTGGCTGGCTGCATCTTTCTAGGATCTGGGGCAGAGGTCTTTCACACAACCAGCTCCCTTGACTGTTTCAACTGCAGATGTCAGGGACTGAATTGGGGGCCTTCTTCATGCAAAATATATGCTGCAGCATGAAGTGAAAGTCCCTCTCACTTTGAGACTCCACTTAGAACATCTGCCAGTCAAAATGTATGAGTATTTGTGATAATGCTAATTTCTGTGATATCCAATAAAAAGTGCAAGAAACTATGGGTCCAACTAAGTTAGAGAAGACCCATTGACATGAATGGACTGAAGTTAGTAATGTCCATTATTTTCAATTGGTCTGCTCCAAGTAGGAATAACATTGGAAGCAACCTGAATTTGGCAGCTCCCATCTTCACATTGCCTCCAACTTTCTTCTGAGGAAACTACACATGTGAAGTAAGTAAGAAAGGAGTGCTATATTTATGGACGTGTCCACCACAAATGTAATGGTTAGCTTTGCAGCTTCAGGCTGAGACCAGAGTAGTAAAACAAATGCAGCCTCACACATTTAATGACTTGTATCAGCAGCTTAGAGTTTCTATAGCCCCCCTGAGCAAAACAGCATGAAACAGTGGAGGCACTAAAGTAAGGAGACAAATAGTAATAATAACACAGATGCTTTGGGTTTTGATCTACATCCTTCTGCTTGTATCCATGGCCTTTAGCTAAACGTGATCTATCAATAGCCTCACTCCTCCTTCCTAAAAAGCAGATATGAAAAGAAAGTAATGTATAATAAAGAAAAGCACTTTTCGGCATATATAAAGGGCTTTTCCATCCCACTGACAACCTGTTCCTGTCCAGGATTAAAGAATAGGATTTCCTCCTAGGGCAGATGGCAAGGACTGAACTGAGCCCCACTATCGTCCTTTCAGGATCAGCTCAGAACAAGATTAAAATCCTCCCCATAGGAAGCCCCTGTCACTAGGCCTACCATTTATGTCTGGAATAGGGGTGGCCTTCCAGATGTTGTGGGACTCTATCTATCATTAGTCTCAGACATCATTGCCATTGAGATGGGGGCTGTAGTCCATCAATATCAGCTGGACCACAGGTTCCCCATCTCTGAGCTACAGGTTTCAAGGGAGTCAGCAGACCCTGAACAATCACCCAAAGAAATGTTGTGCTTGTGTATTCAATGGACCCAGCCAACCATAAATTGTCTCAGATGCCAGCTCCAACCTTGCCAAGATCACACTCAGAAGTGGAGGCAGCAGCATGGGTTGAGTGAAAGCCTAGAACCAAAGGCATAGTGCCTGTCTTGAAGCATCCTTAAGCCACACTCAAGAGGGAAAAGCCCATCCTTAAACCATGCTCAGGAAGGAAAAGCCTGTCCCAACATTTGCTTGGACCAGGATCTTGCTGACACCTCAGAAAGCAGTGGGGCAGCTATCAAGCTGCTTATTTGTTACCTAGCCAGTGTTGATTTCTCACCATATCCTGTTCTATTATCAGCGTCTCATAAACTGGACAGCTCCCCTGCTATGTTGAACACTTCAGCCCCTGGACAGCTCTCTAGAAAAGTGAGTATCTGAGCCACATTTAAGTGGTAGTGCAAACATGACGCCACAACCTTTCTCAACATTCTAAGAACATAATCCAAAAGGGTGTTGGCTTTTTAGAGTTAAAATGAAAATAAAATATTTCCAGTGTTAGCCATTTACCACTGCTAAACTTCATTCCTACACTCTCCACTTAGCAATACTTACTTGGAAGTGTTGCAGTCACAGCTCTGAGAAAATTCCTAGCCAACAAATTCTGTTTCTCTTACCATTTCCTGAGCAGCATTGCACTGACAAATCATTGAAAGGTCCCTAAAATATTTGAAATGAACATTTATGTGAAATACAGAGCTATCATGACAATGATACATTCTTGTAAGCAAATACCTTAAAAAGACCACCAAGATTTTAAAAAATGCAAAAAAGTAGTGAGCAAGCTTTTTGAGTTCTTCATAATAATTCTTCAGACTAGATTTTTTTTTTAAAAAAAAAAAAAGGAGAAGGAATGGAGAAAAAGTTGGGCATAATGAAAAAGCCCTGAAGAGGAACCATGTTGGATCAGATTCTAGAACTGTTTGGTCCAGCAACTTTTTCTCCACAGTGGCTGACCAGATGCATAAAGGAAGCTCACAAGCAGGATTTGAGGGCAATAGTCATCTATGAATCCTCTGCAATTTGTATTTAGAGGCATGCTGTTCCTGATCCTGGAGGATTGTAACATTCTTACAATTGAATGCAAAGGAGGTTATGAAGAGTTAATTATATTAGTATGTAAAGTGCAAACCAGGTTTTAGGTTGCATCAAGGACTGTTGGGGTAAAGAAACCTCAATGACTGCTTCCCTGGATTTTGGAAATATAAAAATCAGAGGTTAAGTGGAAGACACAAGTCCCTTGTGAGGAAGAGAGCAGAAGTAATGAGAAATGTATTTACCTTTACATTAGCAAAGCTGTAGCTTAAGTTTAGATAGTGCAGTAGGTAAAGAGTCAAGAGAAGTCACATTGGGTAGCATTACCTAGTAGCTGGAGGACATATAATCCCTAAAAGCTAAATCTCATCATTAGGTGACAAATGGAATGAAGAAGAAAGGGCACAGAGTGATACCACAAATTTAAAAACCAATTAAAGTATTAGAATCACAATAAGAATACAATTGCATGCCAAGACCCTGTGACCCACAATTCCCTAGTGGATAATAAACACACAGACATGAGTATTTGGGTTTATGGGTTCAAATAGGCCACAACTTTATTGGTTACAGATGTGAGTGGTGTGGCTTAGGCACTGAAGCCAGGCTATATTTCAACTCCCGCTCATCTGCAGGGTTTCCATCTAAGGGTAAACCACCAATAGGGGGAGCCCTGTGACTTGCATCAAATAGGGGTCCCCCTTGGAGTTGTGGCATGACCCTAGCCCACGTCTGGGCATTGGACAGAATCCACACACCTTGGATCCCTATAACAGGATATCCTTAATGAGGAGGGGCAGGCAGAGGCTACAACCTCCCCTCCATCCAAACAAAGGCTTACTCAATGCCTAACCTCACAAAGTTGTGATGATTGCCACAAGGTGGGCGAAAACCAAATGGCTGGTGCCAATTTGCCAAATGGGAAAATTCCTATCTAGCCCCAACAATGTGGCAACCAAAATTTGTCCATAGCAAAGTCGTGTCATAAAAAGCATAAAAAAGAGGGTGGGTGGGTAGGGAGATCCAGCAAAGGGCACGAGAGGAGGTCTCCCTGGCCATGCAGCAGTTTAAATTTCCAATGGCCACACCTTCTGCTGGTGCTGATTGGCTGGTGGGGTCACCCCTTGGCATGGCTCCACCCAGCGCAAGCAACATGGCTCAGACAGCAACAAGGAGAACGTCAAGCTCTGCCCCCCCCCCCCCGCTGGATCACTGCAGGGGCCCCGATGCCTGGCTGCAACATCACCACCAGAAATGGTGAGCGGACTTCCGTATACAAAACATGCAAGTCGATTTCAATCATATGCTTATAGTGGGTTACTAAGAACACATTTGGAAGCTGTTTCAATTTTATGCTCCTTATACATATTCTTGGTTTATTTATTTCAATCTAAGATTCTAGAGTGCAGGTGTTATTCAGTGTTTCCTCAGATACAGTACTATCATTCTTCACTAATACCTATTGCTACCCCTCCCAGGTTGGTGTCATCTGCAAATTTGATGAACATCCCCTCAATTCCTTCATCCAAGTCATTTGTAAAGATGTTGAACAACAATTGGCCCAGGACAAAACCCTGCAGCACCTCACTGGTCACATTTTTCTAGGATGATGAAGAACCATTAGTGAGCACTCTTTGGGTTGGGCCAGTCAAGCTTCTACAAATCCACCTAACAGTTACCTCATCCAGCCCACATATTACCAGCTTCTCCACAAGAATATCATGGAGGATTTTGTCAAAAGCCTTACTGAAACAACTTACTGAAAACAACTTACTGAAACTCCCTGGGGTTTCAGACTGGGATCTCTTCTAGCCCTACCTGTATTGAACTTGTGCACAGGCAAAACAGAGATGCTAGCACTGAGCCAGAGTTCTTCCTCAAAGTCAACATCCATACGTCAACATCCAGAAGTTATCACCATGCATATTGATTAGCTACTCCATTCAAATGTCAACACTGTGCAATACTGGGGCCAGGGGATAGAGAGAGATGGATGTGATTATTGGGTTGGGGTAGTAGACATGAACCTCAGTTACAAGAGAAGGAGAAAAATGAAATATGAAGTTCTCTCTCTGCCTGGCCTTAGAAAACTCCTCCAGAAATGCCAATCTTGTTGAGTTCAGCTGATTTTACCTTCATCTTTTACAGCTCTGAATTTCAGCATTATGGATGTTCATTTATTGCACTGAGGACAACACATTTCAGCTTACAAAACACAAACCAGTGGTAGTCTTTCTGGAACAGTTGTAGAGACAGACTTTCATGTGTGAGTGAAGCTTCAGTAAGTTATGCTTCAGCAGAGCTAAGTGAAAGAAATAAGGGTTTTTGTGTTGCAAAGCTACACAGAGAAGAGACTTGGGGAAAGAAAAGCATGAGTTGGTCTCTGAGTTTAAAAAATAAGATTATTCAATGAATGGTGGATCAGATAAAATACAGTTATATATGCAAACTCTAAAGTATGCAATGATTACCTTTCCCTTTAACACTTGGTTTAAAAGTAGACCAAGATTTTGGAAAAAGCGGTGAAGCTTTGAAACAACTTTTCCTTACATGTGTAGTTAGTAAAAGCCATGAAGATGCAGAACACATAGGTAGAGTTGAAAAGTTTTACACATTTTCCTGAATCCAGCATCTCATCACATTTTGATATTTGTTCTGGAGCTTTTTAGTTCTCCTATGGACAGTTTATACAAATAAATCCCCTGAAATTTTATTTATTGATTACTGTACTTGAATCCTGAACTTTCATTCCCAAAGGACCAGCACTACCACCAAAGTTGCTATTTTAAAGTGAGTTAAAAGTTATGAAATATCCAGCAATTTCTTTTTTAAAAAAATCACCCAGGAACAGCAGCATTATAGCAAAAAATGAACTAACAAAGATCCTACAGGAGATAGTATCACCACCTGAAAACCAGGTTGCCTATGTTTACCAGTCAATGTACTTCTAAAATGTAATAAAATTTAATCTCAGCTAAAGGGACAGTTTCTTCACACATTACTAAGTCTACTACTTGATGCTTCGCTGTGACAACAGATGTCTGTTACAGATGGAAATTTACAGGAACTTTTCATGTCTTGCCTCCATCACTCTATGAATGCCACCCACCCACAGCTGCTTGGAATGTAGACAGGGGCATGGAAACTCGACACCATGCATGTGCAGTAAAGACAAATTTGGGCACACACATGGGAGGAGGACGTTTACAATATGTGTTTCAATGGTATTGGTTGATTTTGTGTGTCAGGCAACATGCCAGTTTTCTCTCGTCTGCAGACTCCATGAGACTATAATCCCATGCAATCACAGTCCAACCTACTTATGATTTTGTTTCATTTTAAAGCCGTATCTCCTGCCATTACACTCCTCTCTTTGCACCAAAGTAAATACTCAAGAACTACAATTAGGGGTTGAGTCCAGCATGTAGCCACACCCCATCTATTTCTGAAAATACCTCCAGAAGCAACAGGTGATCATAGAGTACTTTAGACACCACCACAGATCCACTTTCCAAAATATATGGTCAGGAGTAGCCTAAGAGTGAAACTATTTCCCCTTGAGGTCTGATTTAGAAAGGGACTGTTTCAAGAGAGTTTCCCTGGTTATCTTAATAAGGCCATGACTAATCGAAAGCTGGAAAATGCAACTTCCTTACACAAAAAGCAAAGATAAAATTGTAAAATCCAAAGTACGGCAATACTTTTATTATGTCAAACAAAATGTCACAAAAGAGTGGCCAAGAATTCAAAAGCTTGCTCATTATTTTGTGACATTTTGGTTAGCCTAATAAAGTTATTGCTCTACTATGGATTTAAAAAAATTCCTTATATAGGTCATTTCAGGCTTTGGGGACAGGATTATTTGCTTGAAGAACAAGATACCTTCTTTCTTTCTTTCTCTCTCTCTTTCTTTCTTTCTTTCTTTCTTATTTCTTATTTGAACGTATTAGATTTGCAACTCATGGACGAAGAGCTTACTGGGTACCATTGATTAATCCTATCTCATCTTTCTTTCCTACACAATAAGAGTGACCTACCTTTGCTGTTGTAAGGGTGCATAAGATATAAGGCCCAGAACTTACTACGTATGTGGAACTTTTGTGTGTATGCCAGAGCTCTGCCCAAAACTTTGTATGAACTGTGCTATAAATACCAAGTAGCAACCTTTCTTGCATGCACAATGTGTGTGTTACAGGCAACCACAAACAGAAACTAACTGTGCTTTTAAAAAATGTTGCCTGTGGCATCAACTTCATGTTGAGGATATGGTCTAAAGGAACATGAGGCTACCACCTTGCTGTAGCTATACAGGTTTGGGTCTGGTCAGTGCCTGGATGGCTGACTGCCTGCGAACCCCATAAATACTACCTTGGATTCCATGATAGCAGAAAGGTGAGATACAGGTGTAAGAAAAATAAAATCACCATTGAGGTCAATGGAACTTACTCCCAGTGGCTCTATGATTATAGCCTGGTGACAACGTCCATTTTAGTGGGTGATCATGATATTTCTGTGCCTGAGTATTTGGTTTTGCTCTCCACACCCAGTAAACCCATCCTGACAAACACAGCCTTTTAAAATAGTTTCTATTAACTTGGTACACCATCGTCTTGATTTCTTAGATGATCATTTGTGATTACCACATGAAAGACAAACAGTTCAAATAACTCTATGAAAGGGGGGAAGGGAGCCTTGGTTTCCTGTGTTTCAACAGATGTCGTACTTAATTGGTTGCAAAATAAACCAGAGCTACATTCAGCCAGTTTCCCTTGTTTCAGCTGCGCAGACACTTTCAAACATGTGCATTCACCTCCTGTTTCTCTGTAAACGGGGGTGTGGTGCAAGAATCAAACTTCCCAAAAGGTGCAAATCGATACGCATGCTGCATATATCCCTTTTATGTATTGCTGATTAAACAGAAGGCAAAGTTTCAGCTTATGATACAGTGAGAATTTTAACAAAACAGGTCTAAAGTATGGCAACATTATGTTGGGATTAATTGAATATGGAACAGTATTTTAATATCAAACAGCACTTTTAATGTACTCCAAGTTTTACACTTGCAGATTTCAGTCACTTCACTACCTCACCCACCCCTCAACGTTTCTCCATGTTTCAGGATATTCAGATAAAAATAATAATTCCAGTATCGTTCAAGTTTGATCACCCACAAACTCTCTGTTGCCTTCCCAGCAGAAGCCAGAGTGGATGACCCCTGACAAACAAAGGCAAGTGGCCAGCATGACACAAATATGTGTACAGTTAAGGGAGGCCAGAGGGAATATTGATGAGGTGCTACATTTTGTGTATTGCCAGGTCCAGTCTTCAAAAGAAAAGTAATGGCCTCTGATCTTCATGGTGAAAGGCAGATATTAGGACAAAATGTACAACCTATTCTCCCCATAAGAAACAGAAGCATTGTTATTCTAAGAGCATAATAATAATAATAATAATAATAATAATTGTTCAAAGAACTTCACTATAAGGTGAATAATGTTGCAGATAGAAGACTGAGACCAAATTTTTCACTAAAGACATTTATCAAATTCATGGTAAGATCCAAACCTGGAACTTTTCAGTTGAAGCTGAGTATTTTAGCTGCTTTGCGGTACCAGTTCTACAAATAAAATGTGCTTCAAATACAGGCAAGGTCAAATGTGTTTCAATCACCTGTGACAACTAAACTGAGCAATATTTGTTCTTTTAGTTTAAAAATGGAACCATGGTCCCAAGAGTGAGAGAAAAGAGCTTTAATCCCTAGCAAAAAATCAAATTCCCCAACTGCATGATAGAATAATCTGTTCCTGGAGATAGAATTTTAAAAAACCAAAACCACAATACTTTGGGAGGGGTGGATACTTTCTTTATGCTTAGGCCCAGGTTCTCTAACACAGAGGGATTTTTAACAAATCTGACTTTCGGCAGATGACCTCTCTTGTTTGTTCATATGTGTTTTCCAAAATATAAAAGTGAAATAGAGTCCCAAGGGCACTGTACTTGAAAGGTTATGAGAGTTAGAGATTTTAACCATGCCTGCCAAATCAGCAGATGGCTTGTGATTATAATTATATGCATCAATAAAACGAATAATCTTACAAAATTTGAATTTCTACTAAAGTAAGGGATTTAATAAGCAGATGCAACAGAATGCGTTTTCTTTAACCCTTTTCGCTGAGAGCGATGGTTCACATACAGAGCAGCTAAAGCTCCGCTCAAACAAGTTGACCACAAACTTAAACATTATGCACTTTTCCTCTTTAGCAAGGGTGATCTTTTACTGAATATGTATTTTGATCGTACTCAGTCAATAATTCATGTAGTCTACTTTATGATGTTTGCTTCTTATCATCGTGGAAATGTCATTTGTACAAAAGCCATGATTAGCTGGAGAAAATCTGGTAAAAATGGCATATTCGAATGATCACTTGATTGTTGCTCTGGAATTTCATCCAGCAAAATTTGTATAGCTTCTAGTAGCTTGTCGTCTGTTTTGGATGGTAATTTTTGTCTGTTTTTGAAAACAGGATATTATTACTATCATTTATTTATGAAAAATTAATTGTTAAACCGTTCCTTTTTGACATATTTGACATATTTATTGCATGTCCTGATAGAGAAATATGTATGTTTTCTGGAATTATTCTGATGTTAATATGAAACGTAGATGGGTAACAAGAACCTAGCATTCATACTTATATTAAATTCTGGATGCTCAGATTTGTAGTGTTTAGTGCTACATCTTATAGGTATCATATAAGAAGCTGCAATTATATCCACACATTCTTTAGGAAAGCCTCAGTAAGACTCAGTGGGTCTTACTTCTAAGGAAATGTGTTTAGGATCTGGTTGCAAGAGACAAATGCAAAAGACCACATTATGTTTAAATTGCTTGGCTATTTTTACAAGCACAAAATACATAATTTGGAAAAAGGGCAATTTTGTTTGCAAATGGATTTATATCTTCATACTATAATTAAGGGACAAGAAAATGTCACTGAAGTACAATTTTGTTCAGCACTCTGAAAACATAGTCTCCTTCGGGGAGGAAAGTCCCATTTAAATGTTAGATTGTATTTGGACATTGTAAATATCTGTTTGGGTCTATAAATGCACTTTTTGATAATGCAAACTATTTCATTTAATATCACATATTTGATGCTGGCAGGGCAAATAAGTCTTTGATCGCTTTTAAAGTGGCTTGTGGGGGTTGAGGGACCCCGAGAATCAACAGAGCTAGTACTCTGTATCATGTCAATTGACCTGATAGTCCATAACAGTGCCTTTGGAGCTATTAGTATTTTCTCCTGCCATTCCAGCTGCTTTATAGGTATCCCGATAACAGTAGGTAGAGATGGGGTGTCTGTTCTATATAGGTGATTGCTATATGGTGATACATTTCCTGTTGCATCGTGAAAAAAGTAGGAAATAAAGTTTTAATTGCAGTAAACTTTCAAAGACAAAACTTTTTGGGTCATCAATGGCACTGTGGGGAACTTTCATACGGTCTCAAATGAAAGTATATTTTAGAAATACGTCTGTGATTGGAAAAACTTGGTTATATTATTTCAATTTGTTGGCCTACAAGAGCAAAACCAAGAGCTAATGAAAAGATGGCAAAAAGTTAACTTTGAGAACAAGCTTTTGCCATAGCTAAAGATCTTGCTTTTTAGCTGTTTCAAAAGTTCGTTGTCCAAAAGTAACTTAGAGCATAGAAATATGGGTAGCTGCTCTATACAGGTTCAAGTCGTTTTCTCATTTTCTTAGCCTGGTCTAGTATGACAAGCTCCAGCTCTTCAGGGTCTGAGGCAAATGTCTTCCCCATCACCATCTCCCTGGACATGACAAGATGTATTTTATTTTCATTTTGGCTGAGAGTTGTAAGGTTATATTTTACAACCACAAAATATTTTTTTGTTAAAGTTCTTGAAGTTCAGTGCAGTTGATAAGACCCTTAAAACCCAGCACTACTTTTTGGGTTTTTAATGCAATCAGCAAATGCTGTTTACAAACATGGAGGGACAGGATTGTCGGTATTTGAAGCCACTCTTCATTTACACAATCAGATGTCAACCCGGAGATTTAGATTGCAACTTGCTGACCTTATGATTTGCTACATTGCATGTCACTAAACTACACTAGTGTGCCAGCCTGTTGGTAATTGTCATGAAAAAGATTGTTTTGGAAAAAAATATGAAGCGCTTGTCAGCTTCAGGCTTCTGAAATTAAAATAATGAAAATCTGAGGGTTGGGGGGGGGGGTGACCCAATAAAGCAAACTCACAGAGTTAAGAAATAAAAATATACACTGATGTGAGCTGGCACTGCTGAGTTGTCTTAGCCACAGTGGGGCATCTTCCTGCCACAGTAGTTTTTGAGCACTATGCCTTGTCCCAGTTGAAAAGTGATAACATGATGGCCAGTCTTAAAACTCATGCAGGAATGGTTTTCTGTTTATCTGTCTTTGGGAGGGGAACATGTTTTTGGGGTGGGGAAGTGATAATCTTATGGAAATCATTAGACTTTTAAAATGCTATCATAAGGGTCTGGTGTGTACGATTTTTCTAGATGCAAATTGTATGTACAATACTTATGAAAGCACGACAAGAAGTTTAACCAACACATGACCATGAAAAGCGGCTGGGTAACTTACAGGTGCCTAAACTTAACTAATGTAAACACCATTGTTTAAAAGTGCCTACAATGCAAAAGCAATACAGTAAGAACCACTTGATGATTCTATGAAAATTCCCAAAGATTACGTCTATAGGTAAGAACATCACCTTGCAGAGAAAATTCAATTACGCATTAATGTTAATTACGAAAGTTCAAAATAAAACTCTAGCTGATACTTCATGTTCTGTAGTGAATTTAGTATTGCTTACCAGATACTTTTACTTTCTCAAGATAGCTGTTACTAAATAAAATAAACAGTTGTATTCCATGTTTTAGGGAATTAAACAAACATATATGTTACTGGGATACACACTTCCAAGAACATATGGCAAAATCATAATTATCAAGTGTTCACACACTTCTCATTCAGCTGTCCAAGCAGAAAAAATTGAAGGTGTAAAGCACAGTTGCAGATGATCAACCTGGTACTAGCCATGTAATCATGCTATTAACACTGTTTACAATTTAACTTTTAAAATGTTTTTTAGAGAATATAAACTTACAGCAACTGGTTTGTGACAAATGTCACACACAAATCACACCTTTTGTGTGTGTTCTGTTATCTATGTCAAAATTATTGTTAACTTCACTGCAGTCTGGATTGCAGTTTGAGGTTACAATGCCCAGTACCTGTAAATAGTTTCAGGTAAGTTTGGCTGAAATGAGTGACCAAGTAAATGCATTACAATTTAGGAAACCTTTGCTGAGTGAGAAAAGTTTGCATAAATAATCTGATTATTCTGACTTAGTTTTATAAATCACATGAGCGATTTTTGTTTTCCAAAACGTAGTAGCTTCTAAATTATGAAAGGAAGATTGTGGGACATGGTAATGCAAAAACAACACTCTGGTCTGTATATTTTAACATGTTTATCAAAGGAAAATATATTATCTGATTATCACTGTTATCAGCATATTTCAGCAACTTTAGAAGAAAATATGGGATTTACCTGAAATATCTTGTAACTATAACTTGCCACATAATACCCTCCCTGACACTTGTAACTACATGGGGAGGTAAAAGTAGCAGAAAATATCTAAGGTGCATAAGCAAGACTTCATTGCAACTTCCTGTTGCCATTTTTTTTCAGAATAAAAAAAGAGAAGTGTATGAAAGGGATTCTTTGATCTGCTAAACTCAGGCATCACTAATGTACATACACATCACATAAACAGGCAACCACAGCTATTTTCCTCTGTATGTATTTTTTTAAGACCAAAACAAAAACAAAACAGCTACTGGTGTTATGCTTGCAATCAATACATCTTCACATCTTTATTTTCAGCAAAAGCAAGTGGGCAACTGAGAGCAAAATACATCATGATTTAATACTGTGTTTGAACATCCAAAATGATAAAAAGCTTCATTTTGGTACACATCATTCTAAATGTCATGCCATTTATTCAAGGGAACAAGCAGCTGAGAAGGAGGTTGAAATCTGAAATTAATACACAGTTATTTCTATAGTGTATCTTTAAAAGATTTTGGTCCTGCAAAAAGCTAGAAAAATAGTGGATTCTTGTAAAGTTGGTGATAGTGCTTACTGTATTCAGATCTGTCAAAGAATGCATTTCTTCCCACAGCATCCTCTTAAGTCACAGCAACGTTAAGTTCACTGAGCATTCCATTCTGCTTTACTTTAGAAATTCAAAACTTTTGTAAAGATGACACACAGAGAAAAAGGCACTGATTCCACAGACACCCCCCGCCCCTGTTCGGAAGTGGCACAAAAGCAATCCCTTCATTATGACCTACTTGTCCAAAACGGACTTTCAAGCTATGGTTAGGCTAAGATTTGCTCTCCTTTCCCCCAGGGCATAATTGTCAGACTGACTTACCGTGTGCCTTTTAGCCTTTGTTCTGCCTCTCGCGCTGACATCAGGGAAGCAGTGATGTAGAATAAAGCAGGGGTGGGCTAGGTTAGTCCAGTGTTTGTGTCGTTGTGTGGTGTGCAGGGACACTCTGTGATACTCTAGTGAGCTGCTAAGCTTTTTTTGTAGGCTTTGTGTCATTTACTTAACGACCAATCTCATTAGCTGCCAGGGTACAATGGGCTGATGCATTTTCTATGTACATACTCTACACAGTGACCCTCAAGGTTGCCGAAGGTCTATTTAATCAGTCAGATGCTGAATATATTTGCAGTAAATCACAAAAAAAAAAAAAATGAGACCACAGAGGTATCTCATGAGGCTTTAATGTTTCTTGGGAGTTTGTTGAATGAAAAAGGCAGCAGATTTAAATACAAAAAAAGGAGGAAGAATGAGATGGGACACTCTGTAAGGTTTGCATTGGTGACCTTTAATAATTGCAATAACTTTTGGAAACCCTGCATGTTCCTGCACTTTATTGTTATTTCCTCCATCCAGTTCATGCTTCAGTGTAACCACATTATCATCCTAAAATCCCTTTAAGAAACAGCAAAACAACAAGATGAGCAGCTTTTCACAGGTTGGCAAAGGTGTATTTCCACCCCCACCTCCTGTCTTTCCAGGCAACCTCAGAGTTGGCATCTCTGTATTTCTACCCTCTCTTCAGTTACAAGGCATAAACCCTTTTAACTCCTATGAAAAATGAAAATGCTGAAAAGCCCTCTGAATGACGACAGCTGTCCATAAGTATCAGGGAGAGTTCTATTGTCCAACTTGTCCCTGGATAAAATGAATACTTTACAGCAGAGGCTGTTCAGCTTGGCTAAAGAGTATGGGGAGAAGGGGAGGAGGTCACTGGAGATTTCGCACACTAATTTAATCTGGGAAAAGGACAGGCACTGCATCTCACTTGAACAGACTGGCGGCAATCTGGGCTCTCACAGAACTATCTCCTTTTGCCTGTGCTCTATTTATTCCTTATCTCTGTTTACCAACCGCTAGGTCCCTTTCATTCACACCACGAGGCCGTTCTCCTACTATCAGTCAGCAGCTGACACTGTGGAAGAGCCTCAAAGGCAAAAAAAAAGGGATCAAAACTAAACCAAAGCTGTATAAACAATGCAGCAGTAGAAGTAAATGCATAAATCCTAATTCTTAACCCAACCCACAGGGTGCGAACAGAACCTTTATAGTAAATCCAAGAAACCCACCACAGTGAGCTATGGGCTACAGAGGGAACAGGGGAAAGCCAAATATCATTCATGAAATCATCATCTGAGGCAGAAACACTCGCAAATGCACACATTTTGCATGCTCAACCTGGCTTGTATTAT
Organism: Podarcis tiliguerta; assembly: GCF_965153285.1. Classification (NCBI taxonomy): domain Eukaryota; kingdom Metazoa; phylum Chordata; class Lepidosauria; order Squamata; family Lacertidae; genus Podarcis; species Podarcis tiliguerta. The sequence goes on along the minus strand of NC_139540.1, from coordinate 38,562,280 downwards.
AATTGCTTTAGCGACTAAACTTTGTCACTCAGTACATTCGTCAGCAACTAATGATCATCTCATTTGCTTATACTCATATGGTTAAAAAATAAGAACGCTAAATAAAACCAGGCAATTCTTTATGGGAGCCCCCCCCCCCCAAAGTTTGGATAACTTTTCATTCACTGCTGGATTTAAAAAATAGATATAAGGAAAGACAGGAAGATATATGCCAAGTTTTATATCTTTCCCCCCTTTATTTAATTTTATTAAATAGTTGTAATTGTTACTTAAATCAGTAAGTTTCATTAAAATGTCACTAGACTGTAATGTCTAACTCCTGCACAACTTTTTATAGTAGATAGGCGCAGATAAGAAAGAAGTCTCATTTTTTTAACTACAGTGAAAATTAGGGATACACACACACACACACACACACACACAGACAGACACAGAGCCTTTGCTAGCATTCTGAGTGAAAGCTGGTGTGAAAGCTGACTTTTAAACTTGTATATTATATTAAGTCTTCATCCTGAATGCTAAAGGAAATTCATCACTTTGAATAGATAGGGATAACAGCTTATGTGTCTTACTGGCAGAATGAACCTAAGATGTGTTTCAGAGAGCAACAGCAGACTTTCAAAGTTATATAAAACAAAGTTAACAGACAAGGAAATGGAATATAAGCCTTAAGACACAAACTGCTCAGTTTAGAAAGAAAACTATACTCTTATAACTACAATTAATTCTTAAAAATGAAAATAGTGGTTCACATAATTCAAAACATGTTAGATACATTTTCAGGATTGTTGGAAAAATAGTGACAAAAATATTGCTCATTATCAAAGATGATCTATTATGCCAAATTTCAGTTCTGATTTCCACCTATATGCATTATGAGCAATGAAGTCTTTACTACTTGGATCCTTTTTTCCAAATGAATTAATGAATTAAATTTATCCTTTCACCAGCTGCTAGGCAGCAGATGGAACCATTTCTGAAGCCTTGTTGAATTCAATCCATAAAACTCATTTCCTAGGATTAGCAGTCCAAAGTTTCTTTTAATGTTTATATACCGCTTGGGATTTTAAATTTCACGATGCTAAACTTTCTGCTTAATAATTGTCCCTCTCCCATCAATTTCGTAGGAAACAAACTTGAAAGAAACACTGTACTTTCTACCAAAATATAGTAGGTCACATAAGGACAAGATTACATTTCAGGAGCAATCAGGTAAAACAAAGTGGGGGTTTTGTTGTTTACACTGTACTAGTACCATAGAAACCGTTTATCTTACAGTCAACCATTAATTTCAGCTAGAAGCTTTATAGGTCGCAGTTCATTTTAGTCAGCTAATAGAATAGCATCTTGTAGAACTTTCTTATGCCATATAGCCAGAGCTAGGGAACCAAACTCTTGACAGTCCCAAACAAATCCAAAGTGTCACATCATTTTAAAACTATGGTAAGATAATTCTGTCTACACACTCATAACTTTGTGAAATTTTGGATAGTT